>NC_086318.1:441726568-444126568 GCF_036172605.1 Pelobates fuscus | reverse complement strand
CAGCATCAGGAGCAGAACTGACTTTTAATTCACACAACCTCCTTTTAAAGCATTCTCCCATGCAAGGGAGGGATTCACCATAATTAGTCCAGTAGCCAATAGTGTAACAGTTACCTCCCACACATCTCCTCCCCTCAGTGTGACACATATTCCTATTAAACATACTGTACTTTTCCCTGAATTCTAGATGTACCCCAAAACACATAGAATAATAATTTGGGTATCCCCTGTTAGCCCTGATCTGGGTGACTAACATGTCCAAAATTCACCCAGGGGTTCGGGAGTTAGGTGGAGGGTGTAATTTGACCGACCGCACACGAGGTGGTATCCGAAAAAGGCTCCATGTGTTTTGGCCTTGCGGTCGGTCTCTGTTCGGGAGTTAAAACACATAAAAATGCCTGCCATCCACAGCTAATCTTCCATTCGTATTACTTCCCTTGTTCGGTACATTGCTTTTACCGAACGAGGTGCTGCCTAGTCTCTCCGTTCGTGAGTTATGGAGCTCTGGAGGTCTCAGCGGTGTTTGGTTGTTTGAGTGTCCGACTTGAGTTCCAGACTTGAGTTCCAGACACTCGACGACCAAACACCGCTGAGATTTTCATGCGTAAGATGGCCGCCGCACGTGGTTCGTATGCCGAACGTCGACCACACAGGCACATACAATGAAACAATTAAGCTGCGGTTTGTAGAGTGTGAACGCTTAACGAGGTGCACACTTCTCCCTGGGGTGGTCTGATGGTTCGGTATCTTCATTCGTATGAAACTACCGAACTATCATACGAATACCACATACACTTTACCAATATACAGGGAAATAATTACACAAATACATTTCTTATACAAATTTCTATGGACAGCATCAATACAATCTGTTACAAGCTACAAAATTGATAAAAGCAATGGAGCATTTAAGTTACGAAGAAAGGTAAAAAAAAATTAAATCTCTTTAGTTTGGAAAAAACTGCCTCAGAGGGGATATGATAACAATTATACAAATATATTCGGGGCCAGTACAAACCATTATCTGGAAATCTGTTTATATACAGGGCTATACATAGGACACAAGGTCACACATTTAGGCTGGAAGAAAGATTTAAAGAACAAAGTGAATCAGTGTGTAAGGCACTTCAAGAATAGTAATGTGCCAAAACTAGTATACAACTAATGATACCCCAACACTGAAATAAACGTGAACTCAAAAGTAAAGTGTTTAAACTAGCCAGGGAAGAAACCTGTGACACAATAACTGGAGATATATATACACAATATAAACAAGTTATACTGACTTCTAAACTGTTAAATGCAGGTTACCACAGGTCACCTAAAACATAATAAAAACAACAAAACATAGTGTGAACTGTAAAATGGCAATATAAAAGTGACAGTTGAAGTTGGACTCTCACTCACATGGCCCAGAACCATCCCAGGCTGTTTATTACTGGCTCAAGAGTGCCACAAATGGCTCAGGATTTCTCAATATTCCCATGAATGATGATGATGATGATATAGGATCTTCAGTAAAAAAGGTTTATTTTGAACAAGTATATTATACAATTTAAAAAATATATGACAAAATACACTTTGGGTACTAGCATATAATGGGAGTGGACAATTCTCGTGATAAATGCCACTCACCACCTGTATAGTAACCCAAAAATAAAGTGCTTGTAGTGTCAATAATCAGCAGATGCGTTCGGCTTCAAATCCTTCTTCCTGTGCTGGTGTTTTCAAATCCGTTTGATCTTTTTATACCTTAATCCATTCATCATCAACTTCAGCTGTCATTCTTCTTCTGTGGATCCCGCCGGACGCCATATCATTTCCGGCTTTCTTTGATGGCGTCATCTATTCGTGGAACGCATATTGGAACGCTCACGCTCCTGGCGTTCTTTAATGACGTCAGAGTTCTTCGTTCCGTTTTTCCAACTTCCTATTACTGTATACTATGTCCATATCACTATATTTATTTAGTGAAATAATTCCTACACACAATTTACTTATGGAGAAAAGGAAGAGGATATATTTAAATTAAAACACTGTTACAAATTAAAAATATAGATATATACGATTACAGAAATACTTTTCATAAAATGGTACACCTCCATATATTTCCTGAGGACAATTAGCAATCGGAAAAAGATATCATGTACGGTATATAAATAATGTTATAAACTATATAAACTATAAATCCTCCTTAATGGAATAAGACAAATCATTTGTCCTATAAAGAATATAGATTATAAAAAATGTATATATATATAACAAAATACACATAAATGTATAAAACACACACATATATATATATATATATATATATAAATATATATCTATAAAAAATATATATATATGTATATATATATTTGTGTTAAGGGCTCATGATAGTACAGAAGAAACAAACACTGATAAGTGTAGGATGGTATTAAAAGAGCAAGTCGGTTGTGGTGTGCCGGAACCGACGATGAGGTAGGCCTGTAAATAAAGAGGGCCCACCAAGAAGAAATGTAAGAAAAATAGTTAATAATGAGGAGTGGGTGGGAGGGTGATGCAGCGCTGACCTCGAGCGGTATGGAGCCAGGTAAGGGAAGAGATGTATCATACGCCCCTCCCACAATTACAGGCCAAAAGGCCTTAATACTTGTGTTAAGGGCTCATGATAGTACAGAAGATACAAACACTGATAGGTGTGGGATGGTATTAAAAGAGCAAGTCGGTTGTGGTGTGCCGGAACCGACGATGAGGTAGGCCTGTAAATAAAGAGGGCAAAAGTAGAAAATCTAATTTATTACATACCAGCAATATACATACTTTTAACCAGACATGTCTTGAAAGGCATTTGTTACTTCTTGTACCGGGTTAGGAATGTATCTAGAGTAAGCAGATGATTTCCGGCGCCTTAGTGACTTGATAACATGTACTGGAATGTTTGCACTGGATGCTGTGGAGGCCGCTCCTATGCGGAAGGAGTGGCCCGAATAGTTAGCTGATTTGAGGCCCAGCTGTGTAAGTAAAGACCTGACCAGGTGGTGGTAGTGAGTACCGAACCTTGTAGACGGAAAAGTGGTTGAGATGGTTGTGCGTTGATATGCTGGGTATATGAGTCCAGTAGTTTGACGGGGCACCACCTGTTGTGAGTACGATAGTATTTAACCTCTACTGGAGGTACATGTTGATTGGTTTTGGAGTGAGGCAGAGTCAAGATATAATAGTCCATGTGTTTTGTTAAGTGTGAATGAAGCAGGATGTGAGTGGACTGTGTTGTGTTGATGGCGGTAAATTCTCTTGGTCTAAAAAAAACATAAAAAGCTACGTATATAGCGGTTTTAATGACGAGATTTGTGTTGTTGGCAAAGGGTTTTAAATCTAGTAAGCTGGATAAGTCTTTAAACATATGGAAGTCTATAGGTAGCCTCTGGGCCGTACGTGGGGGTTCGGATCTCTGAATACCCCTAAGGATGTTCTTAATTTGGTAGGAGGACATGAAACTTGAGTTGTTTGGTTGTAAAGTTAGCATGTGATGTTGGACGCCTGTTAGATATAGTTTGATTGTGTTGTATGATAGTTTGAGTTTGAGGTGGCAAAAAGAAGCAAAGCCCAACAAGGATGTCATGATGAAAGGTTGGAAGATGTCGTAAGTTTTCCGGGTATTGGTAGACAGTGCTAATTGGGACAATGTCCTGCTATGTTGCATGATAGCGTCTAGTCCATTACTAGATGGTGGAATAGTGGAGTGGTCGTGGCTGTGAGTGTGGCTGATGAGAGTATTTGCCGAAAAGTTGTCAGCAGCCGTGTTACATACACCTGGAACATGAACACAAAACAAGAAGAAATTATGACATGCAGCCAGCCAAGTGAGTTTTCTCAAGAATCTCATAATAGTCAGTGATTTGGATCGGCCTTTGTTTATAATGTGACAGGTTGCTTGGTTGTCTGAGTAGCAACGTACTGATGAACCTGCCCATAAATGCCCCATTGCCACGGCAGCTGTAACGATGGGATATATCTCAAACAGAGCTGAGGTAGTGGAAAAACCCTCCAGGTCCTGAACCTCTGAAGGCCAGCTGCCCCAAAACCATTCGTTACCGAAAATTGCTGCAAAACCTGTGGTAGACGCCGCGTCTGACCAAATTGTAGGTGAGGAGTCAGACAATTTAGGGAGGAACATACTTTTACCATTCCAGGTGGTTACAAAGTTTCTCCACATAAGTAGGTCTGCCGTGGCTTGGGTATCCAGGGGTAACCTGTGTGCATCATGTCTAAAAAGTGAGAACATGTAAAGGAGTCGTGAGATGAAAGCCCGGCCTTGAGGTATGATGCGCATGGCAAAATTCAGTGACCCAAGTAGAGACTGCAATTCTTTGCGGTTGCAGGTACAGAGTTGTATGTAGAGATTTATGTTGGTAAGAATGTTTTCTACCTTGGTGCGTGGCAGGCTAGCTTGCATGGTGGCCGAGTCTAGCATGATACCCAGGAATGTGATGAAGGTATCTGGTCCTTCAGTCTTGGTGGGGGAGACTGGGATGCCCACCTGTTTGAAAAAGCTGATGGTTTCTTTGAGGCTACTGGGAGGGGAAATATTCTCCTCGACCAGTAAGAAATCATCCAGATAATGTATAACTGTAGGGCATCTGGCTATATTTAATAACAACCAGCATAGGGTTTCGGCGAATACGTCGAAAATGGCCGGACTACTTTTGGAACCAAAAGTTAAGCGTGAGAAAAAATAGTAGTTCCCGGCCCACTTAACACCATGCAGGGGCAACAGTGTAGGGTGGATAGGCAATAACTTGAAGGCATTTGTGATATCAGTCTTGCTGAGCCATGCTTCAACCCCTGCCTGCATGATGGCCATAATGGCGTGATCTATGGTGGAATATTGCAGTGAAAATTCCTCAGAGGGTATGAGGGAGTTCAGACTAGGAGTGGCAAAGGTGTGAGGTGCAGATAGATCGATGATAAGTCTCTGTTTGTGGGAAGATTTCCCCGTGACAATGTGGTGGTTTGTCTGCCATGTGGTGAAAGGAGGGGAATGGAAGGGCCCAAATAGGAAGCTCTCTGCCACTTCTTTGGCTATGAGTGTGCTAACCGCTGTAGGGTTTTGTTGTGCGGATTGTAAATTAGGACATTCCAGGATTCCGGAAGGCATGTGTATGAGATCTGTGTGGAATCCTTGTGATAGACCTGAGATAATGAATTCTACCAAATGTCTAGATGGATGATGTGACAGTAATGCCGTAAGTACAGTGTAACGGACCGTTTCACTTACAAGAGGATAAAACCCAGTTTAGGCGATAATCCCCTTTCCAGATGCACAGGCAGCTACGGCAAACACCATTCTCCCAACTGGAACCACACGAACACTGGAACAGCTGAACAAGAAAAGCAGACATCGGCTTACACTCTTGGCAGTCAGCATACAATCCCATTCCCCCAAAGACCGAGACGACACATCGCTTTGAGGGTTAAGCAAGAACTCAAGACTGGGACACCCAGTCTGGCTTTTATTACCAACAAGTACATACAGGACACTCCCAGGGGGAGGATGAAATTAACCAATCACATGGATGTACCTCCCACACATTTCCTCCCCTTAGATTAACACTTAACACAATTATACTGTACACCTTTTTCCCCAATTCCTGGATGTACCCCAAATACATATGCTACACCTCCAAAACAGGTATCCCCTGATAGCCCTTATTCAGGGGGACAACATATGCAAGAATCAGCCCATTCGGATAAATGGTTCAGGAGTTATGGAACTTTAAAGTATTGACCGACCGCATGGGTAAAGTATCCGAAAACAGTTCCATGCATTTTGGCCCTGCGGTCGGTCACAAACAAGGGAATGAAAACAGACGAATTGCCTGTGTTATAGAGCCTGGAGAGGGTTTGAATGAATTCCCTTGTTTGTGGGGTTCTTTCTACCGAACGGGGGGTCATTCGGTAGTTTCCATACGAACTTCTGGAAGTATGGAGGTCTCAGCGGTGTTTGCCTAGTCAAGTGTCCGATTTCAGTTCCAGACACTCGACGGCAAAACACCGCTGTTCGGTAGTTAAAGATGGCCGCCGCCACGTGTTGGTTTCCTGAATGGCGGCCACCCAGAGGACACAGAACACATTACATGATTGCCAATTACCCGTTTGCAACATTGTTGCAAACGGTAATTGGAGGCACACTTAATCCTGGGTGGTCTGGTTGTTCGGTAGTTTCCTCAATACAATGAATGGAGTGATTCTACCGAACAATCAGATGAAGGCTGCATATATATATATAACCCAGGTTAACTGCATACAACAATACATACATGACATTTAAAGTATTAAAGGCAGGATTACTGTACTACGTTCCACAGTCTTAAAGGTACAGTAGTCCCAAAAGTTCCAATATGTCCATCGCTGCTTTTAAAGGGCCAGCAGCAGCAATACAAATTATTACCTGCCCAAATATAGTCTTTAAAGTGCAATATGTCCAGGGGCCATAGTCAGCGGGCAGGAGGCTAGCAGCCAGGCCTCTCCAGTTCACAGTGGCGAAGCTGGTTTCGCCACATACAGAAATGTTTATCGACGTTAAGTATTGTTTAGGATACATTTTATTAGAGCATGTGCCCTGAAACATTTTGAACATATATGCAATAACCGACATCCACTGTAATTACATGCTCCAACATTAAAATTATTACATATCTGGGACTTGCCCAGAAACTTGATAGGCCGTCCCAGTTTGTCTTTGGGTGTTTTTTCTGTAGAACCAGCGGAACTAGTGCCCTGCGAGGGGGTAGATTCGTTCGCAGTGGTTGGACAGAAATTAGCCGTATGAGCCATGGAGGAGCAGTATGCACAAGCTGGCGTTCTTAGACCTGCAAAGTGCCTGCAGAAAATGACCGTATCAATCTTGCTCCAGTTGGACCTTGTTCCGTACTGGGAGAAAGCGCCAGACACTTTGGCAGAAAAGGATCTATGGTAATCATAGAAAGCTGACCCACCATATTTGTTGCCCAGGTCCACCAGCTTGTGCATATACAAGTCAAACTCCTCACGTCTGTGGGGATATACAGCACAGATAACATCACGATAAATGCCAAATGCCAACACGAATTCAGGGATAGTCAGTTTCCTATTTAATTGGGCATCCCTAGATTTGACCACCACAGAAATATTGTCATAAGCGTATGTCTTATGTTCCACGACATCCTGGGAGGCAATCAGCAATGAAGCCAAGTTAATATCTTTACCTTCCAGGATATCTTTTTTGAGGTGCTCAGGTATCATATGGGCAGGGTAAACCTCTTACGGTCCAGCCATGGTGAGGGCTGTAGTGACCGATTCAAGTTTCTCCAGCCTAGAATTGACCTTGCTCATGGATGCCATGAGGGATGAGAGCATGCCATGTATATCTCCTGGGTTAGACTGGCTAGCCCCTTCCCCAGCGTCCATGTTATTGGTTGAGGTGTGCAGTAACTTGTAGAGTTCCGCTTTCCTTGCTGTTGCCGGAAATGGGATTTGACGTCTCCTGAGTTCGTTGGTTATGCGAGGGATTGTCCATGACCTGAAAGATGCTGGACTAGCCACCTCTCCTCCCTGTGATGGTGTGTTTGCTCTAGCCGGAGTGCCCGGTAGGGAGAAATCCTCTACCCCTTCTTGAGACATACTAAATGACAAAATATTTGGTTAGTGTATGAAAAACCCAGGGGTGATACTGGCAAGCTAACAAGGCCTTAAAGGTGAATAATTAATCTAGTTTAGTGACAGGTGAGGCCCTGCTAGTTGCCAAGTGGCTATGAGAGGCTCTGTCTATGAGTTGGCGCGAGGGGTTATTGAGGCCACCCGTCGTAGTGGCAGGAATCGTAGGCCTCTCGGTGATGGTAAAAACAACAGGGGGAGGGAGTGACAGGTGAGGCCCTCTCTATAATATGCGAGGCGGCTAACTCACGTGTGGCCCGATGGCGTTTGCCTCCGAAATGTTGAGGCGGGGTGTTGGCCACGCGGACCACTAAACGATAGGCAGAAATGCCAAGAAGGGAGGTACCTATTTGGGCCTATACCCCTAACTTGCCAATACTCTTTGGCCTAGGAGAATGAAACGTATGTGAACTACAACGTGAGCAGGCTTACGTACCTGGTAGTATGTTTTGAGATTCGACAGGTATGAAAACCTGGATAAACCTAAAAGGGTAGAAAACAAAATGTGATAGAGTGAGAATGGATCATGTGAGACCTGTGTAATCTGTATAGGCTGGGATTAGGGCTTCTACCAGTATGTGTGGGAGGTGTAAAAGTCTATGAGTATGATAGTGACATGACTGCCCATGCTTGGTGACAAGCGTTACGCTGAGTCCGATACCTAGCAGCAGGGGATTTGGCCGTGTAATGTGTATATATGGAAGGTGATCAGATGATATGCATGTCACTAAACTGATCTGGGAAATGCAAGGGACTTTTAATGTGAAATGACAATATGCAGAAAATGTTGCTGTAACGTGACGTATGAATGGTTGAACCAAAACGTGTGATTCAAACCCGAAAGTCTTGTGAGACATATATGACCGTGTTCTTGAATACTCGTGTTACGTCGTCTGAGTATGTCAAGAAAAGGCCTGAGTTTCTAAATGCCATGTAAAAAACGTGATGTACATGGTTGTAAGTAAAAGCATGATTACCAAACCTTAGAAATAAGCCATAATCGTAGGCTAACTATTACATGAAATCTATAATTTATTAAATTAAAATCACTATGATCTAAACCAATACATAAGAGACAATTTTAACCAGATAGGAACTTAGTATCATATGCATAAGTATGGCAAGTATATCTGATTTATACGAATTCATGACAGTACCTAAAATAGGTAAAACCGAATTTGCTTAAATATACAACAGAAACAGAGTTTGCCCTATGACAGAAGTGAAATGAATGTGTGCATAACTGAGCAAACTGCCGAACGCATACTTAGAATGAATAGAAAGAAAACCAGTGAAAATCGTCAAAATTTGACCGACCTAGATGAGAGGTATGTAACAGCCGAAACGGAAGGCAACTATGAATGAGAGCTTCGGTACAATGAAGCGACAATGAAATGAGACAAAATGGTGTTTAGAAACATGCCGAAAGGATTATGGCACGGACAATTGATACCGAAATGAGAAATTAACGTATGCAATTGCGGCCTGGCTGGAAAGCCGTAAAGTGAGGACCTGGAACGGAACCCTCCCACAATTAACGCCCCTCCCACAATTACAGACCAAAAGGCCTTAATACATATAAAAATGAATTTAAAAATAAAGATATTATAAAAAATGAGCAAACTCAAAATCTAAATTTAAACCCTTTGGGAATAGGGTATCCACACTAAAAATCCATTGCTCAAAATTGTCCTCTCCTCTCCAATGTTTTTGTCTATTATACACATCCATGTATGATAAGAGAGAGGGGTTACTGTTTTTTTTTTTTTTGTAAAATGTGCCGAAACACTGTTTCCTATACCCCCTCTGGATATTACCCTTGTGTTCTGCTATCCTCTTTTTAAAGGGTCTCGTTGTCATCCCTATGTATTGCAGTCCACATGGGCACCAGAGGAGGCATATAACATTGTTTTTATGGCAGGTAAGTACTTGTTTAATTTTAAAGGGTTTTTTTTTGTAGAAAAATAAGTAAAATCCGTAGCTTTTAGTTTTTGAAAGATGATCCTTCACAGGCTGGACATACTTTGCAGGGATAAAAAACATTTTCTAAACCGAAATGGTCCTTATTGTTATTTTCTCTGATCCAGCTCGTAGTTAAATATTGCTTTACATTTTTTGCTCCTCTATAGATTATCCGTGGTTTTTCTCCTATTATGTTTTTTAAAAGGGGGTTGCTTTTTAAAACAAACCAATATTTAGTAATAATCTGTCTAATTAGTTTAAAGTAATAACTCTGAATGCCCACCTCCTAGCTCTGTCATGCCCATCCCAGATACCTAGCCAATCCAAACACATAACTATGAATGCCCGCCTCCTAGCTCTGTCAAGGCCCATCCCAGAACACTAGCCAATCCAAACACACTTACTCTGAATGCCCTCCTCCTAGCTCTGTCACGGCCCATCCCAGATAACTAGCCAATCTAAACATACTAACTCTGAATGCCCACCTCCTAGCTCTGTCACGGCCCATCTCAGATAGCTGGCCAATCCAAACACACTAACTCTGAATGCCCGCCTCCTAGCTCTGTCACGCCCATCCCAGATACCTAGCCAATCCAAACACACTAACTGTGAATGCCCGCCTCCTAGCTCTGTCACGGCCCATCTCAGATAACTAGCCAATCCAAACACATAACTATGAATGCCCGCCTCCTAGCTCTGTCACGCCCATCCCAGATACCTAGCCAATCCAAACACACTAACTCTGAATGCCCGCCTCCTAGCTCTGTCACGCCCATCCCAGATACCTAGCCAATCCAAACACACTAACTCTGAATGCCCGCCTCCTAGCTCTGTCATGCCCATCCCAGATACCTAGCCAATCCAAACACACTAACTATGAATGCCCGCCTCCTAGCTCTGTCACGGCCCATCTCAGATAACTAGCCAATCCAAACACATAACTATGAATGCCCGCCTCCTAGCTCTGTCACGCCCATCCCAGATACCTAGCCAATCCAAACACACTAACTATGAATGCCCGCCTCCTAGCTCTGTCAAGGCCCATCCCAGAACACTAGCCAATCTAAACATACTAACTCTGAATGCCCGCCTCCTAGCTCTGTCACGGCCCATCTCAGATAACTAGCCAATCCAAACACACTAACTCTGAATGCCCGCCTCCTAGCTCTGTCACGGCCCATCCCAGATAGCTAGCCAATTCAAACACACTAACACTGAATGCCCGCCTCCTAGCTCTGTCATGGCCCATCTCAGATAGCTAGCCAATCCAAACACAGTTACTATGGATGCCCTCCTCCTAGCTCTGTCAAGGCCCTATTCCACTAAGCTTTGCTGCTCCATGGACTACAGGATGTTTCAATGTCGTGTATTTATGTAGATAAATTGCCATTCCTTATCTGCCATGCAGCCTGTCTTACAAGCACTATGGAAACTTTCTAATGTAGAATCTTTGATTTCATGCAGGTTTGGACAGATTTCACAAAGAGCTATATCTGCATGTATGTACGTAGTGGGGAATCGCGATGCAGCCTAGAACAAAATCTAACCCCATTCAACCCCCCAATAACGACAGACCACTTAGTATGGATGAAACAGGCCACAGCATTTATTATCACAAACTAAATTACTGCATAACACATCCATAACTTTATTTATTAAATCTCTTCTTTTTCTCTAACCAAAAACGTTAGACATAAATAAGCATAAATTAACATATATACATATATAACTCCACACATAGTGTTATACAGTGACCCAACCGTCCTTGCCAATATACATACAGTGGTTCCTAATCACCACTTCCTCTCACCTCCCCCCTCGTCATAAAAATCATATCTTTCCAATGCCCGCTATCAGCCGACCTTATCCACGCTTGATGGGCACGAGACCTCAGGCAACCTAATGTTAAACCTTTGAAGCAGGGGAGGTTGAGACCTTAAAAACTTGTTCATCTCATTCCATATACTTAAACGTAACCCCTCAAACTCAATTGGCAAGGACATACCCCCGGCTAGCTGTGACTAAATACACCAATAGGGCGGGCGGGACGGAAGCTGTTTGCTGGCCAGAATCCCAAGTGGCACTGAGGTAAGACCTCCCCCACACTAACTTACACAGAACATAATCCCACCCACACACTCTTTCCCAGCCAATCCCATGCATCTATCCCCACACTCCTACATGTGCCCTTGTCCGCTTAGCTGCGCTATCTCCCCAGGGCTTGGCTTGGCTTCACTTTTGGGGTCAAAGTTTCTGCATATATTTAATTACTCAGTGTCCGTTCTCTGGCTACTTCCAGGCAAAGCTGATCATTGGGAAGTATCGTTGGCTAATAAAATAAATTAACCCACAGATCATGTTAATTACTGCCATCCTGCTAATGGCAAACTCTTCTTATGTTAGCACGTTTCTGCTTCATTTTATCTATTGTCTTCCAATCTAGAGGAGACAGACATTCTCTGCCTCCCATTCTCCTCTGTGAGTTATTTCTACCATCTGTTCTGTAGGCCAGTTCCATGCATGCATCACCTGCTGTAGATGGAACGAGGGGCTCTAACACAGAAGCTTTCATTCATTATATCAAGCATATCACAGGTTGTTAAAAAGCACCAGGCTATTATTTTGTCCATAACCGTGCATTGTTTTTAGATTCTTGTGGACGTTTTGGGAAGTTAAATTCCCACAAATTCCCACATCAGGTTTCTCACAGATATAAACAAGCACAGCATGTGACCGATCTTATTCCTCTATTTTTGTAACATTTACTGTATATGACAAAAGTCACATTACTGAATCTTCAAACACTGTCCAAAATATTGCAACAAAGGAGAGCCTTATAATAAAATGTTATCCCTCCAATATTTCTCTAAAGGAATAAAAATGGTACATTTACAGTATTATCATTTTTCTTTACTCTGCGCATTAAATGGCCGTTTTATCTATGTTTATGCGGGGGAATATTCTTTTTTTTATAAGGAAATATAATTGGAAGTGATGGGGTTAAAGCTAGCACAGGACAGTCACAAACATTGCATTTTAGGAAAATCAGTGGTTTCTAAACTTAAAATTATGCAGCAACAACATCGATGTTCTGTAGAGAGAGCGAAGTCATTGTCTGCGTCTGTCCCTGTGCATTCCTCACTGCGGTTACTTTTGGGAAACAGACTGAACATTAAGCAAAGTCGGAAATAAACGACTTGTCAGTCAGTCTCCAGCTCTTACAGCGATTTCTTCCAATTTAAAGCTGTCACTCAGCAAGGACTGAAATGGGTGAGCAACACAGTAGACTTGTGTGCAGGGAGAACATCTAACAGTTATAAATATTAAATTTCACACTAACTTTGTAACTGTCAGAAGTCAGAGGACACAGGAAAAGCAGAACGTTGAAGTGTCCACACTAGACAGAGAGAGACATCTTCTGTTATAGCGTCAGTACGCAAGGCTGGGTGCAGCCTGTTTTCGGTTTACCCACAAAGGGACATCGAGGGTCACGGAACTTGTATTAGCTTTTATATTTACGCCAGATTTTATATTACTAGGAAAAAAAGACAATTTGAAGTTATTATTGCTTTAACAAAAATGATTGTGAAAGCTACTTACTTGGCGTAGAAAACCCTCCAATTTAACGGACAGCGCCGCAAACATTTGTCTAAAAGAAAAGGCAGAGAATTGTACTTTTGTATACATTGGAAGCAAAAATAAAAAATAATAACTTGTGCAGAAAAATAAACCGACAGAAGAGATGTATTAAGGAGTATTATGGCGCGAATGAGGGAAATAAAAAATCCCCAAAGAAATGTCCTAAAAAGTGAACTTTTTGTACATAACGTCTACTCAACCTGTGCCACCAGCAGATTTGGTGCAAAACTCTTAATATACAACAGGAAGCTGTTCTAGGAGTCCTGTTGTAACGGAGCTCCCTGTACCCCGGCTGGGTACCTCCACCAAGGACCGCTTCCTAGCTGGAACAGGGGACAAACCGCAGCACTTCTTGCCCTCTGTCGCCGTGGCTTGACTGGGGACCTGGAACTGCCACCTCCTTCCTGGAGCCGACTGGAGAGTTAGCTCTGACACCCCCAGGCACTGGGCGACACTCAGTCCTGGGAACTCTAAAACTGAATTCAGAATTAGCTCTAGTCCTTATAAGGACTTTCCCCGTTGAATCTCCTGCAAGCTGGAACAGCAGACACAGGAGCAAATCTTCTTTCCCTCCAATAACAGGACGACACACAGTTTTGGAGGGTAAGCAGGAATAGCTTTTAATGGAGGCACGCTGCCTTTTTTACAAGTTTCTCAACAAGGTTGACGCCCAGGACCTTGTTGGGCACAGGACACAAAGTATACAAGCCAATCAAAACAATGTAACAATGAACGACACTCCCACATACAGTACACAACCCCTCGCCTCTGCCTGTGATACAATTAAGGTAGATAATGCAATAACTTAATTATCCCAAGACAGAAAAAACACACATTTCTATAAAGTCCAATAAGGACCCCAAAATACAACATATCCCCATATCTGGGTGAACAACATATCCCAAAATCACCCAGATCAGATCAGGGGTTCAGGAAATTCCTGGAAGTCTCTTTTTGACCCACCGCACGCATGGTTTCATGCCCAAAACAGTTCCAAAGAATCAGGGCTTGCGGCCGGTCTAGTTCGGTAGTTTGAAAACGAACAAACTACCAAAAAGAGTCAATAGTCTTTCCCTGGAGCGTGTTCCCTTCATCTAGACGAAAGGCTCTGGGGAGTCAGCACAGCTAAACGGACAAGGGCACATGTATGAGTGTGGGGATGGTGCTAGTGATTGGCTATATGTGTTTAGGGGAGTGGTTATGGGTTTGTAGTGGGGGCAGGATCATCTTACCTCAGTGCCTTTTGGGATTCTGGCCAGCAAACAACTTCTCACCCACCCTAATTTTCTGTTTTTGTTCCGTCACAGTTAGCGGGGAGTGTGTCCTTGCCAACAGGGTTGGGGAGCAGATGGAATGTCAGGAGATAGACAGGGTGGGTCTCAACCTCCCCTGCTCTGTAAGGTAAACTTTTAAGTTACCGAATAGGACGTGCCCACCGAGCAAAAAGCTGGCAGGTGGTAGAGCATTTAAGATGATGGGAATTTTTGGTTTGGACGAGGGGGGAGTTTTTGTGCATAGGCACCTCGTTAAGTTCGTTGGCAAGGACTGTTATTTAAGTTGGAGGCTGTAGGGCAATTAGTGTAATTTATATGTTAATTATGGTATGTATATATATTTATGTGTTTATTTAAATTTGAATTAAATAAAAAGAATAAAGTTCGGATGAGTCCTACAGTTGTAAGTTTAATAAATGCTGTGGCCTGTTTCATCCAATATTCGTTGTTTGTCATTATTGGGGGGAGAATTGGGGTAGTCTCCTTACTCTTAGTCGCACCACATTCCCCGCTACGTACATATGTGATCTCACCGTACAGTGCCCTTTTAAGCTTAATAGAAACAAATGCAGGCAATGATGGAAGTCCAGCGGTGTTCGGGAGTTTCTGTATCCGATTGTAGTTCCATGAAATTCATGCCCAAACACCGCTGCCTGCTGAGCGAAGAGGAGATTTCTGATAATAGCAATCTGAGTGGGGAGAGGTTTTGGGATCACAGAGAGCTGAGCGAAGAGGAGATTTCTGATAATAGCAATCTGAGTGGGGACAGGTTTTGGGATCACAGAGAGCGGAGCGAAGAGGAGATTTCTGATAATAGCAATCTGAGTGGGGAGAGGTTTTGGGATCAGAGAGAGCGGAGCAAAGAGGAGATTTCTGATAATAGCAATCTGAGTGGGGAGAGGTTTTGGGATCACAGAGAGCGGAGCGAAGAGGAGATTTCTGATAATAGCAATCTGAGTGGGGACAGGTTTTGGGATCACAGAGAGCGGAGTGAAGAGGAGATTTCTGATAATAGCAATCTGAGTGGGGAGAGGTTTTGGGATCAGAGAGAGCGGAGCGAAGAGGAGATTTCTGATAATAGCAATCTGAGTGGGGAGAGGTTTTGGGATCACAGAGAGCGGAGCAAAGAGGAGATTTCTGATAATAGCAATCTGAGTGGGGAGAGGTTTTGGGATCAGAGAGAGCGGAGCGAAGAGGATATTTCTGATAATAGCAATCTGAGTGGGGACAGGTTTTGGGATCACAGAGAGCTGAGCGAAAGGAGAGAGACTAAATAAAAACTAAAAGGAAGCTTTTAGCTCTTATTTCTGTGCTCAGTAAATTAATGCTGGGTTTGCGCGCTTTGTATCCGATGTTTTACTGAGGGAGACAGATTTTCTTGTTATTTTTGAACCTCACTCTATAGACAAAGCCTCATACTACGTCATGTCGTCTAGCTTGTAGTTATTAATGAAAGCAGTTCACAAAATCTACTTTGAATGTAAACTTTCACTTTGATCCCAGCTACGCCCCTCTGTACCAAGATTCTCTGATTAATGTATCACACTAATTTAATTTCCCTTTAAAATAGGGGACTCGTTCACGTTCCCTCTCCGCGACCAGCAGACCTTTTATCATAACAATATGTTTCTAAGTACGTCCTATGCCTCACGTTTACTATCAATGACTGGATTTGGCCGGGTGCCCGGGGTCTGGACGCCAGCTGGATTTCCCATCTGAGTGCAGGCACGCGAGTGTGGTTTGGCTTCTGACTTCTAATCGTGGATGTCCACGGCCCTTGTCTATCCCTTAATCACAGGAGCAGACATCCCATAATCCCAGTTTATGTTACCATGTAAATCCTCCAACGTGTCACCACAGAGATAAAAACACATCTGATCAGGGAGAGCTGAATGGGTCAGAGGGCGCGGGATTTACACCATGAGTAAATAAAGCTCACACCAATGCCAAGCTGCGAGAATTAATCTGCGCTTATTAACCTCATTTAGGAAGCAGCGAAGTCTGGAATTCTGTGTCAGGTCAAGCATTACATTTCCCACTTCTTCACAAAATACCTATTTTTAATAAATAACTCCTGAAAACAGGAATGAAAAGGTTTATTTATCTGCGTCAAATTGCATAACGAAATCCATAGAGACATCTGCTTTGTCGATTAGATTGTGACGGCCAGATAATAGCCAAGTGACTTTGGTGGCAATTGTGGTAAATGTTAAAGGCTTTGGAAACACTGCACAAAAATTATTTCTCAATCAATATATATATAAAAATAAATAGTTCCCATTAAACAAGAGACCTCCTTACACAACAACCTTATAGCTGCCGTTATAATACACTGTGTGCGGGGAGACAGGGGACCTCCTTACACCATAACCTTATAGCTGCCGTTATAATACACTGTGTGCGGGGAGACAGGGGACCTCCTTACACCATAACCTTATAGCTGCAGTTATAATACACTGTGTGCGGGGAGACAGGGGACCTCCTTATACCATAACCTTATAGCTGCAGTTATAATACACTGTGTGCGGGGAGACAGGGGACCTCCTTACACAACAACCTTATAGCTGCCGTTATAATACACTGTGTGCGGGTAGACAGGGGACCTCCTTACACCATAACCTTATAGCTGCAGTTATAATACACTGTGTGCCGGGAGACAGGGGACCTCCTTACACCATAACCTTATAGCTGCAGTTATAATACACTGTGTGCAGGGAGACAGGGGACCTCCTTACACCATAACCTTATAGCTGCAGTTATAATACACAATGTTTGGGGAGACAGGGGACCTCCTTACACCATAACCTTATAGCTGCAGTTATAATACACAATGTTTGGGGAGACAGGGGACCTCCTTACACCATAACCATATAGCTGCAGTTATAATACACTGTGTGCGGGGAGACAGGGGATCTCCTTACACCATAACCTTATAGCTGCAGTTATAATACACTGTGTGCGGGGAGACAAGGACAGGGGACCTCCTTACACAATAACCTTATAGCTGCAGTTTTAATGCACTATGTGCTGGGGGACAGGGGTCCTCCTTACACCATAACCTTATAGCTGCAGTTATAATACACTGTGTGCGGGGAGACAGGGGACCTCCTTATACCATAACCTTATAGCTGCAGTTATAATACACTGTGTGCGGGGAGACAGGGGACCTCCTTACACCATAACCTTATAGCTGCAGTTATAATACACTGTGTGCCGGGAGACAGGGGACCTCCTTACACCATAACCTTATAGCTGCAGTTATAATACACTGTGTGCAGGGAGACAGGGGACCTCCTTACACCATATCCTTATAGCTGCAGTTATAATACACAATGTTTGGGGAGACAGAGGACCTCCTTACACCATAACCATATAGCTGCAGTTATAATACACTGTGTGCAGGGAGACAGGGGACCTCCTTACACCATAACCTTATAGCTGCAGTTATAATACACAATGTTTGGGGAGACAGGGGACCTCCTTACACCATAACCATATAGCTGCAGTTATAATACACTGTGTGCGGGGAGACAGGGGATCTCCTTACACCATAACCTTATAGCTGCAGTTATAATACACTGTGTGCAGGAAAACAAGGACAGGGGACCTCCTTACACAATAACCTTATAGCTGCAGTTTTAATGCACTATGTGCTGGGGGACAGGGGTCCTCCTTGCACCATAACCTTATAGCTGCAGTTATAATACACTGTGTGCGGGGAGACAGAGGACCTACTTACACCATAACCTTATAGCTGCAGTTATAATACACTGTGTGCGGGGAGACAGAGGACCTCCTTACACCATAACCTTATAGCTGCAGTTATAATACACTGTGTGCGGAGACAGGGGACCTCTTTACACCATAACCTTATAGCTGCAGTTATAATACACTGTGTGGGGAGACAGGGGACCTCCTTACACCATAACCTTATAGCTCCAGTTATAATATACCGTGTGCGGAGACAGGGGACCTCCTTACACCATAACCTTATAGCTGCAGTTATAATACACTGTGTGGGGAGACAGGGGACCTCCTTACACCATAACCTTATAGCTGCAGTTATAATATACCGTGTGCGGATACAGGGGACCTCCTTACACCATAACCTTATAGCTGCAGTTATAATACACTGTGTGCGGGGAGACAGGGGACCTCCTTACACCATAACCTTATAGCTGCAGTTATAATACACTGTGTGCGGGGAGACAGGGGACCTCCTTACACCATAACCTTATAGCTGCAGTTATAATACACAATGTTTGGGGAGACAGGGGACCTCCTTACACCATAACCTTATAGCTGCAGTTATCATACACTGTGTGCGGGGAGACAGGGGACCTCCTTACACCATAACCTTATAGCTGCAGTTATAATACACTGTGTGCGGGGAGACAGGGGACCTCCTTACACCATAACCTTATAGCTGCAGTTATAATACACAATGTTTGGGGAGACAGGGGTCCTCCTTACACCATAACCTTATAGCTGCAGTTCTAGTACACTTTGTGCGGGGAGACAGGGGACCTCCTTACACCATAACCTTATAGCTGCAGTTATAATACACTGTGTGCAGGGAGACAGGGGACCTCCTTACACCATAACCTTATAGCTGCAGTTATAATACACTGTGTGCGGGGAGACAGGGGACCTCCTTACACCATAACCTTATAGCTGCAGTTATAATACACAATGTGTGGGGAGACAGGGGACCTCCTTACACCATAACCTTTTAGCTGCAGTTATAATACACTGTGTGCGGGGAGACAGGGGACCTCCTTACACCATAACCTTATAGCTGCAGTTATAATACACAATGTGTGGGGAGACAGGGGACCTCCTTACACCATAACCTTTTAGCTGCAGTTATAATACACTGTGTGCGGGGAGACAGGGGACCTCCTTACACCATCTTACTTTACAGCTTTATACATCAGGCCCTGGGTATTTCTTGCCTTCAAAGAAAGTACGCAGGCACATGTCTGTAGCTTTTAGGGAATATATTCCAGATTATTCTGTATAGTAGAATTATTGGATTCTTTATGCTCTGAGAATGATTCTATTTTATTACTGTGTATAAATACATTCAAGGCCAATGCCAGGCTTTACTCGGGACATTGAACATCCCACCAAGCGAGAAAACAACAAGATGCTCAGACACCACATCTAAGATTGAAGGAAATATCTGGAAATTTCTGAATTTAGAGATTGGTTACATAGTTACACAGCTGAAAAGAGACTTGCGTTCACCCACTTCTCGGCAGAGCAAGTCATTAATCCTGAATTGGGATTCTGCTAGGAAGAGCCTGTGTCTGGCTTTACTTTACATTTAGTCATACACAATAATAGCTGGGACCGGGATAAATTACCCCACTATTCACGGATCATAGCACAGAAGATCAATTAAGTGAAAAGAATATTCTCCCAAAAAATAATCTCATTACGTTTAGGCAGCAGAAATTCTTCGAGCCTAGAAGATTACTTCCAGGAGGATTTGTGAAATCGCGCTTTGTTCGGGGTACATGTGAGTAATGGGTGGTAACATACATCCTTCCAGTATCACAGTTTACCAGAATACTATGACTTTATAACGCGGTTTGTATTTACTATGTTCACTGGCGCGAGGTGCAAGGTGGGGCGTTTTGATTAAATGGGAAAAGCATTCATCTAAAAAAATAATAATCTGTCAAATGTTACGTAACTGGTGAGCTTGTCATTAATACAAAATGGGCATCAGGCACCTACAGCTGGGAACAACTACATGCACATAATACCTTCAGGAAATGAGATTGGGAAACAAAATGTGATTTAAGCAGAATATTTAAAGAGAAAACTGATTCCTTCGTTTGCTAAAGTCAGATTTTGTAGATTCTTTTAAATTATCCAGTTAGAATGTTTTAATATATGGAAGTGTTGACTACTCCTCAGATTTGAAGATTGTATTAAGGGACTTTCAGATCAAATTATTAGAAAAGATTTCTAGCAATTCTTTTTGATCAATAACTGAACCTATAAACAAATTGTGTCTGTAACAGCGCTCCCTGTACCACGACAGGGTACCTCCGCCAAGCACGGCTTCCTAGCTGGAACAGGGTACAAACCGCAGCACCTCTGCCCACAGTCGCCTATCGTCATCTCTTAACGATTCTAACCACAGCTAATTGTTTGCGTGGGTGGCTGCAGTTCGCATGGTCGACCACGAGGTGGCGGCCATCTTGTTTCCGCAAACGCAGGCAGTGGTATTTGGTCGTCGAGTTCATGGAACTGTTTTCGGACACTGAAACTCTCGAACACCTCTGGACTTCCATCATAGCCTGCATACGGTACATTACATCCTTGAAGAGCGCTGTTCGGTGGAATTGTTCGTCGGAATGAGGTGAACAAGCTTAATAGTATGAATATTGACTACGTTTGGAATTTTGTTCATTTGGAAACTACCAAACTAGACTGACTACAAGCCCTGATTCTCTAGAACTGTTTGGGCATGGGACCATGAACCGATCTGGGTGATTTTTGGATATGTTGGTCACCCAGATCGGGGCTATCATGGATGTGACTTTTGTGGGGTTTCAATGGGTTTTAGGGGTACTTTCAGGGTACTGCTGATATGTGTGTTTTTCTGCCTGGAGATAATTAAGTTAGCACAGTTCTTGATCCAATTATCTCACAGGCAAAGGGTCTACATAATGGGTTTTGCCTGGGTTTGTATGATTACCCTTATTCGTATGCTTCTTTTCATCGAACGCCGTTCTGTTCTCTTGATTTTCCACGAACAGGGTTGAGTATGGAGGTCTCTGCGGTGTTCGCGTGGTCGAGTGTCCGATTTGGGTTCCAGACACTCGACTACCAAACACCTCTGGTGCGTTCGTATGGAAAGATGGCTGCCGCCACGTGTTCGTATGCCGAACGGCGGCCACCCAAGGAATACCCAGTGTGTTTGTGTGATTGGCAATTAAGGAAGTGTAAATAACGATAGGGGGGATCAATTAGTGCCATGCTCCTCTCCGGGTGGCCTGGTTGTTCGGTAGTTTGTTAGTTTGTCGAACGGTACAACTTCAGATGGTTGAAAGTAGATTCTTACCGAACAACCAGACAAATGATATAACAGATAGCTTGTTACTTGTTTCTTCTAAGTAATGAACAGTGGCAAATAATGTAAAATACTGCAACAATTAAAGGTATGGACAGCCAAAAATAAGAAAGGTGGTGAGTAGCAAAACACAGTCAGCTACACTGCTACACTGCTCCCCCATGACCACAAGCTGGCATACACAACCTGATCCTTCACGGGTCGGCTTGGGGATGTCCGGGGTTGCTCACGGATCACTTTTCCAAGTAAGTTTGTCTAGACAACACAACAGCGTTTCCATTCTGTTTCCCCGGGCGGTACTGAATGTTGAAATCAAATGGCTGCAGCGCCAAACTTCAGCGCAGCAGCCTGGCGTTGTCCCCAGCCACCCGGTTTAACCAGACCAACAGGTTGTGATCCATGAGCAAAGAAAAGGGCTGTCCATACAAGGCTGTCCAGGCATTCCTTCTCGATGGCGGCGTAGCTTACTTCTCTGGGCAACAGTTTCCGACTGATGTAAGCTACTGGATGTTCTCCGCCATCAGACCCGACTTGGAACAGTACTGCCCCCAATCCAAACATAGAAGCGTCTGTGTGAACAAGAAAATGTTTAGTTGGATTGGGAGCTGCCAAGACAGGGGCATTTATAAGTGCATTTTTCAATTGTTGTAATGCCTGCTCACACTCCGGGGTCCAGGTTACTTGGCGGGGAAGATTCTTCCGGGTAAGATCAGTAAGGGGCTTGGCCAGGGCGTTATAGTTGGGAACAAATTTCCTATAGTACCCTGCCGTCCCTAAAAAGGCTAATACCTGAGTCTTAGTTCTGGGGGTTGGCCACTGGCCACGGCCTCTACTTTAGCTGGCTCAGGTTTCTGCTTCCCACATCCTACTCGATGTCCGAGATACTGCACCTCGGCCATCCCTATATTACATTTGGCAGGCTTCAGCATTAAGCCTGCTTCCCTAATCCTATCTAGAACCGCTTCTATATAAGCCAAGTGCTCCTGCCAGGTATTGCTAAAGATGGCGATGTCATCTTAATAGGCGCATACCTTCTTCCTTTGGAAGGTAGCCGGAGCGTTTTTCATCCCAAACGGCATTACCTTAAATTGGTATAAGCCGAATGGGGTGACAAAGGCTGGCTTAGGGATAGCTTCAGGGGCCAGGGGGATCTGCCAATACCCCTTACAAATATCGATTGTAGTGAGGTATTGCCCCCTGGCCATCCGGTCCAGCAGCTCGTCTATCCTTGGCATAGGATAGGCATCGGACACTGTCTTTTCATTTAACCTCCGGTAGTCCACACAGAAGCGGGTCGTACCGTCCCGCTTGGGTACGAGGACTACTGGGGAGGCCCAGGGGCTGTCCGAGGGCTCGATAACCCCCCAGTTGGAGCATCTCCTTGCGCATGTTTTCCCGTACCGCCAGGGATGCGGTGTGGGGTCTGGCGCATTTGGAGCTGACCTGGCGTCTCTACTCGGTGAGTTGCCAAAGGAGTATCCAGGCACATTAGAGAAGGTGTCTCTTCTCTCTTAACAATTGTTGTATCTCAATCCACTCCTGTGGGCTCAACCGATCTCCCAATTTGACCACCTGTATGTCACCAGACAGACTTCCGTCCCCTAGGAGGTCTGGTAGGGGAGGACTGTCAAACTCCTCAGAGGTAGGGGCTATCCGGAGTAACTCTGAGGTACCATCAGCTGCCTAGTGATAATCGGGTTGGACCCGGCTATGGTTTTCTCTGATTCCCTTCATAACAATTTCTTGCCCCATACAAATCTCTCCCCCTCCGCTCCGGATTGGTCAGAGGTGACCTTGTCTCTGTGTACTTGTAGCGTGAGGTCGGTGATCACCTCTGCCTCAAATTAACTAGGGGGGCCCAGGGGGGCACACTCTAAGGATGGGGTAGGGTCTCTTACCTGAACCTCCGGTTGCGAGTTGTGGTCTTGGGTGTGGGCCTAATGCCGGGTAACACATGGGTGTGCTTCTCCTGCTGTGGTCTGGGGCTCATAGGCAGAAGTGAGCTTCCCCAAATCATTCCCCAACAAAATCTCTGCCGGTAACTGCGGCATTAAACCCACCTCCACCGTTCCAGACCTCGCTCCCCAACTCAAATGTATCCTTGCTGTGGGTAGCCGGTACACTGCTCCCCCGGCTACCCTTACAGCCACGGTATTGTTGGTTCTGGTGTTGCTGGCAACTAAGTGGCTTTTCACTAGTGTTATGGTGGCTCCCGAGTCTCAGAGCCCTTGTACTGCCTTTCCTTCCAGATAGACCGTCTGCCGATGTTGTCGATTATTTGCGGCCGCCTGGAGTGGGTCGGCTTCATGCAGCACTTTCCACTGTTCGACCGTTGGTGCTGTTACTGCTGCAACATAGGGTGCTGGGGTTTCTGCCTGATAATAATGGGCAGTTGCTCGCGGTGGTGGACCTGGTTGGATCCATGTTGTTCGGTCTCGGAGTTGTGGGCAGTCTCTTTTGTAGTGCCCCCATTTTTGTCACTGGTGGCACTGTCCGGTGTTGGACTGCCGGAACCGCTGCTGAGGGGCAGCCGGTGGTGGGAGCGGCCGAGGTGAAGCTGCTGGAGGGGTAGGCCCCATGAGAGGTCGTACAAATGTCCTGGCTTGGATAGGTTTTTGTTGCCTGCGGGCATCCATGTACTCATCTGCTCTCTTGGCTTCTTCCGTTAGGGAAGTGGGGTTGCGGTCCCTTACCCACTCTTGGATGTCTGTTGCCAACCCGTCATAAAATTGTTCCAGCAACAGCATCTGGATTAGGTCTTCCATGGAGCGAGCTTTGTGGGCTTGTACCCAACCAAGACCGCTCCGTGTAACCTGCAGGCCCATTCAGCGTGAGAGTCCTTCTCCGTCTTTTTAAGCTCCCTGAACTGCCTACGGTATTCCTCTGGTGTTATAGCATACCGGGCGAGTACCACTTCCTTTACCCGGCTGTAGTTAGGAATTTCATTGTCAGGTACTTGTCACGGTAATATATCCCAACACGCAAGAATAGACCAGATAGTCAAGAGACAAGAAAACAGGATTTGTCTTACCGGACCTTAGAATGGCCGGACTTAGACGAGTACAAGAAAAGACAGGGTCCAGAACAAGCCGAGGTCAAGGGGACGGAGAGATAGCGTAAAGTAGAACAAGCCGGGGACTGGTACACAGGAGGACAAACCGGCGGATAAACAAGCAAGGATAAAGAGAGAACGGAGTCAGGAACAAAGCCGAGGTCAAGCACCAAAAAAACAACTGAACGAAACAAGCACTAAAGGGAACTGAACAGAAACCACGATAGGGCAAGGTGCAAAGGAAACAGGTGAGTATAAATATCCTAATGTTCAGTTTGATTGTCCCCTGTTATATCCACGCCCCCAAAACGTGAGTGTATGGGGAATGTGGCATGACAGGGGCCAATGGGAGACTGATTCTAATTTTGTCTCCCACTGTCCCTTTAAGAGCGCGCCCGAGACTCGCGGCGCGCTCTTAGTGTCAGGCGGGACACGTGCCCACTTCTCGCGGTCACTGCCCGCCTTCCTGATCTCGTCGTTGGATGAGCCGCGCGCGGCTCGTGCAGGAGCAGGACCGCGCGCGGCGAGAAGAGAGGACTCCGGCCGGCCCCTGGAGAGGGTAAGTACTGCTACAGTACCCCCCCCTGAAGACACGCCCACCGAGCGGGGAGGAGCAGGCCTGGCAGGAAAGCGAGCGTGGAAAGAACGCACAAGGCGAGGAGCGTGAACAGCGCCAGCGGAAATCCAACTGCGTTCCTCAGGCCCATAGCCCTTCCAATGTACCAGATACTGGAGGCGACCCCGAAGAAAACGAGAGTCGAGTATAGCAGCCACTTCAAATTCCTCATGGCCCTCCACAGAAACTGGAGGGGGAGGAGGAACATGCCGAGTATAACGGTTGCACAGGAGGGGTTTTAACAAGGAGGTATGAAACACATTAGGAATGCGTAGATTCCTAGGAAGATCCAAGGCATACGAAACAGGATTAACCACATGCAAGATACGAAAAGGACCAATAAAACAAGGAGCCAACTTCATAGAAGGCACACGAAGACAAATATTGCGAGTAGAAAGCCAAACCCGGTCCCCCACAGCATAGGATGGAGCCGCCCTGCGATGCTGGTCTGCCTGAACCTTCTGGCGAGCAGCGGAATCCACCAAAGAACACTGAACCTGCTCCCAAGTATTACGTAAACCAGCCAAATGTTCATCCAGAGCTGGCATGCCCTGTAAGGAGAATGCAGCTGGAAGAACCACGGGATGCCGGCCATAAACAACGTAAAAAGGGCTGTTACCAGAGGATTCAAGAGCAGCGTTATTACGAGCAAACACAGCCCAAGGAAGAAGGTCAGCCCAATTGTTCTGATGGTGGGACACGAAACAACGAAGATACTGCTCTAGAGATTGGTTGGCACGTTCAGCAGCTCCATTAGACTGGGGTGGTAAGCGGAAGAAAACGAGAGAGAAATACCCATCTCTGAACAAAATGCTTTCCAGAATCTGGAGATAAACTGGCTACCCCTATCGGACACGATCGAAGTGGGAATACCATGCAACGAAACACCTCCCATGCGAAGATAGAGGCAAGTTCCTTGGATGAGGGCAATTTGACAAGAGACACAAAATGAGCCATCTTAGAAAAACGATCCACTATCATCAGGATGACAGTTTTACCATTCGAAGGGGGTGATTCAACAATAAAATCCATGGATAGATTGGACCAAGGCCTCTCGGGTATGGGCAACGGATGCAACAACCCACAAGGAACTCTGTGGGAGGACTTCATACTGGCACAAGTAGTACAAGCATTAACGTAATCAGTGACGTCCTTGCGTAAGGAAGCCCACCAGAAATATCTAGAAACTGCTGATAACGTTTTAGAAATACCAGGGTGTCCAGCAGTTCTTGTGTCATGATACAATGATATAATGTCCCGTCTCTCGGGGATAGCAACGAACAGTTTATCAGCAGGCCTCTCTCCAGGAGCCATGTTTTGTTTAGCCTGTATAGCTTGTAAGAGGGAAGAAGAAATAGATAGAACAGTAGTAGCTATTATTCTGTCGGGAGGAATGACAGGGGTAACATCAATTTCTAGTTTGTCAGTAGTTTCGAATTGTCTGGACAGAGCGTCCACTTTAGTATTACGATCACCTGGTCTGTATGTGATTATGTAATTGAAACGAGACAAAAACAGAGACCACCTGGCCTGCCTAGAAGACAATCTTTTTGCTTCACTAAGGTAGGAGAGGTTTTTGTGATCCGTTAAAATGAGGATGGGATCCCTAGTACCTTCTAGTAGATGTCTCCATTCCTTGAGCGCCAAAATGATAGCAAGGAGTTTGCGATTGCCTACATCATAATTCTTTTCTGCTTTGGACATCTGTCTGGAAAAGAAGCCACAAGGGTGTAACGGCTTTTCAGGCGAATCTCTTTGAGACAAGACAGCACCTACCCCAATCTCAGAAGCATCAACTTCAAGAATAAAGGGTAGGGAAGGGACAGGATGCTGTAAAATAGGGGCAGAAGCGAATGAAGCCTTCAGGAATTCAAAGGCCTCAAGTGCTTCTGGTTTCCAGACATGAGTATTACCATCTTTTTTGGTCATTCTGGTTATAGGTGCTACAATGGCAGAAAACCCTTTAATAAAGCGTCTATAATAATTTGAAAAACCCAGAAAACGCTGAATGGCTTTCAAACCCTGAGGTAGAGGCCATTCCATGATGGCAGAAAGTTTCTTGGGATCCATACGAAAACCCTTAGCAGAGATTATATAACCTAAGAATTGGACTTCTGATTGATCAAATGAACATTTTTCGAGTTTGCAATAGAGACCGTTAACAAGAAGAGTTCTCAACACTAATTTAACATGCATGTGATGAGTCTGTAAATCAGTAGAATAAATTAATATGTCGTCCAAGTATACTATTACGAATGTGTGTATGTACTGACGTAGGACATCATTAATAAATTCTTGAAAAACTGCTGGGGCGTTACAAAGGCCAAAGGGCATCACAGTATATTCGTAGTGACCACTCCTGGTATTGAATGCGGTCTTCCATTCGTGATCCTTTTTGATACGTAAGATTGTAAGCACCCCTAAGGTCCAATTTAGTAAAAACCGTGGCATGTTTAAGCCTATCAAATAGTTCCGTGATCAATGGTATGGGGTACGCATTTTTGACGGTGATTTTATTAAGGCCCCTATAGTCAATACAAGGCCTTAATTCACCATCTTTCTTGGATACAAAGAAGAAACCAGCCCCTGCCGGGGAAGAGGATCTTCTAATAAATCCCTTTTTGTAAAGATTCCTTAATATATTCCTCCATAACAAGATTCTCCTGAGGAGACAAAGGATATATTCTCCCTTTGGGAGGCATAGTACCAGGTAGTAAATTAATAGTGCAGTCGTAAGGTCTGTGTGTTGGCAGCTTTTCATCCTCCCTTTTATCAAAAACAGATTTAAGAGACAAGTACTGAGGGGGTATAACAGTAGGCACGGGAGGAATATTAGTAGAATTCAAAGGGGTGATTTTAACAATACAAGACTCTTGGCAAGCATCACTCCAAGATACTATTTGTCCTGACTCCCAGTCAATAGTGGGATTATGAGTATGCAACCAAGGATACCCTAACACGAGGTGAGAGGAAGGAGAAGTAATGATCTGAAACCGAATGGTTTTAGAGTGTAACACCCCTGCAGACATATGTAGTAATACAGTTTCATGTATGATAACTGGAGAGCATAATGGTCTACCATCTATGGCCTCAACGGCCAAGGGTGTCTCCTTCTCTCTAGTGGGTATGTTATTCGCCTTAACAAAACTGGAATCTATAAAGTTTTCGGCCGCTCCGGAATCAACCAGGGCTAGTATATTCCCTGCTATGCAGTTACTACCAAGGTGCAGGGAAACAGGGAGAAGCAATTTATTAAGAGGCAAATGTGAGGACTCTGATGTCACACCCAAGGCCTGTCCTCTATACGATCTTAGGTGCGATAGTTTTCCGGACGCACGGGACATTCTTGTCTCATATGGCCCCTCCTACCACAATAAAGACAAAGTCATTTCTTTCTCCTATAAAGTTTTTCGGCGTCAGTAAGTTTAGCAACCCCTAACTGCATAGGTTCCTCCTCTGACCCTTTAGATCCCTTGGGAGTCTCAGCTCTAGGTGAATTAACGGGGACAAAGCGTCCATTTCTGGACTTGGTATATAACCTGTCACGGATCCTGTTATCTATATCGATGAGATAGTCAATAAGGTCCTCTAGGGGTACAGGGAGGTCCTTAGCTGCTACCTCATCCAACATAGTTTCAGACAGACCTTCCATAAACGCAGTAGTAAGCCCATTGTTAGTCCAATCTACCTGTGAAGCAAGGGCACGGAACTGAATAGCATAATCGGCTACAGATTTAGATCCTTGCTTAATTCTCATTAACGCCCTGGCGGCATTCTTTGACCTTTTAGTCGTGTCAAATGTTCTACGAAACGCTGTGAGGAAGCTATTGAAATTGTGTACCATAGGTCCATTAGCCTCCCAAATAGGATTTGCCCATTCAAGTGCCTTATCAGTAAGCTGGTGCATAAGAAAACCCACCTTAGATCTATCAGTGGGAAATGAACGTGGGTACATTTCAAGGTGGAATTCCACTTGATTAAGGAATCCCCTACATGTCTTAGCGTCCCCTCCATACCTAGGTGGCGGGGTTAGATGTGCTGAAGCATATTAGCATATTATAGGCATATTAGCTGTGTCTGGTACAGGGGTTACAGGAGGCGCAGGTACAGGTACCGGAGCTGTTCTGGATAACAGTGTCTGGATGGCTTGAGCCATTTGATCCATACGGTGATCCTGTTCAGCGAATCTAGCCTCATGAGTGGCCATCTGTTGTCCTAAACCTGCGGGGTCCATGGCCCTTTCGTAATGTCACGATAATATACCCCAACACGCAGGAATAGTCCAGATAGTCAAGAGACAAGAAAACAGGATTTGTCTTACCGGACCTTAGAATGGCCGGACTTAGACGAGTACAAGAAAAGACAGGGTCCAGAACAAGCCGAGGTCAAGGGGACGGAGAGACAGCGTAAAGTAGAACAAGCCGGGGACTGGTACACAGGAGGACAAACCGGCGGATAAACAAGCAAGGATAAAGAGAGAACGGAGTCAGGAACAAAGCCGAGGTCAAGCACCAAAAAAACAAATGAACGAAACAAGCACTAAAGGGAACTGAACAGAAACCACCATAGGGCAAGGTGCAAAGGAAACAGGTGAGTATAAATACCCTAATGTTCACTTTGATTGGCCCCTGTTATATCCACGCCCCCAAATCGTGAGTGTATGGGGAACGTGGCATGACAGGGGCCAATGGGAGACTGATTCTAATTTTGTCTCCCACTGTCCCTTTAAGAGCGCGCCCGAGACGCTCGGCGCACTCTTAGTGTCAGGCGGGACACGTGACCGCTTCTCGCAGTCACTGCCCGCCTTCCTGATCTCGTCGTTGGATGAGACGCGCGCGGCTCGTGCAGGAGCAGGACCGCGCGCGGCGAGAAGAGAGGACCCCGGCCGGCCCCTGGAGAGGGTAAGTACTGCTACAGTACTGTGCGGTACGCCTCCGCTGCTCTCCCTGACAGCTGACCTGCTAGTATGGGAACCCAATTTCGGCATCTATTTTATGTAGGGCACACAGTCTCTCAAAATCCTGGAGGAATGCATCTATATCCTCCTCTGCCTCTACATATGTTTTAAATGCATGATAAGGAATTTTGGGCTTACCCTCTTGTATCTCTGTCACTGTTTGGCCTCTTTCTGGTGTTTGCTGGTCTCTCTCTAGGAGAGATCTCTAGGAGATCCTTTACCGTGGACCGCTTAAGAATAGAATAATCGATCTCCATCCACAATCCATTAGTATTGCTGCCTTCCCTGGTACTTGTTCCTTTGTGAGCTCTGGATCCCGCCGCTGCCAACCGATGTAGCGGAGCGCTAGTTTAACATAGACTTTCCTCCGCTGATTTTCCAATAGTTAGGCAGGAACAAGCAGGATATTATAAGAAGAACAGCATAAGTAGTAAATAAAGAAATCCAAGAATTTCCCGTCACCTTTTCCCAATACCTGGACGACACTCAGTATCAGGAGCAGAACTGATCTTTTTTTTTTTTTTTTTATTCTTGATTTTGATTTGTGCATTGCAAAAACTCGTGAGCCATCAAAGCTCGTATAGATATATCCTGTAGCATGATCTTTTAATCACACACTCAGCTTTTATACAATTCTCCCATGCAAGGGAGACACCCACAAAGAATAAGGCAGCCATCAGCCAATCCAGGGCTGGATACAGTATACATTTTCCCTCCCCTTAATTACATAGAAGTTATAGAACACATTTTTCCCCAATTCTTAGATGTACCCAAAACTAATACCATACACCCATAATTTACATACCCTCTGATAGCCCCGATCTGGGGGAGCCACATACTGAAAAATCACCCAGATTGGTTCAGGGGTTCTAAAGTTTTATGGAGGTCTTAGTTTCACCGACTGCACACAAGGTGTAAGCTGAAGATAGTTCCATGTGTCTTGGCTTGAGGTCGGTCTCCATTTGTGCGGTTGAAAAGCATGTGGGAAGGTCTACATAATGGGTTTTGCCTGGGTTTGTATGATTACCCTCATTCGTATGATTCTTTTCACCGAACACCGTTCTGTTCTCTTGATTTTCCACAAACGGGGTTGAGTATGGAGGTCTCTGCGGTGTTCGTGTGGTCGAGTATCCGTTTTGGGTTTCAGGACACTTGACAACCAAACACCTCTGGTGCGTTCGTATGGAAAGATGGCCGCCACCACGTGTTCGTATGCCAAATGGCGGCCATCCAGGGATTACCCAGTGTGTTTGTGTGTTTGGCAATTAAGGTTTTTAGAGTTGGTTCCTGCAGGCAGTTGTTCCAAGTCCTCTGCCCTTTCTTGCAGGTAAGTACTGTGTGTGTTTTATTATTGTTTATTTAGTCATGCATATCTAGGCAGTTGTAGCAGTACTTACCCTCTCCAGGGGCCGGCCGTGGTCCTCTCTTCTCGCCGCGCGCGGTCCTGCTCCTGCACGAGCCGCGCGCGGCTCATCCGACGGCGAGATCAGGAAGGCGGGGAGTGACCGCGAGAAGCAGTCACGTGTCCCGCCTGACACTAAGAGCACTCCGCGTGTCTCGGGCGTGCTCTTAAAGGGACAGTGGGAGACGAAATTTAAAACAGTCTCCCATTGGCCCCTGTCATGCCACATTCCCCATACACTCACTTTTTGGGGGCGTGGATATGACAGGGGCCAATCAAAGTGAACTCTAGGGTATTTATACTCACCTGTTTCCTTAGTACCTTGCCCTATATTGTGGTTTCTGTTCAGTTCCCTTTAGTGCTTGTATCGTTCAGTTGTTTTTTTGGTGCTTGACCTTGGCTTTGTTCCTGACTCCGCTTTCTCTTTATCCTTGCTTGTATATCCACCGGTTTGCTCTTCTGTGTACCAGTCCCTGGTTTGTTCTACTTTACGCTGTCTCTCGGTTCCCTTGACCTCGGCTTGTTCTGGACTGGATTAAACTAATAACACACAAAGAATGAAATGTTGCCATGTTTTTATTGAACACACCATGTAAACATCCACAGTGCAGGTGGAAAAAGTATGTGAACCCTTGGATTTAATAACTGGTTGAACCTCCTTTGGCAGCAATAACTTCAACCAAACATTTCCTGTAGTTGCAGGTTAGACGTGCACAACGGTCAGGAGTAATTCTTGACCATTCCTCTTTACAGAACTGTTTCAGTTCAGCAATATTCTTGGGATGTCTGGTGTGAATTGCTTTCTTGAGGTCATGCCACAGCATCTCAATCGGGTTGAGGTCAGGACTCAAGTGACTGGGCCACTTCAGAAGGCGTATTTACTTCTGTTTAAGCCATTCTGTTGTTGATTTACTTCTATGCTTTGGGTCATTTTCCTGTTGCAATACCCATCTTCTGTTGAGCTTCAGCTTGTAGACAGATGGCCTTAAGTTCTCCTGAAAAATGTCTTGATAAACTTGGGAATTCATTTTTCCTTCGATGATAGCAATCCATCCAGGCCCTGACGCAGCAAAGCAGCCCCAAACCATGATGCCCCCACCACCATACTTCACAGTTGGGATGAGGTTTTGATGTTGGTGTGCTGTGCCTCTTTTTCGCCACACATAGTGTTGTGTGTTTCTTCAAACAACTCAACTTTAAATGTTTTGTTTGGACAGCAGTGGCTTCCTCTGTGGTATCCTCCCATGAAATCCATTCTTGTTTATGGTTTTACGTATTGTAGATTCGCTGACAGGGATGTTAGCATTTGCCAGAGACTTTTGTAAGTCTTTAGCTGACACTCTAGGATTCTTCTTCACCTCATTGAGCAGTCGGCGCTGTGCTCTTGCAGTCATCTTTACAGGACGGCCACTCCTAGGGAGAGTAGCAGCAGTGCTGAACTTTCTCCATTTATGGACAATTTGTCTTGATGAACAGCACGGCTTTTGGAGATACTTTTATAACCCTTTCCAGCCTTATGCAAGTCGTAGGTCTTCTGAGAGCTCTTTTGTGCAAGGCATCGTTCACATCAGGCAATGCTTCTTGTGAAAAGCAAACCCAGAACTGGTGTGTGTTTCTTATAGGGCAGGGCAGCTGTAACCAACACCTCCAATCTCATCTCATTGATTGGACTCCAGTTGGCTGACATCTCACTCCAATTAGCTCTTGGAGATGTCATTAGTCTAGGGGTTCACATACTTTTTCCACCTGCACTGTGAATGTTTACATGGCGTGTTCAATAAAAACATAGCAACATTTCATTCTTTGTGTGTTATTAGTTTAAGCAGACTGTGATTGTCTATTGTTGTGACTTAGATGATGATGAGATCACATTTTATGACCAATTTGTGCAGAAATCCATATCATTCCAAAGGGTTCACATACTTTTTCTTGCAACTGTAAGTCCTGTCCTGCCCTGTTCTTGTTTTCCTCATGTCTTGTGTACATGTTCTGGGTTCTGCTTTCTGTCCTGCTCCGGTTCTGGGTTCTCCTAGTTTTGTCTTGTTTTCTTGTTTGGTGTCTATTCTAGTCTTACCTTGTTTCTGTACTGGATACATATCTGCTGCAGAACCTCCCTATCCAGTTCCTGGGAGGTCTGCATATCATCAAGCTCCTAGCTCTTGGGATCCGCAGTAGCTGCATCAGGGCCCTGGTATGTGGCCGCACAAACGCTGTTGCTCAACACCAGGGGGCGTGCGGTTACCCTGCACCAGGCCCTGATAATCCATTTCCACACAGTGACTCCAACTATCAAGATCAGGCATACTGGGTCCCGGTCACCGGACTGCCACCACTGACACTGGGACAGTTTCCTCCACTACACCCAAAACCTGATTGGGTATTGGTCGCTGGGGAGAGGAATCAACTACTCCATCTCCATGGCTTTCCCACTGTGGCTGGGGAGGGATGACTCCCTCTTCTCCCAGGCTTTTGGGAAAGACTGCTGCCGGTATCATCATCTTGGATGGGATTCCACAGTTGGTGATCTGGGCAGGCTGCCCAGCATCCCTGTAGGGCTGATTACAGAGACCTTGGTCCCATCTGCACCACCCGCTCCCGGTTGTCTCCACTCCCTGTAACACATTCTGCCGCTGGGGAGGAAGGGTGACACGCTTCTTTCCTTGGACTGCATACGGCTGCTGGGGAGTGAGACCAGTTGTCTCCACTCGCTGTAACACACTCTGCTGCTGGAGAGGAAGGGCGACACGCTACTTTCCCTGGACTGCACACTGCTGCTGGTGAATGAGATCAGTTGTCTCCACTCCCTGTAACACACTCTGCCGCTGGGGAGGAAGGGTGACATGCTTCTTTCCTTGGACTGCACACTGCTGCTGGTGAGTGAGATCAGTTGTCTCCACTCCCTGTAACACACTCTGCCACTGGGGAGGAAGGGTGACACGCTTCTTTCCTTGGACTGCATACGGCTGCTGGGGAGTGAGACCAGTTGTCACCACTCGCTGTAACACACTCTGCTGCTGGAGAGGAAGGGCGACACGCTTCTTTCCCTGGACTGCACACTGCTGCTGGTGAGTGAGATCAGTTGTCTCCACTCCCTGTAACACACTCTGCCACTGGGGAGGAAGGGTGACATGCTTCTTTCCTTGGACTGCACACTGCTGCTGGTGAGTGAGATCAGTTGTCTCCATTCCATGTAACACACTCTGCTGCTGGAGAGGAAGGGCGACACGCTACTTTCCCTGGACTGCACACTGCTGCTGGTGAGTGAGATCAGTTGTCTCCACTCCATGTAAAACACTCTGCCGCTGCGGAGGAAGGGCGACATGCTTCTCTCACTGAACTGCACACTGTCGATGGAGAGTGAGACCGGTTGTCTTCACTCCCTGTAACACACCCTGCCGCTTGGGAAGAAGGGCGACACGCTTCTCTCCCTGGACTGCACACTGCCGCTGGGGAATGAGACCAGTTGTCTTCACTCCCTCTCTGCCGCTGGGGAGAGAGACCGACTGTCTCTTCTCCCTGGCCACCACCTGCCGGAGCGCTTGCAACTTATCTTCTGGTAACCTACATTCACCGTGGACCAAATTTATCTCCAAGCCCAGGAAAGACAAGCAAGTTGTTGGCCCAACCGTCTTGTCGCCCGCCAGCGGTATTCCGAAGACATTTTTAATTTTGAATTTTTAATGTTCTCACACCTCAAAACCTGCCGGCCCGACACAAAGGAAATCATCAAGGTAATGGACCACAAATCTAGTGCCCGCTTCGACTTTGACCACCCATTCCAGAAAGGTACTAAACTTTTCAACATGAGATGGAACAACCCGTAGGCAAACTGAGGTCGACAAAAATACTGCCCCTCGAAAAACAGCCGAGTAAATGATGACAGTTGGGGTGAATGGGCAATAACCGAAAAGCTGCTTCCATGTATGCCTTGGACATCAACGCCCCTTTGCCCACATGCCAAACCAACTCGACCGCTTGGTCAAATGATGCATTTAACACCGAGCAAAGAGCCTTGTCAATATCATCATTCACCGAGGATCCGTGTGGATACAATAAATCATAAGTAAGCCGGTACTTACTGGGTTTCTTCTTTGACACGACCCCTAACAGTGAAACTCGGAGGTCGTGCAATATGGGCCCCAAGAACAACCCCATCATCTTCCCCAACTGTACCTCCTTAAGCAGCTTCCCACGCACTACTTCAGGGAACTCCCCTACTGACTTCAGATTCCACAGCTGACGCACCAGCACTCTATGCCGAACCTCCACTTGAAAAACCTTTTAAGGTGTTGTGGTTTTTATCTGGATAATTTATTATGTATGAATAAAGGTATTTTGGTTTCCTGTGCCATTTTACTTTTTTTTTATTCCACATTTTATTTTTCTTATGTAACGGATCCTAGTATCCCTGTACGAGAGATCCTTGCAGCTTCTCCCAAAATCCCAGATGACATAGGTTAAGTAGTGATTATAGCTCTCAATCCCCTAGTCGAGATTTCATGAATGTCACTGGTGGCGGTACAGAAACCGGGACCCCTGAGTGCCTAAAGAAAAGTGGGAGTGGATTATCAGGGCCTGGTGCAGGGTAACCCCACGCCCTCTGGTGTTGAGAACCAGCGTTTGTGCGGCCACATACCAGAACCCTGATGCAGCTACAGCGGATCCCAGGAACTTGAAGCTAGGAAGTAAGCAGATCTCCCAGGTGCTGAATAGGGAGGCTCTGCAGCATGAATGTATCCAGTACTAGAAACAAGGCAAGACTAGAGATAGTCACCAAACATGAAAACAAGACAGAACTAGTTTAACCCATACATTCAAAGCACTGAACAATTCCAGCCCCTCTTATATCTCTTCACTGATCCAGAGGTATGCCCCTCCTCGTACCCTCCGCTCTGCCCGCGACCACCTCCTGACCGCTGCTCGCACCCGTACAGCCAACTCGCACTTGCAGGACCTCTCACGGGCGGCTCCTCTCCTTTGGAATAACTTGCCTACTGCCATCAGACTCTCCCCTAGTCTTCAATCATTTAAGAAGGGCCTTAAAACCCATCTCTTCAGGAAAGCTTATGGCCTCCCAGAGTAATCTCTCCCTTACATACCTGTCTCTTGCTCTCTCCTCCAGCTCTGCTTCACTCCTACTTGATATTTCCTATCCTAATGTTTCTAATACCCCATCTTCTATAGACTATAAGCTCATTTGAGCAGGGTCCTCTTCAACCTATTGTTCCTGTAAGTTTTCTTGTAATTGTCTTATTTATTGTTACATCACCCCCTCTCAAAATATTGTAAAGCGCTACGGAATCTGTTGGCGCTATATAAATGGCAATAATAATAATAATAACCCAGAACCAGAGAAGGATAGGAAGCTAAACCCAGAACATGTACACAATACATAAGGGAACATTAACTAAACAGGGGCAGGACAGGACTGTACATGGACTGGGATTACAAAATAAAACAAGACAAGATATAATAGGCAAAACAAGAGGAGACATAACTAAGCACCATGTATGCAAAGTATGGGGATTTAGTTACATTATATGATCATACATTGCATAAGCCTGCCACAACGCCAATGTACCCCATATTCAGCAGATCTTAAACTGCCTAATGTTCGCTAAAAGAACCATACTAAACCACAATAGCACTTACCTGCAAGCAAGGGCAGAGACTTGAAACACTGCTGCAGGTCCAGACTGAAACAAAAGGAAAATGGAAAACAAACGGGTGGCAACATAAAACAAACATATATGAATCAAGGAGACTGGGAATTCCAGGGACGGAATAATGGAATGAACCCAGAAAACCCAGCATAAAGAAAACCAGACATGAAATAGAAAACCAGAAAAAACAAGAAAAACTAAACAAGAATTGTAAAAATAGTACTGGATACCAGAAGCCAAGGTCAGACATCTCCACAGAACAGAGCAGGATGTGACAATGAAGGGGTAAAACGAACTGTTTAATGGATGTCACAGGCTGGCCTTTTATGACAATCCCCAGGCAATGGGTACACCCCATGGACCTTGTGGGGCACAGGGTGACAAAGCTATTACACCAATCAACATGTTTTTACAGTTTTACAACACTCCCCTTTGATAGTTGAAAACTCCCTCTTCTATGCTTGGGGAGATAATTGAATCAAGAGCCTAACATAGTCTTGTTTCATGCTGGGAGGGAAAGATTTAGGTCTGGTTTTCCAAAGGGACTTAATCACTGGCATAAAAAGGCATAGATAGGCATAGATAGGCTGAGGAATCTGGTCCCTGACATGGTTGTCATATGGTTGGAGATGGTACCGCGGTTGCAATGGCGCCACGCTAGGGATCACAAGGGAATGACCAAGAGCAGGGGAAAGGTGAATAAAATTATGGCGAATTATATTAGGCTTTTAGGTGTGGTGGTTGTCAGGCATAGGGATTTGGAAGCTCAGTTGCAGGGTTATTATAGGCAGGATTGTGTACATCTCTCAGAGGTAGGCATTGAATTTGTTGTTAGGGTTTCAGGAAGGTTTACAAAGAGCATTGTTTTTGGTGGGGGCGCTGAGGTAGAGCTCTGAGCTGTGGCGGGTGATGGATAGAAAAGTTGGGGTGTAGGTTATTTGTCCTGATGTAAAATTAGAGTATTGGTAGGTTCAAGCTTGTTGGTAGCTCCGAACCTGATGTGTGTAGGGTGCATCTCGGTATACCCCTACATGAGAGAAACCTGGAAAATCATGCCCTCGGTGGCAATGGTTATGTTTACATGTTAATTATATGTTATAATGTGGTTTTACTTATTGTGATGCTCAGCTCCAGTTTATGGGAATGAGGGTGCAGTATGTCCGTTATAGAATCAGTATCCAGTACACCAAGTGTAACCCATACCATGACATGACAACCATTGCAATGTTAACTAAAGATGAGTTAAAGGGGAACTGACTCTTTCCAGTTTATTGTAATATTATGTCTACCTATTTATACTATTAACAAATATATATTTGTGTGCTGTCAAAAATAAAATTAAATGTATAAATCCACACCTCTTTATTCTGCAACTGAGCACCTTCATCATAGTTCCCTATCAATCATGCAGTCAGCACGGAGAACACATTGTGGCGAAAGTGACCCTCTTGGAGGGGACTACTTGCCAGCCTTTTACCCTGTGATTATGGCCCCTGCAGTAGACCTGGTTGAAATACTTCAAACAGGCTCTGTTCGTGCAATTGGGACTATATGGTTTATTTACCGAACAACCACACAGACAGAGACCACCCTGGAGCTTGTTAACACCTATTAACAACTTGGAACGTTTCTCACCGCAGTGTTCTAATTGTTCGTCTGGGTGGCCGTAATTCTATGAACAACCACGAGGTGGTAGCCATCTTGTTTGCATGAGCGCAGACAACGGTGTTTGGGCATGAATCTCATTGAACTGAAATCGGATACAGAAACTCCCGAACACTGCTGAACCATCATCGCCTGCGTTCGTTTGTATTCAACTTAGAAGAGCACTGTTCGGTGAGATCATTCATCTGGATGAAGGGAACAAGTTCCAGGGTAAGACTATTGACTCGCTTCGGTAGTTTGTTCGTTTGTAAACTACCAAACTAGACAAAACACAAGCCCTGATTCTCTGGAACTGTTTTGGACATTAAACCATGTGTGCAGTCGGTCAAAAAGAGACTTCCAGGAATTTCCTGAACCCCTGCTCTGATCTGGGTGATTTTTGGATATGTTGTTCACCAAGATCAGGGATATCAGGGGATATGCTGTGTTTTGGGGTACTTATGGGACTTTATAAAATATGTGGTTTTTCTGCCTGGAGATAATTGAGTTACATACAGTACTTTACTCAATTATCTCACAGGCAGACGGGAGAGAGTGTATGTTTGTTATGGGAGTGTCGTACATTTAATTACTGTTCTGATTGGTTTATAAGCTTTGTGTCCCTGTCCCAAACAAGGTCCATGTTGGTGTATCCCTTGCTTGTGGACTTGCATAATGGCCATTGTGGCTACCATTAAACCAGACTTACTTCACCCTCAATCTAGAGTTCTGTCTCTTATTGTAGGGAACTGCCATACAGCTATCACTACTAGCTCTTGTAAGAGCTTCACAGTTACACTCTCCTGGAGGAGAGGTCTTTTCCACATGGTCCTGGATATCAGAGGTTGGTCCAGGGTGGGAGGAAGATGACGAGACACCAACCAAGCTGCGGCGGTTCGTGAGGTCTCTGGTGCTTATGGTGTCCGGTGCGGTGCTTATGGTCCTCAGTACCAGCTAGGAAGCAGTCCTTGGCGGAGGTACCCAGCCGGGGTACAGGGAGCTCCGTAACACACATACAGAGGAGAGAGAGATGAAACAATGTTTCTTTTTGTCCTCTTCATTTACATTGTTTTCCCTGGCTCTGCCTTGTCTGAAGTGGGTTAGCTAGATTTAAATATAAACAGTGCATCACATAAACAATAAATAGTTAACACAACTTCTAGGTTGTGATATTTAAAGGGACACTGTAGGCACCCAGAGCAGTTCAGGTAATTGAAGTTGTCTGGGTGAGGCTTGTCTTTTGCACTTAGTGCAGCAATGTTATATAGTGTAGTTCCAGAGAAACTAGAAAGTTTACGTTGCAGCTCTAAGTCTGCCCTCTCTGTCTATCAGACAACCACTAGAGGGCTTCCTGAATTGAAATGGACCTTTGGTCTGGTTTCTGACACTGGACGACCTCATGCCCTGCATGAGGACCTCCAGCATCAGATTTTTCCCCATAGCAAGCATTGATTCAATGCTTTCCTATGGGAAGGTCTAATACGCTTGCTGCATTTGCAGCGCATGTACATTAGACACCGCCTGTCGTGGGACGGTGGAGGGTGTGGAGCGTCGACCCAGCACCAAGGGACATCGGCGCTGGGTTTTTAACCCTTTATGTACTGGGGAGGGGGCATGAGGGAGGAAGGGGCAGATGGAGCGATAGTGTAAGGATTACAGCATTGCATTCCTGACACTTATAGTATGCCTTTAATATTCCCTTTAATTATGTAAATTCCGGAGAAGCGATGTTTCCCCTTTAAACACCAGCTTCTGATCGTGGAGTTGATCCTGTTGGAATCATCTGACTGTTATTAGTGAAATCACAGGAAGTTGATCTAATGGAAAGGGAGAATAAATATTGAGGTCATTGCTTGGAAAAGCGACGGGTAAACAGCGTTTTCAGGGATGCGAAGCTATGAGTTCCTCATCAACAGATGTCGCTGATAAGGCTTTGATGTTTGGCTATGATGGACCCAAAACTAGAGAAACAAATATCCTTCAACGCTCTCACACCAAGCTTATCTGATTAGAGGAGGGCGGGTGCTACAGGATTCATGTTTGCAAATTAAATTGAATAACTTACAAAAAATGTGGCCACCCAAAATGAAAGCTAGATCTGGCTGCTTACTAACTATTCTCTAGGTTTATTAGAGTATGGCATAAAAAAATCATTGTTAAGTAAAAGTTACACAAAATTGTATTTTATTAGTGCCCTGAAAAAGTGACGCTGGCATAGAAAAAGTCCCATAGAGAAACATAGAAACAGCAGCAGGGATTCATTAGATAGACTAAGCAACTTATGGAATTAGACACATTTACACCACAAACCCTATTCCTACCTAGGGCTGGCCTAGGTCCACACCTGGCACTGCTTTTTGCTGGCTGGCTAGCGTCTGCTGAAAAAAGGAAGTAGTGGTCAGAGACAGAATAAAGGGGCTGCTCTCATATTAAATTGGAATAAATCCACTGTACTAAGGAGCTACAGACAGCTGGGGTGACAAGGCCCAAAACATCACGTCTAGAATAGTCTTTGTCAAAGGCCAAATGGCATGGCCAAAACATTGTCATTATTGTTTGGATGGTCTAATTGAGCTTAGGAGAGAAGGGGATGCAGGCTTGCACCAAGAAATGACTTTTTTCTGCAGCACTTCGACGTGCCTAATATCCTATGGTAACCTGTGATATTATTTGAATAAACTATTCAGAAAGCATTATGGCTTCTTTGTATTTTCTCTTATCGATTGTTGCTGCATATATTCTGTTGGACCTTGTATAATGTCCCAACAATTTTCTCCATGGAGAAGATATCTGCACCTTTATTATATGATTCATGTTGCATTGTGGGTGCTATATAATTTTGACTTACGTTTGGAGAGACTCCAGCTGCCATTAAAGCAGGAGCCAACCGATGTAAGCTGACACTATTGGATACATTTGGATACAACATACAACACTTATTGTGACTTTAGACACATTGTAACAAAAGAACTGACTATTGAGTCCATTGAATTGTCATACAAATTGTAGTGGAGCTCCCTGTGCCCCAGCTGGATCGCTTCCTAGCTGGAACGGGCTAAAACCTCAGTGCTTCGGCCCCAGTCGCTGTGGCTTGACTGGGGTCCTCCTGGAGCCTTTCCATCCTAGCTCTATTCCCTCCCAGGGACTGGACGACACACAGTGCTGGAGCTGTATGTGACGGTAGTCATTGTCACTGGGGAGGGATTGGTTATTGATTTAACATACTACTCCCTATTGGTCTGTCTCTCTCTTTATTGGAGGATATATCTCTATGAAGGATTGGTGTGATGCTGCCCTAAGAGCATAACAGCCCGATATATGGAACCAATACATATAAGCTCTGCTACATGTGAGTGGTCTAATTTGATGCTATTTATCATTAAAATATTTTTAACATCTGCACTCTATTTGTATTCTTTTGTTTTCATGTACTGAATTTTCTACTGTTATAAACAGGGGTAAGTGTATCTTGTACTGTTAGAAGGTGTTCATATTTTTGTGTTGTGTGGGGAAGTGGGTATCTCACATTAGAGTGTAGAGCTGCTATTTTCTATATGTAAGGCACTTTTCTGATATAACACACTTACTTCATCAAGGAGTTTTGTTTTAGTTACTATGAACACAGGGCCGTCTATAATCTGATTAGGACCCTGGGCAATGCATTTTCTTGGGCCCCCTGGGCCCTGCTCCTCCCATCCCTCCCCCCCCCCCCCAATTACGCCCAATGCGCAATCACACTGACAGACGTACTGGCACATACAGACACAGACAGACATTAAAACATTCACAGATACATACTGACACACAAATATATACTGGCAGACATACTGACACACACATACATACATACACACACACACAGACACATACACTGAAATATACTGATACACACACATACACTGACATGTATACTGACACACACAGACACATACACTGACAGGCGTATTGACACACACACAGGCATACTGACATACACACAGACACACTGACACACACACACAGGCATACTGACATACACATAGACAGACGTACTGGCACATACACACAGACAGACATTAAAACATTCACAGATACATACTGACACACACATACACTGACACACAAATATATACTGGCAGACATACTGACACACACACAGACATACATACATACACACACAGGCACATACACTGACAGATATACTGACACACACAGACACATACACTGACAGACGTATTGACACACACACACAGGCATACTGACATACACACAGACACACTGACACACACACAGGCATGCTGACATACACATAGACAGACGTACTGGCACATACAGACAGACATTAAAACATTCACAGATACATACTGACACACACATACACTGACACACAAATATATACTGGCAGACATACATACATACATACACACACAGGCACATACACTGACAGATACACTGACACACACACAAACACATACACTGACAGATATACTGACACACACAGACACATACACTGACAGACGTATTGACACACACACACACACACACAGACATACACACAAACACAGACACATACACTGACAGATATACTGACACACACAGACACATACACTGACAGATGTATTGACACACACAGACATACATACAAACACAGACACATACACTGACAGCTATACTGACACACACAGACACACATATTGACACACACACACACACAGACATACATACAAACACAGACACATACACTGACAGATATACTGACACACACAGACACATACACTGACAGACGTATTGACACACACACACAGACATACATACAAACACAGACACATACACTGACAGATATACTGACACACACAGACACATACACTGACAGACGTATTGACACACACACACACAGACATACATACAAACACAGACACATACACTGACAAATATACTGACACACACTGACACATACACTGACAGATATACTGACACACACAGACACATACACTGACAGACGTATTGACACACACAAGCATGCTGACACACACACACAGGCATAATGACACACACATAGACAGACATACTGACACACACAGGCCTACTGACATACACACACACATACATACACACACAGACAGGCCTACTGACATACACACACACATACATACACAGACAGACATACTTACAAACAAGCATACATTTAGCCACCCTCCAGGTTCTTATCTTTTTCTGGAGGGTGGTTTCCCTGGTCCAGTGGCAGGCTGAGGCAGATGGGAGTTCTCCTCTGGAACTCCCCTCTTCCTGCCATTCTCCTCCCACGCGGCTCTGATCTTTGTCGGTAGGAAGTGACGTCACTTCCTCCCAGCCGGTACAGGAAGGGGCCCGGTCGCGCTGTTTAAGCGTCACAGCGCCAGACCGGGCCCCTGCTCACACATGCTCTCCGGGTGGCCCTTAGTGCATGAGCCACCCGGGGGGCCTCCTTAGTGTGTGGTCCATGTGGCTAGTGTTCTTTTCCATTCAAATGAAGGGAAAAGGCCAAACCAGGTGCACCCAGGGAAAGCTGCTAATGGCGGCTGGGCAGGGTAACTCCCAAACGGTGTCTAAGACCTGGACCATAGTCGGTGGGCAGGAGGCCGGCTTCCACACTCCTCCAGGAGTCCATGGCAAATGTTCATGGGAAGAAGCGTTTGTCACACAAACTATCATTCAGATTTGGGATATTGGGACAGAGATACAGTAACTTTTTACTTGTCTGTTTTTATCAGTGTTAATTTGGGAGGCAAATTTCAATTTAGTTTTTTGACTAAAAATTAATTTTAGTTTTAATCTTATTTTAGTCATCTGAGTTGTTTTAGTTTTGGTCGACCAAATCTCCAGTAGAAAATAGTTGACACAACTACAATCTAATGGGTTTAGTTAAAGCCTCTATCTGTCTCTTTTTTTGGACCATTGATCCTTTAGGCAGCTTCCTGGCTGTCATGCCTTAATTATAATATCCTCTTACTTCCTGGTTCCACGGAGCTTAGCCACACCTCTTTATGACATGGTCTCCCTATTTAATCTGACCGCACCAGCTGATCGAGGCTGGATTATTGAACTACGTTCCGTACTCACGAACCGGCTGCAACATCGTTGTGAAAGCCCTCTGTTACCGGACCGGACTGGAAGACTTCAAGTTCCCTTCACCTTTCCTCATCCACGACTAAAGCTGAACTCTATCCATGCTGGATAAACCGCCTCTGAGGAGATCTCGGGAACCAGTGTTCTATGTGCCGGAAGCTAAGTAAAACCTCTGTGATAAGCGTTGCATTTCAAAGCTGTTATTTCCTGTCTCCAAAGTCCTTTGTTAAAACAAACCCGTTACAGCTAACTTCAACTCATGTCTCAGTTAGCTGCATCTGTATCGCTTCAGTTAAAGTCTATGGAACAGCTATTGTAACTTCTTATCACCTAATTAACTAATACTACTAAAGGACTCTATCTGATTCAGTTATCGTTTACTACTTAAAGCTACAGTACCTGTAAATTGGAATTAAAGTCAATACCTTTTACTTTTTATAATAAATATTCAACCTATAAAAAATCTGCAGTTGTGTTCCTTCATAACAAATGTTTAGACGTGACACTGGCATGTTCCCAACAATATTACTTTTGCTGAATACATGGCCCTGGCTGCCACATTACAAAGCTCTCTGCAACTCTAATAAGGGACGTTATTGCTCAGTCATCCCACACAGGGTCATCATTGCCATCTGGTACGTATCGCCCACTGAGGCGGAAATACCCTGCATGGGTCTGAGTTCACATTTGATTGCCACATAGCAGAATCACTGGGCGATATATGGCAATTACCTGGCATGGGGTCTTCGATCATTCCTGAATCCAGTGAGTTGTTCATTTGTGATTGCCATGTACCACCCAGTGTGTTGGGATTGGACTGCTTGAGATCTTCGTTCATTCCTGATTGCTATGTATCACCCAGTGAGATTACACTGCTTGGGGTCTTTGTTTACATCTAAGTGCAATGTACCACTCAGTGAGGTGGAATCTCACTGCTTGGGGTGTTTGTTTACATCTGATTGCCATATACCACCCAGTGAGTTGGGATCGCACTGCTTGGGGTCTTACTTCACATTGGCTTGCCAAGTAAAATACAGTGAGTTTGGATCACACTGCCTGGGGTCTTTATTCACATCTGATTGCCATGTAACACCAAATGAGGTGGGATAACACTGCTTGGGATCTTCGTTCATTCCTGATTGCCATGTAACACCCAATGAGGTGGGATAACACTGCTTGGGGTCTTTGTTTACATATGATTGCCATGTAACACCCAATGAGATGGGATCACACTGCTTGGGATCTTCGTTCATTCCTGATTGCCATGTAACACCAAATGAGGTGGGATCACACTGCTTGGGGTCTTCGTTCATTCCTGATTGCCATATATCACCTAGTGAGGTGGGATTACACTGCTTGGGGTCTTTGTTTACATATAAATGCCATGTAACACCCAATGAGGTGGGATCACACTGCTTGGGGGCTTTGTTTACATATGATTGCCATGTAACACCCAATGAGTTGGGATCACACTGCTTGGGGTCTTCCTTAAAATTGACTTGCCATGTAACATGCAGTGAGTTGGGATTGCACTGCTTGGGATCTTCATTTATTTCCGATTGCCATGTTCCACCCAATGAGTTGGGATCACACTGCTTGGGATCTTCATTTATTTCTGCTCAGTGAGTTCCAAAACTCCTTGAGAATGGGCATATGTGCATTGGAAGGTGCCCTCACTGAAAGTCTGTTTCATGTAAATACTCAGAGTGATTAAAGTTTCTTTGTTAAAGAATATTTTTAAAGGGGAACATAAGTCCATTTGTGGTGTCTTGCCCTGGGGTTACTTCCTATTGGAGATCTTTGGAAACCTCCTAGCACCAGTCTTTCAAATGCTGTTTGATTTGGACCCTTGATCCTTTAGGCAGCTTCCTGGCATGTTCCCAAACATAGTTTAACAATATTACTTTTGCTGAATACAGGGCCCTGGCTGCCACATTCCAAAGCTCTCTGCAACTCCAATAAGGGACGTTATGTGATGGATAAAATGACCGCATGGGTCTGAGTTCACATTTGATTGCCACATAGCAGAATCACTGGGCGATATGTGGCAATTACCTGGCATGGGGTCTTCGATCATTCCTGAATCCAGTGAGTTGTTCATTTGTGATTGCCATGTACCACCCAGTGTGTTGGGATTGGACTGCTTGAGATCTTCGTTCATTCCTGATTGCTATGTATCACCCAGTGAGATTACACTGCTTGGGGTCTTTGTTTACATCTAAGTGCAATGTACCACTCAGTGAAGTGGAATCTCACTGCTTGGGGTGTTTGTTTACATCTGATTGCCATATACCACCCAGTGAGTTGGGATCGCACTGCTTGGGGTCTTACTTCACATTGGCTTGCCAAGTAAAATACAGTGAGGTTGGATCACACTGCCTGGGGTCTTTATTCACATCTGATTGCCATGTAACACCAAATGAGGTGGGATAACACTGCTTGGGATCTTCGTTCATTCCTGATTGCCATGTAACACCCAATGAGGTGGGATAACACTGCTTGGGGTCTTTGTTTACATATGATTGCCATGTAACACCCAATGAGATGGGATCACACTGCTTGGGATCTTCGTTCATTCCTGATTGCCATGTAACACCAAATGAGGTGGGATCACACTGCTTGGGGTCTTCGTTCATTCCTGATTGCCATATATCACCTAGTGAGGCGGGATTACACTTCTTGGGGTCTTTGTTTACATATGATTGCCATGTAACACCCAATGAGGTGGGATCACACTGCTTGGGGGCTTTGTTTACATATGATTGCCATGTAACACCCAATGAGATGGGATCACACTGCTTGGGGTCTTCCTTAAAATTGACTTGCCATGTAACATGCAGTGAGTTGGGATTGCACTGCTTGGGATCTTCATTTATTTCCGATTGCCATGTTCCACCCAATGAGTTGGGATCACACTGCTTGGGATCTTCGTTCTTTTCTGCTCAGTGAGTTCCAAAACTCCTTGAGAATGGGCATATGTGCATTGGAAGGTGCCCTCACTGAAAGTCTGTTTCATGTAAATACTCAGAGTGATTAAAGTTTCTTTGTTAAAGAATATTTTTAAAGGGGAACGTAAGTCCATTTGTGGTGTCTTGCCCTGGGGTTACTTCCTATTGGAGATCTTGCGAAACCTCCTAGCACCAGTCTTTCAAAGGCTGTTTGATTTGGACCCTTGATCCTTTAGGCAGCTTCCTGGCATGTTCCCAAACATAGTTTAACAATATTACTTTTGCTGAATACAGGGCCCTGGCTGCCACATTCCAAAGCTCTCTGCAACTCCAATAAGGGACGTTATTTGATGGATAAATTGCCCGCAATGGTTCATAACACCCTTTCATCCTATCATAAAACGAGGAACCCATGGTTCGATCACACTTGCAGCTAGCTGCATGTAATCTATATATTGGGCTTATAGTGGACATTGTGACGGACTGTATCTTACCTTGCCTTTTCCTATCATTTGTATAAGAGGCAAACATGTATCACACTGCTCCTGTAATGTATTGTTACTGTGCCTGCTCGTAAATAAAGAATTTAAATAAAAAGAATGATCTTTACTTCTCGTGATATTCACTTTCCAGGCTAAACATCCTGTTATTATTACTGTGCTATAGCAAGCACAGGGCTTGGACAGTCTGAGTCTGCCACCTAGTGTTCATGTAAATATATACAAAAACTGGGATACAGCTAGGTTCTGAAATTTAAAAGATAAACAATACATGTATAGTTATAACTGTGAGACACTGCAATAATAGGTTGCACTCATTAGATGGAAATTCAAGAAGCGCCTCCAGGCCTAGAAAAGGGCTACAGTAGTCCACTCTCCACCTTGAATCAAAATAAATGTACACCAGGCACAGGAACTTCGAAGTACGGGGTCAGGGATCAAGGAAAAATGATCTTTTATTAGACACAAATCGCCTGATGTTAAAATTATACATTGTGTATACAAATTATAATTATAACGTGTTTCATCCCCCACTCAAAGTGGACTTCCTCAAAGATATCACTAACAGTAATAAATAAAATCAATCTTGCATAATCCCAACCCTTCCTTAGTCCCATTTACATGGTACCAGTGCAGAATGTTGATTGGAGAGTCCTCCAGGTGAAATTAGATTCTGTGCCATTCTGATTCGTTGTTGAGGAGTCAAGCTCTCCTCATAGGTCCTCGTTGATTTTCTCTTCAGATGTTTATAATCGCTGGTTACATTTCCCGCCACTTTGCTGAGTTTACTCGGCTTGTGTTCCATAGGACAGTATATGTGTTCCACAGTGTATTTCCGGTTCTGGCTAAAAAGTCCTGAATGCCGCTTGCATTCCATCTCTATGGTAACATGCGTTCCAAATGCACTGGGACTGCTATATATACAGTAAGATCTTTGTGACAGACCGCCTGGCACCCTGACGGGATACCTCCATCAATCGCTGCTTCCTAGTACTGGCGAGTACCATAAGCACTGCACTGGAACACCATAACCACGTAAACGCCACGAACCGCCGCAGCTTGGTTGGGGTCTCGCCATCCTCCACCCACCCTGGACTTAAGACCATGATCCAGCTTCCAGTGGGTAGGCTTACAAGAGCTTAGTGATTATACTCAGGGGAGTATAGTGATTATAGTATTCTCCAGAATGTAGTTCTCAATGTATTATATTTATAGATTTATAAAGTATGGGGTGCACCAAGCAATGGACTTCCTTTATTATTTGCACAGAGAACATGTGTCTTGGCCTTGTTTGTAATATTCTCCAATCCAATGGCCCCTGGGCAATATGTGGTGGGCACTACCTGGGACCCATGCAGACAGGAGACAGATTGAGGGGGACACATTCAGAGCCCATGGAGGCTGGAGATCGCTGTAGATTTACTGTAAGGGGATGAACAAAGGGCTGGTACAATGCCCAGGTTTGCTGACAGCAGACTTGTGACCTACAAACAGTCCTACTGATCACCCAGGAGACCAGCTCCAGGTTTCGCCATGTTTCCCAATAAATGTCTCATGTCGATACCCCTCTAGATGTCATTTATTAGGGAGATTGGTGTGACGAAATCACCTTCGTCACTGGGATTTGGAGAGGCCTGCTTGCCAGCCTCTTGCCCTGTGACTATGGCCCCTGGGATATATTGCCCTTTAAAAACACTATTTGGGCATATTGGATTTTAAAGGCACTTTTTCTGCCCCTTGGACTATTAACTGGAACAGATTCAAACATGTGGCCGGCGGCCATCTTAAATTGTCCAGCAGTGTTTTGCCGTCAAGTGTATGGAACTGTTTTGGGCATGGGACCATGTGCACGGTGGGGCAAAAATACGTTTTTGTTCACCCAGATCAGGGCTATCAGGGGATGTGGCCTGAGGAATTGTATACATTGTGAGTGCTGGCTTGCATTAAACACCCTTCATGAAGTCTTGGCTCATGTTTGGGGGATTGGAGAACTACACTCTGGGGATTGCTATAATCACTATACTTCCCAGAGTATAATCACTAGCTCTTGTAAGAGCTGTTCCTGTTCCACTCTCTGGACTAAGGAGAGGTTCACCCACTGGAAGCTGGAGCCCGGTCTTGCGTGGGTGGAGGATGGCGAAACCCCAACCAAGCTGCGGTGGTTCGTGGGGTTTGCGGTGGTTATGGTGTTGAGTGCGGTGCTGATGGTCCTTTGTGAGGACTAGGAGCATCGTTCGACGAAGGCACCCAATCGGGGTGGCAGGCGGTCCTGTATATACCCTTTAGAAGGAGAATTATATATAATGTTACAATTTTTATTTGATTACGTTAAACACCACCCTTGTGATACAGTGCAGACATCTTAGCCCATCCCTATATGTTTCAGCAGTGATCAGCATATGGGTCGTCCTGATTGGTCGCCAGACAGCCATCATTTAGTTTTGTGGACATGACCGTCGACAGTGGCTCCATTTAAATCAGACATGTCCACCCCACTCCCCATGGCCGTGCTAAAGATGCTCTAACATGTTTCTTTGTGTTTGGCTTCCATTCCATCAGCCTAGACGAGATAAAGGTTATTAATTTAGTGCTAGTTGTGTGGCGTGGAAATGGTGGGACTGTTAGAAATAGCAGGAGAGGTAGACCTGAGTTTTAAAAATTAACAATTTATAGGGCAAACGTGTCACATGTTGGGGCGGGGCCTGACCGCTGAACTGTGAAGAAGCATGCCTCACCAGCTCCTGCAATTCAGGGCACCCAAAGCCGAATTGGGGCACCAAAACGAGGACACAATGCTCCCTCATGGCCACCAAGCGACAGGCGATACTGGGGCGCACAAGCGGATACCAAACAAGCGACAATACCCCTCAGGCGCACCCAGAATCCAGACGAGGCCTACCAACATGGCGGGCGCGGGGAAGACGGCCGCTTTCCTGCTGCCTGTACCAGCCAGGTGCCGGCCTCCGAGCCCTCGTTTCCCCCCCCACCCGCTCACGATCCCCACGAAAGGGGATGAGTGGATGAAGCAACCACGAGACATAGAAGCTGCAGACAAGGCGGACAAAATGGCGGACAGCCACCACACCTCAGCCCTCCATAAGGCCAGACGGGACACGAAGCTCCGGCTCGCCCACATATTCGACTCCTTCTGGGAGCAGTTGGAGAAACTGGCGTGGCCCTCGGAGTTGGGGATCAAGTCGGATGGCAAGCATAAAGCACCAGCACGAAAGACCCCAGTGGGAATCCCGGAATATACCGCCGGCTCCCTACCCGAACCCCCCAGGCTCCCGAGAAAGACAAAGACCGCCCTGCTAGCGAAGACCCGTAGCCTCACTAAGAGCACCCACAGCCGGACCCGGGTAAAACATACCACACAGCAGTGAGTTGGTGGCGCAGAAACCAGACTCCCCGCCCGGCCAGGAGGCAGACTGAGAGAGGTATGAAGCACTCCATTCACACCAACAAACACCTGAACACAAAGCTTATCATGGGGGCCGCAATAACACGACGCAACGAGCACAGACCCAGCCTGCAGACACAGAGATGGATGGAGCCCTACACCGGAGCTGCTCCCTACCTGCCACGACAGAAGCTAGCCCACGCTCGGACGCCTCACCCACGCTCTGCCGGACGGGGTGAAACACAGACCGCAACACAGCTGCAGCAGACAGTGCAGGGGGAGCCCATACAAGGGATCGGATGAACCACACAGCACTGGGACTAAATGCCTAGCTATGGACTCTTCACCAGTCCTATTTTTCTGTTTATATTTTTGCTTTAATAATTTGTTATATCTCAGATGATCTCCCGTGCACGTCTAAGTAACTAACCTCTGCGCAATGCTTTTTATCCGCAGTTTCACACTCCTCTAATGTCTAAAGATGAATAAGCCTACAAAAGTCAGGGTCAGCTCATGCAACAGATTTTTGTTTTTGTTTTACTTTCAAATTAGCCCTAACGTTTAACTCATTGCAATGAAGTTACTGACTGCAGACACTCAGAATGTTAATAATACGTTTGTTTACCTAACTATGCATCAACAAATACTCATGTATGCTTACTAACCAACACGCAGGTTAGACAGAAACCTTCTTATATGCCTGTATATATCTAGTTTGCCTAGTAACCTAACCTGTGACATGTTTTATTTTCCGTTATAAACGTTCATTACCCTCACATGACAGCCAGTTATACCTGTACTGCACACACAGAGTCAGCCCCCACATGGTGACTCATTAGCTCAGATAGTTTAAGCGATATACACAATACAAACAACGTGAAAGTAATCTGCATGCTAAGTTTATGTTTTACTCATGAAAACCACGCGTATAATCTTATGCACAAAAATACAAAATGTGCACTGTTCCTTATGTCACAAAATCGTTATAATCCATTTGATGTTATGCATGTACCAGCCGCTGTGACGGCGCAATCTTGTTCGACTAACCTATGCACGAATAAAATAAAGAATTAAAAAAAAAAAGTGTCAAATGTTTCTCATGAAAACGAGTCACTATGACATTTTCGTAGAGTTTTCTCTGGGACTAAAAACTCGTGGCTCCTGTGTGCTTTCACCGCGACAAAGTAGCAGATAATTTTCTTGGGTTTCTTTATAAATAAAAGTGACTGGGGATTCTATGAAAACAAGAGTCATTCTGGATCAAAGTTCTAATGGTGAAACAAACAGCAGAAACAAACGTTTGCTTTCTAAGGCCAATGTTCCTAATTGCGCAGGTATTATGTTTTATATATCATCTCCCATTATCTGCGCTGCGAGCATCGTGGACTCCGTAGAACTGATAACTATTGATTACATCAGTTTAGTATAGGTTTTTCAGTGCACTGTACGAGGCTCTGAAATGAACAGCCTGGCACTCCTGGTCCATGGTTGGTACATAACTTGGCATCCAACACAATGACTCATCCTTTTCTTCCAGTAACACCGGCATGCGAGTTCACCACGGGCACGGAGCTCAGATTGCTCAGGCATTGCTTCCTATTTTTAACTCCTGTGATTATTTCATTGAAATAAAAGTCTGTTTGGGAATTTTTTCTCCTCATTCACATAAATATTATTCAGCAGGCAGAGGTGAAACACCCACTGTATCTGTATTTCCTGAGGGGGATTGTAGTTTAGCAATCTCTAAGCAATACAGACAGACACAATACAGCCTGCACCTGGCACAGAAACGGCAGCCGCATTCCTGAATGGATGGGGCACAAAGTGGGGCACAAGACCAGCGCCCCCCAGTGGTTCCAGGCCTGGGAGCATATATGGAACCCTTAGATATTATCATTCAATCAGAGATTCTGAGCAGCTGTCACTGTGTTTGTTCTAGGTCAGTCTACATAGGAGAATGAGATGGGATAATAGGAAAAACCTGGGATTTCAGATCATCTTCCGTTTCAGGTCCCACAGGAATATCAGCAGGGTTTATTTTTACAGAAATTATATCAACTATTTCAGTTTCTTGCCTGAAAGCAGAGTATTAGACACAATAATAGATGACGTTATTAGCATCTTTTATGGTTTATTGTTTATTATCTATACCGAAACCAGCCAAGTCGTAACAGAGTCACCAAGAGCAGCAACCGGCATTAAAACATGTCATTATTGGCAAAACACGTTTGGCTGACTTTATAAAATGGAGAATTCAATAAAACACACTTTATAAAGTCACATTTATTTATTCTATCACTTAGGTCTTGTCTCTCCGTGTGTTTTACTGCGTTGAGCTCTGTGATACATTCACACACACCGCACATTAGAGTGAACTTTACTGCGTGGAGCTCTGTGATACACTCATACACTGCACATTACAGTGAGCTTTACTGGGTGGAGCTCTGTGATACACTCATACACTGCACATTACAGTGAGCTTTACTGGGTGGAGCTCTGTGATACACTCATACACTGCACATTACAGTGAGCTTTACTGGGTGGAGCTATGTGATACACTCATACACTGCACATTACAGTGAGCTTTACTGGGTGGAGCTATGTGATACACTCATACACTGCACATTACAGTGAGCTTTACTGGGTGGAGATCTGTGATACACTCATACACTGCACATTACTGTGAGTTTTACTGCGTGGAGCTATGTAATACGCTCATACACTCAACATTACTGTGACTGCATGGAGCTCTGTGATACACTTATACATACTGCATATTACAATGAGTTTTGTTGCTGTGGAGCTCTATGATACCATCAGACACTGCACATTACTGTGAGTTTTATTATTGTGGATCTCTGTAATACAATCATGTTTATTGACTATTGCTATACGATGTATACACTTATACATAATTCTCATTTTTGTGAGTTTTATTGCTGTGGAGCTCTGTGATCCAGTTATATTATTATTTTCGTATTTAAAAAATGCCAACAAATTCCGTAGCGCTGTACAATGGGTGGACTAACACACGTATTTGTAACCAGACAAGTTGGACACACAGTAACAGAGGGATTGAGGGCCCTGCTCAGTGAGGTTACATGTTAGAGGGAGTGGGGTATAGTGACACAGTAACAGAGGGATTGAGGGCCATGCTCAGTGAGTTTACATGCTAGAGGGAGTGGGGTATAGTGACACAGTAACAGAGGGATTGAGGGCCTGCTCAGTGAGTTTACATGTTAGAGGGAGTGGGGTATAGTGACACAGTAACAGAGGGATTGAGGCACTGCTCAGTGAGTTTACATGCTAGAGGGAGTGGGGTATAGTGACACAGTAACAGAGGGATTGAGGGCCCCGCTCAGTGAGCTTACATGTTAGAGGGAGTGGGGTATAGTGACACAGTAACAGAGGGATTGAGGGCCATGCTCAGTGAGTTTACATGCTAGAGGGAGTGGGGTATAGTGACACAGTAACAGAGGGATTGAGGGCCTGCTCAGTGAGTTGACATGTTAGAGGGAGTGGGGTATAGTGACACAGTAACAGAGGGATTGAGGGCCTGCTCAGTGAGTTGACATGTTAGAGGGAGTGGGGTATAGTGACACAGTAACAGGGGGATTGAGGGCCCTGCTCAGTGAGTTTACATGCTAGAGGGAGTGGGGTATAGTGACACAGTAACAGAGGGATTGAGGGCCTGCTCAGTGAGTTTACATGTTAGAGGGAGTGGGGTATAGTGACACATTAACAGAGGGATTGAGGGCCCTGCTCAGTGACCTTACATGTTAGAGGGAGTGGGGTATAGTGACACAGTAACAGAGGGATTGAGGGCCCTGCTCAGTGAGTTTACATGGTAGAGGGAGTGGGGTATAGTGACACAGTAACAGAGGGATTGAGGCCCTGCTCAGTGAGTTTACATGTTAGAGGGAGTGGGGTATAGTGACACAGTAACAGAGGGATTGAGGGCCCTGCTCAGTGAGCTTACATGTTAGAGGGAGTGGGCTATAGTGACAGTAACAGAGGGATTGAGGGCCCTGCTCAGTGAGTTTACATGTTAGAGGGAGTGGGGTATAGTGACACAGTAACAGAGGGATTGAGGCCCTGCTCAGTGAGTTTACATGTTAGAGGGAGTGGGGTATAGTGACACAGTAACAGAGGGATTGAGGGTCCTGCTCAGTGAGTTTACATGTTAGAGGGAGTGGGGTATAGTGACACAGTAACAGAGGGATTGAGGCCCTGCTCAGTGAGTTTACATGTTAGAGGGAGTGGGGTATAGTGACACAGTAACAGAGGGATTGAGGGCCTGCTCAGTGAGTGTACATGTTAGAGGGAGTGGGTTATAGTGACACAGTAACAGAGGGATTGAGGGCCCTGCTCAGTGAATTTATATGCTAGAGGGAGTGGGGTATAGTGACACAAAAGGTAAAGGTATTTCATTGATGGGAAAAGTAGGTTACTAGAACAATTTAGATATTGGATGACCCAGGTGCAGGAGAGGAAGCAGAGTGTAGCCCAAGGACCAGCAAAGCTAAGGGAAAGGTCCATGACAGAGATAGGAGGCAGGCATAGAGATGGGTGATTGCTTCGGGGTTAGCTTTCGGTGGGGGGCGAGCAGGGCCGGACTGGGAAGAAAATTCGGCCCGGGCATTTTTTAATCACAGCGGCCCACTAAGAAGGGGGCGGGGCAGAGAGGGTGTGTGTTTTGTCATCACCAATGACAAACACGCCCCCACTCAAAGTGAGCATGTTGGTTCAATGCTCTTCCAGAGCAGACCATGCGCAGAGCTCTGCTAAAGAGCTCTAGCATGAGAAAAAAGCCCTGTATTTGTTCGGCACAGTGCAAGAAAATTAAATAACATGCTTGCACTGTGTTTCCTTGCAACTTGTCTCTGGTGTCTCTATAAATGGATACCAGGAGACAAAAATGCCAGGAATGAAGCCCATGGAACAGCGCAGTCAGGGGAGTGGGCCTTGACAGAGCCAGGAGTAGGCAGGGGAGTAACCAGTTAAAGGGGCGTGGTTATTGGAAAATGGGGCTGGATAATAGGAGTATATTAAGCGGCCATTTTATGAGTAAGGGACATTTTAACTAAACTGACACTTACCTGGTAATTGTTTTTGGCAGGTCTGGGTTGGTTTTTTCTTTGTCTTTCAGATCATGGCATCAATGGAAGAAATCCTGGAGGGAGTGAGAGCTGCTGTGCGGGATAGAGGACTGGCCTGGCTTCATGAGCAACTGGGGGCTCAGGGTCCCCCCCCTACAACCCCTGCGGCGGCTGCACGGCGTTCCATGAGGAGGGCGAGACCGCCCCAGCGGCTGAGCCCAGGCATGGAGCCCGAAGTCGGCAGACGGAGGAGCCCGTCAGCGGAGTCTGTTAGGGCCCTGGATGAGGTAGCGGGCCCCAGCGGAGTGGAGATACCGCGGCCGGCACCGTCTGTTCGACGCCGTGCTGGCCGGGCGCGGGCAGCAGCTAGGCCGAGGCCTACCACGCGATGTGCGCCCCGCCGGGAGGCGGCAGGCGGGACGGTTGCGGCTGGAGCCAGGACGCAGAGCGGATCGGATGGAGGAAGCAGTGAGCGGATGCGGCCCGGTGAGTCAGGGAATGGCGCTGGGGCCGGGCAGCGGGCGGGGGGCAGAGCGGAGGCCTCTAGAGAACAGGCGGTCCCCCTGATGGCAGGGGGAGCCCCTGTGCAAGGGGACATAACGGGGGCGGCCTCTAGCGGGGCCAGGTGCAGCACAAGGGACACAGACGGCGGGTCCGCCCAGCCAGGTACCTTGGGGCCGGCAGGGCCTGCGGCTTTGGCGGACCGGAGGCGCCAGGACAGACAAGTGGAATCCCCAGTTCACAAGGCGGCCCAAAAGGGGCCAGGTTCAGCGGGTCGGGATAGCTCCCAGGAATCGGCCCAGGGCATGGAGACAGGACGGGCTGGGAGAGAGCGGGAGGGCCACAGGGGCGGCTCCCGGGGACGGCAGGGTCTCTCGCGGAGCCCTAGGCCGCATCGCAGCAGGGAGCAGCGCGGCGTCAGTGCCAGGCATGACAGGAGGCGGGATGACGGGTGGAGGGGTAGAGAGAGGAGCAGGTCAACAAGCAGGCTTAGCAGGAGGAGATCGGTTTCAGGGGAACGGAGGTGGAGGCAGCGGCGCAGTGCGTCTGGGTCATCAGGCAGGAGCTCGCCAGGTCAGCGGCGCAGCGCGTACGGCCGGGAGGGCCAGGCAGGGAGGCGGGACATGGTGCGGAACTACAGGCAGGAGCATAAGGAGGTTGGGCGGGTATGTGATCATGTGGACACACTACCCAGGTGTCGTTCTCCTTGCAGGTCTCGCAGCACTACACCCGCGGTCCTGAGGCAGGGCCAGGCTGACAGGAGTCGGCGCCAATCGGATGCTCCAGAGCCAAGCATGGCGGACGGAAGGGAAACGAACCCACGGCCTTCTGCGGCTTCGGGCTCAGGCGGTGAGTCAACTGTTGCACCACACGCAGGAACACTATTGACTTGTTTAAAATCTTTCTTAGATTCATGGGCGGGTGGGGAAATGGCTTCACCTCAGTTTGGGAGAGTGTGGACGTGTGAGAAGGGCCAAGGGTTACCGGGTAGGGCCGTGGGTCCAACACAGGATAGCGAGGTGGGGTTATCTGTGTCCGAATCTATTAAGGAGTCGGGGGAGAAGGTTGGTATTGGGGGCGAAATTACCGACGCTGCGCGGCAAAACGTGCACGTGTCTTTCGCGGGCCCATTAGGTTGTCATCTAAAAATGGACATAAAGGAGAAAATTTGGAAGGGTGAGTTTGTGGAGGTTTTTTCCTTACTCCCGCTGGAGGAGTTCTTAGACATGAAGGAGGAGGACAAGAAGGACGCGAAGAAGGAGGAGGAGGAGAAAAAGCGTAGGTATCGGAAGATTCCTAAAACATTTGGGAACTGGCTAAGGGCCTTTTGTATCCTGGCCAGTGTGATAGGGGAAAAGTCGCCGGATAAATGCTCCCAACTGTTCTGCTACCTAGACGGGATTGGGGAAGCGTACCGTACTTATGGCGGGGTCGCCTGGTGGCGGTACGACGAACAGTTTCGCCAGAGGTTAGCGGCGAATCCCAGCATGCGGTGGGATCAAATGGACCTTCCCCTCTGGATGCGGCTCATGATGGCGCAGAAGGCTGCGCCCTTTCACGGGACGGCCGGTGCGGCCCCTGGGGGACCTGCATCGGCCGGGCAAAAGAAAGGCTTCTGTTGGCTCTTTAACGAGGGCCAATGCAAGTGGGGAACGGCGTGCCGGTTTAAGCACGAGTGCTCCGGTTGTGGGGGGGCCCATGGAGCCAGTCGGTGTTTTAAGCGAGGTAAGTCTGCACCAGGAGTGGGAGCCAATGGAGCGGCGGCCCCCTCCGCTGCCGCGGGGGGCAACCCCAGTGAAAGTAGGCGAGATGCTACCGTGGCTAAAACAGTACGGTAACCATCAGGACGCCGAATTCTTATGGCAAGGTTTTACGGAGGGTTTTTCAATACCGTTTCAGAGTCGGGATGTGGGGAGGTTATGCAGTAACCTCAAGTCGGTGGGGGAGCACCCGGGAGTTGTGCGGGACAAGTTGCTGAAGGAGGTGCAACTGGGTAGGATGGCAGGGCCGTTCGAGGCTCCGCCGTTGCCTGACTTGAGGGTGTCCCCGCTAGGGGTAGTCCCCAAGAAGGAGGCGGGTAAGTTTAGGTTGATTCATCATTTATCATTGCCGAAAGGGGCGTCGGTAATTGATGATATCGATGAGGCCCTGTGCTCCGTATCGTATGCATCATTCGACCATGCTGTCGAGTTGGTTCGGAGAGCAGGGCGAGGGGCCTTGATGGCGAAGGTGGATGTGGAGGCAGCATTCCGGCTCCTTCCTATCCACCCAGACTGTCACCATTTGTTGGGGTGCCTTTTTGAGGGTAAGTTTTTCGTGGACCTGTGCCTACCCATGGGTTGCTCCATCTCATGTGCGGTTATTTCGAAAAGTTTAGCACGTTCTTGGAGTGGGTAGTGCGTAAGGAAACGGGCAGGGGTACGGTGGTCCATTACCTGGACGACTTTCTGTGGGTGGGCCCGGCTGGGTCCGACAGATGTGCCCAAATACTGCGGGTTTTTCAGAGGATAGCGCAACAGTTTGGGATTCCTCTGGCTGAGGACAAGACAGTGGGCCCGACCGAGTGCCTGAGTTTTCTAGGGCTGGAAATCGACTCGGTCGTGGGGGAATGTAGGCTGCCGGAGGAGAAGTTGAGGGTGCTCCGCCAGCAGGTGAACGCGATAAAGGGCGCTAGGAAAGTTACGCTTAGGGGACTGCAGTCCTTGCTCGGCAGCCTTAACTTCGCCTGTAAGGTGATCCCTATGGGTAGGGTTTTTTGTAGGTTGCTGGCTAGGGCTACCTGTGGTGTTCGACTGCCGAGTCATTACATCAGGGTGTCTGTAGGCATGAGAGAGGACTTGGACATATGGGACCGCTTCCTCACTAAATTTAATGGGCGGGTGTTTTTCAGGGATGCGATGAAGGCATCTGGCGACGCCGGGCTGTTTACGGACGCCTCGGGGAGCGTTGGCTTTGGGGCTTACCTTGGGGGCAAGTGGTGTGCCGAGGTTTGGCCTACGGCTTGGTCCGAGAGCCCCTTGATTCGGAACCTCGCCTTTTTGGAGCTTTTTCCAGTTGTGGTAGCGGTATCACTATGGGGCAGGGAACTCAAGGACAAGAAAGTTATCTTCCACTCTGATAATATGGCAGTGGTACAGGTAATTAATAGTCTGTCGGCTTCGTCCCTTCCAGTGGTTAGGTTGTTGCGTCAGCTAGTGCTCTTGTGTATGTCTTGGAACATTGTCTTCAGGGCACGGCACGTGCCGGGGCTGCTGAATGTGGTCGCTGACGCTCTGTCTCGTTCGCAGTGGGAGCGGTTCCGGGAAGCAGCACCGGACGCGCAAGCGACGGGGCAGGCGTGCCCGGAGGAGATGTGGCGGCTCGGGACGTTGTGCTTGGGCGATACATAAGGAGCTCGCTGGCACCGGGGACTTGGGCCGCTTATACAAAGGTTTGGAGTGAATGGGAGGAAATGATGTCCCAGGCGGGAGCAGGCGATTCCGCAGCCGGTAGGTTGGATACGCTGTTGTGGCTTCTTTGCAGGTTGGTGGCAGGTGGGTCGTCCCCTTCTAGGGAGGAGCGCTACATGTCTGCGTTAGCTTTCCTGTTCAAGTTTAACGGGTGGGAAGACTTGACAAAACATTTTTTGGTGAAGCAAACTTTGAAGGGTTTCAAGAAGGGCAGGAGGTCCGTGGATACGAGGAGGCCGGTGTCCTTTGCCACCCTTCAAGGGTTGGTGGGGTTGTTGAGCGAAGTGTGCAGCTCGGCATTTGAGGTAACTTTGTTCTCTGTGGCTTTTGTATGGGCTTTCTTTGGGGCCTTTCGTATTGGCGAATTGGTGAGCGCCAATAGGTCGGGGACATCGGGCCTCCGGTATGAGGATGTAGTTATCGAACAGGACAAGGTCGTGATTTGGCTCCGGCGCTCGAAGACGGACGTCTTCGGAAAGGGTAAGAAAATTGTCCTGTCCTCGCTACCAGGGTCCCCGGTGTGCCCGGTAGTGTGTGGGGACGTGTTTTTACAGATTCGCCCGAAGGTTGGTGGTTGCTTCCTGATTCACGAGGATGGGAAAGCGCTGTCGCGCTTTCAGTTCTTGCGAGTCTTCCGCATGGGGTTGACGAGATTGGGCTTGCAGCCCGGACAATTTGGTACGCACTCCTTCCGTATCGGGGCTGCGACTGAGGCGGCGCGTCTCGGGCTAGGGGAGGAGCGGATAAAGCAGATTGGGAGATGGGAATCCATCAGGTTCCGGGCATATGTAAGGCCGGAAAGGTTGGTGTGAATGGATTGTTGTGGATGTGGGTAACGGGTGCTCTGCCGGTTAACTGAATTTGTTTCCTTTCAGGCTTGGTCGCTTGGCTGGTGGGTCACTCGTTTGTCTACTGGGCGGAGAAGAGGGCCGCAGTTCGGAGACAAGGCACACAACTGGGTTTTCTTCTGGACACAGTGGACCTTCGGTGGTTTGGTTTTCGGGGTTTCAGCTGGCAGAGCATAAGTGGGGAGATTTTTGGGATGTTGTCAAGGGGGTTTGCCCCAGATATACTTTTGATTCATGGTGGGGGCAACGATTTAGGTTTGGTCCCCCAGAAGGTGTTGGTCAGGAGAATGAAGAGGGACCTGGATAGGGTGAGGGCACTGGTCCCTGGAGTTACAATAGTGTGGTCTGAGATGGTGCCGCGGTTGAACTGGAGGCATGCCAGGGACCCGGCGGCTGTGGCACGTTGCCGGGGTAAAGTAAACAAGGCCATGTCTGTCTTTATTAGGAGGATAGGGGGGGTCCCAGTGAGGCACTTTGAATTGGAGGGCGGGTTGCCCGGTTATTTTAGGCGGGATGGTGTGCACCTGTCTGAGGTGGGGTGTGACCTATTAAATTTAGGATTCCAGGATGGTATTTCCAAAGCCCTATTTATGTGTGGTGGGGGTCGCTCGAGACATTAAGGGTTCAAGTCTCTTGCTATGGCGGGATAGGGCTTGGGTAATTGGAAGGTAGGAGGAGTATAAATTGGTTAGGCTGGATTAGACTGGAGTGTGAAATGGTTTGTGGGTTCGAGCTCATCGGTGGCTCCGAACCAGGTGGTGTAGGGGGGTCTCGGTACACCCCTACAGTTAAAAAAGTTATGGATATGGGGCCTCTTTGGTAGGCCATGTGTTATGTGTTATTTGTTATTTATAATGTTATTTATTGTTATTGGGCGGGGTCATTGCTGGGGGTAATTTATGTACGGTGGGGGGTGGAGGTAAATTTACATTTGTGGCAATGACCCCAATTTGTTACCTTGTTTATAATAATAAATAAAGCTGTGGACTTTTTTATTCCAACAGAAATACGGTGTCTGTAAGTTATTGGGGGGTTGGGGTACACAGCGCACCTGCCGAATAATCGACTGTGCGCATGTCATGAAGCCCATGGAACAGCGCAGTCAGGGGAGTGGGCCTTGACAGAGCCAGGAGTAGGCAGGGGAGTAACCAGTTAAAGGGGCGTGGTTATTGGTAAATGGGGGCTGGATAATAGGAGTATATTAAGCGGCCATTTTATGAGTAAGGGACATTTTAACTAAACTGACACTTACCTGGTAATTGTCCCTCCCACCCTCCCTGTTGTTTTTGTAGTTCCCGTTTGGTCACAACGGCGGGATAGGGCTTGGGTAATTGGAAGGTAGGAGGAGTATAAATTGGTTAGGCTGGATTAGACTGGAGTGTGAAATGGTTTGTGGGTTCGAGCTCATCGGTGGCTCCGAACCAGGTGGTGTAGGGGGGTCCAGGGGCGGACTGACACCTCACAGGGCCCTCGGGCAGTGGGTGATCAAGGGCCCGCCCTCCTGGTCCTGGTACAAGGTTTTCTGGTTCCCTGCTATTCTTCTACCCCTTCTCTCTGGTGCTTTTACACATATATTATGTGTAGGCTGCCCAGCACACAGAATGGATGTGTGAGAGCCACACATCCCTGACTCCCACATCCCCGAGTGCCCCCCAAAATGGCCAGATTTACTTTTAAGGGGTTAATCCAACCAAAACCAGTGTTTTAATAAACACTGTTTTAGATGGAGTAACCCTTGCTGGCGTGCCTCCCCAGCAATTAAAATAAAGCAAATTTAATTACACACTTCCACTAATTTTGCTTTGGACATCACAAGCAGCATCCCCCACATGTACAACCTTACAACTAGCCACATGTGTTTGGAGTCTACTTGTGGGGTTGCGTGTGTGGGGATGTGGTTAGTGATGTGTTCCTGTATGTCAAAGTGTTGTGTTAGATTAATCCTCTCTCTTGTTTTACCTATTGTACAGCGCTGCAGAATATGTTGGCGCTTTATAAGAGATTGTAAAAGTTGTGTGTGTGAAGGCTGTGTGCAGTATTGCAATAGTGGGTATGCCGTTTGTGATGTGTATGTGAAGGGAGGCTGCATGTCATTTTGTATGTGTGGGGATGCTGCTTGTGGTGTGTCTATACAGTAAGGCTCCTTGTGGGTTTTGCGTGTGTGAATGGGGCTATTTGCAGTGCATTATGTGAGTAGAGAGGGCTGGCTGTGTTGCAGTGTGTGTGGGATAGAATCTGTAGTAGGCATCTGTTGGTTACTGGGGCTGTAATGTGTGTGCGTGTTTGGATAATAGAGGTTCTACTGTGTATAAGTTGGATAGTGGCTGTAGTGTGTGTGTAGGGGGATAAATGCTGAAATAGGTGCAGGGAGGCACAGGGGCTGTGGTGGGCACTGTGAGGCGCGGGGACTGAGGTGGGCGCAGGGAGGCACGGGGACTGAAGTGGGGGTGGGGCTGGACAGAGTATGAGGTGGGATATAGATGTTGTGGTGAGCTCAGGAAGGGACATAGGGGCTGTGGTGGGTACTGAAAGGGATAGGAGCTATGGTAGTTGGAGCTGGCATAAGGGATGTGGTGGGAGCATAGGGGCTTGGGTGGAAACATGGATAGGTAGATCCTGGGGTGAGTGTTGGGAGGAATGGTGGCTGAGGTGAGTGCAGGGGGTGTGAGGTGGGTGCAGGAGCAGCTGTGGTGGATGCAGACGGGGCTGAGGTGGGTGCAGGGGAAGCTGTGGTTGGTGTAGGGACACAGGAGGCTAAGGTGGGTGCAGGGGGAGATGTGGTGTGTGCAGAAGGAGCTGTGGTGGGTGCGGATAGACAAGGAGTTGTTGTGGGCACAGGATGGGACATAGAGGCTGTAGTGGGCACAGGGAGGGACATAGTGGCTGTGGTGGGTACTGGAAGGCATAGGAGCTATGGTAGGTGGAGGTGGCATAGGGGCTGTGGTTGGTGCATAGGGGATTAGGTGGGTACAGGGATAGGTAGATCCTGGGGTAAGTGCAAGGAGGAATGGTGGCTGAGGTAGGTGCACGGGAACTGAGGCAAGTGCAGGGGGAGCTGTGGTTAGTACAGGGGGGCTGAGGTGGGTGCAGGTGGAGCTGTGGTTAGTACAGGGGGGCCGAGGTGGGTACAGGGAGAAAGGGGGCTGAGGTGGGTGCAAGGGGAGATGTGGTGTGTGGAGGAGGAGCTTAGGTGGGTATTGGGGGCTGAGGTGGGTACAGGGGGGCTGAGGTGGGAGCAGAGGTGGGTACTGGGGGCTGAGGTGGGAGCAGAAGTAGGTACTGGGGGCTAAGGTGGGTAAAGGAGGTTGAGGTGGGTAATGAGGGGTAGAGGTGGGAGCAGAGATGGGTACTGGGGGCTGAGGTGGGTACAGGGGGGCTGAGGTGGGAGCAGAGGAGGGTACTGGGGGCTGAGGTGGGAGCAGAAGTGGGTACTGGGGGCTGAGGTGGGTAAAGGAGGTTGGGGTGGGTAATGAGGGGTAGAGGTGGGAGCAGAGATGGGTACTGGGGCTGAGGTGGGTACAGGGGGCTGAGCTAGGAGCAGGTGGGTACAGGGGGCAGAGGTGGGTACAGGGGGGCTGAGGTGGGTACAGGGGGGCTGAGGTGGGTACAGGGGGGCTGAGGTGGGGGCTGAGGTGGGTACAGGGGGGCTGAGGTGGGAGCAGAGGTGGGTACTGGGGGCTGAGGTGGGTACAGGGGGCTGAGGTGGGTACAGGGGGCTAAGGTGGGTACTGGGGGGCTAAGGTGGGTACTGGGGGGGCTAAGGTGGGTACTGGGGGGGCTGATTTGGGTACAGGGGGGGCTGATTTGGGTACTGGGGGGGCTGATTTGGGTACAGGGGGGCTGATTTGGGTACTGGGGGGGCTGAGTTGGGTACTGGGGGGGCTGAGTTGGGTACTGGGAGGGGCTGAGTTGGGTACTGGGAGGGGCTGATTTGGGTACAGGGAGGGCTGATTTGGGTACAGGGAGGGCTGATTTGGGTACAGGGGGGCTGATGTGGGTACTGGGGGGGGCTGATATGGGTACTGGGGGGGGCTGATATGGGTACTGGGGGGGGCCTGATATGGGTACTGGGGGGGGGCTGATATGGGTACTGGGGGGGGCTGATGTGGGTACAGGGAGACAGGGGGGTGAATTACAATTAGAAGAAGCTTACCTGTGCTGTATGCCAGGCTGCTCCAGCTCCTTATCGTCCAGTGCTCTTCAGGCAGGGCAGGAGTGATGTCACTTCCTGGCCCCGCCTCTTCCTCCTCACACACAGCACCGCACGGCGACCTGGCAGAAAGAAGTGAATACTCACTGCCAGGTCTCCCTGAGAGAGGGGAAACGGGGAGGGGGTTAACAGAGTAATATGCTGCAGGGGTTCTGCAGCATATCACTAGAATAACGGAGAAATCATGTTTCTGGCTGAGGAGATCTCTGATCTCCTCAGCCAGAGCATGACTGTGCTGCCGGGCCCCTGACTGCCTCGGGCCCTCGGTCCATGACCGATCTGCCCGACCTGTCAGTCCGCCCCTGGGGGGGTCTCGGTACACCCCTACAGTTAAAAAAGTTATGGATATGGGGCCTCTTTGGTAGGCCATGTGTTATGTGTTATTTGTTATTTATAATGTTATTTATTGTTATTGGTCGGGGTCATTGCCGGGGGTAATTTATGTACGGTGGGGGGTGGAGGTAAATTTACATTTGTGGCAATGACCCCAATTTGTTACCTTGTTTATAATAATAAATAAAGCTGTGGACTTTTTTATTCCAACAGAAATACGGTGTCTGTAAGTTATTGGGGGGTTGGGGTACACAGCGCACCTGCCGAATAATCGACTGTGCGCATGTCAAGAGTATTGTGCATGTGTTTGGAGCCTGCTTGTGGTATTACGTGTGTGTAGAGTGAGCTGATTGTGGTGTGGTATTGTGTAATAGGGTCGGTTTTAGTCGTGTTGTGTTTGTGGTGTAATGTAATGCATATGTGGCTAGGGACTGTAGAGAATGGGTGTATAGGGGAATGTAGCAAGTGTGTGCATACAGGCTATAGTGTGTGTGTGTGTGTATAGGTGATGTAGTGTTTGTAGAGAGTGTGTGTTTAGGGGTGTAATATGTGTTTGCTTACAAGGAATCTGGTGTGTGTGTGTGTGTGTGTATATATATATATATATATTTATTTATATATATATATATGTATAGGAGTCTAGTGTGTGTTTGAAGGACCCAGAATGTGTATAGGAGATCTAGTGGGTGTGCGTATATAACGGATTCAGAGTGTATATAGGGATCTAGTGTGTGTATGTGTGTAGATAATCCAGAGTTGGGTAAAGGATGTAGTGTGTGTCTGGAATGTAATGTGTTTAGGGGTGCAGTATGTGTGTGAGGGGTGCTGTGTGTGTGAGGGGTGCTATATTATATAAATATGTTTGGAAGTATTGTGTATGTGTGTGATGCAGTGTATCGGGGGGGGTTGTGTGTGTATGTGAGGGGTGCAGTATGTGTGTGTGATAGATGCTGTGTGTGAGGTGTGATGTGTGTGAGGGTGGTGTGTGTGATTGATTTGTGTGTGATTGATTTATGTGAGGGTGCTGTGTGTGAGAGTGCTGTGTGTGGGTGCGGTGTATGATGTGTGTGAGAGTGTTGTGTGTGATGTGTGTGAGTGCTGAGTGTGATAGTGCTGTGTATGATGTGTGAGAGTGCTGAGTGTGATGTGTGAGAGTGCTGAGTGTGATAGTGTTGTGAGTGCTGAGTGTGAGAGTGCTGTGTATGATGTGTGCTGTGAGTGTGCTGTGTGTGAGTGATGTGTGTGAGAGTGCTGAGTGTGATGTGTGTGAGAGTACTGTGTATGATGTGTGTGAGAGTGCTGAGTGTGATGTGTGTGAGAGTGCTGTGTGTAAATGTTGTGTGTGTAAATAAACAAATAAAAAACTAAGGGGGGTAACTAAACAAATAAAACTAAGGGGGGTAAATAAACAAATAAGAAACTAAGGGGGTAAATAAACAAATAAAAAAACTAGGGGGTTAAATAAAGAAATTAAAAAACTAAGGGGGGGTAAAAAAACAAATTATAAACTAAGAAGGCATTAAATCCCCCCCTCCCTCCCTTCTTACCTTTAGCCTGAGAGGGGGGGACAGGCATGGTGGTACCTGGGAGGGGGGGACCGGCAGTCGCACACGATCCCTGGTGGTCCAGTGGTGAGTGAACTCTCGCGAGATCCGGTCGTTGCCATAGCAACGCTCCCGATCTCGCGAGAGGAACCCGGCGGAGCTGCAAGATAGAGCTCCGCCGGGTCCTCTCCCTCCCTCCCCAGCCGCAGGTCTATTTAAGTGGGCCGTGAGGGAGATCTCTGATCTCCTCACCGGCCCGCCATGGCACACAGCGGGGCCGGCGCTCGGATAGTGCCGGCCCTACATAGACCGGCAGGGGAGATCATGGGACCTTCCCCTGCCGGCCTCGGCCCCTGGCCACCGCGGCCCACCGGGCATTTGCCCGGTGTGCCCGATGGCCAGTCCGGGCCTCGGGGCGAGGTTTCACTGGTTTCATATAAGAGGAGCAGACATTTTAGTTTAGGGGCCATTTTTATTATCCAGACTTACCTGTTGTTGTCCCACCCTCACTTTAGTGTATTTTGGGGTGAGGTTGTTTCCTTTTTTCCCATTTGGTCACAGCGGCGGGGGCTGGATAAGAAATTGGGGGGTCGGTAGGATTGGTAGCTGGCATGTTTGAAGTGCGGTGACAATATTCACGTGGTTGAATTTGTTATTTGGGAGGTTGGAGCCAGTTAGATTATTTTGGAATATGATGCCTGTTGTGGCTGTGTTTTATATATTGTTATATGGTTGTAATTATGTTTTTATGTTTGGGTCATTGTCAGGGGGTATAGTAGTGTTAACTTGGGGGTGTACCCATGTTATATAAATATTTGTGTTAGTTTGGCAATGACCCATTTTGTTTATTTATTTTACATATATATCTATTTTATTAAAGCTGTGATAATTAATTCCAATTTAACGTCGGTGTCAGTGTCCTTTTTGGGGTGGAGGATGTATGGTAACAATTTTAGGAGGGAAAGCTATTAACGGTTTAACTGTGATTTTTCAATGATGATGGTGCGAGGAAGGGAGTTCCATAGCAACGGCGCAGCCCTAGAGAAGTCTTAAAGTGTGAGTTATATTGCTGGGGAGCTCTGTGATACAATCATGCACAGTGCATATTGTTATGAGTTATATTGCTGGGGAGCTCTGTGATACAATCATGCACAGTGCATATTGTTATGAGTTATATGGCTGTGGAGCTCTGTGATAAAACCACGCACAGTGCATATTGTTATGAGTTATATTGCTGTGGAGCTCTGTGATAAAACCACGCACACTGCATATTATTATGAGTTATATTGCTGGGGAGCTCTGTGATACAACCACGCACATTGCATATTGTTACAAGTTATATTGCTGGGGAGCTCTGTGATACAATCATGCACACTGCATATTGTTATGAGTTATATTGCTGGGGAGCTCTGTGATACAACCACGCACACTGCATATTATTATGAGTTATATTGCTGGGGAGCTCTGTGATACAACCACGCACACTGCATATTATTATGAGTTATATTGCTGGGGAGCTCTGTGATACAACCACGCACATTGCATATTGTTACAAGTTATATTGCTGGGGAGCTCTGTGATACAATCATGCACAGTGCATATTATTATGAGTTATATAGCTGGGGAGCTCTGTGATACAACCACGCACACTGCATATTATTATGAGTTATATTGCTGGGGAGCTCTGTGATACAATCATGCACACTGCATATTATTATGAGTTATATTGCTGGGGAGCTCTGTGATACAACCCCGCACATTGCATATTGTTATGAGTTTTATTGCTGGGGAGCTCTGTGATACAATCATGCACAGTGCATATTATTATGAGTTACATTGCTGGGGAGCTCTGTGATACAATCGCGCATACTGCATATTGTTATGAGTTATATTGCTGTGGAGCTCTGTGATGCAATCATGCACAGTGCATATTGTTATGAGTTATATTGCCGGGGAGCTCTGTGATACAATCATGCACACTGCATATTATTATGAGTTACATTGCTGGGGAGCTCTGTGATACAATCGCGCACACTGCATATTGTTATGCATTGTATTGCTGGGGAGCTCTGTGATACAATCGCGCATACTGCATATTGTTATGCATTGTATTGCTGGGGAGCTCTGTGATATGTTCCTGCAAAGAAATGATATTTACTGGTTATAAAGTGAAGGGAAAATTCTGTTTAACATGATTGTTGTGTAAAAGGTAAGTCACTGGACAGACAGGAAGCTGAACACTGCCCCAAGAGATATTACCTAATTCTTCCATGAGTTTATAGGAAACCAGTGCGGGGAAAGTGTAATTTATCAGTAACTGTACGATGCTTCCACTTTCATCGCTGAAACCTCAGTGTGTGTCATTGTAACAACACAGACTCTGACGGCATTAACTCTTTAATCTCCTTCACTAACCTCCATCACCTCCAGTGAAAGGTCAGATAGTACATTCTTACGTACCCAGAGTCCGCTTCTAATCCGTGTGTTTTATATAACAGTGAAAAGTGATTTCCCAGCTGTGAAAAAGGGAAGAAATAACTGACACATATTGAACATGCTCAAATAATTCTCTAAATTATCGCATGGGTCCAGAAGTCCCTGAAGCACCCTTGGCCTGGCACCCACTGCAGTGCAGACGTATCCAGTCTATGCCCCACCCCAATCTATGTATATCCACCACCCATCTATACATACACCGCTCTCTCTGTTTAGTAGTTCATTAGCATGATTATACAACAGACAAGAGATTACCCATTGAGACTGGAAGAAAAGTAATTTCACTTACAGCAGAAGAAAGGGTTCTGTACAGTAAGCACAATGAAGATGTGGAATTCTCTGCCTATAGAGGTTGTTTTATCAGATTATATAGATAATTAAGATTATTAGTACACTAAAGCTAGTACAATCTTCAATTTTACAACACAACCGGAGGCTTTATATTTTTCTATTTTAAGGCTGAGAAAGGAGAAAAAAAGAAGCATTAGAAGAAGGACAAAAATAGAAAGTCTGGAAAATCTCTTCTCGAGACCAATTGGCGATCGCAAGCTATCTGAAAGCGAGGCACCTGCCAAAAAGGCCTAAGAAGCCGCCGCCCCGAGGATAGAATGCACACCGAATGAGGGGTCCACCTCAGAAGGGATAGGATCCAAGGAACCCATCTCGCCAATGTCGTAACCAAAACTGCTTTATGAGGGCTCACGCAGGAGACAAGCAATTGTTCAGTAGGTTAACGAGGAGGTGAGCTCAATATACCGACGCAAGGCTGAAACCATGCACAACTGCGAATCAGAAACGAAAAGTGTGACGAAGTGCCCTTCGCCACTTGTGCCTGGAGAGGACTAATTGCCAGCCTCTTGCCTTGTGACTATGGCCCCTGGATGAGTTTGCCCTTTAAAAACGTTATTTGGGCGTATTGGATTTTATTACACTGTTTCTGCCCCTTTGATTCCATTGGAGAATGTGCCTCTTCCCCTCCCCCTTTAATACCTATCCCATTGTTCTCCAGCAGGGCGTTGTCCCGGGGACACTGCCAGACCAGTTTAAACTGGCTGTTTTGTCCCTCCTCAATCTCTCACCAGCCCTTGCAAAACTTTAACCCCATGGCAAATTTACTCTGTTTGTGGGATCTGAGCACTGTTCAAACTGGTCTGGGCAGACTAGATGGGCCGAGTGGTTATTATCTGCCGTCACATTCTATGTTTCTATGTTTCTATACTGGGCGCTCAGATCCAAGCTATATGGGGATAGGTGTGGGTGTTCTGTGTAATATAATAGGAATTATGTATTTTTACTGTTAGTGTAAAATGGAGATATTTTCTGTACCTGGAGATAATTGAGTTTACTGCAGTGCCTTAAGCCAATTATCTCCAGGATAGAGGGGCGGGATTTTACTGAATATGAGTTTTATATTGTTAATTAGTGTTCCCACTGGTTTGTGTCCCTTTTGTCACAGTTTACCACCAGGTCCAGGTTGTGTGCCTCTGACCTGAAAACCTGCATAAAAGAATGTCCTTTGGTACTCATTAAACAGATCTTCTTGTCCCTCAACATGTAGTCTTGTCTCGTGATTGGAGGGAACTGCTATAATCACACAGGGGATTGCTATGCTCTGCATAAATCACCTAGCTCTTCTAAGAGCTGTTCCTGATATGCTCTCCTGGAGGAGAGGTCTTCCCCACACAGTCCTGGATGCTGGAGGTTCATACAGGGTGGAAGGAAGAGGTCTTTCCCACACGGTCCTGGAGGACAGAAGCTGATCCAGGGTGGAAGGAAGACGGCGAGACACCAGTTAAGCTGTGGCGGTTGTGGAGTCTGCGGTGGTTGTGGTGTCCGGTGCGGTGCTTGTGGTCCTCGGCACAAGCTAGGAAGCGCCCATCAATGGAAGGAACTCGGAGAATCCGACTTACTGCAACGAGAGACACAGAATGTGACCCCGTCTGTGAAAAAAGGGGAAAAAAAGTTGACCGCCTAAACATCCTAAAGACTTGCCTGATAACAGACAAAGAGAAAGTTTGTCATTAGGTGGCCAGTCCCGTAGAAAATGGAGAACAATCTCCACGTCCCATAAGTGGGTGTACTTGGGACCTGGAGGCTGCTACCAGGAACCCCGAAAATAGTCCAGGCCACCCGGGTCAGCTGATCCTCCAGGAGCAGAAGGTGTGTGTTCCAATTCGGGTCCATGAAAAGCATTGGGTGGAGGAGGGGATCCTCACAGGACAGTTCCCGAAGGTCCGGGTACCAAGGTTGGCTCCGCCACAGCGGGGTGACCAAAGCCAGTGTTATTCGCTGCACACGGAGGTGATGGAGAACACTGCCGTGCACTCTGGATCTGGCAGCCAACTGAAGAATGCCGGAGTCTGGTGGTTGTTGCAGGACGTGAACCAGTCCAAGTGATATGGGCCTCTTAGAGATGATATGGTGGCGAAAACCTGAGGATCCAGCATCCAATCCCTGCCGTGCCTCCAAAGGTGGGAGAACCAATCTGTGGTGAGATTTGTCTCCCTCTGGAGGTATTCCGCCCTCTGGGAGATTCTGCGATAGAGGCAAAAATCGAAGATGACCTTCGTGATGTCTGACAGGAGGCGGGAGCAGGCACCGCCCAGGCGATTGATATACCAGACTGCTAACACTTTGTAAATCCAGAGAAGGATACAACAAACAAATTTCACCTTCTCCAGGCTGCAGATAGCGAAGGACCCCGATAAGAGTTTCAGGCAGTTGATGTGAATGGATAGTTCCTGAGTTGTGCACACGCCTTCAGTGGGCGCACTCTCTCAGGTTGCCTCCTCAGCCCCACAGACTGGCATCCGACTCCAGGACGAAGTACAGTTGGTCACCAAAAATGGTGCAGCCAGTCCAGGCCTGCATGCTGTGCAACCACCATTGGATTCCTCCTTGCACCTCCTTGCATGGCCTGGGAAGATAGTCTGGATGGAGGACAGTAGCCCACTATCCGGGTGAGTGTGCGGAAGGAGGGGCCCGGTGTTGCAACAGAGGATCTTGCGAATTTCCTTGTGGAGAGTGTAGACCTTAAGGGTAGCTTCAGGTTGCATGACGCGGAGTAGATTTTTAATCCTTAGAATTGGACCGTCCAGGAAGGGGCCATCGTAGACTTCTGTCGCTTCGATTCGCTTCGAAACCCAACAATTCCAGCAGGACCACAGAGAATTGTAGCATCCCCCTGGCCCGTATGTGAGCGATCATCGGTTTCAGTATTTTTGTGAAACACCAAGTAGCCAAGTTGAGGAGGCTGGTGAATTGCCAAGGTTGACCGCACCACAAGAAACCAGACTCGGAAACTAGTTCCCTACTTGAAGAAGATCCCTTAAGTTTGAATGCCTTCCATCTTGAAGTGACGGTATCTCATGTGGGCTTTGTAGAAAGCACAGTTGGTGATACCATAGGGACGCTTACCTGAGGAAAAACGGGATGTAGCACATCTGCTCGTTCCGTGTCCTCCATTTGATCACCTAGAGTACCAGAATGGTTGTCTTCCACCCACTTCCAGATAAAAATGTTTATGGTTGTGAGGTACAGGGGTGACATGGCCCCACTGTGGACCAGCCCCCCCCCCCCAAAAGACTATTACCGCTGCCCATTCAACTTCCCGAACCAGAAGGAGAACGGCATTTGGGAGACCTAAACTATCGAACAAGGGGAACGTTTGTATGCTAGCAGCCAGGGGGAGCCTTTGTCAGCATTCGTTCAAGAACTCCTGAATGAAGACCAGTCAAAGCCTAAAATCCTCTAGAACTATTATTGGGGCTTCACCTTGTGGTCGACCGGTCTAATCTTCACTCGAATGGCGTTCCTAATCAACCGATGAGTGATATTTTGACAAAGTGGGCACTCAGATCCCTGCTATTCGGTGAACTAACTTTCGTGGAGTTCAGAGATATTAAAATATGTTTTATGTGGTTTTACAATATTGTATTTTTTCTGTACCTGGGAGATAATGTAATTAAAGAGTTGTTCTTACTCAATTATCTCCCGGGCACAAAGGAGGAGACTGTGAACTGTTGCTTTATCCCTTGTCCCCACTCAGGTCTGCCAGGGAAAAATCCCTTGAATGTAATTTAAGAAAGCCCTTACATGGGAGTTGCAAAAAAGCCAGCTGTGGCTGAATAAAAAACAGTTGACTCCCAGAACTGTGTGTTGTCCAGTTACCTTGTGCCTTGAATATCGTATTGCTTCCTCAGCTACAAGTAGTCTAAAGCGGAGTCCAATGGCCGGTCCTGTTTCGGAGTTCCAAAACGCACGAAAAGGTGAACGGTTCCCCTGGCTCATTGGTAGCGTTTGTTCGTGAGGTCCATCCGAACAAACCTACCGAACAGCGCTCTCCTGGCTTGCCTGAAAGGAAGCAGGCATTCGCTTAGTTTCACCAGTCCACCTCGGAGGTCCAGACATTGACGACCCAGTCCCACTGCCTGCTTTCGTGCATGGCCACCGTTTTCTCCACCAAGTGACATTCGGTTATACAAATGGCAGCCACACAGAGAGAGCACTTAGTTCTTGCGGTTTCTTTGTACTTAATGAGCCAGGGGGGTGGTCGGTGTTTGGTAATTTATAATACCGAATACGAGGAAGGCAGAAAACAAAGTTAAAAACAGGGTTCCTGAACTGAGAAGGAGAACAGCTCCTGGTAAGGCAAAATGTAGGCAAAATAGGGGTTTTGTCACAGTCTAATCCTTTCCAGCTGGTCGTGCTGATCACCCCCAGGTCACAGGCCGAGAGATCTCTCTTACAGAAAGGCCTGGATGTGCCAGACAGTTGGCATTGTGAGATTACGGATTTAAAAGATGGTGGTCCATCTCCATGACCAGGGCTGATTATGTAGCATTTCTTGGCTCCATGTGTTTATAATTCCAAGAAAAGCATTGTGGTATCCAAGAAAGCATGGCATATACATAATATAACCTCCTTTATGTGAGGTTTTCATTGGCGAGACTGGGGGAGCGGGGGGTGAATGGAAAGAGGGCACACCCACACTCAGGAGCCCAATATGTTTGAGTGTCTCCCACCATGCTTCCAATAGCCAGCTTCAACTCCAGCCTCTCCCATTGACATCACCTCTCTGAGGCTTGTATAGCCCCCGGGGGCCAAGGAGAGAGAGCAGCCAAGTGGAATCCGGCAGAAGCAGTGATGGCTTCTTGTAACATCTGCTTCCTATCCCCGGACTGTGAAGGCCAACGTCCACTCTGGGTGCGCTCTGAGCTGAGATCTAGAAACTAGCAAATGCTGGGGGACAGCTCCACGCAAAGAGACACATCGTAACTCTCACTTAGAGTACCAGGAATGTAACAACACTTACTGCCTGCCAAGTCCTATAAAATAACTAGACATCACACTCCCTGTTTGATAAATATGTCCCATGAGTTAAAACAATCTATTCTATTGTATAATCTGCAGACAATCCTTCTTAGTATAGTGGTAAGTATCACTGCCGGTCACAGCTTGGGGTTCATTCCCCGATGGCTTGGCTTTGTTTTTTTAGATTTAGATTAGCTCTTTACCTACTGTTCCCAAATGTCAAACGATTTTTTTTTTATAATTAATTTTTTGTCTTGTTTAACCATTGTACAGCACCGCAGAATATGTTGGCGCTACATGAATAATTGTAAAATAAACAGTATGGATATTATATATATATATATATATGTATTTACAATTAGTTATGTAGCGCCAACATATTCTGCATTGTGTGTGTGTGTGTGTGTGATGGGGTACATTGACGTTGTAGTAGGGTTATGGAATGTATGATCATATACTGTAACTAAACCCCCATTATTTTTGCATAAATAACTTACATTTTTCTAAATTTTGTGATCTTAGAAGTTGCTGTTTAGTGAATGACTTAGTGCGCTGGGTATGAATTGGCCCCAGCAGCACCCTATAATGTATGCATGTTAGGCTGAGAAAATATGTAAATATCTATATTTATAAACACACGTAATATGCAACAGTATTATTATAAAAATAATAAATGATAGAATTGTTTCTATTTGCATTTAATTGGGATTAATGCGAGAAGTCCCTTGTTTCCAGCCAAGGACTAAGGGATATGTAGTTCAGCCTTTGGTAACCGTTGTGTTTGTCGTAGTAATATCGAATTAGCTGGAAGACAGAAAGCATATTGTAATTATGGAGGGATGGGAGAATAGAGTCACCTAATCTGTCCACGTTACACACGGATCCCACATGAGGTGTTACTGTGAAATCGAGAGTCACTTCCCTCTGAGGCTGTTAAATCCTATTTCATAACATGTAAAGCCTGGAGATCGAGCACGTTCTCTGTAATATTTCACTTTCTGTGCTGACTCATGTCTTATGGTTTGTGGAATGAACCGTCAGGAATTTCCCATTAATGAACTCCGTAACCCTCATTCAGGGCTTATGTACTAAACTCAGAGTTCTCTATGAGAAGAAGAATGACCACAATAGATAAATGACCAGAAATAGAGCCGTCAGGACATTAACCACGTTACATAAATACGTTAAAATGGCTCCAGTCAATCATAGAGGCCATTGGTCAGGGGCCACGAGCTCTAGTAACGGGCCAGTTAGGATCTTCCTATGGAGATCTCCATCATTTAATAAAAAGTTGTTCCCCCGTCCCATGTTTGCTCTTTTTCACTGCCATTGTTCCTGTATACGGCGATGGTATTCTTCACTGGCATTGTTCCTGTAAACGGCAATGGTATTCTTCACTGCCATTGTTCCTGTATATGGCAATGGTATTCTTCACTGGCATTGTTCCTGTATATGGCGATGGTATTCTTCACTGCCATTGTTCCTGTATATGGCGATGGTATTCTTCACTGGCATTGTTCCTGTATACTGCGATGGTATTCTTCACTGGCATTGTTCCTGTATACGGCGATGGTATTCTTCACTGGCATTGTTCCTGTATATGGCGATGGTATTCTTCACTGGCATTGTTCCTGTATACGGCGATGGTATTCTTCACTGGCATTGTTCCTGTATATGGCGATGGTATTCTTCACTGCCATTGTTCCTGTATACAGTGATGTTATTCTTCGCTGGCATTGTTCCTGTATACGGCGATGGTATTCTTCGCTGGCATTGTTCCTGTATATGGCGATGGTATTCTTCACTGGCATTGTTCCTGTATACGGCGATGGTATTCTTCACTGGCATTGTTCCTGTATACGGCGATGGTATTCTTCACTGGCAGGGTCGGACTGGGAATGAAAAGCAGCCCTGGAAAAAAATTCCATACCAGCCCCGTAATGCATCGCGCCAGCATAGTGTGCAGATATGGAAGCGTGAAAAAAACTGAAACTCAAACATGAAAGAAATCATTTGTGCGTGGAGGGGTGCTGTGTGCGTGAAGGGGTGCTGTGTGCGTAAAGGGGTGCTTTGTGCGTGAAGGGGTTCTGTGTGCGTGAAGGGGTTCTGTGTGCGTGAAGGGGTGCTGTGTGCATGGAGGGGTGCTTTTTATGTGTGGAGGGGTTCTGTGTGCGTAAAGGAGTTCTGTGTGCGTGAAGGTGTTCTGTGTGTGTAGGGGGGGGTTCTGTGTGTGTGGAGGGGTGATGTTGGTGGGGGAGAGGAGTGTAGTGTGTGTATGGGGGGGGTATAGCATTGATATATTTATATAAAAAAAAAACAAAAAAAATGTTTTTTAATCCCCTCCCCCTTTACCTTTGGTCAGGGCCCAGGGGAGAGGGGGAACTTTTCAATCCCTGGTGGTCCAGTGGTGGCGCGTGCTGTTCAGCCTGCAGCTCCTCTGGCTGCAGGCTGACTTCGCTCTTCTCCCGCGAGAACAGCAGGCAGGTTGGAGCGTTGCCATGGTAACGCACGGCAACGCTCCAACCTGCCTGCTTGCGGGAGGAGCGTTCTCGCTTGCAGGTTCCTGTCAGACCGGATAGGGGAACAGAAGCCCCCCTACCCAGTGGCGTACACATGACCTATGGGGCCCGGGTGCGAAAATTGATCCGTGGGCCCCCCGCACGCTTACTCTGCGCAGGCCGGGGCCGCAACACATGGCGGCGGGCACCTGGTCGCAGGGGTTGCGACCCCTGCGACCGCGGTATGTACACCAGTGCATGCAGATGCACACACTTAAAGGACCACTACAGACACCCAGATCACATCAGCTCAATGAAGTGGTCTGGGTGTCAGGTCCCTCTAGTTTTAACCCTGCAGCTAAAAGCATAGCAGTTTCAGAGAAACTGCTATGTTTCACTGAGGGTTAATCCAGCCTCTAGCGGCTGTCTCACTGACAGCCGCTAGAGGAGCTTCCGCGATTCTAAGACACTGAACGTCCATAGGAAAGCATTGAGTAATTTCCCGGTGGGCCAGTCCAGCCCTGTTCACTGGCAATGTTCCTGTATACGGCGATGGTATTCTTCACTGGCATTGTTCCTGTATACGGCCATGGTATTCTTCACTGCCATTGCTCCTGTATACGACAGTGGTATGGAGTGTGGGTAGAGGACAGAGATGCCATACCAGCACCAAGCACTGGAAGAACTACAATGAAGACATGGGAAGGATACTGCCAGGCCTCCATCAAGGGCTTGACCATGCTACAAACGTTAGGGAGCTGGGACTTATGGTGAGGATGGGAGATAGAGGACACAAATGGAACTGTCATTGAATGGTCTGGGTGCAGTGTCACTGCAATATAAAACATGTTTTAGAGAAACTGCACTGTTTATATTGCAGGGTTAAGACTGCCTCTAGTTGTTGTCTACTAGAATGTCTACCAGACAGCCACTAGAGGCGCTTCCTGCAGTTTCACAGAGTTTAACACATTAAGACATCCAGCATCTTCAAATCTCCCATAAGCAAACACTGATTCAATACTTCCCTTAGGGGAACGCCTAACGCGTGCCTGGGGCTCACTGTGCATGCGCATTATGTTTCCGCTCTGGGCTGGCGTTGGAGGAGGCAGAGATGGAGCCAGTGCTGGAAAGAGGTGAAAGAGGATTTTAACCCTATAACTGCGGGGGACAGGGCCACAAGGGGGTTGACAGTTTAGCATTCCTAACACTATATAGTTCCTTTAATAAAGTTTAATAAAGTGAGAAAACATATTTTAGAGCTGCAGTTTTATTCATTATATTTCCCCCGTTGGGTCTCATACTAATTTGAAACCTGCTTCCGGCTCCGTGACTTACTCACTGCTCTGCAATGCCCGCTATTTGTAATCCACATGTTGTTGTTTTGGGGGTTCTTTACTCAAAATATGCATATTAGAGACAAACACTGACAAACACACAAACCTCATTCCAATTTCACAAAAGGACTAAAATATGGGGCTATCGTACACATTTAATGCTTGAGGCACTTCCTTGTAGATGGCGGCTGAAGAGGTACAACCTACTTGTATATCTTTAAGTATTCCCGGGTATCATTGCTTCCGATATGGCCTTTTATTTGGCTTCCACTTCTCCAAGGCGTAATTAAAGAAGACTTTAAACTTTTACAACTTTTACAGATACATTTACACAATAATGGACGCTGGAGAAAGGACAGCATAATTTCAATCTAAAACCGTAGGAATCGTTGAAAAGCATAATGACTTTGTGGACCAACATTTGCATATTGCTGAAGAACCCAAGACTTTGAGGTCAATACATCCACTATTGATCAGTCAATGCAAACACTTAGAGTCTGCTCCCCAGGGGCCCACTGCTCCTCGTGAAGTGCTGGTTTCAGAGTAAATTCTTTCATTGCAGTAATACGGGGTAAATCCTCTCACAGATTGAAACAGAGCTTTTCTTTCAGTTAACGTTTCTTTTGCCAGGCTGTATTATGGAGAGGTGACACCTCTGAAACAAGGGAAAATATAATGGATAAATGTGCAGCCCACGGCAAACTTTATTAAGTATGTGGCAAACCAGCAATAGATCCACTAGTGATGAGGACCGTCAGCAGTAATCAATTGTTACATATTTGGATTCTATTGGCAAATTGCTGAACAATTTGTGATCATTAACAGTTTCAGTATCGGCTATGAATCTGTTTCAATATGTCCCAGAGACAATCATTAAAGCAACCGATGACTCACATTATAGTCTGATTCGAGCATTTCCCAACATTTGATTTACAGATGAGGACTCACCAGTGCCCCTTGGAGTGTTCACACCAATCAATTAGAACGTTGGCAACTTGCAACATAAGTGTGAAACCGCAAAGGAAGTAATTAATGAGTGCTTCCCTGGGCGGCCGCCGTTCGTATAGACGAACGGCGGCTAGGGGAAGCATGCGTGTCCTGAAAGAAGATACTTCTCTTGTCTGGTTTCACCCAGGGACCCCAAGAGTGGAGGCAGTTACTGTTCTGGGGGTCCCTGAGATTGGTGGGGACACTCTCTTTGGGACAATGGCGGTTTGGAGGGCATTCTGTAGCTGGGAGTCACAGATGTGGGAAACTTTCTCGCACTGGGATTCCCAGGTACAGAGGGATAAAGATCCCCTTGTGCCTAGATGTGGGAAACCCTGAGGATAGGTGGCGGGAACTGGGGACAAAGGGACTGGAGTTCCTCTCACACGCAGAGGGGAGGACCCTGGGAGGGGGGCAATGAGTGGCGTGAACAGGGGACAAAGGGTTCCGGTTCCGTTATGTGATCCTCGGAAGGGGGAGGACCCTGGGAGAGGACATTGTCATTGTGTGTGATCCACCCCTTGCATGGGGAAAGTATAAAGCTGAGTGTGGCCATAAAGTTGTTGTACCCCCAGAACTGTGTGTCGTCTGGTTACTGGGTGGTCACTAAAGTGGTGTAGGTGCAGTGTCCCAGTCCCACATAGTCCTGCAATGTAAAACCGCAGTTTAAAAAAAAATAAATTAAAAAAAACGTAATTTACATTGTTGGACTAAGATTGCCTCCAGTGGCTGTCAATCAGACAGGCACTAAATGCACTTCCTGCTTGTTAGGAGTGCTTTCCTATGGGGTGGGCCTAATGGGTCGGCACTCTGCATCCTCTAATGTCGCTCAACAGGATGGCTAATGCACATCCGCACCAAGATGTGCAGTGCTTGGCGCAGATGCGCATTAGTTGCCCTGTTGGGCAACATCGAAGTAGGAGGAACACTAACCAAGCACCGAGGAAGATCGTGGCTGGAATTGGCTATGGGCCGGGTGGGGGGCACTAGGGAGATGGAACCAGAAGGAGCTATAGTGTAAGGAATACAGATATGTATTCCATGCACTATATTATCCCTTTAAGATGTCTTGGATTTAGTGGTTAGATCGTCTCTGTAAAATTGGGTAATCCAGACATCAGACAGAGTTTAATTATTTTTTTAATGACCATTGTCCTCTGAAAATAAATACAAAGCAAGAGCTTTTCCTGTAGCTTTGTATTCCCAATAATCTGAGTGCCGTTAACTGCCCAGTAAAAGACATTTATTCATAAGTAAAGAAGTAAGAGTTCAGCACTGACTGACACAGGCGGAACCTTTCTGCCTTCCTCTTTTTTCCCTGGGGAATGTTCGACATGTGTGCAGATAACTGAACTCCACATTTGTAATGCTGTTTGTAACTCCCTTTTTTGGTGAACTCTGTAAACGAATGTATTTGTATGTCCTATTACAGTTTTCACAGTGCTTATGGTGCTTGTGGTTCACGGTGTTCGGAGCATTCCTGCACACTCCTGATACAAAGAATAAAATACTGCACCCGTCAGAAGCTCTCCTCTCCTTTCTTTACTCGATGCCAAAGGGTCACTACAAGTAGAAAAAAGTGATTTAGTGGAAAATGTTAAATCCTCAGAATGACTGCTAGATTAACAATTCAGCCAACCAGCGCAGTAAGTGCGAACAGAATTGTTATATAAAATATGAAGGAACACAAAATCCAAATGGCCATTCAGAGGTGTTAAAACAAGCAATAAATTGTCCCATTCTGCGTTCCGTCGGTTTGCCAATTCATGTCATTTTCCATCACAAACAAGCGAAAGGCTTAGTAGTGGGACATTGTTGGTTTTTGTCCAATCTTTGAGACAAGACAGAAATTTGCTGTTAAATCTCTCTGTCCATAGACCAGAAATGTGGGATTAAGATCAAGTAAAGGGAGGCCCCGGGCTATTTATTTGTAAAGTGAAGTATCTCGTGAACTGTCTATGTGGGGGGTGAAAGGAGAAGTGGGAGCTCGGAAAAGAGAAAGGACAAAAGGTGGCTAGAGGTTTGGGAGGTGGTCGTGCCTTTTAGGACCTTGGCTAAGGTTCGATAGATTCAGCGTTGGCTCTGTAAGAGCAGATTTTCCCAGACACCAGATCCCATGGGTAACATGAGAAAGGTTGTGGTTTGAATGCTAAGCAAAAGCTTTCTGATTCTAAAATTACACAGAACTCGAATGATAATCTTTCTAAGGGTCGAAAGTTTGTGATTTGTACTGCAGTGAATTGACTACACTACAGTATAATACAGTGTTATTCTGTACAACGCTGGTATAATACTGCCCTATATGTCATTATACTAAGTAACATTGGTAAGCCAGAGCGGTATTTACATACTGCGATGCTCTGGACAGACATTTAGAATTAGCAGATAAGCTGTAATAATCCCAATATAGGGCAACCAGGCCTGGTAATAAAGACATTATTATAGATTGACAACGAACACGTCTCTATATACAGCTCAGGAGTGAAAATGTCCATATTCCGAAGCTTGGTAATTAACTAACTGTGACCTTAAACCTGCTGTTTTATAGGGTTTAACACTTACCTAATAGTGATGTCGCGAACCCGAAATTTTCGGTTCGCGATCGGCGAACGCGAACTTCCTCAAATGTTCACGAACCGCGCGAACCGCGCGAACCGCCATTGACTTCAATGGGCAGGCAAATTTTAAAACCGACAGGGACTCTTTCTGGCCACAAAAGTGATGGAAAAGTTGTTTCAAGGGGACTAACACCTGGACTGTGGCATGCCGGAGGGGGATCCATGGCAAAACTCCCATGGAAAATTACACAGTTGATGCAGAGTCTGGTTTTAATCCATAAAGGGCAGAAATCACCTAACATTCCTAAATCACAATGGATATGGATTGACACCTGACATATGACATATTGACACCTTGACATATGGATTGACACCTGTCCTCAGGTGATACACACTGACACAGAGCAGAATAGGGACTGTTCCCCCTACATAGGGTCACTTGGCAGATATGGATTGACACCTGTCATAAGGATCCCTGATACACACTGACACAGAGCAGAATAGGGACTGTTCCTCCTACATAGGGTCACTTGGCAGATATGGATTGACACCTGTCCTCAGGGACCCTGATACACACTGACACAGAGCAGAATAGAGACTGTTCCCCCTACATAGGGTCACTTGGCAGATATGGATTGACACCTGTCATAAGGATCCCTGATACACACTGACACAGAGCAGAATAGGGACTGTTCCCCCTACATAGGGTCACTTGGCAGATATGGATTGACACCTGTCCTCAGGGACCCTGATACACACTGACACAGAGCAGAATAGAGACTGTTCCCCCTACATAGGGTCAATTGTCAGATATGGATTGACACCTGTCCTTAGGGACCCTGATACACACTGACACAGAGCAGAATAGAGACTGTTCCCCCTACATAGGGTCACTTGGCAGATATGGCGTGGTCGTGGGAGGAGGAGGAGGATCACTTTCACCTCTTCCCCTGTTAGATTCCCGTTGTGCTGTGACATCACCCTTATACGCTGGGTAAAGCATACTTTTTAATTTATTTTGCAAATGCTGCATCCTTTCCGACTTGTAATTTGGTAACATTTCCGCCACTGTCTGCTTATACCGGGGGACTAGTAGCGTGGACACCCAGAACAGGTCGTTCTCCTTCAGCCTTTTTATACGAGGGTCCCTCAACAGGCACGACAGCATGAAAGACCCCAATTGCACAAGGTTGGATGCCGAGCTACTCATTTCCCGTTCCTCCTCCTCACTGATGTCATTGATGTTCTTCCCCCCAGCCACGTACAACACCACGGGTACCAGATAGGTGACAACGAGCGCCCTGGGATGCCTGTTGTGTTTGGTCTTGCTCCTCCTCCTCCTCAAAGCCACATTCCTCCTCTGACTCCTCTTCCTCACAATCCTCTTCCAGCGTTGCTGCAGGTCCAGCAAGCGATGCTGATAAGGCTGTTTCTGGTGGTGATGGTGATCACAACTCTTCCTCTTCCTCTTCACGCTCATCTATGGCCTGATCCAGCACTCTTCGCAGGGCACGCTCCAGGAAGAAAACAAATGGTATGATGTCGCTGATGGTGCCTTCGGTGCGACTGACTAGGTTTGTCACCTCCTCAAAAGGACGCATGAACCTACAGGCATTGCACATGAGCGTCCAGTAACGTGGCAAAAAAAATTCCCAGCTCCCCAGAGGCTGTCCTAGCACCCCGGTCATACAAATATTCATTAACAGCTTTTTCTTGTTGGAGCAGGCGGTCGAACATTAGGAGTGTTGAATTCCAACGTGTAGGGCTGTCGCAAATCAAGCGCCTCACTGGCATGTTGTTTCGCCTCACTGGCATGTTGTTTCGCCGCTGGATATCGGCAAAGTGAGCCATGGCCGTGTAGGAACGCCTGAAATGGCCACACACCTTCCTGGCCTGCTTCAGGACGTCCTGTAAGCCTGTGTACTTATCGTTGTACGATCAGATTACACACATGTGCCATGCACGGCACATGTGTCAACTTGCCCAACTTCAATGCCGCTATCAAATTTTTTCCGTTGTCACACACCACTTTGCCGATATCCAGTTGCTGCAGAGTCAGCCACTTTTCCACCTGTGCGTTCAAGGCGGACAGGAGTGCTTGTCCGGTGTGACTCTCTGCTTTCAAGCAAGTCAAACCCAAGACGGCGTGACACTGCCGTATCCGGGATGTGGAATAGTACCTGGGGAGCTGGGGGGGTGCCGTTGATGTGGTGCAAGACGCAGCAGCAGAAGAGGACTCAGCCGAGGAGGTTATGGAAGAGGATGGAGTAGGAGGAGTAGAGGAGGTGGCAGCAGGACTCCTCTGCAATGCCACGCATTCCATGCTCGTCAGCAGGTTTACCCAATGCGCAGTGTAGGTGATATACCTGCCCTGACCATGCTTTGCAGACCAGGTATCAGTGGTCAGATGGACCCTTGCCCCAACACTGTGTGCCAGACATGCCATTACTTCCTTTTGCACAATCGAGTACAGGTTGGGGATTGCCTTTTGTGAAAAGAAATTCCGTCCGGGTACCTTCCACTGCGGTGTCCCAATAGCTACAAATTTTTTTAACGCCTAGGACTCCACCAGCTTGTATGGTAAAAGCTGGCGGGCTAATAGTTCGGACAAGCCAGCTGTCAGACGCTGGGCAAGGGGGTGACTTGGTGACATTGGCTTCTTACGCTCAAACATGTCCTTGACAGACACATGACTGTGGGCAGATGAGCGGGAACTGCTCAAGGCGGGAGACGGAGTGGCGGATGGTTGAGAGGGGGCAAGGAGGACAGCAGTGGTTGACGTGGCTGAAGATGCTGGACCAGGAGGAGGATGGTGGCTTAGAGTAGTCGTGCTGCTTGTACTCATGTGTTGATCCCATAGGCGTTTGTGATGTGAGATCATGTGCCTACGCAAAGCAGTTGTACCTAGGTGGGTGTTGGACCTCCCACGACTCGTTTCCTTTGGCACAGGTTGCAAATGGCATTGCTGTTGTCAGAGGCAGACACACAAAAAAAATTCCACACTGCTGAGCTCTGCAATGACGGCATTCTGGTGGTGGACACAGCATGCGTTGATTGGCGTGCTGTCGGGCTGACCCCGGGTGCCGATGCATGCTGCCTGACTGTGCCACTAGCTCCTTGCGACGACCCCCCCCCCTGCTTCCAACTTGTCTCCTCCTCCTCTCTGTCCCCCCATCTGAACTTTCGCCCTGTTCTTCTTCTTGCCGAGCGGGCACCCACGTGACATCCATGGACGCATCGTCATCATCAACCGCTTCACTTGTATCTGACAACTCAGAAAAGGAAGCAGCAGCGGGTACAACATCATCATCATCACACCGTACCTCCATGTGTTTAATGCTGCCTGCCTGAGACATATCCCTGTTATCTACATCCTCTGTCAATAATGGTTGCGCATCACTCATTTCTTCAAACGGATGTGTGAATAACTCCTCTGACATACCAAGTCAAGTGTCTGTGGTGCTAGTTTTGGTGGTGGCAGCAGGCGGGTGAGTGGAATCTTGAGAGGTGCCTGAAGCTAAGCTGGAGGAGGATGGTGCGTCAAGGTTCCGAGCGGAGGCTGTAGAAGATTGGGTGTCCTGTGTTAGCCAGTCAACTATGTCCTCAGAACTTTTCAAGTTCAGGGTACGTGGCTTCTGAAAACTGGGCATTATTCTAGGGCAAAAGGGAATCACAGCACCACGACCACGACGGCCCCTGCGGGGTGGCCTGCCTCTGCCTGTAATTTTTTGGGGGATTAGTGGTACTATGCGTGCAAGCTACTGTGAGACCAGATATGAGTGGCAATGTGCACTGGCACCGGTCTGCAGAGCACACGCTGAAGGAAGGCCTGACACAGCCACTTGAAGGACACTGACTGGCTGCTATTAGCTTACGCTGGAAACCTTTTTTCTTTGTAAAAGCACGCTATAGAGACACCAGATATGAGTGGCAATGTGCAATGGCACCGGTCTGCAGAGCACACAATGTAGGCCTGACAGAGCCGCTTGAAGGACACTGACTGGCTGCTATTAGCTTACACTGGAAACCTTTTTTATTTGTAAAAGCACGCTACAGAGACACCAGATAACTGTCAATGTGCACTGGAACAGTTCTGCAGAGCACACGCTGAAGGAAGGCCTGACACAGCCGCTTGAAGGACACTGACTGGCTGCTATTAGCTTACACTGGAAACCTTTTTTATTTATAAAAGCACGCTATAGAGATACCAGATATGATTGGCAATGTGCACTGGAACAGTTCTGCAGAGCACACCCTGAAGGAAGGCCTGACACAGCCGCTTGAAGGACACTGACTGGCTACTATTAGCTTACACTGGAAACCTTTTTTTCTTTGTAAAAGCACGCTACAGAGACACCAGATAAATGGCAATGTGCACTGGAACAGTTCTGCAGAGCACACACTGTAGGCCTGACAGAGCCGCTTGAAGGACACTGAATGGCTATTAGCTTACACTGGAAACCTTTTTTATTTGTAAAAGCACGCTATAGAGATACCAGATATGATTGGCAATGTGCAATGGAACAGTTCTGCAGAGCACACACTGTAGGCCTGACAGAGCCGCTTGAAGGACACTGATTGGCTGCTATTAGCTTACACTGGAAACCTTTTTTCTTTGTAAAAGCACGCTATAGAGACACCAGATATGAGTGGCAATGTGCACTGGCACCGGTCTGCAGAGCACACACTGTAGGCCTGACAGAGCCGCTTGAAGGACACTGACTGGCTGCTATTAGCTTACACTGGAAACCTTTTTTATTTGTAAAAGCACGCTACAGAGACACCAGATAACTGGCAATGTGCACTGGAACATTTCTGCAGAGCACACACTGTAGGCCTGACAGAGCCGCTTGAAGGACACTGACTGGCTGCTATTAGCTTACACTGGAAACCTTTTTTATTTGTAAAAGCACGCTACAGAGACACCAGATAACTGGCAATGTGCAGTGGAACAGTTCTGCAGAGCACACACTGTAGGCCTGACAGAGCCGCTTGAAGGACACTGACTGGCTGCTATTAGCTTACACTGGAAACTTTTTTTATTTATAAAAGCACGCTATAGAGATACCAGATATGATTGGCAATGTGCACTGGAACAGTTCTGCAGAGCACACACTGTAGGCCTGACAGAGCCGCTTGAAGGACACTGACTGGCTGCTATTAGCTTACACTGGAAACCTTTTTTATTTGTAAAAGCACGCTACAGAGACACCAGATAACTGGCAATGTGCACTGGAAAAGTTCTGCAGAGCACACACTGTAGGCCTGACAGAGCCGCTTGAAGGACACTGACTGGATGCTATTAGCTTACACTGGAAACCTTTTTTCTTTGTAAAAGCACGCTATAGAGACACCAGATATGAGTGGCAATGTGCACTGGCACCGGTCTGCAGAGCACACACTGTAGGCCTGACAGAGCCGCTTGAAAGACACTGACTGGCTGCTATTAGCTTACACTGGAAACCTTTTTTATTTGTAAAAGCACGCTACAGAGACACCAGATAACTGGCAATGTGCACTGGAACAGTTCTGCAGAGCACACACTGTAGGCCTGACAGAGCCGCTTGAAGGACACTGACTGGCTGCTATTAGCTTACACTGGAAACCTTTTTTATTTGTAAAAGCACGCTATAGAGACACCAGATATGAGTGGCAATGTGCACTGGCACCGGTCTGCAGAGCACACACTGTAGGCCTGACAGAGCCGCTTGAAGGGCACTGACTGGCTGCTATTAGCTCACACTGGAAACCTTTTTTATTTGTAAAAGCACGCTATAGAGATACCAGATATGAATGGCAATGTGCACTGGAACAGTTCTGCAGAGCACACACTGTAGGCCTGACAGAGCCGCTTGAAGGACACTGACTGGCTGCTATTAGCTTACACTGGAAACCTTTTTTCTTTGTAAAAGCACGCTACAGAGACACCAGATATGAGTGGCAACTGTCAAAGTACGCTGGCACAGGTCTGCAGAGCACACGCTGAAGGAGGCCTGACACCCAGACGCTTGCAGACAACTAACTGCTCTTCTATTACAGTGAAAAAAAAATATATTTTTTTAAATCTAAAGCTTAAGCTATTGTCACAACAGATATGAGTGGTGGCACTGACTGTGCAAATGGGCACAGCATCCAGCCTGACACAGAAGATGGCAGGCAGGCAACTGCTCTTCTATTACAGTGAAAAAAAATAGTTTTTTTTAAATCTAAAGCTTAAGCTATTGTAAAAACAGATATGAGTGGTGGCACTGACTGTGCAAATGGGCACAGCATACAGCCTGACACAGAAGATGGCAGGCAGGCAACTGCTCTTCTATTACAGTGAAAAAAAAATGTTTTTTTAAAATCTAAAGCTTAAGCTATTGTAAAAACAGATATGAGTGGTGGCACTGACTGTGCAAATGGGCACAGCATACAGCCTGACACAGAAGATGGCAGGCAGGCAACTGCAATTACATTACACAAAAAAAAAAAAAAGCAGACTGATGTTCTAGTCCTAAAAAGGGCTTTTTGGGGTGCTGTCCTTACAGCAGAGATCAGATGAGTCCTTCAGGATTGTAGTGGACACTGAATACCATAGCCTAGCTATCAATTTCCCTATCTAATCAGCAGCAGCTAAACTTTCCCTCCTCTCACTAAGCATGCAGCTTCAGAATGAATCGAAAATGGATGCTGGGAGGGAGGTGGGAGGGTGTGGAAGGGAGGGAGTGCTGCTGATTGGCTGGAATGTGTCTGCTGACCGAGAGGCACAGGGTCAAAGTTTGCTCAATGATGACGAATAGGGGGCGGATCGAACCGCGCATGTGTCCGCTCGCCGCGGCGAACGCGAACACGCTAAGTTCGCCAGGAACTATTCGCCAGCGAACAGTTCGGTACATCACTATTACCTAATAATATTCAGATCCTCTACATATATAATACCTATAGACCCTTCTTATATTCAGATACTCTGCGTATATAATACCTATAGACCCTTCTAATATTCAGATACTCTACGTATATAATACCTATAGACCCTTCTAATATTCAGATACTCTACGTATATAATACCTATAGACCCTTCTTATATTCAGATACTCTGCGTATATAATACCTATAGACCCTTCTTATATTCAGATACTCTGCGTATATAATACCTATAGACCCTTCTAATATTCAGATACTCTACGTATATAATACCTATAGACCCTTCTAATATTCAGATACTCTGCGTATATAATACCTATAGACCCTTCTAATATTCAGATACTCTACATATATAAAACCTATAGACCCTTCTAATATTCAGATACTCTACGTATATAATACCTGTAGACCCTTCTAATATTCAGATACTCTACGTATATAATACCTATAGACCCTTATAATATTCAGATACTCTACGTATATAATAACTATAGACCCTTCTTATATTCAGATACTCTGCGTATATAATACCTATAGACCCTTCTAATATTCAGATACTCTACCTATATAATGTCTATAGACCCTTCTAATATTCAGATACTCTACGTATATAATACCTATAGACCCTTCTAATATTCAGATACTCTACGTATAATACCTATAGACCCTTCTAATATGCAGATACTCTACGTATATAATACCTATAGACCCTTCTAATATTCAGATACTCTACGTATATAATACCTATAGACCCTTCTAATATTCAGATACTCTACATATATAATACCTATAGACCCTTCTAATATTCAGATACTCTACGTATAATACCTATAGACCCTTCTAATATGCAGATACTCTACGTATATAATACCTATAGACCCTTCTAATATTCAGATACTCTACATATATAATACCTATAGACCCTTCTAATATTCAGATACTCTACGTATAATACCTATAGACCCTTCTAATATGCAGATACTCTACGTATATAATACCTATAGACCCTTCTAATATTCAGATACTCTACGTATATAATACCTATAGACCCTTATAATCTTCAGATACTCTACGTATAATATCTATAAACCCTTCTAATATTCAAATACTCTACATATACCAATAAACGCGTCTAATATTCAGATACTCTACGTATATAATACCTATAGACCCTTATAATCTTCAGATATTCTACTTATAATACCTATAGACCCTTATAATATTGTCAGGATCGGGACAGGGATCCAACACGCAGAATACAAACAGGAGCTAGGTACGTATACCGGACCTTAGAATGGCCGGACTAACGTAAGGAGAAAGCAAAGAATGGTCAGAGACAAGCCGAGGTCGAGGGAACGAGAGAACAGGTAAGCGAGAGACGAGCCGAGGTCAAAGGACACGAGAGATAAGCAGGAACGAAAGTACAAGCCGAGTCAGAACCAAAGAGACAATAGTAATAAGAGCACTGAGTGACCAGACAAGCTAGAACCACGACAGGGCAATGAACCATTACACACATCCTTATTTTATACCTAGCTCTTTGATTGATGACTCTGCCCCTGCCGAGCCCTGATTCGTTGTTCGGAACTAGATTGACAGGTCGGGACGTGATTGCCGTCATGACGTCAGCTCCTGAGCGCCGCGTCATAAAAAGAAGCGGGGCTATCGCGGCCGGCGTGTAAACGGTTATGAGAGCTGTGAGGATTGGGTGAATCAGTCCCCCTGAGAGGACGGCCGCCAGAAAGTCCAACCTCCTCCGAGGTAGAGACTTCAGGTACCCTGACAGTACCCCCCCTCTCAGAAATGCCCACCGGGCGGAAGGAACCGGGGCGAGACGGAAAACGAGCATGGAATGCCAGGAGGAGATGAGGGGCATGCACATCTTCCCGGACCACCCAAGACCTTTCCTCAGGACCATAACCTTTCCAGTCAACAAGATATTGCACCCTCCCCCGAGAAACCCGAGAATCGATAATGGACTTGACTTCATACTCCTCCTGACCCTCAACCTGGACAGAACGAGGGGAGGACACAGTGGAGGAAAATCTGTTACAAACCAAAGGTTTCAATAAGGAAACATGAAAGGAATTCGGGATGCGCAGGGCAGGCGGAAGAGCCAGACGATACGCAACCGGGTTAATACGAGACAGAACCCTGTAAGGACCTATGTAACGAGGAGCAAATTTCATGGAGGGAACCTTCAAGCGGATGTTTCTGGAACTCAGCCATACCCTATCACCCGGGGAAAAAAACGGAGCCACCCGTCTGCGTTTGTCAGCGTGTCGTTTGGACACCGTGGAATTATGAAGAAGAATACGTCGAGTCTGATCCCACAACTTCCTCAGATTGGCAACATGAACATCAACCGACGGTATCCCTTGGGAAGGGGAAACCGACGGAAGAACGGAAGGATGAAAGCCATAATTCATGAAGAAGGGGCTAGAACGAGTAGAATCGCAAACGAGATTGTTGTGCGCAAACTCCGCCCAAGGAATCAGACCGACCCAATCGTCCTGGTGTTCAGAAACAAAACAACGCAAAAATTGTTCAACCTTTTGGTTGGTGCGTTCGGCAGCTCCGTTGGACTGGGGATGATAGGCAGAAGAAAAATTCAATTTGATGCCCAATTGAGAACAGAAGGACCTCCAAAACCGGGAAACAAATTGAGACCCTCTATCAGAAACAATTTCAGAAGGAATACCATGTAAACGAAAAATCTCCCTCCCGAAAATCTCAGCCAATTCGGGAGAAGAGGGCAATTTAGGCAGGGGTACAAAATGAGCCACCGGGTTAATACGAGACAGAACCCTGTAAGGACCTATGTAACGAGGAGCAAATTTCATGGAGGGAACCTTCAAGCGGATGTTTCTGGAACTCAGCCATACCCTATCACCCGGGGAAAAAAACGGAGCCACCCGTCTGCGTTTGTCAGCGTGTCGTTTGGACACCGTGGAATTATGAAGAAGAATACGTCGAGTCTGATCCCACAACTTCCTCAGATTGGCAACATGAACATCAACCGACGGTATCCCTTGGGAAGGGGAAACCGACGGAAGAACGGAAGGATGAAAGCCATAATTCATGAAGAAGGGGCTAGAACGAGTAGAATCGCAAACGAGATTGTTGTGCGCAAACTCCGCCCAAGGAATCAGACCGACCCAATCGTCCTGGTGTTCAGAAACAAAACAACGCAAAAATTGTTCAACCTTTTGGTTGGTGCGTTCGGCAGCTCCGTTGGACTGGGGATGATAGGCAGAAGAAAAATTCAATTTGATGCCCAATTGAGAACAGAAGGACCTCCAAAACCTGGAAACAAATTGAGACCCTCTATCAGAAACAATTTCAGAAGGAATACCATGTAAACGAAAAATCTCCCTCCCGAAAATCTCAGCCAATTCGGGAGAAGAGGGCAATTTAGGCAGGGGTACAAAATGAGCCATTTTAGTACACCTGTCAATCACCGTGAGGATAACAGTATGTTTTTTAGAAACAGGCAAATCGACAATGAAGTCCATAGCCAAACAAGACCATGGTTTCTCGGGAATTTCTAGGGGGTGCAAAAGCCCACATGGAAGCGTATGAGGTTGTTTAGTCCTCATACAGACCTCACATGCCCCGACAAAGTCCTTAACATCCTTACGTAACGAAGGCCACCAGAAATCTTTAGAAATCAGAGAACACGACTTGCGTATGCCAGGGTGTCCGGCAAATTTACTGTTATGAAAACACTGCAACAGTTCCAGTTGGAGTTCAGGAGGAACGAAGTACCGATCCCCAGGAACAAGTCTGGGAGCCAGATGCTGTACTTTCTTGATCTCAGCAAGCAACGGGGAGTGAATCTTGATGCTTGTGTTGGAAACAATATTACACTTGGGAACTACAGAAGAAAAAACCATATCAGACATAGTAGAAGGTTCATGTTGGCGGGACAATGCATCAGCCTTAGAGTTCTTAGAACCAGGTCTATAAGTGAGCACGTAGTTGAAATGAGTAAGGAACAAAGACCAACGAGCCTGCCTGGCGGACAAGCGCTTGGCTTCCCCTATATAGGACAAATTCTTGTGATCCGTCAAAATAGTAACCGGGTGTAAAGTCCCTTCCAACAAATGTCTCCATTCCTTTAAAGCCATAATGACCGCTAATAGTTCCCTGTCACCAATATCATATCTGCTTTCAGGCCCAGACAATTTCTTGGAAAAAAAACCACATGGGTGCAGCGGTTTATTCAAACCTAGCCTTTGGGACAAGATAGCGCCTATACCCGTCTCTGAGGCGTCTACCTCGAGTAAAAAAGGCAAGGAGGTGTCAGGATGAACTAATATTGGTGCTAAGGCAAACTGTTCCTTGAATGTACTGAAAGCAACAAGCGCCTCAGAAGACCAGGTCTTGGTATCAGCACCCTGTCTAGTCATATTGGTAATAGGAGCAATAATAGAAGAGTACCCCTTAATGAAGCGCCTATAATAATTGGAGAATCCGATAAACCTCTGAATGGCCTTGAGTCCCTTGGGCAATGGCCAATCCAAAATTGATTGGAGTTTAACCGGGTCCATCCTAAACCCGTCTCCAGAAATAACGTAACCAAGAAAGTTTATCTGAGATTGGTCAAAGCTACACTTCTCCAATTTGCAGTACAAACCATGTTGTAGAAGCTTACGCAATACCCTTCTGACTTGTTTGTGAGTCTCAGGCTCTCTAGAGTGTATTAGTATATCATCCAAATAGACTATAACACATTCATGTTGAAATTCCCTAAGAACCTCATTAATTAGGTCCTGGAATACAGCAGGAGCATTGCAAAGGCCGAAGGGCATTACCGTATACTCATAGTGACCATAACGGGTATTGAAAGCCGTTTTCCATTCGTCACCCTGCTGGATTCTCACTAAGTTATAAGCTCCCCTCAGATCTAACTTGGTAAAAATCTTGGAGCCTTTCAGGCGATCAAATAGCTCAGTAATCAAGGGAATAGGATAAGCATTTCTGATCGTTATCTTATTCAAGCCCCGATAATCAATGCAAGGCCGTAGAGTGCCGTCTTTCTTATCTACAAAAAAGAAACCGGCCCCGGCTGGAGAAGAGGATCTCCTAATAAATCCCTTGTCTAGGTTCTCCCATATGTATTCCTCTAAGACTAAGTTCTCCTTAGTGGATAGAAGATATACAGTACCCCTCGGAGGCATAGTACCAGGCAGGAGTCTAATCTTACAGTCAAAGGACCTGTGTGGGGGTAAAGTATCAGCCCTCTTTTTATCAAAGACTGCCTTTAAATCCAGGTACTGAGATGGTATCCGTAAATCTGTGGGCTGGTTAGAGTTACTTGGTGTGTCAACTACGCAAACCGGTGAGATTTTCTGTAAACAACCTCTCTGGCAACCCTGACCCCAGGAGACTATCTCACCTTGTTCCCAATCAATAATAGGGTTATGCTTCTTAAGCCAGGGGTACCCCAAGACTATTGGAACTGAAGGAGATGAGATAAGCATGAGAGATATACCCTCCTCGTGTAAAATACCAATGGTCAACTTAACTGGTATAGTCTCACGAAAAATAACAGGGTCTGATAATGGTCTACCATCTATGGCCTCAACGGCCAAGGGTGTATCCCTTAGCTGAGATGGGATAGAGTGGTTCGTGACAAAGGCTTGGTCAATAAAGCTTTCAGCTGCTCCGGAATCTATTAATGCCATAGCATTAAGTACTCCCTTTTCCCAAGTTAAAGAAACAGGTAACAGAAGCCTATGATCCTTGTAATCATATGTAGAGGACAAAATAGAAACACCCAAGGCCTGTCCTCTTGAGAAACTTAGATGCGAGCGTTTCCCGGACGGTTAGGGCAATTTAGGCGTAGGTGACCTCTTACTCCACAATACATACACAGACCCTCCCTTCTCCTGTATTGTCTTTCACTTTCTGAGAGACGAGTGTTACCTATTTGCATAGGTTCTGGGAGAGCTAGAGTTGTAGATTCAGAATTCTGAAATGCGGGAGCTAGTCTTAAGGAAGGTCTATGAATTCTATCTCGAGTGTTCTGCCTCTGTCTCATACGTTCATCTATTCAAGAAATAAATGAAATTAATTCTTCCAAATTTTCAGGAAGATCTCTTGTGGCAACCTCGTCTAAGATCTCATCTGATAATCCGTTCAGAAATACGTCCATATAGGCTTGTTCATTCCACTTGACCTCTGCCGCCAAGGATCTGAACTCTAACGCATAATCCACAAGGGTTAGGCTATGCTGTCTAAGACGTAATAGTAGTCTAGCTGCACTGGCCTTTCTTCCTGGAGGGTCAAAAGTCCTCCTAAAAGTAGTGACAAATGCATTATAATTATAGACTACTGGATTATCATTTTTCCACAGAGGGTTAGCCCATCTAAGAGCTTTGTCAATGAGTAACGAGATTATGAATCCAACCTTCGCCCTGTCTGTAGGGTAGGCGCGGGGTTGTAATTCAAAATGAATCCCTATCTGGTTTAGGAAACCTCGACAGGTATCCGGAGAACCGCCATAGCGTAAAGGGGAAGTAACACGGGAAGAGGCTCCCACTGTGGCTACCTCTAGGCCTGTATTAACAAGAGAGATGGGTGGTGTACGCATCTCCTCTGATTGATTACTAGGATGGGATAGTAATGCTTGCAGTGCTTGAGCCATCTGGTCCATTCTATGGTCCATGGCTTCAAATCTCGAGTCAGGAGAACCAATCTGAGCGTTTGTACCTGCAGGATCCATTGGCCCTGTCGTAATGTCAGGATCGGGACAGGGATCCAACACGCAGAATACAAACAGGAGCTAGGTACGTATACCGGACCTTAGAATGGCCTGACTAACGTAAGGAGAAAGCAAAGAATGGTCAGAGACAAGCCGAGGTCGCGGGAATGAGAGAACAGGTAAGCGAGAGACGAGCCGAGGTCAAAGGACAAGAGAGATAAGCAGGAACGAAAGTACAAGCCGAGTCAGAACCAAAGAGACAATAGTAATAAGAGCACTGAGTGACCAGACAAGCTAGAACCACGACAGGGCAATGAACCATTACACACATCCCTATTTTATACCTAGCTCTTTGATTGATGACTCTGCCCCTGCCGAGCCCTGATTCGTTGTTCGGAACTAGATTGACAGGTCGGGACGTGATTGCCGTCATGACGTCGGCTCCTGAGCACCGCGTCATAAAAGGAAGCGGGGCTATCGCGGCCGGCGTGTAAACGGTTATGAGAGCTGTGAGGATTGGGTGAATCAGTCCCCCTGAGAGGACGGCCGCCAGAAAGTCCAACCTCCTCCGAGGTAGAGACTTCAGGTACCCTGACAAATATGCAGATATTCTACGTAAAAGACCTATAGGCCCGTCTAATATTCAGATACTCTACATATTTAATACCTATAGACCCTTCTAATATTCAGATACTCTACATATATAATACCTATAGACCCTTATAATATGCATATACTCTACGTATAATGCCTATATACCCTTATAATCTTCAGATATTCTACGTATAAGACCCTTATATATTCCCTTATATATACCCTTGTATATTCTACGTATAAGACCCTTATAAGATTCAGATACACTACGTATAAGACCTATAGACCCTTATAATATTCAGATACTCCTCGTGTATAATACCTATAGACCCTTATAATATTCAGATACTCCTCGTATATAATACCTATAGACCCTTATAATATTCAAATTCTCTACGTATAATACCTATAGACCATTCTAATATGCAGATACTCTATGTAGAATACCTATAGGCCCTTAAAATATTTAGATTATCTACATATATAACACCTATAGACCCTTATAATATTCAGATATTCTACGTATAATACCCATAGACCCTTATAATATGCAGATATTCTACGTATAAGGCCTATAGGCCCGTCTAATATTCAGATACTCTACATATTTAATACCTATAGACCCTTCTAATATTCAGATACTCTACATATATAATACCTATAGAACCTTATAATATGCATATACTCTACGTATAATGCCTATATACCCTTATAATCTTCAGATATTCTACGTATAAGACCCTTATATATTCCCTTATATATATCCTTATATATTCTACGTATAAGACCCTTATAAGATTCAGATACTCTATGTATAAGACCTATAGACCCTTCTAATATTCAGATACTCCTCGTGTATAATACCTATAGACCCTTATAATATTCAGATACTCCTCGTGTATAATACCTATAGACCCTTATAATATTCAGATACTCCTCGTATATAATACCTATAGACCCTTATAATATTCAAATTCTCTACGTATAATACCTATAGACCCTTCTAATATGCAGATACTCTATGTAGAATACCTATAGGCCCTTAAAATATTTAGATTATCTACATATATAATACCTATAGACCCTTATAATATTCAGATACTCTACGTATATAATACCTATAGACCCTTATAATATTCAGATACTCTATGTAAAATACCTGTAGACCCTTATAATATTCATACTCTACGTATATAATACCTATAGACCCTTGTAATATTCATACTCTACGTATATAATACCTATAGACCCTTATAATATTCATACTCTACGTATAATATCTATAGACCCTTTTAATATACTCTGCGCATAATACCTACAGACCCTTATAGTACTCAGATACTCTGCGTATATAATACCTATAGACCCTTATGATATTCTGATACTCTACGTATATAATACCGATAGACCCTTATAATATTCTGATACTTTATGCATAATACCGATAGACCCTTATAATATTCAGATACTCTACGTATATAATACCTATAGACCCTTCTAATATACTCTGCGTATAATACCTACACACCCTTATAATATTCAGATTCTCTACATTTATAATATCTATAGACCCTAATAATATTCTGATACTCTACATATAAAAAAGGCTGGCATACCGACCGGACAGTATCTGCGTTTGCGCAGAAACTGTTCTACCGTGGAAGATTTTAAAATCAAAGCAGCTAATCTGAGAAAATCTTTTAAAGATAAAGGGTATCCCAATAGGGTACTAAAAAGGGCTTATTCAAGGGCACTGAACTCTGAAAGAAGTGACCTCCTTAAAGACAACAGTACAACACCAAGTCATCAAATTCGCTGTATTGGAACTTTTGATGCAGGCTGGCATACCATGTTGTCGATTCTGGGCAGGTATTGGCCAATCCTGACATCAGACGAACAGTTAAAATCAGTGATTTCTCCCTTCCCGTTAGTCACAGCTCGGAGGGGCAAAAACCTCAGGGACCTATTGGTACCCAGCCATCTTGGACCAATCGGAAATCCAACTAAATCATACCTCCCTAAAGGCACATACAGGTGTGGACACTGTAGTGCCTGCCAATTCATACCTAAAGAAACTAGGACTTTCTCAGATAGTTCTAATCAAGATTCCCATTACGTACAATCTTTTTTCAACTGTCGTACGGAGGGGGTCATCTACCTTCTGACGTGTTCATGTGGAATTAAGTACGTCGGGAAGACCTTCCGTCCCTTTAAATTCCGCATTAGGGAACACGTGAATTCTGTCAGAAGGAGATTGGAAACCCCCATCTCCAGACACTTGAAGATACATCATGCCAACTCATTAAGTAGGCTACGTTTTATGGGTATAGAACTAATACCTCAGACTCAACGTAAAGGTGACTGGGATCGTAAATTGAAACAAAGGGAGTCCTTTTGGATTTATAAATTAAAAACACTCTGTCCCAAAGGACTCAATGAAGGGTTTTCATTTACGTCATTTTTATAGAATTAAGGGTACCTTACATCCACGGTCAATAGGCGTGTCACCTATTTAGACTACTTGATTTTAAATTGCTGACCGCACAACGGTGTACATATGTAAATAATAACGTTTTTTTGTTTTTTGTTCCTTTGAACACACTGTGTATAATCACCAGTCCTCTCTGACCATACAGCACTTCGATGACTACCCCTTTAATTTGGGATGGTTTGCAGTCTAATTCATATTCTCCTCTTTTCTAGTCCTATTATTGCTGCAAAGGGGGTTAATCCTTAGACACCCCCCAGTACGTGTCAGCATGATTTATTTTGACAGTGGAGCTTTTTGCATTAGTTCTGCAGTGTTGGTTTCATTACCTTACAGTTTTGGAGCAGTGAGGAGGTCGAAATTATCCGACCCTTCACTCCCAGGAACCTGTAAGTTTATTATCCATTATACATTAGCCTTCGTTAAACACCTTACAAGGTGAACGTGTGATATGTCATCCTAGCGAGCATTTTGTTTTCACCAACCGGTCCGCAGTATGTGGGATGAAGCCCCGCCTTTCAGACGAGACTCTACACTCCCACTCGTTCGGGCCGCTCGGTGATAAGGGACACTGTGTGAGCACACAGTCACCAACCTCATTTTTCCCTCTCCCCTGCCCATACTTGACGGACGTGTCGGTTAGCCAACGACCGCCGTCGAGTGGGCGTTGCAATGAGGAGAGGCGGACCACGTGGGATCAACTCGGATTGACCCACAGAACCACCAATGCTTAGCCGCGGCAGGCTATGACGTGGTAATGGAGGCGGGACGTAATGGAGCTCACGCACACGCCCCCTCAAAATGTTCCGATCAGCTGCAGGACGTTTTGCCCTGATATGACAGGTACTTAAGAGGCTAGAGTGCACACAGTGTTTGACTGGCTCCTGACGACGGCGTGCATTCACGCTGAAACGCGCGTTGAGCGCTTTCTTACTTTATTTTTCTTTTTATGTTTATTTTGCACTTTATTTAGGTAGCACTTAGGTAGTTATTATGAGGTGATTTTTGAGTTTACCAGTGTAATCAGGTTTCTAGGTTAGCTGGCCTCAGTCCTGATGGTAGTTTTCCACAGGCTATACTATCCAGGCGGCTATTTGTGAGTTGGGTTTTTGCCTTCCTTATATTGCCTATGGTGGGCTATTGATTATTACTACTCTTCAAGGTGTGGTATATCAAGGAGGCTGGGGGGACCGTACAGGGATACGCTTTACCTGCTCTCTCTCCTATTACTCTCTCTCCCTTTCCTGTTACCAGGCACTCAAGTGCCCTTTCCGTGTCCAGAGCTGCTTCTCAGGATCCCCTTGTTTCAAGGGTCTCCTTTTCTCTACATATATAATACCTATAGACTCTTATAATATTCTGATACTCTGCGTATATAATACCTATAGACCCTTATAATATTCTGATACTCTACATATATAATACCTATAGACCCTTATAATATTCAGATACTCTACATATATAATACCTATAGACACTTCTAATATGCAGATACTCTACATATATAATACCTATAGACCCTTATAATATTCATACTCTACGTATAATACCTATAGACCCTTCTAATATACTCTGCGCATAATACCTACAGACCCTTATAGTACTCAGATACCCTGCGTATAGAATACCTATAGACCCTTATGATATTCTGATACTCTACGTATATAATACCTATAGACCCTTCTAATATTCAGATACTTTATGCATAATACCGATAGACCCTTCTAATATTCTGATACTCTACATATATAATACCTATACACCCTTCTAATATTCTGATACTCTACATATATAATACCTATAGACCCTATTCTGATACTCTACATAAATAATACCTATACACCCTTATAATATTCAGATTCTCTACGTATATAATACCTATAGACCCTTCTTATATTCAGATACTCTACGTATAATACCTATAGACCCTTATAATATTCAGATACTCTACGTATATAATACCTATAGACCCTTCTAATATTCATATACTCTACGTATATAATACCTGTAGACCCTTATAATATTCAGATACTCTATGTATATAATACCTATAGACCCTTCTAATATTCAGATACTCTACGTATATAATACCTATAGACCCTTCTAATATGCAGATACTATTCGTATATAATACCTATAGACCCTTCTAATATGCAGATACTCTACGTATATAATACCTATAGACCATTCTAATATTCAGATACCCTGCGTATATAATACCTATAGACCCTTATAATATTCAGATACTCTACGTATATAATACCTATAGACCCTTATAATATTCAGATACTCTATGTATATAATACCTATAGACCCTTCTAATATTCAGATACTCTACGTATATAATACCTGTAGACCCTTATAATATTCAGATACTCTATGTATATAATACCTATAGACCCTTCTAATATTCAGATACTCTACGTATATAATACCTATAGACCCTTCTAATATGCAGATACTATTCGTATATAATACCTATAGACCCTTCTAATATGCAGATACTCTACGTATATAATACCTATAGACCCTTCTAATATTCAGATACCCTGCGTATATAATACCTATAGACCCTTATAATATTCTGATACTCTACATATATAATACCTATAGACCCTTATAATATTCTGATACTCTGCATATATAATACCTATAGACCCTTATAATATTCAGATACTCTACGTATATAATACCTATAGACCCTTCTAATATGAAGATACTCTACATATATAATACCTATAGACCATTCTAATATTCAGATACTCTACGTATATAATACCGATAGACCCTTATAATATAATATAGCGGATATTTCTGTAAGAAAAGCCCAATAAGAGCTCCCTGCACACTGTGGTGGTGACCCTATACATACAGGGGGATTGACCAGGGGCGGAGCACGTAAGCAGATGCGTGAGCACACCCGGGATGTTCACTCGGCGGCAGTGGAGATGGGTGCACCACATCTGGGTGAGTCATTCTAATTATACCTGTGTAACGGACCGTTTCACTCACAAGAGGATAAAAATCAGTTTAGGCGATAATCCCCTTTTCCATAGACCAGCAGCTACTGCAAGCACCAATCTCCCGAACTGCAAACTGTACGAATTCACCAACTCCCGAACTGGAAACACACGAACCCTGGAATCAGCCGAACAGGAAAAGCATACAATCCGCTTACACTCCTGGCAGTCAGCATACAATCCAATTCCCCTCAAAAACGAGACAACACATCGGTTTGAGGGTCAAGCAGAATCTGAGGTGCTGGCACACCCAGCCTGGTTTTTATTGCAGTTGTTACAAATACAGGTCCGCCCACAGGGAGGTATAAAACAACCACTCACACATCAGTTACATCCCACATATTCCCTCCCCTTATCCTGAGAGGAAACTCAATTATACATACAGTTAAAACATACTTTCTACCCAACTTTCATAACTCTAAAACCATACATCACATTCACATAAAAATACATATCCACAATCAATCCATTCAGGGGAACAACATATTAAAATGGCATGAATCAGACCAGGGGTTCAAAAGTTAGTAAAGTATCTTTTAAAACCCCTGCCAGCATGGCTTTCCGGCTCAGACCGGTTTTACAGAGCCCTCTCTCCTGAAAACAATGGAGAAGTAATCCAATTACCTCCCAGGACAGAGACAGACTCCATTGAGCACATGGGGACACAAAGACAGTAAAACACTTTAAAATACATAAAGTCACCTTACATAACACACAGACATTTCACATATCCCCAGATAGCTGGGATCTGAGCGCACAAAACTACCGAATAGTGCGCAGATCCTATTCACACAGTTCAATTGCCATGGAGCCGAAGTCTTTAACTACACTAATGGGCTCCATGGCATAGCTATCTGGGTTAACACATTCACATAAAGTCGGGTCCATAGTCCAAAGGCAAAAGGCGGGCAAGCAGCCCCTTCCAAGGACACGTGGCGAGGTCGGTTTCGCCACAACCTGTAGCTATATAGTGATTTTGTATGCATGTATGTTTTATTGTCCTGTTATTTGACCCTGAGGAAGGTCCCGAGCGGGGACTGAAACTTTGGTCGTTATTTTAAACTTTATCTAATAAAGAATCTACATTTTATATATATATATACACTGAGTGACCCGCTTAATACTGACTGACCCTAAATATACCGACTGACCCTATACATCCATACTAACCATATATATATATATATATACTGACTGACCCTATATATACTGACTGACCCTATACATCCATACTAACCGTATATATACTGGCTGACCCTATACATACATACTAACCGTATATATACTGGCTGACCCTATACATACATACTAACCGTATATATACTGGCTGACCCTATATATACTGACTGACCCTATACATCCATACTAACCGTATATATACTGGCTGACCCTATACATACATACTAACCGTATATATACTGGCTGACCCTATACATCCATACTAACCGTATATATACTGGCTGACCCTATACATCCATACTAACCGTATATATACTGACTGACCCTATACATCCATACTAACCGTGTATATACTGGCTGACCCTATGCATACAAACTAACCATATATATACTGGCTGACCCTATACATCCATACTAACCGTATATATACTGGCTGACCCAATGCATACATACTAACCGTATATATACTGACTGACCCTATACATCCATACTAACCGTATATATACTGACTGACCCTATACATCCATACTAACCATATATATACTGGCTGACCCTATACATACATACTAACCGTATATATACTGGCTGACCCTATACATACATACTAACCGTATATATACTGGCTGACCCTATACATACATACTAACCATATATATACTGGCTGACCCTATACATACATACTAACCGTATATATACTGGCTGACCCTATACATACATACTAACCATATATATACTGGCTGACCCTATACATACATACTAACCGTATATATACTGGCTGACCCTATACATACATACTAACCGTATATATACTGGCTGACCCTATACATACATACTAACCGTATATATACTGGCTGACCCTATACATACATACTAACCGTATATATACTGGCTGACCCTATACATACATACTAACCGTATATATACTGGCTGACCCTATACATACATACTAACCGTATATATACTGGCTGACCCTATATATACTGACTGACCCTATACATCCATACTAACCGTGTATATACTGGCTGACCCTATACATACAAACTAACCATATATATACTGGCTGACCCTATACATCCATACTAACCGTATATATACTGGCTGACCCAATGCATACATACTAACCGTATATATACTGACTGACCCTATACATCCATACTAACCGTATATATACTGACTGACCCTATACATCCATACTAACCATATATATACTGGCTGACCCTATACATACATACTAACCGTAAATATACTGGCTGACCCTATATATACATACTAACCGTATATATACTGGCTGACCCTATATATACTGACTGACGCTATACATCCATACTAACCGTATATATACTGGCTGACCCAATGCATACATAGTAACCGTATATATACTGACTGACTCTATACATTCATACTAACCGTATATATACTGACTGACCCTATACATCCATACTAACCATATATATATACTGGCTGACCCTATACATACATACTAACCGTATATATACTGGCTGACCCTATATATACATACTAACCGTATATATACTGGCTGACCCTATATATACTGACTGACCCTATACATCCATACTAACCGTATATATAATGGCTGACCATATATATACATTCTAACCGTATATACTGACTGACCCTATACATCCATACTAACCGTATATATACTGGCTGACCCTATACATCCATACTAACCGTATATATACTGGCTGACCCTATACATACATACTAACCGTATATATACTGGCTGACCCTATACATACTGACTGACCCTATACATCCATACTAACCGTATATATAATGGCTGACCATATATATACATTCTAACCGTATATACTGACTGACCCTATACATCCATACTAACCGTATATATACTGGCTGACCCTATACATACATACTAACCGTATATATACTGGCTGACCCTATATATACATACTAAACGTATATATACTGGCTGACCCTATATATATACTGACTGACCCTATACATCCATACTAACCGTATATATACTGGCTGACCCTATACATACATACTAACCGTATATATACTGGCTGACCCTATACATACATACTAACCGTATACATACTGACTGACCCTATACATCCATACTAACCGTATATATACTGACTGACCCTATACATCCATACTAACCGTATATATACTAGTTGACCCTATATATACTGACTGTCCCTATACATCCATACTAACCGTATATATACTGACTGACCCTATACATACATACTAACCGTATATATACTGGCTGACCCTATACATACATACTAACCGTATATATACTGGCTGACCCTATATATACTGAGTGACTCTATACATACATCCTGCTGTATATATACTGGCTGACCCTATATATACTGAGTGACTCTATACATACATACTGGCTGTATATATACTGGCTGACCCTAAATGTACCGACTGACTCTATATATACTGACTGTATTTATACTGACTGACCCTATACATACTGACTGTATATATACTGACTGACCCTATACATCCATACTAACCGTATATTTACTGGCTGACCCTAAATATACTGTGTGAAGGATCACCTTCCATTCATTCGGTTCTTTCCCTCCCTGCTATTTTGGTGCAGTTATAGTATTCGTTATATTCGTTATATTCTTGTGTTCGGGACATTTATTCGTCTACCGAACAGAGACCACCCTGGGTAGCAATCAGAACTTAGAACGTTGAGAAAACCGCAACTTAATTGCTCCATACGAACACGTGGCGAGAACAAAGGATGGCGGTCAGCGGGACTTACGCATGAATTGCCTGGAACTGTTTTTGGCATGGCAATTCTGCAAACACCCGGTCACCATGGAAGTCCCGGCTGACTACTTTCCACTCCACGAATAAAACCGGCATTCGGGAGGTGGAATCTACAGAACAAGGGGAGCATTTCTATATAACCAACTGCAACGTTTGTATGGTAGTTTTCGTGTAATTAGGCGCGAACGGAGACCGGCTCTTGCTGCTGATTTCATGGAACTGTAAAGTGGATACCACCACATGGCGAGCCGGTCAAACTTCCACCGATGCGACACGGAAACTACCGAACGGAATTTCGTGAGATTTGGATATGTGACTCCCAGTATCTTCAGCTACCCAGGGATGTAAATGTTATAATTGTATGTGTTATAGAAAGTACTTTTCTGAAAATGTTGAAAATTGTAATGTTTCTGGCCAGCAGATAATTGAGTTTAGTATGTTGCTGAAACTCAATTATCTAGCCTGGCCCAGAGGAGGAGTCTGTTATTGTTTAAATTGAATGCCTGTTGCTTCCAGTAAATCAGTCTTGTTCCAGTATTAAGCTTTGGCTCATGTGTGGATTATTTGGCGATACCAGCGATATTTATTCCTGTGGATTATTGGGAATATTCTTTTATGGGGAAAAAGGGAATATTGGACGGTGATACAAACTACTACCGTCACAACTGGTGGCAGCATTGGGATTTTCTTTTTCCCTGCACAGAGGATTCAAGGAAGGGTATAGTGCATGGAGGGCAACGCTAGCACTCGTGCAGCGACCCTGGCTTTGGAGGAACTCAAGGGATAGAGCTAGCTACGGGCAGCCTCCCTATCCACAGCAACATGGAAGAGGAGTTCCGCTGGAGGTTGCAGCAGCACTTGGCCCAACAGGATGGGCCTGTATCAGAGGAGTGCATACTGGACTACAGAGAGGCCACTCGTAAGGAGTTGTGGGACGAGGCCCTGGACGAGGTACAGCGGCGGCGGGGTGAGAGTCTCCCCAGTGAAGAGCAGCGGTTGAAGAAGCAAGTGGCCCTGCGGATGCCCTTCCTGGGAGAGCAGCCCCTGGAGGAATGGGTGAAGGAACTAGAGCACCGGGTATGGCAGGAGCTATGGCTGGAGGATGCCTACCAGGCGCTCTAGTGGTATATGGCACAGCATATACCCTGGACAGCCGAGCATGACAAGCCAGAGGGAGAGGAGTTTGATGGTCCTGGCTTGTTATGGGAGTCCTTTGCAGAGCCTGACTTCGGGAGCCCTGCGCAGACCAGACTTCAGGACATTTTCTACGAGAGGGAGGCTAGGCATGACTGGGATGACCTCCATGAGGTAGAGCAAGACCTGGCTCACCTGGCAACCCTGGAGTGGGAACTGGAGCAGGACTACCGAGATCTCTTCCACTCCATTGGGAAGGCTCAGCAGGACAGCAAGGCGACAGATCCAGATCCAGACCCCTTCAGCTGGGAAGATATCATAGAGGTGTACTGGGAGGAACCCCAGGCGGCAGGTGGAGATGGGACCGAGGTCTCTCCACCGGCCCTACAGGGATGCTGGGCGGCAAGCCCAGATCCCCAGCGGCAGTGCATCTCACAGGGAGAGGAGACAACCGGTTCCTCTCCCCAGCGGCGGCCTGAGTTTCACCGTACAGCAACCAGCGTCCTGGGGAGGGGAGGCAACCGGCCTCCCTCTCCTCCACCAGCCAGAGGTACCTGAGGTAGTGGACCTCATAGACTTGAACTGGGGACACACACAGATGGCAGGTGGAGATGGGACCGAGGTCTCTCCACCGGCCCTACAGGGATGCTGGGCACCCGGCCCAGATCCCCAGCGGCAGTGCATCTCACAGGGAGAGGAGACAACCGGTCTCTCTTCCCAGAGGCAGACTGATTTCCAGGAGGAGGTGATGGTAGATCCCTCCACCTTACAGCAACCAGAGTCCTGGGGAGTGGGGGCAGCCGGCCTCCCTCTCCCACTGCAGCAGGAGATACCGGGTGAGGGGGAGAACAACCCTAACCACACTGGCGCAGATGGGACCGCGGTCTCTGTGCCAGTCCTACAGGGATGCGGGACGGGCGGTCCAGATCCCCAACTATCCCTGCAGGGATACCAGGATGAGGAGGTAAGCAAGCCCTCCCCTCCACGGCTACAACCCGACCGGGTCCTGGGGGCAGTGGATGAACCTGCAATACCCACTGACCCCCTCCCAGCAGAAGAGCTGGCACCTGAGCAGAGCGCCGCTAGCCTCTGCCATACCCTTGTACCTTGCCCAGAGCCTGACACCCTGCAGGCTATCTCAGCAGAAGAGCTGGCACCTGGGCCGAGCACCACTGGCCACTGGCCAGCTGTTTGCTTAGCTACACCGGGGAGAACGAGGATGCTGAACTGTCCCGCTACAACCTGGGACCTACAGGCCAGTACAGTTTATTGTGGGGGGCTACTCTGCTGATTTTTCTTTGTGGGTGGGCTGCCTGACTAACCTGGGTTCAGACAGACGGAAGATCAGCTGAAGATCATCTGCGCGCCTGGAGAGGACTACTAGCCGGCCTCCTGCCGTGGGATCATGGACCCGGGAACGTCTGGCCCATTAAATACTGTCTGTGGACTGGCCCGCCAAATAGACGTATTCTTGGACTAATGGCTGGAAGTCCCGTCAGCCCCACTGGACCCGGAAAGGTCCAGTCATGTCTGCCGGAGCAGGGAGTAAAAGGGGGTCATTGTGAAGGATCGCCTTCCATTTATGCGGTTCTTTCCCTCCCTGCTATTTTGGTGCAGTTATAGTATTCGTTATATTCTTGTGTTCGGGACATTTCTTCGTCTACCGAACAGAGACCACCCTGGGTAGCAATCAGAACTTAGAACGTTGAGAAAACCGCAACTTAATTGCTCCTAGGTGGCCGCCATTCGGCATACGAACATGTGCCGAGAACAAAGGATGGCGGCCATCTTAAATCTCACGAACGTGGTCAGCGGGACTTATGCATGAATTGCCTGGAACTGTTTTCGGCATTGGTAATTCCGCGAACACCTGGTCACCATGGAAGTCCAGGCTGACTACTTTCCACTCCACGAATCAAACCGGCATTCGGGAGGGGGAATCTACCGAACAAGGGGAGCATTTCTATATAACCAACTGCAACGTTTGTATGGTAGTTTTTTCGTGTAATTAGGCGCGAACGGAGACCGGCTCTTGCTGCTGATTTCATGGAACTGTAAAGTGGATACCACCACATGGCGAGCCGGTCAAACTTCCACCGATGCGACACGGAAACTACCGAATGGAATTTTGTGAGATGTGGATATGTGACTCCCAGTATCCTCAGCTACCCAGGGATGTAAATGTTATAATTGTATGTATTATAGAAAGTACTTTTCTGAAAATGTTGAAAATTGTAATGTTTCTGGCCAGCAGATAATTGAGTTTAGTATGTTGCTGAAACTCAATTATCTAGCCTGGCCCAGAGGAGGAGTCTGTTATTGTTTAAATTGAATGCCTGTTGCTTCCAGTAAATCAGTCTTGTTCCAGCATTAAGCTTTGGCTCATGTGTGGATTATTTTGTGTTACCAGAGATATTTATTCCTGTGGATTATTGGGAATATTATTTTATGGGGAAAAAGGGAATATTGGATACTACTACCGTCACATACTGAGTGACTCTATACATACTGACCCTATATATACTGACTGACCCTATACATACTGACTGTATATATAAACTGACTGACCCTATATATACTGACTGAACCTATATGTGGCAGAAGCAGCCACAAGAGACTTTTGCATTGATTATTGCCTGTATTTGAAATGTATGTTATTTGAGCATAGTGGATTTTATTAGACTGGTTCTGGCCCTTTAAATGCTCTGACAAAGGATCTGCAGTTTTGCTATGCACTTCGGATGCAGAGTGTGAAGAGAAAACCTGTTTTGTGGACTTAGTTTGACTGTTTTATTCCCCTCCCTCCTAGAACACCAGTTTAAAACCCTTAATAACTGTCATATTTTCACACACTGTCTGTCTTTAACTGTCGTTTTGTTTTCCTCTGAGGAGGAGTTGTTTTGCTGCATGTGTGCTGATTGATAAAGGAGTTGCTGTTTAACCTTCATCCTGTGTCGTCTGAAGTGTTTCAGGGTCCCTGATAGCTACAAGGAAGCAGACTTGGCGGAGGTACTCGGTCGGAGTACTGGAGCTCCGTTACAGCTCCGTTACACTATACATACTGACTGTATTTATACTGACTGACCCTATACATACTGACTGTATATATACACACTGACTGACCCTATATATACTGACTGACCCTATACATACTGACCCTATATATACTGACTGACCCTAAATATACCGACTGACTCTATATATACTGACTGACCCTATACATCCATACTAACCGTATATACTGGCTGACCCTATATATACATACTAAATGTATATATTCTGACTGACCCTATATATACATACTAACCGTATATATATATATATATATATATATATATATATATATATATATACTGACTGACCCTATATATACCGACTGACCCTATATATACTGAGTGACCCTATACATCCATACTAACCGTATATATACTGGCTGACCCAATATATACTGAGCGACTCTATACATACATACTGACTGTATATATACTGACTGACCCTATATATACTGACTGACCCTATACATACTGACTGTATATATACACTAACTGACCCTATATACAGGGAGTGCAGAATTATTAGGCAAGTTGTATTTTTGAGGATTAATTTTATTATTGAACAACAACCATGTTCTCAATGAACCCAAAAAACTCATTAATATCAAAGCTGAATATTTTTGGAAGTAGTTTTTAGTTTGTTTTTAGTTATAGCTATTTTAGGGGGATATCTGTGTGTGCAGGTGACTATTACTGTGCATAATTATTAGGCAACTTAACAAAAAACAAATATATACCCATTTCAATTATTTATTTTTACCAGTGAAACCAATATAACATCTCAACATTCACAAATATACATTTCTGACATTCAAAAACATAACAAAAACAAATCAGTGACCAATATAGCCACATTTATTTGCAAGGACACTCAAAAGCCTGCCATCCATGGATTCTGTCAGTGTTTTGATCTGTTCACCATCAACATTGCGTGCAGCAGCAACCACAGCCTCCCAGACACTGTTCAGAGAGGTGTACTGTTTTCCCTCCTTGTAAATCTCACATTTGATGATGGACCACAGGTTCTCAATGGGGTTCAGATCAGGTGAACAAGGAGGCCATGTCATTAGATTTTCTTCTTTTATACCCTTTCTTGCCAGCCACGCTGTGGAGTACTTGGACGCGTGTGATGGAGCATTTTCCTGCATGAAAATCATATTTTTCTTGAAAGATGCAGACTTCTTCCTGTACCACTGCTTGAAGAAGGTGTCTTCCAGAAACTGGCAGTAGGACTGGGAGTTGAGCTTGACTCCATCCTCAACCCGAAAAGGCCCCACAAGCTCATCTTTGATGATTCCAGCCCAAACCTTGCTGGCGTCTGAGTCGGACTGGAGCTCTCTGCCCTTTACCAATCCAGCCACGGGCCCATCCATCTGGCCCATCAAGACTCACTCTCATTTCATCAGTCCATAAAACCTTAGAAAAATCAGTCTTGAGATATTTCTTGGCCCAGTCTTGACGTTTCAGCTTGTGTGTCTTGTTCAGTGGTGGTCGTCTTTCAGCCTTTCTTACCTTGGCCATGTCTCTGAGTATTGCACACCTTGTGCTTTTGGGCACTCCAGTGATGTTGCAGCTCTGAAATATGGCCAAACTGGTGGCAAGTGGCATCTTAGCAGCTGCACGCTTGACTTTTCTCAGTTTATGGGCAGTTATTTTGCGCCTTGGTTTCTCCACACGCTTCTTGCGACCCTGTTGACTATTTTGAATGAAACGCTTGATTGTTCGATGATCACGCTTCAGAAGCTTTGTGTAGCGGAGTGCAACATTAAAATCCACGATCTCCGCTGGTATAACAGGTACATCCACAGTCAGCGCTGAAAAGTAAGGCAATATTCCCAATCCTCCCAATAACCGGACGAAACACAGTTTGGGAGTCAACTAACTGGCTTTATTCACAGCTGGCATATTTATACAGTTCCCCATGCAAGGGGTTTCCATACAGTAAATCCAGGGGATTTCTCCCATCATGCAATGTAATTTTCCCAACAGGCTGTGCTGCACGAGAAGGATACTCCCACTAAAATGGACGATTAAGTGGATTATCCCCTCGTGCAGCAGAACCGACAATCTGTATTAAAATACGTTTTTTACGTTTTATTCGGCAGATTTAAGTGACCGAACGTTCGGTAGATAGCTGGGATCTGAGCGCATCTTTTGGGAGAATACCGCTCAGCTCCCAGCTGAACTGACCGAACGCCGCATGAAATACACTTAGCCATCGAGTTCGGTTTAAAACTACCGAACACCGATGGGGAACACAATGTGATGAGAGCGGAACTCCCGAACGCTCTGGAAGTCCGGCGGTGTTCGTATCATTGAGTAGCCGTTTTTAGTACCAGGCGCTCGACGACCGAACACCGCTGGAGAGACAAAGGATCCAAGATGGCCGACCTCCGCATGATCGGTAGTCGAACGACGGCCACCTAGGAGAGCCTTTAATTACCGATTTATTTGTATCGGGATCGATTTGGTTATACCACATTGGAGAGGGGGAAATACTGAGAAGATGCTAGCCATGAGGGAAACTGAGTGGATTTATAAAATGAAGTCATCAGTTCCCTCTGGCCTTAACACTGATCTCGATATACTTGTCTTTATTGATTAAATTGGCATGTTGTTTATGTTTATATTAACCCACTGTGTTCTGTTTTTCCACTTGGTCCCGGTTGTCGAAGTGAAGGACGAGATGTTAATCAAGTTTGGGAAACCTTTGGGACCCTATAAGATCATCGTCTACCTGTTCTCTCTTTCCAGCATATATGGGTCTTTTTATCAATTTTCATCATTTTTTATTAATTTTTTTTTATTTTTTTTTATTTTTTTTTTTTTTTTTATTAATTTTTATTTTTTATTATTTCTCTATGTATTGTGCACCTTATTTATATCTCTCCCTCCTTTTTGGAATTTTTGAAATGCTTTAGAATCCTTAAATTTTATGGTTCAAAGTTTGGAATATTAAACATGTTGTCTCCAAATACTCACATTATCATTACTATTTTTTAAGAGATGCCCCAGTGTTCATCTTTTACCGTTTTATGTATGTATACATTATGCCAAAAAACTTTGTCTAGAACAGTTTGTATTTCTTTTGAAATCCTCAGTATCTTTTTCACACCATACTGACATATTGAAGTATCTCAATGTCAGTTACATCTGGTTAATATTAGATTTCTCTGTTAGCCTTATTCATATACATATGTAATCTGTATATTGCGTTTCTAGCAATGCAAATGAACCTGATTGTCCTTTTTATATGTCCCTTTTTTAGTACTCACTATCTTTCTTTTTTAAGTTTTATATATATTTGCAGAGTGCCTGCATATAAATTTAATTTATCTTTGCCCCATTAGCCAAATCTCAGTGCCCATGGTCCTATTTGCATGCTCTAATTTACCAATCTTATGTATCTTTGAAGGATTGCATGATAGGCAGGTCTGTAAATTCAGACCGCATCCACATTGAGCGCTCGATTAATTCGGGCTGCTCGTCATGCGGCTGTGTAAAGTATACATAAAGTTATTCTTGCGTTCCAGCTTGGTTTGCGCATGCGCACATCGACCGGCCGTGCGTCATTACGTATGATGGCACGTACGGCGCGATCTGCGCATGCGCGACCGGGGAATGGCGGTCGGACCGGCAGATTTAAAAGAAGAAGAGGACCAGTGCACACCCAGCAAGCTCCTGAGGAAGTCGAGATCGACGAAACGCGTTGAGCACCCACAAGATCCCTGCACTTTCGGCACAGCAGTCTTTTTCTGTCTCCTGTAAGCACTTTATTGTCCAGTTTTGGTGTCCATTCTTTAAAGTTACATCAAGCACTTTGCATTGTTTGCACTTTAGCACTTGGCACCTTATTATACTTAAAGGCTTCTGTGAGTTCATAGCTGCTGTCCTTAGGGGTTCTTAGCCAATTTGGCTGTTAATATTTTATATTGTTTTTTCCTGCATATTTTGCGCACATTTTACTATTTTATTTATTGTTCCAAAATAAAGTGGATTGTTTGGATTTCCACCCATGGTCATTTCTTCATTGTTTGGCATTTACATATACTCTAGTGGTTGTGGCGCCCTGTAGTCTGGAGTTATATTCAGGCATTGTGTTTATTATGTTTAGAGGTGGAGAGTGACCTCGTGACAGTGGCCTGCCTACACTAGCTTTGTGACTTATCATCACCTCCACCACCCACCCATTTATTGTACATCTTTTGGGAGAATACCGCTCAGCTCCCAGCTGAACTGACCGAATGCCGCATGAAATACACTTAGCAATCGAGTTCGGTTTAAAACTACCGAACACCGATGGGGAACACAATGTGATGAGAGCGGAACTCCCGAACGCTCTGGAAGTCCGGCGGTGTTCGTATCATTGAGTAGCCGTTTTTAGTACCAGGCGCTCGACGACCGAACACCGCTGGAGAGACAAAGGATCCAAGATGGCCGACCTCCGCATGATCGGTAGTCGAACGACGGCCACCTAGGAGAGCCTTTAATTACCGATTGCAACATTGTTGCAATCGGTTAATGAGCGCCACACGACTCTAAGCGTGTGGTCCACCTGGGGAGCCCGTATTCGGTTGGCGAACGGCCCGGATAGCCGCAATTTGTCAAACGAAGGGTTTGCATGCTGGTAGCTTAGGGCTGCCAGCATGCGAACGGTCCTAGAGAATACACATACAATATAGAATATACAGTCCCCCCTTACAGCCCACGGACAACCTCGATATATCACAGTCCAGAAGTGGCTAGGTTTGCCACAATGCTCCCCCAGAACCAAGCCGGCATACACAGTCTGATCCCAACGGATCGGCTTGGGGATGTCCGGGGGAGTACTCACAGATCATTTTTCAAGTTCAGTTTGTCTAGATAACCCGTCGGCGTTACCGTTTTGCTTCCCTGGGCGATAATGGATTGTAAAGTCAAAGGGCTGTAGCGCCAAACTCCAGCGCAACAGCCTGGCATTGTCCCCAGCCACACGGTTCAGCCACACCAACGGGTTGTGATCTGTGAGTAGGGAAAAGGGTTGTCCATACAAATAAGGTTGCAACTTTTTGAGGGCCCACACCACGGCCAGGCATTCTTTTTCAATGGCGGCGTAGCTTACTTCCCGGGGTAACAACTTTCGGCTCAGGTAAGCTACGGGATGTTCTCCGCCATCTGCTCCTACTTGGCTCAGCACTGCTCCCAATCCAAACATTGAAGCGTCTGTGTGAACAAGAAATCTTTTAGTTGGATCAGGAGCGGCAAGTACAGGAGCATTAGTCAAAGCAGTTTTGAGTTGTTGGAATGCCTGCTCACACTCTGGGGCCCAGACAACCTGTTGGGGAAGGTTCTTGCGGGTCAAGTCAGTCAGGGGTTTGGCCAGGGCACTGTAATTGGGCACGAATTTTCTATAGTACCCTGCGGTATCTAGAAATGCCAACACTTGAGTTTTGGTCCTGGGGGTAGGCCACTTGGCCACGGCTTCAATTTTAGCCGGCTCGGGTTTCTGCTGCCCACACCCCACCCGGTGACCCAAATACTGCACCTCTGCCATCCCGATATGGCACTTGCTGGGTTTCAGGGTTAGCCCTGCCTCCCCAATACGATCTAGGATGGCCCCGATATGCTGTAAGTGCTCCTCCCAGGTCTGGCTAAATATGGCAATGTCGTCTAAGTACGCACATGCATAACTTTGGAAACCGTCCAGTAGCCGATCTACCATCCGCTGAAAGGTTGCCGGAGCGTTTTTCATCCCGAATGGCATGACCCGAAATTGGTACAGGCCAAACGGGGTGACAAAGGCCGACTTGGGGATGGCATCATCGGCTAGGGGAATTTGCCAGTATCCCTTACACAAATCTATGGTAGTGAGATACTGGCCACGGGCCATCTTATCTAGCAGCTTGTCTATCCGGGGCATCGGGTAGGCATCAGACATGGTTTTGTCATTTAGCCTCCGGTAGTCGACGCAGAACCGCGTCGTGTCGTCCTTCTTAGGTACCAGCACTACCGGCGATGCCCAGGGGCTATCGGAGGGCTCGATAACCCCTAGCTGCAACATTTCGTCCAGCTCAGTCTTCATATGTGCCCTCACTGATTCGGGGACACGATATGGAGCCTGCCGCATAGGTAGCTGTCCCTGGGTTTCAACTCGGTGGGTAGCTAGCGGAGTGTACCCAGGTAAATTGGAGAAGGTAGCTCCTTTAGCTACAATCAGCGCTTGTACCTGAGCACGCTCTTGAGGGCATAGCCGCTCCCCCAGTTGAACCCCCTTGGAGGGCTCTGTCTGTTCCTCCGGTTCTAAGAGGTCAGGTAGGGGCAGATTCTCTTGATCCTCCGAGGCAGAGGCGCATATCGCCGCCACATCCTCTATCCTCTCACGGTAGGGTTTGAGCATGTTCACGTGGAGCATGCGTCTTTTCCCGACCCCTGAGCAGGGGCCAATCACATAGGTGGTGTCACACTTCTGTTCCACCACCTGGTATGGGCCCTGCCAGATGGCCTGCAGCTTGTCTGTGCGGACTGGTTTTAAAATCAAAACCTTTTGTCCTACTTGAAAGCTGCGGTCTCTGGCCCCCTTATTGTACCAGTGGCGCTGGCGTTGTTGGGCCGCCTGGAGATTGGTGCGCACGGCCTGAGTTAGTGCCTCCAGTCGGTCCCTAAACTCCAGCACGTAAGATACAATAGGGGTCCCATCGGGACTACTCTCCCCCTCCCAGTGCTCCCGGATTAAAACTAGCGGGCCCCGTACCCTCCTCCCAAACAGCAATTCAAACGGGGAAAACCCTGTGGACTCTTGGGGTACTTCTCTGTACGCGAACATTAAATGGGGTAAAAACCTTTCCCAGTCTCTATGGGCCTCTCCAAATGTGCGGAGCATCTGTTTCAGTGTACCATTAAACCTTTCGCATAGGCCATTGGACTGGGGGTGGTACGCTGAATTTACTATCGGCTTAATGCCACATAGTTTCCATAATTGCTGGGTGACCTCAGCGGTAAACTGGGTGCCCCTATCGGATATGATCTCTTGGGGAAACCCTACCCTGGAGAATACCTTCATTAGGGCCTCTGCCACTGTTTCGGCATGAATATTGGAGAGGGCTATAGCCTCGGGATACCGGGTGGCATAGTCTACTACCGTTAAAATGTACTTTTTCCCGGAGGGACTGGGTTTTGGTAAGGGCCCCACTATATCTACGGCCACCCGACTAAAGGGTTCTTCGATGATGGGAAGGGGGCAGAGTTTGGGAGAATACCGCTTGCCTACCCGCTGGCAGATGTCACAGGAAGTGCAGTACTGTCTCACGTCCTTAGAAATCCCTGGCCAGAAGAAAGCGTGGGTCAACCTATATCGAGTACGGGTCATCCCTAAATGTCCAGACAGGGGGATGTCGTGTGCAATCCTAAGTAATTCCTGCCTATACTTCTGGGGTACCACTAACTGTTTAGTCGTTACTGTGACCGACCCTCCTACTTCCCGTTCAGCAATGCGATACAGTAGCCCTTTCCCCCACGTGTATCGCTCCCCCTCTGACCCTGCCTGGTCAGTGTGTACCCGGTCCCGGTATATCTGTAGTGTGGGATCTGACTTCACCTCGGCCTCAAACTTAGTCGGGGTATCCCAGGATAAACGTGTCGGGTGGGGGTCTTGGTCTCTTACCTGAGCCTCAGAGTGTGTTGGTGGAGCCATGGTGCGAGCCTGTTGCCGTGTGGTCACTGGATGGGCTTCCTGGTAGGGAGCCTGTGGGACAAAAGCAGAGGTCATCTGGCCCAAATCATTCCCCAGAACAACATCTGCCGGTAAATTCTGCCCGGCAGATGTCACTTCTACTGTCCCCTCTCCCGCACCCCAGTTCAAATGTACTTTCGCAGTGGGCAGTCGGTATACCGCTGCCCCGGCTACCCGGACTGCCACAGATCCGCCAGTATGTGTCCCCTCGGAGACCAAATGGGGTGCTATCAGGGTTAAGGTAGCTCCCGAATCCCGCAGCTCCTGAACCTCTTTCCCCTCTAGGGTTACCAGCTGCCGGTGATGCTGCCGGTTATCGGTGGCTCGGACTGACATTACTTCATGTAATATACCCAGGGGTTCCTCTGCATGAACACTCCACAACTCCTGAGTGGTCGGTTCCCTTTGATAATGATGGGCAGCAGCCCTGGGTACCGGGTTTGGGCGCCCCTGATTCCAGGCGGGCTTGCCACGGTTTTGGGTACATTCCCGGGCCATATGCCCCCATTGTTTGCAGGAGTGGCATTGGATGTTGGCCCGCCCGTTATATCTGGAAGGTGGAGGTAAATTCCCTTGGGAAGGACAAAACGGGGAGGCTGTGTGCGCTGGAGGTGGTATAGCGCTAGGTAGTCCTGTGGGTCGGGGGTAGCTTTTGGCTATAGGTCCATGGTGTCTCCGTGCATCAAAGTGTTGGTCGGCCAATCTAGCTGCTTCAGTTAGGGTGAGGGGTTTCCTGTCCCGCACCCATTCTTGTGCCTCAGGGGATAGTCCATTAAAAAACTGCTCCAGCAACATCAGCTGGCGCAACCCTTCCATGGTGGTGGCTTGGCTGGCCTGTATCCACCCTTGGGAGGCCTGATCTAGTTTGTGCGCCCATTCAGCGTGCGAATCTCGTTCTGGTTTTCGCAAGTTTCTGAACTTGCGTCGGTATGCCTCTGGAGTAATGGCACACCTCTCTAATATGGCTCGCTTCACCTTCTCGTAATCCTTGCTGTCCTCACTGGGCACAGCACGGTAGGCTTCGGCTGCCCGACCTGCTAGCTTACCTGCTAGCAGTTGCACCCATACTGTCCGCTCTAACTCATGCAAATCACACAGTCTCTCAAAGTCCTGCAAGTACCCATCAATCTCATCCTTTTCCTCGCAAAATGCTTTGAAGGCCTGATACGGGATTTTGGCTTTTACCGGGTTGTAGAGGCACCCGGTTGCGGACTCTGCTCGAGCCAGTGTGTGCTGCGGGCTGTGTGCCATTACGTATTCCTGCACATTTGCCATCACCAGGTTCATCATGGCATCCGATACAGGCTGCGACAAAAATGCTAGCCTGGTCCTCATTTCTCTCTCATAGAGCGTTTCTTCCATAACTGCTGGGGGTGTAGCGCTGCGGCCTCGGTCTCCCTCCATCAGCTCGGCAATTAGGGTAGCCTTGGTTTTGCTGCTGGCTATCTTACCCCTGGCTTCCAGCAGTTCCTTTAACGTTTGTTTCTTCAGCGTAGAATAATCTGTCTCCATTCACTTTCGGTAGTCAGTTCTTTCACTGTATTCTGCTTGCCATTTCCTCTTCTTATTCGGCAGTTATAATTGCACGAATTGCGCTTTTCGGCTGTAAGGTTGGATCCCATCGCTTGCCACCAATTGTAGCGGAGTGCAATATTAAAATCCACGATCTCCGCTGGTATAACAGGTACATCCACAGTCAGCGCTGAAAAGTAAGGCAATATTCCCAATACTCCCAATAACCGGACGAAACACAGTTTGGGAGTCAACTAACTGGCTTTATTCACAGCTGGCATATTTATACAGTTCCCCATGCAAGGGGTTTCCATACAGTAAATCCAGGGGATTTCTCCCATCATGCAATGTAATTTTCCCAACAGGCTGTGCTGCACGAGAAGGATACTCCCACTAAAATGGACGATTAAGTGGATTATCCCCTCGTGCAGCAGAACTGACAATCTGTATTAAAATACGTTTTTTACGTTTTATTCGGCAGATTTAAGTGACCGAACGTTCGGTAGATAGCTGGGATCTGAGCGCATCTTTTGGGAGAATACCGCTCAGCTCCCAGCTGAACTGACCGAACGCCGCATGAAATACACTTAGCCATCGAGTTCGGTTTTAAACTACCGAACACCGATGGGGAACACAATGTGATGAGAGCGGAACTCCCGAACGCTCTGGAAGTCCGGCGGTGTTCGTATCATTGAGTAGCCGTTTTTAGTACCAGGCGCTCGACGACCGAACACCGCTGGAGAGACAAAGGATCCAAGATGGCCGACCGCCGCATGATCGGTAGTCGAACGACGGCCACCTAGGAGAGCCTTTAATTACCGATTGCAGCTATACCGATTGCAACGACTCTAAGCGTGTGGTCCACCTGGGGAGCCCGTATTCGGTTGGCGAACGGCCCGGATAGCCGCAATTCGTCAAACGAAGGGTTTGCATGCTGGTAGCTTAGGGCTGCCAGCATGCGAACGGTCCTAGAGAATACACATACAATATAGAATATACAGTCCCCCCTTACAGCCTACGGACAACCTCGATATATCACAGTCCAGAAGTGGCTAGGTTTGCCACACTTTGCAATTTTAAGAGTGCTGCATCCCTCTGCAAGATATCTCACTATTTTTGACTTTTCTGAGCCTGTCAAGTCCTTCTTTTGACCCATTTTGCCAAAGGAAAAGAAGTTGCCTAATAATTATGCACACCTGATATAGGGTGTTGATGTCATTAGACCACACCCCTTCTCATTACAGAGATGCACATACCTAATATGCTTAATTGGTAGTAGTCTTTCGAGCCTATACAGCTTGGAGTAAGACAACATGCATAAAGAGGATGATGTGGTCAAAATACTAATTTGCCTAATAATTCTGCACTCCCTGTATACTGGATGACCCTATATATACATACTAACCGTATATATACTGGCTGACCCTATACATCCATACTAACCGTATATATACTGGCTGACCCTATATATACTGACTGACCCTATACATCCATACTAACCGTATATATACTGGCTGACCCTATATATACTGACCGACCCTATACATACTGACTGTATATATAAACTGACTGACCCTATACATACTGACTGTATATATACACTGACTGACCCTCTATATATACTGAATTACCCTATACATACTGACTGTTTATATACACTGACTGATCCTATACATACTGACTGTATACATACACTGACTGACCCTATATATATACTGAGTGACCCTATACATACTGACTGTATATATACACTGACTGACCTTCTATATATACTGAGTGACTCTATACATACTGACTCTATACATACTGACTGTATATACGCTCACTGACCCTATATATATATATATACTGAGTGACTCTATACATACTGACTCTATACATACTGACTGACCCTATACACCCATACTAACCGTATGTATACTGACTGACCGTATACATCCATACTAACCGTATATATACTGACTGACCCTATACATAGTCAGATACACACACAGTCAGATATACACACACACTGACACAAACAAACACACAGTCAGATACACACACACTGACACAAACACACACACATTCAGATATACACACACTGACCCAAACACACAAACACAAAGTCAGATATACACACACACTGACACAAACACACACACAGTCAGATATACACACACTGACACAAACACACACACAGTCAGGTATACACACACACTGACACAAACACACACACACAGTCAGATATACAAACACACTGACACAAACACACACACAGTCAGATATACACACACTGACACAAACACACACACACAGTCAGATATACACACACACTGACACAAACACACACACAGTCAGATATACACACACACTGACACAAACACACACACACAGTCAGATATACACACACACTGACACAAACACACACACAGTCAGATATACACACACTGACACAAACACACACACACAGTCAGATATACACACACACTGACACAAACACACACACACAAAGTCAGATATACACACACTGACACAAACACACACGCAGTCAGATATACACACAGTGACACAAACACACAGACAGTCAGATATACACACACACTGACACAAACACACACACAGTCAGATATACACACACACACTGACACAAACACACACACAGTCATATCAATTTACATAGTTTAGCCACTCCCCTTACCTTTATAGAAGTGTGGCTTCCCTGGAGTCCAGTGGGAGCTGGATGGCTGAGATTGATGGGAGTCTTCTTCTTCTTCTTCTTGGGCTGTACCTCCTCCTTCTCTCCATGCATACCTCCTCCTCCCCAGCGGCACCCTGTTAATTGGGAGGAAGTGACCTCCCAGCAGGCAGGAAGACAGGGGCCCGGTCTGGAGCTCTCTTAAAGGACCAGGGGGCCACTGAATACCTCACCTGCTGCAGCCCACCCGGACGTTTCTCGGTCTCCCGGTGGGCTGTTCAGACCTGGCTGCGGGCAGGGGGCCCACAGGGCAACTGCTTTGGGCCCCCTAGGAGCAACTGGGCCCGGGGAAGCTGCCCCGTTTGCCCCTTGTTAAAGATGGCCCTGTGGCAATCTAATTATCACAGGTGTCAGAGATTGTTTTCAGTGATCAAAAGAGCCCTGAGACACAATGCCATCCATGGGTTAAACTGAAAAACAAAATATTTCATCTTTGTGACACTTAAATAGAATTTGCATAATAATTTGGAACAGGGTGTAGACATTTCTGGGGGCACAATCTATACAATTCTGGGGGCACAATCTATACAATTCTGGGGGGCACAATATATACAATTCTGGGGGCACAATTTATACAATTCTGGGGGGCACAATCTATATATGTCTGGGGGCACAATCTGTACAGTTTTGGGGGCACAATAAATACACATCTTGGGGCACAATATATACAATTCTGGGGACACAATATATACAGTTTTGGGGGCACAATCTATACAGTTTTGGGGGCACAATAAATACACATCTTGGGGCACAATATATACTATTCTGGGGGCACAATCATTAGGGGCTGTTTGGGTGCTGGCTGAATAAGTTGGGAGCTGTGTCATGGCTCCAAATATTCATAAACACCCCAAATCAAAAGCAGCAAATCACTAGCCGGAACACGTGTCATATGACAGCAGTGATGTCAAAGGGACCGTAAAGGTATAAATGCGGTTCTATGATGTGATGTCACTTTCTCTGTGGTACATTTACATCATGGTGAGTTTGCAGCATTCATTCTGTTTGCCAGCTGAGATATCAAACGGACGAGGAAAAGAATTGAGTGTTGTTCAGTTTGGGAAAGGTAAATCCCCAGCAGGAGTGAGTTGCTGCATGTGATTTTATTTTTTAAATCACACACAAGTCAGCACCCCTAGAATACTGCAGTTTGGGGGACGTGGAGTGTCCCTTTAAACTCTTTATACACAGGACATCCAAAGCGGCTCCCGGGCTTGCTGGCATTACGTATTTACGATCCAGGACTTCAAACCTGAAGACACAGTCATCCAACGCACAGTGATCTCACAGAATAACCCACTACCCCGGGAGGAGACTATTAACATGAATCTCATTCAGAAGATGGTTAAATGAGTTTCTCATGGCTCCACACAGGACTCCAGCTGTATATCTGGCATGAAACATGCTGCTGGCCGCTGGCCAGGATCTCAGCAGTGCCCAGTGGCTGTGGGAACCTGCCGGACTTGGAACATGCAGAGAAAAAGTGGCCAAAAGGCCTCTGCAGCTCCAGGTTATAATGGGACTAACAGCAGCAGGAACCCAACCCAGGCTGTACAACCACCTGTCTGTCCTAACTAATAATAAGGTGACATTATAGGGGACAATCAGCGCAAGAAACAATAGCAATATATACAAATAACAGGAAAACAAAAAGTCCAGATGGGCGGTTCGCACCAGTCATATTAGAAAATCAGCAGCTTGAATGACTCGAATTGTAGATTCCTCTAATAAGTAACAACAATAATAATGTAACGGATTTACACAGACTGATTTTTAAACACACTCATTTATACCTCTATATACATAGTATCCCAGCAATGTATATAGCATGCACGGTGTGTTCCATGTAAGGGACATTTATTAATAACTAGGATTGTATTAACACTCAGATACATGCTCTTCTTATAGGATATACAGATACACCTCCCAAAATTTCACAAGGACAGAGAGGGACACTTTTCATTTTATGAGTGTGGTCAGGGGACAGTGTTGCTCTCACTTACACATTACTGGGAGTATTATTGCTGTGGAGCTCTGTTATACACTCAGACACATTACTGGGAGTATTATTGCTGTGGAGCTCTGTTATACACTCAGACACATTACTGGGAGTATTATTGCTGTGGAGCTCTGTTATACACTCAGACACATTACTGGGAGTATTATTGCTGTGGAGCTCTGTTATACACTCAGACACATTACTGGGAGTATTATCGCTGTGGAGCTCTGTTATACACTCAGACACATTACTGGGAGTATTATCGCTGTGGAGCTCTGTTATACACTCAGACACATTACTGGGAGTATTATTGCTGTGGGGCTCTGTTATACACTCAGACACATTACTGGGAGTATTATTACTGTGGAGCTCTGTTATACCCTCAGACACATTACTGGGAGTATTATTGCTGCGGAGCTCTGTTATACACTCAGACACATTACTGTGAGTATTATTGCTGTGGAGCTCTGTTATACACTCAGACACATTACTGGGAGTATTATCGCTGTGGAGCTCTGTTATACACTCAGACACATTACTGGGAGTATTATTGCTGTGGGGCTCTGTTATACACTCAGACACATTACTGGGAGTATTATTACTGTGGAGCTCTGTTATACACTCAGACACATTACTGGGAGTATTATTGCTGTGGAGCTCTGTTACACACTCGGACACATTACTGGGAATATTATTGCTGTGGAGCTCTGCTATACACTCAGACACATTACTGGGAGTATTATTGCTGTGGAGGTCTGTTATACACTCAGACACATTACTGGGAGTATTATTGCTGTGGGGCTCTGTTATAAACTCAGACACATTACTGGGAGTATTATTGCTGTGGAGCTCTGTTATACACTCAGACACAGTACTGGGAGTATTATTGCTGTGGAGCTCTGTTATACACTCAGACACATTACTGGGAGTATTATTGCTGTGGAGCTCTGTTATACACTCAGACACATTACTGGGAGTATTATTGCTGTGGAGCTCTGTTATACACTCAGACACATTACTGGGAGTATTATTACTGTGGGGCTCTGTTATACACTCAGACACATTACTGGGAGTATTATTGCTGTGGAGCTCTGCTATACACTCAGACACATTACTGGGAGTATTATTGCTGTGGAGCTCTGTTATACACTCAGACACATTACTGGGAGTATTATTGCTGTGGAGCTCTGTTATACACTCAGACACATTACTGGGAGTATTATTGCTGTGGGCTCTGTTATACACTCAGACACATTACTGGGAGTATTATTGCTGTGGAGCTCTGTTATACACTCAGACACATTACTGGGAGTATTATTGCTGTGGGGGCTCTGTTATACACTCAGACACATTACTGGGAGTATTATCGCTGTGGAGCTCTGTTATACACTCAGACACATTACTGGGAGTATTATTGCTGTGGAGCTCCGTTATAAACTCAGACACATTACTGGGAGTATTATTACAGTGGAGCTCTGTTATACACTCAGACACATTACTGGGAGTATTATCGCTGTGGAGCTCTGTTATACACTCAGACACATTACTGGGAGTATTATTGCTGTGGAGCTCTGTTATACACTCAGACACATTACTGGGAGTATTATTGCTGTGGAGCTCTGTTATACACTCGGACACATTACTGGGAGTATTATTGCTGTGGAGCTCTGTTATACACTCAGACACATTACTGGGAGTATTATTGCTGTGGGCTCTGTTATACACTCAGACACATTACTGGGAGTATTATCGCTGTGGAGCTCTGTTATACACTCAGACACATTACTGGGAGTATTATTGCTGTGGAGCTCCGTTATACACTCAGACACATTACTGGGAGTATTATTACTGTGGAGCTCTGTTATACACTCAGACACATTACTGGGAGTATTATCGCTGTGGAGCTCTGTTATACACTCAGACACATTACTGGGAGTATTATTGCTGTGGAGCTCTGTTATACACTCAGACACATTACTGGGAGTATTATTGCTGTGGAGCTCTGTTATACACTCGGACACATTACTGGGAGTATTATTGCTGTGGAGCTCTGTTATACACTCAGACACATTACTGGGAGTATTATTGCTGTGGAGCTCTGTTACACACTCGGACACATTACTGGGAATATTATTGCTGTGGAGCTCTGCTATACACTCAGACACATTACTGGGAGTATTATTGCTGTGGAGGTCTGTTATACACTCAGACACATTACTGGGAGTATTATTGCTGTGGAGCTCTGCTATACACTCAGACACATTACTGGGAGTATTATTGCTGTGGAGCTCTGTTATACACTCAGACACATTACTGGGAGTATTATTGCTGTGGGGGTCTGTTATACACTCAGACACATTACTGGGAGTATTATCGCTGTGGAGCTCTGTTATACACTCGGACACATTACTGGGAGTATTATCGCTGTGGAGCTCTGTTATACACTCGGACACATTACTGGGAATATTATTGCTGTGGAGCTCTGCTATACACTCAGACACATTACTGGGAATATTATTGCTGTGGAGCTCTGTTATACACTCAGACACATTACTGGGAGTATTATTGACGTGGAGCTCTGTTATACACTTAGACACATTACTGTGAGTATTATTGCTGTGGAGCTCTGCTATACACTCAGACACATTACTGGGAGTATTATTGCTGTGGAGCTCTGCTATACACTCAGACACATTACTGGGAGTATTATTGCTGTGGAGCTCTGTTATACACTCAGACACATTACTGGGAGTATTATTGCTGTGGAGCTCTGTTATACACTCAGACACATTACTGGGAGTATTATCGCTGCAGAGCTCTGTTATACACTCGGACACATTACTGGGAGTATTATCGCTGTGGAGCTCTGTTATACACTTGGACACATTACTGGGAGTATTATCGCTGTGGAGCTCTGCTATACACTCAGACACATTACTGGGAGTATTATTGCTGTGGAGCTCTGTTATACACTCGGACACATTACTGGGAGTATTATTGCTGTGGAGCTCTGTTATACACTCGGACACATTACTGGGAGTATTATTGCTGTGGAGCTCTGTTATACACTCGGACACATTACTGGGAGTATTATTGCTGTGGAGCTCTGTTATACACTCGGACACATTACTGGGAGTATTATTGCTGTGGAGCTCTGTTATACACTCGGACACATTACTGGGAGTATTATTGCTGTGGAGCTCTGTTATACACTCGGACACATTACTGGGAGTATTATTGCTGTGGAGGTCTGTTATACACTCAGACACATTACTGGGAGTATTATTGCTGTGGAGCTCTGTTATACACTCGGACACATTACTGGGAGTATTATTGCTGTGGAGGTCTGTTATACACTCGGACACATTACTGGGAGTATTATCGCTGTGGAGCTCTGTTATACACTCGGACACATTACTGGGAGTATTATTGCTGTGGAGCTCTGTTATACACTCGGACACATTACTGGGAGTATTATTGCTGTGGAGGTCTGTTATACACTCAGACACATTACTGGGAGTATTATTGCTGTGGAGCTCTGTTATACACTCGGACACATTACTGGGAGTATTATTGCTGTGGAGCTCTGTTATACACTCGGACACATTACTGGGAGTATTATTGCTGTGGAGCTCTGCTATACACTCAGACACATTACTGGGAGTATTATTGCTGTGGAGGTCTGTTATACACTCGGACACATTACTGGGAGTATTATTGCTGTGGAGCTCTGTTATACACTCGGACACATTACTGGGAGTATTATTGCTGTGGAGGTCTGTTATACACTCAGACACATTACTGGGAGTATTATTGCTGTGGAGCTCTGTTATACACTCGGTCACATTACTGGGAGTATTATCGCTGTGGAGCTCTGTTATACACTCGGACACATTACTGGGAGTATTATCGCTGTGGAGCTCTGTTATACACTCAGACACATTACTGGGAGTATTATTGCTGTGGAGCTCTGTTATACACTCAGACACATTACTGGGAGTATTATTGCTGTGGAGCTCTGTTATACACTCGGACACATTACTGGGAGTATTATTGCTGTGGAGGTCTGTTATACACTCAGACACATTACTGGGAGTATTATTGCTGTGGAGCTCTGTTATACACTCGGACACATTACTGGGAGTATTATTGCTGTGGAGGTCTGTTATACACTCGGACACATTACTGGGAGTATTATCGCTGTGGAGCTCTGTTATACACTCGGACACATTACTGGGAGTATTATTGCTGTGGAGCTCTGTTATACACTCGGACACATTACTGGGAGTATTATTGCTGTGGAGGTCTGTTATACACTCAGACACATTACTGGGAGTATTATTGCTGTGGATCTCTGTTATACACTCGGACACATTACTGGGAGTATTATTGCTGTGGAGGTCTGTTATACACTCGGACACATTACTGGGAGTATTATCGCTGTGGAGCTCTGTTATACACTCGGACACATTACTGGGAGTATTATCGCTGTGGAGCTCTGTTATACACTCAGACACATTACTGGGAGTATTATTGCTGTGGAGCTCTGTTATACACTCAGACACATTACTGGGAGTATTATTGCTGTGGAGCTCTGTTATACACTCAGACACATTACTGGGAGTATTATCGCTGTGGAGCTCTGTTATACACTCAGACACATTACTGGGAGTATTATTGTTGTGGAGCTCCGTTATACACTCAGACACATTACTGGGAGTATTATTTCTGTGGAGCTCTGTTATACACTCAGACACATTACTGGGAGTATTATCGCTGTGGAGCTCTGTTATACACTCAGACACATTACTGGGAGTATTATTGCTGTGGAGCTCTGTTATACACTCAGACACATTACTGGGAGTATTATTGCTGTGGAGCTCTGTTATACACTCGGACACATTACTGGGAGTATTATTGCTGTGGAGCTCTGTTATACACTCAGACACATTACTGGGAGTATTATTGCTGTGGAGCTCTGTTATACACTCAGACACATTACTGGGAGTATTATCGCTGCAGAGCTCTGTTATACACTCGGACACATTACTGGGAGTATTATCGCTGTGGAGCTCTGTTATACACTCGGACACATTACTGGGAGTATTATTGCTGTGGAGCTCTGCTATACACTCAGACACATTACTGGGAGTATTATTGCTGTGGAGCTCTGTTATACACTCAGACACATTACTGGGAGTATTATTGCTGTGGGGGTCTGTTATACACTCAGACACATTACTGGGAGTATTATCGCTGTGGAGCTCTGTTATACACTCGGACACATTACTGGGAGTATTATTGCTGTGGAGCTCTGTTACACACTCAGACACATTACTGGGAATATTATTGCTGTGGAGCTCTGCTATACACTCAGACACATTACTGGGAGTATTATTGCTGTGGAGCTCTGTTATACACTCAGACACATTACTGTGAGTATTATTGACGTGGAGCTCTGTTATACACTCAGACACATTACTGGGAGTATTATTGCTGTGGAGCTCTGCTATACACTCAGACACATTACTGGGAGTATTATTGCTGTGGAGCTCTGTTATACACTCAGACACATTACTGGGAGTATTATTGCTGTGGGGCTCTGTTATACACTCAGACACATTACTGGGAGTATTATTACTGTGGAGCTTTGTTATACACTCAGACACATTACTGGGAGCATTATTGCTGTGGAGCTCTGTTATACACTCAGACACATTACTGGGAGTATTATTGCTGTGGAGCTCTGTTATACACTCAGACACATTACTGGGAGTATTATTGCTGTGGATCTCTGCTATACACTCAGACACATTACTGGGAGTATTATTGCTGTGGAGCTCTGCTATACACTCAGACATGCTTGGTATCCTTTTGTCGAGTTTCGGATGCACTTCGTGGATGCACTCTTATTTTGTCATATGAAGATGGATTCATCAGTTTTTCTCATCCGACCCTCAGTTGTGTGTGGTCTCTGCATTGCTTAATTACATGAAGATTAAATCACGCTCCATTTTTCTTCATCAGGGCAACTTCTTATTTCTTATTTTCTGCCCCAGAAGGCCGTATCTGTTACTACCCTTGCCAAGTGGATCCAATGGCTTTTCTCCCTGCTGGGGACTGATCCTTCTTTTGGTGTCCATTCTGCCCAGGGAGCGGCGGGTTTTTCACTTGCGGATATTCTGCATTCGCCAGATTAGTCTCTTTTTGAACATTTTATTTTTGTCCTCCTGCTAATGCTGCATTTTATTTTTGTCCTCCTCCTAATGCTGCATTTTCTCTTCTCTCACAGTGTTAGAAATGCAAAATACTCGCCTCCTGTCATGTGGTAATATTGTAGATTATGCTAGCTATAGTTCACTAATAATCTTAATTTTAATAATGAGAGGAGGCGATTAGTTCCCTTCCTTTCCTCTCCTTTGTTTGCTATAACTTCTGGCATGTTTCTTGAAGCCCATGGAACAACGCAGTAGGAGGAGTGGGCCTTGACAGAGCCAGGAAGTGGGCAGGTGCTAGTGTTTGGGGGTTGGCTTAGTTTAATGGAGCTTGGGGGCGGAGACAGGGAGTATAAAGAGCAGCCATTTTAGAATAGGGGCCATTTTAACCAGAGCCTTTCTTACCTGTCAATTGTCCCACCCACCCTCCCTCGGTTTAGCATTTCCGTTTCAGTCACAGCGGCGGAACAGGGCATAGTAGAAATTGGAATTTGGCGTAGAGTTTGGACTGGACAGGCCGAGGTGTAGGCCTGATGGAATTAAGGACTGGTTGGTTCTAGCTCTTCGGTGGCGACGAACCTGTGGGTGTAGGGGTGTCTGAGGTACACCCCTACAGTTAACAATATGATGTGGGGCCTCTTTGGTAGGCCGTGTTTCAAGTGAATCGTTATTTGTTATATATTGTTCAATTGGTAGGGTCATTGTCAGGGGTACTGTGTGGGGGGTATAGTAATTTAATGTATAGTTGGACAATGACCCTAAATTATGTTAATTATGTTAATTTATGATAATTTAATTAATAATTTAATTAATAAAAGCTGTGGACTTTATACTCCAACAGAATTAACTGTGTCCGTGTCTTATTTAGTTTAACCCCTTAAGGACACATGACATGTGTGACATGTCATGATTCCCTTTTATTCCAGAAGTTTGGTCCTTAAGGGGTTAAGGTTATAGTGCATGACGAATATCGTCTGTACAAAGGTTTATATAAAAGTTTTAGCACATGCCGAATAACGTCTGTGCAAATGTCATTGTTTTTCATCAGTTTGTTCAGTATTCTTGTATTTCGTGTTTTGGGGTTTATTATGCGATTTCTGATGTTGTATGTATGTTTTCTTGCTTGGATTACATTTTCTAGTTTATGGTTTTGTATATATGATATATCTATATGTGCTTATATGCTTTACATTTATTCTAACTCAGTTTATTTCTTAACGGATATCAATTTGTGGATTATATTGTTTGCGCACGTCTGATTCTCTAATGACTAAACCCTTCTCATGTTCTTTTACAGTTTCATCTACTTTGGGAGATGCACTGGTTGGCCATCTCTTGGTGTCTTATTCCTTATCGGCCTGGTCACGGATTCCATGTTTCTCTATCTGTTTTTTGTTTTCATAGTGATGTCTGTTCTATATTTTTCGTTGCTGCTGTTGAGTTTAGTAAAGAAAGAGATGCAAAATACTCACCTCCGGTCATTATTAAAATTAAGATTATACGTAGACTAAAGTTAGCATAATCTTCAATTCTAACGTCTCCAGTAGATATACTACAAGGCAGGGAACCACCAAACCGAAAAAAACACTTTACTCTTTAAAAAGAGAGAGAAAGGGCAATATTGGCTAATAAAACACAAAATAAAAATGACATAAAACCATAACATAAGGATAATCTGGAAAAACTTAATATACACTGATAGAATTATAAGGAATGGGATCAAACCCACTATTCAACCTTCTGGGATCAAGCAATCAAAGGTGTGGATCCAAAAGTCCCCACTTTTTTTTTTTAATTCTTTATTTTGAAGCGCATTGTCAATTACATCATAAGATTATGGCATTTAACTGGTTACATGGGTCGGCACAAAGACATAACGGTAAAGATGATTTGATGCGCTTATTTTTTTTTTTTTTGAGAAATAAACAGAAATAAACAGGCTTGTCAGATAAGTCAGCATGGTGTCTAACCATGAGTCATGCAAAACAAGGTAGCGTTGACATAGGTTAACATAATAAATTAGCATAATAGCTTTAACAGAAGATTCTTCTAGGTAGATTGATGGCCTGCATTGATTTAAGTAGGCATGCTGGTATTCAAACAAGACTGACCTGCTAGGTTATACAGGGCCGACATAGGTAAGTATAGTTACACGTTTAACGTCTGTGCGCGTCAATATGCTGACGCGGGGTGGAGTAGAAGACGTTTTGTTACATAGCGTTCCATACATTATTGTCGTTTTCCACTTACAACCGCTCAGGTAGTATTACACGTATCGTTAACTGAGCAAGGGTTAACTGAAAATAACAGGTCTAACATAATTTCTACTAGCCATTACGTCCAGTGTAATAGGTCTAGGTGTAGTCTGTGTGTCTGCGTCACAGTGTGAGTTTTGTGTAACGCTCGTAGTTCGTGTGGTCCCCATATCAGTGGTGTATGTTCTTGTCAAAGTGCCCTTTGTCTGTGTTATGCAAGATTGGTATTCTAGTTGTCTTGTGGTGTGTGTCGGTCTTCTGTAGTGTGTGGGGTGTGCGTGTCTGTTTGACCTTATGGTCTGTTTAGCAGCCTACTTGTGTGAATTTCCGCAGGTTGCTTTCGATAGTAATGTTGCTCTGGTTATGTTAGAGATGCGTTTGTGGTGTCAGTTGCGTCTCGGTCTGTTGGTTGGGGGGTGGATATTGTATCCTCTGTCTTCTTGGTTTCTACGGGGTTTTCAGTGGGTATATTTTCCCGAGTTTATTATGGGAGGTTTGTGTGCAGGGGTATAGTGTCGCAAGGGCGAGGGGAGGGGTGGAGGGGAACCTTGAAGCGGCCGTGCGCCCCGACCCGAGTATTAGATCCCTACTATGTGTCTCATAATCCAGGGGTCCCAGATTTTGTGGAATTGTTTTGTTGTGTCGTGTAATATTGCCGAGAGTTTGTCCATTTCCATTGTTTCTTCGGTTTTTTGGACCATTTTTATTAGTGTAGGCGTGTTTTGGTTGCCCCATTGCTCCACTATGGTGCGTCTGGTGGCAAGAGCTATTTTCGCCACTAGCTTATTTTGTGCCCTCAGTAGTTGAGGTTGGGGTTTTGAGAGTAGCCATGTCCAGGGGTCCATGGGTACGGTCTCTTGCAGTATCTTAGAGGTGAGGTCAGCAACCGCCTTCCAGAGGTGGGAGCTGTGTGGGCATTGCCACCACATATGGAAATACGTGCCTTGTTGGCCGCATTATTTCCAACACGTGTCTGTTTGGGCTATTCCCATTTGTTTGAGTCTCAGTGGTGTCAGGTACCATCTGAGCATGGTTTTGTAAGCCTGTTCCTTATGATTTACGCATATGGTAAGTGAAGCGGTCGCTTCCCATATGCTTGTCCAGACTGTTGGGTCATCCGGTGGGCCTATGTCTCTTTCCCAGGCCTTCGTGTAGGTGAGTGTGTCTGTTGGGGAATTGGCGTTTAGTTGGGAGTATATCAAGGAAATTTGTCCTTTGTGTGTGGGGGCATGTAGGCAATTTGTCTCGAATCGTGTGAGTTTTGTATTTGCTGTTTTTGTGTTCTGGGGTTCCATCAGGAAGCTGCGTAGCTGTAGATATCGAAAGTGATCGAATGTGTTTAGTGGTGTGGTACCCGGGAGTTCTGGGAATGGTATCAGCTGCTGGTTTCTGTAGAAGTCCCGAAGTCTGGTTAGTCCGTTGCCTCACTTTTTTTTTAAGGAGTTTTTCTCTCTCCTACCCCCAAGTTTGGGAGACAGAATCAATCATTTGTGGTCAAGCTGAATGTTTGGTTTAAACTGTACCAATTGGTCTGAGAGAGACCTGGTTCTCTTGTAGGCCATCTTGGTGGATGTAATCTGCAATATCTGGATGCTCCCATTAGAGGATATGCCAGTGGTTCCTAAGTACCTACTGCACCATCTTGGAATGTGCGCCAAATTGGGACAGTGTGTGTCTGAAAAGCCCAGAGCATGGGTGTGATCCTTTGTGCACTCCCTGCATCTAGGGACATGATTTACTTGGAAATAAAGACATTAAGGACATTTGTGCTGTGATTATCAGAGACGCAATATGGCGTTGTAAGGAGAAGGCCGTGTTGCAGTATAGCTCCTTCCAGCGTTATTTAGTGGATATGGCCCGTCAGTCTGTTTGTGTTTATATTTTTGAGGGGATTGTTTCCAGCCAGTTATGGGAAAACAGATGGGATAGATCAGGAGAAGCACGTGAGTGGCCTGTATGTTATATATATATTATGGCCAAAGGAAACCTACGCAGAGTTCTCAGCAAGGTAATGTGTGTTCCCTTGGCTTCTCCAAGCAATCCTGCACAATATAGAAGTGATATCTGGAAGCGAGGGAGGGTTGGCTGTCTTGGCTCTGGCAAAATGGCCAGAAACCTCTCCTACCCTTAATCCCTCATTCTTTCAGCCCCATTATTCATTCTCAGCTTTGAAAAACAAGCCCAGGTCAGGAATGAACAGCAAGTAAATAAAGACTGCCAGTTATATGTTAATATTATTAACCCATTCCTACCGGCTCGCTGGAATAACTAGAATAAAAGAGCACGATAAATACAAAATATAACATATTCTAAATACATAACAAAAATATATAACATAACCTGATAATCCAAAACCTCAACATATTATAACTATATAACATCACAAGATAAAACAAATACTTAACATAAACATAATATAAATACATACCATAACCTGATAAGACAAATACATAAAATAATATAAATATATAACACAATATAATAGAAATACATAACGTAGTATAAATATATAATATAACCTGATAATATTAATATATAACATAACCTGATAAGACAAATACATAAAATAATATAAAAACATAACATAACATAAATATATAACATAACAAATATATAATATAACCTGATAATATAAATATATAACATAATAGAAATATATAACCAGTAATCTTTATTTATTATCAGCATCATTAAACTGGAAATTGTAGCGGAATGGGCTTTGCCGCAGCACCTCTATTTGTATTAGGGGCTATCCATACCCTTTTGTTGCTTTATTTTCCTGGGATTGTAACTGTTCAACAAGTAACAAGCTATTATTTTGTATTGTATGTCTGGTTGTTTGGTAAGAACCCCTGTTCAGCTATTTTCACTATATGGTTGGACAAACAAACTAAGTACCGAACAACAAGGCAACCCATGAAAGGAGCGTGGCGCAAATTGACCTAACCTGGTTCACACTCTCTCAATTACAAACACACAAACCAACTGGGTGATCCCTTGGGTGGCTGCTGTTCGTTATGCGAACACGTGGCGGCGGCCATCTTAGAATACGAATTACACCAGTAGTGTTTGGTCGTCGAGTGTCTGGAACCCAAATCGGACACTCAACGGCACGAACACCGCAGAGACTTCCATCCTCGTGTAAGTTTGTGTAAACTCAGGGGAACGGAACGGCATTCGGTGAAGGGATCACACGAACGAGATTAGTTGAATGAACCGAGGCACGGACCATGTTTTCATGCACTTTCGTGTATTTCAGACTCTCGTGTATTTCAGACATGGAACTATTTTCGGCTTACACCTCGTGTGCGGTCGGTAAAACTTAGAGCTCCATAAAACTGTCAAACCCCTGAACCAATCTGGTTGATTTTGCAGTATGTTGCTCCCCCAGATTGGGGCTATCAGAGGATGTTTGGATTGTGGGAGTATGATATGTTTTTGGAGTACTTGGGAAATGTATGAAAATTGTGATTTTTTTCTTTCTAGATAATTGAGTTGATACCGTAATTAACTCAATTATCTCCTAAGCAGAGGGGAGGGATTGTGTGAAATGTATGGGAGTAATTCATTACCTTAATCTGTGTTTATTGGTTGTTTTCTGTTTTTACCTGTGCCCAACAAGGTCCACCTGGGTGGTAACCTTTTGGGAAAAACCTGCATAAAAAGCCAGCTTGGCCATTAAAAGTGCAATTCTGCTCCTAATACTGAGTGTCATCCAGTTATTGAGAAGGGTGTTGGGATATTCATGGATTATATTATGCTTATGCCTGCCTTTTTAAATTATCCTGTTTGTTCCTGAGTAGCTGTTGGCGTAACAAAGGAGAAGAAGCCCTGCTAGCACTAGCTCTCCGCTACAAATATGTTGTTAAATAGTTGTGCTCTGTGCTTACAACACTTTACATTATAAACAAGTAATCCTATGGCTGCTCACTGCTAAAAAAAAAAAACTTCCCCCACCCCTGAACGGCAGGTGGGGGCCCTAAAGTAAAATAAGGGGGAGACCTATTGTCCTCCCCCCCGGCCCCCACCCAGCCCCCACCCATAAGCGGTGGGTTGGGGCTTTAAATTCGAATAGGGGGAAACCTATTGTCCTCCCCCCTTGCCCCCACTCCAGAGCGGCGGGTGGGGGCCCTAAAGTAAAATAATGGGGGGACCTATAGTCCTCCCCCCGGCCCCCACCCCTGAGCGGCGGGTGGGGGCCCTAAATTAAAATAAAGGGGGGGCCTAATGTCCTCCCCCCTGGCCCCCACCCCTGAGCAGTGGGTGAGGGCCCTAAATAGTGATTAGGGGGGAACCTAATGTCCTTCCCCCCTGGCCCCCACCCCTGAGCAGTGGGTGGGGGCCATAAATACCAATTGGAGGGGACCTAATGTTCTCCCCCCTACCCCCCACCCCTGAGCAGTAGGTGGGAGCCCTAAATAAAAATTGGGGGGGCACCTAATGTCCTTCCCTCTGGCACCCCCGAGCAGTGGGTGGGGCCCTAAATTAGAATAAGGGGGGGACCTAATGTCCTCCCCCCTGGTCCCCACCCCTGAGCGGTGGGTGGGGGCCCTAAATAAAAATTGGGGGTGGACCTAATGTCCTCCCTCCTGGCCCCCACCCCTGAGTGGTGGGTGGGGGCCCTAAATAGCAATTAGGGGAGGACCTAATGTCTTCCCCCCTGGCCCCCACCCCTGAGTGGTGGGTGGGGGCCCTAAATACCAATAAGGGGGGGACGCATTCAAAGGAGGCCCACCAGGTGGCCTATGCAAGGGCCACCCAGTGGGCATTTGTAAGCAGGGGCCCGGTTGCACGCTGTGGCCCTTCCTCCAAGAGAAAACAGAGAGCCATGCGGAAAAGACCAGGGAGGACGTGGGAAGGGGCCTTGACCGGGAGAGCCAGGCGCTAACCCCCAAAAGCCTCAGTCACCACTCTGGATGTCACCCTCCAAGGTAGGAAACAGGAGGTGGGTTTAAAAGTGTGCATGTGTGTGTATGTCTGGCAGTGTGTGTGTGTGTCAGTATGTCTACCAGTGTATATCTATGTGTGTGTCAGTATGTGCGTGTGTATGTGTATGTCTGTTAGTGTTTGTGTCTATGTGTGTCAGTATGTTTGTCAATGAATGTGTCTGTGTGTGTCAGTATGTCAGTCAGTGTATGTGTGTGTGTCAGTATGTCTGTCAGTTATGTTTTAGTATGTCTGCTAGTGTATGTCTGTGTGTGTTTCAGTATGTCTGTCAGTGTATGTGTGTGTGTCAGTGTATGTGTCTCTGTGTGTATCAGTATACCTGTCAGTGAATATATGTGTGTTAGTATGTCTTTCTGTGTATGTGTGTGTGTGTGTGTGTGTCAGTGTATATGTCTGTGTAAGTATGTCTTGAATCTCTCTACTTCAGTTCCCCCACAGTGTTGGGGTGAAAGGTGTGATTGGGAGGTGGCAGGGTTCAGTTGGCCCAAGAAAATGCTTTGCTCAGGGTCCTAGTAATATTATAAACGGTCCTGAGTCCCAGAACCAGTGTTGCATATCTGTAAAACCTGAATGCTATTAAAACGAGTCACTAATTCTTTCCTTCTCATTTTATATAATTTTTAAAGTGGTCTTTTAAATGAAGAGAGTGGACTATTTATTAACTGCCATCCAGATAATGGGGATTCTGGAGCCCAAACTCATACTTTCTGAGGAAGTAAATGGAGATTGCTAGAGATTTTAATACATTGAGGGATTTATATGAAATTTACCAGGAACATTGATTTATTCGAAAGGAGGATTTTGCAGGAATTGGAAAGGAAATGTGAGATGAATGTTTGCTTGGATTATTGTCAGTATCATTTAACAGAATGAAAGACGCCAGAGACTTTCTGGGAAACGCAAGTAAGATTAACGATTATTTCCATTAACGAGGTCTCATTCCTTGCCCAGTTCTTCAGTGTGATAAAATGGCCATAATGAGCATCACACATATATTGACATCTACAAGAGTGGAACACCAGGCTTGTGACCTGTACAGAAAAATATGAAATATTTGGGAAGTTGTAAGGAGTACTGCGATACATGGAATTCCTGTAAAACCAAGTGATCAAATTAACATCTTATCAGCTGTTGTGGCTGCGATTACCGATGTATGAAATCGTACAGTAGTTGAGATGTGTCTATTTACAGGCAAAAAAAATATAGATGTAACAAATTCCACTTTTTTACATGAGTTTGTCACGAGCTCCTGGAGGAGCTTGCTTGCCAGCCTCCTGCCCACAGACTATGGACCCTATGAAAAATAATGCTAAAAAGACTCTGTTCATGCAATTGGGATTATTGTTAAGGTTGAGCTCCCCAACACGCAAACTACAGGACAAGGCAACCCCAGATAAACGTATTATCGGTCCTTAAAATGGCCGGACTTAACGTGAAGATGAAATACAATTTAGGAACATCAGATGAGCCAAAGTCAGGTTTAAAGCAGGAAGCGTAAGCGGTAAAACAAAGCCAAAGGTCAAGGAAGCCAGAGATAAGAATAACCATAAGACAAGCCGAAGTCAGATACCAAAGAAACACAAGTTAATAGAACTCTCGGGCTACAAGAAACCATGACAGGGCAAGGAAGTGATGTAAGAAGGAGGTATAAATAGGGCTATGTGAGATCTGATAGGTTAGGGATACAATAGGGTAGAATATAAATAGAGAGCAATACCTGGTGTGACGAGACCAATCGTGCTACATTGCATTGGAGGAGCCTGGTTACCCGCCTGTTGCCTCTGGACTATGGCCCTGGGAGATTGGGCCCTTTAAAAACAGTATTCGGCCATACCAGAGTGTATGTCACTCATTCTGGCCCTTTAAATACTGTTGGGGAAGGTTTGGCACTTTTTATATGGCACTTCGGAAGCAGCCGAAGTGCCGAAGTCGTCAAAGTAGTCGAAGTCGTCGAAGTGGCCGCCATTCGACAAAGGAACACGTGGCGGCAGCCATTTTAATTCATGCGAACGTGGTCAGTGGTGTGTGCAGCCAAATCTATGGAACTGTTTGCGGCTACCCAATTGCACGAACACCGCTGACCCGTACCGTCTTCGACACCGCGGCTGGAGACTAAGTCCTGTTCGAAGATTCGAACACTTGTTCGAATGGGACTAGTAATTTTCTCGGTGCAAAATAGACCGACCGCACAGCCCAAATCCATGGAACTGTTTTGGGCATGAAAATGTGTTTGCAGTCGGTCATAAAGGACTTCCGGCTATCTTTTTACCTACTGGGGGGATTTGTATGATTTTTGTGAATGTTTATGTTTAAAGTATGCTGAGTTTAAATATGAATATGAATCTTTATGAAGATTGGATGTATGGTTTTAAAGTTACAGGGTATGTGGAAAAACTGTATTTTTACTGTCTGTGATAATTATGTTAAACAATTGTGTAACATAATTGTATCACAGGCAGAGGGGAGGATTTTGTGTGTAAATGCTGAGAGTGTCTTTTGTAATGTACGTGTATGATTGGTTATTTTGTAACACCCTGTGGGTGGTCCTACCTAAGGGAAACTGTCATAAAAGAAGGTTCTTTGTGTGCCATTAAACAGACCACTGCTTGACCCTCAACACGGAGCTTTTTCTCGTTCTTGGGGGGATTTATGGTATGCTGTTAGAGACTGATTGCCAGGAGTGTAAGCCGATTATCTGCTTTTCTTGTTCGTCTGCTAGCAGCTATTTGTGAGGTTCCAGTTCGGGAGGTGGAGTGCTATTTTGTATCCAGTTCGGGAGTTTGGTGTTCTGCAGTAGCTGTGCCTGTATCTCTGGAAGGGGAAGATCTCCTAAACGGCGGTTTAACTCCTTTATGCCTGGGGGTGCCATTACACCTGGGTACTATCACTCCTGGGTGCGTTTTTTCTCTTACATGTTCCATTGTCTATTGGAAGAAATCATCACATACCTAATAAGTTTGTATACAATTTTCTAATACAATTTTCTAATACCGTGTTCTATATTGCTCCACTCACTACTGCACTTTAGTTTACAATAAAAGCCATTGGCAAGAAGTGTCTGTAATATGTTTTTGACCTGTCCGTGATGAGTTTGTATATCAGGAGAGTGAATGAGTATATCGTTGAGATATACAATAGCACATGTGTGTAAATAGTTCCATAAAACATCATTGATGAAATCTTGGAAGACGGCAGGAGCGTTACACAGACCGAAGGGCATAATGGTGTATTCATAATGGCCACTTCAGGTGTTGAATGCCGTCATCCACTCATCTCCCTCTTTGATGCGAACAAGATTGTATGCTCCTCTAAGATCTAGTTTGGTAAATATTTTAGAACCACAAAGTTTGTCAAAGAGTTCTGTTATCAAGGGTATGGGGTAAGCATTCTTAAGAGTAATCTTATTTAGGCCTCTATAATCTATACATGGACGAAGATCCCCCTCTTTTTTAGAAACAAAAAAGAAACCTGCCCCTGCTGGAGAAGAAGAACGTCTAATAAATCCCTTTTTTATGGATTCTTGTATGTACTCCTCCATAACCTTATCTCAGTTTGAGATAGAGGGTATGCTGTCCCCTTGGGTGGCATAGTGCCAGGAAGAAGCTTGATGGCACAATCGTAGGGTCTGTGAGGAGGAAGACGGTCAGCCTCCACTTTATCAAACACTCTCTTAAGATCCTGGTATTGAGGTGGTACAAAAGTGGATAGAGGAGGGGACATAGGAACATTAAGAGAGCAGAGGGGTCTAACATGATTTATGCAAGTATGTTCTCAGGAGGGGCTCCAAGACAAAACCTGTCTTTCTCTCCAATCAAGAATAGGGTTATGTTTTTGTAACCAGGGAAATCCAAGAACTAGGGGACAAGAAGGAGAAGAAATGACTTGAAATGACAAATTGTCTTGATGTGTTGTGCCCACCATTACAATAACAGCTTCTGTTTGGTGTGTCACAAACGGGACTGTTAAAGGTCTACCATCTATTGCCTCAACGGCCAAGGGTGTTTTTCTCTCTTCCAAAGGAAGAGAAATGGATGATGAAAAAGCCTGGTCAATAAAGTTGTCAGCTGAACCAGAGTCAATGAGGGCCATAGTTTGGTGACAAAACTTTCCCCAAGAAAGGGTTACAGGTATAAGACACCTGTGTGGAGCTGTTTTAGGGGACAGAGACATTACACCCAAGGCCGGTCCCCTGAACGAGCTTAGGCGGTGGAGTTTTCCGGGCGAGATGGGCAGTTCTTACATAAATGTCCTTTATTGCCACAGTATAGGCACAACCCTTCCCTCCTTCTGCAAGACTTTTCAGCCTCAGAGAGTCTGGTAGTACCTAATTGCATGGGTTCGGGATCAGGTTCAGGTGCTGGTAAGGCTGTAAATCCAGTTACCGTAGGACGAGGAGTAGTTCGTCCTAAAGCCCTTCTTTACCTATCTAGATGAAGATGCTTCTGCCTGACCCGTATATCTATGTCTGACATGTATTGTATCAAATCCTCGAGGAGCTCTGGAAGATCTCTAGCTGCCACCTCATCTTGTAAGGACTCAGTAAGTCTCTCAAAAAAACAGCTGTCAGGGCACTATTATTCCAGGTTACCTCAGAGGCTAACGTACGGAAATCAATGGCATAGTCGGCCACAGATCTAGAACCCTGTTTTATTTTCAATAAAGCCCTGGCAGCTAGTCTCTTTCTGCCTGGAGGACTGAACACATTCCTGAAAGTCCTGAGAAATAGCTCAAGATTAAATACAATTATATCATCATTCTCCCACAAAGGATTGATCCAAGCTAAAGCTTTACCATCTAATAGGTTAATAATAAACGCTATCTTGGACCTGTCAGTGGAAAATTAATTGGGAGCTGTGACAGACCCCTTTTGGAGTGGCAGATACCATCTCGGATAATTGCTGTTGTATGTGGATTATTGGGGATTTCGGGTACTTATGGATCCGTACGGTACACACCGCCACGTGGAGAGAACAATGGGTCGCGGCCATTTTGACCGCATGGACTAATGACCGAACTTTCCACACGACGAATTTCACCCTTACCGATAACGTACGTCCATGCTGGTCGACAGATCCAGAGTACCGAAATCAAGACACCGGATCCAAGAGAGACTCTTTGTTTATATTATATTGTTCATGCGTAAATGGTGCAAACGTGTATCTAGCGAACGGCCCAACCGATCTAGGGGATTTTCACGTATATTGTTCCCTTAGATCTCCGTTCCCTAATACACATAGCACATTGTATTTTCGTTACATATTGTGTGTGTTATTAAACCTGTAATAATTGTAAAATATTCTGCCCGGTACAGTGGGAGTGACTCCCACTGTAAATGTATTATCTCCTCCGGATACGGGGAGGAGTTGTTGTACGGCATAAAAGCCCGAGTTACAGAATAAACGTTATTCCTACTTTGACCCTCAACACAGAGTCTCGTCTCGTGCTTGGAGGGGATGGCTATTACTTGGATTCGTAATTATTGGGAACCTGTTATGCTTTAGCTGACTTCAGCTTGAGGGGGAAAGGACACCTTCTCAGCGGTGTAAACCCCTACTACACCGGGGTGCCGCTACAATTGGTGGCAGCGGCGGGATCGTTCTTTCACCCCAGAAGGACAGCTACCGAGAGCAAACAGGATGGAGGCCTACTACGGAAGGTTGAAACGATCTACCCTAAAAGACTTGTTGGAGAGCCGTGGTCGTTCGGCTAGCAACAAAAAGAAACGAGACATTTTGGCAGAGTTGGTCGCATTGGACTTAGCTGAGCATAATGGCGAACTGGGTGTCGAACCAAACCCAGAACCGGAGATCGCATTGGTCCGAACCCCGGAAGACGAACGATTCGACCACGAGGTGAGGGTAAGGCTGGCTCACTACGGACCAAACCCCTCACCTAGGATTGTAACCCAAGTAATTGCGGCGGTCGATGCCAACCGGCGCCAGACTTCCACCAGCGCCAGTCCAATTGCTGGGACTTTCCAAATTCCCGAGGAAAAGAGGAAAGTACACTTTGCCGCTTTTAAAAATTTTGTAGAAACAGAGGGGGAGATTGACCAATACCTAGCGGACTTTGAACGTCAATGTGCCTTGCATAAAGTACCCTCCGAGGAGTGGGTCAAAATTTTGTCTGGCAAATTATCCGGACGAGCCAGTGATGCTTTCCGGGCGATCCCGGACCATGAGGTGGGAAACTATCGATTGGTAAAGGAAGCTCTATTGTCCCGATATGCGGTAACCCCAGAAGCATATCGGAGACGCTTCCGAGAATCCCGAAAGCAAACCAGTGACTCCTACACCGAATGGGCCTGCCGATTACAACGCACGGCTGGCCACTGGATGGATGGGTGCCAAGCTACCACCGCGGAGGAGGTCTTACAGTTGTTTTTGTTGGAACATTTTTTTGAAAAGGTGGACAAGGAGCTCAGAGAGTGGATTCGGGATAGGAGACCCCTTACCCTACCCGAAGCCGCACGGTTGGCCGACGAGTACGCAGACGCCCGCAAACCCGATCTCTCGGTCCAAAAGACAGCTGCCCGAGTAGAAAGCCGCCCCGTCGGCCCTACTCCAACCACCCCCGTTACTCAACCTAGCTACAACACTTCCTCCCGCTTCGCCCAGTCCAGTGTCCCGGACCGCCGGCGGTGCCATAGGTGCCAACAGGTGGGCCACCTGAGAGACAAATGCCCACTTGATCCAGCTCGACAAACTTCGTGGAGGAAGCCCGCTGAAGGGAACACCCGGCCCTTTACCCCGGGGGCCCATTGCATTGAAGCCCAGCCCCTGGGGGAAGAGCAATGGGAAATTTTGCACGAGGCCAACCCCCTATATGCGGCTGCTGTAGACAACCGTCAACATCACCGACAAACCGTCCGAGTAAATGGACAAGTTGTCAGTGGATTACGAGACACTGGGGCCACCTTAACCTTGATTCAACACGACTTGGTCCCCGAAAAGGAGCATACTGGACAAACGGTGGCCGTTAGAGTGGCCGGGGGTGCGGTGCATCGCCTCCCCACGGCCCGAGTGCATTTGGATTGGGGGGTGGGAGCTGGCCAAGTGAATGTGGGCCTGATGAAAGGGCTACCAGCGGAAGTACTCTTGGGAAATGATTTAGCCCCGCTGTTGTCCGCTTTTGCTCCTCAAGGCCCTGCTGGAGCCTGTCCTGTCACCACCCGAGCTCAGGCTCGTGCCATTGGAATCGGCCCGCCGGTCGTGGAGACCCAGGTAAGATCTAACCCTCCGACTGTGACCTTAGGACAGACCCCCTTAGACTGGGATACCCCTGAGACTTTCGGGAGGGAGACGCGGGGAGACGCCACTCTACGGAAGTATAGGGATAAAGCTGACAAAAAGGAACCAGGGACGGATGGGGAAAGCTACGAGTGGGTGGGGGATAGACTGTATAGGATCCCCCAGGAGCCCGCAACAGGTAAAAACCCCGTCCCACAGAAGCAACTAGTGCTACCGAAAAAGTACCGACAAGAGATCATGAGGATCGCTCATGATATACCCTTAGCTGGCCATTTAGGAGTACGTCGCACGGGCCATAGGATTACCCAGAATTTCTTCTGGCCAGGGTTTAACCGGGACGTGCGACAATATTGCAGAACCTGTGACACTTGCCAACGGGTGGGTAAGAGGGGGGATCGCCCAAAGGCCAAATTAATGTCGATGCCGATCATTGGGGAACCTTTCTATAGGGTCGCTGTCGACATTGTAGGCCCCCTAGCACGACCCAGCCCATCCGGTAAGAAGTACATTCTTACTGTGGTGGACTATGGGACCCGGTACCCAGAGGCAGTACCCCTGTCAAATATTGAAGCGGAGACAGTAGCCGATGCCTTGGTTAAGATATTCACTTGGGTGGGGTTCCCTAAAGAAATCCTATCCGACCAGGGAACCCAGTTCACGGCCATACTCACACAGCAGTTATGGAAAGTGTGCCACATTAAACCCCTGCTCAGTTCCCCATACCACCCCCAAACTAACGGTCTCTGTGAGCGCTTTAATGGGACTCTCAAACAAATGTTGAGGACCTTTACGGACGGTTGCAGAGACTGGGAAAGATTCCTACCCCACCTGTTATTTGCCTATAGGGAGGTCCCCCAAGAATCTACGGGTTTCTCTCCCTTTGAGTTATTGTATGGGAGGAGGGTGCGAGGACCCCTCGATCTCATTCGGGACCACTGGGAAGGGGAGACCGAACAGGCAGGGACACCTATTGTGCCATATGTCCTGGAACTCCGGGACCGCATGGAGCAACTCTCCCTATTGGTCTCCAGGCGGCCCAGGGGCCCAGGGGCGACAGAAACGATGGTACGATAGGGGTGCCCGGCAACGACTATTCCAAATAGGGCAGAAGGTATTGGTGCTAAAACCGGTGAAGGACAACAAACTGCAAGCTGCGTGGCAGGGTCCTTACAAGGTTTTAGCCCAACTCTGTGACACCACCTACCTTATTGCCAGCTGTGCAGATGAACGGATCCAACGATCCTTTCATGTGAACATGCTGAAGGAGTACCAAGAACGGCAAGAAGATATTCACGCTGTTTGTGCCCCAGCTACTGATGACCCCGAAAACTTACCCCTACCTGACCTGCTAGAAGGGGAGACTCACCCCGACCCAGTTAGCCTAGTGAAGCTGGGAGAGCGACTGAACCCTACGGAGCTGGAGCAAGCTAGACAGCTCCTATGGGAGAAACAGAGTACCTTCTCCCAGGAGCCAGGATACACCACCCTGGCCATACACAAGGTAGAAACCCCAGGGCAGGCCCCCCTCCGACAACCCCCTTACCGTATTCCGGAAGCCGTCCGGGACGGGATGCTAAAGGAAATACGGGAAATGACCCAGCTAGGGGTCATTGAACCATCAGACAGTCCCTGGGCCTCTCCCGTAGTCCTAGTCCCCAAGAAAGACGGAACCACTCGGTTCTGCGTCGACTACCGACGACTGAATGAGAAAACTACCACTGACGCTTACCCTATGCCCCGGGTAGACGAACTATTAGATCGCATAGCCAGGGGTAACTATCTCTCTACCATAGACCTCTGCAAGGGTTATTGGCAGATTCCCCTGGCCGAGGATGCCGTCCCCAAGTCGGCATTTGTCACCCCGTTTGGCCTATACCAATTTAAGGTCATGCCATTCGGGATGAAAAATGCCCCGGCTACGTTCCAGCGAATGGTGGATCGGCTCCTCGATGGATTCCAGGAGTTTGCGTGTGCATACCTGGATGACATTGCGATCTACAGTGAGTCTTGGGAAGAACATTTAGTCCACGTAGGGGTAGTATTAGATAAGATTCGGGCCGCGGGCCTGACACTAAAACCCGAGAAGTGCCATTTAGGAATGGCCGAGGTCCAATACCTGGGTCACCGAGTAGGGTGTGGAAACCAGAGGCCGGAGCCTGCCAAGGTTGAAGCAGTAGCGAACTGGCCCACACCTAATACCAAGACCCAAGTATTGGCCTTCTTAGGGACCGCCGGGTATTATAGGCGCTTTGTCCCTGATTATAGTACGGTAGCCAAGCCCTTGACTGACTTGACCAAGAAGAATTTACCCAGACAGGTCCTGTGGTCTCCCGCTTGTGAAGCCGCATTCCAATCGCTCAAACATGCACTTGTTAATGCTCCTGTCTTGGCTGCCCCAGTACCTAACAAACGTTTCCTTGTACATACAGACGCTTCCATGTATGGACTGGGGGCTGTGCTGAGCCAAATCGGGGAAGATGGAAAGGAGCATCCGGTCGCATACCTCAGCCGAAAGTTGTTACCGAGGGAAGTGAGTTATGCGGCCGTAGAGAAAGAGTGCCTGGCCCTGGTATGGGCATTGAAAAAACTAACCCCTTATTTGTATGGACAAGAATTTTCCTTGGTAACCGACCACAATCCATTGGTATGGCTTAACCGGGTCGCAGGAGACAATGGCCGATTGCTAAGATGGAGCTTGGCCCTGCAAACGTACAATTTCACCATCAGCTATCGACCCGGTAAGCTAAATGGCAACGCCGATGGGTTGTCCCGACAACTTGACAATTCTCCGGACAAGTGAATTCCGGTCATCCCTAAGTTAATCCGAAAGGATCAAGCCAGGTCTGCCGGAGTGTACCACTAGGAGGGAGCCGTGTGACAGACCCCTTTTGGAGTGGCAGATACCATCTCGGATAATTGCTGTTGTATGTGGATTATTGGGGATTTCGGGTACTTATGGATCCGTACGGTACACACCGCCACGTGGAGAGAACAATGGGTCGCGGCCATTTTGACCGCATGGACTAATGACCGAACTTTCCACACGACGAATTTCACCCTTACCGATAACGTACGTCCATGCTGGTCGACAGATCCAGAGTACCGAAATCAAGACACCGGATCCAAGAGAGACTCTTTGTTTATATTATATTGTTCATGCGTAAATGGTGCAAACGTGTATCTAGCGAACGGCCCAACCGATCTAGGGGATTTTCACGTATATTGTTCCCTTAGATCTCCGTTCCCTAATACACGTAGCACATTGTATTTTCGTTACATATTGTGTGTGTTATTAAACCTGTAATAATTGTAAAATATTCTGCCCGGTACAGTGGGAGTGACTCCCACTGTAAATGTATTATCTCCTCCGGATACGGGGAGGAGTTGTTGTACGGCATAAAAGCCCGAGTTACAGAATAAACGTTATTCCTACTTTGACCCTCAACACAGAGTCTCGTCTCGTGCTTGGAGGGGATGGCTATTACTTGGATTCGTAATTATTGGGAACCTGTTATGCTTTAGCTGACTTCAGCTTGAGGGGGAAAGGACACCTTCTCAGCGGCGTAAACCCCTACTACACCGGGGTGCCGCTACAGGAGCCATTTCAAAATGTACCTCCACCTGGTTCGAAAAGCCCCTGCATAAAGACGGATCCCCGGAGTAACAGGGAGGAGGGGTGAGATGAACAGATGGTGTAGGATGGGACATGGATGGTAAGGATACAGCACGTTGAGCACTGTTCTCGTCCGCCTCTTGCTGGAGGCAAGCAGTTTTTAGTAAGGATGGTTTGCAAAGCTTGGGCAAACTGATCCATCCTACGATCTAAACCCTCCATTCTATTTTCGCAATCTGCCATTTGTTGTCCCAAGTTTGCAGGGTCCATGTCCCTGTCGTAATGTCAAGGTTGAGCTCCCCAAAACGCAAACTAAAGGACAAGAGAGGCAACCCCAGATAAACATATTACCGGTCCTTAAAATGGCCAGACTTAACGTGAAGATGAAATACAATATAGGAACATCAGATGAGCCAAAGTCAGGGTTAGAGCAGGAAGTGTAAGCGGTAAAACAAAGCCAAAGGTCAAGGAAGCCAGAGATAAGAATAACCATAAGACAAGCCGAAGTCAGATACCAAAGAAACACAAGTTAACAGAACGCACTCTCAGGCTACAAGAAACCATGACAGGGCAAGGAAGTGATGTAAGAAAGAGGTATAAATAGGGCTAGGTGAGATCTGATAGGTTAGGGATACAATAGGGTAGAATATAAATAGAGAGCAATACATGGGTACTATCCCTTTAAGTACAAAAAACAAATTGGATACCGCTCACTCTGGTACACTAAGAAGAAGGGGAGTAACCCCTAGTAGAAATGGGCAAAAAGGTGTAGAGGTAGTGTACCAGTGCAAGGGTACTAGGAACACATAAGAAGTACGATAAGTTTGCTGAAATGCCAATGGAAGGCTTAAAAGATTGAAAACAAAAAAGAATTTATTGATAAAGTATAATATTAAAAATTGCAAAAAAATTAGCAATCACCCAGAGTGTTACACACAAACTAAATAAATAGTGAAAACCTAAAATAAATAATTAGAAATATAATAAATGAAATGCATGGCTTGATAACTCGAAATCAAGACATTCTAAAGTTGCACTGTATATATTATGCGCTGGAGCAGACGTCTGTGCTCACCGGGAAGCTGTATCTGATAAACATTGAATATTGTAGGGGGAAGGATAAGATTAGTACTGGAATATGAAGGATGGGAATCCTATATGTATATATATATATGGAGTGGAGATATTAAATAGTGCCCGAATACAGGGAGCCGAGATTAACAGTATAGAGAAAAGGCTCTGTAATGGGATTACAGTTGTAGACTACTGGTGGAGGCAAGAACAATTCACACAATTTCCCCAGAAATTGTAGCTTTTCTAGTTAAGTGTTCTTGCATAGCAAGACCACTTAATGTTATCTCACATATATATTATTATTATTAAGTGTTCTTGCATAGCAAGACCACTTAATGTTATCTCACATATATATTATTAAGTGTTCTTGCATAGCAAGACCACTTAATGTTATCTCACATATATATTATTATTAAGTGTTCTTGCATAGCAAGACCACTTAATGTTATCTCACATATATATTATTAAGTGTTCTTGCATAGCAAGACCACTTAATGTTATCTCACATATATATTATTATTATTAAGTGTTCTTGCATAGCAAGACCACTTAATGTTATCTCACATATATATTATTAAGTGTTCTTGCATAGCAAGACCACTTAATGTTATCTCACATATATATTATTATTATTAAGTGTTCTTGCATAGCAAGACCACTTAATGTTATCTCACATATATATTATTAAGTGTTCTTGCATAGCAAGACCACTTAATGTTATCTCACATATATATTATTATTATTAAGTGTTCTTGCATAGCAAGACCACTTAATGTTATCTCACATATATATTATTATTATTATTCTTATTATTCTTATTATAGCCAAATTTGCCACCCTAACTCCTCCCACAGTTTTTACACTACATAGACAGAAATATACCGAAACGTGCGGATTGTTCCCGATCGGATTGCTATTACTTTGTGGAACGTTTCGGCGAATGGTTCATGGAATATCGTCGTTCTTGTGGCGAAATTTGTCCCATAGGAATGAATGGCAAAGCTAGAGTGGGAGCTGGCAAAAGCTGAAAAATCAGGACATGATTTCTAAACTGCCACCACTCCCTCATTTTCAGGCCCACCTACACAAATCTTATATCAAAATGTTCAGCTATCCCTGCTGCCACTAAAAATGTCAACAGCTAAGCCATAGTCCTTATAGTTTTCACAATATGACCATTTGTTTGCAACTCACGCAGTCCATTGACATTCATTGAAACTCCACTCTGCAAAGCTCACATTTGAAGGGCAATTTCTAAACTGCGACTGTGCCTTCATTGTTAATATCTCAGAGACATACTATACACCAAAATGTAGGTCTGGGTCTTGTGATTCTCACAATATAAAGCTCTTCACTGTAGGATTTATAGTTTTTAAAATACGACCATTTGAAGATGGCAACCGCAAAAATACTCTGACCTGTGCAAGGCTGCAGCAGCACGTGATGTCATAGACAGGGACTTTTGCACCTGCTAATGTTTTTATAACTGTATGTTTTAATGTAACTGTGAAGCACTTTGGGCAACAACGTTGCAATTAAATGTGCTATATAAATAAATAATAACAGTTACTCCGCCCATTCCAGTTATAGACTACTGGTGGAGGCAAGAACACTTAACACAATTTCCCCAGAAATTGTAGCTTTTCTAGTTATTATTATTATTATTATAGCCAAATTTGCCACCCTAACTCCTCCCACAGTTTTTACACTACATAGACAAAAATATACCAAAACGTGCAGATTGTTCCCGATCGGATTGCTATTACTTTGTGGAACGTTTCGGCGAATGGTTCTCGGAATAGCGTTGTTCTTGTGGCGAAATTTGTCCCATAGGAATGAATGGCAAAGCTAGAGTGGGAGCTGGCAAAAGCTGAAAAATCAGGACATGATTTCTAAACTGCCACCACTCCCTCATTTTCAGGCCCACACAAATCTTATATCAAAACGTTCAGCTATCCCTGCTGCCACTAGAAATGTCCACGGCTAAGCCATAGTCCTGATAGTTTTCACAATATGACCATTTGTTTGCAACTCACGCCTTCCATTGACATTCATTGAAACTCCACTCTGCAAAGCTCACTTTTGAAGGGCAATATCTAAACTGCGACTTTGCCTTCATTGTTAATATCTCAGAGACATACTATACATCAAAATGTAGGTCTGGGTCTTGTGATTCTCACAATATAAAGCTCTTCACTGTAGCATTTATAGTTTTAAAAATATGACCGTTTGAAGATGGCAACCGCAAAAATACTCTGACCTGTGCCAGGCTGCAGCAGCAAGTGATGTCATAGACAAAGCCTTTTACACCTGCTAATGTTTTTATAACTGTATGTTTTAATGTAACTGTGAAGCACTTTGGGCAACAACATTGCAATTAAATGTGCTATATAAATAAATAATAACTGTTACTCCGCCCACTCCAGTTGTAGACTACTGGTGGAGGCAAGAACACTTCACACAATTTCCCCAGAAATTGTAGCTTTTCTAGTTATTAAAGCGGCACGGTCATGCCGAACTTACCTTTCCTCAATCTCTTCCTCTTCTCCCCCTCTCTCGGGAACTGTTATTCTTTTCTTCCTGTCTTCTTTAGTTTTCTTTAAAATCATAAGACAAAGTAGGGACTCTTTGTCTTATGGAGGATTCCTCCGCTTGACCAGCTCTGACCAGCGGAGGAGCAAAGTGTGCTTCATTTCCGCTGGTCAGACCAATTTTCCCATGATCCCTAGCTTTCCTCCCAGTTCCCACAATGCTTCCTGTCAGTATTGCCGAACGTCCTGCCACTTAGACAGAACGCCGGCAAAACTGCCGAATTGCATCCTAACAGAATGAGCACTGTTTCTCCATTGGTGTTAGGATGCAATTCGGTACTTTGTTCGGATCGGAATTTCATTCAAATGAATGAAACTCCGATCCTATTCATTGCTGTGGCTGCATCTTGCAGCCGCTTAGTAGATAACTCCCTAATTCCCACGGTATCAGGGAGCTATCTACTAAAAGGCTGAAAGACCTGAATTGGTCTTTCAGCCAAATTTACTAACACCAAGTAAAAATGACTTGGTATTAGTAAATAATATGCCCCTACTCGCTATACCGAGAGTAGGGGCATGTCTAGTAAGCAGTGAGCAGCCTGTGGCTGCTCACTGTAGAAAAAATAAATAAAAATATTGCCCCCCACCCCTAAATGACGGGTGGGGGCCGTAAAGTAAAATAAGGGAGGGAGACCTATTGTCCCCCCCCCCCGGCCCCCACCCCCACCACTGAGCGGTGGGTGGGGGCCATAAAGATAATGAGGGGGGGGACCTACTGTCCTCCCCCCCGGCCCCCACCCCTGGGCGGCGGGTGGGGGCCATAATAGTAGTAGGGGGGGGGACCTACTGTCCTCCCCCCCGGCCCCCACCCCTGGCCGGCGGGTGGGGGCCATAATAGTAATAAGGGGGGGGGGGACCTACTGTCCTCCCCCCCGGCCCCCACCCCTGGGCGGCGGGTGGGGGCCATAATGGTAATAAGAGGGGGGGGACCTACTGTTCTCCCCCCCCCGGCCCCCACCCCTGGGCGGCGGGTGGGGGCCATAATAATAATAAGGGGGGGGACACCTACTGTCCTCCACCCCCCGGCCCCCACCCCTGGGCACGGGTGGGGGCCATAATAGTAATAAGGGGGGGGGGATCTACTGTCCTCCCCCCCCCCCGGCCCCCACCCCTGGGCGGCGGGTGGGGGCCATAACGATAATGGGGGGGGACCTACTGTCCTCCCCCCGCCCCCAACCCTGGGCGGCGGGTGGGGGCACTAAGTAAATTCCCCCCCCCCCCATCAAGGTGACTAGGGGTGCCCAAGCCCCTAGTCACCCACCCCCCACCCAAATAAAAAATGCCCCTACCTACCCCCCTCACCCTAAAAAATAGTGAGGGGGGAATAAAATTGCTAACCTGTAAAGTAAAATTAAACTTACCATTCGACGTCTTCTTTTTTCTAAAATCTTCATTTTTCAGCCCCAAAAAAGGCCAAATAAAAAACCATCATAGCCGTCGAACTAAAAATAAAATAAAAAACCCGAGCGCAAAAAAAAAACCCGACGAAAAAGAAAAAACCCGAGCGCACAAAAAAATAATCCATCTTCACCCATGGAGGGCTCCGTGCAGACTGAGCTCCGCAGGGCGGGGCAAGGCTTATAAAGCCTTGCCCCGCCCTGCAATTAGCCTAAGAACACTCTGATTGGTGGGTTTAAGCCAATCAGAGTGCTCTTTGTCATTTTACAAGCGTGGGAAAGTTCTTTGGAATTTTCCCACGCTTGTAAAATGTCACAGAGCACTGTGATTGGATGGCTTGAAATCCATCCAATCACAGTGCTCTTTGTCATTTTACAAGCGTGGGAAAGTTCTTTGGAATTTTCCCACGCTTGTAAAATGTCACAGAGCACTGTGATTGGATGGCTTGAAATCCATCCAATCACAGTGCTCTGTGTCATTTTACAAGCGTGGGAAGGTTCTTTGGAATTTTCCCACGCTTGTAAAATGACACAGAGCACTGTGATTGGATGGCTTGAAATCCATCCAATCACAGTGCTCTGTGTCATTTTACAAGCGTGGGAAAGTTCTTTGGAACTTTCCCACGCTTGTAAAATGACACAGAGCACTGTGATTGGATGGCTTGAAATCCATCCAATCACAGTGCTCTGTGTCATTTTACAAGCGTGGGAAGGTTCTTTGGAATTTTCCCACGCTTGTAAAATGACACAGAGCACTGTGATTGGATGGCTTGAAATCCATCCAATCACAGTGCTCTGTGTCATTTTACAAGCGTGGGAAAGTTCTTTGGAACTTTCCCACGCTTGTAAAATGACACAGAGCACTGTGATTGGATGGCTTGAAATCCATCCAATCACAGTGCTCTGTGTCATTTTACAAGCGTGGGAAAGTTCTTTGGAACTTTCCCACGCTTGTAAAATGACACAGAGCACTGTGATTGGATGGCTTGAAATCCATCCAATCACAGTGCTCTGTGTCATTTTACAAGCGTGGGAAAGTTCTTTGGAATTTTCCCACGCTTGTAAAATGACACAGAGCACTGTGATTGGATGGATTTCAAGCCATCCAATCACAGTGCTCTGTGTCATTTTACAAGCATGGGAAAGTTCTTTGGAATTTTCCCATGCTTGTAAAATGACACAGAGCACTGTGATTGGATGGCTTGAAATCCATCCAATCACAGTGCTCTGTGTCATTTTATAAGCGTGGGAAAGTTCTTTGGAATTTTCCCACGCTTGTAAAATGACACAGAGCACTGTGATTGGATGGATTTCAAGCCATCCAATCACAGTGCTCTGTGTCATTTTACAAGCGTGGGAAAATTCCAAAGAACTTTCCCACGCTTGTAAAATGACAAAGAGCACTCTGATTGGCTTAAACCCACCAATCAGAGTGTTCTTAGGCTAATTGCAGGGCGGGGCAAGGCTTTATCAGTCTGCGCGGAGCCCTCCATGGGTGAAGATGGATTATTTTTTTGTGCGCTCGGGTTTTTTCTTTTTCGTCGGGTTTTTTTTTTTTGCGCTCCGGTTTTTTATTTTATTTTTAGTTCGACGGCTATGATGGTTTTTTATTTGGCCTTTTTTGGGGCTGAAAAATGAAGATTTTAGAAAAAAGAAGACGTCGAATGGTAAGTTTAATTTTACTTTACAGGTTAGCAATTTTATTCCCCCCTCACTATTTTTTAGGGTGAGGGGGTAGGTAGGGGCATTTTTTATTTGGGTGGGGGGTGGGTGACTAGGGGCTTGGGCACCCCTAGTCACCTTGATGGGGGGGGGGGGAAATTTACTTAGTGCCCCCACCCGCCGCCCAGGGGTGGGGGCGGGGGGAGGACAGTAGGTCCCCCCCATTATCGTTATGGCCCCCACCCGCCGCCCAGGGGTGGGGGCCGGGGGGGGAGGAAGAAAGGTAGATTCCCCCCCCCCCTTATTACTATTATGACCCCCACCCGCCGCCCAGGGGTGGGGGCCGGGGGGTGGAGGACAGTAGGTCCCCCCCACCCTTATTATTATTATGGCCCCCACCCGCCGCCCAGGGGTGGGGGCCGGGGGGGGAGAACAGTAGGTCCCCCCCTCTTATTACCATTATGGCCCCCACCCGCCGCCCAGGGGTGGGGGCCGGGGGGAGGACAGTAGGTCCCCCCCCCTTTATTACTATTATGGCCCCCACCCGCCGGCCAGGGGTGGGGGCCGGGGGGGAGGACAGTAGGTCCCCCCCCCTCATTATCTTTATGGCCCCCACCCACCGCTCAGGGGTGGGGGTGGGGACCGGGGGGGGGGGACAATAGGTCTCCCTCCCTTATTTTACTTTACGGCCCCCACCCGTCATTTAGGGGTGGGGGGCAATATTTTTTTTTTTTTTCTACAGTGAGCAGCCACAGGCTGCTCACTGCTTACTAGACATGCCCCTACTCTCGGTATAGGGAGTAGGGGCATATTATTAACTAATACCAAGTCATTTTTACTTAGTGTTAGTAAAGTTGGCTGAAAGACCAGTTTAGGTCTTTCAGCCTTTTAGTAGATAGCTCCCTGATACCGTGGGAATTAGGGAGTTATCTACTAAGCGGCTGCAAGATGCAGCCACAGCAATGAATAGGATCGGAGTTTCATTCATTTGAATGAAATTCCGATACGAACAAAGTACCGAATTGCTTCCTAACACCAATGGAGAAACTCTTCTCATTCTGTTAGGATGCAATTCGGCAGTTTTGCCGGCGTTCTGTCTAAGTGACAGGACGTTCGGCAATACTGACAGGAAGTATTGTGGGAACTGGGAGGAAAGCTAGGGATCATGGGAAAATTGGTCTGACCAGCGGAAATGAAGCACACTTTGCTCCTCCGCTGGTCAGAGCTGGTCAAGCGGAGGAATCCTCAATAAGACAAAGAGTCCCTACTTTGTCTTATGATTTTAAAGAAAACTAAAGAAGACAGGAAGAAAAGAATAACAGATCCCGAGAGAGGGGGAGAAGAGGAAGAGATTGAGGAAAGGTAAGTTCGGCATGACAGTGCCGCTTTAATGTTATCTCACATATATATTATTAAGTGTTCTTGCATAGCAAGACCACTTAATGTTATCTCACATATATATTATTATTATTATTATACCCAAATTTGCCACCCTAACTCCTCCCAATGTAGGTCTGGGTCTTGTGATTCTCACAATATAAAGCTCTTCACTGTAGGATTTATAGTTTTTAAAATACGACCGTTTGAAGATGGCAACCGCAAAAATACTCTGACCTGTGCAAGGCTGCAGCAGCAAGTGATGTCATAGACAGGGCCTTTTGCACCTGCTAATGGTTTCTATAACTGTATGTTTTAATGTAACTGTGAAGCACTTTGGGCAACAACGTTGCAATTAAATGTGCTATATAAATAAATAATAACAGTTACTCCGCCCACTCCAGTTGTAGACTACTGGTGGAGGCAAGAACACTTCACAATTTCCCCAGAAATTGTAGCTTTTCTAGTTATTCTTATTATTCTTATTATAGCCAAATTTGCCACCCTAACTCCTCCCACAGTTTTTACACTACATAGACAAAAATATACCAAAACGTGCAGATTGTTCCCGATCGGATTGCTATTACTTTGTGGAACGTTTCGCCGAATGGTTCACGGAATATCGTCGTTCTTGTGGCGAAATTTGTCCCATAGGAATGAATGGCAAAGCTAGAGTGGGAGCTGGCAAAAGCTGAAAAATCAGGACATGATTTCTAAACTGCCACCACTCCCTCATTTTCAGGCCCACCTACACAAATCTTATATCAAAACGTTCAGCTATCCCTGCTGCCACTAGAAATGTCCACGGCTAAGCCTTAGTCCTGATAGTTTTCACAATATGACCATTTGTTTGCAACTCACGCCTTCCATTGACATTCATTGAAACTCCACTCTGCAAAGCTCACATTTGAAGGGCAATTTCTAAACTGCGACTGTGCCTTCATTGTTAATATCTCAGAGACATACTATACATCAAAATGTAGGTCTGGGTCTTGTGATTCTCACAATATAAAGCTCTTCACTGTAGGAATTATAGTTTTTAAAATACGACCGTTTGAAGATGGCAACCGCCAAAATACTCTGACCTGTGCAAGGCTGCAGCAGCAAGTGATGTCATAGACAAAGCCTTTTACACCTGCTAATTTTTTATAACTGTATGTTTTAATGTAACTGTGAAGCACTTTGGGCAACAACATTGCAATTAAATGTGCTATATAAATAAATACTAACAGTTACTCCGCCCACTCTAGTTGTAGACTACTGATGGAGGCAAGAACACTTCACACAATTTCCCCAGAAATTGTAGCTTTTCTAGTTATTATTATTCTTATTATAGCCAAATTTGCCACCCTAACTCCTCCCACAGTTTTTACACTACATAGACAAAAATATACCAAAACGTGCAGATTGTTCCCGATCGGATTGCTATTACTTTGTGGAACGTTTCGCCGAATGGTTCACGGAATATCGTCGTTCTTGTGGCGAAATTTGTCCCATAGGAATGAATGGCAAAGCTAGAGTGGGAGCTGGCAAAAGCTGAAAAATCAGGACATGATTTCTAAACTGCCACCACTCCCTCATTTTCAGGCCCACCTACACAAATCTTATATCAAAACGTTCAGCTATCCCTGCTGCCACTAGAAATGTCCACGGCTAAGCCTTAGTCCTGATAGTTTTCACAATATGACCATTTGTTTGCAACTCACGCCTTCCATTGACATTCATTGAAACTCCACTCTGCAAAGCTCACATTTGAAGGGCAATTTCTAAACTGCGACTGTGCCTTCATTGTTAATATCTCAGAGACATACTATACATCAAAATGTAGGTCTGGGTCTTGTGATTCTCACAATATAAAGCTCTTCACTGTAGGAATTATAGTTTTTAAAATACGACCGTTTGAAGATGGCAACCGCCAAAATACTCTGACCTGTGCAAGGCTGCAGCAGCAAGTGATGTCATAGACAAAGCCTTTTACACCTGCTAATTTTTTATAACTGTATGTTTTAATGTAACTGTGAAGCACTTTGGGCAACAACATTGCAATTAAATGTGCTATATAAATAAATACTAACAGTTACTCCGCCCACTCTAGTTGTAGACTACTGATGGAGGCAAGAACACTTCACACAATTTCCCCAGAAATTGTAGCTTTTCTAGTTATTATTATTCTTATTATAGCCAAATTTGCCACCCTAACTCCTCCCACAGTTTTTACACTACATAGACAAAAATATACCAAAACGTGCAGATTGTTCCCGATCGGATTGCTATTACTTTGTGGAACGTTTCGCCGAATGGTTCACGGAATATCGTCGTTCTTGTGGCGAAATTTGTCCCATAGGAATGAATGGCAAAGCTAGAGTGGGAGCTGGCAAAAGCTGAAAAATCAGGACATGATTTCTAAACTGCCACCACTCCCTCATTTTCAGGCCCACCTACACAAATCTTATATCAAAACGTTCAGCTATCCCTGCTGCCACTAGAAATGTCCACGGCTAAGCCATAGTCCTGATAGTTTTCACAATATGACCATTTGTTTGCAACTCACGCCTTCCATTGACATTCATTGAAACTCCACTCTGCAAAGCTCACATTTGAAGGGCAATTTCTAAACTGCGACTGTGCCTTCATTGTTAATATCTCAGAGACATACTATACATCAAAATGTAGGTCTGGGTCTTGTGATTCTCACAATATAAAGCTCTTCACTGTAGGATTTATAGTTTTTAAAATACGATCGTTTGAAGATGGCAACCGCCAAAATACTCTGACCTGTGCAAGGCTGCAGCAGCAAGTGATGTCATAGACAAAGCCTTTTACACCTGCTAATTTTTTATAACTGTATGTTTTAATGTAACTGTGAAGCACTTTGGGCAACAACATTGCAATTAAATGTGCTATATAAATAAATCATAACAGTTACTCCGCCCACTCCAGTTGTAGACTACTGATGGAGGCAAGAACACTTCACACAATTTCCCCAGAAATTGTAGCTTTTCTAGTTATTATTATTATTCTTATTATAGCCAAATTTGCCACCCTAACTCCTCCCACAGTTTTTACACTACATAGACAAAAATTTACCAAAACGTGCAGATTGTTCCCGATCGCGCTGCTATTACTTTGTGGAACATTTCGCTGAATGGTTCTCGGAATATCGTCGTTCTTGTGGCGAAATTTGTCCCATAGGAATGAATGGCAAAGCTAGAGTGGGAGCTGGCAAAAGCTGAAAAATCAGGACATGATTTCTAAACTGCCACCACTCCCTCATTTTCAAGCCCACCTACACAAATCTTATATCAAAACGTTCAGCTATCCCTGCTGCCACTAAAAATGTCCACGGCTAAGCCATAGTCCTGATTGTTTTCGCAATATGACCATTTGTTTGCAACTCACGCAGTCCATTGACATTAATTGAAACGCCACTCTGCAAAGCTCACATTTGAAGGGCAATTTCTAAACTGCGACTGTGCCTTCATTGTTAATATCTCAGAGACATACTATACATCAAAATGTAGGTCTGGGTCTTGTGATTCTCACAATATAAAGCTCTTCACTGTAGGATTTATAGTTTTTAAAATACGACCGTTTGAAGATGGCAACCGCAAAAATACTCTGACCTGTGCAAGGCTGCAGCAGCAAGTGATGTCATAGACAGGGCCATTTGCACCTGCTAATTTTTTTATAACTGTATGTTTTAATGTAACTGTGCAACAACGTTGCAATTAAATGTGCTATATAAATAAATAATAACAGTTACTCCGCCCACTCCAGTTGTATACTACTGGTGGAGGCAAGAACACTTCACACAATTTCCCCAGAAATTGTAGCTTTTCTAGTTATTAAGTGTTCTTGCATAGCAAGACCACTTAATGTTATCTCACATATATATTATTATTATTCTTATTATTCTTATTATAGCCAAATTTGCCACCCTAACTCCTCCCACAGTTTTTACACTACATAGACAAAAATATACCAAAACGTGCAGATTGATCCCGATCGGATTGCTATTACTTTGTGGAACGTTTCGCCGAATGGTTCTCGGAATATCGTCGTTCTTCTGGCGAAATTTGTCCCATAGGAATGAATGGCAAAGCTAGAGTGGGAGCTGGCAAAAGCTGAAAAATCAGGACATGATTTCTAAACTGCCACCACTCCCTCATTTTCAGGCCCACCTACACAAATCTTATATCAAAACGTTCAGCTATCCCTGCTGCCACTAAAAATATCCACAGCTAAGTCGTATTCCTTATAGTTTTCACAATATGACCATTTGTTTGCAACTCACGCAGTCCATTGACATTCATTGAAACTCCACTCTGCAAAGCTCACATTTGAAGGGCAATTTCTAAACTGCGACTGTGCCTTCATTGTTAATATCTCAGAGACATACTATACATCAAAATGTAGGTCTGGGTCTTGTGATTCTCACAATATAAAGCTCTTCACTGTAGGATTTATAGTTTTTAAAATACGACCGTTTGAAGATGGGAACCGCAGAAATACTCTGACCTGTGCAAGGCTGCAGCAGCAAGTGATGTCATAGACAGGGCCTTTTGCACCTGCTAATGGTTTCTATAACTGTATGTTTTAATGTAACTGTGAAGCACTTTGGGCAACAACGTTGCAATTAAATGTGCTATATAAATAAATAATAACAGTTACTCCGCCCACTCCAGTTGTAGACTACTGGTGGAGGCAAGAACACTTCACAATTTCTCCAGAAATTGTAGCTTTTCTAGTTCTTATTATTCTTATTATAGCCAAATTTGCCACCCTAACTCTTCCCACAGTTTTTACACTACATAGACAAAAATATACCAAAACGTGCAGATTGTTCCCGATCGGATTGCTATTACTTTGTGGAACGTTTCGCCGAATGGTTCTCGGAATATCGTCGTTCTTCTGGCGAAATTTGTCCCATAGGAATGAATGGCAAAGCTAGAGTGGGAGCTGGCAAAAGCTGAAAAATCAGGACATGATTTCTAAACTGCCACCACTCCCTCATTTTCAGGCCCACCTACACAAATCTTATATCAAAACGTTCAGCTATCCCTGCTGCCACTAAAAATGTCCACGGCTAAGCCATAGTCCTGATTGTTTTCGCAATATGACCATTTGTTTGCAACTCACGCCTTCCATTGACATTCATTGAAACTCCACTCTGCAAAGCTCACATTTGAAGGGCAATTTCTAAACTGCGACTGTGCCTTCATTGTTAATATCTCAGAGACATACTATACATCAAAATGTAGGTCTGGGTCTTGTGATTCTCACAATATAAAGCTCTTCGCTGTAGGATTTATAGTTTTTAAAATACGACCGTTTGAAGATGGCAACCGCAAAAATACTCTGACCTGTGCAAGGCTGCAGCAGCAAGTGATGTCATAGACAGGGCATTTTGCACCTGCTAATGGTTTGTATAACTGTATGTTTTAATGTAACTGTGAAGCACTTTGGGCAACAACGTTGCAATTAAATGTGCTATATAAATAAATAATAACAGTTACTCCGCCCACTCCAGTTGTAGACTACTGGTGGAGGCAAGAACACTTCACACAATTTCCCCAGAAATTGTAGCTTTTCTAGTTATTATTATTCTTATTATAGCCAAATTTGCCACCCTAACTCCTCCCACAGTTTTTACACTACATAGACAAAAATATACCAAAACGTGCAGATTGTTCCCGATCGGATTGCTATTACTTTGTGGAACGTTTCGCCGAATGGTTCACGGAATATCGTCGTTCTTGTGACGAAATTTGTCCCATAGGAATGAATGGCAAAGCTAGAGTGGGAGCTGGCAAAAGCTGAAAAATCAGGACATGATTTCTAAACTGCCACCACTCCCTCATTTTCAGGCCCACCTACACAAATCTTATATCAAAACGTTCAGCTATCCCTGCTGCCATTAGAAATGTCCACGGCTAAGCCATAGTCCTGATTGTTTTCGCAATATGACCATTTGTTTGCAACTCACGCCTTCCATTGACATTCATTGAAACTCCACTCTGCAAAGCTCACATTTGAAGGGCAATTTCTAAACTGCGACTGTGCCTTCATTGTTAATATCTCAGAGACATACTATACATCAAAATGTAGGTCTGGGTCTTGTGATTCTCACAATATAAAGCTCTTTGCTGTAGGATTAATAGTTTTTAAAATACGACCATTTGAAGATGGCAACCGCCAAAATACTCTGACCTGTGCCAGGCTGCAGCAGCAAGTGATGTCATAGACAGGGCATTTTGCACCTGCTAATGGTTTGTATAACTGTATGTTTTAATGTAACTGTGAAGCACTTTGGGCAACAACGTTGCAATTAAATGTGCTATATAAATAAATAATAACAGTTACTCCGCCCACTCCAGTTGTAGACTACTGGTGGAGGCAAGAACACTTCACACAATTTCCCCAGAAATTGTAGCTTTTCTAGTTATTATTATTCTTATTATAGCCAAATTTGCCACCCTAACTCCTCCCACAGTTTTTACACTACATAGACAAAAATATACCAAAACGTGCAGATTGTTCCCGATCGGATTGCTATTACTTTGTGGAACGTTTCGCCGAATGGTTCACGGAATATCGTCGTTCTTGTGACGAAATTTGTCCCATAGGAATGAATGGCAAAGCTAGAGTGGGAGCTGGCAAAAGCTGAAAAATCAGGACATGATTTCTAAACTGCCACCACTCCCTCATTTTCAGGCCCACCTACACAAATCTTATATCAAAACGTTCAGCTATCCCTGCTGCCATTAGAAATGTCCACGGCTAAGCCATAGTCCTGATTGTTTTCGCAATATGACCATTTGTTTGCAACTCACGCCTTCCATTGACATTCATTGAAACTCCACTCTGCAAAGCTCACATTTGAAGGGCAATTTCTAAACTGCGACTGTGCCTTCATTGTTAATATCTCAGAGACATACTATACATCAAAATGTAGGTCTGGGTCTTGTGATTCTCACAATATAAAGCTCTTTGCTGTAGGATTAATAGTTTTTAAAATACGACCATTTGAAGATGGCAACCGCCAAAATACTCTGACCTGTGCCAGGCTGCAGCAGCAAGTGATGTCATAGACAAAGCCTTTAGTACACCTGCTAATGTTTTTATAAATGTATGTTTTAATGTAACTGTGCAACAACGTAGCAATTAAATGTGCTATATAAATGAAAACAGTTACTCCACCCACTCCAGTTGTAGACTACTGGTGGAGGCAAGAACACTTCACACAATTTACCCAGAAATTGTAGCTTTTCTAGTTAAGTGTTCTTGCATAGCAAGACCACTTAATGTTATCTCACATATATATTATTATTATTAAGTGTTCTTGCATAGCAAGACCACTTAATGTTATCTCACATATATATTATTAAGTGTTCTTGCATAGCAAGACCACTTAATGTTATCTCACATATATATTATTATTATTAAGTGTTCTTGCATAGCAAGACCACTTAATGTTATCTCACATATATATTATTATTATTATTCTTATTATTCTTATTATAGCCAAATTTGCCACCCTAACTCCTCCCACAGTTTTTACACTAAATAGACAAAAATATACCAAAACGTGCAGATTGTTCCCGATCGGATTGCTATTACTTTGTGGAACGTTTCGCCGAATGGTTCACGGAATATCGTCGTTCTTGTGGCAAAATTTGTCCCATAGGAATGAATGGCAAAGCTAGAGTGGGAGCTGGCAAAAGCTGAAAAATCAGGACATGATTTCTAAACTGCCACCACTCCCTCATTTTCAGGCCCACCTACACAAATCTTATATCAAAACGTTCAGCTATCCCTGCTGCCACTAGAAATGTCCACGGCTAAGCCATAGTCCTTATAGTTTTCACAATATGACCATTTGTTTGCAACTCACGCCTTCCATTGACATTCATTGAAACTCCACTCTGCAAAGCTCACATTTGAAGGGCAATTTCTAAACTGCGACTGTGCCTTCATTGTTAATATCTCAGAGACATACTATACATCAAAATGTAGGTCTGGGTCTTGTGATTCTCACAATATAAAGCTCTTCACTGTAGGAATTATAGTTTTTAAAATACGACCGTTTGAAGATGGCAACCGCCAAAATACTCTGACCTGTGCAAGGCTGCAGCAGCAAGTGATGTCATAGACAAAGCCTTTTACACCTGCTAATTTTTTTATAACTGTATGTTTTAATGTAACTGTGAAGCACTTTGGGCAACAACATTGCAATTAAATGTGCTATATAAATAAATACTAACAGTTACTCCGCCCACTCCAGTTGTAGACTACTGATGGAGGCAAGAACACTTCACACAATTTCCCCAGAAATTGTAGCTTTTCTAGTTATTATTCTTATTATAGCCAAATTTGCCACCCTAACTCCTCCCACAGTTTTTACACTACATAGACAAAAATATACCAAAACGTGCAGATTGTTCCCGATCGGATTGCTATTACTTTGTGGAACGTTTCGGCGAATGGTTCACGGAATATCGTCGTTCTTGTGGCGAAATTTGTCCCATAGGAATGAATGGCAAAGCTAGAGTGGGAGCTGGCAAAAGCTGAAAAATCAGGACATGATTTCTAAACTGCCACCACTCCCTCATTTTCAGGCCCACCTACACAAATCTTATATCAAAACGTTCAGCTATCCCTGCTGCCACTAGAAATGTCCACGGCTAAGCCATAGTCCTGATAGTTTTCACAATATGACCATTTGTTTGCAACTCACGCCTTCCATTGACATTCATTGAAACTCCACTCTGCAAAGCTCACATTTGAAGGGCAATTTCTAAACTGCGACTGTGCCTTCATTGTTAATATCTCAGAGACATACTATACATCAAAATGTAGGTCTGGGTCTTGTGATTCTCACAATATAAAGCTCTTCACTGTAGGAATTATAGTTTTTAAAATACGACCGTTTGAAGATGGCAACCGCCAAAATACTCTGACCTGTGCAAGGCTGCAGCAGCAAGTGATGTCATAGACAAAGCCTTTTACACCTGCTAATTTTTTATAACTGTATGTTTTAATGTAACTGTGAAGCACTTTGGGCAACAACATTGCAATTAAATGTGCTATATAAATAAATAACAGTTACTCCGCCCACTCCAGTTGTAGACTACTGATGGAGGCAAGAACACTTCACACAATGTCCCCAGAAATTGTAGCTTTTCTAGTTATTATTCTTATTATAGCCAAATTTGCCACCCTAACTCCTCCCACAGTTTTTACACTACATAGACAAAAATATACCAAAACGTGCAGATTGTTCCCGATCGGATTGCTATTACTTTGTGGAACGTTTCGGCGAATGGTTCACGGAATATCGTCGTTCTTGTGGCGAAATTTGTCCCATAGGAATGAATGGCAAAGCTAGAGTGGGAGCTGGCAAAAGCTGAAAAATCAGGACATGATTTCTAAACTGCCACCACTCCCTCATTTTCAGGCCCACCTACACAAATCTTATATCAAAACGTTCAGCTATCCCTGCTGCCACTAGAAATGTCCACGGCTAAGCCATAGTCCTGATAGTTTTCACAATATGACCATTTGTTTGCAACTCACGCCTTCCATTGACATTCATTGAAACTCCACTCTGCAAAGCTCACATTTGAAGGGCAATTTCTAAACTGCGACTGTGCCTTCATTGTTAATATCTCAGAGACATACTATACATCAAAATGTAGGTCTGGGTCTTGTGATTCTCACAATATAAAGCTCTTCACTGTAGGAATTATAGTTTTTAAAATACGACCGTTTGAAGATGGCAACCGCCAAAATACTCTGACCTGTGCAAGGCTGCAGCAGCAAGTGATGTCATAGACAAAGCCTTTTACACCTGCTAATTTTTTATAACTGTATGTTTTAATGTAACTGTGAAGCACTTTGGGCAACAACATTGCAATTAAATGTGCTATATAAATAAATACTAACAGTTACTCCGCCCACTCTAGTTGTAGACTACTGATGGAGGCAAGAACACTTCACACAATTTCCCCAGAAATTGTAGCTTTTCTAGTTATTATTATTATTCTTATTATAGCCAAATTTGCCACCCTAACTCCTCCCACAGTTTTTACACTACATAGACAAAAATATACCAAAACGTGCAGATTGTTCCCGATCGGATTGCTATTACTTTGTGGAACGTTTCGCCGAATGGTTCACGGAATATCGTCGTTCTTGTGGCGAAATTTGTCCCGTAGGAATGAATGGCAAAGCTAGAGTGGGAGCTGGCAAAAGCTGAAAAATCAGGACATGATTTCTAAACTGCCACCACTCCCTCATTTTCAGGCCCACCTACACAAATCTTATATCAAAACGTTCAGCTATCCCTGCTGCCACTAGAAATGTCCACGGCTAAGCCATAGTCCTTATAGTTTTCACAATATGACCATTTGTTTGCAACTCATGCCTTCCATTGACATTCATTGAAACTCTACTCTGCAAAGCTCACATTTGAAGGGCAATTTCTAAACTGCGACTGTGCCTTCATTGTTAATATCTCAGAGACATACTATACATCAAAATGTAGGTCTGGGTCTTGTGATTCTCACAATATAAAGCTCTTCGCTGTAGGATTTATAGTTTTTAAAATACGACCGTTTGAAGATGGCAACCGCCAAAATACTCTGACCTGTGCAAGGCTGCAGCAGCAAGTGATGTCATAGACAAAGCCTTTTACACCTGCTAATTTTTTATAACTGTATGTTTTAATGTAACTGTGAAGCACTTTGGGCAACAACGTTGCAATTAAATGTGCTATATAAATAAATAATAACAGTTACTCCGCCCACTCCAGTTGTAGACTACTGATGGAGGCAAGAACACTTCACACAATTTCCCCAGAAATTGTAGCTTTTCTAGTTATTATTATTATTCTTATTATAGCCAAATTTGCCACCCTAACTCCTCCCACAGTTTTTACAGTACATAGACAAAAATATACCAAAACGTGCAGATTGTTCCCGATCGGATTGCTATTACTTTGTGGAACGTTTCGCCGAATGGTTCACGGAATATCGTCGTTCTTGTGGCGAAATTTGTCCCATAGGAATGAATGGCAAAGCTAGAGTGGGAGCTGGCAAAAGCTGAAAAATCAGGACATGATTTCTAAACTGCCACCACTCCCTCATTTTCAGGCCCACCTACACAAATCTTATATCAAAACGTTCAGCTATCCCTGCTGCCACTAGAAATGTCCACGGCTAAGCCATAGTCCTTATAGTTTTCACAATATGACCATTTGTTTGCAACTCATGCCTTCCATTGACATTCATTGAAACTCTACTCTGCAAAGCTCACATTTGAAGGGCAATTTCTAAACTGCGACTGTGCCTTCATTGTTAATATCTCAGAGACATACTATACATCAAAATGTAGGTCTGGGTCTTGTGATTCTCACAATATAAAGCTCTTCGCTGTAGGATTTATAGTTTTTAAAATACGACCGTTTGAAGATGGCAACCGCCAAAATACTCTGACCTGTGCAAGGCTGCAGCAGCAAGTGATGTCATAGACAAAGCCTTTTACACCTGCTAATTTTTTTATAACTGTATGTTTTAATGTAACTGTGAAGCACTTTGGGCAACAACGTTGCAATTAAATGTGCTATATAAATAAATAATAACAGTTACTCCGCCCACTCCAGTTGTAGACTACTGATGGAGGCAAGAACACTTCACACAATTTCCCCAGAAATTGTAGCTTTTCTAGTTATTCTTATTATTCTTATTATAGCCAAATTTGCCACCCTAACTCCTCCCACAGTTTTTACAGTACATAGACAAAAATCTACCAAAACGTGCAGATTGTTCCCGATCGGATTGCTATTACTTTGTGGAACGTTTCGCCTAATGGTTCACGGAATATCGTCGTTCTTGTGGCGAAATTTGTCCCATAGGAATGAATGGCAAAGCTAGAGTGGGAGCTGGCAAAAGCTGAAAAATCAGGACATGATTTCTAAACTGCCACCACTCCCTCATTTTCAGGCCCACCTACACAAATCTTATATCAAAACGTTCAGCTATCCCTGCTGCCACTAGAAATGTCCACGGCTAAGCCATAGTCCTTATAGTTTTCACAATATGACCATTTGTTTGCAACTCATGCCTTCCATTGACATTCATTGAAACTCTACTCTGCAAAGCTCACATTTGAAGGGCAATTTCTAAACTGCGACTGTGCCTTCATTGTTAATATCTCAGAGACATACTATACATCAAAATGTAGGTCTGGGTCTTGTGATTCTCACAATATAAAGCTCTTCGCTGTAGGATTTATAGTTTTTAAAATACGACCGTTTGAAGATGGCAACCGCCAAAATACTCTGACCTGTGCAAGGCTGCAGCAGCAAGTGATGTCATAGACAAAGCCTTTTACACCTGCTAATTTTTTTATAACTGTATGTTTTAATGTAACTGTGAAGCACTTTGGGCAACAACGTTGCAATTAAATGTGCTATATAAATAAATAATAACAGTTACTCCGCCCACTCCAGTTGTAGACTACTGATGGAGGCAAGAACACTTCACACAATTTCCCCAGAAATTGTAGCTTTTCTAGTTATTCTTATTATTCTTATTATAGCCAAATTTGCCACCCTAACTCCTCCCACAGTTTTTACAGTACATAGACAAAAATCTACCAAAACGTGCAGATTGTTCCCGATCGGATTGCTATTACTTTGTGGAACGTTTCGCCTAATGGTTCACGGAATATCGTCGTTCTTGTGGCGAAATTTGTCCCATAGGAATGAATGGCAAAGCTAGAGTGGGAGCTGGCAAAAGCTGAAAAATCAGGACATGATTTCTAAACTGCCACCACTCCCTCATTTTCAGGCCCACCTACACAAATCTTATATCAAAACGTTCAGCTATCCCTGCTGCCACTAAAAATGTTCACAGCTAAGACATAGTCCTGATAGTTTTCACAATATGACCATTTGTTTGCAACTCACGCAGTCCATTGACATTCATTGAAACTCCACTCTGCAAAGCTCACATTTTAAGGGAAATTTCTAAACTGCGACTGTGCCTTCATTGTTAATATTGTAGAGACATACTATACATCAAAATGTAGGTCTGGGTCTTGTGATTCTCACAATATAAAGCTCTTCGCTGTAGGATGTATAGTTTTTAAAATATGACCATTTGAAGAAGTAGTTGTAGACTACTGGTGTAGGCAAGAACACTTCACACAATTTCCCCAGAAATTGTAGCTTTTCTAGTTACCATTTGTAATCTGACAGTTTATGCATTTACAATTTGAAATATTAACTGATGTATTCGATACATTCTATCATTTATGCCCATTACAGAGCCTTTTCTCTATACTGTTAATCTCGGCTCCCTGTATTCAGGCACTATTTAATATCTCCACTCCATATATATAGTGGGCAGAAGTGCAGTGGTTTGTCCCCTGTTCCAGCTAGGAAGCGGTCCTTGTTGGAGGTACCCAGCCAGTGGAACTGGGAGTTCCGCTACAATAGAAATGGCCAGCAAAATTAAATTTTCTGTTATTTTTGTTGGGGGAGTTTTTGTGTCCACTCCCATTGTGATAGAGGAAGAATTTAGCTCCCAAATATTCTGCCTAATGTAGTTCACACATCAATACAGACCTGCTTAACAGCTCCCAAAAATGTTACAAGACTGTAAAATCAAACAGTTGCCCACATATATAGAATATGGAAAAAAATGGGATCCAGCTGCAAACCTAAAAGAATATTAAAAACAAAATAACATAGTGTAGTATCCTTTAAAACAGTGTATGACATGCCAATACAATGCACTCACAGAATGTCAAAATAACAATTGCCTGAAGAGTGCCTCCCCCGATAGCACTGGGGTGGCTACAAGGAATCCTCCTCTCCTTCCTTTTTCAATATTCAGGAGTTTGGATAAAGCAGGGGAATTATGAAAAAAGCTTCATTTATTGCCAAAAGTTAAAAATATATAAAACAGAAACAGGTTCTATGTGTTTCGTTCCAATATTGGAACTTCCTCAGGGACTTAGTAAAAATAAAATCACAAGTTTACAGAATGCAGAATGCAGTGTAACAATGATAACGCCTGAATGTCCTCCCCCAACATACACATTTTATAGGCATACTATCTGACAGTTCATTGGTGGTTTGGTGGGTGTTTCTTGAGTTCAGTGCTTGATTCGCCGCTACGGGAACTTTAATAGCTGTTTTTGATCTGTCTGACTTCATGTCTATCTGTAGAAAATAATATGTCCTCTATCTAAAATATATATATATTAGATAAATAAAAAAAAAATCAAAGAGTAAAAAATATAGGATATCAAAAATATTTATAAAAAATATATTAAAAATATGTCTAAAATATGTGTTCTATAAAGGGCGTTGTAGGTCGTTATTGCAGGCTGTAGCTAAGCTCTGTAACGTGCCCAGAGGCCTCCATCCATTGACTTTTACAGCCCTATGTGGAATCCAGAAGGGCAGACAAGACGCCAGAGAGATACATTTGTTTCTTCACAACTGAACACTAGGAATGGAACAAAAAAGATACATAAAAAAAATCTTGTAGACAAGGGAAACACACACCGACACTGGCATACACATAAACATAGTGACACACACCGACACTGGCATACACATAAACATAGTGACATACACCGACACTGGCATACACATAAACATAGTGACACACACTAACACTGGCATACACATAAACATAGTGACACACACTAACACTGGCATACACATAAACATAGTGACACACACTAACACTGGCATACACATAAACATAGTGACACACACCGACACTGGCATACACATAAACATAGTGACACACACCGACACTGGCATACACATAAACATAGTGACACACACCGACACTGGCATACACATAAACATAGTGACATACACCGACACTGGCATACACATAAACATAGTGACACACACTAACACTGGCATACACATAAACATAGTGACACACACTAACACTGGCATACACATAAACATAGTGACACACACTAACACTGGCATACACATAAACATAGTGACACACACCGACACTGGCATACACATAAACATAGTGACACACACCGACACTGGTATGCACATAAACATAGTGACACACACTAACACTGGCATACACATAAACATAGTGACACACACTGACACATACACAAACATGTACTTACACACACAATAGACCCTCTGTAGTTTTATGTTTGCCATCTTTTACATTTCATATTCCCCATTTCCTATACTTCCTTCCTTATATTTATTGTATATAACCTGTTCTCCATATCAGATAGTTACCTGCCCAAACTCACTATTTCATATATTTACCCCTAACACTAATTTTCATACCCAATTTAATCCCCATTCCATATCCGCCTTAATATCCTCAGTGCATGGACTCGTTTCCCATCATTGAGAGAGTCCTGATACATTGAGCAGCTGAAGTGCTTTCTATGTCTGAAGGGTTCGTTTCAGTAAATACAAATATAAAACATTAGTAATATTTTATTTGCCAATGACAAATTCTTTGATTTAATAAACTCTCCAAATGATGTAATACTGTGTAATTTCCAAGCAATGTATCTTTATAACTCCCTTTAGACTGTAATGGTGACTACTGCAGATAAATAAATCCATTGGAAACGTTTGTATTGAGTAACTTGGAAAGTTTCTAAAAGCAAGGCCAGAGAGGCAGATTATTGCTTATTATAAACATGCAATATAGTGGAAAGAGTGTAAGGACTGCCGGTTACTCAGAAAGCTCGTTATTCTCACAGGTAACCACTGGCTTCCCTTGCAATTATTGAATAAGTAAACTATTAACAAATTATGAGGAAAAAAAAGACAGAAATGGGCTGCGCCACATACAATAAAATAAAATAAAGTAAGAACCAAAGTACTATGAGTCTTGTTCCAACTGTGCAAACAGTCACATATAAAAGTATCTCCTATTAAAAGAGTACGTTCAGCTGTGGTTCCTAGATTCTTTTTCGCTTGGGGGAGGTGGAAGGTCTGGGTGTCTTTGGTCTCCGTATGTGGGCAGAAGAGACAAAAATAACCTGATAGTGCAATGTGTCAGAACTTAGTAAGCCAATATAAGTAATAATGGTAATGCACTCACATATATGGGAGCTTATGCAAGCTCTAGTGTGGATCGCCTATAGTGGTATAATCCCCACTTTTGGGATATGGTGAAGGTTGATCTGCGCTGGTAGTTGTCTAGGTGCTCATAGAAGAAAATAAAAATAGCCACAGGTAGTGCTCTCAATAAAATAATGGTAGTTGCATAAAATATAAGGATGGTGGTACTCACAAGTGTAGAGCAGGCTCACTGCTCTATGTTGACAGCGTTACTGGTATGATCCCCACCTAGGATTTTCTTGAGAGTCGTAGTAGATGGAATAAAAAGTAATAAAAATAATAAAAGGGTAATGGTACAATAAAACTGTTGTAAAACTAAAATCCTAAAAAACTTTATTATACCAGATTTAAAAAAAAAGTGATTTTCTATAATGCGTTTCGTCATAACAGACTTTCTCGAATGGATTAAACCATTATTATTTGAGTATATGTGTCAGAGGCGTAACTAGAAACCACGGGGCCCGGTGCGAAAATTGCCCTGGGGCTCCCCCATACGTCCCTGCCCTCCTCCCCACACACACACACAGACACACATGCAGACATACAGATACACATCCAGACACACACATAGACACACACATGACACACACATACATTTAGACACACACATAGAGACACACACACACAGAGACCCATACATACAAACACACATACATATACACCCACACAGACATGTAGAGACACACATGCATTAACAGACACACACATACACTCATATATACTGTGATCCTTGTCTGCAGGTAGCACGGTTCTCTTGGGAACAAACATGCACAGTCTTTTAAGGCAACTTAATTCCAGGCACTTTATTGTTAAACTCCACCACAGATACAGCAGCAAATGAAAGAAAAGAGTAACACAAATCCCTTCAAACAAAAACCTAGCTCGGTCTGAGCACTTACTAACATCAAGTTCCCCATCTCTCAAGGATTTAAACTATAACAGAACAGGAAGTGGTTTCACCAACCTAGTGCCTTTGTCAGATCTCTGCACTCCACACTCAGTTAGCATGTGGCTTCCATTCCTTCTAGAAAGAAACAAAATTGTCTCTCCTTTCTGCACTCCAGTGCTCTCACCTAGCCTGCTGCTTTCCTTCTGCACTCCCAGTGCTCCAAGCCAGCCTTGACTGCTTTCCTTTCTGTACTCCCAGTGCTCCAAGCCAGCCTTGACTGCTTTCCTTTCTGTACTCCCAGTGCTCCAAGCCAGCCTTGACTGCTTTCCTTTCCGCTTGCTTTGATGGTAGGCTGGGTTTGGCTGGATTGTTGTTGCAGCTTGTTGGCATCATCGGCTGGGTTGATCGCGTGGGGTTGCGGTTCCTCAAGGGGCCTTGTTTCTTTCGGCGCCTTTTTCAGGCTCTGATTGCTGGAGGGAGTGTGCGCCCGCATTGGGAACGTGCCAGCAACACCTTGGGATGGGTGCACGTTTCGAGAGTGGGATTTGTCCCATCTCTCCCATTGCCTTTACGTGCCGGGTCCTGCCACTTCTTGCCAGCTGAGGGTTCTGTGCGTGGGGACATAATGTCATCTTTTTAGAAGTTAATGATATTGCCCAACATTCGCAGAGTGTGGTCTAATCAGATCTGCAAAATTCTGCTGTTATGAATCATTTCCATCGTAATTCTCCGGTTTATATTTTTATTAAGTCCCTTCTACCAGATAATTAAAGCTGCGTGACGGAATCTACGCCTCTTTATAACATTTAGACATTTTATTGTTCTAAATGTATTCCTGTTATTTTATATTATGAATACATATTTGTGATATTCATTTCAGATGCAGATTCCCTTTTGATGTTATTTTTATAACAGCAGTAGGAAATTCACTCAGCACTCCCCAGTTCCTAGGAGGTTTTTATAACAGTCTCTCCTACACAGGATTTGCAAATGATATATTTTTGTTTAATTCTTCCAAGGATGTGGCACAATTAAAATGTAAGTCTGTGGGTGTAAATGGTAAAAGCTGTAAGTTCTGCCTCAGTCTGCGGAAACTCTCTAAACCTCTATGTTGTGTCTCTTTGAACCTAAATCGATTCCTCGCCTTTCTCTTATTGTGCAGGTGTGGGATCATCATCTGAAGGCCTTTGAAGATTAGACAATGTTTCCATATTTAACCTTTATCTGAGGAATTGAAAACTGTAAAAGTTCATAAACAGTTGGATTAGGTAGACAATGCTGTTGATATTTTGTTCTTTACACTGGTATCCTATAGATGTGATGGACACCCCTGTGTCACTGGCTTGTGTAGAGTCTTGGAGGCCAGCCTCCTGCCCACCGACTATGGGCCCAGTCCAAAGAACTTCTAAAGAAGAAAAATGGCTATTCTCACTGTGGACAAGGGGACTTTTGGGGCTCCAATTCCATGGCTTCCCTTTCTGTAGAGTACACGGGGGTGGAGGGGGTATTAATAACTCTGAACAGACATAATTATTTACAGTGATGGAAAAAAAAGTTAAACATTTGCCCACTGACAAAGAAATGATCAGTCTATATTTTAATGGAAGGTGCATTTTAACAGTGAGAAAAACACATGTCAAAAAAGTTCTAAATTGATTTGCATGATTTGTGGAATGGGATTAAAATAAGCGGAGTGAGATTAATATCAGAGGAATGGGATTAATATCAGAAAAGTGGGATTATTATCAGCGAAGAGGGATTAAAATCAGCGGAGTTAGATTAATATCAGTGGAGTGGGATTAATATAAGCGGAGTGAGAGTAATATCAGCGAAGTGAGAGTAATATCATCAGAGTAATATTTATATCAGGGGAATGGGATTAATATCAGCAGAGTGTGATTAATATCAGCATAGTGAGATTAATATCAGCAGAGTGGGATTAATATCAGCAGAGTGTGATTAATACCAGCATAGTGAGATTAATATCAGCGAAGTGAGAGTAATATCAGCGGAGTAAGATTAATATCAGCAGAATGGCACTAACATCAGCAGAGTGGATTAATATCAGCAGAGTGGGATTAATATCAGTAGAATGGCACTAACATCAGCAGAGTGGGATTAATATCAGCAGAGTGGGATTAATATCAGCGGAGTAAGATTAATATCAGGGGAATGGGATTAATATCAGCATAGTGAGATTAATATCAGCAGAGTGGGATTAATATCAGCGGAGTGGGATTAATATCAGCAGAGTGGGATTAATATCAGTGGAGTGGGATTAATATCAGCAGAGTGGGATTAATATCAGTGGAGTGGGATTAATATCAGCGGAATGAGATTAATATTAAAATAAGTGAAGTGGGATTGTTATAGATGGAGTAGGATTGTTATTGATGGGGTGGATTATTATCAATGAAGAGGCATTGATGTCGATGAGGGTGGATTGTTATTGATGGGATTGGATTATTATTAATGGAAATGGATTGTTACCGATGGGGATGGATTGTTACCGATGGAGAGGGGTTGTTACCAATGGAGGTATATTATTATCGATGAAGAGGGATTGCTATCAATGGGGGAGGATTGTTATCGATGGGGATGGATTGTTATTGATGGGGTGGATTATTATCAATGAAGAGGGATTGATGTCGATGAGGGTGGATTGTTATCGATGGGATTGGATTGTTACCGATGGAGAGGGGTTGTTACCAATGGAGGTATATTATTATCGATGGAGAGGGATTGCTATCAATGGGGGAGGATTGCTATCGATGGGATTGGATTATTGTCGGGGGAGAGGGATTGTTATCATTGGAGTGGGATTATTATCAATTGGGGTGGATTGTTATTTATGAGGGTTGGTTATTATCAATAGGAGTGGAATATTATCGATGGGGGTATATTGTTATCGATGACAGTAGATTATTATCAATGGTGGTGGATTAATATATGGAGACAGTGTATGTAGATGGCTCTGTAGTCTTCTAGCCTACACAATAAGTAGTTAATATTCTTTTTCCCGTTGCCAAGTGTTTCCCGTAACGGCCTGTGTGACTTTATTTAGGGAAGGCGTGCGTGCCCAATGTAGCACAGCAGTAAAAGATGTCTGTAGATGTAAAAAAAGGCCCGGGGGTAAGGAGGTTTGGATTTTGGAAAGTTCTTTAAATTATGTCATGAATGAAAATGAAAGAAACCATTTATGTTCCAAATATCCAGTCCAGAATAAGAAGATGCAGAGGGTGGAGATGCACCAGCATATAGTGGGATAAAACCATGAAATGTGATCCATGTGTTGTCTCACTGGTGGTTTACATAAAAATAACTTCCAAGTGTACTGTGTTCGGAGGGACAGCCCCTTCATCCCTCTTCCTAGCTTGCTTTGTGCTTTATGGGAGCTTGATAGGTTGGGTGTGTAATACAGAATGTTGCAGCAATAGAACACACAATATGTGGGGTGGCTGTATGCTTTCTCTATGCTTGTTGAATTAAAGTGGATCTGTTACCATACGAAGCCCCTGACTGAAAGCCCAGGAAACCATGTATCTTTGACCCCTAATGCTTTCCCAACCATTTTTGGACCCTGGGACTGGCTCTGTTTAACGGTTTAATGGTGTGCCAGTCTCAAAAAAACAATCAAGATGCCGCCATCATCAATAATCTAAGATGGCAGCACCATAGCTGGGAGTGCAAGGAGCAGTGACTGTGACAGCCGTGATGCCACCACTACAGGAGGTGATGAGTAAATGGGCCTTGGGTCAATAACAGAGTTTAGAATGGCAGCGGAACTTATCTAAAACTATACCCTTTGTGAACGTTTGTCAACATTCGAGTTATACATAAGAAAGAGTAGTCCCTACTTTTCCTAATGTATAACTGAAATTAAGCAATTTTTTAAAAAAATTTTTTAAAGGACCACTAAGGAGGGTTTTAGGATATGTTAACATAAAAATAATGACAAATGCACTTTAAGACCTTTTAGTTTTGGGACTAATGCCATATTCAGAAGATAAGTTTGTTGAAGCTCTAAGGTTAAAGGGTTAGGTTGGTGTAAAGGTGGCAAGGGGCTCGGGGTAGCATGGCAGATACAAGTGGGGGTTTACACATTAGTTACAGGTATACTGGCCACCATCCTCTATGATAATACAGGAGGTAGCAGTGGTGAGATTAAGTTGCTGGTGGATCCCATGACATTAGTGCATATAAGGTTTTAGGGAATAAGTAGTCTTGGGAAGAATCAGTGGATACCATTCCCTGGTAAATGGAATTTTGGAGACTGTGATGGAACGCCTGGCACCCCAACCGGGTGCCTCCGCCAATCGATGCTCCTAGTGCTCACTGAGTACTCCAAGCACTCCACCAGACACCATCAGTACTGAAGTCCCAACTTCCAGCATTACAGCTTGGTTGGGGTCTCACTGTCCTCCATCCACCCTGGGCCCAAGACCAGGATCCAGCTTCTAGTGGGTAGACCTCTCCTCCAAGAGAGTGCAGCAATATGCTCTTAAAAGAACAAGTGAATATAATCCCTGGGGATTGTGGCAAAACCTAGCCACTTCAACATATCAGAGACTGTGTTCGTGTTATTGTCCCCTTCTAAAAGGCTACAGCGTTCGGACGCTAGTTCACGAACAATATTGGAGTATCCAGTTTGTGAAACGAAAGAACTGCCGAATGAGAGACCACACAAGGGAGTCGTGTGTCTCCTATTAACAAACTGGCAACATTGTAACTACAGACTATTAATGGTTTTATGGGTGGCCGCCGTTCGTATAACCGAACACGTGGCGGTGGTCATCTTTGTTCACGAAAGCCCAGCGGTGTTTGGTCATCGAGTGCCTTGAACTAAAATCGGCTACTCGACTTCACGAACACCACTGGACTTCCATACCTTTCGTATAAAGTATTCATTCGCACAAATAAGACGGCGTTCGACAATTAAAGCTCACTGCATACTGTATCATTGTAATGTGTGTTCGTATGAACCCTTCATTCGATTGGCTTTCCTATTCTATTGAATGGATCTGAGCGGTATTTCGCCAGATGGTGCGCTCAGATCCCAGCCATTCAATGAAGGGTCATTCGGACAATTACAAGTAAAATTGTACAAGTTATACATTTTTATGTTAAATGGTGAATTTGGCTGTACGGAGAGATAATGTAATTAAAAGTATATTCTTGCGTAATTATCTCTCTAGTACAGCAATGTATGATAGGAAATAGCATTGCAGGTTAAGTTTTCCACAGAGTCCACCCAAGGAAAACCCCTGCAATGCCAGTATGGAAACCCCTTGCATGGGGACTTGTATAAATACGGTGACATTGGAATAAAAGCTCAGTTGACTCCCAAACTATGTGTCGTCTAGTTATAGGGAAAAAGGGATTATTGTGACGCTACCTGTATTTTGCATGCTGAATCCTGACTACCAGCGGAGATACCGTGAATTAACTTCTACTCCGCTACAGGGAGTATAGTGATATAGCAATCCCCAGGATAAATAAAGCCGTTTCACCCACACATGAGACGAGGCTCATGTTGAGGGTAAGCAGGAACTCATTTATTGGGAGCCACAACTGGCCATATATGCAAGTCTCCATGCAAGGGGCACTCCCCCCTGGACTTGAGAGTAAACCACAGCAGAAACAAACACACAATTACATTGGCTCTCAGATCCAGGACACTCCCAGACATAAACAGATAATCCCTCCTCTGTGCTAGGGAGATAATTGGAACTGTACTAATCTAATCCGATTATCTCCAAGCACAGAAAAACATACAATTTAATAGTACCCCAAAAGTACCCCCAGAACCCCTGGAAACCCATTGGTCCCCCTGATAGCCCTGATCTGGAAAACCAACATATCCAAAGATCACCCAGGACAGTAATTCAGACCAATTATCCTGTGTGCTATTCACAAAACATCTTAAATACAGTTCCAAGGATTGGTTAGCCCTCTCAGCCGTACCATTGGTTTGGGGATGGTAAAAAGAAGAGAATGACAATTCAATACCCAGCTGTTTTCTAAAAGCTCTCCAAATTGAGACACAAACTGAGAACCCCTGTCAGAGACAATATTTTGAATAATACCATGTAGTCTGACAATTTTGCATATAAATATAAGAACCAGATCTTGTGAAGATGGCAATTTTTTGAATGGAATAAAATGAGCCATCTTGGAAAAGCGATCAACCACCATAAGGATGGTGGTATAACCATTAGAACTCGGAAGTTCCACAATGAAATCCATGGACAAGTGGGACCACGGAACACAGGGTATAGGAAGAGGATGTAACAATCCACATGGAAGTTTATGAGGAACCTTATAAATTGCACATACAGAACAGGCCTCCATATAATCTTTGATATCTTTTCTGAGTGAATCCCACCAAAACGATCTAGAGACAGCGGATATGGTTTTATTAATACCCAGAAGCCCAGCAGTCACATTGTTGTGGAATACCCTCATCACCTCCTTACTTTCAAGCAACGGAATAAACAATTTATCTAGGGGTTTATTGCATTGTGCCTGTGATTGATCTACCAAGATAGCACAAAGCAGAAGGGATGACAAGGAAAGAACAGTGGAAGCAATGATACACTCCGGATGTACCAAAGGATGAGACAAAGGTTGGTCTCCCAGGTACAGAGGATCATGGGATGAAGACCCCCTGCCCCTGGATGTGGGAAACCCTGTGTTTATGTGGCAGGCTTTTGGAGACAAGGGGACAAAGCCCTTTCCCGCGTTAGGTCCCCGGGGAGGGGAAGGACCCTGGGAGGGGACATTGTATGCTGTGTGTTACACCACTTGCATCGGGTTATGCTTAAAAGCAGTGTGTGGCCATAAAAGTGTTGTTGTACTTTAGAACTGTGTGTCGTCCAGTTACTGGAGGGGAAATGGGTCTCTTTATATCCTAAATGGTTCCCGTTCAGCTGAAGGTAGAGAAATAGTGGAGGTAACCTGTCGGGTTACCAGGTGTTCCGCTTCAGGTACAAAGGAATGTTTTATTATGTCCAAGTGGCCTGTTTATATACACAGTCCCCCTGCATGGGGTCTCCAAAAACATAGGTAACACCCACCCAGGCGTCTCTGTGTCTGGGAGATACGTGTATTTGCTTTGCTTAAACTAATTATCTCCCATGCACTAGAGGTACAATAAATAAAATATAAAACACCCCAAAACACACACAATATTAATAGGAACCCCCACAAGTCTTATGTCCCCGGATAGCCCAGATCTGAACACCCAAGTTGTCCAACTAGCACTCAGTTCCCCAAAATACAACCGAATTGCCATCGGGGTAAAGTTTTGACAGACCACACACATGGCGGCTGCCCAAATTAGTTCCATAAGAAAAGTGGTAGAGGTCAGTCAGCCTTCGGGAGTTCCTACAAAAAATTAAACGAATGGTTCGTAGGGGGTGAATGTTCACCTCGTTCGGTAGAGTCTTTTCATCAAACAGTGCTCTCCTGGCTTGTCAGGAAAGGAAGCAGGCGGGGGTACCAAGTTACCAAGGTTCGGTGTCTATCCTTGAGTTCCAGGCACTCGACAACCTCAAACCGCTTCCTGTGTTCAGGGGACAAAATGGCTGCCATTTGCCAAAGCACATGTTTTCAGTTATACAAATGGTGGCCACCCAGAGAGAGCAATTGAGTTTGTGGTTTGTTTGAAGATAACGAGCCAGGAGGATGGTCTGTGTTTGGTAGATAAAAGTACCGAACCAAGGGGCTTGGGAAAAATAAAAATAGTTTAAGGGCAGTTTGTCACAGCATATTTCATGGTTTATGAAGGTCTATTTCTTTTTATAAATATGCCAGTTTATATAGAGGATAGAGGGGTGGTGTAATCCTTTAAAGAACCTGTTACCGGATTATTGTAGGAAATGTGTTGAGTGAACATTTGTTGAAAGTAGAGTGAATATATTCCTGTGATGAAGTGAAAATGTAATAGCCATTGTTACAATATTAATTCTGATTGTTTGACAGGTAGCCCTGCTAAAAGACTGTCAAGATATTCTGGACAGGGTACCTGGCAGACTAAAGGATCTGTCAGATGTTCTCCCAGGCAGGAGTCCGCATCGAGGCAGATTCTCATTAATGAGCCAGATCAGAAGACACAACCATGCCAGCAGTCAGAACAAAGAGACTGTTGGCTTTTCTTTTTATTTTCACCAAACTACTTTAAATATTCTAAAAGGAGTGACTCGTCAAAAGTGAAGGAACCAAGATTATTTTGCCTTTTGAAATGTCCTCCTGGTCCATGGGCAGAATACTGGCTTACAATACCCTTACATTATCATCTTAGCAAATCAATAGACAAGATCTGGACCTTTCCCCATTGGCGACTTTCAATGTTTCTTTGGGATTACAGCTTTACCATTCCGAGACTTGACCACTGCTCTCAGCTCAACTTTTATTAAGATCATCTGGAGTTTCCTGATGATTTTTTTTTTGTCAATCTTTGTTTTATTAAGGTAAAAACATCAGTTTACAATAGTCAGATTGAATGCAGTGATAACAATAGTGTGATTTACTTTTGCAACAATACATAGCATTCATTAGTGAGAACCTCTTTTATTTTTATTTTTTTATTACGTTTGTTGGTCAGGTGGTGCGGGTTGATTAGATTTATATAAATGACGTGTCTGGTGCAGATATCCTTTTGTTGGTGATACTGGCATATCATAATGGTGGGGATAAACGTGCTACTTATAACCTTTAGGTCTGTCGAGTCTGTAAGCCATCTAGTAAGGCAAGGGAATTATGGTTTGCGTGCGCGCTAGTTGATAAGCGCTATGAGGAGTGGCACCTCTGTTATGGTGACAGGTATCTGCAGACTATGTGGCTGGTTGGGTTAAAGACCCCTTTCTAAGGGCACTATGGGGGGGGGTTGTGACATGTCATGATTCCCTTTTATTCAAGAAGTTTGGTCCTTAAGGGGTTAAGAACCTAGGGTTCCATTTTAGCTAATGGAACCATCCCGGGTCGAAGTGATCCCACTAACTTTGACTACATGTCAGGTCTGGTTAGGCAAAAACTGACTGCAATCTTTACGGTGTAAAGCAGGTGTGGGGTTAAACAAAGTGGGTGTATCAACAAGAAAACATGAGTAACACATTTGAACATAAATGTGCTGCTCTTCAGGTAGCTCGGGTTGCCACTCCAGGCTTTTCCCTTCTTCGAGGTGGGAAAGGCTCCACTCGTGCAGGGTCTGGCCTGTGACTTCTCCAAGAGACATCCTCCATTGCAGTGTATTCCTAGTTAAATCTTGGAAGAATGTGAGCTTGAATGTCTCAAATTTATATGGGGTTGTACCCCGCACTGCTGTCAGAATTAGTTTTTTGTCTGATAGAGAGTGACATCTTACTATAATGTTGCACGTGGCCTCCGTTGGGGCTTGTCTGGACTTATTTATTCTGTAACAGCCATCGAATATGAGCTTTTTTGCTTAAGAGTGCAGTAGAATTGTTTCTGTCAAGCGCCGCAGGTAGTGTGGCAATTCTGCTGGGACACCTCAGATCTTAATGTTGGCGCGTCTGTTGCGGTCTTCAGCAATATCTACTCGCTGTCTCAGAGATGTGTGCGAGTGTTGCAGGCGTTGCATTTGTTCTTTCAGCCCCTGTATCTCTTGCTTAAGGTCTATGACCTCCTCTTCAGTGGCTTGTGTGCACGCTGTCACTATCTGTACTTCTGTGCAGACTACATCCAGATCTGCTGCTGACATCTGTCTGAGCTCTCTTAGTAGGTTAGCGATGTCTTGTTTAGTGGCACGGGCAAGGGGGTCCTTCTCTGCCATTTCTTCTAGCAGTGTCGTGGGAGAGGTTGTGTGCCCTGCTGTGACAGACCGCCTGGCACCCCGACCGCGTGCCTCCACCAACCGATGCTCCTAGTGCTCACCGAGGACTCCAAGCACTCCACCCAACACCATTAGCACTGTAGTCCCCACATCCAGCATTACAGCTTGGCTGGGAACTCGCTGTCCTCCACCCACCCTGGATCCAAGACCAGGGCAGACCTGTCTTACTCCAGAGAGCGTAGCAGGAACAGCTCTTAAAAGAGCTAGTGATTATAATCCTAGGGGACTATAGAGATATAGCAATCCCTAGGGTAGATACAGCCGTTTCCCCCACACATGAGATGAGACTCTATGTTGAGGGTAACCATGAACTCAATTTTAATGGTGCCACACTGGCCTTTTATGCAAGTCCCCAAGCAAGGTGTATGCCCACATAGACCTTGTTGGGGACAGGGACACAAACCTTACAAACCAATCAGAACAGTAATTAAATGTACGACACTCCGATAACAAATATACAATCCCTCCTCTCTGCCTGGGAGATAATTATCTTAATTATCCCAAGGCAGAAAAAACACATATTTTATAAAATCTTATAAAGTCTTATAAGTACCCCAAAACACAACATATCCCCATACCACCCTGGGCCTCCTTAAATACCAACACTTGAGGTGATCCCCGACTAGATATACGCCAATCTATTCGGCTGGAAATGGACAGGCGGCAGAGCCTTCGTGCCCAGCTAGACACAGTTTCAGCACAGAATATGTCATGACGGTGCATTCATTATTTGAGGAACTTTAGGAATCTCCCTATCAGACTGCTGGACAGCACTTAAGGGTTCATACCCTGCGCTCCTGGAGTGAGGCCCCTACGACACTGATGCTTCGAGGCCTATCCCTCTCGACAGCGATTTGATGATTGGAAATCTGAACTTGAAGCTGTGACCGGCACTTAAGGGTTCAGACTCAGTGCTCTCGGGGTGAGACCCCTACTATATGTGGACCGCAATACCCGGCTGAGGGAAGGCTTACGGCGGCAACCCCTGCCAACAGCCGAAGGAATACCTCCATTGACAAGGAGGCATGATAAAGTATGGGCGTATGCCCTGTACTAATTCTACGGCCTTCAGTTAATGGCCCACACCCTATGCACCAGACCCCTGCCAGGCGTGCACAGCACTGGAATGCCGACCAACCGCTGAACAGGAGTTCCGAGCCGTCTACCTATAGATATATTTCCCTTGTCAAGGGAATTTATTAAGGGGAGAACTGATTGACACTCTCTATCAGGGCGGTGGCCAGCACTTAAGGGTTCATACCCTGTGCACCTAGGGTGAGCCCCCACTATACGTGCACTGAGCGGAGGCGTGCAATGGCAACCTCTATGTACTGGGTGAGCCCCAGTCTATTCTATTTGGCCACGATTCGGAGTATGACCCAACACGTCTTCCGTGAACACTGCCTACTATTACAGTAGACTAATCTGTTTGCCCTGCATCTTGTGCCTGACTACTGGTTTGTGCCTTACACAGGGGTATCCGTATTACGATAAACCTACTGGACATCGGTATGCACCCATGGCTTTGTAGCCTCTTGCTTTGAATGTTCATATCTGCTAACAGTCAGATAACCCATGCCCTTCCAAGCCAGACAGAACAGCTCAGATGACTATGGTGACCAACGGAGGATGCCTTTCATGGTTCGCGACCTTACCATGAACAGTGCTTGACGCCGCCAAACACCGTCCGGGAACGGGCATAAGATTTGGGTTATGGACTCAGAACTGTTTCTGTTTTTCACAGAAAACACCAGTATTCGCCTCTCCCATGGGTCGCGCATAGCAGCACTCCTCCACATTGATGGATGGTTGGCGGAACTGGGCGCCAAAATGGTCGGAACCCCAGGCACACGGCACAACAGTTCTGAAGGGAGCTTAATACACACGAGAGGGTCCCGAGGCTCTCAGCAGGACCTGAACCTCCAGGAGGGAGGTGTTATACGGTTCCCTTTACCATGGGCGTAGGAACCCAAAAAAATCTGGGGGGATAGCATTTTTACTCGCCGGGTATATTCTTATTCCGTGAACTAGGAGTTGTTTATCCCATTGTACAGCGCTACGGAATTTGCAGTCGCTATATAAATGATTAAATAATAACATTAAAGGGTCACTACAGGGAAGGGGTTTTACTTACCAGGATACAGCGCCGGGGTCCTCCTGATTAGAACCACCCCTACCCTTCCCATGAATATTAGAACCACCCCTACCCCTTCCATGCACAAAAGAACCCCACCTACCGCTTCCACGCATATTAAACCCCTATCCCTTCCATGCATATTAGTACCCCCTAACCCCTTCCATGCATATTAGTACCCCCTAACCCCTTCCATGCATATTAGAACCCACCCTACCCCTTCCATTCATATTAGTATCCCCTAACCCCTTCCATGCATATTAGTACCCCCTAACCCCTTCCATGCATATTAGTACTCCCCTAACCCCTTCCATGCATATTAGTACTCCCCTAACCCCTTCCAATAATTTTTCTACCTCCCCTCTCCTCCCATCCATATTAGTAGCCCCCCTAAACCCTTCCAATTATTTTTCTACCTACCCCTCTCCCCCTATCCTTATTCGTAGCCCCCCTAACCCTTTCCAATTATTTTTCTGCCATGTTAACTAACGCCAGTGCTGGAGTGCCGCCGTGTTTACATTAAAAAGTCTGCAGGGACAGGCTATATACACCAGAACCACTACATTAAGCTGCAGTGGTTCTGGGGACTATAGTGTTTCTTTAATGTGAGGTAAATTAGAGATTAGTGCCACGAATAATATGCTAGAGTGCCTACTTACAACCAGATGAGGATGATGATGGGCTCTAGCTGCAGTCTGGCTCCACTGGGCTGGTGTAGAACAGGCTCCCTGGAGGCTGTTTGTAACTGTGGTCACAAAAATCAATGTTCTGGGAGAACGGGAAGCAGCTCCATTTTGGGGGGGCCCTTTACACAGCTCAAGGTCTGGGTCCCAGGGTCCACCTTCATGTTCCACCAATGAGTTTGTTCACAGGGGGTGGAGTGTGTAGGGGATGTCCTGATATGTGTGTAAGGAATGCATTGTGTGAATCTGTGTTTGTATGTGTAAGGGCTTCAAGGTGTGTTTCTGTGTATGTACGGGATGCAGTGTGTGCGTCTGTAAGGGGTGCATTGAGTGTGTGTACAGGGTGCATTGTGTGTTTCTGTGTGCGCACGGGGTGCATTGAGTGTGTGTAAGGGTTGCATGATTGTGTGATTGTGTGTGTGTGTGTGATGGATGTCAATCTCTCTCCCTCCCTTGTCACTCTATTTTTTCTCTCCCTCCCTCCCTTGTCACTCTCTTTTTTCTCCCCCTCCCTCCCTTGTCACTCTCTTTTTTCTCCCCCTCCCTCCCTTGTCACTCTCTTTTTTCTCCCCCTCCCTCCCTTGTCACTCTTTCTCCCCCTCCCTCCCTTGTCACTCTTTCTCCCCCTCCCTCCCTTGTCACTCTCTTTTTTCTCCCCCTCCCTCCCTTGTCACTCTCTTTTTTCTCCCCCTCCCTCCCTTGTCACTCTCTTTTTTCTCCCCCTCCCTCCCTTGTCACTCTCTTTTTTCTCCCCCTCCCTCCCTTGTCACTCTCTTTTTTCTCCCCCTCCCTCCCTTGTCACTCTCTTTTTTCTCCCCCTCCCTCCCTTGTCACTCTCTTTTTTCTCCCCCTCCCTCCCTTGTCACTCTCTTTTTTCTCCCCCTCCCTCCCTTGTCACTCTCTTTTTTCTCCCCCTCCCTTGTCACTCTCTTTTTTCTCCCCCTCCCTTGTCACTCTTTTTTTCTCCCCCCCTCCCTCCTTTGTCACTTTTTTTTCTCCTCCCCCTTGTCACTCTCTTTTTTCTCCCCTCCCTCCCTCCCTACTCTCTTCCTCCCCCTTCCCCTACCTCTGTTGTAGCATGGCCGAGCCCTGTATGGTCCGCGGGTACAGGGAGCTTTTGCTTCCTGTACCCGACCGGACTAAAAGGAAGTGCACACTCAGTGTGCACTTCCTGTTCGTCCGGCCGGGTACAGGAGACAGATGCTCCCTGTACCCGCGGACCATACAGGGCTCGGCCACGCTACAGTGAGGGAGTGACAGGAGGGAGCGCTGAGCGCTTACCTCCTGTCAGACCCTCTCCTCTGGCTGTGCCAGGGCGGTGCGCCCTCATGGACGCACCAGCCCGGGCAAAGCTGCAGCCGCCTGAGGCTCTCTACAGAGCGCTCGGGCGGCTGCAGCATGAGGGGGGCCGGCAGAGCTGTGGGGGATTTCCCTATAACCAGTCCCCCCCGCATGATTTGCTGAGGGGGGGATGCATCCCCCCCGGTTCCTACGCCCATGCCCTTTACAAGGGGTGTTCTTTGGGACCGGTTGACAGCAGAGCTGGTCGCCAATCACTGCGGGACATCTGACCCGGTACCAGCTATCGTTAACTCTATTGCCCATATAGAGCGAGAGTCAGACAATAGCGCTCTAGATAAGTGTTCTGTGAACACGGGACGCATGGATACATTGGGTACCATTTTGCCGCAGGGGTACACCTCTATGTTATTTTACCTTCTACTACCTCCACAAGGGATCCCACCGCATCTAGATGGAAGACACTCAAACCTGAGGAGGACCCCTTTCACGTAATCAACTGACTTGCATTCATGGACCTAAGGACACGTCATGATGGTCGTTTTCCTTCCCTCTCAGCGACCTTACCCAGGTTCCCGGAGACGCGTCCGAAACATCGGCTCCTTTTCCCGATCCATCGGCTTGGAACCTTGGGGGGCCTTGATAAACTACCGAAAACAATGATGAATACAGGTGACGGAGACAAGACACTGTCGTCCTGGACAGTTTAATTCAGATCAATCCAGGAAACCGAAACCTCATCAACACAGTACAAATATTACTAGCAACGAAGATTGTTATAGCAAGGCAGTGGAAAAGTCAAGATGTAATACAATGGTCTAGGGTTATAAATCAGATCTCTCACCAATGCTTAATGGAAAAGGGGTATTACTTAGCCAGACAGAAACAATTCCTATATAACAGAATTTGGAATCAATGGCTAACTAAACAAAACCAGGGTAATATTTAAAGAATTAAAGATTTCATAAGTCAGGAAACTGGTTAAAAAAAAAAAGAGATAAAAAAAAAGAGGAAGGGGAAGGGAAAAATAGAGAAAAAAAAAGAAAAATATATTTTTTTTTATGATGCCCCGAATTACGATGCCCCGATCTGTATGCTACTTAGAGAACGTCTCCATGCCAAAAACACCCTATTCATTTTAAATGTGTGTATTTTTGAGTACGGCTGCAGTACTAACAAGGATATGATCAATGGAAATAGTCATTCGCCAACAGCTGTACCTATCGTTTTTTCATTTTTACTTTATATATTCGCACTATTTGATACTTCTACCCTACGACGAAACCTTAATGCAGATATTGTCTGTATTTTTTTCTTGTTTGTAAATAAAAATATGAAGCCTCCTGTTGTAAAATTGAAGATTATGCTAGCTTTAGTGTACTAATAATCTTAATTTTAATAATGACAGGAGGCGAGTATTTTCCCTCCCTGCTTCGCTGCCCACCCTTTCTATTCGTTTGTTTTGTAGGTATCAGGGGCTCAGCTAGGTTTGCCTCGCACGTTTGTGCTTATATTAATGATTGTCCTTCCATTAATCTGGAATCCTCATTAGAGTTTACATTACAGTTACTTAGTTATCAGATTTATAGTTTACTATATTCTCCGATGGGATGATATATATGGTACGTTACTTGGATTTACATGTTCATGACTATATGTCTAAACCGGTCTCACATTCTCTTTTCAGTATGATTCGTCTTTGAAGACATTTGGCGGTTCGTGTGAACCTATTGGGAAATTTATCATTCGGATTTGACTCAACCCTGAACTCTTTTTCGTTGTTCGTATAGAATTCATTGGAAGTTTTGCTCCTTCACACGTGGGACTTTGGAGTTATTATTAGTTGTATTGTTTGCTATATATTTACTTCCGCTTGATGTCGCTTTCTGTAAGAGGATATGATGAGGTCACGTTGCATTATGTACATCCAGGGCCGGATTAACATAGGGGCTGATGGAGCTGCAGCTCCAGGCCCAGGCCCATGGAATAGGCCCATTTAAAAAAAAAAATATATATATATTTTTTTTTCCCTACACACTACTCTTAGGTTTGCCACCTGACTGGTATTTTACTGGCAAAGCCAATATTTGAGGCTGCCGTTCCGTGCCGGTATTGCAGTAATACCAGCAATACAAATGCAGGTATTTTTCTCAAAATAATTAGATTACTCTGCAATACCATTGTGGGGATATTTATGGGATAATAATTTGTAAACAGATGAGAAATTGCCCACGATTTTCAATTCTCAGATCCCTAAATCGTTATCGTTATAAGTGAAATGTATAACCATATACCGGTAATTAAAATCACAAATTGTTATAAAAATATAATTTTTATTTTTAACAATTTAATTTAATAATGATGAGTAACATGCGTGATAATAATCAATGGAATTCGAGTATAACATGAATATGTAATACAATATGGTAATTTAAAACAACATTTCCTAATGACTAAGACGTAGTTTAAAATCTACACATTAGGTGTCAAGATTGATTTACGACCCTTTCACAGAGACAAAGAATGTGAAGTTTCAGGGTGCAGCATGAGATGTAAAAGAAACTTTCAGCTGGCAGTTTAGAAATAACCCTTTCAATGCTGGTTAGACCTCTTCTAGGGATTTAAGATCTACTCCTATGTAATTTTAAATAAAAAATAATATTTAAAAAGTCAGTAACCACTTCCTTGATTCCATCAAATTAAGAGAAAATCTTACTATGTTACATAAGCTGATATTTTAATTAATTTGTCTAAATAGATATTTTATCTTATTTTAGAGCCAATCAATACAGCTGGATAAATGGTCATGATATGCTAACGTGATATTAATCACACAAATACATTAATGGCTATATTAATCCCAGCTGCAGATAGGATGCTATAACCATATATATATTCTTTAATAATTAAGATTTCTAAATATGAAATCTAATCATGATTTATCCAGTCATATATCATGCTATTAATTTAATTAATTTAAATTAATTAATTAAATGCATGTATATTTACCAGTTAAGTAGATATTTTCTCATCAGATGTTCTCAGGTAGCTAAGTGTCATGGGTCTCTTTCTCTGCATGGAGTGTCTTGATTTTCTGAGTGTCCGATTCTGCCTGGATCTCTCTCCTCAATCTTGAATCTCCCTGAATCTCCCGAGAGTGTTGTAATGTCTCTCTCTTCAATCTTTGAATTTTCGACTCTTCCTTTGTCTTAACTTTTTAAAGGGGAAATTCCTCTAAGTGATAGCCAATCACAAATGTGGGGTGTGGTTGCCTTCTAGGTAACCATTCTAGTATTTGAACTCTAGAGGGCAGTATTGTCCCACTAAACATACCTATCCAGGAAAGAGTTAACTTTTCCTGGTGGCTATTTTTTACGTCATTTACGTTATCTATATGTGGCCTATAACTTATTTTATCTGTCAGATCAAGAGGATTTCTTCAGACTATGCGTCTCCATTTTCTGCTATAATTCCTAAAATTGATAGTTTGTGAACTAAGTTTCACCTTAAACTATAATGGGACGTTGTACAATATCGAAAGTAAAATGTAATTTATTTAATCCTCTGTCACCCAGGTCTGGGTTTTTAGAATTTATTCTTATTCCATTAGTACCTAGACGGTCTGTTATCACTTGGTTTGTTTATACAAGACATTCCATTCAGCTCTGGCTAAGCGGTCAGTTTTAGAGAAAGGAAAGAAATTCTGTGTCTCTTTTGTTAGCTTGAAGATACAAAATGGAGTCTGGTCTGTTTAGCAATGACTTCAGAATATACACTTTGTATTTCTATCATAGCACAAAATGTCTGCCGATATAAATACCCTGACACCATCACCAGCCAGTAGGGGTCACTGTGTGTGGAGAGAGGCAGGGATAGGAAGTTACAGCATTTTCCTGCCTCTCTCTACTACTTACTGATCCATAGGGGAGCAGCAACACAGCACAGAGTCCAGACAGCAGCTCTACAGCTCTACAGCTCAGGTAAGTGAGGGATGGGGGGAAAGGCAGCAGGGACACATGGGGACACTGAGACAACGACACTAGGGGACACATGGGAACACTAGGACACATGGGGACACAGACACTGGGAGACCTGGAAACACTGAGACACTTGGGGACACTGGAAAACATGGGGATGCTGAGACACATGGGGATGCTGTGAGACATTGGGAGACACTGAGACATTGGGACACGAAGACACTATGTCCCCATTTCTCCCAGTGTCCCCCATCCAGTCTCGCTAGTGTCTCAGTGTCCCCAAGTCTCCCAGTGTCTGAGTCCCATGTCTCTCAGTGTGCCTAGTGTCCCCATGTGTCTCAGTGTCCCTATATGTCCCAGTGTCCCCATGTCTATGTCCACAACTGTCCCCATGTCTCCCAGCCAGTGTCCCCTAGTCTCCCAGTGTCCCCATGTCTGTGTCCCTAGTGTCTTAGTGTCCCCAAATGTTTTGGTGTCCCCATGTCTCCCAGTGTCTGTGTCCCATGTCTCTCAGTGTGCCTAGTGTCCCCATGTGTCCCAGTGCCCCTATATGTCCCAGTGTTCTCATATCTATGTCCACAACTATCCCTATGTCTCCCAGTGTCCCCAAGTGTCTGTTTCCCAGCCAGTGTCCCCAGTGTCTCCCAGTGTCCCCTAGTCTCCCAGTGTCTGTGTTTCCATGTCTCTGTGTCCCTAGTGTCTTAGTGTTCCGAAATGTTTCAGTGTCCCCATGTCTCCCAGTGTCTGTGTCCCTAGTGTCCCCATTTCTCTCAGTTTCCCTAAATGTCTCATTGTCCCCATGTCTCCCAGTGTCCCCATGTCTCTGTGTCCCCATGTCTCTGTGTCCCCGGGTCTCTCAGTGTCCCCGGGTCTCTCAGTTTCCCCATGTCTCTCAGTGTCCCCGGGTCTCACTGTGTCCCCATGTCTCACTGTGTCCCCATGTCTCACTGTGTCCCCAGTATCCTAGTGACATGGGAACACACTGAGGCATTGGGACACTGGAAGAAATGGAGACACTTAGACACTGGGAGACTAGGGGACTGGGCGGCATGGGGACACTGACACTGTGATGCATAGGGGCACTGAGACACTGGGTGACTTGCAAGACTGAGCCACTGGGAGCAATCCATCTATATAGCAGAATCAAACTGTGAGTAGTTTGTTGGTGATTTTACAGAATTTTCTCTGATGTCACTCCTTGTGATTACACAAATGATAAAGGCTGGTATTTTATTCCAAGAAAGGTGGCAACCCTAACTACTCTTCACATACTCTTGCTTAAAGGCGCACTATAGGGTCAGGAACACAATCATGTATTTCTGACCCTATTATGTTAAAACCACCTGGCCCCTTCTTGCCTCCCTAAGTATAGTAAAATATAACTTGTATTCAAGTCTGCAGCTGCTGGCTCTGCCTCTGAACTGACTGCCTGCTGACATCATCAGAAGTGGTGGTCTGAGCAAATTACAATACTTCCCCATAGGATTGGCTGAGACTGTCAACTAGGCAGATCAGGGGCAGAGCCAGCACAAGTCCAACATAGCCCTGGCCAATCAGCATCTCCTCATAAAGATAAATTGAATCAATGCATCTCTATGAGGAAAGTTCATTGTCTGCATGCAGAGGGTGGAGACACTGAATGGCAGTGCTGCACACTAGGCAGTACTGCCCCAGGAAGCACCTCTAGCAGCCATCTAAGGAGTGGCCAGTTGAGTTATTTTCTCTGAAAAGACAGTGTTTACTGCAAAAGGCCTGCATGGAATGATTCTACTTACCAGAACAAATAAAATAAGCTGTAGTTGTTCTGGTGACTATAGTGTCCCTTTAAGTTTGGAATCTTAAGAGGGATGTATGTGAACAAAACTTGTGTGGACTGGCTGACAATAAAATTAGTTTAGGTAATGCAGACGTTGGTCTCTCTAACACTGTGGCATATCCCCTTTCTTCTACACTCACTACATACACCTTTTCTCTGTCTCAGACTATATACCAGGAACTTCTGCCTGCTAATAAGAAGGTAAGGAGACAAGTGGACCAGCGAGGGCTAGGGGACAGTCCTTAGAAAGCATGCAGTGAGAGCATCATTAGACGCAGTTATGTCAAACTCAGGGTGCTGCCTGCTTAGTATGCCCTTAGTTGGACAGCCTGCAAGATTGGCGCGCAGCCTGACATGCATTCATGCCAGGCTGGCCTTCCAATTCTTTGGACAGACATGCCCCCTTTTTGGGCATGTTCTCCTCTTTTGGCAGGTCTGGTCACATGATTCGCACCAGGGGCCCAACCCTTTTACCCAGCCCATTGACTTCCTGCTTCACTGGACACTGCTGTTAGTGGTTATGGGTTTACTTGAAAGATGAAAGCATAAATTAGAGAGAGATTAGCATAGAGTATGTGTTTTCTTAAAGCTGCATCCTATGAGTTTCCCTCCAACACCATCTCCATCAGATACATGACGCTTGGGAGGTATGACTGTTTTAGTGTTTTTGGTCGATAAGATTCTGTAATTAGGCCAATCATAATTGTCAGCACCAGGCCCAATGTGCTCTTAATCCGGCCCTGTGTACATCCTACTCTCTTGTAATTGGTTCTTTTTTTCTATGTGTTTCTTTACTGCTGTATGGAGTTAGTAAGGAGAGATATGCAAGATACTCGCCTCCTGTCATTATTAAAATTAAGATTATTAGTACACTAAAGCTAGCATAATCTTCAATTTTTTTCCAGGGCTGCTTTTAGTTCCCAGTCCGGCCCTGGTTGTAAGACACACTAAAGGGGGAATAAAATACACTAGAGCACAAAAGAGTTAAGAGATTCAAAAGGGGGGGTTACAACAAGACACACAGTTGAAGATGCATTTTTTTTTTTTAAGAAGGGTGGGGGGCGCCAAAATGCATGTTCGTCTGTGTAGCTAAAAATTCTAGCACCGGCTCTGTGTACATTGCTCCATAGTACACACGTTGTCAATCCATGCGTGTCTATAAATCTGCCTATTCCATGTGAATGTGGGCTCGGGCAGTTTGAGTCGTAAGGCTCTGGAAACACAGCTGGTCCTGTTTAAAACACTCTGTGCATTTGGCTGGATACCAGAACACAACAACAGCTACAGTACCTGCAACAAAAAAGCCTGTACGTTTCTTATTCATCAGTTAAAATAACATTTTCCATTTTTCTTTTCTTTACACATTTGAATAGAAATCTCACAGCCCGTCTCGGAGTCGCGTGAATGATTTCGATGATCTGAAAACATCCTTTCTTCGAGGTGTGTCTGTAACGGACCGTTTCAGCAGACAAGGGGTTAAAATCCGTTTAGGCGATATTCCCCTTTCAGATATAAAGGCAGCTACTGTAGAACACCAAACTCCCGAATTGAATACAAGTGAATGCACCAAACTCCCGAACTGCATACAAGGGAATAAGGTAGCACTCCAAACTCCCGAACCGAAACTCCCGAACTCCCCTCTGCCTGTGATATAATTACTGAACACAATGGGTTAATGTAATTTATCACAGGCAGGAAAAAATACAGTTTTTACAGCATATTCATAACTTCTAAAATATACATCACATTCACATAAAAATTATTCACAATCAATCCATTCAGGGGAACAACATATCAAAAAATGGCATGAATCAGACCAGGGGTTCAGAAGTTAGTAAAGTATCTTTTGGGGCCTGGCTGGCAGCATGGCTATCTGGCCCAAACCGGTTTTACAGAGCCCTCTATCCTGGAGACAACGGGGAAAATAATCCATCTGTCCACATGTTACCAGTAAAACACAAAAGGATACAAAAATACATAACTCCTATCATACTGAATTGAACTAGCCAAATCTCCCAGGGTCCATAGTCACAGGGCAAGAGGCGAGCAAGCAGTCCTCTCCAATGCAATGTGGCGAGATTGCTCTCGTCACAGTGTCCATATTAATGAACAGAAAAAGGATAGGGGGCACTCCCGAGACCTGAATTTTGTATGAAAGGTGCTGCCGCTGTGTCCATATTAATGTCTATCTCTTGTCTGATTTAGCGTAAAGTGGAACTGTCTCTTCAGATTCACATTCTAACAGCTGAATAAATATTACGTTTTAGTTGGGCTTTTTAAATAAATACACAATATCTCATGAGTTCTAGTATTTGCATGTGTTTGCATTCAGAGAATCATAGTTACATTATTATCATAATTATTTTGTTTTTGCGGATCTTGCCGCAGCCAGAGGCAGGGATCAGTGAGCGTGCATCGGGCAGCAGGTGTTTTGAGAGTGTTTTCTGGTATTTGGAGAAAGACAGTCTGGAACGATTTAGTAGCAGGTCTGCAGGATGAAATCCTACCCCTTCATCCACTACAATTGTTATTGCGGAGTATATCCTCCACAAATAGAGAACTATAATCGGCATTCCCAGAAGATGAGCAACAGAGATCAGACCGCACCTCCAGCACCTATCCGGCACCTCTGAAAAGAATGTATGCAGTGTTTCTGGGGTATTGCACCAACTCATCACAATTTTGTAGTTGATCTCTTGGTATTTCGAACAAAGGGTGCTTGGATGTGTTAGCATTAACATCTTTGACCAATCTTGGTCTGAAAAAGTCATTTGCAGTGAGTCTTCACAATGTGACATGAACTTGAATGGGGGAGACCGATCTCCCCGTAAGAAGCTGCTGATATAGAATTGAGATGCTGGGGCATAACAGTTCCCAAATTAAACCAAATCTCCTCAAACGGTGTAGGTTTCCGATGTAGAGTCCTGTGTTTGGAGAGTGAGGTAAGAAAGTGTTGAATTTGGTGATAAAAGCCGTGGGTTGCTGCCTGTAGCGAAAATATACACCAACACGCAGAATTCAACTAAACAGACGACAACACAGAGGGGAGATACGTCTACCGGACCTTAGAGTGGCCGGACTCGACGTAAAGGAGAGATATACAGAGTCTGGAGCGATCCGATGTCAAGGGCACAAAGAGACAGCATAAACTAGGACTAGCCGAGGTCTGGTACACAGTAAACAGCAAGCCGGCAAACAGAACAGATAAGGATAAAGCGATAACGTAGTCAGAAACAAAGCCAAGGTCAAGAACGAAGGAACACAACTGAACACAACATGCGCTAAAGGGAACTGAAACAGAAACCACGATAGGGCAAGGAACCAAGGGAAAAAGGTGAGTATATATGCCTAAATATCTATTTTGATTGGTCCCTGTCACATCCACGCCCCCAAAAGGTAAGTGTATGGGGAGTGTGGCATGACAGAGACCAATGGGAGGCCTTTGCCAATTTAGGCTCCCACTGTCCCTTTAAGAGCGTGCCCGAGACCCGCGGCGCGCTCTTAGAGTCAGGCGGGACACGTGACCGATTCTCGCGGTCACTGCTCGCCTTCCTGTTGCAGCCATCGGATGAGCCGCGCGCGGCTCGTGCAGCAGCAGAGCCACGAGCGGCTTGAACAGAAGACCCCGGCCGGCCACTGGAAAGGGTAAGTACTGCTACACTGCCTTTGAGCAGTTCAGGGAAAGGAATCAGATCATCATCTCGACATAAGGTTTTAACATAGAGATCTGAACACCGTCTGGGAATGCTGGGTTACCTGTTATTGGGTACAGCGGGCCACACACACTATAATCACAGTGTAACATATGTCGGGAAATGTAAAATAGCTATTTATTCAATAAAAATACTATTAGAAGTTAGACATGTCAGGAATACATATCAACATGACATCACTATAAATCATATAAATAACATTGAAATTGTAATATAACAACAATCAGAAATAAAATCCATCTGAAAAATATAGCAGAGTGTCCAGATATAGACCTAATAACACAGTGAGGGGCCCCTACAGTGGTAAATGTCCCAACATATGTTACACTGTGATTATAGTGTGTGGGGTTATAAAGATCTGACGAGATTTGTCACTATACCTTTATAAATCTGATTGTCCTTTTTGTTATTTTTATTTGTTACACTGTGATTATAGTGTGTGGGGTTATAAAGATCTGACGAGATTTGTCACTATACCTTTATAAATCTGATTGTCCTTTTTTCTTATCTTTATTTGTTACACTGTGATTATAGTGTGTGTGGGGTTATAAATAGTGATGTACCGAACTGTCCGCCGGCGAACAGTTCCCGGCGAACTTAGCGTGTTCGCGTTCGCCACGGCGGGCGGACACATGCGCAGTTCGATCCGCCCCCTATTCGTCATCATTAGGCAAACTTTGACCCTGTGCCTCTCGGTCAGCAGACACATTCCAGCCAATCAGCAGCACTCCCTCCCTTCCACACCCTCCAACCTCCCTCCCAGCATCCATTTTCGATTCATTCTGAAGCTGCATGCTTAGTGAGAGGAGGGAAAGTTTAGCTGCTGCTGATTAGATAGGGAAATTGATAGCTAGGCTAGGGTATTCAGTGTCCACTACAATCCTGAAGGATTCATCTGATCTCTGCTGTAAGGACAGCACCCCAAAAAGCCCTTTTTAGGGCTAGAACATCAGGCTGCTTTTTTTTTTTTTCCTGTGTAATGTAATTGCAGGTGCCTGCCTGCCAGCTTCTATGTGAGGTTCACATTGGATACTGTGCCTACTTGCCCAGTGCCACCACTCATATCTGGGGTCACAATAGGTTAAGCTTTAGATTTAAAAGAAATATTTTTTTTCACTGTAATAGAAGAGCAGTTGCCTGCCTGCCAGCTTCTGTGTCAGGTTGGATGCCTTGCCCATTTGCACAGTCAGTGCCACCACTCATATCTGTTTTTACAATAGGTTAAGCTTTAGATTTAAAAGAAATAATTTTTTTTCACTGTAATAGAAGAGCAGTTGCCTGCCTGCCAGCTTCTGTGTCAGGTTGGATGCCTTGCCCATTTGCACAGTCAGTGCCACCACTCATATCTGTTTTTACAATAGGTTAAGCTTTAGATTTAAAAGAAATATTTTTTTTTCACTGTAATAGAAGAGCAGTTGCCTGCCTGCCAGCTTCTGTGTCAGGTTGGATGCCTTGCCCATTTGCACAGTCAGTGCCACCACTCATATCTGTTTTTACAATAGGTTAAGCTTTAGATTTAAAAGAAATAATTTTGTTTCCACTGTAATAGAAGAGCAGTTGCCTGCCTGCCAGCTTCTGTGTGAGGTTCACATTGGATACTGTGCCCACTTGCCCAGTGCCACCACTCATATCTGTTTTTACAATAGCTTAAGCTTTAGATTTAAAATAAATAATTTTTTTTCACTGTAATAGAAGAGCATTTAGTTGTCTGCAAGCGTCTGGGTGTCAGGCCTACTTCAGTGTGTGCTCTGCAGACCTGTGCCAGCGTGCTTTGACAGTTGCCAATCATATCTGGTGTCTCTTTAGCGTGCTTTTACAAAGAAAAAAGGTTTTTCAGTGTAAGCTAATAGCAGCCAGTCAGTGTCCTTCAAGCGGCTCTGTCAGGCCTTCCTTCAGCGTGTGCCCTGCACAACCCTGCCAGCGTACTTTGACAGTTGCCACTCATATCTGGTGTCTCTTTAGCGTGCTTTTACAAAGAAAAAAGGTTTCCAGTGTAAGCTAATAGCAGCCAGTCAGTGTCCTTCAAGCGGCTCTGTCAGGCCTTCCTTCAGCGTGTGCCCTGCACAACACTGCCAGCGTGCTTTGACAGTTGCCACTCATATCTGGTGTCTCTATAGCGTGCTTTTACAAAGAAAAAAGGTTTCCAGTGTAAGCTAATAGCAGCCAGTCAGTGTCCTTCAAGCGGCTCTGTCAGGCCTTCCTTCAGCGTGTGCTCTCCAGAACTGTTCCAGTGCACATTGCCAATCATATCTGGTGTCTCTATAGCGTGCTTTTAAAACCAAAATTTGTTTTTCACTGTTATAGATTGAATAGCAGTTACTTGTCTTCAAGCGGGTGTGTCAGGCCTACAGTGTGTGCTCTGCAGAACTGTTCAAGTGCACATTGCCAATCATATCTGGTGTCTCTATAGCGTGCTTTTACAAAGAAAAAAGGTTTCCAGTGTAAGCTAATAGCAGCCAGTCAGTGTCCTTCAAGCGGCTCTGTCAGGCCTTCCTTCAGCGTGTGCCCTGCACAACACTGCCAGCGTGCTTTGACAGTTGCCACTCATATCTGGTGTCTCTATAGCGTGCTTTTACAAAGAAAAAAGGTTTCCAGTGTAAGCTAATAGCAGCCAGTCAGTGTCCTTCAAGCGGCTCTGTCAGGCCTTCCTTCAGCGTGTGCTCTCCAGAACTGTTCCAGTGCACATTGCCAATCATATCTGGTGTCTCTATAGCGTGCTTTTAAAACCAAAATTTGTTTTTCACTGTTATAGATTGAATAGCAGTTACTTGTCTTCAAGCGGGTGTGTCAGGCCTACAGTGTGTGCTCTGCAGAACTGTTCAAGTGCACATTGCCAATCATATCTGGTGTCTCTATAGCGTGCTTTTACAAAGAAAAAAGGTTTCCAGTGTAAGCTAATAGCAGCCAGTCAGTGTCCTTCAAGCGGCTCTGTCAGTCCTTCCTTCAGCGTGTGCTCTCCAGAACTGTTCCAGTGCACATTGCCAATCATATCTGGTGTCTCTATAGCGTGCTTTTAAGGAAGAGTTGTGGTCACCATCACCACCAGAAACAGCCTTATCAGCATCGCTTGCTGGACCTGCGGCAACGCTGGAAGAGGATTGTGAGGAAGAGGAGTCAGAGGAGGATTGTAGCTTTGAGGAGGAGGAGGAGGAGGAGGAGGAGGAGCAAGACCAAACACAACAGGCATCCCAGGGTGCTCGTTGTCACCTATCTGGTACCCGTGGTGTTGTACGTGGCTGGGGGGAAGAACATACCTTCAATGACATCAGTGAGGAGGAGGAACGGGAAATGAGTAGCTCAGCATCCAACCTTGTGCAAATGGGGTCTTTCATGCTGTCCTGCCTGTTGAGGGACCCTCGTATAAAAAGGCTGAAGGAGAACGACCTGTACTGGGTGTCCACGCTACTAGACCCCCGGTATAAGCAGAAAGTGGCGGAAATGTTACCGAATTACAACAAGTCGGAAAGGATGCAGCATTTGCAAAATAAATTAAAAAGTATGCTTTACACAGCGTATAAGGGTGATGTCACAGCACAACGGGAATATAACAGGGGGAGAGGTGGAAGTCATCCTTCTCCTCCTCCCACGACCACGCCGGCAAGGACAGGACGCTTTAAAGACGTGTTGTTGATGGAGGACATGCGGACCTTTTTAAGTCCTATGCATCGCCACAGCCCTTCGGGATCCACCCTCAGAGAGCGACTCGACCGACAGGTAGCAGACTACCTCGCCTTAACTGCAGATATCGACACTCTGAGGAGCGATGAACCCCTTGACTACTGGGTGTGCAGGCTTGACCTGTGGCCTGAGCTATCCCAATTTGCGATAGAACTTCTGGCCTGCCCCGCTTCAAGTGTCCTGTCAGAAAGGACCTTTAGTGCAGCAGGAGGTATTGTCACTGAGAAGAGAAGTCGCCTAGGTCAAAAAAGTCTAGATTACCTCACCTTTATTAAGATGAATGAGGGATGGATCCCGAAGGGACTGACACTGGGCGATACATTCGATTAAAAAAGGCCTGATGAGATGAGCTGCCTTGGGCTAAAAATGGTCCACACGCTGCTGTATTTTAGCTCTGAATGACGTTTGACTTGCGTGACTTATCCGCCACCAACTAGGGTTCAAGCCGCCATGTTTTAGGGCACTTTCTGCCTGTGAAACAAACATCAATTTTTCTGGCCGCTGCTACAGCAGCGGCTGCAACAATACCAAATTTTTCAGGCATGTGTACATGCCTAATTTTTAGGCCCACTGGTGCAGCACTGTGGCTTCAAAAACCAAACCAAAAAAAAATCCTCCAAGATGGCACCAATATACCAGTGGTCTAAGCATCTTCCCACCTTGGCCTAAAAAGGGGAGGTGATTCAACAATTAAAAATCTCTGCCATTTACACGTCCACTGATAGGAGACGCGGAAGGTATTAAACTGATATGAACAATACTAAACTCACCACTCCTATCTGGTGGCACATTAGCTTGCCCGCGCAGTGCCCCAAATTTCAAGTAAGAGGACCGACCAAGCATCTTCTTCCATCTCCCTGTTGCATAAATCAATGCCATATCCATAGAAATTGTAGAGAATATCCAGGATAGTTTTACAGGGCCAAATCATGTCGCCTGTTGAAAGAGGTGACCTTGCTCGGGTCCCAGGTGTGCGGTTCCTAAAATGGCTGCCATATACATGTCCTCTGATAGGAGACGCGGAAGGTATTAAACTGATATGAACAATACTAAACTCACCACTCCTATCTGGTGGCACATTAGCTTGCCCGCGCAGTGCCCCAAATTTCAAGTAAGAGGACCGACCAAGCATCTTCTTCCATCTCCCTGTTACATAAATCAATGCCATATCCATAGAAATTGTAGAGAATATCCAGGATAGTTTTACAGGGCCAAATCATGTCGCCTGTTGAAAGAGGTGACCTTGCTCGGGTCCCAGGTGTGCGGTTCCTAAAATGGCTGCCATATACATGTCCACTGATAGGAGACGCGGAAGGTATTAAACTGATATGAACATTTACTAAACTCACCACTCCGAGTGCTGTTATTTATTTAATTTTTTTGTGGTGAGGCTTTACAGGACAGAGTGCTTCTCCACGGGACATGTTAACTCACGGGCAGCTGGCTCATCAAGGAACCAGAGCAGCTTGAACGAGGTGACCTTGCTCGGGTCCCAGGTGTGCGGTTCCTAAAATGGCTGCCATATACACGTCCACTGATAGGAGACGCGGAAGGTATTAAACTGATATGAACAATACTCCACTCCTATCAGTAGGTCCCCCCATTGTGATTTATGGCCCCCACCCACCGCGCAGGGGTGGGGGCCGAGGACAGTAGGACCCCCCAGTGTGCATCATGGGCTTTGAGGACAGGTGTCAATCCATACCTGCCAAGTGACCCTATGTAGGGGGAACAGTCCCTATTCTGCTCTGTGTCAGTGTGTATCATGGTCTCTGTGGACAGGGAACAGTCTCTATTCTGCTCTGTGTCAGTGTGTATCAGGGGCTTTGAGGACAGGTGTCAATCCATACCTGCCAAGTGACCCTTTGTAGGGGTAACAGTCCCTATTCTGCTCTGTGTCAGTGTGTATCATGGTCTCTGTGGACGGAGAACAGTCTCTATTCTGTTCTGTGTCAGTGTGTATCATGGTCTCTGTGGACGGGGAACAGTCTCTATTCTGCTCTGTGTCAGTGTGTATCAGGGGCTTTGAGGACAGGTGTCAATCCATACCTGCCAAGTGACCCTATGTAGGGGGGGACAGTCTCTATTCTGCTCTGTGTCAGTGTGTATCAGGGGCTTTGAGGACAGGTGTCAATCCATACCTGCCAAGTGACCCTATGTAGGGGGGGACAGTCTCTATTCTGCTCTGTGTCAGTGTGTATCATGGTCTCTGTGGACGGTGAACAGTCTCTATTCTGCTCTGTGTGAGTGTGTATCAGGGGCTTTGAGGACAGGTGTCAATCCATACCTGCCAAGTGACCCTATGTTGGGGGGACAGTCTCTATTCTGCTCTGTGTCAGTGTGTATCATGGTCTCTGTGGATGGGGAACAGTCTCTATTCTGCTCTGTGTCAGTGTGTATCATGGTCTCTGTGGACAGGGAACAGTCTCTATTCTGCTCTGTGTCAGTGTGCATCAGGGGCTTTGAGGACAGGTGTCAATCCATACCTGCCAAGTGACCCTATGTAGGGGGAACAGTCTCTATTCTGCTCTGTGCCAGTGTGTATCATGGTCTCTGTGGACAGGGAACAGTCTCTATTCTGCTCTGTGTCAGTGTGTATCAGGGGTTTTGAGGACAGGTGTCAATCCATATCTGCCAAGTGACCCTATGTAGGGGGAACAGTCCCTATTCTGCTCTGTGTCAGTGTGTATCAGGGGTTTTGAGGACAGGTGTCAATCCATATCTGCCAAGTGACCCTATGTAGGGGGAACAGTCTCTATTCTGCTCTGTGTCAGTGTGTATCAGGGGCTTTGAGGACAGGTGTCAATCCATACCTGCCAAGTGACCCTATGTAGGGGGGGACAGTCTCTATTCTGCTCTGTGTCAGTGTGTATCAGGGGCTTTGAGGACAGGTGTCAATCCATACCTGCCAAGTGACCCTATGTAGGGGGGGACAGTCTCTATTCTGCTCTGTGTCAGTGTGTATCATGGTCTCTGTGGACGGTGAACAGTCTCTATTCTGCTCTGTGTCAGTGTGTATCAGGGGCTTTGAGGACAGGTGTCAATCCATACCTGCCAAGTGACCCTATGTAGGGGGGGGCAGTCTCTATTCTGCTCTGTGTCAGTGTGTATCATGGTCTCTGTGGACAGGGAACAGTCTCTATTCTGCTCTGTGTCAGTGTGTATCAGGGGTTTTGAGGACAGGTGTCAATCCATATCTGCCAAGTGACCCTATGTAGGGGGAACAGTCCCTATTCTGCTCTGTGTCAGTGTGTATCAGGGGTTTTGAGGACAGGTGTCAATCCATATCTGCCAAGTGACCCTATGTAGGAGGAACAGTCCCTATTCTGCTCTGTGTCAGTGTGTATCATGGGTTTTGAGGACAGGTGTCAATCCATATCTGCCAAGTGACCCTATGTAGGGGGAACAGTCCCTATTCTGCTCTGTGTCAGTGTGTATCAGGGGTTTTGAGGACAGGTGTCAATCCATATCTGCCAAGTGACCCTTTGTAGGGGGAACAGTCTCTATTCTGCTCTGTGTCAGTGTGTACCAGGGATCATTAGGATAGGTGTCAATCCATATCTGCCAAGTGACCCTATGTCAGGGTACCTGAAGTCTCTACCTCGGAGGAGGTTAGACTTCCCGACGGCCGTTCTCTCAGGGGGGCTGATTCATCCAATCCTCACAGCTCTCTTAGTCATTCCCACGCCGGCCGCGATAGCCCCGCTTCCTTTTATGACACGACGCTCAGGAGCCGACGTCATGACGGCAATCACATCCCGACCTGTCAATCTAGTTCGGAACAACGAATCAGGCCTCGGCAAGGGCGGAGTCATCAATTAGAGAACCAGGGTATAAAAGAGGGATGTGTGTAATGGTTCATTGCCCTGTCGTGGTTCTAGCTTGTCTGGTTACTCAGTGCTCTTATGTCTATTGTTCTATTTGGTTTTGACTCGGCTTGTACTATCGTTCCTGTTTACCTCTCGTGTCCTTTGACCTCGGCTTGTCTCTCGCTTACCTGTTCTCTCGGTCCCTCGACCTCGGCTTGTCTCTGACCATTCTTTGCTTTCTCCTTACGTTAGTCCGGCCATTCTAAGGTCCGGTATACGTACTCCTTTCCTGTTCGTACTCTGCGTGTTGGATCCCTGTCCCGATCCTGACACCCTATGTAGGGGGAACAGTCCCTATTCTGCTCTGTGTCAGTGTGTATCAGGGATTTGACTATCTTTATTCAGATTCAAAAATTACAATTCCAGGAAAAATTTAACAAACATTTACAAGAACATGTTATGCACATCATAGAAACAACGTGAACCTCTTTAAAGCCACAAACTTAAGACAAAAAATACGTACACACAATGTGTAAGGGTTTGAAAGAATATTCTGAATCCTTACATGTTTACTTTATCGTTTGTTTGATTTTTGTGAACCATATATAAACTACAAGCAGCGTGAAAACTATAAAAACTCAAGTGGCCATGCTGATCAAATTAAATAGTATGCTTTACACAGCGTATAAGGGTGATGTCACAGCACAACGGGAATCTAACAGGGGAAGAGGTGAAAGTCATCCTCCCCCTCCCACGACCCCGCCATATCTGCCAAGCAGGGGCGGACTGACCACTCGGGCAGATCGGTCATGGACCGAGGGCCCGAGGCAGTCAGGGGGCCCGGCAGCAAAGCCATGCTTCTGACTGTGGAGATCAGAGATCTCCACAGTCAGAAGGAAGGTTGCAGGGGCCCATGGTGATACAGGGGGCCCCAGCGACCTGTCACCCTGCAATTCCATCCCCCTATTCAGCATGAGACCTGGCAGCTTACCTGCTCTCACTGCCAGGTCTCCCCTCTCTCTCCCTGCAGCTAGTGCTCAGTGCTCCGTGTGAAGATGGGAGGCGGGGCAGGAAGTGACATCACACCCCCTGCTTCCCTCCCACACGGAGCACACACAGCATGGATGGAGAGTGAGAACAGGAGCCTGGCACAGCAGATCCTCCCAAGCTGTTGCAGGTAAGCAAGCTATGGGTTAAAAGTGCAGAAACATATGTAGGATGTAGGGGTGAGACAGGGCAGAGGCACACAGGGGTTTATAGAGGTGTGGGTAAGATGTTGGTGAGACACCTCAGGGGTTTGTTTGTTTTTGTCTATTTATTTTGTTGTTGTTTTTCTTAATGTTTTCATATTTTTTGTGCTGTGTGTGTTTTTATCATAAATTTGGAAGTTTTCCACTTATAGTGTGGTGGAATCTCGGTAAAAATAAATTTAGTAGGCCGAGATTACCACGTGGCATGTGTACGTGCATATGCTGACGTATCGATCAGTTGGTTGCACGAGGCAAGATACGATCAGTAGTGTACGGAGCATGTGCAAGAATACAGGATGTAGTATTCCCCTCCTCCATTGTGCTGGACAAGCCATGCGGTCAAGCAGGAAGTTAATTCTTATTTGTATTGATTGGTCAAGAGAATGTGCGGGTGGAGCTTAATATGGGAGGAGTTATGTGCCTATATAAGGAGCCTGCACTATTGTCCGGGGCTCAGAACTTGTGGTATTTTGGTGACGCTAGTCCCTCTGAGTCCCGATCGGTGATCCAATAAAGAATCTCTTCCTTCCTGAAGAAACCTGTGTCCATCTCTCTGTGCTTCGCTTCCGTCAGTTTCTCCGGTATCATTTGGTGCATTGGCCGGGAAGCTCATCGTTCAACGGTAGCTGAGAGGCAGAGGCGTGAGACGGTCTATCTTTGCCCACGTTCTCTACGGCTGCACCCCTGAACTTCTGCGTGGACCTCCCTTCGTCTCGGCGCCACTGGTCTGTTGTCCAGGAGATCATCGGCCTCTACGTGAGAAGTGCTGGGGTGTCCCCGTCGATGAGTGTGAAATCAGGTTCAGGAACGAGGAGGTAAGACAACTGCTGTTTTAGACGGCAGGACCCACTAGGGGTATACCGATTGTGCGGTAGGCCCAAAGGGGTTTGAATCTGTGTATCTGCCCCCTCTGTCGGAGGGAAGGAGCGAAGGCGCACCGCTCGATCGAACGCTCTTTAGTCAGACCGTTTGATTTTGTTAGTCAGGCGGGGTCCTGGTGTAAATAGCCCTAGCCGGACACCGGTGTCTTGTCTAGACTAGCGTTCTAGGGTGTATATTACGTTCGCTAGGTCGGAGGGACCGGGAGACTAAGCGGCGCCTGTGTAAATTCGGTTCGCTAGCTCTCAACCTATCTGGGCTAAGTGGGAAGGCGTGTAAATTTGGAACCCACTAGACTTTTGATAGTGCGACTAAGAGGCGCCTGTGTAAATTCGGTTCTCTAGCTCGCTATATGTGGTGATTGGGCAGTGTGGCTAACCAAAACGGGTGTATATAGTTTTAGGTAGTCCATTCAAGGTACTGGCCAATAGTTTAGTTGGGAATTGTAAATGTGATAAAGATTGTTTAGTAAAGTGTATATCTTGTTAGATAGCGCGAGCTCAGCCGTCTAGCGAGAGTGTTAATAGTGTGTTGCTGTATTATAGTGCACGGTACCATAACCCTGTATATTTACTGACACTGTATATAAGTACTAATCATTGTCGTCCATTGCATGTTTAACACCATAACCATTAATAATTGTATTGTGACCTTAACTTGTGCTTTGACCTATGCTAACCGTACTGTAACCGCTATTTGTAAAAGACGATGTTACTGGGGTGTGTTATAGACGGGTAATTCATATATAGAGAATTATAGCGTGGGTGACTGTATAGTTTCGCCAAAGGACATAATATTGATTATATAGTGACTGGTGTAACAGCTGTGTGTGTACGGGAATTCCCTGAGTGTTTATTGTTATTGTGTACGTTTCACTTGGTAACCGTACCACGTGGTGCTGTTGCCAGAGGAAACGGGTGTGACTGTTGAATAAGTACGCGTGTATAGTATTCGTTGTCGACGACGTTCCATTGTTAAGTATGGGTGCGTCGCAGTCAACGATTCCGGATCCCTTAGGTTGTATGGTGAAGAATTTTAAAAAGGGATTCAAGACATGTGATTTTGGGGTTAAAATGTCCCCTGTACGTTTGGTCACTTTGTGTACTAGGGAGTGGCCTACTTTGGTTGCGGCATGGCCGCCACGTGGCAGTTTGGATCCAACTCTGGTACAGCGCTTACACGTGGCTGTATCAGGTAGGCCTGAACTTTACGGCCAGTTTCCTTATATTGATTGTTGGAGACAGGCCGTAAATGACTCGCCAAAATGGCTCCAGACATGCCACGAGGAGCAATGTCGCCTCATGGTAGCTAGGACTTGTTTGTCCACTAGGACTGGTGTTAGGCCCATTTTGGACACGCCCCCTGAGTCCGAGATCCCTTTGCCGCCCCCTTACTTTCCGTTAAGAGGAAGTGACGCAAATGCAGGAAGTCCTGCAACCCTCCCCTCATTACCCTCATCCACTTCCGCTTCCTCCTCCAGTACAGGATCCACCCCCCCTCGTACTAAATCTCCCCTTCCGGAATCAGAACCAACCCCCATTAAAAACGAATATCCTGATTTGGCGCCACTTCAGACTTCCGGTCAAGCTTCATCTAGCTCGGCTCGAAGTGTTTTATTTACAACTTTTTCCCAAAACCAAGCTCCCACATCCCCATACCCTATTTCTCCCCGACTGGAACCTATGACTGACGCCCCTCCACGTAGCCCCATACAGACCCGACAGTTGACCGGTGCCCAACAATTAAAACACTATCAGATGCCTCTTCGTCTGAATCCTGGGTCAGCCTATATCGATGCCGCAGGCCAAATGGCACATGCTGACCCAGTCTTTGTATATGTCCCATTCACGACAACCGATCTCTTAAATTGGAAGACCCACAATTCCTCGTATACTGAGAAACCACAAGCTATGACTGATCTGTTCACCTCAATAGTACAGACACATAACCCGACATGGGCTGATTGCCAGCAGTTATTAATGACTTTATTCAACAATGAGGAAAGGACAAGAATTAATCAAGCGGCCATTAAAGCACTAGAGGATAAAGCCCGTACTTTAAACCAAGCCAATCCATCAGCATGGGCCGCAACACATTATCCCAACACCGATCCCGATTGGAATGTAAATGGTGCTGATATGGTTCAACTCAGAGCCTATAGAGACGCTATAATTGCTGGCATGAAAGCCGGAGGAAAGAAAGCCATTAACATGTCGAAGACAGTTGAGGTGATTCAGAAAAGTGATGAAGCGCCCAGTGTCTTTTATGACCGATTATTGGAGGCATACCGCTTGTATACCCCCTTTAATCCGGAAGACGCAGACAATTCCCGAATGGTGAACTCCGCCTTTGTCAGCCAAGCTTACGGAGATATTAAGCGCAAGCTACAAAAGTTAGAAGGGTTTGCAGGTATGTCAATCACCCAACTAATGGAGGAACGAATGTCCACAAAGAGAGCAGTACGAGAGAGACCAACCCAGGGCAGGTTATGGAAACTTTAGAGGCAGAGCGAGAGGTAGTGGAGGCCCCGGAGGGAGTAATGGTAATAGAGGGAGTAATGGAAACAGAGGAAGTGTTAGGGAAGACAGGTATATTCCAGCAGCGCAAAGGTCCCGCGATAGAGAAGGTAGGGACTTTGTAGGATTGGCTGACACGGTCATGGAGGACTATTGATACCGACCGGGCTCCATCCCCCTTGGTCGAGCGGAGCCTATGGTCGATGTATCAATAGGGGGAAAAAGGAGTGCGTTCATGATCGACACTGGTGCTGAACATTCAGTGGTGACTAATCTAGTTGCTCCTCCATCTGGAAGGACTATTACTGTGATAGGAGCAACTGGAAGAAGTGCTGAAAAACCGGTTCTTAAAAGTCGACTCTGTACATTGGGAGGCCACGTAGTAAAACATCAATTCCTTTATATGCCTGAATGTCCAGTCAAATTGCTGGGACGTGATATGCTATCCAAATTACAAGCGCAGATTACGTTCCTACCAAATGGAACAACATCTTTAAAGTTTAATGGACCTTCAGGTATTATGACATTATCCGTACCAAAGGAAGAAGAGTGGCGACTTTATACAGCGTTGACTAGCCAAAACCCTAGGAGTGATGAGACATTATTTAACATACCAGGAGTTTGGGCAGAGAACAACCCACCAGGACTGGCCCGCAATATTCCACCTATAAAAATTGAACTAAAACTTGGGGTTTATCCAGTGAGCCTAAGGCAATACCACATCCCGCAGAAGGTTAAGAAGAACATCCAATCCTATCTGGATAAGTTCATACGGTATGGTATCCTAAAATTCTGTACTTCCCCCTGGAACACCCCATTGCTGCCTGTTCAAAAGCCCGGTACAGATGAGTATCGACCTGTGCAGGACTTGAGAGCAGTCAATGATGCGGTTGTTAGTATACATCCAGTTGTACCCAATCCATATAACCTGCTTGCTTTAATTCCGGGCGGGGCTACTTACTTTACAGTCTTAGACCTCAAAGATGCCTTCTTTTGCCTCCAAATTGCCGCAGAAAGTCAATGTATTTTCGCTTTCCAATGGGAGAACGCTGTAACGGGCTCAAAACGCCAAATGACTTGGACAAGACTGCCCCAAGGGTTTAAAAATTCACCTACCCTATTTGGTTCAGCCCTAAGTCAAGATCTACTGGATTTCGAGTCCATCCCAGGAGAGTGTGTATTGTTACAATATGTAGATGACTTGTTGATAGCAGCAGTTACAAAAGAAATCTGTCAGCAAGCAACGCACGATCTACTACACATTCTCTGGAAGGCAGGATACAAGGTGTCTAGAAAGAAGGCTCAGTTGTGTTTGCCAACCGTCAAATATCTGGGATTCCATATCTCTGAAGGTCAAAGAATTATGGGGCCAGAGAGAAAAGAAGCTGTCTGCCAAATACCAATACCCAAGAATAGAAGACAAGTGCGAGAATTCTTGGGGGCAGCAGGCTTCTGTAGGATATGGATTCCCAGCTACGCGATACTGGCAAAACCTCTGTACGCAGCTATAAAAGGTACAGAGCACGACTCCTTCTTATGGACCCAAGAACAGCAAACGGCATTTGAAGATGTGAAGAAGGCTTTGATGAGTGCCCCAGCATTAGGTCTACCTGATCACACACGACCATTCTATCTGTATGTACATGAGCAAAGAAGAATGGCTGTGGGAGTATTGACACAGTACTTGGGATCATGGCAAAGACCTGTTGCCTACATGTCTAAGCAATTGGATGCAGTGGCCAGCGGACTTCCACCTTGTCTAAGAGCTGTAGCTGCAGCCGCCCTGCTAGTAGCTGAAGCCGATAAACTCACTCTGGGTCAAGAACTTTATGTACGAGTCCCACATGCAGTACAGACGTTGTTGGATTACAAAGGAAATCATTGGTTTAGTAACAGCCGTATGACCAAGTATCAAGCAATGTTGTGTGAAAACCCCAGAGTGCATTTAGAGACTGTAAACACCTTAAATCCAGCTACCCTTTTGCCACAACCTACTGAAAGTCAACATGATTGTTTGGAAGTAATGGATGAAGTATTCTCAAGTAGACCAGATCTTCGTGATTTTCCCATCCAGAACCCCGATGTTCAATATTATACCGACGGCAGTAGTTATGTGAAAGAAGGGATCCGCTATGCAGGATATGCAGTAACAACAATAGACAAGGTGATAGAAGCTCGGCCACTGGCGAAAGGAACATCAGCACAAAAGGCAGAATTGATAGCACTGACACGAGCGTTACAATTGGCTGAAGGTTTAAGAGTGAACATCTACACGGACTCCAAATATGCGTTTTTAACCACTCATGCCCACGGAGCTTTGTATAAAGAAAGAGGACTACTGAATTCAGAAGGCAATCAAATACGCAGCTGAAATCCTACAACTATTGGAAGCAGTGTGGGAGCCGAAAGAAGTCGGTATCATACATTGTCGAGCGCATCTGAGAGGAGATGGTGATGTAACCAAGGGAAATCGGATGGCAGATAGTGCAGCTAAGCGTGCTGCTGAATCAGGAAGACAGGAGTATGTGGGGCATATAGCTGCTCTTATACCAACTCCACTGTCCCAATGGACTCCAGTTTATACAGCTCAAGAAGAGGAGTGGTTAAAGACTGAACCGGGAAAGTATTTGGAGAACAAGTGGTATCAGCTAGAAGATGGAAGAATAGTCATACCAGCAACACTAGCGGTAGAAATTGTCCAAAATTATCATAACGGGACACATTCTGGGAGAGACAGCACAGAAGAATCTCTCAGAAAACATTTCTACATACCAAGATTGTCCAACTTGACTCAGGCCATTGTACGAAGATGTGTAACGTGTGCTAAAAATAATGCAAGACAAGGACCAGTAAAGCCACCAGGAGTCCAGTTTATGGGGGGACTCCCCATGTCCGATTTACAAATTGACTTTACAGTGATGCCTAAATCGGGTGGACATCGTTACCTGCTGGTAATTGTGTGCACCTATTCAGGCTGGGTAGAAGCATGTCCTACTCGTACAGAGAAAGCAGGAGAAGTTGTGAGATTCCTGCTACGAGAAATAATACCCCGATATGGACTACCCTGTTCTATAGGATCGGACAATGGTCCAGCTTTTGTTCATCAGTGCCTACAACAACTGACTCATATGCTTGGTATAAAGTGGAGGCTTCATACAGCATATAGACCCCAGAGTTCTGGTAAGGTAGAGAGAATGAATAGAACTATTAAGAACCAGTTGGCTAAAATGTGTCAGGAAACCCAACTTAAGTGGAACGTTCTCCTACCCATAGCTCTATTGCGAATCCGCAGTACCACTACCAGAAGGATGGGCCTCTCTCCTTTTGAAATCATGTATGGGCGACCACCTCCCGTACTTGGTAACTTAAGGGGGGATTTGAGTCAGTTGGGAGAAGGAATTACCCGGCAGCAGGTTGTAGAGTTGGGTAAGACTATGGAGGAGGTACAGAAATGGGTACAAGATAGATTACCTGTGAATATTTATCCCCCTGTTCATAGTTATCATCCAGGAGATCAAGTGTAGATTAAAGAGTGGAATAATGTACCGTTAGGGCCCAAGTGGAGAGGTCCTTATGTTGTTCTTTTGTCTACCCCTACAGCGATAAAAGTAGCCGAAGTGACTCCGTGGATACATCACTCCAGGGTTAAACCAGCAGCAGTCGATTCTTGGCAAGTTACAGCAGATCCAGAGAATCCCTGCAAGATCCGGTTAAAACGCACTACTCAGTCGGAGTAACGAGGAACTATTGTGGATTACAAATTTTATTGTTACAGGGATTTGGTGAAGTGAGTGTTTTTAGACGGCCATAATAAAGCCTGTCCGCTCACCAGCACATAGTATATAAGCCAGGGAAAGTCTCGAAGGGACTCCTGTGAAGACGAGCAGAACTCCATTCCCTGCAGCCCTTACATCCTGGAAGCTGAGGTGCCTTCGCACGGACGAAGACTGAGGATGACGGCGAAAGATGTGTTTTTGATAGTGTTTATTTATGTGTGTTTTTATATTCAGGAAGGTAGAGGTACCGACACTCCTAGCTGTGAGGTATGCATTAAGACTACGAGAACAGGTAACCATATTTCCCAAACCCTAATTTGGCATTCACAATACGAGTGTAAAGGAGATGTATCGAGATGTAGATACCTAAATATAGACTATAGTGTGTGCCATTTAGGAGTAGGAGAACCTAAGTGCTTCAGTCCGGAGTATCAACCTCGTACAATTTGGTTGACTCTCAGGAATGGAGATCCTCAGGGGACCCTAATTAATAAGACGGTGTTAGAATCCGTACATTCTTCGGGTGTTCTGCTATTTGATGCGTGTAAAGCGATATCGAGTGGTAGAAAGCCGTGGAATGTATGTGGGGATCTTAGATGGGAGAGGACGTATGGGTCTAATGATAAATATATTTGTCCCAGTAGTAAAAATAAATATGTGAGTCCTAGATGCCCAAATAAAGACTATAACTTTTGCCCATATTGGTCTTGTGTGGGGTGGGCGACTTGGGGACAGACAGTAGACAAAGACATGATAGTGACTAAGTTGCCTACCAGCCCATATTGTAAGTCTATGGAATGTAATCCCATCCATATACTTATAAATAACCCCGATAAGTTCTTAGACAAATATGGCAATTTATTTGGGTTTCAGATATACGGGACGGGTTTAGATCCTGGGACAGTATTATTTATAGGGATAGAGACTGATACGGTATCCTCCCAAACTCATCAAGTATACCATTCCTTTTATGAAGAGATGAGTATAGATAATAAGATCCCCCATAATGCTAAAAACCTGTTTATTGATTTAGCCGAAAGTATTGCCGGTAGTCTTAATGTTACCAACTGCTATGTGTGTGGAGGTACTAACATGGGAGACCAATGGCCTTGGGAAGCAAAGGAGGTAATGTCCGGTTCTGAGGCAGTTGACCAACTAATATCTACACAAGCCGATTATCATATGAGTGTTAGAGGTAAATCTGAGTGGAGATTAAAGACCTCCATCATAGGTTATGTTTGCATAGCAAGGAAAGGAATAATGTATAACACTTCTGTAGGAGAATTAACTTGTCTAGGGCAAAAAGCTTATGATGATGATACAAAGAATACAACTTGGTGGTCGGCTTCAAATGTCTCAGAACCATCTAACCCGTTTGCTAGATACGCCAATTTAAAGGATGTGTGGTTTGATTTATCCATCACATCTACCTGGAGAGCCCCAGCAAATTTGTACTGGATCTGTGGTAAGAAAGCCTATTCGGAGTTGCCACAGGACTGGGAAGGGGCATGTGTGTTGGGTATGCTCAAACCATCCTTCTTCTTGTTACCGATTGAAACAGGTGAGACTTTAGGTGTTAAAGTGTATGATGTGAATCATAGGAAGAAAAGGGGGCCCATAGAGATAGGCGCCTGGGAAGATGATGAATGGCCTCCCCAGCGTATCATAGATTATTATGGGCCAGCCACGTGGGCAGAAGATGGTACCTTTGGTTATAGAACCCCTATTTATATGCTCAACCGCATTATAAGATTACAGGCGGTGGTTGAGATTATTACTAACGAAACATCACAAGCGCTCAATCTTCTAGCGAAGCATAACACCAGGATGAGGACAGCAGTCTACCAAAATAGATTAGCCTTGGATTACCTTTTGGCAGTAGAGGGAGGTGTATGTGGGAAGTTTAACCTGAGCAATTGCTGTCTTCAAATAGATGACGAAGGGCAAGCAATAGCTGAGCTTACTAGCCATATGGTTAAACTAGCGCATGTGCCTACTCAGGTATGGAAAGGGTACAATCCAAGTAGTTGGTTTGGTAGCTGGTATGAGTGGTTTGGAGGGCTTAAGGCAGTGGTAGGTGGAGTCCTACTGATTTTAATGTTATGTCTATTCCTGCCGTGTCTTATACCCTTAGTAGTTAGGTCTGTGCAAAGCCTGATAGAAAATATAGCAGAGAGGAAGGCTGCTGCACAGATAATGGCGATTTATAAGTATAAGGCTCTAGATCAGGGAGAACCAATGCAGGAAGATGAGTGTTGAAGATTCACATCATAAGATAAGTCTGGTCTGGTTCAAGGTAACTTGCGGTGTAAGCAAACTAAGGTTAAGTGATGCCTCAAGTAATTGTAAAATATCAAGAGGCATCAAAGGGGGGAATGTGGTGGAATCTCGGTAAAAATAAATTTAGTAGGCCGAGATTACCACGTGGCATGTGTACGTGCATATGCTGACGTATCGATCAGTTGGTAGCACGAGGCAAGATACGATCAGTAGTGTACGGAGCATGTGCAAGAATACAGGATGTAGTATTCCCCTCCTCCATTGTGCTGGACAAGCCATGCGGTCAAGCAGGAAGTTAATTCTTATTTGTATTGATTGGTCAAGAGAATGTGCGGGTGGAGCTTAATATGGGAGGAGTTATATGCCTATATAAGGAGCCTGCACTATTGTCCGGGGCTCAGAACTTGTGGTATTTTGGTGACGCTAGTCCCTCTGAGTCCCGATCGGTGATCCAATAAAGAATCTCTTCCTTCCTGGAGAAACCTGTGTCCATCTCTCTGTGCTTCGCTTCCGTCAGTTTCTCCGGTATCAATAGGGGATTTTTTTTATTATTTAACTAAGGTGTCATTACCTGATATTGCTTGCCTGTTTACAGAATATTTTTTGTACAAGTTTTTATATATTACTTATTTTGCTGTTTAAGTGTATTCCCTATGCTCATGAATATTTAAATGTGTCATGTATAAAATGTAATCAAGATGAAATAAAAAAAATAATGGGGTGGGTTAAAAATTTAAAGGGAAACTTTAGTGCCAGGTTTCCAACCCTGTAATTTCCTGATTCCAGCACCTATGTCACTCGACGCTAGTTCAGGCTCCGCCTCCACTCTTGAGACCTAAGGCACATGTGCAGCAATGGCTGCGCTCGCATTAGTACTTTCCCCATAGGAAAGCATGTATCTATAGGGTTTTACATGTTGCTGGATGTCCTCATGCATAGAGTAAGGACGTCCAGTGTCAGGCGACCAAAAGACGTCTAACAACCCGGAAGTCCCTCTAGTGGCTGTCTAGTAGACAGACACTACAGGTGGAGTTAACCCTCAAAGGTTATTATTGCAGTTTCCTAAATACTGCAATAATTACCTTTACAGGTTTAAAGGGATACTGTAGGCACTAAGACCACTACAGCTCATTAAAGTGGTCTGGGTGCTCTTTCCCTATTGCACTTAGTGCTGCAATGTAAAACATTGCAGTTCCATAGAACTGTAATGTTTACATTGCAGCTCTAAGCCTGCCCTCAGTGGCTGTCTACCAGCCACTAGAGGGCTTCCGGAATCCAAACAGACTTTTGGTCCATTATCTGACGCTTGACATCCTCACAGACCTCCAGTGTCAGATTTTCCCCATAGAAAAGCATTGAATGTTTTCCTGAGGGGAGGTTTAATGCGCGTGCGACCATGCACATTAAACCTCCCCTCAGGAAAACATTCAATGCTTTTCTATGGGGAAAATCTGACACTGGAGGTCTGTGAGGATGTCCAGCATCAGATAATGGACTAAAAGTCCGTTTGGATTCCGGGTTTGTTTTCCTGGCACTATAGGATCCCTTCAAGGGACCTGGGACAGTGCACCCAGACCACTTCTATAAGCTGAAGTGGTCTGGGTGCCTATAGTGTCCCTTTAATTGAGATGGAAGACAAATGTGGGTTATTTGGGAAGAAGTGTTAGGTGTAGCACAGGCACAACTGAGTGGGTTGTGAGGGGGACAGAAATTGATCAGATGGGTGACAACTGTTGTTAGAGAGTAACAAAAGGGGAGGCAAGGAGTGACATATAAAAGAGGGAGTCAGTGGGAAGACACACATACAGATTGGTGAAGATCGAGCGAGACAAACTCAGAAGAAGATGGAGAGTCAAAAGACAACAAAAACACTTGGAGCATATAAATATACCTCATTACACACATGCTGACACTGATTTCAGATGTACTCCTCATTCACATACACACTGATACAAGTTTCAAATACAACCGCATACTCTGACACAGATTTTAGATACACCCCTCATTCACACACACACGCTTACACTCTGCACACATACAAATACACTCCAGCATTCACATACACACTGCTCAAACATACTGCGTTCACATGCTGACAATCCATATAAATCTATCCTGGCATTCATATACAGACTTACCACACTAATGCACACTGGCATTTATACACCAAAACTCCCCTTTGTTCACACACAAGTCCTCCACAAAAATACACTCCTGCATTCACATTCAACATATAACACCCTTACATTCACACATAAACATTGCATACAAATACACTTCTGCTTTTACAAATATCTGCTCTACTCACTCATAGAACAATACATTTACGCTGCATACACGCCTGCATTATATTATCTGGCACTACACAAATTATATTGCAGGATTTATACACACACACACACACACACTCTCCTACTTTGATACAAGGAATACACACACACACACTACTACTTTGATACAAGGAATACACACACACACACACTCCTACTTTGATATAAGGAATACACACACACACACACACTCCTACTTTGATATAAGGAATACACACACACACACACACACTCCTACTTTGATATAAGGAATACACACACACACTCCTACTTTGATATAAGGAATACACACACACACACACTCCTACTTTGATATAAGGAATACACACACACACACACACTCCTACTTTGATACAAGGAATCCACACACACACACGCACTCCTACTTTGATACGAGGAATACACACACACACACACACACACACACACACTCCTACTTTGATACGAGGAATATACACACACACACACACACTCCTACTTTGATACAAGGAATACACACACTCTCTCTCTCCTAATTTGACACAAGGAATACACACACTCTCTCTCTCTCCTACTTTGACACAAGGAATACACACATGGTCATTCACTAAAGAATTGCCTGAAATTTAAACTGAATTTCAAATTGAATGCCTACTTAATGAAATTGAGCAACAAAATTGACTTGGGGAATTTTTCTAATATAACTATTTAGGCCTATAATTTGAAATTAACTTTTCCCAGCAATTCAAATTAAAGAGAATAATCCGGACAGTGTTTTTTGAAAGTTATATTTAACATAGTGTCAGGAATACAAATGTGTATTTATATAGTTTTGAAAACATAATTTCGCTGGCCAGACCCCCATCAGAGAAGTAAAAGGTGTTTTTACTCACCTTTATTCCAGTGCCACGCCAATCTCGTTGCAGCTGGTTCCATCCAAATTGCATGATAGCCAATCCAATGCTTTCCTATAGGAAAGAATTGAGAGGCAATTGCGCATGCGCAGCAAAACACGACGCTGTACTAATCAGCATCTCCTCATAGAGTTGCATTGAATCAATGAAACTCTATAGGAAGTGTTCAAGTCTACAGGCAGAGCGTGGAGACGTTAAACATCAGTGCCTCCCAATAAAGGTGTTCCTAGGCAGTAATGTAAACCCTGAAAAGGCAGTGTTTACATAAAAGAGCCTGCAAGGATTGGCTGTGGATACCAGAACAACTATATTAAGCTGTAGTCGTTCTGGTGACTATAGTGTCCTATTTAATAGTTAATATTTGGTCTGAAGAGCCCAGGATGTAATTTTGCCCGGGGGCCCAGAAAGCTGTCAGTCCGTCCCTGCTGCCAAGTGTCCCTATGTAGGGGTAACAGTCTCTATTCTGCTCTGTGTCAGTGTGTATCATGGTCTCTGAGGACGGGTGTCAATGTTAGGTGATTTCTGCCCTTTATGGATTAAAAGCAGACTCGGCATCAACTGTGTAATTTTCCATGGGAGTTTTGCCATGGATCCCCCTCCGGCATGCCACAGTCCAGGTGTTAGTCCCCTTGAAACAACTTTTCCATCACTTTTGTGGCCAGAAAGAGTCCCTGTTGGTTTTAAAATTCGCCTGCCCATTGAAGTCAATGGCGGTTCGCCGGTTCGCGAACATTTGCGGAAGTTTGCGTTCGCCGTTCGCGAACCGAAAATTTCGGGTTCGCGACAACACTAGTTATAAAGATCTGACGAGATTTGTCACTATACCTTTATAAATCTGATTGTCCTTTTTTGTTATCTTTATATGTTACATATTTGACAATAGTTGCTTCTTTGTTCCCTGCTGGAGTACAGATTGAGTACGGTGTTGATATGTATTTGGAGCGCTCACATATTAGTAACAAACAATAGAAATATAAGCAAAATAAAAAAGGAAGGGAAAAAATACCAGCTAGGAGGCAGGGAATTCCGTACTTACATAAAATGGAATTAACAAACTTGTACAGAACAACATATCGATCCCTAAACATTAATAAGAATATTTATAATATTAATCTAGACACCAGCTATCATACCTAGATCATTTGGCTGCATTGTTTCAATCTGTACTTTGTATTGTTGTTAGTGGGGGTCAGCCTGATAGCAGGTATTCTTCATTTGGATTAACCCATTAACCCTTAACCTTTACAGATGATTAACCCCTTCATTTTCAGGTTTGTTTGTTTTTATATAGAGAGAGAAACGGTTCACGGCTTTGGGATGAATTTGTTTCTGTCCTTGTTTGTTTTCCTACTGATTGATGACTTTTAAGAGATTTAATTAAAGTGATAGGAAAAAACAGGGTTTATAGGCGCTCACTATACCGTAAGATAACAATGGGGGCTGCTGTATACAATACAAGGATTCCCAAACCTTGTGTATTGGTGAAACAGAAGATATAGAATGTGGCGTATACTGCGCCCAAATATTATACGTACATACACCTCTGCGAGGAAAAGTTGGTAAAATACCTCGGAATAATAAAACAGAAAAAAATAATAGTGCAATACAGTATATAACAGTGCAAATATTTGTGCTAGGTAACTGTAGGAAAAACACTCACATACGGTAGAGCTATATAAGAGCTCTACTTTTTAGAAAAAAAAAAGTAGAGCTCTTATATAGCTCTACCGTATGTGAGTGTTTTTCCTACAGTTACCTAGCACAAATATTTGCACTGTTATATACTGTATTGCACTATTATTTTTTTCTGTTTTATTATTCCGAGGTATTTTACCAACTTTTCCTCGCAGAGGTGTATGTACGTATAATATTTGGGCGCAGTATACGCCACATTCTATATCTTAATTAAAGTGATGTTTTAAATGTTGGCAATTTCTGACTCCCTTATTGGTCATTTTACTTATGAATTGGGATAGGTCCACTAATTGACTGTGTCCACCAACGTTTGTCAAACTAATGTCATATTTCTGTGGCAAAGAATTTCTTTTCCAAACAAAACGTTGGCATACACAACGAAAGAGAAAAATACCTGGGACATGCGGGATGGAAAATCAGCCGGACTCCATCAACTGCTTCCTCCAAGTGATTTATTATACGACCCACCATAACCACATACAGAGACCATAACCACATACAGAGATCATAACCACATACAGAGACCATAACCACATACAGAGACCATAACCACATACAGAGACCATAACAACATGCAGAGACCATAACAACATACATAGATCATAACCACATACAGAGACCATAACCACATACAGAGACCATAACCACATACAGAGACCATAACCACATACAGAGACTATAACCACATACAGAGACCATAACAACATGCAGAGACCATAACAACATGCAGAGACCATAACCACATACAGAGACCATAACCACATACAGAGACCATAGCCACATACAGACACCATAACCACATACAGAGACCATAACCACATACAGAGACCATAGCCACATACAAAGACTATAACCACATACAGAGACCATAACCACATACAGAGACTATAACCACAGAGATCATAACCACATACAGAGACCATAACAACATACAGAGACCATAGCCACATACAGACACCATAACCACAAACAGAGACCATAACCACATACAGAGACCATAACCACATACAGAGACCATAACAACATACAGTGACCATAGCCACATACAGACACCATAACCACATACAGAGACCATAACCACATACAGAGACCATAGCCACATACAGAGACCATAACCACATACAGAGACTATAACCACATACAGAGATCATAACCACATACAGAGACCATAACAACATACATAGATCATAACCACATACAGAGACCATAACAACATACAGACACCATAGCCACATACAGACACCATAACCACATACAGAGACCATAACAACATACAGAGACCATAACAACATACAGAGACCATAGCCACATACATAGACCATAACCACATACAGAGACCATAACAACATTCAGAGACCATAGCCACATACAGACACCATAACCACATACAGAGACCATAACATACAGAGACCATAACCACATACAGAGACCATAACCACATACAGAGACTATAACCACATACAGAGACCATAACCACATACAGAGACTATAACCACATACAGAGACTATAACCACATGCAGACACCATAACCACATACAGAGACCATAACCACATACAGATATGGTGGCTGGTGAAGTTTAAAAAAGTCTTTAAAAACTATAATGCCATAAACCTATATAAACACAGATTTGTGACTGATATCCATTTTAAATCTATATTATTTTTTCGCTACAATAAAAACTTGGGGGAACACTGCCCCCCAGGCCCTGTAGACCAGCTTACTGACTGTAAGGGTTAATTAGAAATAGTGAGAGATAATTTGCTGATAGTTTAGAAAATGTTTTTGGCAAAGAATGAGAATGTTAGGGGATTCATTAGTCAGCCTTTATGAAGCGCTATATGTTCAGCTATTTGTGACGGTTGGTTGGTTGGTTTGTTTGTTTGTGTGTTTGTTAGTTTCTGTCAGGTATGTTTAACCTGTAATAAGAATAGTTACCGTGCAGGACACCTCTTCTCACGGTTTAATTAAACAAAGCTTTAGGAACCTCGTCCAGAAAGGAAAGCTGACAGCACTGAATGTCTGGAGTTAAATTAAGGACAGACTCAGAGACCTGTTTCCTGTAGCTAGTCTGGCAGATTGCGAACATGGCACAGGGCTCTGTCAGAGTTTGGTTCATGAATTTATTCATCAGTATGGGTTCAGCAGGTCTGGATAAGATTATGTGGGCCTGGAAAGGGATCTCATTCATGTCCGCTGCTGTGGTTCTGTCTTAGTGAGCCGGTTTGTGAATAACAAGATGCTGGGAGTAAACCCTGTTTGAATACATAAGAAGTGAATTGATGTTCACTAAGTGTGACTTGTTGTTAATTCATGTGCTCGGGACGTATCAGCAAGGCAGGTAATTGTATGTTACAAGCATGCATGCAGAGTTTGGGATTGTATAATCACTTCAAACTGCAGGTGGAAATGGCAGAGAGAATGTATTTTTAGAATTGATCGAAGTGCTGTCATGTGGAAGAGATTATAATACGGCCATAATAAACTCTGAGATTTATAAATAATAATAACCATAGGAATGAGCTGTTTAATGGCAGGATTTACTAAGATGAAATAGTTTTTTGCCCTCAAGTTATATCCCAGCTCTGCATCCCATGTTGTAAACAATTATTACATATAAGAACTTGTTACCGGTAAATTATTGAATTAGACAGTAATATTCCTACAAACTGCTCCGATATTAAAACTCAGGAGAGAATGTATAAAACAAAAAACAATCATATTGGATAATAAATTAGGAAATTCTGGGAAAATGTAGTTTGAATAAATAAAATAATTTTCAAATCTTTGTTTCAATAGTTATGTTTCCAATCAGTTTCTTTATGGGTTAGAGGCCATCTTTCTCACATTAACCAGGAGAGCACTTATTGAAATTTACTGAAGTGGGTCCATATTGAGTTATGTAATAATGTGATATTTCCAGCATTTTGATGGGGTCCCATTCGGTCGGAAACCAGTATATGCCGAGCACATTTCACACACCTTCTACCAACCCCCCAAAAATGAAGGAGGCAAATAAAATATAATTTGGGGCGATTTAAAGGGACACTCAGAGTTTCCAGCAATTTCCCTGTTCTTACCATAAACAATAAAGTAGAGAGTTTCCTTCACGTAGGCCTTTTAACATACCATGTCCATGACCTCAGTGGATGAGCTGAGAATAGTCACGTCCTGGCTGCATGCAGGGCATTTTTCCAGCAGGTTTCTGAGAAGGCACAAGACGCATTGTGGTTTAGTTGTGGAAGTTCTTTCCATGTCACACAGACACATGTATTCCAGGTGATGTTCAAAATTCCAGCAATGAGAGCACGAGATAAAAGACAAAATTAGCCATTACTTGCTCGTCTGCCCATTGACCAAACTTGGCCTAAACAGAGATTGTCAAATATTAACTTTATACATTTTTATAAATGTCACTTTATCCATGCCAAGTATCTTGATTCCCTCTGGTGATTTCGGACCCCCTTTCCTATCCTCTTATAACCCATTTTAGTTGGCCACCAGAAGAAGCCATCTGGCAAGCATGGCTCGTGATTACTGACTGGGTAGCTGGCCTGCTCCTGCCGAATGTCACACCCCTAAAGGTTCTGTGTCACTTGTAGGAGAGATAACATGCAGTGTAATTAGTTATAATAACATCATTTTAAATAACTATGTGCCATGACAAAGCAATCAAGTCATCTTAATGATACAATGTAGAGTTAGTGTAGCTGGACCAAATCCCCTCATGGTCTGCACCCCTTTAAAGATGCTAAATCTACCAATAAGCACTCACTAAAAACTCTTCCCAAAGGAGAAGGAGGCGCATGATCTGAATTTACATCCTGGGTGACTGTAGACACGGAATTCTCACGTACCCATAAATTATCCAATTTTCTCTTGTTTTCTCCATGATAGGGAGTTCTAGAGTCAGTCTATGAGATTATTAGAATGCCTGGAGATACTGAAGGACTAGGGAGAAGAAGGACACATGATGTGCCAGCTACGTACAAGATAAATACATTTAAACATAATAATCTAACAGAACAGGAGAAAATATCAAACTGCCCAACACGTACTGGCTTATTCACTAGAGAGAGAATTATTGTGAATTCAAGTTCAGATTCCAGGCAAAAGTAGCCAAATTTAAAACTGACTTGGATAATATTTCTGATTCTGCTATATTGGCCTAACTTTTCTCACTTTAGTGAATATCCCTGTTAGAATATACAATTCCAGCCTGTAAGCTAATAATATCTGTAGAAATGTAAAATGTGATTTCTTTATTTTCATTTCTAGGGATGTTGCGTTAGCAGTACAGTTTTGTTATATCATTTAGTTATATTTAATGTTAACCAATAAATGGTCTAAGGGTTGGGCAGGTTTGCTATGAATTAAAATGTAGCTGTTTTCGTGTTTCCGAGACTGGTTTCTCTATATAAAAGTAGCAGATGGGGGCAGGACAGCTTGTTCCAGATGTGCCCCTGATTACCACAACTGGATACACTTAGTCACTGTCAGCAGAGCTGGGAAAAGAGATCTACAGATAGAAGAGCATCTGGACTTCTCGTGTTACTTGTCTGTATTGTTCTAATGAGAAAGTAATAAAACCTACGCCTCTGACAGCAATCATAAAAAAGTGGGTGTCCAAAAAAGAAAATCAAGGATGGGAGCAATTTCCATTTATGTTTGTTGTATTTCATTCCCCAGGGAGGGGCATTGCCTAGTGGAGGGGTAGGTTGCAGGAGACACTACGGTACTGGGCCCTGGAAGAAGCATAGCAGAGTACATACCAAACATAAGATAACATACTAAATATGTATCATATATCTACATTTTGTGTAAGGACGCTGTACTGACTTTGATGTAGTATGAATAGCAAATTAGACAAGTTTAAACTTGAAAATAGACAAGATGGAACTTAATGGACACATGTCTCTATTCAGATTTGTAAACATCTAACTGTTTTATTTCTTCTGAAGGAACCAAACCAGTGAGCTGCAAGACACTAGGCCAGAGGACGCACCCATTGATCAGCTGAAGGAGCCAAACCAGTGAGGAGAAAGACACAGGGCCAGAGGACGCACCCATTGACCAGCAAAGGAACCAAATCTGTGAGGTAAAAAATACAGGGCCAGAGGACACACTCATTGAGCAGCTGAAGGAACCAAACCAGTGAGGGGAAAGACGCAGGGCCAGAGAACACACCCATTGACCAGCTGATGGAACCAAACCAGTAAGGTGCAAGACACTAGGCAAGAGTGCAATGCCTTAACTATGGTATCCTCTTACTTCCTGGTTCCACGGAGCCTAGCCACACCCCTTTATGACACGGTCTGCCTAATTAATCTGACTGCACCAGCTGATCAGGGCTGGATTATTGAACTACGTTCCTTACTCACAACCAGGCTACAACTTCGTTGTGAAAGCCTCTGCTACCAAACCGGACTGAAAGACTCTGCAAAGTTCCCTTCACCTCTCCTCATCCAAGACTAAAGATTAAACACTCTTCATACGCCTCTGAGGATATCTCGGGAACCAGTGTTCTATGTGCAGGAAGCTAAGTAAAACCAATGTGATAAGAGTTGCATCTAAAAGCTGTTATTACCTGTCTCCAAAAGTCCTTCGGTAAAAACAATCCTGTTACAGCTAACTTCAACTCATACTTCATATCAGTTATCTGCATCTGTCTTGCTTCAGTTAAAGTATGGAACAGCTATTGTAATTACTTCTCACCTAAACCGTTAACTCTATTAAGAGACTCTTTATTGATTCAGTGTCTGCAATTTTCTATCGTTTACTACTTAAAGCTACAGTGCCTGTAACTGTGGACTTCAGTTATCATTTACTACTTAAGCTACAGTACCTGTAATTTGGAATTAAAGTTTTTACCTTTTACTTTCTTTAATAAATATTCAACTATACGAAATCTGCAGTTGTGTTCCTTCATAACAAATGTTTAAACGTGACAGAATAATCCAGCCATTGTAATGGATCCAGCAGATTTCGATTCTACTATAGCCAGGGGCGTACCTAGAGCATATGGCACCCGGGGCGGGTCCTAGTTTTGGCACCCCCCCCCCCGCACTTTAAAATGTACAAAACACCCACAATTTTTTTTAATGTATGTAGCATTGAGCAGTGCTTCCATGTTTCAATGTAAGCATGCTTTTGTATGGAGTAAGTGTGAGTGAATGAATGGGTGTGTTTGTATGTAGTGTTGGCATTTTAATGCAGGCATGCTTTTGTGTGTAGTGTTGGCGAGATGCAGTGGTGTGGTTATATATAATGGTGATGTTTTAATACAGAGGTGTGTTTGTATGTAGTGTTTGCACTGGAATGCAGGGATGTGTTTGTGTGTAGTGTTGGCAAGATGCTGAGATGTGGGATTGCCATATTTAAGGACACCAAATAAGGGAGCTATCTGCTAAACAGCACCCTAATTTGGTATCTTTACATATGGAATCTCACATAAGGGCACCAATTTAGGGAATTCTCTACTAAATAGCTAAAAGATCTACATTTTAAAAGCCTTTTTCTTAATTTTAATATTTAGGTTGTTTAGTAGATAACTCACTTATTTGTTATCCTTATGTGGGATTGACATATTTAAGGACACCAAATTAGGGAGCTATCTACTAAACATATACACAACCACAGATATACACACGCATTTAGTTATTAAGAGGTCAAACCAACCTCCCTACCTTACTCTGGGAGTGACAAGCGGTTGCTGCTGGGATCTCTGTGCTCTTCCTTCACAGCTCACTTGCACGACCAGTAGTGATGCCGATGCCAGGATGACGTCATACCCCGGCTGCCGGCTTACTGCAGGGCGTACACAAGCTCCTATATGGTCCATAAAAATGTTTAATCTCACTGCCTTCCAGTATATATCTGTCCTATCTGTCTGGGGGAATGTGACAACGTGGTGTATATGTAAGTGGGTGAGTATTACGATCAGGAGAAAGGTATATGGCAGGGTGGGACAGTGTGGTGGATACTATGTCAGTGTGTGCCATTGCACACAGTGGATTGAAGGAGGTGACTGCAGGTGAGGTGGTGAGTATATGGTGTTTTATGTCACGGGTGGGAACAATGGGATTGGGTGTTATATGGAAGAGAGGATATTATGTCAAGGCAGGGCCAGGGTGTATGGCAGGGTGTGTATTATGATACGGTGGAGGTATATAGCAGGGAGGGGATTATGGCAGTGTGGGTATTATATGACATGTTAAAGGGGTATATGCCAGGGTGGGAATTATGACCAGGTAGTGGGTTTATAGCAGGGAGGATATTATGACAAGGCAGGGGTGTATATGGCGGTGGTGTATATGGCAGAGAGGGCAGGGGTGTTGAAAGAGGGGGTGACAGGGAGACTGAGGGAGGGGGTGACAGGGAGACTGAGGGAGGGGGTGACAGGGTGACTGAGGGGGGGTGACTGGTGACTGAGGGAGGGGGTGACTGGTGACTGAGGGAGGGGGTGACTGGTGGCAGAGTGAGGGGGTAACAGAGTGACTGAGGGAGGGGGTGACTGGGTGACAGGGTGACTGAGGGAGGGGGTGACAGAGTGACTGAGGAAGGGGGTGACAGGGTGACTGAAGGAGGGGTTGACTGGTGACTGAGGGAGGGGGTGACTGGTGACTGAGGGAGGGGGTGACAGGGTGACTGAGGGAGGGGTTGACTGGTGACTGAGGGAGGGGTTGACTGGTGACTGAGGGAGGGGGTGACAGGGTGACTGAGGGAGGGGTTGACTGGTGACAGAGTGACGGGGTGACTGGTGACAGGGTGACTGGGGAGGGGGTGACTGGTGACAGAGTGACTGAGGGGGGTGACAGGGTGACTGAGGGTGTGACAGGGTGACTGAGTGGCTATGGGGGGATGACAGGGTGACTGAGGGAGGGGGTGACAGGGTGACTGGTGACAGAGTGACTGAGGGGGGTGACAGGGTGACTGGTGACAGGGTGACTGGTGACAGGGTGACTGGTGACAGGGTGACTGGTGACAGGGTGACTGAGGGGGGTGACAGGGTGACTGGTGACAGGGTGACTGAGGGGGGTGACAGGGTGAGGGGGTGACAGAGTGACTGAGGGAGGGGGTGACAGGGTGAGGGGGGGGTGACAGGGTGACTGAGTGGGGGGGTGACTGGTGACTGAGGGAGGGGGTGACAGGGTGACTGAGGGAGGGGGTGACAGGGTGATTGAGGGGGTGATTGGTGACAGGGTGACTGAGGGGGATGACAGGGTGACTGAGGGGGGTGACAGGGTGACTGGTGACAGGGTGACTGGTGACAGGGTGACTGGTGACAGGGTGACTGAGGGGGGTGACAGGGTGACTGGTGACAGGGTGACTGAGGGGGGTGACAGGGTGAGGGGGGGGTGACAGGGTGACTGAGTGGGGGGGTGACTGGTGACTGAGGGAGGGGGTGACTGGTGACTGAGGGAGGGGGTGACTGGTGACTGAGGGAGGGGGTGACAGGGTGACTGAGGGAGGGGGTGACAGGGTGACTGAGGGGGGGGTGACAGGGTGACTGAGGGGGGGGTGACAGGGTGACTGAGGGAGGGGGTGACAGGGTGATTGAGGAGGGTGAGGGGGTGACAGGGTGATTGAGGAGGGTGAGGGGGTGACAGGGTGATTGAGGAGGGTGAGGGGGTGACAGGGTGAGGGGGGTGACAGGGTGACTGAGGGGGTGATTGGTGACAGGGTGACTGAGGGGGGTGACAGGGTGACTGGGGGGGTGACTGGGTGACTGGGGGGGTGACTGATGACAGGTTGACTGAGGGGGGGTGACAGGGTGACTGAGGGGGGTGACAGGGTGACTGAGGGGGTGATTGGTGACAGGGTGACTGAGGGGGGGTGAGAGGGTGACTGAGGGAGGGGGTGAGAGGGTGACTGAGGGAGGGGGTGAGAGGGTGACTGAGGGAGGAGGTGACAGGGTGATTGAGGGGGTGACAGGGTGACTGAGGGAGGGGGTGACAGGGTGATTGAGGGGGTGACAGGGTGACTGAGGGAGGGGGTGAGAGGGTGACTGAGGGAGGGGGTGAGGGTGAATTTACAATAATGTTTCTTACCATGATTCAGGGGCTGTCTCTCTCCATCCCAGCTAAGGCAGTGCAGGAGGTGCAGGCAGAGTGGCCGCAGGGGAGAAACCTGTCAGAATGCACGCTCTGCGCCCCCTGCTGGCACACTCCATAACAGCATCCCTGGTGCTCAGTGATGACTCAGAACACAGGCTGGGAATCCCCTCCCTGTGCTCTGACTCACTCACTGAGCGCATGAGCCGCGAGGGAGAGGACGACCAGCAGGAGGGACAGAGTGTGGCACCCCCCTACTGGATGGCACCCGGGGCGGACCGCCCCCCCCGCCCCCCCCTTAGTACGCCACTGACTATAGCTACGCTGAATCAAAGAGTTAATGCACTAGCCCAAAGTGTGCAAGACCTGCAAGTTACTAATGAAAGACTTCTCACTTATATCAGAGATTTACAAACTCATACTCCTCATACTACTCTGCACTCGGCTAGTGATCCTGCTGTGTGTAACCCTGAAAAGTTCTATGGAGATCGTTCCAGATACAGGGAGTTCCTCAACTCTTGCAAACTTTTAATTGCTTTGAAACCTAGATCCTATCCTACAGAAAGAACTAAAGTTTGTTCGGTTATTTCCTTTCTAAGAGGTGAACCTATGTCATGGGCTCATTCCTTTCTGGAAAACGATGACCCCATTTTAGATTCACTAGATGAATTTTTTGAAGCCATGTCTCTTCTCTATGAAGATCCTAACAAACAAGCTACAGCTGATTTAACAATCAGAACACTACAGCAAAGAAATAGACCCGTTGAAGATTACATTGCTGAATTCAAAAGATGGGCTATAGAAACGCAATGGAATGACATCACATTGCGCAACCAGTTTCGAATTGGTTTATCGGAAGCTGTAAAAGATGAATTATCTAGAACAGAACTCCCTACTAATTTGAACGCTCTAATTCGCCTATCAATCAGCATTGACAGAAGATTAAGAGAAAGAAAGGCCGAAAAAGCCCTTTCACATTCAAAAGACCGCAAACCTTTCACTCCCTCAAAAGCTCCAGATAAGAATTCCATACCAAGTGAACCTATGGAAATAGGGGCTCCAAAGCCTCCTGACAACCCATCTGAACCAATCGAACCTATGGAAATAGGGATAATAAGAAGTCCCCTCACTCCTGAAGAGAAAAATCGAAGACGTATGTTAAACCTCTGCATGTATTGTGCCTCTCAAGTTCATTTAGTCTCTGATTGTCCTTCATTAAAACGGATAAAAGGCAGAAGGCAGTCTCATGCCTCTTCCATCCTAAGTGTACTTCCCTCTACAGCAAATACTCAAATGTCCCCTATCGTTCTTGTATTACAGTGGGACAATAAAAGAATCATAACCAAGGCTGTTATCGATTCCGGTGCAAATGGAGTATTCATCGACTCAGCCTTTGTAACAAAGAATAAAATTCCTTGTGTTCGTAAAAGAACTTCTGTACCTGTTAAAGTGATTGACGGGTCCCTCATCTCATCGGGACCAATACTTCATGAATCCGTCCCTCTAAAAGTAACCATCAATCATACTCATACGGAAAGTCTTATATTTGATGTTATCTCATCACCATTTTTTCCTATTATATTAGGGATCAACTGGTTAAGGAACCACAACCCTCAAATCTCATGGTTTCCTTTCTCTCTCACCTTTAACTCACATTATTGTAAAGAAACATGTTTACAGCAAATTCCAATTCTTCAGTCTACGAAAGAACCAGCTAAAACCTCATGTTGTTCTGACACCGAACTGGAGTCTCCTCCTCCTACAGTCATTGGTGAATTAAAGAGAAAGTTTACAACAGCTCCTATCCTTCAACTTCCAAATCCTTCATATCCTTATGTCCTTGAAACAGATGCTTCGGAATTTGCAATTGGAGCTGTCCTTTCTCAACACAAAACTCCTCAAGAACCTCCTTTGCCTAAAGTCATTGGAATCTTATCTTCTCTTATTGACGACATTAAAGGTCTCAGTGAAGATGCTCTTGAACTTCCTAAATCAATGAAATTATCCAAGAAAAACGGTCTCTACTATTTTAAAGACCGGATTTATGTACCTCCCTCTTTCAGAATTAAAGTACTTGAATTTATTCATGATTCTCCTCTGGCAGGTCATCCAGGTATGAAAAGGACCCTTGAATTGTCTAAAAGATACTATTGGTGGCCTCGTCAAGACCAAACTATTGAATCTTATGTCAATTCCTGTTCTGTATGCCAAAGATCCAAACATGTGTCCTTGCTAAAGCCTTATCATCCTGACCCTTTCCAAAGAAATGTCACTACTTCTCCTGATCCCATATTGGTCCAGGGTGAAGAAGAATACGAAATTCAAAGTATACTGGATTCAAGGATCCATCGTGGCTCCTTACAATACCTCATCAGATGGAAAGGATATGGTGTTGATGAAGATACATGGGAAAACTCCTCTGTTGTTCATGCTAATAAATTGATTTCCAAATTTCACAAGCATAACCCTTCTAAGCCAAATCAATAGCACCCAGAGGTTGCTCATTAGAGAGGGGGTACTGTAATGCCTTAACTATGGTATCCTCTTACTTCCTGGTTCCACGGAGCCTAGCCACACCCCTTTATGACACGGTCTGCCTAATTAATCTGACTGCACCAGCTGATCAGGGCTGGATTATTGAACTACGTTCCTTACTCACAACCAGGCTACAACTTCGTTGTGAAAGCCTCTGCTACCAAACCGGACTGAAAGACTCTGCAAAGTTCCCTTCACCTCTCCTCATCCAAGACTAAAGATTAAACACTCTTCATACGCCTCTGAGGATATCTCGGGAACCAGTGTTCTATGTGCAGGAAGCTAAGTAAAACCAATGTGATAAGAGTTGCATCTAAAAGCTGTTATTACCTGTCTCCAAAAGTCCTTCGGTAAAAACAATCCTGTTACAGCTAACTTCAACTCATACTTCATATCAGTTATCTGCATCTGTCTTGCTTCAGTTAAAGTATGGAACAGCTATTGTAATTACTTCTCACCTAAACCGTTAACTCTATTAAGAGACTCTTTATTGATTCAGTGTCTGCAATTTTCTATCGTTTACTACTTAAAGCTACAGTGCCTGTAACTGTGGACTTCAGTTATCATTTACTACTTAAGCTACAGTACCTGTAATTTGGAATTAAAGTTTTTACCTTTTACTTTCTTTAATAAATATTCAACTATACGAAATCTGCAGTTGTGTTCCTTCATAACAAATGTTTAAACGTGACAAAGAGGACACACCCATTGACCAGCTAAAGAAACCAAACCAGTGAGGTGAAAGACACAGGGCCAGGGGATACACCCATTGACCAGTTGAAGGAACCGAGCCAGTGAGGTGAAAAACACACCAAAGAATGCACTCATTGACCAGCAGAAGGAACCGAACCAATGAGGTGAAAAACACGCCAGCGGACACACCCATTGACCAGCTGAAGGAACTGAACCAGTGAGGAGAAAGACACAGGGCCAGAGGACGCACCCATTGATCAGCTGAAGGAGCCAAACCAGTGAGGTGAAAGACACTAGGCAAGAGGACACACCCATTGACCAGCTAAAGAAACCAAACCAGTGAGGAGAAAGACACAGGGCCAGAGGACGCACCCATTGACCAGCAAAGGAACCAAACCTGTGAGGTAAAAAATACAGGGCCAGAGGACACACTCATTGAGCAGCTGAAGGAACCAAACCAGTGAGGTGCAAGACACTAGGCAAGAGGACACAACCATTGACCAGCTAAAGAAACCAAACCAGTGAGGTGAAAGACACAGGGCCAGGGGATGCACCCATTGACCAGTTGAAGGAACCGAGCCAGTGAGGTGAAAAACACACCAAAGAACGCACTCATTGACCAGCAGAAGGAACCGAACCAATGAGGTGAAAAACACGCCAGCGGACACACCCATTGACCAGCTGAAGGAACTGAATCAGTGAGGAGAAAGACACAGGGCCAGAGGACGCACCCATTGATCAGCTGAAGGAGCCAAACCAGTGAGGTGAAAGACACAGGGCCAGAGGATGCACCCATTGACCAGCAAAGGAACCAAACCTGTGAGGTAAAAAATACAGGGCCAGAGGACACACTCATTGAGCAGCTGAAGGAACCAAACCAGTGAGGGGAAAGACGCAGGGCCAGAGAACACACCCATTGACCAGCTGATGGAACCAAACCAGTAAGGTGCAAGACACTAGGCAAGAGGACACACCCATTGACCAGCTAAAGAAACCAAACCAGTGAGGTGAAAGACACAGGGCCAGGGGATGCACCCATTGACCAGTTGAAAGAACCAAGCCAGTGAGGTGAAAAACACGCCAAAGAACGCACTCATTGACCAGCAGAAGGAACCGAACCAGTGAGGTGAAAAACACGCCAGCGGACACACCCATTGACCAGCTGAAGGAACTGAATCAGTGAGGTGAAAGACACAGGGCCAGAGGATGCACCAATTGACCAGACGAAGTAACCAAACCAGTGAGGTGCAAGACACTAGGCAAGAGGACCCACACATTGACCAGCTGAAAGAGCCAAACCAATGAGGGAAAATACACTAGGCCAGAGGACGCACCCATTGACCAGCTGAAGGAACCAAACCAGTGAGGTGAAAAACACGCCAGTGGATGCACCCATTGATCAGCTGAAGAAGCCGAACCAGTGAGGTGAAAGACACTAGGCCAGAGGATGCACCCATTGACCAGCGAAAGGAACCAAACCAGTGATACTTGGTGGGACTGCCCAGGAACCCATTAGGTGATTACATAGTAAGATAAAATATTATAATCAGGATTGCCCACTACCCAATGACATTACAGAAGGAAATAACCGAAATAATATAAAGTGTGTGCTGTCATCTCAGCAGGGTCCATGTGATCTGAGCAGTGATACTACCATCCCTACCCCAATCTATTGGTGTTGTAAGCATTCAGTCCTGAAAGCTGGTATTCTACCCACATAGAAACTCCATTTCCATTGCCAACATTTATACTTTTATATCAAGAAACCAAGGGCTTCAGATTCCATCCCATTGCAGGAGATACCAGTGGAACCAAAGTGTAGATTTTAGAGAAGACTGTCCAGACAGTGCCCTTTCTTGTAAATGCCGCTACATGTATCACATGCAGGGCCGGCGCTACAATAGGGCAGCACTGGTGCGCGCTTAGGGCACTCTGGCCCGGGGAGCACAAATATCCAGGTGAGAAGTGCACAACACTCCTCTCCTTACGGTAATTTTCTGCAGCGTGGCCGAGCGCCAGTATCGCGACTGGCTAGTGCAGGAGGAGGGGGTCAGCGAGGGAGTTCCGCTCGATGTTCGCATTTCCTGTATAGCTCCCTCATGCGTCCTGTAGAAGTCCTGGGAGCTGGAATGTGACGTCATATTCTGACTTCCAGGCACCATTGGGGGGCGCGCAAGGGAATTTTACGGGAAATGCGGACATAGAGTGGAACTTCCTCAGAGGCAGCCCACTGGACCCCAGTTTAGCAGAAAGTAGGTAGGGAGAGGGGGAGGGAGTGTGTCTCTAAGCCCCACTCCTTCACACTATTGTCCCCTCCCTTCCACACTGCTGCCACCTGTCCAGTTCCTACCCCCCACAATTCTGCTCTGCTGCCCCTACCATCCCACCATAACCCCAGTCCCCCACAATGCTGCCCTTCTGCTCCCAATACTGTCCTTACCCCCATCATAATCCACAAGTCCCCCCCAATACTGTTCCTACACCCCACCATAACCCCAGTCCCCACAATGCTGCCCTGCTGCCTCCCAATACTGTTCCTACCCCCCATAACCTCAGTCCCCAACAATGCTGCCCTGCTGCTCCCAAATACTGCTCCTAACCTCCCACCATAACCACAGTCCCCCACAATGCTGCCCTGCTGCCCCCCAATGTTGTCTCTACCCTCCCACCATAACCCCAGTCCCCACAATGCTGCCCTGCTACCTCCCAATACTGTTCCTACCCCCATAATCCCAGTGCCCCACAATGCTGCCCTCCAATGCTGCCCCTTCCCCCTACCATAACCTCAGTCCCCCACAATGCTGCCCTGCTGCCCCCCAATGTTGTCTCTACCCTCCCACCATAACCCCAGTCCCCACAATGCTGCCCTGCTACCTCCCAATACTGTTCCTACCCCCATAATCCCAGTGCCCCACAATGCTGCCCTCCAATACTGCCCCTTCCCCCTACCATAACCTCAGTCCCCCAAAATGCTGCCCAACCTCCCCACAATACTCCCACTTTCCCCAATACTATTCCTATAATCCCACAATAGCCTCAGCCCCCCACAATGTTGCCCTGTCCCCCAATACTGTTCCTATACACCCCACCATAGACCAAGTTCCCCACAATACTGACTCTACCACCACTATTGCCCCTAACCACACTGTACTGCCCCTATCCCAACACTGTAAAGCCCCATTCTCCACAATACTGTTGCTGACACTACCACTAACGCCCTAATCCCCCACACAAAATAATTAATCTCCCACATACAGCCCATGTCCCATCACAATAAAGCCCCAATCCACAACAATACTGCCCTTATTCCCCCACAATACCGCCCCTATTCCCCAATACTACCCCTATCTCCCCCACTAAATCCCCTGTTCCACATAGTACTGCCCCTATCCTCCGCACTAAAGCCCTATTGTACAGCGCTACACAATTTGTTGGTGCTATATATATTATAATAATAATAAAGTCCCTATCCCACACAATTCTGCCCCTATCCCCCACACGAAAGCACGGTGACATAGGAAGGGGCTGGTGGGCAAGTAAGAGACACACACATAGTATAATATACTAAAGGGGGTGTAACACACGCACAAAGGGGTAAGACATGCAAGAGGAGATATATAACACTAAAGGGGGTAACAAATTTAAAAGAGAGGTTGCGAGGCACTCAAGTGAAGATACATTTTTTAAGGGAAAGGTGTGGGGGGAAATGTATCTTCGCCTGTGTAGCCAAAAATCCTTGCACCGGCCCTGATCACATGCTTTCTCAATATCGGACTTGTATGCATAATAAACCATCTGCAAGATTTCCCAAGAAAAAATATCATTTCTTATATTAGCGGGTGTGTAAAAGACAGTTGGGCATTTCCCCAAGTTTCCTGGAAAGGGGTTGAGATAGGATTCTGGGAATATTTTTATTAAAGAAAAAAACAACAAAGGAGGCATTTTTTTAAAAATATATGGAAAATGTCCAATTATATAGAAAGGGGAAATCCACTTAGAACAGATTAAGTGCTACGTTGTTCTTGCTTTGTGCCTTAGTTTCTATTAAAAAAGAAAAATATGTCATAATTGTTACAAAACAGATCCCAAAAGAGACCAATCCTTCTCCCTGGGAAATAATGTTGCAAATAAAAGGTAATACCAAATAGAGAATACTGAAATATTGTACAGCGCTGCAGCAAATGTTGCCGATATACAATTTAATTTGCATATATTCAAATAAACTATTATAACAAATGATTCAGTAAAACTGATTGATTTTTTGCACGTTTGACTATTTGGCCTGGTCAGTGCTTTGGTTTAGTGAGCGAGCACCTTTGATATCACGGAGAGCTGTGTTCTACAAATAACCAAATCCAGTTTCCTTATTCCTGGAACGGCAGCTGTTCCCAATTAACCCATTGATGCGCTGAACGATGGCTGTCATTTTCCTTGCTCGCCCTCTGACCTTACCCAGCAGGTAACATAGTTTGCTTTGGCAGTGGTGGTGCATACCTCCAATACTTTATATTTTCCTAAATCGGTTTGTTTATGTTGCCTTTGAAGAGATTTAAGGAGATGTGTTCAGCTGCAAATCTAAAATACTACCAGGTGCGTTTCGGGTGATCTCTTATTGTAGGTTGGTCAAATTATCTATCTATCTATCTATCTATATCTAGTATCTATCTATCTAATATATCTATCTAATATATAATTCTATCAATCTGTCTATCTATCTATCTATCTACCTAATATATCATTCTATCTATATATCTACCTATCTAATATACCTATCTATCTAATATATATATATATATATATATCTGTCTATCTATCTAATATATCATTACGTATATCTATCTAATATATCATTCTATCTATCTAATATAATTATATCTATCTATCTAATATATCATTCTATCAATCGATCCAATGTCTATCTATCTATCATTCTATCTATCTAATGTATCATTCTATCTATCATTCTATCTATCTATCTAATATATCATTCTATCTATTTATCTAATATATCATTCTATATATATATCTATCTCTCTATCTATCCAATCTGTCTGTCTATCTATCTAATCTATGTGTATCTATCTAATCTATCTGTCTAATCTATCTATCTATATATCTATATATCTATCTATACAATATGTCTGTCTATCTAATCTATCTATCCAATTTCTGTTTTTCTATCGTTCTGCCTGTCTGATCTATCAGTCTGTCTAGACCGAATATTCCCTGTGTAGTGAACCATCATCTTAAAATATATGTACCGGGTCAGACAGTGTTTGATAACTGACAGTCTCTGTGGTCTCTATAATTAGTCTCTATGGTCTCTATAGTTAGTCTCTATGGTCTCTATAGTTAGTCTCTATGGTCTCTATAGTTAGTCTCTATGGTCTCTATAGTAAGTCTCTATGGTCTCTATAGTTAGTCTCTATGGTCTCTATAGTTAGTCTCTATGGTCTATTCTTTATACAGAAGAAGGGTACTGCGATGGGGGCGAGTTTCGCTCCCTCCTACGCGAACTTGTTTATGGGCCATTGGGAACAAGAAATGATCTTTGCGGAACCATACTGGATGGAGCGGCTCGCCCTATATCGAAGATTTATCGATGATATTTTAATTGTTTGGAGGGGTGACTGGAAAGATATAGACAACTTCATGACCTACATTAACAACAACAGATGGGGTCTTTCCTTCACGCACAAGAAACACAGGTCCACAATTGATTTTTTAGACTTAACTCTTACAGGGCTTGGGAGTAGAATTATCACCAAAACTTTCCAAAAGAGTGTGGATGTAAACGGTTACTTACACGCTAACAGCTGTCATCATCCCACATGGATCCACAACATCCCTCTGGGACAATTCATTAGAATCAAACGGAACTGTTCGTTTCTGTCTGATTATGAAAGAGAATCCTTTGTTCTATGTCAACGTTTCGTTGAAAAGTCCTATCCACCGTATAAGATTTTGAATGCTTATCTGAAGGGGCTTAACTATGGTGATACCCCCACCCTTGGGAATCAAGTTTTGGATCTTCCCATTTCAAGGCAATCCCCCGCAAGTACTTATCACGAGCAGAAACTACACACAGAGGAGCACTATATGATTCTCCAACTTTTGGACAATGTTCAAGTCCCGAAATACAAGACTGCTAAGTTTAACATCAGCACTAAGGAAGTTGGTAAGGGTACTACACCTATCTTTACAACTTCTTTTAGTAAAGCGTACGATGACATCATTGAGATCCTTCATAAGTACTGGCCCATCTTGAGGAAAGATCCTTGGCTATCCTTTTGCATCTCGGACTCACCAAGAGTTACATTCAGGAAAGCACCTAGCTTGAAGAACATTCTAGCACCCTCCAAATTGCCGTGCCACAAAGAGAGGAAAACGACACTGACAAATAAGGGCCTCACAAGTAAACGTTGTGGTCACACCAAATGCCTGACATGTGGCTTTATTTGGCATTCTATCTCAAGTTTTAGCCCGTTTAATAGCTCTGAATATTTTTTCGTTCAATCAGATATCAGTTGTAACACCTCCTTTGTGGTATACTTGTTAATCTGTCCCTGTGGTCGGCAGTATGTGGGCCAAACAATAAGACCCTTGAAATGTAGGTTCCGTGAACATAGAACAGCTATAATTCGTAACAACTGCAAATCTTCAGTAGCTCGACACTTTTCTACTTTCCACGATAATAATCCTTCTGGCATCAGGTTATTGGGCCTAACGCATATTCCCCCATTCCAAGATTTGGCCAAGAGGAAGAGGGAACTTATCAAATGCGAATCCATGTGGATCTTTAGGTTGAATACCATGACACCCAACGGCCTGAATGAGGAGCTAGATCTATTTTAAGGGGTTTTTATTATTATTGGTTTTTCCTTTTTTATTTCACATCTATTCATACCTTTATGCTGGTTCTGTGGTTTTCTTTTGTGGGTCCTGATCAGATGGTTTTGTGTATATATTAGGGGGTACCTACCATAAGCACCTACGATTATAGATCGCGCTTCAAACCCATCTGGTTCGTTTTGGTTTGCTTATATTTGCATTTTTTCTATGTTGGTTTTTGGTTTGGTACAGATATCTTTCTGTATAAATATCATGAGATATATTATTTATCATTGATATTGATGATTCTAGACCACTCTTGAAGCTGACTGTCATTTATGTACACGATCAGCATCTGTCCCCTTAAGTTATAGGGGTTCTTCACTATAGATGTTTATTGGTACATTTTGGTCCTTTATGTTTTTTAAAAAATTTATGTATGTACATGGATGTCTCAGGGTTTCACCCTTTTCCTCTGTGTGCTCTATGGGTAGCTTTGTTTATTATTTTAGTTGCTACTTCTATTCATCTTTATTCATTTTTTGTTCATTTACTCTGTATTTAATGGTTAATTGGTGGGTGTATATAAAGTTTGAACTGTGGCTGTTCCTGCATCTTGAGAAAGTCCCGTGGGCGGGACGAAACGCGTCGATAAGCCACAGCTGTTAAACTCGACACCGTGATCAGCCGTTGCAGGAAGAGGTCGGGTGCAGGAATTTCCGTGAGTATCCACTCGAAGCGTGTTCTGCTGCCGGCCGGTCTTCGTACACCGCGGTCTTTTTTGAAGGCACCGACCGTGGTGCAACACGTTCCCTGCTGGAGTGCCTTCTCTACCTACCGCGGTCTTTTTAGAAGATTCCGACCGCGGTTCAGCATTATTCTCCCTACACGTCGGATTTCGTCCTGCTCCCACATATTCCTCCGGTTTACACCTCGGTGGGGGCCCCCACCGAGGCTAGGTACTTCTATTGAGCTGTTTTATTTTTATGCTATTTATTTTTTCATGTCTATATTACTGTATGATTTTTTATATTTCTAGATAGCTATATTCTACTATATACCATATATTATATCAATTTTACTAATTGTAGAGTTATCTGGCTATCTTTTTATTAATCATCTAATAATAAATACATTTATATTGGTATAAACATTTTTGATTATTCTTTCAGTTTATTTAGGTGCGCACATGCATTTTATTTCGTGAGCCTACACTCAGATCTAGTCGCTTATATATGTGTGTTGCTGCCCGTTTTATTTATTTTTTGATATTTATTACACCGTGTTTTTTTGAGTTGTTATTTTCTATGGTCTATATAGTTAGTCTCTATGGTCTATATAGTTAGTCTCTATGGTCTCTATAGTTAGTCGTTATTAGTGATGTACCGAACGGTTCGCTGGCGAATAGTTCCTGGCGAACATAGCGTGTTCGCGTTTGCCACGGCGGGCGAACATATGCGCGGTTCGATCCGCCCCCTATTCGTCATCATGGAGTAAACTTTGACCCTGTGCCTCACAGTCAGCAGACACATTCCAGCCAATCAGCAGCAGACCCACCCTTCCAGACCCTCCCACCTCCTGTAAAGCATCCATTTTAGATTCATTCTGAAGCTGCATTCTTAGAGAGAATGCAGAGGAGGGAAAGTGTAGCTGCTGCTGATTTGATAGGGAAATGGATAGCTAGGCTAGTGTATTCATTGTCTACTACAGTCCTGAAGGACTCATCTGATCTCTGCTGTAAGGACAGCACCCCAAAAAGCCGTTTTTAGGGCTAGAACATCAATCTGCTTTTTTTCCCTGTGTAATCTAATTGCAATTGCCTGCCTGCCAGCTTTGTGTCAGGCTCACAGTGGATACTGTGCCCACTTGCCCAGTGCCACCGCTCATATCTGGTGTCACAATAGCTTGCATTTAAAAACAAAAAAAAATGTTTTCCCTGTAATAGATTGAATAGCAGTTAGTTGTCTGCAAGCGTCTGTGTAACAGGCCTACAGCATGTACTCTGCCAACCTCTGCCAGTGCACAGTGCCACTCATATCTGGTGTCACAATAGCGTGCATTTAAAAACAAAACATTTTTTTCACTGTAATAGATTGAATAGCAGTTAGTTGTCTGCAAGCGTCTGTGTGTCAGGCCAACAGCGTGTACTCTGCCAACCTCTGCCAGTGCACAGTGCCTCTCATATCTGGTGTCACAATAGTGTGCATTTCAAAACAAAACATTTGTTTCACTGTTATAGATTGAATAGCAGTTAGTTGTCTTCAAGCGGGTGTGTCAGGCCTACAGCGTCTACTCTGCCAACCTCTGCCAGTGCCACTCATATCTGGTCTCACAGTAGCTTGCACGCATAGTACCACTTATTCAAAAAAAAATGACAGGCAGAGGCAGGCCACCCCGCAGGGGCCGTTGTGGTCGTGGTGCTGTGATTCCCTTTTGCCCTAGAATAATGCCCAGTTTTCAGAAGCCACGTACCCTGAACTTGAAAAGTTCTGAGGACATAGTTGACTGGCTAACACAGGACACCCAATCTTCTACAGCCTCCGCTCGGAACCTTGACGCACCATCCTCCTCCAGCTTAGCTTCAGGCACCTCTCAAGATTCCACTCACCCGCCTGCTGCCACCACCAAAACTAGCACCACAGACACTTGACTTGGTATGTCAGAGGAGTTATTCACACATCCGTTTGAAGAAATGAGTGATGCGCAACCATTATTGACAGAGGATGTAGATAACAGGGATATGTCTCAGGCAGGCAGCATTAAACACATGGAGGTACGGTGTGATGATGATGATGTTGTACCCGCTGCTGCTTCCTTTTCTGAGTTGTCAGATACAAGTGAAGCGGTTGATGATGACGATGCGTCCATGGATGTCACGTGGGTGCCCGCTCGGCAAGAAGAAGAACAGGGCGAAAGTTCAGATGGGGGGACAGAGAGGAGGAGGAGACGAGTTGGAAGCAGGGGGGGGGGTCGTCGCAAGGAGCTAGTGGCACAGTCAGGCAGCATGCATCGGCACCCGGGGTCAGCCCGACAGCACGCCAATCAACGCATGCTGTGTCCACCACCAGAATGCCGTCATTGCAGAGCTCAGCAGTGTGGAATTTTTTTTGTGTGTCTGCCTCTGACAACAGCAATGCCATTTGCAACCTGTGCCAAAGGAAACGAGTCGTGGGAGGTCCAACACCCACCTAGGTACAACTGCTTTGCGTAGGCACATGATCTCACATCACAAACGCCTATGGGATCAACACATGAGTACAAGCAGCACGACTACTCTAAGCCACCATCCTCCTCCTGGTCCAGCATCTTCAGCCACATCAACCACTGCTGTCCTCCTTGCCCCCTCTCAACCATCCGCCACTCCGTCTCTCGCCTTGAGCAGTTCCCGCTTATCTGCCCACAGTCAGGTGTCTGTCAAGGACATGTTTGAGCGTAAGAAGCCAATGTCAGAAAGTCACCCCCTTGCCCAGCGTCTGACAGCTGGCTTGTCTGAACTATTAGCCCACCAGCTTTTACCATACAAGCTGGTGGAGTCTGAGGCGTTCCAAAAAATTGTAGCTATTGGGACACCGCAGTGGAAGGTACCCGGACGAAATTTCTTTTCACAAAAGGCAATCCCCAACCTGTACTCGATTGTGCAAAAGGAAGTAATGGCATGTCTGGCACACAGTGTTGGGGCAAGGGTCCATCTGACCACTGATACCTGGTCTGTAAAGCATGGTCAGGGCAGGTATATCACCTACACTGCGCATTGGGTAAACCTGCTGACGGCTGCCAAGCATGGAATGCGTGGCTCTGCAGAGGAGTTGGTGACACCGCCACGACTTGCAGGCAGGCCTTCTGCCACCTCCTCTACTCCTCCTACTCCATCCTATTCCATAACCTCCTCAGCTGAGTCCTCTTCTGCTGCTGCGTCTTGCTCCACATGAACGGCACCCCCCCAGCTCCCCAGGTACTATTCCACATCCCGGATACGGCAATCACGCCGTCTTGAGTTTGACTTGCTTGAAAGCAGAGAGTCACACCGGACAAGCACTCCTGTCCGCCCTGAACGCACAGGTGGAAAAGTGGCTGACTCCGCAGCAACTGGAGATCGGCAAAGTGGTTTGTGACAACGGAACAAATTTGTTGGCGGCATTGAAGTTGGGCAAGTTGACACATGTGCCGTGCATGGCACATGTGTGTAATCTGATCGTACAACGCTTTGTGCATAAGTACACAGGCTTACAGGACGTCCTGAAGCAGGCCAGGAAGGTGTGTGGCCATTTCAGGCGTTCCTACACGGCCATGGCTCACTTTGCCGATATCCAGCGGCGAAACAACATGCCAGTGAGGCGCTTGATTTGCGACAGCCCTACACGTTGGAATTCAACACTCCTAATGTTCGATCGCCTGCTCCAACAAGAAAAAGCCGTTAATGAATATTTGTATGACCGGGGTGCTAGGACAGCCTCTGGGGAGCTGAGAATTTCTTTGCCACGTTACTGGACGCTCATGCGCAATGCCTGTAGGCTCATGCGTCCTTTTGAGGAGGTGACAAACCTAGTCAGTCGCACTGAAGGCACCATCAGCGACATCATACCATTTGTTTTCTTCCTGGAGCGTGCCCTGCGAAGAGTGCTGGATCAGGCCGTAGATGAGCGTGAAAAGGAAGAGGAAGAGCTGTGGTCACCATCACCACCAGAAACATCCTTATCAGCATCGCTTGCTGGATCTGCGCCAACGCTGGAAGAGGATTGTGAGGAAGATGAGTCAGAGGAGGAATGTGGCTTTGAGGAGGAGGAGGAAGACCAACCACAACAGGCATCCCAGGGTGCTTGTTGTCACCTATCTGGTACCCATGGTGTTGTACGTGGCTGAGGGGGAAGAACATACCTTAATTGAGATCACTGAGGAGGAGGAACAGGAAATGAGTAGCTCGGCATCCAACCTTGTGCAAATGGGGTCTTTCATGCTGTCGTGCCTGTTGAGGGACCCTCGTATAAAAAGGCTGAAGGAGAACGACCTGTACTGGGTGTCCACACTACTAGACCCCCGGTATAAGCAGAAAGTGGCTGAAATGTTACCAAATTACAACAAGTCGGAAAGGATGCAGCATTTGCAAAATAAATTAAAAAGTATGCTTTACACAGCGTATAAGGGAGATGTCACAGCACAACGGGAATCTAACAGGGGAAGAGGTGAAAGTAATCCTCCTCCTCCCACGACCACGCCGGCAAGGACAGGACGCTTTACAGACGTGTTGTTGATGGAGGACATGTGGAGCTTTTTAAGTCCTACGCATCGCCACAGCCCTTCGGGATCCACCCTCAGAGAACGACTCGGCCGACAGGTAGCAGACTACCTTGCCTTAACTGCAGATATCGACACTCTGAGGAGCAATGAACCCCTTCACTACTTTGTGTGCAGGCTTGACCTGTGGCCTGAGCTATCCCAATTTGCAATAGAACTTCTGGCCTGCCCCGCTTCAAGTGTCCTGTCAAAAAGGACCTTCAGTGCAGCAGGAGGTATTGTCACTGAGAAGAGAAGTCGCCTAGGTCAAAAAAGTCTAGATTACCTCACCTTTATTAAGATGAATGAGGGATGGATCCTGAAGGGACTGACAGTGGGCGATACATTCAACTAAAAAAGGCCTGATGAGATGAGCTGCCTTGGGCTAAAAATGGTCCACACGGCATTTTAGCTCTGAATGCCGGTTGACTTGCGTGAATATCCACCACCAACTAGGGTTCAAGCCGCAATGTTTTAGGGCACTTTCTGCCTGGGAAACAAACATATTTTTTTCTGCCCGCTGCTACAGCAGCGGCTGCAACAATACCTAATTTTTCAGGCATGTGTACATGCATATTTTTTTGGGCCTCTGGTGCTGCACTGTGGCTTCAAAAACCAAACCAAAAAAAAGGCACATAACAGGGATTAAACTGATAGGAATAGTACTACTTAACACACCACTCCTATCTGGTGGCACATTAGATTGCACACGCAGTGCCCCAAATTTGAAGTAGGAGGACCGACCAAGCATCTTTTTCCATCTCCCGGTTCCTAAAATCGATGCCATATACACGTCCCCTGATAGGGCGCCAGGTCGTTATTCTCTTGGGCGCCAGCTCGTTATTCTCTTTTTCACTTCACTAGGGACACTTTACTGCACTATGGGCACTTAGACCCACTCTTTGTCTTGCACAGTGTTATTCCTAGCCAGCATCTGTGATGGGAAATCAGGCAGTCATCTAAACGTTTAGATTGAGCTTTAGCTTAGAACACCCTTGAAGGTGATTAAGGAGATTAGGGCTAGTTTAGAGGATTTTTCTTAGACCTATCTGAGTCTTTATAGCCCTTCTACCTATCCAGCATTTCTGGAAACTAGCTAAGAGAAAGGGTGACTGTGTGTCTGTGATACATTTAACTTTATATCACCTTATTGACACTTTTTATGACAGCATCACTCCGGTCTCCATACTCTCTGCCTATACCCATCTATTTAGAGGGAATTTCCTTGCCCCTGGCAATATTATATAATAGGTAATAGTATTACCATTATTACACAATTAGCCACTATAGGGGAATGAGTATAGTATCCCTTTGTTATTTATAAATGATACAATAAAGACTTTTGTCCATTACTCAATTTACTTTAACAAAGGGTACTAACCACGGTATTAGGAAACATTACTCTGCTTTCCCTTTCTCCCTCTATTATACACCTATGCTCACTAGGATTTGTAGGTATCACTTTATTATAGTTGTCTAACCTTTTCCTATGCCAGTTTTAGATCTCCTTCTTGGGAGATTTTTTCTTTTTTCAGTTTATCAGCATACCTGGGTACAAGCCCTCAGTGGGGCTGGCATCACCACCTGACCACATTTCCTCGTTTCTTCCACTCATACCGCTTTTTTTATCTTTGAAGGGGTTTGGTGAAACAAGGAAATAGTCCTCTACTCGTAACAGGGATTAAACTGATAAGAATAGTACTACTTAACACACCTTATAATAACGCAGAGAGAGGAGTCTAAAGAAGAGGAGTCAGAGGAGGAAGGTGGCTTTGAGGAGGTGGAAGACCAAACACAGCAGGCGTCCCAGGGGGCTTGTTGTCACCTTTCGGGGACCCTTGGTGTTGTACGTGGCTGGGTGGAGGAAGAGACCTTCAATGACATCAGTGAGGACAAGGAACGGGACATGTCTAGCTTGGTATCCAACCTTGTGCAAATGGGGAGTTTGCGGTTGTGCAAATGGACTGTTTGCGGTTGTTTGCGGTTGTTTGCGGTGCGTTAAACGGGGAGTTTGTCCCGTCACTGTGAAGCGGGCGTAACCCTTACACTACCTGATCGATGCAACATCATACAGTAGGTCCCTCCCCCTCATTATTCTTATGGCCCCCACCCACCGCTCACGGGTGGGAGCTGGCGGGAGGACAGTAGGTCCCCCCCATTGTGATTTATGGCCCCCACCCACCGCGACTTGTTAGTCGCCTTGAAACAACTTTTCCATCACTATTGTGGCCAGAAAGAGTCCCTGTGGGTTTTAAAATTCACCTGCCCATTGAAGTCTATGGCGGTTCGCCCGGTTCGCCATTTTGCGAACATTTGCGGAAGTTCGTGTTTGCCGTTCGCGAACCGAAAATGTTATGTTCGCGACATCACTAGTCTCTATGGTCTCTATAGTTAGTCTCTGTAGTCAGTCTCTGTAGTCTCTATAGTTAGTCTCTGTAGTCTCTATAGTTAGTCTCTGTAGTCTCTATAGTTAGTCTCTGTAGTCTCTATAGTTAGTCTCTGTAGTCTCTATGGTTAGTCTCTGTAGTCTCTATGGTTAGTCTCTGTAGTCTCTATGGTCAGTCTCTATGGTCAGTCTCTATGGTCAGTCTCTATGGTCAGTCTCTATGGGTGATTATTTCTGAGGACTTAAAGGTAGGCAGACAATGTAATAGAGCAGCAGGAAATGCTAGCAGAATGCTTGGTTGTATAGGGAGAGGTATTAGCAGTAGAAAGAGGGAAGTGCTCATGCCATTGTACAGAACACTGGTGAGACCTCACTTGGAGTACTGTACACAGTACTGGAGACCATATCTTCAGAAGGATATTGATACCTTAGAGAGAGTTCAAAGAAGGGCTACTAAACTGGTTCATGGATTGCAGGATAAAACTTACCAGGAAAGGTTAAAGGATCTTAACATGTATAGCTTGGTGGAAAGACGAGACAGGGGGGATATGATAGAAACATTTAAATACATAAAGGGAATCAACACAGTAAAAGAGGAGACTATATTTAAAAGAAGAAAAACTACCACAACCAGAGGACATAGTCTAAAATTAGAAGGACAAAGGTTTAAAAATAATATCAGGAAGTATTACTTTACTGAGAGGGTAGTGGATGCATGGAATAGCCTTCCAGCTGAAGTGGTAGAGGTTAACACAGTAAAGGAGTTTAAGCATGCGTGGGATAGGCATAAGGCTATCCTAACTATAAGATAATGCCAGGGACTAATGAAAGTATTTAGAAAACTGGGCAGACTAGATGGGCCAAATGGTTCTTATCTGCCGTCACATTCTATGTTTCTATGTTTCTATGGTCTCTATGGTTAGTCTCTATGGTTAGTCTCTATGGTCCCTATGGTCTCTATAGTTAGTCTTTGTAGTCTCTGTAGTTAGTCTCTATGGTCTCTATAATTAGTCCTTGTACACTTAATGTACCATAGACTGATAAGTTCATTTTTATTTTGTTTTAATGTATTTTTACTTACCTTTGATTTTATATTAATAAATAGTGGATTTTAGTACTATTTGGTAGTCTGTCCGATTCCAGGTTCCAGATTGGGGAGTGTCACCCCACAAATTGACACCAGGCGTTTACACCTGAGAGCCAAGGCACATATGGGCTCTTATTAAGATTCCTGTTTATCCAAGAAGGTAGGGTGCTACCTATAACAGCTCAGCTGCGTCATTATAGAGCCTTACCCTGAGGCTCTGAAGATTGTGAGTTTGTCTACCTTTATTTAATTTGCATCAAATACCATCTGCACTAGATTTGTTTTATGTTTTTTTCTCTTTTATTTATCACTCCACATCGAGATTTATATTACCATACAGAGGGGTAAGCTAATATCTGCCTGTCTATTATTCAGCGCTCCACCCACTGATTATAGTGTGTATCCTGTTAATCGTTTTTCTCTATGTATTTATGGTGTGGGAAGAAAGGTGTCCCCTCATGGGTGTTTAAGAGCAGCTATTCACATGTTGATTTTGAAGTGGTACTTACTGTTCACACTGAGCTCACTTGTGAGTCACTTCAGTTAGTCTCTATGTGTCTGAGTGTATAACCGAGCTCCACAGCAATAATACTCCCAGTAATGTGTCTGAGTGTATAACAGAGCTCCACAGCAATAATACTCCCAGTAATGTGTCTGAGCGTATAACAGAGCTCCTCAGCAATAATACTCCCAGTAATGTGTCTGAGTGTATAACAGAGCTCCACAGCAATAATACTCCCAGTAATGTGTGTGAGTGTTTAACAGAGCTCCAAAGCAATAATACTCCCAGTAATGTGTGTGAGTGTATAACAGAGCTCCACAGCAATAATATTCCCAGTAATGTGTCTGAGTGTATCACAGAGCTCCACAGCAATAATACTCCCAGTAATGTGTCTGAGTGTATAACATAGCTCCACAGCAATAATACTCCCAGTAATGTGTCTTTAAACTACAATAATTGTCTTTAGAAATCAGTCTGTGTCCATAAGATACATTATTCTTGTTATAAATTACTTTTTAGTTCTGTAAATTATTAATAAGTTACCTAATATTAATCAGAACAGAATTAACGTGTGTCCCCCTCTTTGTCCATTTAAAATGTTGGGGAGAGGGGGGTGGCACTGGGCACTGTGATAGGCAGCACAGAGGGGGACAGGCTGCTGGGGACTAAAACATTACAAACTGTTTAACACTTAATTCAAAGACGGCACAAGGGGATTCCAGACACTATAACCACTTCATTGAGATTAAGAAGCTATAGTGTCTACAGTGTCCTATTATCAGATTGAAGCAGGAGAAGCTCATACAGGTTTGGCTGTACCAGGCCATGAAGATGTACGTTACCTACCTGAGTGGTCCAACGGAATCAAGATGCATTGAATCGGCTCTGACTGGTGGGAGTATGTGTCCCCTGGTGGCCGGAGACCGAAACCAATGTTTATCACAAACATCACAGCCGTTACCACCTACACCCAAAGCGTAATAATGGCGGTGACATTAAACAGGTTCTGCTACCACGAGATCATCGTGACAAGTCAGAAAGCTACATCTGGACACCTCATGGCTTGGTGTGTACACGAAGTGAGTGCCAGCTGTAAGCCATTAATGTTCGGTACAGTTTGCAATTTCTGTTTGTTGAATATCAGTCTTCACTCCACAGGAAATGTTAGGAGCAAAGTCTAGCGCTCCCTTTCTGGGTTCTTAATGTGATGGCTGAGTTAGCATGGAGTAAGGAGATGATACACACCGAACAATGTGTTACATATATTATCACTATTGGTAAAGATCAATACTCTGTAAAATCAGCAGCAAATTTATACATCAAAGTAAATGTACTATTTAAGTTGTGGGCTTGGTGTTTACAGGCGTGTACATTGCAATGCTCTATTCCCTGGAACACAAGCCATTGTGGGACTACAACAGTGCTTCACAGATAGCCCGCACCCAGAGCCGACTCAAATATTATAGTCAGATGTGTTTGATCTATACATCTATATGATTCTCCCATATAGACCTGTTAACTCTCCCATAATGCCCTTCCTTCCAGGAACAACTGATTGGCGAGTAATTAATGGGAGCAGAGAGCGTGTCTGCGTGTCTGTTCTATGAATGAGTGCATACACTGGGTAAGTGGATAACTGTTTTGGGAGTGTCTGTCCTCCGTGTGTAGTCCATATACTCTGTGTGTGCACATGCCCTGCTTGTGTCTGGATTACTATACCCCTACCCGCAGAGTTCCGCTCAGAGAACAGAGAGATGCCAAGGAAAGTATTACCGGGCCTACCGAGTGGCTGGACCTAATCCGAGTAAGGATAAAAATCATAAACAGCTGAATGAGTCACGGTCAGGATAATAGAAGTACGGAAAATGTAATAAAATAGCCGGGTCAGGGTTACACAGTGCCGGAAATGGATACGGCATGGAGGAAGGAACTGGAACCTAAACATCATGTGGGCTCAGCATCCAACTCACAGGTACTGTGACAGCATATGTGTTCATCGTCCCTTGTTTGGGTTCACATTACCCATTATTGTAGCACTGGAGCTCTGTGTGTTTTCTGATTTGTATATCAATGCTCAGTTACGAACGAGTCTGTTCTGATTATTCTTGTGATCGATTTCTTGGAGACCAACGTTCATTTCTTGACTGGTTTCATTTGAGATGGAATTCTGCCTGCCTTCTCTGATGTCCTAGCTTGTGTATTATGGCTATTCTACGATTACGTCTTGACCTTTCTCAGAAGATTGTTGTCCTGATCATAATTGACTTAACCAGAGACGGCTGTGTCAGTTGCCTGTTTTCACCTAATGGAGGGACAGTGACACAACTCTTTCCTACCCTCACCCATGGGTGTATAGACTGAGGGTGAAGGAACATGTAAGAACTAAGGGTGTCTAAGTTCTAGATCTACATCGCCATACCCTTTGCTCAGTAATGTACCCCTTCAACACCCCATCACTATGGTTTGTGAATTTATGATGGAGGCTGTTTGTGTGTGACAACCCACAGACAGGAGTGGGCAACACAATACTATAAAATGAAAATTATAAAATGATACATAGAAAAAAAAAAAAACAACTAGATACTTCCTCCTACAACCATGGACAAATCAAATTAGCTCGGCTGGCTTGACACATTTCTCTCTAAAACACACCGACAGCCCAATGATCCAGACTGTCAGCTCTTCTACCCAATGTCCCAGAGACTCAGGATACGCAGGAAGAGCACATTGCAGCGGATTTTGAATACCCAGAGTGCATTGTGTTCAGGGTTAAAAGTGTCCAATGGAAAATACTGATCTTATCGGCTCTCAGTTTTGGAGCTGTTGTGTCTGGCCATATTACCGGGTAATTTTCATGGTAACAATGCAAGATGGTCATTTTAATTTTATCACATGACAGGAGGCTTCATATTTTGCATAACTTTCTTTACTTTATGCCTCCAGCAGCACACGTCAATCAGAAAACTTTAAACCAATCAGTAACAGGCATCACATCCATATATACAGCCCTGACAGACACATGACTTCCTCTTTCTTTGCTGCTTACCAGCCAAGGCACAGGTCAGAGTATTTTGCTCCAAACCGTTTTCATTTATATTACATTTATTGTTATATTTGAATGTTTATGGTGTGGTATTTGTCCCCTGCTACCCTCTCCCTTCTCTACCCTGATAATCTGCTAAATTGCTTTTACATTTTGGTATTAGACTTGCTTTTCTTCCCTGATAATTTGCTAGTTGCCTTTTCAGTTGGTATTAGCTTTGTCTCTTTATTATGATAATTTGCTAATTCCCTTTTGCTTTGTGGGGATTACTTTGGTCCTTCTATCCTGATTTTTGCTGTTGACTTTCCATTTTTATATTGGACTTGTCTCTGCTGGAACATTGTTGTTTCACTTTCTCTGATTTAATCTCGTGCGGATCGCAGCATTTTACCGCGATCGCGTTTTGTTTGCTCTGGTGCCAGGACTTCAAGGCAGGTCTCTGGGGGTTGGGGGTACCGGGTGGACTTAGTACTGCACCGGCGGGCCGCGATCGCGGACCGCGTGGCGCATTTGCGCTCGAAAGGCGGCCATTTTGAATCTCGCAGCTCTCGCGAGATTCACGTCGGCCATTCGGTTTTAGCCAGTTCGTGATGCCCACGAACTGGCAGTCTGCTCTACATTGTCAAAAATAAAGTTCCTGTGAAATGAAGTTCTCCAAGTCTTTTTCTGGGTGATTATGTATTAAATGTTCACTGCTAAAATCAATCCTGTTACCAGGGCCGTCTTTAACGCGGGGCAGTTGCCCCGGGCCCAGTTACTCCTGGGGGGCCCAGAGCAGCTGCTCCGTGGGCCCCGCGATTTGCGCAGCCCCCATGGATCGGGCGGTGTGGCTGCACAGAGCCGCACCGGCTCGCACACTGAGGAGGCTCCCCGGGTGGCCCATGCACTAAGGGCCACCCGGGAGCATGTGTCAGCAGGGGCCCGGTCGTGCGCCGTGGCGCTTAAACAGCTCGACCGGGCCCCTTCTTGTTCTGCCGTTACTTCCTCCCACCGGAGATAATAGCCGCGCGGGAGGAGAAAGGCAGGGAGAAGGGGAGTTCCAGAGGAGGACTCCCATCTGCCTCAGACTGCCACTGGACCCCAGGGAAACCACCCTCCAGGAAAAGGTAAGAACCCGGAGGGTGGCTAAATGTATGTCAGTACAGTATGTCTGTGTGTGTCAGTATGTCTGTGTGTGTGTCAGTATGTCTGTGTGTGTGTCAGTATGTCTGTGTGTGTGTCAGTATGTCTGTGTGTGTGTCAGTATGTCTGTGTGTGTGTCAGTATGTCTGTGTGTGTGTCAGTATGTCTGTGTGTGTGTCAGTATGTGTGTGTATTTTTTGTATGTCTGTCAGTGTATGTGTCTGTGTGTGTGTGTGTGTGTGTGTGTGTGTGTGTGTGTGTGTGTGTATGTATGTGTTTGTTAGTAGGCCTGTGTGTGTCAGTATGTCTATGTGTTTATGTATGTCTGTGTGTGTCAGTATGTCTATGTGTTTATGTATGTCTGTGTGTGTCAGTATGTCTGCCAGGATATATTTGTGTGTCAGTGTCTGTGTGTCAGTATGTATCTGTGAATGTTTTAATGTCTGTCTGTGTGTATGTGCCAGTACATCTGTCTGTGTGTATGTCAGTATGCCTGTGTGTGTCAATACGTCTGTCAGTGCCTGTGTGTGTCAGTGTATCTGTCAGCGTATGTGTGTGTGTGTGTGTGTATGTATGTATGTGTGTGTGCCAGTATGTCTGCCAGTATATATTTGTGTGTCAGTGACTGTGTGTGTCAGTATGTATCTGTGAATATTTTAATGTCTGTCTGTGTGTGTATGTGCCAGTACGTCTGTCAGTGTTATTGCGGGTTGGGCGTAATTGGGGGGTGAGGCGGTGGGAGGGGCAGGGCCCTGGGGGCCCAAGAAAATGCATTGCCCAGGGTCCTAATCATATTATAGACGGCCCTGCATGTTACACAACACTGGCAGGTGGAAAAAAAGTTGACAGGATTATGCATGGAGTGCCCACTTATGTAGGACTGATCCCTGCTGTGTGCATATACTGGATGCAGTACTCAGGTCTGCTGGCAGTTTGCTCTATAATGTTACATACAAATGTCATGTGGAATAAAAGTTTTCTTGTAAATCTGGAGGATTAAGAATGGACTTTTCCCTGCTGTGGGCACATAGAGGATGTTTTACTCTATCTGCTGGCAGGGAAATTAAATAAGCTGATAACTTACTCAGCTCCCTAATCCCACTGGACCTCACAACCACTGGATATACTCCATCCCCACAGGGATACAGGACACAGTAGTGGAGGCACATAACGGAGTGACCCCCCTTATGCTGGGTGATCCCCAAGCATGGCAGACACCTCTCCAAAGTGACATTGTGGTTCAGGGGTGACCCCCCTTACACTGGATGAACCCCAAGCGAATCTGGTCCCTGTCCTAGTGACATACCTATACTGGGATATCCTCCCTACGCTGGGTGACCCCCAAGCGAATCTGGTCCCTGTCCTACTGACATACATATACTGGGGTGAACCACCTATGCTGGGCGAATCCCAAGCGAATCCTATTCCAGTACTAGGGACATATATATATATATATATATATATATATACTGGGGTTTAACCCCCACGCCCTAGGACTGGCTGATAACCACGGAGTACGATCTGTTACTGTATGCACAGACCGGAACACAATGGATACATGTATGTCGACAGAACCAGGAAGGAGAGCTTACGGTGCTGCCAAATCTCCACAGTACTATATCTAATAAGGGTGACCCCTTGGTACCATACCTCCCCATACACGGGCTTACATCCCGACATTACTGACCGCTCATCCCGGTCTTATTGAGGGTGACCCCCTCCTCAGACCACTCACAGGAAAGTGGTACTGATTGAAACAATTCTGGGTGACCCCCAGTTGTACGTGGAGGCCCACTAGTGGCAATAAGTGTACTGCCGTACCTGACACCTGTTCAGTACCCCACAAACCGAAAGAGTGTCCCAACATGCCATAAGAGACATACATACAGAGGTGACCGCCCTGCGCTGGATGACCCCCAGGCTAGTCTTACTCCGGTGCTAGTGGCATAGGTACGAAGGGGTGACCCCCCCACGCCCTTTTATAGGGCTTCTACCTTCACAGTACGCTCTGTCATTGTATGCACAGACCAGGGCACACTAGATGCATGTGTTCCGACACCCCTATGCTTCAACTGGGGGATCCCCACACCCTTCCCTTAACCGAGAAGGAGAACTCACAATACTGCCAAACTCCACAATTCTAGGACATATAAGGATGATCCCTTGGATTATACATAGGGAGGCTTTCACGTCTCCCACACTCGGGCTACGCCCCGACATTGCAGACCGCTCATCCCGGTCCTACTGAGGGTGTCCTCATTCTCAGACCACTACCCAGATCCTGAGAAAGTGGTATCGATTGATCGAAATTCTTGGTGACCACAGGGGCACACTGAGTGGCAATAAGCGTACTGTTGTATGATCCTGGCTCCACAGACCGAAAGGGTGTGAACCAACAGGTCGGATTTCCCTCAATTCCCCCGACCGATTTTCAGGTGAGGATTAAAGCCGCCAGGGCAGCTCTGGGGGAAGAAGTCCTCTCCAAGATACTGACTAACCACCTAAACACCATTGGAAGGGCCCAACACTGCTTCCCCAAAGGGGAAAGAGAACACCCCGACTTAGCGGAACTGTCTCTCAGAACGTCCTGTCCATTAAACCTCTCAGGCTCCATCATCAGGGGACGAGGACTTCATCCCTCCCCCTTCTCTGGAGATCATGAGAGAATGGAGAGTCTCCATCGGAAGAGATAAAGTGACAGAACCCGCCTAGCAAGAAAGGTTTCCTTTACTGGACAATCTTGTTTGACTCACATACCACCCGACACCCAGGGTCATCCGAGAGGGGTTTACCGGAGCACCGGGCACACTTTGCCAACTTCTGGCTTCGGGGAAAATAAGTCCGAAACAAGCTCAGGGTGGAATGCCCATGCCCTCTATGAACGAACAAGATAGGCCTCACCAGGGAGCTCGGTGTCACTGCGGGGATATCTATGTCCCGATCAGGCCGGGATCCACGTAAAGGTGTAAGAGAAGGACTCAAAACCAGTTAGGATGAATTACTGGACATGATCAGCCCCGAGTAAAAATTCTATACTTTGCGGAACTGACCCTACCCAAGACTCACCTCTAGAAACTCACGATTGAAGGAATGGGTGCAAAGGGCAATATGTCGGTTGGGGGAACGCAAGGCAGACGGGGCGCAGAACGGCGCAAAACAGCCCAATTAGATGGATTTTACACCTTTGAAGTTAGGGACGAAAGAACAAGGACCTCAGGTGGACGGACTATTGTTTTGGTAGTAAGGAAGAAGACAGGAGACTATCCCCCAGTCATCAATCTAGGCCAACCCAATGGTTTTGGGGCGTACCGACAACTCAAGAAGGAAGGTATACATCTATTAGACCTACTCCTCGAAAGGGGTTTTCAAGATTGGATTTGAAGGACACTTACCTACTGGTTCACATGGTGCCTCAAGAAGTTTCAGAAGCTGGCCATGGCACACTGAAGAGCAAATGGTATCCGCTGTAGCATACCTAGACGACTTGCTGACCTTTTGCAAGTCCAATTCCTGACTACGTTTACAAACGAGATTTATGTTACTGTTTCGGGAATTGTTGGGATTCATAGTGAACAGAGAGGAGTCGGTTCGATCCCAGTTCCGAGTAACTACGTACCTCTACTTCGGAATAGATTCCACCTTGGGAGGATTCCACCTTCCCACATCAGCGATAGCGATTTTTCGTAAGGAAATTCGACGGGTACGGCGGAAAGGCTCCATAATCCCTTGACTATTTCCCAGGACCACTTTACTACCGGGCCAGACATCGGCTGAAAGCTCACTGCCTGAGATACGGGCACACCTATGAAATTGGGATCAGAATGGCAAGGACTTCGATAGTACTCATTACCGAGGTAAAGGAGCCAAGCGTGGCACCTAGAATGATTGTTTTTAATTGGGATCATCCTCTGCTTCTTCAGTTTTAACTTGCCTTCGGGCAGATCCAAAAAGGAGAACATCTATTGATAATGCAGGAGCGGCTAGAGTTGGTGGATTGGTGTCTTCCAAGGGAGACTGGTATGTAAAGGGACTGTCGCAACCAACTAGAGACCTATTATGGGACTCATGGACAACAGGTATTCCCCGAAATAACTTATCCGCATGGAACACTTGGAGTTCGCTGGGGTATGGAAAGGGACTGCGATCCTTTTATTACCCTTATCTACCTCGATGTTGAATCTTTATCATAATTTTCACTACGGGCCGATCGGAACTATCCGACCGTTCCATTAACTGGATACGTTCCGCTATTTCGACGGCGCATAGTACGATTCACGACACTCCGGTCGATCAAGAGCCTTTGATAGGCCGCTTTCTGCGGGGTAGCAAACGGTCCAGAACCATGAGTCAAAGTATCACTGTTGTGGGACTTTGATTGGGGTCTTTTGGAACTAGTCAGATAACACGGACCTATCCCTCCGTCAGCCATAGTCACGTTACTTTAGATTTTTTTCGTCGGGTATCAGATATACTGGAGTTCAACGTAGATAGTCTTTTCAGTATCACAAGAAGGAAGGATCTCTACGGTGTCTCGTAGAACTAAATCCTATTCGCGTCCGTATTTCACCCGGTTCCCGGCGGTTTCCCAGTCTTTGTGCAGTTATAGCGGTGTTTTGTTATATGGAGATCCTAACAACACTTAGATTGTCACATTAAGGACAATCTGCTGGGCTTATATCAACCATACAAGCCAGTTACCATGAACACTCCGTCTAGATGGGTTCATTGGTTGTTATCGCTAACGGGGGTGGAGACGTGCTTTGGGTACTCATTCTGTACGAGGCGCGGCTGCTTCAGGCCTTCATGGGGGGCCTCTATATTTTACAGGCGGCGAATTGGACACGGCGAGACAACTTCCGTATATTTATTTTCGTCAAACCACACACGCATCCTTCTCGCTCATACCACAGCTTTAAAAATGCAAAATATGAAGCCTCCTGTCATGTTATAAAATTGTAGATTATGCTAACGTAGTGTACCTATAATCTTAATTTTAATAATGACAGGAGGCGAGTATTTTCCCTCCCTGTTTCCCTCCCTATACTCTGGGAAATTCTAATTTTCTGGTTGTCATTTTCACAGTATAATTATAAGGTTTTGGGTATTTCAGTATATTTATGGGATGCTTATCTGGTTGACAGGTGTTACAGCTGTGGCGATTATTAAGTATACTAAGGTTGTTTAATGTTTCAGTATATTAACTTAATATAAATATAGATACATATAGTACTGGATTTAATGTGGACATCAGTTGGGTTCCATCACCTTTCACGTATTTCTGTTCTTTTCAGAGTAACCATCATAAAGATCAAGATAAAGCTGGAAGGTTTCAAGTCGTGTTCCAAGTTATGTTCTTGTTAAGCGATATTGGCCGATCCTGAAGTCGGATCCACACTTAAAACAAGTAATCACTAGTTTTCCCTCAGTGACGGCAAGGAGGGGAAGAAATTTTCGAGACACTTTGGTGCAGAGTCACCTGGCACCAAGGAAAAGAGGCACCAACAATTACCTACCGAAAGGCTCGTATAAATGCGGGCACTGCAGCGCATGTGAATTTATGGAAAAGAAGTCCAAGGAATTCACTGACAGCAACAATACAGATGTTTTCCCTGTTCGATCATTTTTTAACTGCAGAACAGAGGGTGTGATTTACTTACTAACCTGCTCATGTGGTATTAAATATGTGGGGAAAACCTTTAGAGCATTTAAACTACGGATCAGGGAACACGTGAATTCAGTTAGGAGACCGCTAGAAACTCCCATATCCCGCCACCTTAAAATACACCATCAGAACTCATCTAAAAAATTGAGGTTTATGGGAATTGAGCATATCCCTCAGACTCAAAGAAAAGATGACTGGGATACGAAACTGAGACAGCGCGAGTCCTATTGGATCTACAGATTGAAGACCCTTTCCCCCGCTGGCCTAAATGAGGGCTTTTCATTTTCCGCTTTTTTATGATTACTCTTTTAGATGTAATATATAGTTAGGGACATCCCTCACAAATCCTATGTATATAATAAGTAGATTGGACACTTGTATATAGTTACTGTTCATATAAATGAATATATTATCCTCCGCATGTTTCGCTTTTACCCTGGTGCGAGATTTAATATAAGGATCATAAATTTGGACAGCTCTTGTATGTGTTTTTCTCCACAATTTATCAGATTCACCTGTTATGCTGTAAAATAGGGAGATGTATGTAATCTTGATACTCCCATACAGCAGGCTCCTTTATTATACTCCCATCATTAGGCTCTCGCTTATGTATTTTCGGTTTACGTTGGGAACATCCTAATACTCTCTATATGGCTAGGTGTCATCACACCTAATAAGGATCCTCTTTTGATGTCCTAGTAATGTACTACTAGGATACTGTGGCAATTGGACTATAAACTCTGGCTGGCTAGCCATACCCTGTGACCTCCCGTTTATGTGCCAAAATTCCCTGTCAGAGTACCATGATGGGTTGCTCTGGACACGGACAATATGGGAGGTCTTATCAGGTTGACAATCCACGTCACCAGAGGATCCCTTAGGTATTTGGAGTTTACGTAGACCGCATTCTACATGGGAGGAGTCACTTGGGAAGGGTAACGGCGTCACTGATTGACGCGATTAAGCCACTCCCCCCCCCCCCCCCCCTACGCCCCCACGTGGGTACTGTGGGGACCGTTACAGCCTGCGGTCATATGGTCCAAGAGGCCATCCAATAGGAAACTGGGTTGGCCTCCCTGCGACCAATCAACGAACCGCAAGTCACGGAGGGGTAATACACATGTCGGATACACACCGGCAAATTGTTATAGGCTAATCGTTACAATCCCTATATAAACGAGCATAAAGCCATACGGAGGTTCATTACTCCTGACGACGGCGTGTTAGCACGCTGAAACGCGCGTCGAGTTTTCTTTTATTTATTTTGTTCAGTTGGTTCACTTAGGTAGCACTTATGGATTAGTTTAAGTTAAGTTAATTTGTATTTTTAGCTACTTAGCCAGGAAGAGAGAAGGGTAATAGGTAGGCACTTGTGATTTTCACTGTGCCGAGGTATAATAGTTTTAGGGACCTCTCTTAGGAAGTAGGTCCTTATTGGGATTGGGGGCTGTTGTCTATGGGGGATTTAGCTTGCTCCTTTTTTTCCCCCTTTGGAGGTGTTCCTCCCCCCTACCCTCTACTTTTTCCCTCAATCTACCTATACTGTTACAACCTTACAGTTTGGAGTAATTAGTACCATCCCCTTTTTTCGTTTGGCTATCTCCCTGTCTAAGAGTTGTTTGGATTTGCATGTGTATTTACACATCTTATCCCTGTACCTTGTCTTCTCTTCCTGACTATTTTTATTCCCTTATATCCCTAGGATTATTAAAGGTAGGGACTCCTTTCTCATCACAACTCTCCCAATTAGGGACCTTGTTTGGGTTCCGTCCTATTTTTTGTTATTTATAATTGTGGGTTATTCCCCAGCAGGGAGGAGTTAGTAGGGCTTTTCTCACTTTTTTCAAGTTATGTTCTACACGTTACTCAGGACTGTTATTTGAATTCCCTGACGTTATAATGGACTGTTTTTCGCATCAAAGAAAGAGGAAGTCATGTGACTGTCAGGGCTTTATATATGGATGTGATGCCTGTTACTGATTGGTTTAAAGTTTTCTGATTGACTTGTGCTGCTGGAGGCATAAAGTAAAGAAAGTTATGCAAAATACTCGCCTCCTGGGTAGGTACACTACGTTAGCATAATCTACAATTTCCATAACAGGCAGGACGCATCACGTAAAAAATTAACCTGCCAAAAAAATTACATTTACCTGCCTTGATTTGACTGGAAAAAAATTGGTATGAATAGAGTGAATTTTGCCACTATGGAATTTCGGGGGGAAAGGATTAGGATGATTCAAAACGGCAAAAAATGCCCCTTTTAGTGTACTGTAAAATATAATAATTGAAATAGGATGTAATATTCTGTATATTTACACTAATAGGAACATGTTTGTGCCATTTGGTTCACATCAAGATAAAAAAAAAAAAGAGAGAGGGGGGAAAAAAGCTTATATTAATCGACTTATTAAATATATGATATAAAAATAGCGATTTTTCTACTGGTCCTCCTTTTTTTTTCCCCTTTTACTTCTCACTTGATCTCACTCGATCTGTGAATAAATGATTAATTATTATATATAATGTATAGCGATTTGTTGTGGAATTCGGACAAATCGCAGATCACCCAAAATTTGTCCAAACTGCGATTTATTTGATCTGAATGCACACATTAACCAAGTGAAAAGATCATATCAAGATATAAATATCAGAGCATGAAATTCAGGAAATGTGTAGCATATTTCCAAAGCCGGAGTGGAATGTTTAGCTCATCTGCCGCAGTAATTATGGTGAATAAGTACCCTGTCCTGGAGGGCAAGGAAAGAATGAGTTGAATTTATGATAGACTTCCTCTCGTGCTTTGCTCGCAGCCCAGCTGTGCATAGAGACCCTACTGTGATGTAGGAACAGCTACTGTGCAGACAGAGGGAACATACAGGATCCGTGCACATGCAGGCAGACACGCAGCCAGACACGCTCCCTCACTTCCATATTGACTCATATTTCAACTCCCTTTACAGACTATTGTATATTAAAGGGACACTCCACACACCTAAAGCAGTTACATTGCTGAAGGACTTTATGTGTGAAGAATGTGTCCTGTTTTTTCATTATACAAAAAAGGTGCAGATTTCATAGAAATTGACACTTTTATAAATGAACTTTGTTACACCCCCCTGGCTGTCAGATAAACACCCGGTCCTGTTACTTCCTGGTTTGTTTAGCTCAGTGGAGAGAAACTCAAGAGGCAGCAATTGCCCAGAGAACCTGCCTTGCAAAGACTTCTCATTGAGCTGCATTGGGAGTCTGTGATTGGACAGCAACAGAAAGTCTGGGCGGGGTTAGGAGGGGAGGGCTTGTAAAGGATCCAGACAAGAGATCTGCAGCTTTTACAAGCTGTGTCTAGATATAACACAGTGAAAAGAAATGCATAACTAACTAAATGCTACATTCTTTCACTGGCAGAATATCTACTAAACAGGGATTTTTGTTTCTTTATTTGGGCAGTGGAATTACCTATTAAAGAGCTAGAATAGGATCACCCCTTTAACGTAATCCTTTAATATGTAAAGTTCTTCTGTCCCAACTGAGAATACAACAAACAAGACCGAACCGAAGCCTTGAATGGTGATAATGCGGTCTGACATAGAATGGAATATACTAATTAGCACGCGGTATATTTATAGTTACATTGACAGATAAACTACCAAAGAGACAGAAAGACAGAAAAACTGACTGACAGAACAAAACCAAGAAAGTGTAGAAAATAAAAATAGTGCAAGAACAACAGTGACCCGCGTGCACAACAAAGTGACACGTAATACAAAAAATGAAATACCAAGTGGATACTGTTCAGTTGGGGCTCCTGGCCTGTCTGTGTCTCTGTGTATAGAAGGATTCCACATGGCTGTCTGAACTCGCTATCTGCTCCGCCAATCTGGTATGGGAATCATGGCTCTCACGTTGAACTCTCAGGACTCTGATTAATGGGAGTTTTATCCCCGATATCCCCTGTATTCTCTTTATATGTGTTTATACCAGATGGCATGCACTATGTGTATTCATGTTATTATTTACAGAATATTATATGAAGATTCAATGTTCAACACATTCTAAAAGTGCGCTGACAGACTGACTGTCAATTAACGAGCAGACAGATTGACACCGAGAGAGAGAGAGAGACAAGCTGATAGACATAATGAAGATTTTTGACACAAGTGAATGCATTGTGAGAGAACATTTGTCACGTACCATGTTCCTGTTATTTTGGAGGTAATGTCACATTGTAATCACTAGCCAAATTGTATTTAGTTATTGTGCGTTTATTTATTTATTCTTTATTTTTCGACAAACTCCTTTTGGGTGAACTTTCTATTTAGATCAGACAGTGCTGGCATAGCCTGGCATCTGATGACAATTCAAAATATCCCATGATTCTCTGCATGGTCTCTGGGAATCGTGGGAAGTAAGGAACGCTCACCGTGCATAAATACAGATCATTCTCACAGCTGCCTGGACAGACGGGTTACTGAATTCAAACTGATTTCTACTTAGTTATATTGCTTACAAATGCATGGATCAAATGTTATGCATATCAATCATTGAATGCAAAGCGGGCTTATACCAGCATTCATAAACCTGCTTAACCCTTCGTGTACCTGAATTGTGCCGTGCAAAGGGTTAATGCTCAAAAAGAATTTGTTCACTAAAAATTAACCAAGGAATTGAGAAAATAGGTAAAAATACCAAAAATAGAAAAACAGGATGGTTGAATTGTATTTAGCTTGGTTTATTTAACCTTGATCAAAATGCACTGTGAATAAAAACATTGCTTTACTCAATGAATCATTAAAATAATTATTAAAGCCCTGCTCGTGCTTTATTGAGTATTATTTCCGTGTTGCTATAACAGGCCTGTGTTGTTATTATAAACTGCGTATTATTTATAAACTTTATAGCAAACGGAATGCTGATGTCTCAGGCACTCCAACACTGCCATCTAGTGACTTTATTGCAGATTACTAACTAGTGACTTGTCAATTCGAACCTCGGTGAAGAATTCAGGGGAAAATAGCAGATTTGGAAGATTTCTCTAAATCACCTCCTTCTCTAAATGTATTAATTTATTCTACCCTTTGTGATTTGCTATTAGGTTAATAAACCAAAACCAACTTTTATTGGAGTTTACTTTGGATTACATTTGCAGTTGAATTGTCATTTGACCACCGCACAGGGTTTAGTGAATAAGTCTATTAAACCCTAGACTATGGAGGGTCATGCACAGTGGTGTCATCTATCATCTTCCAGTGTTACCATGATGTCACACTTAAACAGCATTGTGGCTTAACCCTCCCTCCCAATATTAGTATTTTATGAAGATATGACTCCAACACAGTCAAAATATATCATAAGGAAAAGTACTTTGTCTTCGTATATTCCCTACGTTTGATAAAGGCAGAGCTACCGACAGACAGCTGTGGGGGGGAAAAAGTATTTTTGTGTCCCATGAGATCCTCCATAGACCTCAGTCTATGTGCCAGAGTCCACACCGATGTTGCCCCCTTGGCTAACAAAAAACCAGGAGCTGCAGAGGGTCCATCAGACAAAAATGGCAATAGCTGTGATGGACTGCTTCAGGTGAGCAAAACGTCCCTTCCCCTGCACCCCTGGGCCAACGCACTGCAAGCTGCCATGTCACCATTGTGGGTGACAAGATATCCCAAAAACACTAATACATACGTAAAATGGGTATAGCATACAAACGGTTTATCTTCATCCAGATAAACCTGATGGGAAGATGCAGGTAGGGATCTAAACGATGGCACCAGTGTCAAAACGAGACTTCCCCATCAAAATCCCAGGCAGTTTTGTAGCCCCCTGTTATCATTCCTTTTAAAAGATTAAAGCTGTCTTTGACCAGGGGTTTGAAAGGAGGTAGTGAGCCAGGGAAGGACAAAAAAAACTATTTTATTGAAATCAAAGAAGAAAATGCTTTTACACTTGTAACGTCTTTTTATTATGACATTTAGTATCCGCGAACATTAAATGCCACGTACGTAAAAAACTAAACATGTGGATGCTATAGAAAATCTCTTAACAGTTTTAATGCTTTTTGCAACAGGCTACCTTTATCAGGATTTTAGTGGAAGGTCTAGGTATGAGAAAAAAGACTTGAAATGAGCAATGCCCAGAAAATGTAAGAGTTTATCAATGAAGACAGCTAATCCACCCACAGACATAATGTAACATTATAGACTCATGTTGGGTTCATAGAGTGCAGCCCTTTCCCTCGCCAAACAGTCATACTTTTCCTTTCTCATTAGTTTATGCTCCCGCAATCCCAGCCGTCTCTTTGACACCTTTAACTCTCTTCTCCGCCCTGCTGTGGTCACCCCCCAAACTAACCTTACAGCCGATAGCTTTGCATGCTACTTTACCGACAAGATTGAACAGCTAAGGAAAGAATTCTCCTCACCTTGCCGTTCTCTTTCTCAACCACACGTAAATCATGACTTTCCTACCCTTCAGACTTTCTCCCTGGCTACTGAACAAGAGGTGGCTGCGCTTCTCCTTTCCTCTTGTCCCACCACTTGCCTGCTCCTTTTCTAATGATATCTCCTCCCCTCGTTCTGTCTCGGTTGGAGTCCCTCAAGGCTCTGTCCTTGGTCCCCTTCTATTTTCTCTTTATACTGCCTCTCTTGGCAAACGTATTACCTCTTTTGGATTCCACTACCACCTGTACGCTGATGACACCCAGATATATCTCTCCTCCCCGAACCTCTCCCCCGCCGTCCTGCAACATGTCACTGCTTGCCTTTCTTCCATCTCTGACTGGATGTCCTCCCGCTTTCTGAAACTCAGTCTCTCTAAAACTGAGCTCCTTGTCTTTCCTTCTCCTAATACCGATACTCCTCTTTCGCTCTCCCTTCAAGTTAGTGGTATCCACATAAGTCCATCCTTGAAAGTGCACAGTCTTGGCGACATACTTGATTCTGGTCTCACCTTTGAACATCACATCCAGTATGTTGCCAAATCCTGTAGATTCCATTTTAAAAACATAACCCGCATCCGCCCCTTTCTTACGCAACACACTACCAAGGAGCTTGTCCATGCTCTAGTAATTTCCCGCATGGATTATTGTAACCCTCTCCTGATTGGTCTTCCCAAAAGCCGTATTACCCCGCTACAGTCTGTAATGAATGCTGCCAACAGACAGATTTTCCACTCTAGTCGGTCCTTGTGACAGATCTCCCGTCCCTGGATTTTACAGCTCTATGTTCCTTTGGCCTGTTTGTTCGGTGAAATACATTCACCACATATGTTAACATTGCCCTGTTTGAAAACCGAATAATCGACAGACCACCCATATGCAGAGTGTGCTGCTTGTTGACCCCCATTAATCTTTGCTAACGCCTCTGTAACCGCAATTGCCTCAATCTTCTAAGCGGTCGGCTGGGTGGTCGTCGTTCGTATGTGCGAACACGTGGCGACGGCCATCTTGGGACACGAACACAGACAGAGGTGTTTGGTCATCGAGTGTATGGAACTAAAATTGGACACTCGACGGCGCGAACACTGCTAAGGCTTCCATACGCAAATATGTTCAGCATTATTTACATGAACGAATCGACATTCCGTGAAAACATTATTCGAACCACAGATACTCTGTGAACATATGCACGAACTGTTATTCGTATATAAATATTGTATATTTGATATTCCCGACTGCACAGCCTGATTTCATGGAACTGTTTTGGGCAGGCGCCTCGTGTGCAGTCGGTCTAGACAGCGCTTTCGGGATATGTTGGGTGCTCAGACCCAGGCTATCCGGCGATATAGGACTTGAAGCGATATCTCACTGTTAAATCTATATTTTGAGGTATTTTTATTATGCTTGTCCTGGACCTGAGAGGTAATTATGTGTGTGCTTATGTTGCTGTTCCCTCTCAGGTCCAGTGAGGAATGCCCCACCAGAAACCCCTTGCATGGGGACTTGCATAAAAGGCCAGCTGTGGCTCCTATTAAAGCAGTTCCAGTTTTACCCTCTACACAGAGCCTTGTCTCGTGTCTATTTCCCTGTTTTAGAATTATCGCTTCCAGGATTATTGCAGCTCTACTCACAGTGGGGGGAAAAGAACATCTCTGGCATCTAAACCCCTCTTCCCATCGGGGTGTCCGCCACAGTCCTCTCACACCTCACCCCTCTGTCAGTCGTTATATTGTCTTCCTGTATTATAGAAGTCAATTCAAAGTGCTAACCCATACCTATAAAGCACTGAACAATTTTAGCCCTTCTCATATCTCTTCACAGATCCATAGGTATACCCTTCTCGGTCTCTAAGCTCTGCCCGTGACCTTCTCCTGTGTGCTGCTCGCACCCGTATGGCCAACTCACGCTTGCAGGACTTCTCGCGGGGAGGGAATAGCCTTCCTACTGCCATCAGACTCTCCCCTAGTCTTCAATCGTTTAAGAAGTGCCTTAAAACCCATCTCTTTAGGAAAGCGTATGGCCTCCCAGAGTAACCTCTCCCTCACATACCTGTCTCTTGCTCTCTCCTAATGGGCAGCACTTTACTCTCTCCTCCAGCTCTGCTTCACTCCCACTCACTGTCCTAATGTGTTTTACACCCCACCTCCTATAGAATGTAAGCTCGTTTGAGCAGGGTCCTCTTCAACCTATTGTTCCTGTAAGTTTATTTGTAATTGTCCTATTTATAGTTAAATCCCCTCTCATAATATTGTAAAGCGCTACGAAATCTGTTGGCGCTATATAAATGGCAATAATAATAATAACTCTCATACTCTCTCTGTATTATTAAAGAGTTTCAACACCCCCGTTCCTTACACTGGGTGTCTGGGGTCACTGTGTGTGTATAAAGTCATTGGATGTATAGCGTGAAGAACACACAGCTATAACATGTTTAGTGATTCTGTCTGAGAAAGAGCCACTCTGATTATTGACGTTTACTGTTTTTTGGGATTTTCTATTCTCATTTGGAACTAGTTTTGGAGTTTGTGTCTTGTCCTAGCATTTTATCTGAGTGGATGTTGGAGAGCTGTCTTTTCCATGGAGATTAAGTCTGGTCTGCAGGGTTGAGTCATCCTTCGTTGTTCGAGAACACGTGCACCGTTACACTACAATGCTACGTCCCAAAGCCCCCACAGCTGTGACCCTCCTAGCTCACACTCGGGACTGCAAACAGCTGCATGAACGCCCTCCATTCCCAGTTCAGGGTAGCAGAGATTGTTTTTGGGATCCCCGTACAATATGAAGTACGAGGCCATCCAGCAGTCAATGAACACACATCTCAAACAAGATTGTCTACAAACAAAAATAATACAAAGAAAGTTGGTGCTACATAACTGACTAATGGTAAAACTAAACAGCTTGATTTTCGGTGTTATTCCAAACGTTCAGCTTTAGAGCCAGCTCTCACCAAAAGCTACACAAAACAAATCACACTACAAACAATATATTCTACAAAGTCTATATTCCTCTCTGTTCCTGTTATACACCTGGGTCCAGCTTCTCAGAATGTCACCACCAGGCTCTCCAGCCAAGAGTATAATTTAATTATTATTGGCTTTTATAAAGCACAGACATATTAAAGGACCACTATAGGCACTCAGACCACTTCAGCTTAATGAAGTGGTCTGGGTGCCAGGTCAAGCTAGGATTAACCCTTTTTTATATAAACATAGCAGTTTCAGAAAAACTGCTATGTTTATAATAGGGTTAATCCAGCCTCTAGTGGCTGTCTCATTGACAGCCGCTAGAGGCGCTTCCGCGCTTCTCACTGTGAAAATCACAGTGAGAAGACGCCAGCATCCATAGGAAAGCATTGTGAATGCTTTCCTATGGACTGGCTGAATGCGCACGCGGCTCCTGCCTCGCATGCGCATTCAGCCGAACAGGCGGAGAGGAGGAGGAGAGTCCCCCGCCTGGCGCTGGAGAAAGAGGTAAGTTTAACCCCTTCCACTCCCTAGAGCCCGGCGGGAGGAGGACCCTGAGGGTGGGGCAGCCTCAGGGCACTATAGTGCCAGGAAAACGAGTATGTTCTCCTGGCACTATAGTGGTCCTTTAACCCCTTAAGGACACACGACATGCGTGACATGTCATGATTCCCTTTTATTCCAGAAGTTTGGTCCTTAAGGGGTTAAGCAGCGCTGTATAATTAGGGGGAGAACATACAGTAAACACAGACCAATACAAAAGGATAAAGGAAGCCCTGCCTGTAAGCTGTGAACCAGCCACCGAAGCTCTTTTATACAAAGTGCTGAGTTAGACAGCACGTGAGCTTACAATCTAAAGGATATAATGGCGATTTGAGACAAGAGGTAGCAGGGGGAATATGGCAGTGATGGTCAGAGAGTTACAGCTACTAGTAAAGTGCAAAATGAGTGATTGAGATCTCAGACGCTATTAATTTATTAGGAACCCAGGTGTGAGGGAAATGCTTGGAGAAAATTAGGAGACTCTGTATTGCTGGGAGCTGAGTGAGTGAAGTGAGAGAAGAGACAGTTCAATTAAAGTATTGAATACATACAGCCAGGAGGGGCCAGGAGGTTGTAAATGGTGACATTGTTACAGTAACTACTAATAATACGGTGACACAGGTAAAATAGATGAGGGGCAGTATTTTTGGAGATTCAGTCAGTACCTGGGACTTGCGGGGACAGGAGAAATGAAGAATCAGTATTGCTTGGCGCTGGGTGAAGTGAGGTCTAAGTAAAATTAGCGGACGACGTAGCTGGGCTGCCATGTTAAACCTGGTCGGCTGCCTGCGATACATTTTGCTAACATTTAAATGTCTGGCTTCAAAATTTAAATCGATTTCATGCAAACCTATAAAGGCAACACAATCATTACAGTCAGTTTCTTGTGAATTCTGCCAGATAGTTTTAGATTTACTGCACTCGTTTTTCAGAAATGGCAAATGGTTTCCACAGTGTGAAAAAAGGGACAGGTCTACGCACTACAAACACTACATAGAAATGAAGTGGTTTTGGTACTTACTGTCCCTTTAATTCCTTGTCCGCAACAAAGCTGAGTTTTCAGTATTTGCCTTCTGTATGCATCATATGTACGTAAAATCTGACAATATATATCAGACTGCTTTATTTCCTCTTTTTTTCCAGTTTTCTGGTTTTGTAAGTGGGAATTTGTCGATTTTTGTTTTCAATTTGATTGTTAATAAAACTGTGATTTTCAAAAGAGCGCTGCTTAACTCTTTTCTACTTAGAGTGTAGGCCATCCTAGAGTGCAATTTGTGTTAGAGTGCTGGCCTTATTAGACTGCAGACTGTTTTAGAGTACAGGCTATTTCAGAATTCAGACTGTTTTAGAGTGCAGACCTTATTAGACCGCAGGCTCTTTTAGAATGAAGACTACTTTAGAACACAGGCTGTCTTAGAATGCCGACTGTTTTAGAGTGCAAGCTTTATTAGAGTGCAGGCCATGTAAGAATGCAGACTGTTTTAGAGTGCAAGACGTGTTAGAATGCAGACTGTTTTAAAATGCAGGCTGTCTTAGCATACAGACTGTTCTAGAGTGTAGGAAGTGTTTGCGTGCATGCTGTCTTAGAATGCAGACTGTTTTAGAGTGCAAGCTGTCTTAGAATGCAGACTGTTTTAGAGTGCAAGCTGTCTTAGAATGCCGACTGTTTTAGAGTGCAGGTCACTTTAGAATGCAGACTGTTTTAGAGTGCAAGCTTTATTAGAGTGCAGACTGTTTTAGAGTGCAGGAAGTGTTAGAGTGCAGGCTGTGATAGAGAGTGCTGCCTTGTTTCTTTTATTTCCCACACATTAAGCTGTTGAACAGACGGCTCTGCGGGAGCAGGTAAGCTGGCTGAATAAGGTCTCATTTGTTCCACAAACCAGCTTTGATCTCTTTCAATCTGAGGTCGAGCTTTGTTAATCTGAATATTGAATTTTAAATCTCCCCATGACGTTGGAGCAGTTATATAATAGTTATTCAATCAGGAAAGATAGATTTAGCATTTTTCTAGATTCCAAGTTAATTTTAGGGTCTAGACGTCGTTACCCAATGTCATTGTACTCATTTCATTGACCATGTAAGTATGAAAGAATGGGATTACCTACCTGGGATTCGAACATGTGACTCTGAAATACTGGAGTCCTATCTACCTATTAGACATGAGCCGCAGACTCTGCTATCGATACTTCCTATCAGAACGTAGCTCTTACTGTCCAGCTACATACTCATTAACCAAGAAACCGCAGTCTTTCAGCCACCCACCCTGCTGCCACTTACCTACAGTCAGTACTTCCAGACAGCAGTGACCCCTACCACAGAGAAACCCCAGGGCTAGAGCAGTTTAAAAAATGGGGTATTATTATAAGTGTTATAAAAGGACCCTGTCTTCTCTTACCAACTCTTAGACGCACAAACCGTAACATCAAACTAACCCTACTCCCTCTGTGTCCCGGGAGCCTACACCGTGGGGTAATTGCTGTGCCTCCATTGCCCCATTGTCTTATTTGCCAGTTTATTTGACCCTGCCATTCGTTAGAACATTTAATGTCGGCTATTTGTAGCTATTTATAGTGTGCATCGGGTATTTCTATCATTCCGGATGAGTGAGTATTCCGTCTGTACCTTGCCTCTGCTATAACGATTTGCTGTCTGTAGCTGGTTTTCCCATTTATTGTTACTCTGGAAATCCTTACGGACTGGGCCCAACCCCGGGGAATGCGGAATGTACAGCCGCCTTCGTGAGACCGGAATAATCCTGCAGGTTCACAGACAAGTGATCTGCCTAAACATGGGGAATAGTCGGCAGCTTCGGCCAGACCCATATCAGACATGGGACTCCTCTGCCATCAACGGGAGTGAGAGTTATCCTAGCTCTGACCTTGCAGATATCGTCACCTACATTCATAGAAACATAGAAACATAGAAACATAGAATGTGACGGCAGATAAGAACCATTCGGCCCATCTAGTCTGCCCAGTTTTCTAAATATTTTCATTAGTCCCTAGCCTTATCTTATAGTTAGGATAGCCTTATGCCTATCCCACGCATGCTTAAACTCCTTTATTGTGTTAACCTCTACCACTTCAGCTGGAAGGCTATTCCATGCCTCCACTACCCTCTCAGTAAAGTAATACTTCCTGATATTATTTTTAAACCTTTGTCCTTCTAATTTTAGACTATGTCCTCTGGTTGTGGTAGTTTTTCTTCTTTTAAATATAGTCTCCTCCTTTACTGTGTTGATTCCCTTTATGTATTTAAATTCATTCTATCGTTAACCCGCGTGCGATGGCCGTACAATACTCGTGGGCATTTCTTCCAGTTTGGAAGTTTAAGCATAACTTCCATCAGTCGGCAACAGATCATTTTAGTTAATCAATGTGTCCTGTTAGATATTTATTATAAAGCCTTTCACTGTTAGGTCTCTTGTGATTTGGGTTTTAGAATAATTTGTAGACCTGTGCATGCGGTTTTAAACGAATCACGATTTGTCAGAATTTTGGGTGATTTCTGATTTGTCAAAAATACTAAACTTGAAATCACCGTAGGGACAAATCACAAAACAAGGAAAACGAGGAATGAACAAGCCGTTTATTTTGTGTCGTGATGTGGTGTTCTGCCCGTGGGAAAAAAATAAGATGATTGCTGGTTAGGGGGTAGTAACTAAATGCTGATTTTATTCCCAAATCATGTGAGAAGAGAGCAGTAGAGGAAAACCTCTATATTTATATTATATAGAGAGATATTATATTATATATATATATATAGAGAGAGAGATATTATATAGAGAGATATTATATAGAGAGATATTATATAGAGAGATATTATATATCTTAATGCCTCCTCTGTGCAAGTGATACAGTAACTCGGCCATTCCTTTCGACTTCTATCAGATCTCGTGTGTGAGTTGTGGCTGACACCCTTCAAGGCGCAAAGCGTCTGCATGAAACTTTAGGACACTTAGTGACCCTAACAACCCGCAAATAAGTCAAAACCCAAAATTCAGAAAATACTATAACAATTTATAGCACCATTCTGCTAGTGAGACTCATATGCATGAGGTTTGGACATCACTGGTGGGAGATTTAATGTGAGGAGAAAAGGGGCATCTGAGTGAGTGAGTCTCTAAATATATTAACCAAAGGAGCTTTTTTTGACAGTGTGAGTGAGAGACCGTGGCTAATGAACTTTAATAAACACTTGGCATCCACACAGCTAATATATTTGTTGAGTGGAGCACCGTTCCCTGCCAATAGCCCCCCTGGAACATTTCTCCCAGAATCCCTTTATATTGAGGGTCCAGACAGCTCAGAACCTAAATCCTGACCATTTCTCCAGGGATCCGGCTTCTCCTATTGAAAGGATAACAAAGGCAAAAAATCTTAAAGAAATGACTCATTCATGCTTTGAATATTCCGAGGCTCATTGACCTGTGGCGATCAAACAGTTACCGAAAATTGTGTTAACCTTTAAAATAATCTGTTTGTACGTGAGTGTGCTATGGAAAATGAATCCATACGTACGGTACGTGACTAGGAAATCAGTCATATCAGCTGCCAGCGGTCTGTTTGGTTAATAAAGGCCATATAATTACACAACCTCACTGGGCTAAACTAACAAAACATGAATAATTATTGGCTTTAGTGAGAACACGATTAGAACTCCCGCCCCTTAACAGAGCTGGATGTAATAGGACACACACATTTCTTTGTTGTGGTGGATTCTGGTTCTGTTTAGTCTCGCTGTCTCAGACCTTTTATTCCAAGGTCAGCGGAGAGGACGGACTTTTAACCATTTAGGGGAGACAGTCTAGGCAGAGCTCTGTAATCAGCTGGCTGTGCATCATGGGAAATGTAGTCCAAGGCAGGAGAAATGCACACAATAAGTTCTACCGGCTCCAAGGAATAAAGTGTGTTCTAATCTATAGACTGTAAGCTCGTTTGAGCAGGGTCCTCTCCAACCTATCGTTCCTGTAAGTTTTCTTGTAATTGTCCTAGTTATAGTTAAACTCCCCCCTCTCATAATATTGTAAAGCGCTACGGAATATGCTAGCGCTATATAAATGACAATAATAATAATTCATAATAACTGCGGTGAAATATTCCAAATCACCTAATAATAGCCGCCCCCTTAGTGAGATACTGTTCAAAGAATACCCAACACAACAATGAATCTCTGTCTAATAAAAAATACATATATGTGAGTCTACCTTATGTTAACACATTGGCAAGTAAGATTGAGAACTTACCCCTGGACTGAGGCTCATAACAGCGCCCCCTGCTGCTCCAGTTAGATAACTGCCGGCATTATAATATTTACTGTCACACTCTCTCTGGGGAGCGAAGACTATTTTACCACTAGAAAGCATCTAATAATGGTGTTTGTACAAAGTTAAATGGTAATCGAGGTTTAAAAAAGAATTGTAGGCATCCAGTGTGAATCTTTCTCCAAGTTCTTGTGCTGTATGTGAGCAGGGATCTTACCTCTATCCTATATATGAAATAGTGGAGGGGTGATTGAACGTGAAGATGCTTTTGACTTGCAGTGGCTGGTGCGAATGGGACTTGGTGGATGACTGTATGTGATGGGGGGGGGGGGGAGGGTGACTGGGTATGTAACAGGTGGACAATATGACAGTCTGCAGTTGAATGTGACTAAATCAGGTCTAGTGAGGGTAGCAGATTGACATTGAAGTCATGCTCGCTGTTAACAAGCTAACGAGGTAAGAAACTGTAAAGAGAATCTGCAGAAGTCACAGACAAAGTAAATCGACCTTCATGGTGAGGTGCCTGGATGTACAGCCCCTCGTGGACCCCCCATTGCTCAACCCTCACTTGGCAATCCTATCTACACCTACTACCAGACTTGGGCATTCCAACAAATGTTTGGTTGAATTCCATATCTCCGAATCGCCTTACGGACCTAAAACCAAACAAATGATGAGCAATGCCTGAAAGTTTGGGATTTAAACTTCTAACACGGCACCATAAAAAGAGATCACTGATGGCTAGGAGACCATCACTAAATGTAAATTGTATTCACAGATCAAGTGATCAACAGAAAATAGCAAAAATATCTATATTTACATTTTAATATATATATATTTATTTATTACTATAGATTTACTGCTTCTCCTCTTTCCCTTTATTGATTATTCTTCTCACTTGATCTTTGAACCATATAACCAGTAAATCAGACGGTGGGAAAATGTGCCATAAATATTTATAGTATGTATATATTTTGCAGTATACTGATTGACATACTTTTGCACCATTTTTGGTTTGTCTGAATGTTTCCCTTAATACCTTTCCTTGGACAATATTTGACTGAACCGAACTGTTTCATGACCGACATGCAGGTAAAAAATGTATTTGGGGAAAAATGATTTGGCCAACTGAACAATCGCACCATGCACAAGTTTACCTCCCGCTATTAGGGGTGCAATTTGGACCAGGTGAAATTGGAAGTCTTGATGTTTGATTGGAGAAATAGACAAGTTAAAGGGACTAAAATAAATGCAGAGAGAGTCCAAACTTTCAAAACATAAAATCCTAGCTTTTTTCAAGTGTCCATACCTGTTAGTTATTTGCCACCCAGTAGTTTTTTTGTGGTCAAACGCAGGACTAAAGTGACGCAATATTCCAAGAAATGTAAGTATTTTTATCCAGCTTTTATTTATACAAAGTACAGCCTCGACACTAGGATCCAGGAAATAAACAAGCTTGATTATACCAGCAATAAGCGTTATATCTTCCTTCATGGATGTATATTAATTTCGCAATAAATATTTGTTTAATGTTAAAACATTCCATGGGTTGAAATAAACAGTGGTAAGCGCAGCTTGTTACATTGATGTACACTTTGGCTTGGACGGTATGCACAGATAGAGGGAGAATAAACAGCGCCATATGGACAACACAATTAAACGCAGCGTTATATAACAGACGGCCTTTTATGAAAACATATTCACATTGTGAACTGGATTTGCTGACTTTGATGACGGGTTTGAAAAATCAGTGGACACACCAGAGGAAGAGATAAACAATACACAGTAAATGGCAAGAGAACGTCATCTGATCTGGAATCGTCAGTCTGCCAATAGCATGCACGGTGTAACTTACAAACAGACATGGCTGGACCAAGGTACGACCCAAATAAGTAAGAAATATACAAGAAAAGGTCAACTGTCTGAAACTAAGACCTTGACGTAAAGATGGCTTATCCAAAGGCGGTTGAGGTGTTCCGCTGCTCAGCAATCTACCCACATATGTGTGTACCTACATACCTATGACATAGACGCAAACAAGAGACACGTCCTTTGTGATTTAAGCAAGACTCTGACAGAGTCACTTTAAAGAGGACGTTGGTGGAAACAGGAAAGAAGAGACAATAATGCTTCAGTATGAAAGAACAGAGTGCCATCATGTAATGTCTGACACAGACAGTAATAGCAGGGAATGCAAAACATGCGCATGTGTACAGTGTGACCCAGCATGACACAGTCACGATATACAATCCATGATCACAGTCATGGGCAGTGTGCTTCTACAATGCATGTAACTGTATTAACTTCAGGTGGATTTCATGGGCCTAATGTTAGTGACAGACCACCCGGTCACCCAGGACTTTTACATGTCTCACAACCACCACCTCCTTCTAATAAGGACTATATTTACCCCATTTACCTCTTCATGCCATGCCTCCCAGCCCAGCACTCTTTCCAGTCGCCCAAGAGTTATCCTTTCATAACGCTATTTGGAGGGGTGATAGCAGAGGCATTAAATTATGTGACAGTAATCACCATCACTGGGAGCAGAAGGACACTTTACAAAGGTTCCTAAATTGTTCCAATGTCTAAGTCACCCTGTACCCATTATACAATGGGTCTCTCAATGACATGGGGACACAGACATGCCCCCTTTTTGGGTATGTCCGCCTTTTTCGGCAGTTCTGGTTATGTGATTTGCATCAGTGGCCCACCCTTTTACCCCATCCATAGACTTCCTGCTTTACTGGACACTGCTGTTAATGGGTATGGATTTACTTGAAAGATGAAAGCGTGGGTGTTTTCTCCTATGATTTTCCCTCCAGCACCATCTCCATCAGATACATGACGCTTGGGAGGTAGGACTGTTTTAGTGTTTTTGGTCAATTAGATTTTGTAATTAGGCCCATCATAATTGTCAGCACCAGGCCCACTGGGCTCTTAAAAAGAAAGAAAACCAAGGTACAAAATATTGTGAATCACCAAAGTGATAATGTATGAATGAATATAATACAAACTGCAGATGTGTAGAATTATACGGATTCAAAATAGTATCTGCAAAAGATATATAAACACTACATAGGGTAATATTGTAAGGGACCACTGAGAAGTATGGGTGGTAGAGAACTCACAAAATTAAGTAGAAATCAGGCGTATCTCCCTCTAAATTGGGGAACTACAATACATTCAATACATTCAATATATAAGGAGATATATCTTTTCTAATATGCTCACTGTCCAGCTAATTATATATGTATGTAAGAGGTTTTATGGTGGTGATGTTTGTTCACTACCACCTCAGCTATGTTTAACTGCTGTTTCCTAAAGTAGACTGTCTTTTTTCTATCTGTTCGTAATACCGGAAGTGACATCATGTGGAAGTCACTTGCGTTCCACAGTGGAACGCACACCCATATTGACGATAATTTGGAAGATTTGAAGGACTCTTAGAGTCATCCCTAGTCATTTATATATGTATAAAATAGGTTTTATGATGTTGCCATTTGTTCCACTACGGTTATAGCTAGGTTTAGCTGCTGTTTTTTTAGAGTATACTTTTTTTCGATCTGCTCGGAATACCGGAAATGACGTCATGCGGAAGTTCCACAGTGGAATGCACGCCTACACCGGCGATTGTTTGGAAGATGATTTGAAGGATATTTAAGAGGAATCCTACCCCCATCACAGTCATACATCCCTGAGGAAGTCCATAGAAGGACGAAACGCGTTGGAATTGTTTTATTTGTTTTTTATACCGAACTTTTATTTTGTTTGTACATTGTTTGGTGCTGCTACTACTGTTCCTGATCCCACATCCTGATTGGTTCCGTTGCTGCTTATGAATACCACCTAGTGTGGAGACAAGCTGATTTTACTCTGATACATTGTAAGTGCAATATATACAATTAAATTGTTAATTTTTTATACCATCTGCACTATCTATTTTCTTTTCTGTATTTGGAGTGCATTAGAAGATTTGTCACCATCTCATATTGAGATTCATCGCTGGAGATCTTCTATACTGTCCAGTTCCCCAATTTAGAGGGAGATACGCCTGATTTCTACTTAATTTTGTGAGTTCTCTACCACCCATACTTCTCAGTGGTCTCTTACAATATTACCCTATGTAGTGTTTATATATCTTTTGCAGATACTATTTTGAATCCGTATAATTCTACACATCTGCAGTTTGTATTATATTCATTCATACATTATCACTTTGGTGATTCACAATATTTTGTACCTTGGTTTTCTTTCTTTTTTTCTTGTCACTGAATTTTGAGTGTTTATAAGGGTACACTTGTAAACCTAGGGTACTGTGTGCTATATAGATACTGACGGTTAACCTTTTGTCTTTTTCCACTGGGCTCTTAATCTGGCCCTGGTTACATGTAAGGAGCCTTTGGGCCAGTCCCAAGAAAAAAATAAAGTTTTGCATGTTAGTTCCATTTGGAACGGTGTCTTGTCTTGTGTGGATGTTTAGGGATCCCAGCCACAGAGTTGTTATACCTTTTGGCTGGCTGCATGATCCTTCTTGCCCTGGGATAAATCAAGAGAGCTAGGCCTGAGAGCTGCAAGTGCCTTTGGAAAGGCAAAATAAATCACATTACAGGCAGAGATGGATATCTGCCTGGAAGAGGGGCTGCAGCAGAATAGGCAGAGGGGACAATACCTGCCTAGAAGGAGAGCTTCAGCCTGGTCAGGTGGAAAAGCTCCAGAAGGACCGCCAGTCAAGCCACAGTGAATTGGGCAGAAGAGTTGCAGTTTTCCCCGGTTCCAGCTAGAAAGCAGCCCTGAGGGAGCTCCATGTACCAATTGAAAGTGTCATGATTTTAGGTGACTGGTATTTCTCACCCAGCACTGTGGAACTCTCTGCTGGATTGTAGGATTTGAACCTGCGACCCAAAGGTTGAAGAGATTCCAGGGATGATGCATTAGCCCACTGAGCTATCTCATTAGTCCAATAGGATGGTCATGACCTGATCAAAACTTTACTTCCAACTAACTCAGGTCAGCCACCACCGATCTGAGTGCTTTTTGGACAGAGTGGGCGCTAAGAAAATAGCTTTTGTTTGGGTATGTGGGCATGGGAACCCTGTTTCTTATTAGGAATTGTTAACCGCCGCTGAAGTGTCTGGCCACTAATTTAATTATTTGGTCAGGTACGGACACCTAGGCACCAAGTATGTTGCAATCGCCCAATGAGCTATTATTCTCTAGAGTTTTGGCTGGTGCTTGAGGAGAATAGTATGACAGTTGTAAACACTTTACTTTGCTCTCTGAGCTATAATCATTGAGGGAAAGGGAGTTCTTAGCAGTGACACTCGAGTCCCCTGTAGGTAGGCCGCCACAACGTTGTCTTTGCAAACAGTAAAACACTTTACTTATATGGGGGAACACTTAGATAGCCCCGGGTCCCAGCTAGGATCCATGCAAATAGTGGGGCTATCGGATGTACAGAGCATGAGAAACCAACATATAAAGTTTGGGCTTGAGGCTCTGTACATCCCCGAAATCAGCTCCACAACGTTGCTTGGTTTGGTCCGGTGAATTCAAACTTCAAAACCAAACCAAGCAATAGCCAATCCAGAAAAAGGGCGCAAACAAAATCGTGCCAATCAGCGCTCAGGGAGGAGAGGGGTTTTACCGCACAATCAGGAGAAAGGGCGCAAAACCTCTGTGCATCAATTAGCACTTGGTGAGGAGAGGGGATTCGACGCCCAATCAGGAGAAAGGGCGCAAAACCCCATTGGAATGGGCGCTCCTTCTCGATTAATCAGCGCTCACTCGTGCCGACCCATTAGGAAAATGACTTGAACCCAGTTTGAATTGGAGCTCCTTCTCCTGATTGGTCGGCACGGACTTCCAAGCGGCCAGCGGAGCTTTGCGGCTGCGAAGCCGACTCACAGCTCCAGGGTCTTCGCTGAGGCTCGCACCTCTCTCCGGTGGCTGGCTCAACTTAGGCAGCCCTGGGGAGAGCACTCCTTGGGCAGCTACGAGCCTGGCCTCGCAGCTCCCAGGAGGGAAAACAGTGATTATAGCTTAGAAGCAGGTAGGGCGATCCGAACCGCCAGTACCCCAACAGTGTCCCCACCAACCTCAGGGACCAGTTCATGGAGTCCCGGTGTGAAGACCCTGCAAGGGAAGCAGATACTTTCGGGATACAAATGCTCCCACTGGGTGGCGTTCACCTATACGAAATGGCGCCACCCAGGGGAGCACTTATGAATTACTTCCCTTGCGGTTTCCCACTTATGTTGCAGGTGCGAATGTTCTGATTGATTGGTGTGAACATTCTAATGGGGTACCGGGGTGGACCGCGGTTGGGAGGCGAATGGGCTCTGTTCGCATGAGCGCTCCCAAACGGTCAACAGGGCAAAATACATGAAATGCATACACATACATGGGAAGACACAGAATACAAGGAGAAACCACACAAATAAGCAGTGGTCATGGTACTTAGTGACAGCGGTCTCCGCCACACTCTGCTATTTGTATCTCAGATATCACATACATAGACACACATTACACAAATACACATATGCAGGCACACTAGAACACATATAAATACATTCACTAACACTCAGACACACATACAAAAACACACTAACACACATACACAGGCAAATACTAATATACATACACAGATACACACACATATAAACACTAAGAAGCATACACAGACACACATACACAGGCACACAGCACACTACTAGCATACAGATACACATACACACATAAACACTAAGAAGCATACACAGACACACATACACCGATACTCACTAACACATATACATATACTAGCACACATACACACTAACACACAAACAGACATAATCTAACACACATACTAGTACACATACACGCTAACACACAAACACAGACATATTCTAACACATACACAGTAACACACATACACAAATACACAGGCACATACTAACACACATACACACAAACACAGACATATTCTAACACACATACACACACATACACACAAATACACACACATAAACACATGCATAAACACACACATAAACACAAACACATACATAAACACATACATAAACACATACATAAACACATACATAAACACATACATAAACACATGGATAAACACATGGATAAACACATGGATAAACACATGCATAAACACATGCATAAACACAAACACATGCATAAACACACACATAAACACACACATAAACACAAACACATACATAAACACATACATAAACACATACATAAACACATACATAAACACATACATAAACACATACATAAACACATACATAAACACATACATAAACACATGGATAAACACATGCATAAACACATGCATAAACACATGCATAAACACATACATAAACACAAACACATGCATAAACACACACATAAACACAAACACATACATAAACACATACATAAACACATACATAAACACATACATAAACACATGGATAAACACATGCATAAACACATGCATAAACACATGCATAAACACAAACACATGCATAAACACACACATAAACACATACATAAACACATACATAAACACATACATAAACACATACATAAACACATGGATAAACACATGGATAAACACATGCATAAACACATGCATAAACACATGCATAAACACATGCATAAACACACGCATAAACACACGCATACACATACACAAACACATACATAAACACATGCATAAACACACACATACATAACACAAACACATGCATAAACACACACACACACATAAACACATACATAAAAACATGCACATCAACACATAACATACACACATACATAAACACATGGATAAACACATGGATAAACACATGCATAAACACATGCATAAACACATGCATAAACACAAACACATGCATAAACACACACATAAACACACACATAAACACAAACACATACATAAACACATACATAAACACATACATAAACACATACATAAACACATACATAAACACATACATAAACACATACATAAACACATACATAAACACATACATAAACACATGGATAAACACATGCATAAACACATGCATAAACACATGCATAAACACATACATAAACACATACATAAACACATACATAAACACATGGATAAACACATGCATAAACACATGCATAAACACAAACACATGCATAAACACACACATAAACACATACATAAACACATACATAAACACATACATAAACACATGGATAAACACATGCATAAACACATGCATAAACACATGCATAAACACACGCATAAACACACGCATACACATACACAAACACATACATAAACACATGCATAAACACACACATACATAACACAAACACATGCATAAACACACACACACACATAAACACATACATAAAAACATGCACATCAACACATAACATACACACATACATAAACACACACATAAACACACACACATAAACACATACATAAACACACACACATATAAACACAGACATAAACACATACAAAAAATGACACTACCACAAAATTCTGGATACAGTGAAAGTTGTGATAGCAGCATTAAATATTTGTTTATTTTGGGGGAGGAATTTGGTTTTTTAGAGGAAGACTGAGGGGGAAGCAGTAAAAAGAAAATCTACCTCGAATGTAGATGGTTTTGCTGTGAGATCCAGCTGTTTTTAAAGCCCCATGTGGGAAGCAAATTGTCCTGTAATTCAGTGTGGAGTTACCAGGAAAATGCCGTAATGTGGAGTAACAATCTGTCTGAAACCCTTCCCAAACAGAACATTTTCAAGCAAAACCGCAAGATGAAAAACCAGCAAAAAAAAAGGAGAGCAAAAAGAGGTCTTAAATTACCCCGCACCATATTACCTTGGCTGACCGTGCAACGGAGAACGCGAGTACCTCCATAAAGTATCAATTTAAATAGAGACACAGAAAATACATCAAACACTATACCATGGTCAGCCAAACATGGACACATCACACAATCCCTAATCAAAAACATACCCGAAAATAAAAACTCACAACACAAAGAAATTACACATAAAACATGTTCCACATTGAGATTTCCAGATGAGCTTTTTAATAAAGAGAAAATAGTGTATACAATAGCTGGCCATCGGGGTTACATGAGGGTAAAACGTAGATGTAGAACCATAGTTTCTGGATGTGAGTGACTAATGTTATCTAATCCAGGTTTATCATTTCATATACCATATTGTATCATTTTAACTATAGACCGGGAAGTTTCAAATATTAGATTATGTAATTTTAACTAGAGACTGAGAAACTTTTATATATCGTCATATTATATAATATTATCTATAGACCGGGAAACTTTTATATATCGTCATATTGTGTAATATTAACTATAGACCAGATAATTTTATATATCATATTATATAATATTATCTATAGACCGGGTAATTTCAAATATCATATTATATAATATTATCTATAGACCGGGAAGTTTCAAATATCATATTATATAATATTATCTATAGACCGTGAAACTTTTATATATCGTCATATTATATAATATTATCTATAGACCAGGTAATTTCAAATATCATATTATATAATATTATCTATAGAGCGTGAAACTTTTATATATCGTCATATTATATAATATTATCTATAGAGCGTGAAACTTTTATATATCGTCATATTATATAATATTATCTATAGAGCAGGTAATTTCAAATATCCTGTTATATAATATTATCTATAGACCAGGTAATTTCAAATATCATATTATATAATATTATCTATAGACCGGGAAACTTCTATATATCGTCATATTATATAATATTATCTATAGACCGGGTAATTTCATACATTATATTATATAAAATTATCTATATATAGACCGGGCGACTTTCACATATTTTATAATATTATTCACATATTCTATAATATTATCCACAGACCGGAAAACTTTAATCAAACCTAGATCTAACATAAAAAGACAAAGTGGGGAGTGCCCATATAACGCTAGCAGCAAATACTTATAGAAATCTTCGTAACTAGCAGTAGTTGATTTAAATACTGTAAATACTTGAACCAAATACTACTAATTACTAAGATTTCTATAAATATTTGCTGCTAATGTTATATTTGCACTCCCCACTTTGTCTGAATGTTTGCTATATTCTATGTTGTGCTAATGTAGGTGATCATTGGCATTGGGGATATTTTGTTATATTTTACCAGCGCCAATCATACCTCAATTTCTTGTTATATATTTTTAAACATAGATCTAAGCCCCATGCTCCTGGAGGGGCAATCGTTCTCAGGAATAGATCCCTTCTGTTGCCCCTCTGTTCAGGGTGCTAAGAGTGTGCTGTGTGTCTGAGTGTATCACAGAGCTCCACAACAATAAAACTCACACTACTGGTCTAGAACCCACATTCAGCACAACGTTCCGGTATGTAAAGGGTTACATTCCTTTTTCAGTGTCTGTCTTTTTGTGATCTCTGTAACTGAGCAGAAAGTTTGTACAGCGAGTGATTCGTTTTAGGCCACAGACACTCATTTATTGAATGTGCTCCCGCTGTGGGATTAAAGAACCACGTAGAGGAAGCAGCTTTTACATGCAGGCCTCAACGAGATGAAATAAAGAAGTAGAAACACATTGTCAGCCCAGAGCCAGGACTGGGGTTACTGCAGTGCGGGCACCGGCCCAAAACCAGCATCTGTGAGAAAAATGGTCTGTGCGCTGTTTAAAGGAAAGGACACTAGACGTGAACACGGGTCAAGGGGGCCACCCAGGGGCCTGGCTGGAGACTAGCACAGCTTAGTGTAAAGGAGAAATCAAACCTCAACGCAGCATCACTGGGGTGTGTTCACTAAACAGCTAAATCCAACTGCAGAACCTCAGGGGGAAAGTGTTCATCTAGAAAAACTGTGCAACTCCTCGATAGCACCACTGCAGCTCGGCTGCTTTAACCTACAGGCTGTCAATACACTGCTTAGTGAATAGGCCCCAAGTGTGAAATACAGTGACCGTTACTAACCATTATTCACACTAGGACTGCTATCCCTCTCTGGACTTCCTGATAGTCATTAACCGGTGATTACCCAGGCTTCTAACTGGTCACTGACTAACCGCCGGCTTCCAAGCTCGTGTTGCCATGGTTATATATGTATATTGTTCTTGCGTCGGACCCCCAGGAATTGTCTGTACACATTCTTTGTAAATTAGCGTATACCAGTCCTCTCATCACCTGGATACGGTTTAATCATGGCGGGCAGCTGGCTTGTCACTTCGTTCTGACAATGATTCTTTATGACCACATCCTGCCTAAAAGCCACATTAAATATCATCGTTCATTTAAACCAACAGTCCCAGCTCGGGTTAACCCTAATTTTAATGTATTACATGGATGCTGCAGTAAAACATAAAATAGATCGTCCCCTTTGATGTTCTTGGTTTTATTGGCAATCCCCCGGACGTGCAGCTTCCTCCAGTGAGTTCTGCTCAGACCAGGAAGCAGCTGTTATCTGTCAGCCAATCCTAACCTTCGCATTGATTTCAGTGGGAGAGAATCCTAAATATGTTCCAGAAACCACCTGGCACCAACTTCATTCATCAGGAAATGTTTAGGGAACAGGGAGAGCCGTTAAATAGGTGCAGCGCTGGTCAATCCAAATATTTCTTATAAAAGAATGGATTCTGCATTTTTAAACATGGGAGTGTGCTATTTTATATGAAATGTTGGAAGTTGTATACATAGTGGCAAACTTCTTTTCAAATTATTTTATTTAAGTTTTTTGCAATTACATAAATTATAGAACATTCATTATAAAGGTTTAACAAATATAAACACAATAAAAAAATTAATAAAAAGATTAGATTCTTAGTTATATTGGTAGATTGGAAACACAAACAGGGTTACTCACTAACGTGAGAATTGTGAAGAATTAAAAGTTCATTCTACGTGAATTTTAAATTTAAGCCAACAAAGACAAAGTGAAAAAATGCCATCGGCTATTTTGGGCTTGAATTTGAAATTTACTTTGAATTTCCAATTAATACATTTAGCAGAACATTTCATCTCCATCCAGAGCTGAATATCTTCAAAATGTTTGAATCACTAAACAGCTTCCCCTCTGTACTGCTCCAATCCGACCCCCCCACACTGTGCTGCTCCAATTCGACCCCCCCGCACTCTGTGCTGCTCCAATCCGACCCCCCCACACTGTGCTGCTCCAATTCGACCCCCCCGCACTTTGTACTGCTCCAATCCGACCCCCCCAAACTGTGCTGCTCCAATCCGACCCCCCCAAACTGTGCTGCTCCAATCCGACCCCCCCACACTGTACTGCTCCAATCCGACCCCCCCACACTGTGCTGCTCCAATCCGACCCCCCCACACTGTACTGCTCCAATCCGACCCCCACACACTGTGCTGCTCCAATCCGACCCCCCCCACTCTGTACTGCTCCAATCCGACCCCCCCACACTGTGCTGCTCCAATCCGACCCCCCCACACTGTGCTGATCCAATCCGACCCCCCCACACTGTGCTGCTCCAATCCGACCCCCCCACGCTCTGCTGCTCCAATCCAACCCCCCACGCTCTGCTGCTCCAATCCGACCCCCCCACGCTGTGCTGCTCCAATCCGACCCCCCCACACTGTGCTGCTCCAATTCGACCCCCCCCACTCTGTACTGCTCCAATCCGACCCCCCCACACTGTGCTGCTCCAATCCGACCCCCCCACGCTCTGCTGCTCCAATCCAACCTCCTATTCTCCCACACTGTGCTGCTCCAATCCAACACCCCAAACTGTGCTGCTCCAATCCATCTACCCCCATGCTGTGCTGCTCCAATCCAACACCCCACACTGTGCTGCTCCAATCCAACACCCCACACTGTGCTGCTCCAATCTAACCCCCACGCTGTGCTGCTCAAATTAAACTCCCCACACTGTGCTGCTCCAATCCAATCCACCTGCTGTGCTGCTCCAATCCAACTCCCCACACTGTGCTGCTCCAATCCAACCCACCACGCTGTGCTGCTCCAATCCAACTCCCCACACTGTGCTGCTCTAATTCAATCCCCACACTGTGCTGCTCCAACCCAACCCACCACACTGTGCTGCTCCAATCCAACCCACCACACTGTGCTGCTCCAATCCAACCCACCACGCTGTGCTGCTCCAATCCAACTCCCCATGCTGTGCTGCTCCAATCCAACTCCCCACGCTGTGCTGCTCCAATCCAACTCCCCACGCTGTGCTGCTCCAATCCAACCCACCACGCTGTGCTGCTCCAATCCAACTCCCCATGCTGTGCTGCTCCAATCCAACCCCCCACACTGTGCTGCTCCAATCCAACCCCCCACACTGTGCTGCTCCAATCCAACCCCCCACGCTGTGCTGCTCCAATCCAACCCCCCCACACTGTGCTACTCCAATCCAACCCCCCACGCTGTGCTGCTCCAATCCAACCCCCCACGCTGTGCTGCTCCAATCCAACCCCCCACGCTGTGCTGCTCCAATCCAACCCCCACACTGTGCTGCTCCAATCCAACCCCCACGCTGTGCTAATCTTATCCAACCCCCCACACTCTGCTGCTCCAATCCAACCCCCCACGCTGTGCTGCTCCAATCCAACCCCCCACACTGTGCTGCTCCAATCCAACCTCCACACTGTGCTGCTCCAATCCAACCCCCACGCTGTGCTGCTCCAATCCAACCCCCACACTGTGCTGCTCCAATCCAACCCCCACACTGTGCTGCTCCAATCCAACCCCCCACGCTGTGCTGCTCCAATCCAACCCCCACACTGTGCTGCTCCAATCCAACCCCCCACACTGTGCTGCTCCAATCCAACCCCCCACACTGTGCTGCTCCAATCTAACCCCCACGCTGTGCTGCTCCAATCCAACACCCACACTGTGCTGCTCCAATCCAACCCCCCACACTGTGCTGCTCCAATCCAACTCCCCATGCTGTGCTGCTCCAATCCAACCCCCCCACACTGTGCTGCTCCAATCCAACCCCCCACGCTGTGCTGCTCCAATCCAACCCCCCACACTGTGCTGCTCCAATCCAACCTCCACACTGTGCTGCTCCAATCCAACCTCCACACTGTGCTGCTCCAATCCAACCCCCACGCTGTGCTGCTCCAATCCAACCCCCACGCTGTGCTGCTCCAATCCAACCCCCACACTGTGCTGCTCCAATCCAACCTCCACACTGTGCTGCTCCAATCCAACCCCCATGCTGTGCTGCTCCAATCCAACCCCCACGCTGTGCTGCTCCAATCCAACCCCCCACACTAAGCTGCTCCAATCCAACCCCCCCACACTGTGCTGCTCCAATCCAACCCCCCACGCTGTGCTGCTCCAATCCAACCCCCCACGCTGTGCTGCTCCAATCCAACACCCACACTGTGCTGCTTCAATCCAACACCCCACACTGTGCTGCTCCAATTCAACCCCCCACACTAAGCTGCTCCAATCCAACCCCCCCACACTGTGCTGCTCCAATCCAACCCCCCACACTGTGCTGCTCCAATCCAACCCCCCACACTGTGCTGCTCCAATCCAACCTCCACACTGTGCTGCTCCAATCCAACCCCCACGCTGTGCTGCTCCAATCCAACCCCCCACGCTGTGCTGCTCCAATCCAACCCCCACGCTGTGCTGCTCCAATCCAACCCCCACGCTGTGCTGCTCCAATCCAACCCCCACGCTGTGCTGCTCCAATCCAACCCCCACGCTGTGCTGCTCCAATCCAACCCCCACGCTGTGCTGCTCCAATCCAACCCCCACGCTGTGCTGCTCCAATCCAACCCCCCACGCTGTGCTGCTCCAATCCAACCCACCACGCTGTGCTGCTCCAATCCAACCCCCACACTGTGCTGCTCCAATCCAACCCCCCACGCTGTGCTGCTCCAATCCAACCCCCACGCTGTGCTGCTCCAATCCAACCCCCCACACTGTGCTGCTCCAATCTAACCCCCACGCTGTGCTGCTCCAATCCAACACCCACACTGTGCTGCTTCAATCCAACACCCCACACTGTGCTGCTTCAATCCAACCCCCCACACTGTGCTGCTCCAATCCAACCCCCCACGCTGTGCTGCTCCAATCCAACCCCCCACGCTGTGCTGCTCCAATCCAACCCCCACGCTGTGCTGCTCCAATCCAACCTCCACACTGTGCTGCTCGAATCCAACCCCCACACTGTGCTGCTCCAATCCAACCCCCCACACTGTGCTGCTCCAATCCAACCCCCACGCTGTGCTGCTCCAATCCAACCTCCACACTGTGCTGCTCCAATCCAACCCCCCACACTGTGCTGCTCCAATCCAACCCCCCACACTGTGCTGCTCCAATCCAACCCCCCACGCTGTGCTGCTCCAATCCAACCCCCCACACTGTGCTGCTCCAATCCAACCACCCACGCTGTGCAACCATCACGATGCCCCCTATTTAATCTAGATGTCAATCAGTCATGTAACTTCAGAAGATGCAGACAGCTAGATGAGGAGGAAGACAATTCTACAATTAGTTAGTTCAATTTGTATCAATTCTGATCACAGTTCCCATTTATAATTATTTTAATTTATTATTATACAAGATAAAATTGAACAGATCCATAACCCTAAAAGACAAAGTCTAGAGATTTTATCTCCTCCATCCTGCATGTGTCTGACAAGCGTCCCCTCCTCTGTCTCCAGGGGTCGACGTATAAAGCTGGTCCTGTGGTTCCCCTCCACCTGCCAGATGTGAGGGACTGGAAATAAACTCCCCTTTACTTCTTCAACATCTGCTCAACAAGCCTGCCGCCAATGTGCAATAGTGGGGAAACATCGACCTCTACTGGACCCTGTTGGTCCATACATCATTGGAACTCTTCTACTTAACCCTTCCCAACAAGTTCCAGAATATCCACAGTTACAGAGATTGAAACACATACAATGGTATTCACTAAAATCCAAATACGGCAAAACCATCTGGCTGCACATGGGACCATCCGGACTGCATATGGGACCATTCAGGTCCATATGGGACCACATCCGGCTGCATATGGGACCATTCGGACTGCATTAACAACATTTGGATTTTGCAATTCAGGCAGTGAACAGGCTTGAGTTTAGTCCAAATTTCACCCGGATGGATTTGGTCCAAATTTTAGTCAGATATAAATAATTAAAACTATTTGACACTGGCACCACAAGCAGCAAGTAGTTAAACAGTCCTCAGCAGTGCAAGGGTTAATTCAGTGGTGGCTGGACAACGCTTGCTAGACAGACACCACAGTAAGAAAGTATATAAATAAATTGTAACAAAAGTAACCTCGTCACTGTCATTTGGAGGGGCCTGTTTTCCAGTCTCCTACCCTGTGGTTATGGCCCTGTGACGAACCGAACCTCGTCACAGATTCTTGGAAGGGGTTGCTGGCCAGCCTCTTGCCTCAGGACTATGGGCCCGGCAATATACCTTGCCCAATGCACTTTAAAAGGCCCTGTTCATGTGAAGTATGTACTTTTATACTCCAGACAAAGAGACCAACTGTCCTTAGCCCTTATTCTCTGGAACTGTTTTGGGCATGGGACCGTGTCCATGGTGGGTCAAAAATAAGGCTTCCAGGAAATTCCTGAACCCCTGAACTGATGTGGGTGATTTTTGGATATGTTGGTCACCCAGATCAGGGCTATCAGGGGATGTAACATGGGTATTTTTTAAAAGTATGTTTTTTCTGTGCTTGGAGATTAGTACAGTTCCTGATTCAATTATCTCCGAGGCAGATGGGAGGGATTGTATGTTTGTATTTGGGAGTGTCATGCATTTAACCATTGTTGTTATTGGTCTGTGACTTGGTGCTGCAGTTCCCCACAAGGTCCAGGTGGGAGTACCCCTTGTGGCGAAAGTAACCTTGCCACTAGTTTTTGGAGGGGCCTGTTTGCCAGCCTCCTGCCCTGCGACTATGGCCCTGGGATGTATTGCCCTTTAAGGAACTGAGTTGGGGCTTATGGACTTATATTATACTGTTACTGACCCTTTAAGAACTGTATTTGGGCATAACGGATTTTTATAATGCTGTTCTGGCCCTTTAATTACTTTGGAGCAGTGTTGCAATTTTAAATTGGCACTTCAGATACAGCCGAAGTGCCGAAGTAGTCGAAATGGCCGCCATTCGACAAACGAACACGTAGCGGCGGCCATCTTTGTTCATTCGAACAAGGTCAGGGGTATGTGTAGTCAAATCCATGGAACTGAAATCGGCTACACATTTCAGCGAACATCGCTGACCCTTACCTTCTCCGCACCAAGTTTTCAGCCACAGAGACTAAGTCCCATTTTGGGCAGGAAAATGTGCTTGTGGTCGGTCATAAAGGACTTCCAGCTAACTCTTTAACCCCTGGATGGGATTGGTTGCATTTTGGATATGTTTGTAAGTAAAGTGTGCTGAGTTTGAATATGTAATTTTTATGAAGATTGAATGTATAGTTTTAGAGTTATGAAAGTTGAAAGTTAGAGTTATGACAGTTACCTCTCAGGCTAAGGGGAGGGAATCTGTGGGTTGTAACCATTGTGGGATTGGCTAATGTATAATTGTCTGTGGGCGTCTCCCTTGCATGGGAAAAATGCATAAAAGCAGAGTATGTGTCTGTAACGGAGCTCCCCGTACTCCGACTGAGTGCCCTCCGTTGATGGATGCTTCCTAGCTTGCACCGAGGACCACAAGCACTGCACCGGACACGACAACCACCGCAGACTCCGCAACCGCCGTAGCTTGACTGGAGTCTCGCAGTCTTCCTTCCACCCTGGATCAGCTTCTGTCCTCCAGGACCGTGTGGGAATGACCTCTTCCTTCCACCCTGTATGAACCTCCAGCATCCAGGACTGTGTGGGGAAGACCTCTCCTCCAAGGAGAACATATCAGGAACAAGCTCTTAAAAGCTCAGGGGTATATGCAGAGCATAGCAATCCCCAGTGTGATTATAGCAGCTCCCTCCAATAATGAGACAAGGCTACTTTTTGAGGGATCAAGAAGAACTGTCTAAAACTTTATTGGGACTATTCCATATGGTTATTACATTAACATTGCTGTGAAAACTCAATAAAATTACAAACAGTCAAATCATAGCAGGCAACATACAGTGACTTATTATAACACAATGGCATATTTTTAAAGGGGTGGGGGAGACAATATTTAACAGAAAATATATCACGTGCCTGCATAATTAGCAATATGCAAATCTACCCGAATATGCAAATGAACCAGTCTTGCTATTCAGGTAGTGCATATTGCTGTTGCTACCAACAGAGGGCACTAGACAAGCTCCATAGCCAAATCCACCTAGTTGGTAGCAAACCTCAGCAGTACAGGAGAGCAGGCAATACATTTCACAGTACACACACACACTATAAACAATTACATTACACACACCCTGCACCTATAATGGGTACAGGTTGACTAAAACATAAGAGAAATAAAGCAACCTACATAAATAGTCTGTCTGAAGGTAGAATAGGGGCTTTAAAGCCAAATACATCAAAGAGTCATAGTCACAGGGGAGGAGGCTGGCAAGCAGGACTCTCCAGGACCAAGTGGCGAAGGACACTTCGTCACAGTGTCATCTTCACCCTCAATCTAGAGTCCTGTCTCTTATTGGGGGAATTGCTATATCACCACAAGGGATTGCTATGCTCTGCATCCTCCCTTAGCTAATCACTACTAAGCTCTTTTAAGAGCTTGTTCCTGTCTTGCTCTCGGAAGGAGTCTACGGTGGTTATGGTGTCAGCTGGAGAGCTTGGAGCCCTCAGGAAGTGCTAGGAGCATCCAATAACGGATGTACCCAGTTGGGGTGCCAGGTGATCCGTTACACCCCTTGCATGGGGACTTGCATATAAGGCCAGTGGTGGCTGCCATTAAACAGAATGCTTTACCCTTTCATGAAGTCTTGGCTCATGTTTGGGGGATTGGAGAACTCCATACACTCTGGGGATTGCTATATCACAATACTCCCCTGAGGATAATCACTAGTTCTTCTAAGAGCTGTTCCTGCTACGCTCTCTGGACTAGGAGAGGTCTACCCACTGGAAGCTGGATCCTGGTCTTGTGTCCAGGGTGGGAGGAGGACGGCGAGACCCCAACCAAGATGCGGCGGTTCGTGGAGTTTACGGTGGTTATGGTGTCTGATGCGGTGCTTATGGTACTCAAGGATTACTAGGAAACAGCGATTGACGGAGGTACCCGGTCGGGGTGCAAAGCGCTCCGTCACACAAATAAATAAGAATCCCTATGGGGATCAATAAAACCCACACATTACTGTAAGGAATGTTTAACACCTTCCTAAATCCATCATGCAGGTCGGGGCTACAGGTTTCAAACTAGCCAATGCTATCCAGTTGCTAGTAAGGCTTCCTCGCATGGGGATAGGGCTTGTAAAATAATGGGAGAGGGGAAACACGACATCAGGTGGGGGAATTTATCTTAAATAATGGGGGGTGTAGAGATTATGATCCACCACTTGCCCCCGCAAGTGGCCAGCAGGTTAGGGCTATTTAACAAAAGGAATTCAAAGTCCCCCATTCCCCCACCTATTATCACTGGGTTTCCCCCCCAGTGTATTATATTTAGAGACCCCACCTGCTGCTAATGGGTAGGGTATTATGGGGGAGCCACTTGGTCCCCTCCCCAGTGTATTATATTTAGAGACCCCACCTGCTGCTAATGTGTGGGGTATTATGTGGGGAGCCACTTGGTCCCCCCCCCCCAGTGTATTATACTTAAAGACCCCACCCGCTGCTAATGGGTAGGGTATCATGGGAGGAGCCACTTGGTCCCCCCCAGTTTATTATACTTGGAGACCCCACCCACTGCTAATGGGTAGGGTATCATGGGAGGAGCCACTTGGTTCCCCCCAGTTTATTATACTTGGAGACCCCACCCGCTGCTAATGGGTGGGGACTGAACAGTGGCAGTGAATTGACCTTAGTAAATAAGAGAATTTCCATTGCACTCAGAATTTGGTCATTTTTACCAGATCTTGTCCGTCCAAGTAAAATTTGGTGTTTAGTGAATGATACGAATAAGCTAAGGGTTTGTGGAACATGAACGAATAAATTGCGAATGTTAAAACTGCACTGTATTTCCAGTTAAACTATTGCCGAACATTAGGCCCTGGGGAGATAGCGCAGCTAAGCGGACAAGGGCACATGTAGGAGTGTGGGGATAGATGCAGGGGAGGGTCTTTGATAGTGGGTGTATTGTGTGGGTGGGGTTAGGGCTATGTGAGCTAGCAGGGGGGAGGTCTTACCTCAGTGCCACTTGGGATTCGGGCCAGTGAACAGCTTCCCGCCCGCCCACCCCGCGTAGGTTTAGTTAGTCACAGCGAGTCGGGGGTATGTCCTTGCCAATTAAGTTTGGTTATGTTAAGGATGGAATAAGTTCCTCATGTTTACAGGTCTCAGCCTCCCCTGCTTCAAAAGGTTTAACTTTAGGTTGCCTGAGGTCTCGTGCCCATCGAGCGTGGATAAGGTCGGCTGATGGCAGGCATTGGAATATGTTTTTTATGACGGGGGGGGGGGGGGGGGGAGGTGAGAGGCAGTGGTGTTTAGGAGCCACTGCAGGTTTTTATTGGCAAGGACGGGGGGTTCTCTGTATAGCACTGTATGTTGAGGTGTTTATATATATATATATATATATGTTATTTATGTTTATTTGTTGCTAACAATTTCGTTACAGAAAGAAGAGTTTAATATATGGAGTTATGGGTGTGTTATACAGTAATTTATTTATGTTATAATAAATGCTGTGGCCTGTTCATCCATACCACGTTGTCTGTCGTTATTGGGGGGAGGTTGAATGGGGTTAATTATGTTTATGCTTCATCGTAATTCCCCACTACGTACCTACATGCAGTTACCTTGTCAGTAGTTTCTGTTGGAGTTGAGTTGGTTTTACACGGAGTTAAACAGTGCCTACAATCACCTCAATGTGTTATTAGCTTAACCCCTTTAAGGACCAAACTTCTGGAATAAAAGGGAATCATGACATGTCATGTGTCCTTAAGGGGTTAAATAGATTTATTATTACTTACAATAAGAAGAAAATCCCAGGTCACACAAGGTTGAGGGTTACACTGGGAGGAAGCACTTATGGTCAAAAAAGAACCCTAAACTTTATTCACAATAAGTACAAAAGATAATGGTCCACTAAAATTAATAAACAGTATTAAAACAGGGGTATAAAAGGTGGGTTGTGTCCACCTCTGGACAAGTAGGGAGGAGGATAATAACAAAGAGAGGTAGAAGGTCTGCATCCTTCAAATAGGCTCATCCATACCTCCCCTGTACACTGTGTCCCAAAATGCCAGAGAGGGAACCAGGAGATCGCGATATATAAAGGTGCTATAAATTCCCCATACATTAAAGTCTCTCACTGTCCCTATGTACCTCGGCACCGCACAGAGCTAATGCCTACCTGAACCAGTGACCCTGAATCCTCAAAACAAAATTCAAACATGTATAGTGCTATCAAAGGCCAAGTAAAAATACAATTATAATGGAAAATTATAATCAGTAGAATATAGTGCTGTTAAAGGGACATTCCAGACTCCTAAAGCACTTTAGCTTTCTGAAATGCTTTATGTGGGCTTTCCCTTTAAAAAAAAGTGCAGATTTCAATAGAAATTAACACTTTTAAAAATGAACCTTATTACACCCCACTGGCTGTCAATCAGACAGTTGGTCCTGTCACTTCCTGGTTTGTTTAGCTCGGCGGACTTCTCATTAAACTGCATTGGGAAGTCTGTGATTGGACAGCCACAGAAAGTGTGGGCGGGTTAGAAGGGGCTTGTAAAGAGTCCCACTGACAACTTTTGATTGTTTAGTGAATAAATCCCTAATTTCCTTCTTTAACTCAGAATTGTTAATTTTACTGCAATAAAACAAAAAATGGAAATGTCTTTGTGATGGCAACAGTCTCACATAATTCGTGTGACTGTTGTACAGCTCTGAGGTATAGGTTGGTGCTTTACAAGTAGGCAAAATGAGAGCGGCATTGACTCTATTATAATGAGAAATAAGTTGGATTTTAGTGCAGCTGTGAGGACCTGCAGGGAATTAAAGAGTAACAAGACAAACATCTGTGGATTTCTGCATTCGGGATTTCTACACTGGGGCTGTGTGGGGAATCAAATTACATTTTGTTTGGGGCAGAAAAGCTCCCTTAATTTCTTAAACACATCTAATCATTGGAGACAATTATGTTTTTGCTTTAATTACAGAACATATTGCAAACACTCCCTCTTTTTTAAAGCAACAAATTAATTTTCTCTATCGCCACATCACAGGTCACAAATTGTCCAAAAAAGGATTTCTTAGAAAAACACAAGAAGTCTCAAATATCCCATGGAACAATTTGCACTCATCTGATCACTCATTAAAAATTTAATTGTTTCTCAGAAATAGTTATGTGTTTATTGGACCGAAGAAAGGGCTAAATATTTACTTTGCTCAAGAAAGAAAATCACTATTTTTAATTTGTTCAATGTCGATATAAAAAAAAAATTACATATTAAAAAAAATGTACATACAGTTCCACCCAAAGACCAGCTCAACAGGCAGGAATTACCAATGGTAAAACCAGATTAACGTTACATAGAGGTCCCCGATTGGGGTCCCCTCCTAGAGCACTGACTCCTCTTCTGTGAGTGTTGTGTATGCCTGTATTGGCTGCGTGGGCATGTTTGCCCATTCCTTCTTAATTTTCCCTGGTGGTCTAGTGGAAAGCCTTCTCAGGTGGTCTAGTGGGAGAGAATTTGTTTGACTGCAGACAACTTTAAGAGTGTCCTCGTGGTCTGGCACTCAGCTAATTGACTGTGTTGCTCTGAGTCATTGACAAGTGGCCTAAAAGTGGTCTGCTCCCGATCCTGGTGCAGACCACAATGCTCCCTCAAGCAGGTTTTGAGCTCTCTGTCGGCTCAAGGTAGGACCCCTCACAGCCATAGCAGGACATGTTATGCAGTCCGAGGCCAAGGTAGTCACTAGGCCGCCTCATGGGTAATTCAGCCCAGGTCAATGGATGTATACATTTTAGTTTAAAATCGTTGAACTTTAAAAATAGCTGAATTTGTGATTGTTTCACAATGATTGTGTCCATAGTGTGAAATGTCCTTTAAAATTCTTCTTTTTCTGAAACACATCTCTCAGAGAGTTAAATTTACTAAAAAATGAAAAGTGTAGGAATTCATCACAGTGAGGAAAATTCGGGGCCAAAACTGTAAATCTATTTTAGCCTTAAATTTGTCATTTCCAGCGATGTGTGATTTAGAGAATGAGTTGACACTGTAGGTTTAATCAAACTCACGCGTGTGTCCAATCAGCAATATTAAACGTTTTCCCATTTTACAACAATTTACCTCCATTAATATTAATCATAATTTGTTCTGAAAAGATATTTACTGAAAGATATTTTATAATATTTTTAAAGACATTTTAAGCAAAATCAAATGTCTATCAGCCTTTTCTCCATCAACAATGTATTCTAAATCCATCTGTTTAAATATTTAATGGATTTATAAAGAAAAATAAATAAATCATAAAAATTATTTGTTTATTAATTAATCACGATCAGCAGAACTGGTGAGAGATGGCATCCGGCCCACAATTTGAAGGTTAAAAGGAAATTATTTGTATTACTGGTTAGTGAACATAAAGTATGACATTATAATCACATAAGAGGGTATTACAAATCCAGCTGACCAATGCCACCCATCCATGCCCTACTTAGTTAATGATTCACTATGATAAACCACATGGGACCCCATTACTACTGGATACATTTATTGCATTGCTATGTGGACTACAATTGTCCTATTCCAGTTAATAAATAATAGAATAGATATTGAAGACCTGTAGAACCGCAGATTATCTAAATCCTTCTTCAGTTGAGGATCAGCTTTATTGCAGGAAGTTGTCTAATTTGACCCAACTTACAGGGCCACCTTTCCACCACCAAGGGATAGGCCTTTCACCTGTGAAGACCCTATGGCTCTACATTTGGAATAGGTGCTAAGGGGTCTGAGGTCTGAGTAATAGTTTTGGTCCTGTCTGGTTCAGCAAACCTAGGTCAAACTATAATGGAATTAAATTATCAGGAGTAGGTAGCTGGTTCCAGGCTGGTCTAGAGCCGCACTCTACATAGCCAAAGGAGTAGTAACAAAGTAACTTCCGGTAATATAACAAAGATCGCACTTCTTTTACTGGAAGAAGATTGCTGGACATCATGCTGACAGATTATTATACTAACTGGAATTCAGTCTGCACTAGTCTCTAATATCTCTCTTTAACCACAAGGCCCAGGAATAGAACGTAAAAATATTTCAGAAAAATAAACAAATGGTGATGACTCCCAAAGTCCGTAGTAAGTTGCAAGACTCCTAGATTTATAAAGGTGTGTACTGGCTGGGATGATAAAGATGTTACAGGAGGGACACACCAAGACAACACAGCCAAACTCAATCCCAAATCCTTCTCTGCTACCAGAACCAAAAGACAGAAAGTTGAGGATTCAAAGTTTGTTTAAACCTAACATAACTGTAAACTTTGGTCCTAGGTCTTCAGGATAACAGAAAAACAACCGTGTAACAACAACAACAACATACCATGAGAACAGACCATCACAGATTGACTAGCTCTTCATTAATTAGATCCTCTTACTGCGCCCCCTAATTATCGTTTAGCAATAATATAAAGGACTCGAGACTGTCATACTAAGGTAGCTCCTTGAGTAAGTCCTTCTGACATAGTAGATGAATTGAAAAACGCCAACACCATTGAAGTGTGAAGTGTGACTATAGTGGCAATCAACTGACTATGCAATATTTTCACACAGGAGTTTTGGTTGAGTCTCGACACATTAACACTTCTATAGTATTATTAAGTCTTTATGTATCTTCCATAATGGATTATGTTCTAGAAAGGCTGGAAGATTGGACAATCACTAGACTAAAAGTAGTAATTCTGGCTACAGGACTTACTGAGAATAACAATTTTTCCACAGTTCAAATGCAACTTTTGGGGCAAAATATAGATTAGGAAGTTTCCGGTAGATTAAATAGTTATTTGTGCTTAGGGGTAAGTGCAATATGAGTGACTGATTTATTAGGAATCCCTTAATAAGCAAATGCATATTCATGGGAGTCCAGAAGAGTGGTGGAAGTGGGGAAGGTCTCATGTTTTCATTTTTGGGGTTCACCTTGTATGCAATCAAATAAATGTCCTTAAAAAGCGATACTGTTTGATGCCTTAAAATGTAATTATGAGCAAAGTCTGGGAGTAATATTTTATACAGAGAATGCAATTTTAATTTAAAATGAACAGATCTGCCATGGCTTTCCTGGAATCTGTGTTTTGAAGTAAAAAAAAAAAAACGGGGAAAAAAAAAAACTGTAAGCGTGTGAAACTTCCTGGGCAAACAATTTAATGAGTTCAGTATGGTAACATGGACCACTCAGCCAGGTGCTATGGAAGGTCCATAAAGTACCATCAAGTCACGTGGTGCAGTTTGCCTTCTTCATGCCAGAGTTTTATTAAAATGATGAACTGCATTTGGATTTTTCAGAGAGGCAGCCTGGATTTGTTCACTCAATGTGGGAACTACTTTGGCCAAAGCGGGATGTTCATTCTCCAAGTTCGTGAAGTTTCCAAGGCTGGCAGAAAAAACACAATTGTTTTTGGAAGCACTGCAAAGCTCCAGGCTAATCCATAGCCTTGTAATAAAGCAAAGGATCATGTTCAAAGGGACATTAACAGCAGTAAATAATGTTACGGAGTATCTGTGAAGGCTTCGCCTCTAACTGTGACTGGGAATGGTTACTGCACTAAACACATACATCACACATATTAAACAAGGCATTTAGATATATCAATCAACCATCACCCCGAGCCAGCCACCTGAAGTTTTAGATCAAAGGTTACTCCTATGAAAACTTTAGTGCAAGAATAACCAATTGGCTGCATCAAACACTAACAGGTGATTGGTCAGAAGACTACCTGCTCGAAGCTATAACGATATAAAGAACACAAGTAACTGTGTTACAGTGCAATGATCTATAGATTGCTCCTAGGAGACGGCTGGTTCGAGTCTATGGGGATGAATTATTTCTGAATTGCTGCAGCAAATTAAACTTGTGACATATATTTAAAATTCACAATGAATTCGATTTTAATCCCAGACGATTTGCATCTGATGGGAACGAGATTGTATTCGGCGTCTGATTCCCATGGGCTGCAAACAATTCCGTGTTTGAGGTCTGAAATGTTCTTGAACAATGCATTTAAATGGATACACCAGAGCGGCAAGTCTTGGTATTTGTGAATTATTAGAGGATGTTTAAAGAAAGGGCACTGAAAAACGGATTGGTTGCCTACTTGGGCCTTGGGTGTGTCAAATTAAGGATTATTGGTGTTTCATGTAGTCTGATTGGAAAATAAACTGTTAGTTTTTATATGGAAAAGTGTATGTTTTTTTATTATTTTTATTTTCTTCACTGTAATATAAATAAAAAAAAAATTGGCCAAATCCTCCACTCCCTTAAAAAATGAGTGCAGCATATCATTTTGACACTTTTCAAATAAAAAGCATCAATTTATCTTAAAACAAGCATTCAAAGTCAGCTAAGAAAGCCAAATAATTTGTTTTCAGTAGACTGGATGAGTTAGAATTAAAAGAGTGAAATCTAGGATTTGTTGAGAATTAGCAGATTTGAAGATTTGTGATAAATTTCTCAGCAAAGCGAAGTCGGAGGGCCGAGACTTCTACTAAAACCGGTCAGGTGCCATGGCCCTTTAGCGGTGTAACCGGACACCTTTAATAATTCTAATATTGACAGTTAGTGCTGGGAGACGTACCGGTCTTTCACTTCCTCCCAGCTTCCAGGTTAGGAGGACAGAGGAGGCACAGAGAGGGGAGGAGGGAAAGCAGTCTGCACCGCCTCAGATTCCCATGAGCCTCAGCCAGCCCATAGAAGCCAGCTTCCTGCACCCAAAAGAAGCAGGCGGGTGTGTAATAATATGTCAATTTTGATATGTGTGTGTGTCTGCATTTGTGTTTCTACCTGCGTGTGTCAGTATGTGTATACATGTACATCTGTGTGTTTCTGTGTATCTGTGTCACTGTGTGTGTGTTGCCATATATGTGCCATCCCATCATTCAAACAACACTACATACAAACACACCCCTGCAATCAAACGCCAACACTACATACAAACACACCCCTGCAATCAAACGCCAACACTACATACAAACACACCCCTGCAATCAAACGTCAACACTACATACAAACATACCCCTGCAAACGCCAACACTACGTACAAACACACCCCTGCAAATGCCAACACTACGTACAAGCACACCCCTGCATTCAAACACCAACACTGCGTACAAACACACCCCTGCATTCAAACACCAACCCTACATACAAACACACCCCTGCAAACGCCAACACTACGTACAAGCACACCCCTGCAATCAAACTCCAACACTGCGTACAAACACATCCCTGCAATCAAACACCAACACTGCGTACAAACACATCCCTGCAATCAAACACCAACACTACGTACAAACACACCCCTGCATTCAAACACCAACACTACATACAAACACACCCCTGCATTCAAACACCAACACTACATACAAACACACCCCTGCAATCAAACCGCAACACTACATACAAACACACCCCTGCAAGCCCCAACACTACGTACAAGCACACCCCTGCAATCAAACACCAACACTGCATACAAACACACCCCTGCATTCAAACACCAACACTACATACAAACACACCCCTGCAATCAAACGCCAACACTACGTACAAACACACCCCTGCAATCAAACACCAACACTACGTACAAACACACCCCTGCATTCAAACACAATACACAACGTACAAGCACACCCCTGCAATCAAACGCCAAAACTAAGTACACAAGCACACCCCTGCATTCAAACACAATACACACAAGTATGCCACTGCTTTCACATGGCAACAGTACAAATACACAACTACATTCAATTGCCAATACTACACAAACAGACCCGTATGTTCATAGACACATGAATGTACGTAGTGGGCATTGGATAGCATTCCCTTCATCCCCTTCTTGGAGAAAACAGGCCACAACATGTATTAACACAACCAAATACTGTATAACTCCTTTAACATATAACAAAATAATAATTATCATAAATTAACATAAACAATTTGCATATAGTCATACAGTAACTAAAGAAACCATCCTTGCCAATCTAACTTCCCCAAGGCTCTCACCTCCCCCCCTCCGCATAATAAAAACATCTTACTTTTCAGGGCTCCCCACCAACTCGGTGGGGCCCAACCATGATGCTCCCCACTGGTCGACTTACAACCCAGTGGGGACACGTTCAACCTGGTACCTCCTCCAGGTTCACCATAAGAGACAGGGGGAGGATGAGACCCGGCCATTATCCCCCTTTTTCATCTAATCTACTAAACCATCCCTTATTTGGCAAGGACACACCCCCGCCACAACCCCGCTGTTTTAAGCCTAAAATCAGCGGGGGACCCCAAACAAACCAACCATGGCCTGTTCCACGTCTCTCGAATGGCCAGATTACAACGGTCGAGCCCAACCTCTGTCAAATGAACCCCATCCGCAACAAATCTGCCGCCTCCTTCTCAAAACCTGATGAAATGGGCATCCCCCAAAACCCCTATAACGAACCGCGAAACCCACCAGTTGAACCCTTCGCGGCAGCGCTCCAACGCACTCCAGATGTGTGCTTGCCGCCAATAGTTCCTCGCCACAACCTCCGACCACACCATGCAAAAAAAACCCGGAAATGACATAAGGATCTGGGACAAGTCCCGCTTCCCTATGTCCACCAAGTCTCTGAGCGGAACCGTCCCCAGGTCAGGGAATGACCAGAACCAATGACACCCCCCCCCCCCCCGCAAGCGAGAGAACTTGACCACTTCCAGGAAGAGCCAGACCCACTTCATGTCCCCCCGGCGCTGAACCACTGAACCTCCACCGTCGAGTGCTCAATCATCCGCCCCGAGAAGGAAAAAACAATCAATGGAGCAAACCAGCGTCCTGCACATCAGAACAAATCTCCTAGAGTCCCACCTTCCTATCCTCCGCACATCCTGATTCAGCATACCCAGACGAGAGGCCTCCGTCGCAGCACCAATGCGGAAAGAATGACTGCCAAACAAATTGAAAATGGGAGAGGAAGTTCCCCTCCTTGTATACCATGATTGGGCCAGCCAGGTACTGCGGACTCCCTGAGCGCCCAGACCAGACAGGCGTCCAATCCTGGGACCGCTGCCAGTGGGACCCACCTGCCCTTGCAACGGATGTCAGTCTTGTATGGACGAGTCTTGAAGGACACCAGGTCCTGACCATCCCGGACATCCGCAAACAGAATCCTCCAAAGAAATGAAGAAACGACGAGACATACCTCTGGGAGCACCTGGCACAATTGTGCCCATAGGGCCCCCAAAACCGGCCTCTTTGGATCCACAGAAACCGACCCCTGCACGGGCCCTACACTGCATGCCATACCAGAAACTCCGTGGTGACACCCAACCCTGAGACTTAACCAGAAAACTAAACTGGACATGCGTAAGGACAACCCGGAGGGCGACATATCCGCCGAAACCCAACTCTCCAGCAGTCACAACAGACCATGTAACGAGCAGGCGTACCCGCAAATACACCCACCTCTGACTCCCGCGCCTGCCATTCCACCCATACCCTGTAGTACTTTGGCCCAAGAGGTACCGGACCTACACGACACATGAAGACACGGGCACCGGAGCACCAGACGCTGGAGCAGGGGGAAGTACCAAAAGAGAAAAGGGGGGCTGAGAGCTGGCTAATCACCTGGACAACCCCGAGGTTGGCACAGTGAATAACGACCCGACGGTCCTGTAGCTCCCGACCCCACAAATCCAATGCCACCACAATGGAAAAGCTCCAGGAAGGCAAGATTCCTGGTCAAGTCGGAGGCGGACCACGCCGCCGACCATGTCAGCACACCAGCGCGATCCCAGACCCACCCCAACCAGACAGAGCCAGCTGCGTCCGTATAGAGGGGCAAGTCCGAACTGGACACCTCCGGCGCCTGCCAAGATGACCTTCCAATATACTTGGTCAGAAAGGAAACCCAGACCTCCAGAGCCGGATAAAATACTGCGGTCCCGGTAGTAGCGGCCACCAGGCGCCTGCCGGACAATTGCCCCATGGGCCTGATCCGGCAGTGGAAGGTCAACCTCCCTAACAGGGACTGCAGCATGCACAGCTGCATCCTCCTCAGACCCCTGGCCATCGCCATACCCTCTCAACCTGATCCCGCGGCAGCCAGCACTCCATGGCCACAGAGTCAATTTTGATACCCAAGGAGCTAAGGCACGTCACTGGGCCCCACTGTCTTATCGTGCTCCAAGAGGACCCCAAAGCTCCACCGAGTCGAGCAAGAGTCGACAAGTCAGCGAAGGCCCACACACAAAAGCCAACAAAGTAACGCAGCAACGAGCCAATCCCTGCCTCCTGCCGCACCACCCACTCCAGGAAAGTGCTGACGCACTCATCATAAAAGCAGGATATGAGCAACCCATCGGGAAGCACGTATCCACATAATACCAACCACAAACCCACCACCCAGGAGTTGATGACAATCCATATGAACTGGCAACAAGCGAAACGCGGCTCCGACATCGGCCTTCATTAGCAAAGCCCCAGGGCCCACTGCCCCAACCATGTGTACCGCAGCATCGAAGAATGCCTAGGACGCCCGACATCTTTCACCGATACCCCTTGAGGGCAGGGCAAACGATGAACAGACGAAAATCCCCTGCCTCCTACTTGGGCACCAGGCCCAAGGGGGACCTGCAACTTGGGGAGCGACAGGGCCTCAACTGACCACGCGAACCACCCCAAAGCTACCTCCCGCAGGAGCTTATCCAGCACCATCTGCGGGAAGTCGAGCACAGACTTAGAAACATAACATAGAATGTGACGGCAGATAAGGACCATTCAGCCAATCCAGTCAGCCCAATTTTCTAACCACTGACATTAGTCCCTGGCCTTATCTTATAGGTAGGACAGCCTTACGCATATCCCACACCCACTTAAACTCCTCTACTACTTCAGCTGGAAGGCTAGTCCACGGATCCACTACCCTTCCGTTAACGTAATACATCCGGGTATGATTGTGAAACCTTCGCCCCTCTAATTTAAGACCATGTATTCTTATTGCGGAATTTTTACTTCTCCCTACTGTATTGATTCCCATTAAGTATTTAAATTGTCTATCATACATCCCCTGTCTCGACTTTCACCAATCTATACATACGAAGTTCTTTTAACCTTTCCGTCAAGGTCCGCACCGCCCTGAAGCTGGGTGCTCCGAGAAAGGGATCCCGAAGCCTCGGGTGACCCCCTCCAGCAGGAGCCCCATGGCCTGCCGATTCCAGTAGTGGTCGAGCCATGGGCGCATCGCGCTTACGAGCACTGGCGTCGCCGCCCTGCGCCCCCACGTCCCCTTTTTCCTCGTACTTACCCCTCTTGAAACAGCAGGAGGCAGAGCCCACCACGATGGGAGCATTTGAGCTTAAAACAGCATGACCCACCCCACTTACATCGGCTGACGTTCAAAGAAGGTCAGCAAGGAGGAGGGGGGACAATAAAGAAAGAGGAGGGAACAAAAGAAAAAAGGGGGGGAGGACAATAAAGAAAGAGAAGGAACACAATAATAGAGGGGGGTTGGGGGGGAACAACAATGAAAAAAGGGGACACACAATAATAAAGGGGGGGACACAATAATAAAGGGGGGCGGGACACAATAATAAAGGGGAGGGGGAGGGGAGGGCCGGGAGCGAGTAGAGCCCCTGAGAGGGAACCATGGAGGGTGACCATGGAGGTTGCCCATAGAGGGTGCCCAGGGAGGGAGATACAGGCAGGGTGCCCATGGAGGGTGCCACAGGGGGAGCCAGACCGCTGGAGAGGGGAACCTCACCGCCAGGCTGCTGGGGAAGGAGGAGGCCACCGTCTGCAGCATCACCAGCACCAGCCCTGATGGCACCGAGGATGGCTGTAAAACCAGGATCCAGCATCCAGGGCCCCAGGCTGACAATCCAGCAAGCCCAGCAACAGGAGGAGGCAGAGAAACTTGTTGCTGGCCCGGCTCCTAAGTGGCACTGAGGTCAGTCTGATCTGTCACCACCCACTTCCTCACATCTCACACCCCACACGTAGCACATAGCCAATCATGCATCATCCATCCCACACTCCACATGTGCCCCTGTCCGCTAAGCTGCGCACTCTCCCTGGGGCCTCTCCATACCAAAACAAACTTACTTCCAAACACACAAACACTACTGACAAATAAAGCCCTGCAAGGGTTGGTACATTGTAGAGCCCCGATGGCAAAGCATTGTGGGAGATGTATGATAGATGGGGATCTACCTTTTCACCATGCTTGCAACGGGGAGGGGAGCCAGGGCCTATAGACAGTCTTTTCTAATTCTGTTGCTATTTCCGGTAAGCTGTACTGCTAGGAATGCCTTCAGGATACCTATAAGGAAGGCGTTTGACCATATACATTATCTCTGTGATCTGTCACTGTGTTACAGTGTATGTTACTATTTTACTATTACCATGTAACAATTATTATGTTACCACGTTACTATATTACGTTACTACACAGCTGCCATTATGATGCATTTCGGTAATTATGTAACTCTTACATTTAAAGTGAGAATTACTGGGAATACCAATTCAATACGAATTTTAAATATAAGGCCAAGATAGTTGAATGGGAATTCCATCTCATTGAAGTGGTTATAGTGCCTGGAGCTGTCCCTCCATTCAGTGTTAAACAATTATCGAGCAGTTTAACACTGAATGAAGGTCCCTGACTTCCCATGGCTCCTCCCCCGCTGAGGGTGTTGCTAAGGCAGAGATTACACTTCCTTTTAGCTATCCCAAATCATACCAGCAATGGGCACTGTGATAGGCTGAAACAGTGATGAAACTCTCAGCCAATCACAGCTGCTCATTGTTGCTCAGACTGATGCTTCCTAATTACCCAAGGAACACAGAGGGGATGGGCTTCTAAGGACTCCCGTTTAGCATGACACTAAAGTCACCACAACAACTACAGCTTATTGTATTTGTGCTAGTGAGTAGAATCAGTCCCTTCGGGCGTTTTGCTGTAAACACTGCATTTTCAGAGAAAATGCAGTATTTACATTACAGCCTAGGGATACCTCCACTGGCCACTCCTTAGATAGCTGCTAGAGGTGCTTCCTGGGGCAGTGCTGCACAGTGTGACTGACGTTCAGTGTCACCACCCTCTGCATGCAGACACTGAACTTTCCTCATAGAGATGCATGAGGAGATGCTGATTGGCCAGGACTGTGTTTGGCTTGTGCTGGCTCTGCCCCTGATCTGCCTCCTTGACAGTCTCAGCCAATCCTATGGGGCAGCATTGTGATTGGCTCAGACCACCACTTCTGATCATGTCAGCAGACAGAGTCAGTTCAGGTGCAGAGTCAGCAGCTGCATACTTAAATACAAGTAAGATTTTACTATATTTAGGGAGGCGGGGGCCAGATAACTGTTTTAACATTATAGGGTTAGGAATACATGTTTGTGTTCCTGACCCTATAGTGTTCCTTTAAGACCAGTTTAACATGAATAGAAGAACAGCGCCAGGGGACTCCAAACACGATAACCACTTCAGATGAACTAGTTACAGCTCTCACAGTGTCCCTTTAAATTTGAAATTCTCTTTAAACTCACTTGGAATTCTCAACAATTACCAGATTTTACTATTAACATGATGTAAAGTCATGATTTTATTAATGACACGGAGGCTCTTATTATGCATTCTCTTTCTTTATTATACTCCCAGCAGCAAGAAAAGGGAAGTATGAGAGAATCATAGAAAAAATAAACCATAATAATAGCCTGGTAACAGGAGCACCAATCAGCATACAGTATAATCCATATAGGTGTAGTGCTCCTTGACTCCTCCTCTTTCTGCATAGATCCTGAAGAACATTAGTGCAAAATTCAAGGTATTCCAACCATAAATACGAATCCACAAACCAAAACCATAACTGGAACTGCAATATAGAACCGTTTCAACCGCCAACTCTCTAGTTGAAGCTTCAAGCTATTCAAGCTAAAAGAAAGGAGAAATATGGTAATATCGAAATCTCGTGACTGCTATTCCGCAATTAACAACTCGTCAACCATGTTAATCAATCAATGTAACTATATCAAGTTCGTCAACCATGTTGCTAGATCGAAATACGGATCATATAAGTCATATTCATTGAATACTTACTCACCTGTGCCATGAATGATCTTGTACCTACCGTATTAAGTCATCCTAAAGGCTCCATGTCTGGGTTGTAACTTAATCACCACTCTGGGTAGGGTGGGTGGGAATAATACTCGCCTCCGTGTCATTAATAAAATCATGACTTTAAGTCATGTTAATAGTAAAATCTGGTAATTTTATTAAAGACACGGAGGCTCTTATTATGCTATTTTAAAGCTGAGCAATCACTGAACTGGAAATGTGTTGCACTGGGCGAAAATAGAAATTACGAAATGTAGACTCATTCGACCAGTCGGCTGCCCGTAGTATATCCTCCAATTTACAACCTATCATGGAAGCTTTAGAGGCCATAGCTCCGCGAATGGAGTGTGAGGAAAAAGTTGAGGTGTCTATGCCTGCCATTGACAGAAACCATTTGATCAAACAAGCTAAAGTAGGAGTAGATACTGGTAGGTGAGGTCTTTTTGAATGAGATGAACAGTGGATGGGTTTGTTCTGGACGGAGTTATGCCGTACGATGCTCGTATTCCTTCAGACATAGCACAGGGTACAAATTTGGGTTGTCCGGAAATGACGGGTAGAAAACTTCCTTAGTCGAGGATTTCGCTCTACGTGAAATATTAAAGGATACTCCGTTTGGCACAAAAACGCGTGCATGCCAGTTTAGCGCCCTGACATCAGCGACCCGTTTACATGAAAGTAAACAAAACAGCATCAACCGTTTGGTCGACAATTGTTTCAGCGAAAGTTCCTGGTTCATTGGCCAAGATTCGATCAAATGCAAAATCACATTGACATCCCAAAAGGAAGAATATCGAGTTTGAGGAGGTCGAGTAGACGGATGCCTTTGAGTAAACGACAACCCCATTTGTCTCTCTGATATAGCTGATCTGTACAGATTTACAGTACGAAAGGCTTTTCCTTCCTCAAAGAGTAGAGTCAGAAATTGTAGGATTGCTTTTGTAGGAGCTGATATGGGATCCATTGACTGTCCCACGCACCAATTAGACCATTTTCTCCAAGCCGATCCGTAGGCACGTCTGGTACCTGGTGCCCATGACTCTGCGAAGAGACTGAGTGTCGTCTGCGAAACCTCCTAGAGATTCCATGATCTCCTGAAATGAGCCATGCCATCAGTTGCAGTAGGCCTTGGTTGGCTAGGTCGTGACTCATTCCCTCTGGGTTGGTCAAGAGGTAGGGAATGTCCGGCAACAGCTGTGGGAAATCTATCGACATTTCCAATAATTGAGGAAACCAAGGTTGTGACCTCCATAACGGGGTTACCAGCGCCAGCGTCCCCTTGGAATATCGAAGGACCGCCAGGGTCCGAGAAATGAGGTTGAACGGGGGGAAAGCATAGTTCCTGCCCTTGGTCCAGTCCTGTAGGAATGCATCTGTTGCCAGAGCATCTGGATCCGGTCTCCAACTGAAGAACCGAGGAAACTGGGTGTTCAGACGAGACGCGAAGAGGTCTATATTGAAAGGTCCACAGAGTCGAGAGAGGCGCTGGAAAATCATTGGGTGGAGATGCCAATCCCCTGCGTCCCAAAGGTATGTATTCTGCTATTACCGAAATGCTGTGTTTCAGGCAATAGTGCCAAAAATCTTGAGCCATCAATGCGAGGACCTTCGATTTCGTCCCCCCTAGATGGTTGATATAACTTACCACTGAGATGTTGTCCATCTTGATTAAGATCGAGCATGAAATGCCCGTGGGGGTCATACTGCGAATGGCAAAGGACGCTGCTAATAGCTCTAGGCAGTTGATGTGTAACAGAGACTCTTCGTTTGACCATCTGCCACCGGTGGAAACTGACCCGCAATGCGCGCCCCAGCCGTGTACGCTGGCGTCTGACTCTATGACCAGGTCCAGCGTCGATCCAAATATCGCCCGTCCATTCCATGCCTCCATGTGGGCTAACCACCAGTCCAGCTCTTCCCTGGAGTCTTCGTCCAGTACGACACAGGTTTCGTATGAGTGACCGGAGCGTAGGTATGAGGCTTTGAGTCTTTGTAGGGCACGATAGTGTAGCGGTCCCGGGAAGATCGCCTGTATGGATGATGCCAACAGCCCTATGATCCTCGAAAGTTGTCGGAGGGAAATGGTCGTACGATGCATAAGCCGTCTGATCTCCTTCTTGATCGAAATCATTTTGTCTTTGGGTACACACAATCTCTGTTGGACAGAGTCCACTTGGAAACCCAGAAATTCCATGCGTCTGGAGGGTTGTAGAATTGATTTTTCCCAATTCACCAAGAATCCTAAGTTTTGGATAAGGTGGATCGTCCAGGATAGGTGAATGCGTAGTTGGGATTGAGATTGGGACAGAAGAAGGATGTCGTCTAGATAAATTATTAATCTGACCCCTCGTGTGCGCAGGAAGGCAATCACTGGTTTTAGCACTTTTGTGAAGCACCATGGAGCATCGGATAGACCAAATGGCAGACATACAAACCTCCATTTTGTTCCCTGGCACTGAAACTGCAGTAGGTTCCGGTGCGCTTCTACGATCGGGATTGTCAGGTAAGCGTCCCGTAAATCTATTTTGACCATCAAATCTGATGGTATGAGGAGGTCCCGAAGGCAATGAATACCCTCCATTTTGAAATGGTGGTATTGGACAAACGCATTTAGAGGTCGGAGATTTATTACTGGGCGTACCCCGCCCCCTTTCTTGGGGACCAGAAACAAGTTGCTCACGAATCCTTCTGTGTCCCATGGGATTTGTTGGATAGCGTTTTTTTACGCTAACTCTGCGATCTCTGTTGAGATCATCATCTGGTGTTGGTTGGCCATATTTAGTTCTTGAGGGAACTGTGTCTGAACCAATAGGTACCCTTGTATCGTATTTAATACCAAAACATCTGCGGTTAAAATTTTCCAAGCATGATGAAACAATGCCAGTCTGCCCCCCACTTTCACGTGGGAAAAACAGAGATATTCGGTACTCACCATAAGGTCGTCTGCTTGAAACAGACCCCCGTGGTCCACGGGAATTCCAGGGCTGTCCCCGAGATGGGAAGAATGGGGTATAGTGTCGCTCTGGTACTGGTCTCTGGTAATTAAAGGAGCCTCTGCCGGCTCTAGTTGAGCCTCGAAATCCATGGCCGGGTAGACGGCTCCTTCCTCTGCCGGCCCCTCCAAAAACCCGTGGTGCAAATACTCTCTTAAGAGATGTCTGAGCTTTATCATTTGCTGTAAATGTCTTTACGTACAGCCCAAGATCCTTAATAAAGGATTCACCAAACAGTAAGCCTTTAGCAGCTGGGCCCGGCTCGTTGGTCGCCATGCTGGCCAGTTTGGGCTCTATTTTTAGTAGAATCGCCTTGCGGCGTTCGGTAGCCATAGCCGTATTGGTGTTACCTACCATGCAGACTAATCTCTGCAACCAGCCTATCGCTACTTCGAAATCAAATTCGCTTTCGCCCGATTGGGCGGACTCTACTAACTCATATAGTTTAGATATGGGTCCCAAAGTATCAAGGAATTTGTCTTGGCAATTCTGGAGGGAAAAATATAATCCCTTCCTTGGTTTTCAACCAGACTTGTTCAAGAATTGGACCAACTGAGGGTCCACGTCAGGTGTCTTTTCCACGGAGTCTGGAAGGATGGGTCGTGGGCATTCCGCCTGTAACTTATTGCGTCCTTCCTTAGATAAAGGCTTTCGCACCCGAAGTGCGAGATACTTAGCGATGTGAGTAGGCGGCTCCCATGCCGCCGAGCGAGGATGACGGAGGTCATCTGGGTCAAATAACGGGTTACCCAGTGGGTCCCGCAAATGGTCGCCCTCGCCCGAGTCAGTAGGCTCAGCGCCCTGAGCCGTACTCTTTTGGGTAGCAATGCCTGTTTGAATGTCAGACCCGGAATCTGAAAATTCCGCGCTATAGTGGTCCATATGGGAGTCCTCATACTCCTCCTCCACACTCCGGTCCGAATCGGCCGAATCTCCATGGGCACGTGCCCGTTTCCAAGCTCTGGTAGATTTTGCCCGGCCAGGGGCTCTAGTGCGCGGTGGTATCGCGCCATCTTTGACAGCCTGAGGCGTTCTGGAGGGGAGGTCACATGTCTGCTCTTTGCCAACGCCTTGCGTCCCGGTTGTGCCATGTTAGTGGGTCCCGGGTTGCATGTGTTCTGCATGCCACTAGTCTGTGTCTGTATCAATGCCTCTGTTATAGACTGAGTGATAGAGGACGACATGACCCCCATCGCAGAGGTTAAAGCTCTGTTAATGGATTGTGCCATGGTAGCATCCAGGAGGGATTGAAATTCCTCCGATGCCATGAGGCTGGTGTCACCTTTACCTCCCTTGTTAGAAGGGGAAACGCCTGGTGTGGGGCACATAGACCCTGAAGGTCTGTCACTCTGATCCTGCATTTAGCAGATAAAATCTTCACAGGGAATATATATACCCAAGTTCAACTAGTGAAAAATATTGGGCCCTGTAAAATAAACTTATACACTTGGCACCTAGCCAATATTAATAACAGATTGTTGTAGACTGTAAAGGAAAAAACTAGCTTTGAGAGAAAACAGAAAAGGGTGTCAGGATAGATTAATCCTCCACACCACACTTACAGTTTGGCAGTAATAAGTACAAAAACCTACAATGATATCCCAGTCTGGGTCTTAGGAGAGTGCTTGGGCGGGTAGGAGAAGCCGGTATGAGCTGAAGCTTGTACGCGACAGATTCCCGCCGAAATCGCGTTTAAAATGGCCGCCGCGAGTGCAAGTTACACTCCCGGCGACAGAAACCATAAAGATGGCCGCCGCGCCACAAACTGCGCATGCGCGGCCGGACCGCAAGGGGAAAATGAAACTCAATGGCCGGGCATGTGCGGCCGCCCAAAAAACCGCGGACAGACTGCGGGCATAAACCGGAGGTGCAAAGCCAAGCACCAGAACATCTGAGTAGTATCAGTCACCCAACAGGGAAATACAATCTAGGTGAGGGCAGGGAGGAATCACTCCCCTGATACCAGATAGGAAGCACTTTCCTGACACCACAGAAGACAGTATGACCTGACAATAATATACAATAATTCACAATCTAATGAACATCCAAATAATGTGTAGGAATTAAATACAAATAAATGTATAAGAAATCACAGGAGTAGCAAGATGAGGTACTTAACTTGTCTGAGGGAGCAGCAAGAAAGAGAGGAGTCAAGGAACACTACACCTATATGGATTATACTGTATGCTGATTGCTGCTACTGTTACCAGGCTATTGTTATGGTTTCTTTTTTCTATGATTCTCTCATACTTCCCTTTTCTTGCTGCTGGGAGTATAATAAAGAAAGAGAATGCATAATACTCACCTCCGTGTCTTTAATAAAATTAATTGATGTGTAGCTGTCATTCTGTTACACTATATAATTGTTAGTTACTATTTCATGATGTAACTCTCACTGTTACAACAAAGAGATTCTCAGTAAAGGACTTGATAAATCACTGAGTTTCATACGTCCTTGTTGGTTTTGCAGTATATCCAGCGCTATGTTGTGTATTTAACCAGTAATATAAAATGCCATAATATTGATGAAGATGATGGGAATGTGTTATTCTGGGAGAGAAGCTGGTTTTGGTGGTATTACTGCCAGGACCATTTGTGTGAGTTTGTAAAGATTGGCAGCAGGACTTGGAACGGGTTGACTTTTGATTTATAATCTACACATTCCTGATATACAGAGTAAATCATGATCCCACCCAGAATGCATGTCTCACCGCATGGTTCCCTGCCAGAGAGGATATCTGCTCCTGGTAACAGAAATCTTAGGATCTATTCACTATATGGCCTTAGAACTGTTGCCAGTGAGAAAAGATTTTTTTTATAGATAGAACGGTAATAATAGCTGATTTACAGCAATCATGTTTCAAAAAATAAATTCCTGAGATATTCTCAATCTAGAACAATGGTTCTGGATCCAGTCTACACAGCAGCAGTGTGTGTTTCCGGGATTTTTTAATAGGGAAGTGAAACATAATGAGCATTTGTTGTCCTTGCAGACGGGTTTGACAAGCTCTAGTTGGCCTTCTCAATAATATTCCCTTTTAATGTCCAGAAAGGGGAACGCAGGTAAATGCTCATTGGATTTGGAGAAGAGGTTAGTGCTTTATAAATAATATTAATATCAACAGTTTTACAGGGCGGAGAGAAGTTTAGATGTTGAATTGGCCAAACATTTTTATACATGTAAGCAGAAAGCCCCATCATTAGTGATGTCCCGAACGGTTTGCTGGCGAATAGTTCCTGGCGAACATAGCTCAGGGGTGGGGGCCAGGGGGGGACAGTAGGTCCCCCCCTTATTGTTTTTTTTTAGGGCCCCCACCCACCGCTCATGGGTGGGGGCCGGGGGGGGGGACAGTAGGTCCCCCACCTTATTGTTTGTTTTAGGGCCCCCACCCACCACTCAGGGGTGGGGGCCGGGGGGGGACGGTAGGTCCCCCCCTTATTGTTATTTTTAGGGCCCCCACCCGCCGTCCAGGGGTGGGGGCCGGAGAGGGGGAGGACAGTAGGTCCCCCCCCTCATTATCATTATGGCCCACACCCGCCGCCCAGGGGTGGGGGCCGGAGAGGGGGAGGACAGTAGGTCCCCCCTCATTATCTTAATGGCCCCCACCCGCCGCCCAGGGGTGGGGGCTGGGGGGGGAGGAGAGTAGGTCTCCCCCCCCCCTTCAATCACTATTGTGGCCAGAAAGAGTCCCTGTGGGTTTTAAAATTCGCCTGCCTATTGAAGTCTATGGCGGTTCGCCCGGTTCGCACTGCCCCCCTGGCTCCAGGAGAGCTGAAAGCCCAGTTACGCTAACGCAGGGATTGGCTGAAAGTGACAGCTAGTGGTCTCAGTCAATGAGCTGGTCTTAAATTTCTGGAATTAGCTCAAGAGCGCTAATGGAATCATCTAATGCAAACCTGCAAAACGTGGCAGTAGGTAGCGGCCAAAAGGAAAATAGGCTAAACTTCTTTGGGCCACAGATAGGTTCTTAGCGCCTTCAAGCAAAAGGTATAAAATTACATATAATAATAAAGATACATATACACAGACAGACATACAGATACACACATAGACAGACACACAGTTACACACACTGATATACAGACACACACAGACATACAGAGATACAGATACACACACTGACAGCTATACAGCTACATACACAGACACAAATATTGACAGACATACAATACACACACAAACACACTGACAGACATATACTCACACAGTTACAGACATACAGATACACACACTAACAGATGTACAGATATACACACACACTGACAGACATACAGATACACATTGACAAACGTACAGATACACACACTGACAGACATACAGACAACAGATACACACACAGACACACACACAGGTAGGGACAAAATTAAAAAATGCTAAACTTCTTCGGGCCACAGACATACAGATACACACACTGAAATTTACATTAAAAATTGTATACAGTGTAACAATCTTCTTCTTCCACTGGGTAAGTATATTAGTACTTAGGCAATACATTTTACTTCCTTTTGCAGCCCTCTAGCCCTTTCCAGGACTTTTTTAGAGCCATTTTAGTGCCCAAAAGTTTGGGTCCCCATTGACTTTCCGAACTCGAACCTTTTGCTGAAGTTCGGCTGAACCCGGCGAACCTGAACATCCAGGTGTCCGCTCAACTCTACAGATGACACATGGTGAAGGTTAAAACAGCAACTGTCTTTACTAGACATAGCACACATATTTTAAGCCCCCAAAAGCCTCATTTACATACAATGGTGCATAGAGTACTAAAGTATCAGGAAGGGTGCGTTCAGACAATAGGAATAGTGCGTTCCATTGTTGTGCAGAAATCTCAGTTTCTAGGTCTGTGTTCCACTGCTGTGCCAGTGTAGACTCTGAGAAGGGAATGTAGTCCAGAAGCATTTTGTAACACATGGAGATGGGTTTACAGGATGGTGGCAGTTGCCCATTATTACAGATCTGTTCCCAAAGTGTGGTGTCCTGTCTAGTAGCGAACGAATGAGAGTCAGTAGATTGTCTCCGGGAAAGGTAAGATTTCAGTTGCATATGGGAGAATTGTGAGGCCTGTGGCAGCTTATAAGTATCTCGTAGGTGTGGGAAGTCTAATAATTTCCCCTGGGAATGAATGTGGTATAAGTGTGTCAGGTTTTTTTCTTGCCACGGTCTGGTATGAAAGGTAGGGGTGCAGATTGGGAGGGCCATGATGGGGTTGGCCAATGAGGTGTGGGTCAAGGAGCTTAGTAAGGATCTGTGGGTATCCCATACGCGCAGGCTCAATGTTATCTGCTTTGGTGCTGTGGGTAGGGATGGCCTATGCATTTTAGGTAGTCACAATATGTTAGGTAGGGCAAATGGTTGTAACAGATTGCTTTCCATTACCACCCATTGGGGTGGGGTGGCCTTAAAAAAGTAGGGTAGAATTGAGGATAGGGTAAAGGTGTAATAATAAGTTTTGACATCTGGGACCGTTAGGCCACCCCTTCTCATCGGTGCTTGGAGCATTTTCATGGCCACTTATGGTCTAGTGCCTGCCCAGATAAACTTAGTCATGCCTTTTTTTTTTTTATTATTCTTTTTTTTTGCAGTGCATATCTAAAATAACATACAAGCATGAGGTACCCCAACGGCAATCCTCAAGCAAATGTCCAACACATATAACAATGGGGTAAACCAGTATGCATGCACAATTTAAAATTTTTAGTCTCTTACAACAGGTTATGTCAAAACAGGATAGTTCGATGACGTAGATAACATTCTTACATTTAGCCATTGTGGAGAAACAGGTATAGAAATAAAAGTAACGGCTGGAATGATAAGTGGCATAAGTGAGCGGGACGTTCAGTATTGTTGCGACATTACAGTGTAGTATGGATTGCCCTGATAGCCCTATTGCAATATCAGGATCTTAAGTCAGGGCCTCAGTAGGGTGTTTTACAGGGAACTTCTCTGCTTGTAGTTATAGTTAAAGGTGTGAGTGTAGTGTAGTAACTTGTAACATGCACTAACAGTGCAGGAGCATATTGCATAATAAGTGGACACAGTTAGAAAGATGTGCTCATTAAACTCAATCAGAACAATTAGATTAGTTAAAAATATTATCAACGGGAGCTTCAGGTGCCTGCCTTAGAGCCAGTGGAAGTGCATCAACATATAGGCCAATAACTTATAGGTTTAGCTAATACACGGTGGGGAATCAGTGTTGCTGTTGGGGTTATGGTTTCGCAGTCCAGGCAACACATTGGGTTTGTGGCAAGTATGTCTCACCCCAGCGATCTGGCTCATTGTAGTGCTATACCTTAGGTCATAAGAGAAGGGGAAAAGCAAGAAATGGGTAAGAGTGCCCTCGGGGGTGTGGAGGGGCTCGTAGGATAGGGCCCTCCATGAAGATCCCTGGGTAGGTTCTCTTCTGAGCCCCAGGGATCTTGGTCCAAGTACGTGTGGCCAGGTTATATAAAGTAAAAGGGGATAAAATAATTAAGTAAAGAAGTAAAAAATACTAAATATAACTGCCTGCCTCAGGTGAGAGCTATCTCTGCCTGTGAATGCGTTTCATGTCATCCCCTGAGCCCTACCCAATGCACCAACATCAGGCCTCCGTGGGCGCCTCCTACCGCACCAACATCCAACACCTGGCGAAGCCCCCATAATGAGCTCCCCGGTACAGCGGGCACTCGAGGGACCCCCCAGTCCATGAGACCGCCCCCTTAAAGTCCCCCAACAGGGCGGCATCTGCACCTCCACTGTCCCGGTAGTGTCCCGGTGTGTCAGACGTGGCACACCCGTGGGCTCCCTCAATCGCCGGCCACTTCTCCTGAGGATAATCCATGCGGCCCCGCGGCCACCGGTCTGTCGCGGACCCCCACAGACCAGCCCGGCCGGGCTCACGGCCACCGAGAGCAGCCTCCTCCAGGTCTCCGGATCTCCCTGGGGTAGGGGTCATCACTGTCCGACCCGGGACAGCTTGGTAGTCTTGATGTCACCGCCCGTCGGCAGCCCCCCCGGTGTGCCTGCGTGATGCATGAGCAGTCTCTTGGGTGAGTATTGCGGGTTGTTGTATCCGTTTCTTGGTAAGGCACGTAGGGGGTTATTGCTGTGTGAGTATTGCCTCCTATGCAGTGGCTGGTGACATACGGGTAGAGCTGCCTTCCACGTCCCTCCACTGCAGGCTGATGATCCTTAGCTTGTATGTGGTAGGCATGTGCATGGGGAAAATATTCGGCTCGGTTCGGCATTCCGAAATTCGGGACTTCATCAATTCGGGACTTCGGCAATTCGACACTTGAACACTTCGGCTCTTTGGCACTTCGCTCACAACACCAAGTCAGCAGGCAACGCTCACAACACCAAGTCAGCAGGCAACGCTCGCAACACCAAGTCAGCAGGCAGCGCTCACAACACCAAGTCAGCAAGCAACGCTCAGGGGTGGGGGCCGGTGGGGAGGACAATAGGTCCTCCCCCCTTTTTTACTTTAGGGCCCCCACCCGCCGCTCAGGGGTGGGGGCCAAGGGGGGCAATAGGTCACCTCTTTAGTTTAAAAGCCCCCACTCCCACGTCGCGGGTGGGTGCTCAGGAGGGGGGTGCTCAGGAGCAGCCTTCGGCTGCTCACTGTTTAATAGACATGCCCCTACTCGCGGTATAGCGAGTAGGGGCACAATTTACTAATACTAAGTAATCTTTACTTAGTATTAGTAAATTTGGCTGAAAGACCAATTTAGGTCTTTCAGCCTTTTAGTAGATAGCTCCCTAATACCATGGGAATTAGGGAGTTATCTACTTATTCATTCCTGTCATTCCATTGACTGGCCAAGTAACTTACATTTTATATGAATGTATGTTGCTTGATTGTTGTGTTGCAAATGCTTACAGCTGAATCCTGGCTATGTTTGTATACTTTTTATTTAAAATTGTATACAGTGTAACATTCTTGTTCTTTCACTGGGTAAGTATATTAGTACTTAGGCAATACTGTGCTTCGGAACTTCGGCACTTCAGCAATTCGGCACTTCGGCACTACTACACTTCGGAAATTCAGTAATTTCGGCACTTCGTCAATTCAACTATTCGGACATTCTGAAGCACCCAAATGTCCGAATTACCTGAAATTCGGCAGAATTATAATTCGGACCGAAACGAATTGCACATGTCTATGTGAAAGCTTGCAGTGTAAATCAGGAAGCATGTGTAGTGAACTGGTAACCGGGATAACCCCCTGGTACTGGGGGGGGGGGATGCGGAGCCGCAGTACAGCTTCTCCGGTCGCCTCTTGCATGTTGGGGAGGACAGGCGCTGCTATATCTTGTGTGTTCACGGAACGTAAGCAGTGCTTTTTGTTGTTTAGCCGTTCCACAGGTTAATGCCGTCTGGTAGATTCCTCCTATTTATAGGGTCTGCGGCTGCCGTTTGGGCTCTGCGTGATGCTGGCTGGCTTCTCTAGTCAAATATGGTATTTTATCAGGTATCTGGTCGGTTTGTGAGCGGTATGTCTGTATTTTTTCGGGCTTAGGACCGGAGCTGCATGAGATGGCTTCCTTTCAGCTCGACGGTCCAGCCCTAGGTATTTAATGTTCTCTTTCCGCCACTCAAAGGGGTATCATTCTTTTAGACTAGTTATATCTGCTAATGGTAGGCCGGGACACGTAGAGAAGGATAACATCCGCGAATGCGCTCACTTTAACTTCTCAGCCACATATCTCTAGCCCCTGAATGTAAGGGTGGTCACTTATAGCGTTTAAAAGGGGTTCTAATGCAAGTACATATAATAGGGAAGAGAGTGGGCACCCCTGTCCTGTCCCAATGCTGACCTTAAAAGGGCTGGACAGGAATCCTGCTTGCATTACCTGGGCCACTGGAGACGAGTATAGGGCAAATATTTGCTTTATGACCTATGGTGGGAATCCATACTTTGTAAGGGCATGTTTCAGAAAGGACCAGCCGAGGCGGTCAAACGCTTTCTCGGCAACTAGGGCCAAGAGTAGTCTTCTCCAACCGGTCCTCCTGAGTTTCTCAAGTACCAGGGACAACTTGCGGGTATTATCCGATCCCTGCCGCCCTTTAAAAACCTGTTTGGTCATAAACTATTAAGTCTTTGCTGCGATTTCAGCATAAATCTTCGCGTCCGTATTTAGTAATGAAAAATGACGAAAGTTCTTGCACATATCTGTGGGTTTATCCGGTTTTGGGATAGTAACAATCGTGGCTAAGAGTATCTCTGGTGGTAGTGAGCCAGATGTAGAAGCTTCTAAGTAGACCTTCAGGAGATGAGGGGCCAAGTCCTCTGCATAAGTTTTATAATAGGTATTCATGAGGCCGTCTACACCTGGGGACTTGCCTGAGGGTAGGCCCTTAATAGTGGACAAAACCTCTGTAAGGGTTATGGGTTGCAGGAGCTCCTAAGTTTGAGTTTGTGAGAGTTGTGGCAGGTGTATGTTGGACAGATATTGAGATATACTCTCGTTGTCCGGGTTATCTATGGTGTCACTCATGTGGAGATTTTACAATTTCGAATAAAAGTTTGCAAACTAGTGTTGTCGCGAACCCGAAATTTTCGGTTCGCGAACGGCGAACGCGAACTTCCGCAAATGTTCGCGAACCGGCGAACCGCGAACTGGCGAACTTCAATGGGCAGGCGAATTTTAAAACCAACAGGGACTCTTTCTGGCCACAAAAGTGATGGAAAAGTTGTTTCAAGGGGACTAACACCTGGACTGTGGCATGCCGGAGGGGGATCCAAGGCAAAACTCCCATGGAAAATTGCACAGTTGATGCAGAGTCTGCTTTTAATCCATAAAGGGCAGAAATCACCTAACATTGACACCTGTCCTCAAAGCCCTGCCCTGATACACACTGACACAGAGCAGAATAGAGACTGTTCCCCGTCCTCAGAGACCATGATACACAATGACACAGAGCAGAATAGAGACTGTTACCCCTACATAGGGTCACTTGGCAGATATGGCGGGGTCGTGGGTGGGGGAGGATGACTTTCACCTCTTCCCCTGTTACATTCCCGTTGTGCTGTGATATCACCCTTATACGCTGTGTAAAGCATACTATTTAATTTGATCAGCATGGCCACTTGAGTTTTTATAGTTTTCACGCTGCTTGTAGTTTATATATGGTTCACAAAAATCAAACAAACGATAAAGTAAACATGTAAGGATTCAGAATATTCTTTCAAACCCTTACACATTGTGTGTACGTATTTTTTGTCTTACGTTTGTGGCTTTAAAGAGGTTTACGTTGTTTCTATGATGTGCATAACATGTTCTTGTAAATGTTTGTTACATTTTTCCTGGAATTGTAATTTTTGAATCTGAATAAAGATAGTCAAATCCCTGATACACACTGACACAGAGCAGAATATGGACTGTTCCCCCTACATAGGGTCACTTGGCAGATATGGATTGACACCTATCCTAATGATCCCTGATACACACTGACACAGAGCAGAATAGAGACTGTTCCCCCTACATAGGGTCACTTGGCAGATATGGATTGACACCTGTCCTCAAAACCCCTGATACACACTGACACAGAGCAGAATAGGGGCTGTTCCTCCTACATAGGGTCACTTGGCAGATATGGATTGACACCTGTCCTCAAAACCCCTGATACACACTGACACAGAGCAGAATAGGGACTGTTCCCCCTACATAGGGTCACTTGGCAGATATGGATTGACACCTGTCCTCAAAACCCCTGATACACACTGACACAGAGCAGAATAGAGACTGTTCCCTGTCCACAGAGACCATGATACACACTGACACAGAGCAGAATAGAGACTGTCCCCCCTACATAGGGTCACTTGGCAGGTATGGATTGACACCTGTCCTCAAAGCCCCTGATACACACTGACACAGAGCAGAATAGAGACTGTTCCCTGTCCACAGAGACCATGATACACACTGACACAGAGCAGAATAGAGACTGTTCCCCGTCCACAGAGACCATGATACACACTGACACAGAGCAGAATAGGGACTGTTCCCCCTACATAGGGTCACTTGGCAGGTATGGATTGACACCTGTCCTCAAAGCCCCTGATACACACTGACACAGAGCAGAATAGAGACTGTTCCCTGTCCACAGAGTCCATGATACACACTGACACAGAGCAGAATAGAGACTGTTCCCGGTCCACAGAGACCATGATACACACTGACACAGAGCAGAATAGAGACTGTTCCCCATCCACAGAGACCATGATACACACTGACACAGAGCAGAATAGAGACTGTTCCCTGTCCACAGAGTCCATGATACACACTGACACAGAGCAGAATAGAGACTGTTCCCCGTCCACAGAGACCATGATACACACTGACACAGAGCAGAATAGAGACTGTTCCCCGTCCACAGAGACCATGATACACACTGACACAGAGCAGAATAGGGACTGTTACCCCTACATAGGGTCACTTGGCAGGTATGGATTGACACCTGTCCTCAAAGCCCATGATACACACTGGGGGGAGCTACTGTCCTCTCCAACCCCTGCGCGGTGGGTGGGGGCCATAAATCACAATGGGGGGACCTACTGTCCTCCCCCCCTCGGCCCCCACCCCTGCGCGGTGGGTGGGGGCCATAAATCACAATGGGGGGCCTACTTTCCTCCCCCCGGCCCCCATCCCTGCGCGGTGGGTGGGGGGCATAAATCACAATGGGACGGACCTACTGATAGGAGTGGAGCATTGTTCATATCAGTTTAATACCTTCCGCGTCTCCTATCGGTGGACGTGTATATGGCAGCCATTTTAGGAACCGCACACCTGGGACCCGAGCAAGGTCACCTCGTTCAAGCTGCTCTGGTTCCTTGATGAGCCAGCTGCCCGTGAGTTAACATGTCCCGTGGAGAAGCACTCTGTCCTGTAAAGCCTCACCACAAAAAAATTAAATAAATAACAGCACTCGGAGTGGTGAGTTTAGTAAATGTTCATATCAGTTTAATACCTTCCGCGTCTCCTATCAGTGGACGTGTATATGGCAGCCATTTTAGGAACCGCACACCTGGGACCCGAGCAAGGTCACCTCTTTCAACAGGCGACATGATTTGGCCCTGTAAAACTATCCTGGATATTCTCTACAATTTCTATGGATATGGCATTGATTTATGTAACAGGGAGATGGAAGAAGATGCTTGGTCGGTCCTCTTACTTGAAATTTGGGGCACTGCGCGGGCAAGCTAATGTGCCACCAGATAGGAGTGGTGAGTTTAGTATTGTTCATTTCAGTTTAATACCTTCCGCGTCTCCTATCAGTGGACGTGTAAATGGCAGAGATTTTTAATTGTTGAATCACCTCCCCTTTTTAGGCCAAGGTGGGAAGATGCTTAGACCACTGGTATATTGGTGCTAACTTGGAGGATTTTTTTTTGGTTTGGTTTTTGAAGCCACAGTGCTGCACCAGTGGGCCTAAAAATTAGGCATGTACACATGCCTGAAAAATTTGGTATTGTTGCAGCCGCTGCTGTAGCAGCGGCCAGAAAAATTGATGTTTGTTTCACAGGCAGAAAGTGCCCTAAAACATGGCGGCTTGAACCCTAGTTGGTGGACCATTTTTAGCCCAAGGCAGCTCATCTCATCAGGCCGTTTTTAATCGAATGTATCGCCCAGTGTCAGTCCCTTCGGGATCCATCCCTCATTCATCTTAATAAAGGTGAGGTAATCTAGACTTTTTTGACCTAGGCGACTTCTCTTCTCAGTGACAATACCTCCTGCTGCACTGAAGGTCCTTTCTGACAGGACACTTGAAGCGGGGCAGGCCAGAAGTTCTATCGCAAATTGGGATAGCTCAGGCCACAGGTCAAGCCTGCACACCCAGTAGTCAAGGGGTTCATCGCTCCTCAGAGTGTCGATATCTGCAGTTAAGGCGAGGTAGTCTGCTACCTGTCGGTCGAGTCGCTCTCTGAGGGTGGATCCCGAAGGGCTGTGGCGATGCATAGGACTTAAAAAGGTCCGCATGTCCTCCATCAACAACACGTCTTTAAAGCGTCCTGTCCTTGCCGGCGTGGTCGTGGGAGGAGGAGGATGACTTCCACCTCTCCCCCTGTTAGATTCCCGTTGTGCTGTGACATCACCCTTATACGCTGTGTAAAGCATACTTTTTAATTTATTTTGCAAATGCTGCATCCTTTCCGACTTGTTGTAATTCGGTAACATTTCCGCCACTTTCTGCTTATACCGGGGGTCTAGTAGCGTGGACACCCAGTACAGGTCGTTCTCCTTCAGCCTTTTTATACGAGGGTCCCTCAACAGGCAGGACAGCATGAAAGACCCCATTTGCACAAGGTTGGATGCCGAGCTACTCATTTCCCGTTCCTCCTCCTCACTGATGTCATTGAAGGTATGTTCTTCCCCCCAGCCACGTACAACACCACGGGTACCAGATAGGTGACAACGAGCACCCTGGGATGCCTGTTGTGTTTGGTCTTGCTCCTCCTCCTCCTCCTCAAAGCTAGAATCCTCCTCTGACTCCTCTTCCTCACAATCCTCTTCCAGCGTTGCCGCAGGTCCAGCAAGCGATGCTGATAAGGCTGTTTCTGGTGGTGATGGTGACCACAACTCTTCCTCTTCCTCTTCACGCTCATCTACAGCCTGATCCAGCACTCTTCGCAGGGCACGCTCCAGGAAGAAAACAAATGGTATGATGTCGCTGATGGTGCCTTCGTTGCGACTGACTAGGTTTGTCACCTCCTCAAAAGGACGCATAAGCCTACAGGCATTGCGCATGAGCGTCCAGTAACGTGGCAAAAAAATTCCCAGCTCCCCAGAGGCTGTCCTAGCACCCCGGTCATACAAATATTCATTAACAGCTTTTTCTTGTTGGAGCAGGCGGTCGAACATTAGGAGCGTTGAATTCCAACGTGTAGGGCTGTCGCAAATCAAGCGCCTCACTGGCATGTTGTTTCGCCGCTGGATATCGGCAAAGTGAGCCATGGCCGTGTAGGAACGCCTGAAATGGCCACACACCTTCCTGGCCTGCTTCAGGATGTCCTGTAAGCCTGTGTACTTATGCACAAAGCGTTGTACGATCAGATTACACACATGTGCCATGCACGGCACATGTGTCAACTTGCCCAACTTCAATGCCGCTATCAAATATTTTCCGTTGTCACACAGCACTTTGCCGATATCCAGTTGCTGCGGAGTCAGCCACTTTTCCACCTGTGCGTTCAGGGTGGACAGGAGTGCTTGTCCGGTGTGACTCTCTGCTTTCAAGCAAGTCAAACCCAAGACGGCGTGACACTGCCGTATCCGGGATGTGGAATAGTACCTGGGGAGCTGGGGGCGTGCCATTGATGTGGAGCAAGACGCAGCAGCACAAGAGGACTCAGCCGAGGAGGTTATGGAAGAGGATGGAGTAGGAGGAGTAGAGGAGGTGGCAGCAGGACTGCCTGCAATTCGTGGCGGTGTCACCAACTCCTCTGCAATGCCACGCATTCCTTGCTTGTCAGCCATCAGCAGGTTTACCCAATGCGCAGTGTAGGTGATATACCTGCCCTGACCATGCTTTGCAGACCAGGTATCAGTGGTCAGATGGACCCTTGCCCCAACACTGTGTGCCAGACATGCCATGACTTCCTTTTGCACAATCGAGTACAAGTTGGGGATTGCCTTTTGTGAAAAGAAATTCCGGCCGGGTACCTTCCACTGCGGTGTCCCAATAGCTACAAATTTTTTGAACGCCACAGACTCAACCAGATTGTATGGTAAAAGCTGGCGGGCTAATAGTTCGGACAATCCAGCTGTCAGACGCTGGGCAAGGGGGTGACTTGGTGACATTGGCTTCTTACGCTCAAACATGTCCTTGACAGACACATGACTGTGGGCAGATGAGCGGGAACTGCTCAAGGCGGGAGACGGAGTGGCGGATGGTTGAGAGGGGGCAAGAAGGACAGCAGTGGTTGACGTGGCTGAAGATGCTAGACCAGGAGGAGGATGGCAACTTAGAGTAGGCGTGCTGCTTGTACTCATGTGTTGATCCCATAGGCGTTTGTGATGTGAGATCATGTGCCTACGCAAAGCAGTTGTACCTAGGTGGGTGTTGGACCTCCCACGACTCAGTTTCCTTTGGCACAGGTTGCAAATGGCATCACTGTTGTCCGAGGCAGACACACAAAAAAAATGCCACACTGCTGAGCTCTGCAATGATGGCATTCTGGTGGTGGACACAGCATGCGTTGATTGGCGTGCTGTCGGGCTGACCCCGGGGGCCAATGCATGCTGTCTGACTGTGCCACTAGCTCCTTGCGACGACCCCCCCCCTGCTTCCAACTCGTCTCCTCCTCCTCTCTGTCTCCCCATCTGAACTTTCGCCCTGTTCTTCTTCTTGCCGAGCGGGCACACACGTGACATCCATGGACGCATCGTCATCATCAACCGCTTCGCTTGTATCTGACAACTCAGAAAAGGAAGCAGCAGCGGGTACAACATCATCATCATCACACCGTACCTCCATGTGTTTAATGCTGCCTGCCTGAGACATATCCCTGTTATCTACATCCTCTAGCAATAATGGTTGCGCATCACTAATTTCTTCAAACGGGTGTGTGAATAACTCCTCTGACATACCAAGTAAAGCGGCTGTGGTGCTAGTTTTGGTGGTGGCGGCAGGCGGGTGAGTGGTATCTTGAGAGGTGCCTGAAGCTAAGCTGGAGGAGGATGGTGCGTCAAGGTTCCGAGCGGAGGCTGTACAAGATTGGGTGTCCTGTGTTAGCCAGTCAACTATGTCCTCAGAACTTTTCAAGTTCAGGGTACGTGGCTTCTGAATACTGGGCATTATTCTAGGGCAAAAGGGAATCACAGCACCACGACCACGACGGCCCCTGCGGGGTGGCCTGCCTCTGCCTGTCATTTTTTTTGGGATTAGTGGTACTATGCGTGCAAGCTACTGTGAGACCAGATATGATTGGCAATGTGAACTGTAACAGTTCTGCAGAGCACACACTGTAGGCCTGACACACCTGCTTGAAGACAAGTAACTGCTATTCAATCTATAACAGTGAAAAACAAATTTTCTTTGAAAATGCACGCTATAGAGACACCAGATATGATTGGCAATGTGCACTTGAACAGTTCTGCAGAGCACACACTGTAGGCCTGACACACCCGCTTGAAGACAAGTAACTGCTATTCAATCTATAACAGTGAAAAAAAATTTTGGTTTTAAAAGCACGCTATAGAGACACCAGATATGAGTGCCAACTGTCAAAGTACGCTGGCAGGGTTGTGCAGGGCACACGCTGAAGGAAGGCCTGACACAGCCGCTTGAAGGACACTGACTGGCTGCTATTAGCTTACACTAGAAACCTTTTTTCTTTGTAAAAGCACGCTATAGAGACACCAGATATGATTGGCAACTGTCAAAGCACGCTGGCACAGGTCTGCAGAGCACACGCTGAAGGAAAGACTGACAGAGCCGCTTGAAGGACACGGACTGGCTGCTATTAGCTTACACTAGAAACCTTTTTTCTTTGTAAAAGCACGCTATAGAGACACCAGATATGATTGGCAATGTGCACTTGAACAGTTCTGCAGAGCACACACTGTAGGCCTGACACACCCGCTTGAAGACAAGTAACTGCTATTCAATCTATAACAGTGAAAAAAAAATTTTGGTTTTAAAAGCACGCTATAGAGACACCAGATATGATTGGCAATGTGCACTGGAACAGTTCTGGAGAGCACACGCTGAAGGAAGGACTGACAGAGCCGCTTGAAGGACACTGACTGGCTGCTATTAGCTTACACTAGAAACCTTTTTTCTTTGTAAATGCACGCTATAGACACCAGATATGATTGGCAACGGTCAAAGCACGCTGGCACAGGTCTGCAGAGCACACGCTGAAGGAAGGACTGACAGAGCCGCTTGAAGGACACTGACTGGCTGCTATTAGCTTACACTAGAAACCTTTTTTCTTTGTAAAAGCACGCTATAGAGACACCAGATATGATTGGCAATGTGCACTTGAACAGTTCTGCAGAGCACACACTGTAGGCCTGACACACCCGCTTGAAGACAAGTAACTGCTATTCAATCTATAACAGTGAAAAAAAAATTTGGGTTTTAAAAGCACGCTATAGAGACACCAGATATGATTCGCAATGTGCACTGGCACAGGTCTGCAGAGCACACGCTGAAGGAAGGACTGACAGAGCCGCTTGAATGACACTGACTGGCTGCTATTAGCTTACACTAGAAACCTTTTTTCTTTGTAAAAGCACGCTATAGAGACACCAGATATGATTGGCAACTGTCAAAGCACGCTGGCACAGGTCTGCAGAGCACACGCTGAAGGAAGGACTGACAGAGCCGCTTGAAGGACACTGACTGGCTGCTATTAGCTTACACTAGAAACCTTTTTTCTTTGTAAAAGCACGCTATAGAGACACCAGATATGATTGGCAACTGTCAAAGCACGCTGGCACAGGTCTGCAGAGCACACGCTGAAGGAAGGCCTGACAGAGCCGCTTGAAGGACACTGACTGGCTGCTATTAGCTTACACTGGAAACTTTTTTTCTTTGTAAAAGCACGCTATAGAGACACCAGATATGAGTGGCAACTGTCAAAGTACGCTGGCAGGGTTGTGCAGGGCACACGCTGAAGGAAGGCCTGACAGAGCCGCTTGAAGGACACTGACTGGCTGCTATTAGCTTACACTGGAAACCTTTTTTCTTTGTAAAAGCACGCTACAGAGACACCAGATATGATTGGCAACTGTCAAAGCACGCTGGCACAGGTCTGCAGAGCACACGCTGAAGTAGGCCTGACACCCAGACGCTTGCAGACAACTAACTGCTCTTCTATTACAGTGGAAAAAAAATATTTCTTTTAAATCTAAAGCTTAACCTATTGTAAAAAACAGATATGAGTGGTGGCACTGACTGTGCAAATGGGCAAGGCATCCAACCTGACACAGAAGCTGGCAGGCAGGCAACTGCTCTTCTATTACAGTGAAAAAAAATTATTTCTTTTAAATGTAAAGCTTAACCTATTGTTAAAACAGATATGAGTGGTGGCACTGACTGTGCAAATGGGCAAGGCATCCAACCTGACACAGAAGCTGGCAGGCAGGCAACTGCTCTTCTATTACAGTGAAAAAAAATTATTTCTTTTAAATGTAAAGCTTAACCTATTGTTAAAACAGATATGAGTGGTGGCACTGACTGTGCAAATGGGCAAGGCATCCAACCTGACACAGAAGCTGGCAGGCAGGCAACTGCTCTTCTATTACAGTGAAAAAAAATTATTTCTTTTAAATGTAAAGCTTAACCTATTGTATAAACAGATATGAGTGGTGGCACTGGGCAAGTAGGCACAGTATCCAATGTGAACCTCACACAGAAGCTGGCAGGCAGGCACCTGCAATTACATTACACAGGAAAAAAAAAAAAAAAAAAAAGCAGCCTGATGTTATAGCCCTAAAAAGGGCTTTTTGGGGTGCTGTCCTTACAGCAGAGATCAGATGAGTCCTTCAGGATTGTAGTGGACACTGAATACCCTAGCCTAGCTATCAATTTCCCTATCTAATCAGCAGCAGCTAAACTTTCCCTCCTCTCACTAAGCATGCAGCTTCAGAATGAATCGAAAATGCTGGGAGGGAGGTTGGAGGGTGTGGAAGGGAGGGAGTGCTGCTGATTGGCTGGAATGTGTCTGCTGACCGAGAGGCACAGGGTCAAAGTTTGCCCAATGATGACGAATAGGGGGCGGATCGAACTGCGCATGTGTCCGAACACGCTAAGTTCGCCGGGAACTGTTCGCCGGCGGACAGTTCGGTACATCACTATTGCAAACTAATGGCTTATGTCTTCAGGATAAATAATTTTCCGATCCTCATCATCAATAATATGAGCTATTTTGGTGGCAGAATATTTGGCGCGTAGCCTAGAAGCTAGATTTTTATAGTTGCCTTGCCACTGCTATGATATGTGTTAGCCCTTAACTTCTGGAGAATATATTTAGTTTTTTCAGCGTTCAATTCCGTGAGTTGGGTGTACAGCCGAGTCAGCTTAGTTGCCCTCTCTTTCGCAGGTTGTGACTTATTTAGAGCGGTCGTTAAGGCTATTTGCTTATGACATTCTAATAGGCTAGTGTTTTGAAGTTTTTTAAGGAAGGTAGATTGGTGTATAAACAGACCCCTAACGACAGCCTTGTGAGCAGACCATACTGTTATTTCTGACACGTCGTGGTTAACATTGGCTTTGAAATATGCTTGTATCTACATGCGGATAGTGGAGGCAAATTCGGGCTCTGATAGCAAGTAATCATTATGGTCCGACCATGTGATCTCACCTATATCACACTAGAGACCTGAGGCAGAATCGCTCTATCCAAGAGTAATGCGCCTATTCGGGTTTAGGTGTTATGTACCCGCGAATAGAACATATAATCTCGCTCTGTAGGGTGGAGAGCCCTCCAGGCATCATACAGGTCATGTAACGAGATGAGTTTGGTTATCGTTTTACACACTTTTTCTCTGGTTCGGTGGCTGTGGGTGGTTTTAGTCGTAGTTGTGTCCAGGAGGGATTTGGGTAAAATGAAAATCTCTGCCAAGTAGAAGGCCTCCCTGCTTATATTTGTCAATTTTGGTGAGAAGTGATTGAAGGTAATTCCTAGAGTTGTCGTTAGGGAAGTAGGTCGTAGCTAGCGTGTACTGGGTATTATTAAATAGGCCAAGTAGAATAATAAACCTTGCTTGCGGGTCAATATATTGCCTCTGGGGTGTAAAGGCTACGTCTTTATGTATGAAAATGGAGACTCCTTTGGTCTTACTGTCGGACAGAGCATGATATTGAGTTGGAAATTGCTTAGTAACCAATGCAGGTGTATGTCCCTTTTTAAAGTGGGTATCCTGAATACAGGCTATCAAATCAAATATCAATTTTATTTTTCGTAAGATCTCTAAGTAAAAGTTTCCTTTTCCCGGGGGTATTCAACCCTTTGACATTATATGTAACAAGTTTCATACTTATAACAATTTGTTAAATAATACTCTCTGGGATTGAATCACTTAACCCATAGTATGTGCCCCAATACCAGTACCGGTAGGTAACGGAGTTGAACCTGGAAGCAGCTACTTTATTACACTTAGGGAGCGAGATAGAAGTGGTTAGGGTCATTCCCTGAAGCTGGTAAAGCCGAGGGGCGACAGATATTCTGCTGGAGGGGAGGAGTGTAGTGGAGGGCTGAAGGGTGAGGGTAGAGAACATTAGGGTGAGGAAAACTTGGGGGTAACAAACTCAATTGGGCTCATCCAGTGAGAGCCAAGTCGCACCAGGTGCACCTGGTCGCGTGTTGTGGGGGGCATGCTCAAAACACCAAGTCAGCAAGCAACGCTCGCAACACCAAGTCAGCAAGCAACGCTCGTGTGACGGAACCATCCGTCTGTCTAGTACTTTAGTGGATTCGACTATTTTGGGCCATCCGTCTAAATGACTGATTCGTTATGTTATGAAGCATGTTTTACCGTTCCAGCCTGTTTTCCAGCCGTTCACCTCATTTCGCACGAACTCCATGTCTAACATATGGGTGGCCGCCATTTTGGGACTTTTGCACGTGTTCGCGGCCATCTTGCGTGCGAACAGCGGTGTTTGCCTGTGAACGCGTGGAACTAAAAACGGATACCCAAACAGGCGAACACCGCTGAGACCTCCATACACCCAGAAATTCGTGTTGGAACTACCGAACGACGAGCCATTCGGTAGTTACTTGTAATCGGCTATGGGGAATCCAGCGAACTCGGAGATAGTTGTGGATGATGAGGATTTCGTATGATTCTAACCGGCGAACGGAGACCGACTGCAGGGCCAAAACTTGTGGAACTCTTTTCGGCTAGAAGATCCGTGCAGTCGGTCAAAACTTCAATCATCCATAACTCCCGAACCCCTTAACCGAATGGGCTGGGATTTGGACAGAGTGTTCCCCTAACCAAGACCTTTCAAGCGGTGCTGGACTTAAAGGTGTACCCCCTGGTTCCAGTCCTCAGATCTTGTTTTGACCCTCAACACGGAGCTTCAGTCTCGTTATTGGGGGGATTCTTATTTACGCTTAAGGACTATTATTGGGAACTTATGCCGTTTGGTGGATATCGTTATTCGAGAGATTACTGCTTCCCCTGGTTATGGTTTGTGGATTATACAGTATACGAACAAGGACTTGAGACAGTGAGAGGGGAAGGTGGACTAAACGGTGATTTACTTATTAAGACAAAAGGTGTCTTAACAATTGGTGGCAAGCGACGGGATGAATCCCACAACACAGAAGGAAAGAAATGCAGTATGAACAGTTAAGACGTGCTACTCTTAAGGACATAATAGAACGCCGAGGTCGATCAGCAAGCAATTTAAAGAAACGGGAAATTATTGCTTTGCTAAGGGAAATGGATGCAACACAGGGAACGGAGAGCGCTAATGTGCCCAGCAGTTTGGATTTAACACCCGAGGAAATACAATTTAACCGGGCAGTGCAAATAAGGCTGGCACACTTTGGCCCCAACCCCTCAGCAGACATTGTGGAACGTGTGCAAGCCGCAGTAGCAGCACACCAAGCGCTCCAAGGAAGAGGAGCTGCAGCAGCAGAGGTACCCAATAACGATTCCGGAAGGAAAAAGGTACCATTTGCTGCATTTAAAAATTTTATTGAAAATGAAGGAGAGATCGATGGGTTCCTGGCCGATTTTGAGAGGCAGTGTGCCCTCCACCAGGTACCCACAGACCAATGGGTCACCATCCTCTCTGGGAAATTATCCGGCCGGGCTAGTGACGCATTTCGGGCCATCCCAGAGGAGGAGATCACCAGCTACCGGGCAGTGAAGGATGCGCTCCTAGCCAGGTATGCGGTGACCCCAGAAGTTTACAGACGGCGCTTCAGGGAAACCAACAAACAAAGTGGCGATTCTTATGTGGAATGGGCTTGCAGAGTTCACCGTACTGCAGCCCACTGGATGGCGGGATGCCAAGCAGTATCGGGAGAGGAGGTGCTGCAGGTATTTTTACTGGAACACTGCTTCGAGAAATTGCCTACCGGGGTCCGGGAGTGGGTCAGAGATAGAAAACCCTCTACCCTACCCGAGGCGGCCCGGTTGGCAGACGAATATACTGATGCTCGCAAACTGGACAATACCATTGTTAAAGTTCCGACCAGAGTGGAATACCGACCAGCAGCCCCTCCGATTCCAACAACATACCAACCCCCAGTGCATCGCAGCCCAGTAGTACCACCGACCAATACTTATGTGCAGCCATCCAAATTTAATGCCAGGGATTATTCCCAACCCATCCGGTGCTTTCTGTGCAAACAGTTGGGACACAAGCGCCCGGAGTGTCCACTGAACCACGCCAACCAAGCTCAGTCCTGGAGGAGATCAGCCAACACGAATCAGCGACCACCACAGCCTGCTGCTCACTGTGTAGAGCAGGAGGAATTCTGGGGCATCTTGCACGAAGCCGACCCGGTGCAAGCCGCCCATCAGGACAATCGCCAGCAACACCGGCAGACTGTGAAACTAAATGGCCGAGTGGTAAATGGACTTAGAGACACAGGAGCCACCATGACACTGCTCCAAAAGAACTTGGTCTCAGAACACCAGCACACAGGAGACACAGTGGCCGTGAGGGTAGCAGGGGGAGCCGTATTCCGGTTACCTGTTGCCCGTGTTCACCTGGACTGGGGAGTGGGCGCTAGACACGTGGATGTTGGAGTTATGAAAGACTTGCCCGCTGATGTGCTTCTTGGGAATGATTTGGCCCCTTTGGTTTCGGCCTATGCTCCAATGGGCCCCTTGGACGTTAACCCAGTGACTACTCGCTCTCAGACCCGTGCCTCTGGAACCAGCCCACCTGCCGAGGAGACCCAGGTAAGACCCTTTTCCCCGACTGACACCTTAGCTCAGACCCCCTTACGTTGGGATTCCCCAGAGGAGTTTGGGAGGGAAACCCGGGCAGATCCTACCCTTCAAAAGTACAGGGACAGAGCAGATGCTAGAGAGGAAGGGATAGACGGGGAGCGGTATAAGTGGGTGGGGGACAGGCTATACAGAATCCCGAAACCTTCCCAGAAGAAGATAGCCCCTCCGCAGAATCACCAGCTGGTGGTGCCCGCGAAATACCGGCAGGAGCTTCTGCGGATAGGGCACGATGTCCCTTTAGCAGGACATCTAGGGTCTCGTCGCACGGCCTATAGGATCTCCCAGAATTTCTTTTGGCCCAACTTCAACCAGGCTGTGCGGATATATTGCAGTACTTGTGACACATGTCAACGGGTGGGAAAGCGGGGGGACCACCCTAAGGCTAAACTATCATCGATGCCTATTATAGGGGAGCCCTTTTCCCGCATAGCTGTTGACATTGTGGGTCCACTGGCCAGGGCTAGTCCATCAGGCAAGAAGTATATTCTTACTGTAGTGGACTATGCCACTCGCTATCCAGAGGCAGTAGCGCTGTCTAACATAGAGGCAGAGACGATTGCTGATGCCCTGGTTAGGATTTTTACCAGGGTTGGGTTCCCTAAGGAGATCCTCTCCGACCAGGGAACCCAATTTACTGCGGTGCTCACCCAGCAGCTGTGGAAAGTATGTGGCATTAAACCCTTGCTTAGCTCGCCTTACCATCCACAGACTAACGGTCTCTGCGAGCGTTTTAATGGTACCCTCAAACAGATGCTGAGGACCTTTACAGACACTTGCAGGGACTGGGAGAGATTCCTGCCGCACCTCCTGTTTTCCTACCGGGAGGTGCCCCAGGAATCTACTGGGTTCTCCCCTTTTGAGTTACTGTATGGGAGACGGGTCCGCGGACCCCTAGATCTCATCCGGGGACACTGGGAAGGGGAGACGGAGCAAGAAGGGACCCCCATAGTGCCATATGTTCTGGAACTTCGGGACCGCATGGAGAAACTGTCCCTGATGGTAAGGGAGAATCTCCAGGCGGCCCAGGGGAAACAGAAAAGATGGTACGATCAGGGTGCCCGACAGCGAGCCTTCCAGGTGGGGCAAAAAGTATTAGTGCTCAAACCTGTGACGGCCAACAAGATGCAAGCCTCTTGGCAAGGCCCGTACAGAATAGTGGCGCAGATCTGCGATACTACCTATTTGATAGCCAGCTGTTCAGACGAAAGGGTCCAGAGATCCTTTCATGTAAACATGCTGAAAGAGTATCAAGAACGACCTGAGAACATTGCAGCCGTATGTGCCCCAGCTACAGATGACCCTGAGAGTTTGCCTCTCCCTGATCTATTAGAAAGGGACCCCCAGACTGACCTCACCTCCCTCGTACAGTTAGGAGACAGGTTAAACCCCACAGAAAGGATCCAAGCGAAACAGTTGTTATGGGAGAAGCAAGCAACTTTCTCCCAGGAGCCAGGTTACACCCACCTCGCTATACACAAGGTAGAGACCCCTGGACAGACCCCCTTACGACAGCCGCCTTACCGTATCCCTGAAGCAGTCCGAGATGGAATGCGGAAGGAGATACAGGAGATGACCCAGCTTGGGGTCATCGAACCCTCTGACAGCCCTTGGGCTTCGCCTGTAGTCCTAGTACCTAAGAAAGATGGGACCACCTGGTTCTGTGTGGACTACAGGCGACTCAACGAGCGGACTACCACTGACGCCTACCCAATGCCCCGGGTAGACGAATTACTGGATCGTATTGCCAGGGGACGTTATCTGACCACCATAGACCTATGTAAGGGCTACTGGCAGATTCCCCTGGCCGAGGATGCTATCCCCAAGTCGGCCTTCGTCACCCCATTTGGCCTGTACCATGCCTTTTGGGATGAAGAATGCCCCGGCTACCTTCCAACGGATGGTGGATAGACTCCTGGATGGCTTCCAAGAATTTGCCTGTGCATACTTGGACGACATAGCGATCTATAGTGGGTCCTGGGAGGAACACCTGGTACACATAGGGGTAGTACTGGATAAGATTCGGGCCGCCGGCCTGACATTGAAGCCAGAAAAGTGCCATGTAGGTATGGCAGAAGTACAGTACCTGGGTCACCGAGTGGGATGTGGGAACCAGAGACCAGAGCCCGCCAAAGTAGAAGCGGTGGCTAACTGGCCCACACCCACTACTAAGACCCAGGTATTGGCCTTCTTAGGGACAGCAGGGTACTACCGACGTTTCGTTCCTGACTACAGCTCTATTGCTAAGCCCCTGACAGACCTGACGAAAAAGAATTTGCCTAAGCAGGTCCTGTGGTCCCCGGCTTGTGAAGCTGCGTTCCAGGCACTGAAACAAGCTCTCGTGAATGCCCCTATCTTGGCTGCCCCAGTCCCTAACAAACGCTTTCTCGTTCACACAGATGCTTCCATGTATGGACTGGGGGCTGTGTTAAGCCAAGTTGGGGAAGATAGAGGAGAGCATCCTGTCGCATACCTCAGCCGAAAATTACTACCCCGAGAAGTGAGTTATGCGGCAGTTGAGAAAGAATGTCTAGCCCTAGTCTGGGCATTGAAAAAGTTAAGTCCCTACTTGTATGGGCAAGAATGTTCCCTTGTAACAGATCATAACCCCCTCGTTTGGCTTAACCGGGTCTCAGGCGACAATGGGAGACTGCTGAGATGGAGCTTGGCATTGCAACCTTACAACTTTACTATTAGCTACAGACCCGGTAAGCTGAACGGAAATGCGGATGGCTTATCACGGCAAACCGACATATCCACCACCTCTTAGTCCGGGCATCCCCAAGTTGACCCGCCACAGGGTCAAGCCGGGTCTGCCGGAGTGTTCCACAAGGGGGGAGCCGTGTGACGGAACCATCCGTCTGTCTAGTACTTTAGTGGATTCGACTATTTTGGGCCATCCGTCTAAATGACTGATTCGTTATGTTATGAAGCATGTTTTACCGTTCCAGCCTGTTTTCCAGCCGTTCACCTCATTTCGCACGAACTCCATGTCTAACATGTGGGTGGCCGCCATTTTGGGACTTTTGCACGTGTTCGCGGCCATCTTGCGTGCGAACAGCGGTGTTTGCCTGTGAACGCGTGGAACTAAAAACGGATACCCAAACAGGCGAACACCGCTGAGACCTCCATACACCCAGAAATTCGTGTTGGAACTACCGAACGACGAGCCATTCGGTAGTTACTTGTAATCGGCTATGGGGAATCCAGCGAACTCGGAGATAGTTGTGGATGATGAGGATTTCGTATGATTCTAACCGGCGAACGGAGACCGACTGCAGGGCCAAAACTTGTGGAACTCTTTTCGGCTAGAAGATCCGTGCAGTCGGTCAAAACTTCAATCATCCATAACTCCCGAACACCTTAACCGAATGGGCTGGGATTTGGACAGAGTGTTCCCCTAACCAAGACCTTTCAAGCGGTGCTGGACTTAAAGGTGTACCCCCTGGTTTTGGGGTACATCCAGAACTGGGGTAAATTATTGTACAGTATAATTGTATTATGTGGTTATCTGAGGGGAGGAGAGGTGGGGGTGTTACCCTGTGTATAATTGGTTATTTTCATCCTCCCCCTGGGAGTGCCCTGTGTGTGCCTTTTCCTAATAAAAAGCAGGCTGGATGTTCCAGTCCTCAGATCTTGTTTTGACCCTCAACACGGAGCTTCAGTCTCGTTATTGGGGGGATTCTTATTTACGCTTAAGGACTATTATTGGGAACTTATGCCGTTTGGTGGATATCGTTATTCGAGAGATTACTGCTTCCCCTGGTTATGGTTCGTGGATTATACAGTATACGAACAAGGACTTGAGACGGTGAGAGGGGAAGGTGGACTAAACGGTGATTTACTTATTAAGACAAAAGGTGTCTTAACAGCTCGCAACACCAAGTCAGCAAACAACGCTCGCAACACCAAGTCAGCAAGCAACGCTCGCAACGCCAAGTCAGCAAGCAACGCTCGCAACGCCAAGTCAGCAAGCAACGCTCGCAACACCAAGTCAGCAAGCAACGCTCGCAACACCAAGTCAGCAAGCAACGCTCGCAACACCAAGTCAGCAAGCAACGCTCACAACACCAAGTCAGCAAACAACGCTCGCAACACCAAGTCAGCAAGCAACGCTCGCAACCCCAAGTCAGCAAGCAACGCTCGCAACACCAAGTCAGCAAGCAACGCTCGCAACACCAAGTCAGCATGCAACGCTCGCAACCCCAAGCCAGCAAGCAATGCTCGCAACACCAAGTCAGCAAGCAACGCTCGCAACCCCAAGTCAGCAAGCAACGCTCACAACACCAAGTCAGCAAGCAACGCTCGCAACACCAAGTCAGCAAGCAACGCTCGCAACACCAAGTCAGCAGGCAACGCTCGCAACCCCAAGTCAGCAAGCAACGCTCGCAACCCCAAGTCAGCAAGCAACGCTCGCAACACCAAGTCAGCAAGCAACGCTCGCAACACCAAGTCAGCAAGCAACGCTCGCAACACCAAGTCAGCAAGCAACGCTCGCAACACCAAGTCAGCAAGCAACGCACGCAACACCAAGTCAGCAAGCAACGCTCGCAACACCAAGTCAGCAGGCAACGCTCGCAACACCAAGTCAGCAAGTAACGCTCGCAACACCAAGTCAGGAAGCAACGCTCGCAACCCCAAGTCAGCAGGCAACGCTCGCAACACCAAGTCAGCAAGCAACGCTCGCAACACCAAGTCAGCAAGCAACGCTCGCAACACCAAGTCAGCAAGCAACGCTCGCAACACCAAGTCAGCAAGCAACGCTCGCAACCCCAAGTCAGCAAGCAACGCTCGCAACACCAAGTCAGCAAGCAACGCTCGCAACACCAAGTCAGCAAGCAACGCTCGCAACACCAAGTCAGCAAGCAACGCTCGCAACACCAAGTCAGCAAGCAACGCTCACAACACCAAGTCAGCAAGCAACGCTCGCAACACCAAGTCAGCAAGCAACGCTCGCAACACCAAGTCAGCAAGCAAAGCTCACAACACCAAGTCAGCAAGCAACGCTCGCAACCCCAAGTCAGCAAGCAACGCTCGCAACACCAAGTCAGCAAGCAACGCTCGCAACACCAAGTCAGCAAGCAACGCTCGCAACACCAAGTCAGCAAGCAACGCTCGCAACACCAAGTCAGCAGGCAACGCTCGCAACACCAAGTCAGCAAGCAACGCTCGCAACACCAAGTCAGCAAGCAACGCTCGCAACACCAAGTCAGCAAGCAACGCTCGCAACACCAAGTCAGCAAGCACCGCTCGCAACACCAAGTCAGCAAGCACCGCTCGCAACACCAAGTCAGCAAGCACCGCTCGCAACACCAAGTCAGCATGTGGTGGAATCTCGGTAAAAATAAATTTAGTAGGCCGAGATTACCACGTGGCATGTGTACGTGCATATGCTGACGTATCGATCAGTTGGTTGCACGAGGCAAGATACGATCAGTAGTGTACGGAGCATGTGCAAGAATACAGGATGTAGTATTCCCCTCCTCCATTGTGCTGGACAAGCCATGCGGTCAAGCAGGAAGTTAATTCTTACTTGTATTGATTGGTCAAGAGAATGTGCGGGTGGAGCTTAATATGGGAGGAGTTATGTGCCTATATAAGGAGCCTACACTATTGTCCGGGGCTCAGAACTTGTGGTATTTTGGTGACGCTAGTCCCTCTGAGTCCCGATCGGTGATCCAATAAAGAATCTCTTCCTTCCTGAAGAAACCTGTGTCCATCTCTCTGTGCTTGGCTTCCGTCAGTTTCTCCGGTATCATTTGGTGCATTGGCCGGGAAGCTCATCGTTCAACGGTAGCTGAGAGGCAGAGGCGTGAGACGGTCTATCTTTGCCCACGTTCTCTACGGCTGCACCCCTGAACTTCTGCGTGGACCTCCCTTCGTCTCGGCGCCACTGGTCTGTTGTCCAGGAGATCATCGGCCTCTACGTGAGAAGTGCTGGGGTGTCCCCGTCGATGAGTGTGAACTCAGGTTCAGGAACGAGGAGGTAAGACAACTGCTGTTTTAGACGGCAGACCCACTAGGGGTATACCGATTGTGCGGTAGGCCCATAAGGGGTTATTTGTGTATGGAATCTGCCCCCTCTGTCGGAGGGAAGGAGCGAAGGCGCACCGCTCAATCGAACGCTCTTTAGTCAGACCGTTTGATTTGGTTAGTCAGGCGGGGTCCTGTGTAAATAGCCCTAGCCGGACACCGGTGTCTTGTCTAGACTAGCGTTCTAGGGTGTATATTACGTTCGCTAGGTCGGAGGGACCGGGAGACTAAGCGGCGCCTGTGTAAATTCGGTTCGCTAGCTCTCAACCTATCTTGGCTAAGTGGGAAGGCGTGTAAATTTGGAACCCACTAGATTTTTGATAGTAATCGACTAAGAGGCGCCTGTGTAAATTCGGTCCTCTAGCTCGCTATATGTGGTGATTGGGCAGTGTGGCTAACCAAAACGGGTGTATATAGTTTTAGGTAGTCCATCAAGGTACTGGCCAATAGTTTAGTTGGGAATTGTAAATGTGATAAAGATTGTTTAGTAAAGTGTATATCTTGTTAGATATCGCGAGCTCAGCCGTCTAGCGAGAGTGTTAATAGTGTGTTGCTGTATTATAGTGCACGGTACCATAACCCTGTATATTTACTGACACTGTATATAAGTACTAATCATTGTCGTCCATTGCATGTTTAACACTGTGGCGAAACCGACCTCGCCACGTGTCCTTGGAGGGGGCTGATTGCCCGCCTCTTGCCTTTGGACTATGGACCAGACTTTATGGGAATGTGATACCCCAGATAGCCATACCATGGAGCCTATTCATATAATGAAAGACTATGGGAAAGACTTTAGCTCCATGGCAATTGTACTGTGTGAGTAGGATCTGCGCGCTATTTGGTAGTTTTGTGCGTGCAGATCCCAGCTATCTGGGGATAGGTGAAATGTCTGTGTGTTATGTGTAAATGTGACTTTATGTATTTTAAAGTGTTTTATGTTGTTTTGCAACCATGTGGTTAATGGAGTCTGCCTTTAGTCCTGGGTAATTGGATTACTTCTCCAATTAACTCCAGGGCAGAAGGGAGGAAACCAGGGTGCATTGTGGGGATGTTTTTCTGCCAGCCAGAAAGGAACAAAAGATACTTTTAGTAACTTTTGAACCCCTGGTCGGATTCATGCCATTTTTTAATATGTTGTTCCCCTGAATGGATTGATTGTGGATATGTATTTTTATGTGAATGTGATGTATGGTTTTAAAGTTATGAAAGTTGTGTAAAAGTATATTTTACACTGTATGCATAATGGGATTATGTGTCACACTAAGGGGAGGGGATGTGTGGGAGGTAACATCTATGTCATTGGTTCTTTTATGCCTCCCCCTGGGTGTGGCCTGTATGTGTGAGTTGGAAATAAAAGCCAGGCTGGATGAGCCAGTCCAGAGTTCCTGTTTTAACCTCAAAGTGATGTGTCGTCTCATTATTGGGGGAAGGATTTATTGTATGCTGTTCCAGTTGACTGCTAGGGGTACAAGCCTATTCGTATGGTTCCTATTCAATGGTCTACAGCATTCATACGCTTGGGAGAATTTAAAGGTTTCTTGGATTCGGTGATTATGGTGTCTGCCAGAGTGCTTGGAGTCCTCAGGAAGCACTAGGAGCATCCATTAACGGAGGTACTCAGTCGGGGTGCCAGGTGATCCGTTACATTGGTGGCAAGCGGTGGGATGGCGTCCTAGTGCGAGGTAAAGCAGCTCGGAGACACAGTTCGTTTGGATTACAAATTGAGGGCAACGCTAGCAGTCGTGCAGCGCCCCTGGGAGCAGACAAGTATGGAAGGTTCTGGCTCTGGAGATGATTGGCTGGCCGAGGTGAGGCAGCGAGTGGCCGAGTATGGGGATGATATACCCATGGAGACACGCCGGGTGATCTGGAACCAGGTCATGGCCGAGCGAAACACAAGGCTGGACCGAGAGTTCCGGCTGGCGAAAGAGAGGAAGTATGCTCAGCAGCAGGAGCGTTACAGCAGCCGAGTAGAGGCTGCATCCAAGGAGGTTAGCCGTCTTTCCCTGAGGCGGCGGGAGGAACCCGAAGTGGGGGTCCTCATAGACTTGTCCTGTGAGGAACCACAACAGGCAGGTAGAGATGGGACCAAGGTCTCTCCACCGGGCCCACTGGGATGCTGGGCAGCCGGCCCAGATCCCCAGAAGCAGCCAGAGTTGTCAGGTGGGGAAGCAGGTGGCCCTTACTCACAAATTTTGAGGGGCCTCACGGATTGGTCCTGGGAAGACCCACAGATGGCAGGTGGAGATGGGACTGCGGTCTCTCTACCGGCCCTACAGGGATGCTGGGCAGTCGGCCCAGATCCCCAGCAGCAGGTTACAGTTCAGAGAGAGGAGCTTGTTACACCCTCTCTCCAGCGGCAGCCTAACCCACCAAGGGGAGACCGTAAGCCCCACACCAGCGCAGATGGGACCGTGGTCTCTGCGCCCAAGTTACAGGGAGCTGAAGGAGCCGTCCTCCCTCCCCAGCGGCAGTGTGATTTGTTGGGAATTGGGAGCCCGGTCTCCATTCCCCAGCGGCAGAGTATCCAGCAGGGAATAGAGAGCCCAGTCTCCATTCCCCAGCGGCAGAGTGTTCTAATGGGAGAGGAGCTGGTTACCACCTCTCCCCAGCGGCAGCTTAATGTACCAGGGGGAGACTGTAAGCCCCACTCCTGTGCAGATGGGACCGTGGTCTCTGCACTTCCAGCACAGGGGGTAGGGACGGTCGGTCCCGCCCCCCCACAACAGGGCTGTTTAGCCAAAGGGGAGACAGTCTGTCTCCAGCAGCAGAGCTGTGTAACTAAAGGGGAGACAGTCGGTCTCCAGCAGCAGAGTTGTGTAACTCAAGGGGAGACAGTCGGTCTCCAGCAGCAGAGTTGTGTAACTCAAGGGGAGACAGTCGGTCTCCAGCAGCAGAGCTGTGTAACTAAAGGGGAGACAGTCGGTCTCCAGCAGCAGAGCTGTGTAACTCAAGGGGAGACAGTCGGTCTCCAGCAGCAGAGCGGTGTAACTCAAGGGGAGACAGTCGGTCTCCAGCAGCAGAGCGGTGTATTTAAAGGGGAGACAGTCGGTCTCCAGCAACCAGGCTCCAACCAGACTACTCCCGTGGTAGTGCTGGCAACAGGACAGAGTACCGCTGGTCTCTGCCCCCTCAGCAACCTACCAAGGCAGCCTACCAGTCCCCCACACAGCCGTGGTGAGGCACCTGAACCTGGACAAGATTCTCCCTCACCCAGGTGTAGTAACTGTTTATTGTGGGTGGGCTGCTCTGCTGTTTCTGTCTTGTGGGTGGGCTGCTGGACTAACAAGGGCACTGACCGGCAGGAGGTCAAGTACCCTGTTAGTCTGGGGGGTAAAGGGGAGAAGTGTGGCGAAACCGACCTCGCCACGTGTCCTTGGAGGGGGCTGATTGCCCGCCTCTTGCCTTTGGACTATGGACCAGACTTTATGGGAATGTGATACCCCAGATAGCCATACCATGGAGCCTATTCATATAATGAAAGACTATGGGAAAGACTTTAGCTCCATGGCAATTGTACTGTGTGAGTAGGATCTGCGCGCTATTTGGTAGTTTTGTGCGTGCAGATCCCAGCTATCTGGGGATAGGTGAAATGTCTGTGTGTTATGTGTAAATGTGACTTTATGTATTTTAAAGTGTTTTATGTTGTTTTGCAACCATGTGGTTAATGGAGTCTGCCTTTAGTCCTGGGTAATTGGATTACTTCTCCAATTAACTCCAGGGCAGAAGGGAGGAAACCAGGGTGCATTGTGGGGATGTTTTTCTGCCAGCCAGAAAGGAACAAAAGATACTTTTAGTAACTTTTGAACCCCTGGTCGGATTCATGCCATTTTTTAATATGTTGTTCCCCTGAATGGATTGATTGTGGATATGTATTTTTATGTGAATGTGATGTATGGTTTTAAAGTTATGAAAGTTGTGTAAAAGTATATTTTACACTGTATGCATAATGGGATTATGTGTCACACTAAGGGGAGGGGATGTGTGGGAGGTAACATCTATGTCATTGGTTCTTTTATGCCTCCCCCTGGGTGTGGCCTGTATGTGTGAGTTGGAAATAAAAGCCAGGCTGGATGAGCCAGTCCAGAGTTCCTGTTTTAACCTCAAAGTGATGTGTCGTCTCATTATTGGGGGAAGGATTTATTGTATGCTGTTCCAGTTGACTGCTAGGGGTACAAGCCTATTCGTATGGTTCCTATTCAATGGTCTACAGCATTCATACGCTTGGGAGAATTTAAAGGTTTCTTGGATTCGGTGATTATGGTGTCTGCCAGAGTGCTTGGAGTCCTCAGGAAGCACTAGGAGCATCCATTAACGGAGGTACTCAGTCGGGGTGCCAGGTGATCCGTTACAAACACCATAACCACTAATAATTGTATTGTGACCTTAACTTGTGCTTTGACCTATGCTAACCGTACTGTGACCGCTGTTTGTAAAAGACGATGTTACTGGGGTGTGTTATAGACGGGTAATTCGTATATAGAGAATTATAGCGTGGGTGACTGTATAGTTTCGCCAAAGGGCATAATATTGATTATCTAGTGACTGGTGTAACAGCTGTGTGTGTACGGGAATTCCCTGAGTGTTTATTGTGTTATTGTGTACGTTTCACTTGGTAACTGTACCACGTGGTGCTGTTGCCAGAGGAAACGGGTGTGACTGTTGAATAGTACGCGTGCATAGTATTCGTTGTCAACGACGTTCCATTGATAAGTATGGGCGCGTCGGAGTCAACGATTCCGGATCCCTTAGGTTGTATGGTAAAGAATTTTAAAAAGGGATTCAAAACATGTGATTTTGGGGTTAAAATGTCTCCTGTACGTTTGGTCACTTTGTGTACTAGGGAGTGGCCTACTTTGGTTGCGGCATGGCTGCCACGTGGCAGTTTGGATCCAACTCTGGTACAGCGCTTACACGTGGCTGTATCGGGTAGGCCTGAACTTTACGGCCAGTTTCCTTATATTGATTGTTGGAGACAGGCCGTAAATGACTCGCCAAAATGGCTTCAGACATGCCACGAGGAGCAATGTCGCCTCATGGTAGCTAGGACTTGTTTGTCCACTAGGACTGGTGTTAGGCCCATTTTGGACACGCCCCCTGAGTCCGAGATCCCTTTGCCGCCCCCTTACTTTCCGTTAAGAGGAAGTGACGCAAATGCAGGAAGTCCTGCAACCCTTCCCTCATTGCCCTCATCCACTTCCGCTTCCTCCTGCAGTACAGAATCCACCCCCTCTCGTACTAAATCTCCCCTTCCGGAATCAGAGCCAACCCCCATTAGATCCGAATATCCTGATTTGGCGCCACTTCAGACTTCCGGTCAAGCTTCTTCTAGCTCGGCTCGAAGTGTTTTATTTACAACCTTTTCCCAAAACCAAGCTCCTACATCCTTATGCCCTATTTCTCTCCGACTGGAACCCATAACTGACGCCCCTCCACGTAGCCCCATACAAACCCGACAACTGACCGGTACCCAACAATTAAAACATTATCAGATGCCTCTTCGTCTGAATCCTGGGCCAGCCTATATCGATGCCGCAGGCCAAATGGCACATGCTGACCCAGTCTTCGTATATGTCCCGTTCACGACAACCGATCTCTTAAATTGGAAGACCCACAACTCCTCGTATACTGAGAAACCACAAGCTATGACTGATCTGTTCACCTCAATAGTACAGACACATAACCCGACATGGGCTGATTGCCAGCAGTTATTAATGACTTTGTTTAACAATGAGGAAAGGACAAGAATTAATCAAGCGGCCATTAAAGCGCTAGAGGATAAAGCCCGTACTTTAAACCAAGCCAATCCATCAGCATGGGCCGCAACACATTATCCCAACACCGATCCCGATTGGAATGTAAATGGTGCTGATATGGTTCAACTCAAAGCCTATAGAGACGCTATAATTGCTGGCATGAAAGCCGGAGGAAAGAAAGCCATTAATATGTCGAAGACAGTTGAGGTGATTCAGAAAAGTGATGAAGCGCCCAGTGTCTTTTATGACCGATTATTGGAGGCATACCGCTTGTATACCCCGTTTAATCCGGAAGACGCCGATAATTCCCGAATGGTGAACTCCGCCTTTGTCAGCCAAGCTTACGGAGATATTAAGCGCAAGCTACAGAAGTTAGAAGGGTTTGCAGGTATGTCCATCACCCAACTAATGGAGGTAGCGAATAAAGTATATATGAATAGGGAAACAGAAAGTAAGAAAGAGGAAGAGCGCAAGACGCGTAGAAAGGCAGATATGTTAGCGGAAGCGATCGCAGGCGTAGATAGACGGGGCCCAGATAGAGGCGATAGTAGATGGAGTAGGGAGCCTTTGAGTAGGAATCAGTGCGCGTATTGCAAGGAAGAAGGGCATTGGAGGAATGAATGTCCACAAAGAGAGCAGTACGAGAGAGACCAACCCAGGGCAGGTTACGGAAACTTTAGAGGCAGAGCGAGAGGTAGAGGAGGCCCCGGAGGGAGTAATGGTAATAGAGGGAGCAATGGGAACAGAGGAAGTGTTAGGGAAGATAGGTATTTCCCAGCAGCGCAAAGGTCCCGCGATAGAGAAGGCAGGGACTTTGTAGGATTGGCTGACACGGTCATGGAGGACTATTGATACCGACCGGGCTCCATCCCCCTTGGTCGAGCGGAGCCTATGGTCGATGTATCAATAGGGGGAAAAAGGAGTGCGTTCATGATCGACACTGGTGCTGAACATTCAGTGGTGACTAATCTAGTTGCTCCTCCATCTGGAAGGACTATTACTGTAATAGGAGCAACTGGAAGAAGTGCTGAAAAACCGGTTCTTAAAAGTCGACTCTGTACATTGGGAGGCCACGTAGTAAAACATAAATTCCTTTATATGCCTGAATGTCCAGTCCAATTGCTGGGACGTGATATGCTATCTAAATTACAAGCGCAGATTACGTTCCTACCAAATGGAACAACATCCTTAAAGTTTAATGGACCTTCAGGTATTATGACATTATCCGTACCAAAGGAAGAAGAGTGGCGACTTTATACAGCGTTGACTAGCCAAAACCCTAGGAGTGATGAGTCATTATTCAACATACCAGGAGTTTGGGCAGAGAACAACCCACCAGGACTGGCCCGCAATATTCCACCTATTAAAATTGAATTAAAACTTGGGGTTTATCCAGTAAGCCTAAGACAATACCACATCCCGCAGAAGGCTAAGAAGAACATCCAATCTTATCTGGATAAGTTCATACGGTATGGTATCCTAAAATTCTGTACTTCCCCCTGGAACACCCCATTGCTGCCTGTTCAAAAGCCCGGTACAGATGAGTATCGACCTGTGCAGGACTTGAGAGCAGTCAATGATGCGGTTGTTAGTATACATCCAGTTGTACCCAATCCATATAACCTGCTTGCTTTAATTCCGGGCGGGGCTACTTACTTTACAGTCTTAGACCTCAAAGATGCCTTCTTTTGCCTCCGAATTGCCGCAGAAAGTCAATGTATTTTCGCTTTCCAATGGGAGAACGCTGTAACGGGCTCGAAACGCCAAATGACCTGGACAAGACTGCCCCAAGGGTTTAAAAATTCACCTACCCTATTTGGTTCAGCTCTAAGTCAAGATCTACTGGATTTCGAGTCCATCCCAGGAGAGTGTGTATTGTTACAGTATGTAGATGACTTGTTGATAGCAGCAGTTACAAAAGAAATCTGTCAGCAAGCAACGCACGATCTACTACACATTCTCTGGAAGGCAGGATACAAGGTGTCTAGAAAGAAGGCTCAGTTGTGTTTGCCAACTGTCAAATATCTGGGATTCCATATCTCTGAAGGTCAAAGAATTATGGGGCCAGAGAGAAAAGAAGCTGTGTGCCAAATACCGATACCCAAGAATAGAAGACAAGTGCGAGAGTTCTTGGGGGCAGCAGGCTTCTGTAGGATATGGATTCCCAGCTACGCGATACTGGCAAAACCTCTGTATGCAGCTATCAAAGGTACAGAGCACGACCCCTTCTTATGGACTCAAGAACAGCAAACGGCATTTGAAGATGTGAAGAAGGCTTTGATGAGTGCCCCAGCATTAGGTCTACCTGATCATACACGACCATTCTACCTGTATGTACATGAGCAAAGAAGAATGGCTGTGGGAGTATTGACACAGTACTTGGGATCATGGCAAAGACCTGTTGCCTACATGTCTAAGCAATTGGATGCAGTGGCCAGCGGACTTCCACCTTGTCTAAGAGCCGTAGCTGCAGCCACCCTGCTAGTAGCTGAAGCCGATAAACTCACTCTGGGTCAAGAACTTTATGTACGAGTCCCACATGCAGTACAGACGTTGTTGGATTACAAAGGAAATCATTGGTTTAGTAACAGCCGTATGACCAAGTATCAAGCAATGTTGTGTGAAAACCCAAGAGTGCATTTAGAGACTGTAAACACCTTAAATCCAGCTACCCTTTTGCCACAACCTACTGAAAGTCAACATGATTGTTTGGAAGTAATGGATGAAGTATTCTCAAGTAGACCAGATCTTCGTGATTTTCCCATCCAGAACCCCGATGTTCAATATTATACCGACGGCAGTAGTTATGTGAAAGAAGGGATCCGCTATGCAGGATATGCAGTAACAACAATAGACAAGGTGATAGAAGCTCGGCCACTGGCGAAAGGAACATCAGCACAAAAGGCAGAATTGATAGCACTGACACGAGCGTTACAATTGGCTGAAGGTTTAAGAGTGAACATCTACACGGACTCCAAATATGCGTTTTTAACCACTCATGCCCACGGAGCTTTGTATAAAGAAAGAGGACTACTGAATTCAGAAGGCAAAGAAATCAAATACGCAGCTGAAATCCTACAACTATTGGAAGCAGTGTGGGAGCCGAAAGAAGTCGGTATCATACATTGTCGAGCGCATCTAAGAGGAGATGGTGATGTAACCAAAGGAAATCGGATGGCAGATAGTGCAGCTAAGCGTGCTGCTGAATCAGGAAGACAGGAATATGTGGGGCATATAGCTGCTCTTATACCAACTCCACTGTCCCAATGGACTCCAGTTTATACAGCTCAAGAAGAGGAGTGGTTAAAGACTGAACCAGGAAAGTATTTGGAGAACAAGTGGTATCAGCTAGAAGATGGAAGAATAGTCATACCAGCATCACTAGCGGTAGAAATTGTCCAAAATTATCACAACGGGACACATTCTGGGAGAGACAGCACAGAAGAATCTCTCAGAAAACATTTCTACATACCAAGATTGTCCAACTTGACTCAGGCCATTGTACGAAGATGTGTAACGTGTGCTAAAAATAATGCAAGACAAGGACCAGTAAAGCCACCAGGAGTCCAGTTTATGGGGGACTCCCCATGTCCGATTTACAAATTGACTTTACAGTGATGCCTAAATCGGGTGGACATCGTTACCTGCTGGTAATTGTGTGCACCTATTCAGGCTGGGTAGAAGCATGTCCTACTCGTACAGAGAAAGCAGGAGAAGTTGTGAGATTCCTGCTACGAGAAATAATACCCCGATATGGACTACCCTGTTCTATAGGATCGGACAATGGTCCAGCTTTTGTTCATCAGTGCCTACAACAACTGACTCATATGCTTGGTATAAAGTGGAGGCTTCATACGGCATATAGACCCCAGAGTTCTGGTAAGGTAGAGAGAATGAATAGAACTATTAAGAATCAGTTGGCTAAAATGTGTCAGGAAACCCAACTTAAGTGGAACGTTCTCTTACCCATAGCTCTATTGCGAATCCGCAGTACCCCTACCAGAAGGATTGGCCTCTCTCCTTTTGAAATCATGTATGGGCGACCACCTCCCGTACTTGGTAACTTAAGGGGGGACTTGAGTCAGTTGGGAGAAGGAATTACCCGGCAGCAGGTTGTAGAGTTGGGTAAGACTATGGAGGAGGTACAGAAATGGGTACAAGATAGATTACCTGTGAATATTTATCCCCCAGTTCATAGTTATCATCCAGGAGATCAAGTGTGGATTAAAGAGTGGAATAAAGTACCGTTAGGGCCCAAGTGGAGAGGTCCTTATGTTGTTCTTTTGTCTACCCCTACAGCGATAAAAGTAGCCGAAGTGACTCCGTGGATACATCACTCCAGGGTTAAACCAGCAGCAGTCGATTCTTGGCAAGTTACAGCAGATCCAGAGAATCCCTGCAAGATCCGGTTAAAACGCACGACTCAGTCGGAGTAACGAGGAATTATTGTGGATTACAAATTTTATTATTTTTGGGATTTGGTGCGTGAGTGAGAAGGCCATAATAAAGCCTGTCCGCCCACCGACGTATAGTATATAAGCCAGGGAAAGTCTCGAAGGGACTCCTGTGAAGACGAGCAGAACTCCATTCCCTGCAGCCCTTACATCCTGGAAGCTGAGGTGCCTTCGCACGGACGAAGACTGAGGATGACGGCGAAAGATGTGTTGATGATAATGTTTATTTATGTGTATTTTTATATTCAGGAAGGTAGAGGTACCGACACTCCTAGCTGTGAGGTATGCATTAAGACTACAAGAACAGGTAACCATATTTCCCAAACCCTAATTTGGCATTCACAATACGAGTGTAAAGGAGATGTATCGAGATGTAGATACCTAAATATAGACTATAGTGTGTGCCATTTAGGAGTAGGAGAACCTAAGTGCTTCAGTCCGGAGTATCAACCTCGTACAATTTGGTTGACTCTCAGGAATGGAGATCCTCAGGGGACCCTAATTAATAAGACGGTGTTAGAATCCGTACATTCTTCGGGTGTTCTGCTATTTGATGCGTGTAAGGCGATATCAAGTGGTAGAAAGCCGTGGAATGTATGTGGGGATCTTAGATGGGAGAGGACGTATGGGTCTAATGATAAATATATTTGTCCCAGTAGTAAAAATAAATATGTGAGTCCTAGATGCCCAAATAGAGACTATAACTTTTGCCCATATTGGTCTTGTGTGGGGTGGGCAACTTGGGGACAGACAGTAGACAAAGACATGATATTGACTAAGTTGCCTACCAGCCCATATTGTAAGTCTATGGAATGTAATCCAGTCCATATACTTATAAATAACCCCGATAAGTTCTTAGACAAGTATGGCAATTTATTTGGGTTTCAAATATACGGGACGGGTTTAGATCCTGGGACAGTATTGTTTATAGGGATAGAGACTGATACGGTATCCTCCCAAACTCATCAAGTATACCATTCCTTTTATGAAGAGATGAGCATAGATAATAAGATCCCCCATAATGCTAAAAACCTGTTCATTGATTTAGCTGAAAGTATTGCCGGTAGTCTTAATGTTACCAACTGCTATGTGTGTGGAGGTACTAACATGGGAGACCAATGGCCTTGGGAAGCAAAGGAGGTAATGTCTGGTTCTGAGGCAGTTGACCAACTAATATCTACACAAGCCGATTATCATATGAGTGTTAGAGGTAAATCTGAGTGGAGATTAAAGACCTCCATCATAGGTTATGTTTGCATAGCAAGGAAAGGAATAATGTATAATACTTCTGTAGGAGAATTAACTTGTCTAGGGCAAAAAGCTTATGATGATGATACAAAGAATACAACTTGGTGGTCGGCTTCAAATGTCTCAGAACCATCTAACCCGTTTGCTAGATACGCCAATTTAAAGGATGTGTGGTTTGATTTATCCATCACATCTACCTGGAGAGCCCCAGCAAATTTGTACTGGATCTGTGGTAAGAAAGCCTATTCGGAGTTGCCACAGGACTGGGAAGGGGCATGTGTGTTGGGTATGCTCAAACCATCCTTCTTCTTGTTACCGATTGAAACAGGTGAGACTTTAGGTGTTAAAGTGTATGATGTGAATCATAGGAAGAAAAGGGGACCCATAGAGATAGGCGCCTGGGAAGATAATGAATTGCCTCCCCAGCGTATCATAGATTATTATGGGCCAGCCACGTGGGCAGAAGATGGTACCTTTGGTTATAGAACCCCTATTTATATGCTCAACCGTATTATAAGATTACAGGCGGTGGTTGAGATTATTACTAACGAAACATCACAAGCGCTCAATCTTCTAGCGAAGCATAATACCAGGATGAGGACAGCAGTCTACCAAAATAGATTAGCCTTGGATTACCTTTTGGCAGTAGAGGGAGGTGTATGTGGGAAGTTTAACCTGAGCAATTGCTGTCTTCAAATAGATGACGAAGGGCAAGCAATAGCTGAGCTTACTAGCCATATGGTTAAACTAGCGCATGTGCCTACTCAGGTATGGAAAGGGTACAATCCAAGTAGTTGGTTTGGTAGCTGGTATGAGTGGTTTGGAGGGCTTAAGGCAGTGGTAGGTGGAGTCCTACTGATTTTAATGTTGTGTCTACTCCTGCCGTGTCTTATACCCTTAGTAGTTAGGTCTGTGCAAAGCCTGATAGAAAATATAGCAGAGAGGAAGGCTGCTGCACAGATAATGGCAATTTATAAATATGAGGCTCTAGATCAGGGAGAACCAATGCAGGAAGATGAGTGTTGAAGATTCACATCATAAGTTAAATCTGGTCTGGTTCAAGGTAACTTGCGGTGTATGCAAACTAAGGTTAAGTGATGCCTCAAGTAATTGTGAAATATCAAGAGGCATCAAAGGGGGGAATGTGGTGGAATCTCGGTAAAAATAAATTTAGTAGGCCGAGATTACCACGTGGCATGTGTACGTGCATATGCTGACGTATCGATCAGTTGGTTGCACGAGGCAAGATACGATCAGTAGTGTACGGAGCATGTGCAAGAATACAGGATGTAGTATTCCCCTCCTCCATTGTGCTGGACAAGCCATGCGGTCAAGCAGGAAGTTAATTCTTATTTGTATTGATTGGTCAAGAGAATGTGCGGGTGGAGCTTAATATGGGAGGAGTTATGTGCCTATATAAGGAGCCTACACTATTGTCCGGGGCTCAGAACTTGTGGTATTTTGGTGACGCTAGTCCCTCTGAGTCCCGATCGGTGATCCAATAAAGAATCTCTTAATTCCTGAAGAAACCTGTGTCCATCTCTCTGTGCTTGGCTTCCGTCAGTTTCTCCGGTATCAAGCAAGCAACGCTCGCAACACCAAGTCAGCAAGCAACGCTCGCAACACCAAGTCAGCAGGCAACGCTCGCAACCCCAAGTCAGCAGGCAACGCTCGCAACCCCAAGTCAGCAAGCAACGCTCGCAACACCAAGTCAGCAAGCAACGCGCGCAACACCAAGTCAGCAAGCAACGCTCGCAACACCAAGTCAGCAAGCACCGCTCGCAACACCAAGTCAGCAAGCAACGCTCGCAACACCAAGTCAGCAAGCAAAGCTCACAACACCAAGTCAGCAAGCAACGCTCGCAACACCAAGTCAGCAAGCAACGCTCGCAACACCAAGTCAGCAAGCAACGCTCGCAACACCAAGTCAGCAAGCAACGCTCGCAACACCAAGTCAGCAGGCAATGATCTGACGACGACCTGTTACAATTCCTGCGTACAGCGTACTCTGACGTAATGCGCACTCCAATGTACCTGCTGCTATTTGAATCAGGAGAAGAACACTGCTATGAAGCTTTAACCCACAAACTCTATTCACTAATGGCGTGGGGGGCAATCGCCCCTTTTGTGCCCATTTCCAGCCCTCGATGACACGTCCCATGAATGGTGTCATTGGCCGGACCCCCACGCTGGTTCTTACTGCCCCCTGTGTGGGGCACCAGGATTGGCTGACAGGTCAGGTGAGAATCATAAGGCCTTAATAGCTGCCTCCTACCAGCTGAACAATGAGTTCTGCCTCCATTAAAGGAGATTACATTACAGGCTAGACTGGCTGAGCCTGCTGGGAGTAGTGGTGAGGTACTATCCCTGCCTTGTTATTGAACACCCAGAGAATGATCTTTATACATAATATATATCTATAATAATATAATAATAATAATAATCATCATCCTCACAGGGCAATCTGCCCTTCACAAACATGGCCGCCACGGCCTCACACAGACCGGAAGCGGAAGTTCCTGTCACTGAGGGAAGATGGCGGCCTCCAGTGCTCTTCTGTCCCCCGTGTTCCAGCTGGTCCGGGCCGGGTACCGGGTGCTCACCCGGGGGGTCTGGGGCCCAACTCTGCTCCACAGCCGGGGCCTGCGGGAGTGTGAGTACAGGGTGCGGCGGCCCGGCGGGGGAGGGAAACTAACTAACTGAGTGTGACCTCACTATACCGCCCTCACTATACCACCCTCACTCTCACTATACCACCCTCACTATACCGCCCTCACCCTCACTATACCGCCCTCACCCTCACTATGCCGCCCTCACCCTCACTATGCCGCCCTCACCCTCACTATGCCGCCCTCACCCTCACTATACCGCCCTCACCCTCACTATACCGCCCTCACTATACCACCCTCACTCTCACTATACCACCCTCACTATACCGCCCTCACCCTCACTATACCGCCCTCACCCTCACTATACCGCCCTCACCCTCACTATACCGCCCTCACCCTCACTATGCCGCCCTCACCCTCACTATGCCGCCCTCACCCTCACTATGCCGCCCTCACCCTCACTATGCCGCCCTCACCCTCACTATACCGCCCTCACCCTCACTATACCGCCCTCACTATACCACCCTCACTCTCACTATACCACCCTCACTATACCGCCCTCACCCTCACTATACCGCCCTCACCCTCACTATGCCGCCCTCACCCTCACTATGCCGCCCTCACCCTCACTATGCCGCCCTCACCCTCACTATGCCGCCCTCACCCTCACTATGCCGCCCTCACCCTCACTATGCCGCCCTCACCCTCACTATGCCGCCCTCACCCTCACTATGCCGCCCTCACCCTCACTATGCCGCCCTCACCCTCACTATGCCGCCCTCACCCTCACTATGCCGCCCTCACCCTCACTATGCCGCCCTCACCCTCACTATGCCGCCCTCACCCTCACTATACCGCCCTCACCCTCACTATACCGCCCTCACCCTCACTATACCGCCCTCACCCTCACTATACCGCCCTCACCCTCACTATACCGCCCTCACCCTCACTATACCGCCCTCACCCTCACTATACCGCCCTCACCCTCACTATACCGCCCTCACCCTCACTATACCGCCCTCACCCTCACTATACCACCCTCACTATACCACCCTCACTATACCACCCTCACTATACCACCCTCACTATACCACCCTCACTATACCACCCTCACTATACCGCCCTCACCCTCACTATACCGCCCTCACCCTCACTATACCGCCCTCACCCTCACTATACCGCCCTCACCCTCACTATACCGCCCTCACTCTCACTATACCGCCCTCACTCTCACTATACCGCCCTCACTCTCACTATACCGCCCTCACTCTCACTATACCGCCCTCACTCTCACTATACCGCCCTCACTCTCACTATACCGCCCTCACTCTCACTATACCGCCCTCACTCTCACTATATCACCCTTACTATACCACCCTCACCCTCACTATCCCGCCCTCACCATAACAACATCACCCTGACTATACCGCCATCACCCTGACTATACCGCCATCACCCTGACTATACCGCCCTGACTATACCGCCCTGACTATACCGCCCTGACTATACCGCCCTGACTATACCGCCCTGACTATACCGCCCTGACTATACCGCCCTGACTATACCGCCCTGACTATACCGCCCTGACTATACCGCCCTGACTATAACATCAACCTCACTATACCGCCCTCACTCTCACTATACCGCCCTCACTCTCACTATACCGCCCTCACTCTCACTATATCACCCTTACTATACCACCCTCACCCTCACTATCCCGCCCTCACCATAACAACATCACCCTGACTATACCGCCATCACCCTGACTATACCGCCCTGACTATACCGCCCTGACTATACCGCCCTGACTATACCGCCCTGACTATACCGCCCTGACTATACCGCCCTGACTATACCGCCCTGACTATACCGCCCTGACTATACCGCCCTGACTATAACATCAACCTCACTATACCGCCCTCGCCCTCACTATAACATCAACCTCACTATACCGCCCTCGCCCTCACTATACCGCCCTCGCCCTCACTATAACATCAACCTCACTATACCGCCCTCGCCCTCACTATAACATCAACCTCACTATACCGCCCTCACTATAACATCAACCTCACTATACCGCCCTCGCCCTCACTATAACATCAACCTCACTATACCGCCCTCGCCCTCACTATAACATCAACCTCACTATACCGCCCTCGCCCTCACTATAACATCAACCTCACTATAACATCAACCTCACTATAACATCAACCTCACTATAACATCAACCTCACTATAACATCAACCTCACTATAACATCAACCTCACTATAACATCAACCTCACTATAACATCAACCTCACTATAACATCAACCTCACTATAACATCAACCTCACTATAACATCAACCTCACTATAACATCAACCTCACTATAACATCAACCTCACTATAACATCAACCTCACTATAACATCAACCTCACTATACCGCCCTCACTATAACATCAACCTCACTATACCGCCCTCACTATAACATCAACCTCACTATACCGCCCTCGCCCTCACTATAACATCAACCTCACTATACCGCCCTCGCCCTCACTATACCGCCCTCGCCCTCACTATAACAATCGACCTCACTATACCTCACACATTATCATCATCATCTCACCCTCACTATAACAACATTATCATCATCATCATCATCATCTCACTATAACAACCTTATCATCATCATCTGACCCTCACTATAACATTATCATCATCTCACTATAACAACATTATCATCATCTCACCCTCACTATAACATTATCATCATCATCATCATCTCACTATAACAACCTTATCATCATCATCATCTCACCCTCACTATAACAACATTGTCATCATCATCATCTCACCCTCACTATAACAACATTGTCATCATCATCATCTCACCCTCACTATAACGACATTGTCATCATCATCATACCCTCACTATAACGACATTATCATCATCATCATCTCACCCTCACTTCAACGACATTATCATCATCATCATCTCACCCTCACTTTAACGACATTATCATCATCATCATCATCTTCTCACCCTCACTTTAACGACATTATCATCATCATCATCTCACCCTCACTATAACGACATTATCAACATCATCTCACCCTCACTATAACGACATTATCATCATCATCATCTCACTTCAACGACATTATCATCATCATCATCTCACCCTCACTTCAACGACATTATCATCATCATCATCTCACCCTCACTTCAACGACATTATCATCATCATCATCTCACCCTCACTTTATCGACATTATCATCTCACTCGCGCTATAACGGCATTATCATCTCACTCGCGCTATAACGGCATTATCATCTCACTCGCGCTATAACGGCATTATCATCTCACTCGCGCTATAACGGCATTATCATCTCACTCGCGCTATAACGGCATTATCATCTCACTCGCGCTATAACGGCATTATCATCTCACTCGCGCTATAACGGCATTATCATCTCACTCGCGCTATAACGGCATTATCATCTCACTCGCGCTATAACGGCATTATCATCTCACTCGCGCTATAACGGCATTATCATCTCACTCGCGCTATAACGGCATTATCATCTCACTCGCGCTATAACGGCATTATCATCATTAATATTATACCACCACCATTATACCAACCTCACTATACCACCACCCCTCACCTCACTGTAACATTAATCATTATTATAATACCCTTATACCAACATCCATGATCCCATCCTCTCCATTATACCAAACACACTGTACCACCACCACCACCACCTTCCTCTCCATTATACCAAACTCACTGTACCACCACCTTCCTCTCCATTATACCAAACTCACTGTACCACCACCACCTTCCTCTCCATTATACCAAACTCACTATTCCACCACCTTCCTCTCTGTAACGGATCGTTTTGCACACAAGAGGTTAAAAACCGTTTAGGCGATATTCCCCTTTTCAGATGCACAGGCAGCTACTCCAATCACCAATCTCTCGAACTGGAAACACATGAATTCAGCAATCTCCCGAACTGCAAACACATGAATCTGAGCTTAGATCTGAGCGCACATTATTACCGGATGGCGCTCAGATCATACATACAGTTCAATCGCCATGGAGCCAAAGTATTTCATACAGTCTTTCAGTATACGGCTGGGCTCCATGGCATAGCTATCTGGGGTAGCATGGCTTTAACAGTCCGCAGAAAGGCACAAACCAGCCTTTCAGCAGGGAAAAAGAACAGTGTTAAACATGGGGCCATAGTCCAGTGGCAGGAGGCGGGTGACCAGGCTCCTCCAGTGGCGAGGTTGGTTCTGCCACACTCTCCATTATACCCTCATAAGTACACTAACCTCTCAACATTATGCACCTTATTAATATTACACAATCCTCACTATTATACTTTCATCATTGCACCAACCTATTATACACCCCTCAATCTCATTATACACCCCTCAATCTTATTATACACCTCTCAATCTTATTATACCTTCATCTTATTACACCAACCCCTCAAAATAATACAACCCCTTTCAATTATATCTTCACCCTCTCTTCATTATAATTACAATAAATATATATATTTTATTACCAATACGGCTAATCCAATCTACACTATGTAGTAGTATGAGGAAGAATAGCCTTATTAGGTTTAGGATTTCATTGTAATTCATTATTACTATTTTTTGTTTCTTTCCCTTCACCCTCCCCCTTTTTTATGTTCTGTTACACTTGATTTTTACTTATTTTAGCCATTTGTGAGATTATTTTGCCCTTTCTCTTGTTTTATATATATATATAGTATTGGGGTTAATTCCCCAGACACCCCTGGAGTGTCTCACTGATGTGCAGATTCTGTGGCGGGATATATAAACATAGTTACATACTGGGATATTTCCAATCACAGATTCTTTGTTTTGCCAGTGAAGGTATCACTGGGCTGTAATGTAAACACTGCATTTTCTCTGAAAAGAGACTTGCATCCATCAAGTTCAGCTTTCCTCACATTTGTTTTGCTGTTGTTCTCGGCAGGGCTGTTTATAGGATGTGAAGTATAGCACTGGTGACCAGCTTCATTAACCCCTTAAGGACACATGACATGTGTGACATGTCATGATTCCCTTTTATTCCAGAAGTTCGGTCCTTAAGGGGTTAAAGGAACACTATAGTCACCTAAACAACTTTAGCTTAAAGGGACACTCCAGGCACCCAGACCACTTCTGCTCATTGGAGTGGTCTGGGTGCCAACTCCCACTACCCTTAACCCTGCAACTGTAATTATTGCAGTTTTTCATAAACTGCAATATTTACATTGCAGGGTTAACTCCACCTCTAGTGGCTGTCTATTAGACAGCCACTAGAGGTCACTTCCTGGGTTCTAGCACAGGTTTCCTGTGCTAGAGCGTCGCTGGACGTCCTCACGCTGTGTGAGGACCTCCAGCGTCGCTCAAAACCCCATAGGAAAGCATTGAAATGATTTTTCAATGCTTTCCTATGGGGAGACGTAATGCGCATGCGCGGCATTTCCGCGCATGCGCATTAGGTCTCCTCGGCCGGTGAGCGAGATTAGTCTCGCCCACCGGCCGACGTAAGCACTAGGAGGAGCGTCGCGGAGGCGGAAACAGCGGCGAGGGACATCGCCGCTGTCCCGGGTAAGTGACTGAAGGGGTTTTTACCCCTTCAGTAACCGGGGATTGGGGGGTGGGAGGGAGAGGGACCCTCCAGTGCCAGAAAAATTGATCGTTTTTCTGGCACTGGAGTTTCCCTTTAATGAAGCCATTTTGGTGTATAGATCATGCCTCTCAGGTTTCACTGCTCAATTCTCTGCCATTTATGAGTAAAATCACTTTGTTTCTGTTTATGCAGCCCTTGTCACACCTCCCCTGGCTGTGACTGGCACAACCTGCATGAAAAAAAAAAAACTGGTTTCACTTTCAATCAGATATAATTTACCCTAAACAATTTTATCTCCTGCTCTGTAAATTTAACTTTAATCACATCCAGGAGGCTCTTGCATGGTCTAGCAAGCTATTAACATAGCAGGAGATAGGAAAATTTAACAGAACTTGCAATAAAGAAAGGATAAACTTTAGATGACTCTTTACAGGAAGTGTTTAGGAAGGCTGTGCAAAAGCAAGGGGCTGGCTGCACTCACCTAAACATGCTTAAATGGGGTGCTGCTGGGGGCCAATAAGTACAGTAAAAATAGAAATCCAGCGCACTCACTTATCTACTAAACAGCTATGTTGATGCTGACAGATTTGACTAGTTTTATTAAAAACACCTAATCTAGGCAAAAATTAGGAAGGCTGTGCAAGTCACATGCAGGGAGATGTGATTTAACTCCTAAATGGCAGAAGATTGAGCAGTGAGGCTGCAGGGGCATGTTCTATACACCAAAACTGCTTCATTAAGCTAAAGTTGTGTTGGTGACCATAGTGTCCCTTTAAATATTCAGCAAGCTACAGTCACCAAAAAACGTTAGCTTAATAAAGCAGTTATGGCGTACAGATCATAGCTCTGCAGTGTCACTGCTCAATTCTCTGCCATTTAGGAGTTAAATCACTTTGTTCATACAGCTTTAGTCACACCTCCTTGCATGTGACTTGCACAGCCTTCCTAAATACTTCCTATAAATCATCTAATGTTTACACTTCCTTTATTACACATTATGTTTAATTTAGAATATTGAATCCCCTTCTCCCTGTATAGCCTTCTAGACCTTCAGGAGCTACCTGTGTGTGATTAACGTTCAATTTACAGAGCAGGAGATAAATACTTAAGCTCTCCCTTCCAGCTGCCTGTATTGCTCCTGACACCCATTTTAAGATCCCAGTGGACACTGTCGTACCTGTCGCACATGATTATTACAACTTATATCGTGATCCGAGAGAAGAAACCTTCCCCCCCACAGTCATTTCTAACAATAGCTGTTGGAATAGACTAAAATTATTGGTGGAAGCGCCACTTCATGTCAAATTTGTTCAACTTCATATTTGTCTTATGATATATTTTAGTGAAATCCCAGTGTTGTCAGTATAAGGGTTTCATAGAGATGATATATTTAGTGACAGAGCTAGTTTAACGTTCCCTTTCTCAGTCTTTAGATAGGATCATGGATCTCACACAGCGCCCTCCTATGGTGGTGCCGCCTGTCTGATTTGCCTTTGGGAATTTCTAAATCGGAACTTAGTTGCTCTTTTTTGAATATAGAAAGCAATAATACAAGAATAATCTAAAATGTAATTACACAAATATGTATAGATGGTTTCACATTTTGATTTATTTTCTTTTTACATTATGTAAATTTATGTGCAATTGTCCTGTTTTTCCCGCAGTGGTGGAGGAGAAATCCGGAAAGGTGACTGTGGTGAGTACTATTAGTGAAATCTCTGGTATATTGTGTGCAGTATCAGGGTTAAATCCAGTGTTTCTTATTAATATGCAGCCCTTTTTTTGATATGTGTTTATTTTTTATTTGTGGTCCTTGTATAACTGCATCCTCCATAAAATACCCGAGGAAGACTTGGAGTGCCTGTTTCCTTAAAGGGACACTATAGTCACCAACTGCCCAGCATCCCTGAAGGGCCGGTGGAGAGACCTCGGTCCCATCTCCACCTGCCAGTTGGGGTTCCTCCCAGGACCAGTCTGAGACCAGCCTCCTCTCTCTGTAGCTCTGGCTGCAGCTGGGGATCTGGGCCGGCTGCCCAGCATCCCTGTAGGTCCGGTAGAGAGACCTCGGTCCCATCTCCACTTGCCTGTTGGGGGTCCTCCCAGGATCAGTTTATGAGGTCCGCTACCTCGGGTACCTCTGGTTGCTGCTGGGGAAGGAGACTGGTTGTCTCTTCCCTCTGCACGCTGCACTGCTGCTGGGGAGGGAGACCGGTTGTCCCCAGCCCCAGTCTCCACAATCTGAACTCACATTCCCGTGCTGCTCGGTTCTCCTCATCCAACTCTTGCATGATACGGACAATCACCTCTTCCGAAGGGTCTGGGACATACTCGACTAGCCGCCTCTTTACCTCTGTGATGTAAGCATCGCAAGCAACCTAAATGGTGGGTTTAGCACTATAGGGTCAGGAATACATGTTTGTGTTCCTGACCCGATAGTGATCCTTTAATCTCTCCTACCATTAACTCATGGCAAATGTCATAAAGTGTTCTTCAAACCGGACCCCAATGAAATTAAAGTAAACCTTAGTAAAGTGTCCCTAAAGAAATCTTGTGTGTAAGTCTTTTTGCATATTCTCATAGTGGATACAACTTGCAATAAGTGCAGATCTAGTATATGCAGCTCCTACAAGCATTCCCCTTTTACCCATTAACCCCTTAAGGACACATGACATGTCTGACACGTCATAATTCCATTTTATTCCAGAAGTTTGGTCCTTAAGGGGTTAAAGACTTGTTCTGTCCTGGAGGTGGAGCACTGCTGAGCTAATCCCATATACAGTGCATTCTAGTACAGCAAAGCTTTCTGGGAGTTGTCATTTATATTCCAGCTTTTTTTTTTTTTTACTGCTGAATGCCAACAGATTACTCGCATAAACTCGCATAAACCTTAGTCATGGGTCATGTACAGCATCATTCTCTGAGCAAAAAATACTGCAGATTACAAGACAGTGCTCAAAGTGTAGGCTTATGGGGGGGAGGAAACAAAAAACAGCTAGACACTAAGAAATGTAAAAACATCCAGTTTGTGTCTGAACCTGCACATTGTGTCTGACAATTTGTGAAAGCCTTGAGTGTCCCTTTAACAATATTAACCCACTGAATCCACATAACTGTAAGTGATAGGAGTCTCTGTCCCACACAGCCATCAGTACTCAGAGAAGGCACTGGATTAGAGTGATGGGATTCTCTGTCCCTCACAGCTATCAGTACTGAGAGAAAGCACTTGGATTAGAGTGATAGAAACATAGAATGTGACGGCAGATAAGAACCATTCGGCCCATATAGTCTGCCCAATTTTCTAAATACTTTCATTAGTCCCTGGCCTTATCTTATAGTTAGGATAGCCTTATGCCTATCCCACGCATGCTTAAACTCCCTCACTGTGTTAACCTCTACCACTTCAGCTGGAAGGCTATTCCATGCATCCACTACCCTCTCAGTAAAGTAATACTTCCTGATATTATTTTTAAACCTTTGTCCCTCTAATTTAAGACTATGTCCTCTTGTTGTGGTAGTTTTTCTTCTTTTAAATATAGTCTCCTCCTTTACTATGTTAATTCCCTTTATGTATTTAAATGTTTCTATCATATCCCCCCTGTCTCGTCTTTCCTCCAAGCTATACATATTAAGATCCTTTAACCTTTCCTGGTAAGTTTTATCCTGCAATCCATGAACCAGTTTAGTAGCCCTTCTCTGAACTCTCTCTAAAGTATCAATATCCTTCTGAAGATACGGTCTCCTGTACTGCGTACAATACTTCAAGTGAGGTCTCACCAGTGTTCTGTATAATGGCATGAGCACCTCCCTCTTTCTACTGCTAATACCTATACAACCAAGCATTCTGCTAGCATTTCCTGCTGTTCTATTACATTGTCTGCCTACCTTTAAGTCATCAGAAATAATCACCCCTAAATCCCTTTCCTCAGATGTTGAGGTTAGGACTCTATCAAATATTCTGTACTCTGCCCTTGGGTTTTTACGTCCAAGATGCATTATCTTGCACTTATCCACATTGAATGTCAGTTGCCACAACTCTGACGATTTTTCTAGTTAACCTAAATCATTTGCCATTTGGCTTATCCCTCCTGGAACATAAACCCTGTTACATATCTTAGTATCATCAGCAAAAAGACATACCTTACCATTAAGACGGTCTGCAATATCCCTTATAAAAACATTAAAGGGACACCGTAGGCACTGTATCTACTTCATCTCATTAAACTGGTTATAGTGTCTGGAGTCCCCTGGTACCATCATTTCTTTCAGCAATCAACAGTTTTTAATGTTTTTATGTTTTAATGCTAAACAAGAGTCCCCGGCAGTCCATCCCCTCTGTGCTGCTTTGGCTAATAATTAAGTATTAGCCTGAGCAGCAATAGGCAGCTGTGATTAGCTGAGAGTGTCAGCTGACTGCTCTTAGCCTGCCAGAGCTCCAACTGACGGTTATGAATGGGTATGACAACAAGGAAGTGTGTAATCTCTGCCTTAGCTGCACATACAGAAGGGGCTGGACTGTAGGTGTCCAGGGACTCTTATTTTGTGGCATACTGCACGAACATGGTACAACACTGAATGGAGGGACAGTGCCAGGGCACTCCAGGCACTATAACTAATTCAAAGAGATGAAATGGTTATAGTGACTAGTGTCCCTTTAAAGAGAATGGGTCCAAGTACAGATCCCTGAGGTTACCCCACTGGTAACTTGACCTTGCTTCGAATATACTCCATTGACTACAACCCTCTGTTGCCTGTCACTCAGCCACTGCCTTACCCATTCAACAATATTGGAATCCAAACTCAAAGATTGCAGTTTATTGATAAGCCTTCTATGTGCAACAGTGTCAAAAGCCTTACTGAAATCTAGGTAAGCAATGTCTCTTGCACCTCTTGCACCACCCTGATCTGTTATTTTAGTTACCCAATCAAAAAAATCAACAAGATTAGTTTGGCATGATCTCCCTTAATTAAACTCATGTTGTCTCTGATCTTGAAATCCATGTGTTTTTAGATGTTCAACAATCCTATCCTTTAACATGGTTTCCATTACTTTTCCCACTACTGAAGTAAGGCTTACTGGCCTATAGTTGCCCGACTTCTCCCTATTACCTTTCTTGTGAATGGGCACAACATTCGCTAACTTCCAATCTTCTGGGACTACTCCTGTTAACAATGATTGGTTAAATAAATGGTTTTGCTAGTACACGACTAAGCTCTTTTAATAACTTTGGGTGTATTCTATCAGGTCCCATTGACTTATTTGTCTTTACTTTTGACAGTTGAAATAGAACCTCTTCTTCTGTAAACTCACATGTAACAAATGACTAATTTGTCCTTTTTCTTAACTGAGGTCCCTTTCCTTCATTTTCATCTGTAAACTCTGAACAAAAATATTCATTGAGGCAGTCAGCTAGACCTTTATCATCTTCTACATACCTTCCTTCTTTTATTTCTAATCTAACTAATCCTTGTTTTACTTTCCTTTTCTCATTTATGTATCTAAAAAAAAGTGTTGTCCCTTTTTTTTTTTTTTTTTTTTTTTACTGACTGTATAATTACTAAATGCTAACTTTTCGTTTTTTTACTATTTTGACCACATCTGCGGAGTACCACTGTGATTTCTTGAATTTTTTGCTTTTTCTGACAATCCTAATGCAATTTTCTGTTGCCTTCAGCAGTGCAACTTTTAAATAGTCCCATTTCTCTTGGACTCCATTTAAATTGCTCCAGTCTGATAATGACTCCTTTACACATATTCTTATTTTAGAAAAAAATGTTTTTCTTTTGTGTTTTTGTGTGGTGTAACTCAGTCACTGCTCTTATATTAAACCACACTGACTGATGATCACTGGATCTTAAACTTTCACCTACAGCAATATCGGATACCAAATCTCCATTTGTTAACACTAAATGATATATGGAAGGTTGCTTCCACGCTGCCAGTCTCTGAAGTTCTGCCTGTGCATAACACTCAGAACGACAGGCGGATGCGTATTAGGGACTTTGTGGCTTGGTGAATGGTGTCGGGAGCAAGGATTTGGCTTTATTTCTCATGGTAGCTCTGTTTGAAATAGAAATAAACTGTACAAAAAAGATGGTTTGCATCTTTCTCAAAAGGGAACAAATGTTCTCAGTGAGCAGTTCAGAGGTTTTGCTAGGATGTGATTAAACTAGAAGGGGGGGGGAGGCAAAAGTGTGATAAAACATCAATCCAATTGCCCCCCAAAACAAGGACAGAATGTGCCTGTAGCCATGTCTACAAATGCTCGCAGTTTAGGGAATAAAATAACTGGGACATAGCAATACTAGGGTACTTTTTATATAGAAAAGACAGAGAAGGCAAGGAAGGTAAGGGGGGGCCCTGTATGTGAAGAATAGCATAAAATCTAGCCTAATAAAGGTTAGTGAGGCGAACATAGAGTCCGTTTGGGTTACGTTGGGTTAGAATTTGGTAATCACACAGTAACTCGTGTAGGTGTGATTTATAGGCCCGCAGGACAAATTGAAGAGTTAGATAATCTACTAGTTGAGGAAATAGCTACAATGACAATGAAGGGGGAAGTTATCATCATGGGTGACTTTAATCTTCCTGATGTGAATTGGAAAACCGAAATAGCTGCTTGTGCCAGGAGCACACATATTCTAAACTCCCTACTGGGATTGTCTCTAAAACAAGTCGTTGAGGAGCCAACTCGTAAAGAGGCCATACTAGATTTAGAAATGAAAAAAACAATGAAGCAAAAGAAACATGGACAGTGTAGCTGGGGTTAACCCATAGAAAACTGAAGAAACTGGAAAGGAGAGACTGGACTGTCCAGTGACCACTGAGTATTAATTAAAATATAACTTTTAATAACTGCAAAAAAACATAAAAAAGAGCTAGAGATATATCTGGCTCTAAACACGAACAGACATACAGTGGAAACAAGTTCCACAATAGAGAAGTGATAGAAGTCACTATATACTGAATATAGTCTATCTCCAAAATGTGGTTAGGCTATAATGAAAAGAACCTTGAATCAATGTTACTCTGTAACTATGTAATCAGAGGGAGAATGCCCTTGTAATAATGTTGCAAATGTTAATAATACTATTACAGAGTAACAGAGGGTAGTTACATATAGCAGAAGGTAGGACAGGGATATAAATCCTAAGACAGAAATAGTGAAAGGAAAAACCCAGGACGAAAAAACAGGGTTAACCTGGGTATAGAAATGATAATAAAAAACGTGTGACTGGCTAAGCGAACAATCCCTGCTATAGCCAGAAAAGAGGATTCGCTAAGAGAGCAAGTAGCTAAGGCTAGTAACCCTAGAACTTTATATGATACACACAATAGCTGTGTAGTGGCGTCTAACTGCAGTTTAACGCCAAGTCTAAAGCTGGCAATTTCGTCCAAGATTCGGCTATTAGGTAAAGACTTAGCAGACCCACAGATTCCCACTAAACTTGGCTATTGTCCAAGATTTCTAACTAGCTAAAATACAAGCTAAACTTGCAGACTATCAGAGCGAGAAATCTCCACGTGCAAAAGCCCCGACGCCCGTTTCGCCAGTGAGCGGCTTTTCAAGCTTGTAGTTTCTCAACTTGTCTTTTCTATATAAAAAGTACCCTAGTATTGCTATGTCCCAGTTATTTTATTCCCTAAACTGCGAGCATTTGTAGACATGGCTACAGGCACATTCTGTCCTTGTTTTGGGGGACAATTGGATTGATGTTTTATCACCCTTTTGCCCCCCCCCCCCCCCCCCCCCAGTTTAATCACATCCTAGCAAAACCTCTGAACTGCTCACTGAGAACATTTGTTCCCTTTTGAGAAAGATGCAAACCATCTTTTTTGTACAGTTTATTTCCATTTCAAACAGAGCTACCATGAGAAATAAAGCCAAATCCTTGCTCCCGACACCATTCACCAAGCCACAAAGTCCCTAATACGCATCCGCCTGTCGTTCTGAGTGTTATGCACAGGCAGAACTTCAGAGACTGGCAGCGTGGAAGCAACCTTCCGTATATCATTGGCAAAAACACTAAAAACTTCCTTAACCTCTGAAACCTCATTGCAAGCCAAGTCATTTGTCCCTAGATGGACAAGTACATCAGTACTGAGAGGAGGCACTGGATTAGAGTGATTGGATTCCCTGTCCCGCACAGCCATCCGTACTGAGAGGAGGCACTGGATTAGAGTGATGGGATTCCCTGTCCCGCACAGCCATCAGTACTGAGAGAAGGCACTGGATTAGAGTGATGGGATTCCCTGTCCCGCACAGCCATCAGTACTGAGAGAAGGCACTGGATTAGAGTGATGGGATTCCCTGTCCCGCACAGCCATCAGTACTGAGAGAAGGCACTGGATTAGAGTGATTGGATTCCCTGTCCCGCACAGCCATCAGTACTGAGAGAAGGCACCGGATTAGAGTGATTGGATTCCCTGTCCCGCACAGCCATCAGTACTGAGAGAAGGCACCGGATTAGAGGGATGGGATTCTCTGTCCCGCACAGCCATCAGTACTGAGAGAAGGCACTGGATTAGAGTGATTGGATTCCCTGTCCCGCACAGCCATCAGTACTGAGAGAAGGCACTGGATTAGAGTGATTGGACTCCCTGTCCCACACAGCCATCAGTACTGAGAGGAGGCACTGGATTAGAGTGATTGGACTCCCTGTCCCACACAGCCATCAGTACTGAGAGGAGGCACTGGATTAGAGTGATTGGATTCCCTGTCCCGCACAGACATCAGTACTGAGAGAAGGCACTGGATTAGAGTGATTGGATTCCCTGTCCCGCACAGCCATCAGTACTGAGAGAAGGCACTGGATTAGAGTGATGGGATTCTCTGTCCCACACAGCTATCAGTACTGAGAGAATGCACTGGATTAGAGTGATGGGATTGTCTCAGTATTGTGTTGGATGTTCAGCGCTTTATAAACCGGTTTCCATTGAAGAACATGAAGAGCCTGCTTCTCCTGTCTGCCGCAGACACTTTGGAAGTTGGACACGCTCTCTTAATGTAGCCTGGCCGTGAACTCTTTGGCAGCTGGTCACTTCCATACTGAATAACAATCATGGCATTAAAGCAGTCAATATAAGGCTAGCTGCTGCCAGATGTTCAGGGTGACCAGTTACTGCATGGTGACTCAGAAGCCAGCTGTTCTTCCTGCTTTCATTACAATAAAGTCACGACGGCTAAATATTTATTCATGAGATTGTTGAGGTGTTGCGAGCCAGCACAGCTGTATGTGCGTTTTTTAATACGAACTTAAATTATCAGTGTTTTGTGGTCATTTGGTAACTCTTCTGGGTGGCCTGCGTGTAGTATGGATGGCGGTGTGTGCCTTCGTGTATGTATAGTAGTGTGCGCATGCATGTAGTATGGATAGCGGTGTGTGTGCCTGCGTGTAGTATGGTTAGCGGTGTGTGCCTACGTGTGGTATGTGTAGCGGTGTGGGCCCGCGTGTGGTATGGGTAGCGGTGTGGGCCCGCGTGTGGTATGGGTAGCGGTGTGGGCCCGCGTGTGGTATGGGTAGCGGTGTGGGCCCGCGTGTGGTATGGGTAGCGGTGTGGGCCCGCGTGTGGTATGGGTAGCGGTGTGGGCCCGCGTGTGGTATGGGTAGCGGTGTGGGCCCGCGTGTGGTATGGGTAGCGGTGTGGGCCCGCGTGTGGTATGGGTAGCGGTGGGTGTAACAACGGGTAACAACGTTAATTTATAAAAGTGAAAATTTCTGTTGAAATCTGCACTTTTTGCAAAATTATAAAGAGGACACACTCTTCACACACACAGCATTTCCGCAAGTGTCGTTGGCTGAAATGTGAAATGAAATGATTAGGTTTATAATAAAGTAAGATACCTGAAGAAGGAATAAAAACTGGTGGAAAGACAAATTTTGGTGCACTATAGAGAATGTACAAAAAATAGCACGTGCACACAAAGCATAGAATATAAGGAAGCAAATCGAAACACCATGTACCTGTTTCTCCTCATTTCAATTTGTGTCCTGACAGCACACCGGGTTGAAGGGTTAATAAGTCAATATGAATCAATCTCTGTATGTTTTTGTTTAGTTTTTTTCCACATATTATGCAATGCTGCACAGCCTCCCCCCCATTGCCAGCAGCTAGTCAAATTACCCGTGAGGCCTGCGTGCGTCACTGGCCGGGTTAACAAGGGCGATGGCGAGATAGTGATCTTATTGTACCAGATCCAGGCCCTGTCATAGTAAGAACAAACAGTGTCAGACTAAGGGGTGCAGGTTATTGTAATTGCATGATGTCTTCTCGGCTTGGCCGTACTTTTATTGAATACTTTCTAAAAACATCTAAACTCGTGGAACCAACATCCCCGGGACACCGCCGGACACTCGGTCACCATGATCTGAAAAAATTTCTTTCAATCGCTTTGTTGGATCTCATTATTTTTATTGGGGAGCCAGGAAGGGTGCTTTTTTTTTTTTTTGATTGTGTTGATTCCTGGTGGGGGAGAGGGGGCCTGTCTTGCTTTGTGTTTCAGGCTGTCCCGGGCTCCATATACCCATCTGTGCTGTCTATTGAAAGACCTCACCGATTAATGGAAAATTATTTACCTCTTATACAACTGCAGACCATTCTAAAGACAGAATGCAGCAGCTGATAAGTTCAGATGTAATCGTTACCAAACCTTGTGATTTATGCTAATAAACATGTTATCTTTTATTTTGTCTCTTAACATGCCAGAAATGATTTCAATTCCTTTGTAGCTTATTCTTTGCCAGACTTTGAATTCCTTGGGCTTAGCCGTACTGTAAATGACATATTTCCTCTGTTGTGTTTACATATTTAGCGATTGGGTGCATCAGTGATGTGTGACTTAAGTTGCAGTCAGGGCTGGGGATCAGTGCATTGATGTCATTTTAAAGGGAAATAAAAATAAGGGCTTAAATAATCCACAATTTTTAATTGATTACACCGATAATGCATAACAAGAAAAAAACTTGCCTGAAATAGCACAGTTTAGATAAGCTGAATTCAGCTTCAGACAGACGGCTCCATCACCAATCTGGAGCCTCTCATTCTTTGGAGTCATAGTTCTGTGAACAGGGATGGGTGCAGCATACAGGAAAGTGGAGTTCTGGCTGCCTGATTGACAGCTACTAGGGGCTGGGCTATAACTGTGATTTGGACAGATTACTGTAGTTCTAAACCACACTCACACATGAGTTAGTGACGTGAAGTCAACACCAAAAATATCTTGTCTTACTCCGGAATACGTTGAATACGTCATGGCTCAACAAATCTGTGATTTGTGAGCCCGTGCAAGCACCGAGGAAGGCGAGGAAGCTGGGAGCAGGGAGATGACCGCATCCCCTCTGGACCTCATGGAAAGCTGATCCACTACCAGCTCTCCCAAAATGTGGACACATTAAAATAAAAAAGTAATAAATAGTAATTTGTGAGTATGTGTGTGTGTCAAATCAGTGATTATGTGAGTGTCTGTGTTGTCAGTGTGTGTATTTGTCAGTCAGTGTTGTGTCTGTCAGTGAGTGTGTATGAGACCTGCCCCCCTCCAATCACATGGGAAAGGTGCATTTTTTCCCCACACCATGCTGGTGACGCCACAGCAGGCCCCACCTCCATGGCTGAGATTATCAGTCTTGATGATCTCCGCCAATCCAATGCTTCCCCATAGGAAAGCAATGGGAGACTATTGCACATGCACAGCGAAACAAGAGCATTAACATAGGTGCTGCACACTGTGCAACACTGAACTAGGAAGCACCTCTGGAGGCCGCCTGAGTGACTGTCACTAGTGTCAGTGTTTAGATTGCAAAGTGTGCAAGGACAGACTCTAAACTTCAGAACAACTACATTAATCTGTAGTGGTTCTGGTGACTATTGTGTCCCTTTAAGAGTTGTATTTTTGATATTGCAAAAAAGGCCCCGTAGCCTAAGTGGCTCCTAGATTCCAAGTAAATTTGTCAAGCCCTGGAATACATCATATATCACAAAGACACATGATGTATTCAATATCAAATATTGACATATACTCCCCGTCCACCATCTACAGAGCTTTGTGGTTGTTACTCTACATGTAACGTCCACCTCCAGTCCTTTCGTGGTGCCTGTAGTCTGTGTGTGTTTCGCTTGGAAACACTACACATACCAAGTCTTTGTTGTGAACTTGTAATAAATGATAGAATGATTGACAAGCTTAGGGTTTTAGTGTGTTATGTCAGAAAGCTTGGACGAGTTCTGCAGAGCCAATAACTATATTTGTATTTAAAGTAAATGTTCATCTTGGAGATTATGAAGGAATTCCTTTCCGTGTATATCCTGGAGTATTTCCAGAACCCTGCTGGTATTGCTATATGGTAATATCTGCTGCTCTCTCACTGACCAGCCATTATGTAACATTCGTTTAACTCTTAGTGTGCAAGAATTAGGCAGTAAAGTGGGAAAAAGCATAAAGTTGGTGTATCCTTGATAAAACATCCCATATTAGTTATTACATTCCCAGGGTAAATACATCTTTCACGCCTTTGGTAGAAAGTGGGTCACTGTTTGCCTGTTCTCTCTGTGGCCTTGCTGGCTGAGGTTTGGAAAATGCCTTGTGGCCTGATTAGTGTACGTAGAACCTTCTTCGTGAAACCTTGTGGCTGTATTTTAACAGACCTGCAATACTTGCCTGCATTGTACTCCTTCCTACACAGAATGCCACTGCTAGCTCTGTGTGAAACGCAGTGCTTGTTGACACAGTAGCTGACACTCTGTCCATCACCAGAGCCCAATGATTCCCTTCTCTGTTTACACCTTCAGGCTGGACTGGGAAAAGGGTAGAGTCCCATCTGTTGCAGAACTACAACTAATATGATGCCTTGCAAGTCTTTAGAATGGTAAAGCATCATGGGTACTGCATTACTACAAAATCTGGGGATCTACAGTTTGCCCACTCCTGCCTTAAAGGACCACTATAGTGCCAGGAAAACATACTAGTTATCCTGGCACTATAGGGTCTCTAGGTCCCCCCACCCTCAGGGCCCCCCTCCCGCCGGGCTCTAGGGGGTGGAAGGGGTTAAATCTTACCTTTTTTTCCCCCGCCGGGCTCCCTCGGCAGTGGGGACTCTTCTCCTTCTTTCCCCGTCATCGGCTGATTGCGCATGCGCGGCATGAGCCGCGCATAAGCATTCAGCCAGTCCAAAGGAAAGCATTCTCAATGCTTTCCTATGGACGCTGGCGTCTTCTCACTGTGAAAATCACAGTGAGAAGCGCCTCTTGCGGCTGTCAATGAAACAGTCACTAGAAGCTGGATTAACCCATAGGTAAACATTGCAGTTTCTCTGAAACTGCTATGTTTACAGCAGAAAGGGTTAATTCTAGATGGACCTGGCACCCAGACCACTTCACTAAGCTGAAGTGGTCTGGGTGCCTATAGTGGTCCTTTTACCCCTTAAGGACACATGACATGTGTGACATGTCATGATTCCCTTTTATTCCAGAAGCTTGGTCCTTAAGACAAGACTTCGCCCAGGGACCCCAGCCCTCAAGACAACTTCATTGCAGTAAGCTTGCATTCAGGATAGAAAGTCCCTTTACTTTAGTGCTATGCAATAAAGATCCAAATATAGGCATCATGGGAAATAAACACAAACTAGCTGCCGCTGACTTTGAGGTGTTGTGTTTCATGTTTTCATTTGTTTTGTGAATTTAATTCAAGGTGTCTGTTTTGATGTGCATTTATTGATTAGTCTTCTGATTGATCCATTGCTCTGTTTAATTGGAATTGCTCACCTTTACCTCTTTTTTCCCAGCTCGAAGGTCGTATCATTGAGGATAAGGAGGGACAGACACCTCCAAACCCTACAGGGGGCTGTCCCATCTGCCGCTGGAGTCTCAAACACAAGTATGGTTACACGGTAAGAATTATTTCGGTAAATATGGTGACGTGACCCAAACACATTGTATTTCTACTGAGCTCGTCAGCTTGGGATATAGGTGATGGGAATTGATTGACAGAACCTGCTGCCTGTTTGTGCCATCTCTACCCTAATCCATACAGAGGATCCTATCTCTCGTACATTAGACCAGCCAGTCTCTGGCTTTAAATGTATATTCTTGCCGACTTTCCTCCATGCAGAGGACCTGTATAGCCGTATCATACTGTTATATCCATAGCCTCCATTCAGCCATACCCCTCGCTGAGCTACGTTTTCTTCTCCTCACCCCCATCTCGCAGACGCACAGATCCCATCCTAAAACAATAATTGTTCAATGCCTTCCTTTTAATAGACAAAAATAAATTGCTAAAGCTGGAAATTGTATAGAAAGGACAAATTGCCAAAGTGACCAAATTTGAAGAATTCTTTAACTCGGGTTAATGTTAGCGTTCCTTGGTTTTAATTTAACATTTGTAATCTGTCAATTCTCCTTAATTACTGTTTTCCTGGTTTGGTTAATAAAAGCCCAATATGTTTGCACCTTGACGAGCCTGGCATTCTCCCAGGCAAAACGCGTGTCGGGCAAGACGCTGGAGAGATCCTATCTAAACGTTACCGTCTGACACCTGCTTCTGGCTGTTCAGACCCTGGGCAAGACGCTGGAGTGACCCTACCCATACGTTACCGTCTGACACCGGCCCTTGGGTGTCCAGACCTTTCGCCCTACTAATACGTTAGTTGGGCTCGTGTTATTTAAACATTTATCTTGATCGGATAGCCCATTACCCGATTCTATACAAGCTAGCACTGACTCACAGGATTCTGTTGCCGACCAAGGCATAACCATACAGTACTGTTTTGAGCACTACATGGGCACGATTGCAAAAAACTTCAGGACACACACTTCTTTCTATGTCCTCTATTGTCTCCTCTCTACTATACCGGGTACCCAAGAAGGTACTTTTCCTTTTCTTTTTCCTCCACTACTGTATTTTACACCTCATTACATGACGAGGAGTGATTTTGGCCTCTTACCACACCATTCACTACCATACGGTTACATACGATACCCTAGTCATTTCTCTACACTATTCCGGGCTTAGGATATGAACAAAGCAGTATGGTGTCAAGTGGAGGTGTACTAACGAACACACTCTTCCCTATTGAGTAATCCCCGTCAGGTTGGCTACTATCAGGAAAGAGTTTAAAGACCGATATTTTAAACTGACTAGGCCCACTGCACGGAGTGTTCACATTCTGGAGGACGGGGACATTGTATTCCCTGCAGTTCACAGTCTTATTACTTTGTTACCTGCTTAACCTACTTTGTAGCTACTGAGCTCACAGACATTATGTGGACCGCTCAGTGTATCTAGAAAGTATTTTTTCTCCTTTCTCTCCCGGCAAGAATTTTATTGCTCCGAGGAGGATTTTGGGGAAAACTTGAGCTATATTGCCCCAACGTATATTGCAGAAATCGATTATCGTTACAAGTAATCCTGTGCTACTACCACTGTCTCACTCCATTTAAATCACTGACAACCTAGGAGACTAAGAAGGGTTTTTGCAGTCAGACTCTACTTATTGATGTACGCATCACCCTGACAGAGGAGACTCACTTTCTCTCTCTCGGCAAGAATTTATTGTACCGAGGAGTCATACATCCTCTTTAGTTGACTTAGACTTATTACCAAGTCCATTAACCCTCTCTCTCTCGGTCAGAAGTAAGGGCACCGAACAGTAAGCTCATTATGGCTATATACGTTTTATTATAGGGGGCCTGCATATAGCTGCTTACCCTACCTAGTCACACAATATTAATTCTGCATTACTCGGCAAACCTCTCACGGTATTAAGCAGATCATAAGTTGTGACATAAGGTTAGGCATTGTTTGTGCACTACTTGTCTCAACACCCTCGTGTGCTCGGCCACTAGAGTGTGCACGTAGCTCCTCTGCGTGGAGTGTGGGTACCCCTCACAATAGTAGCCCTTGTCTCTATTGGAGCGCCCCAGCTAGCGGTTTCTATTATTTAAGAAACCTGTTGTACTTATATATAGCTCTATATCTATATATAATTTTAACCACCCAGGTGCTTTTGCATCAGACATATTTCTGTCTCTCTCCCATTCCCCCACTTTTTCTGTACATAGTTCAGTTTTTGTGTTACTTAATAAAGTTATTATTTTTTCTAGACTGTTGCTTTGATATTGATGTATGTACGCATACACGTGTGGACAGACTGTGTTCTTTTCTTCCAATTCCTTTACTATTTAGGGTTAACCCCTGGTCTGTCCTATAGGACCCACTGCCCTTTGGCCATTTCTCCTCCTATACTCACCCTCCATTATAGACAGATTATGCACCTCGTGCCACGTGAAGCCTAACATGGGGCATTTACCTATATAAACTTTCTCTGCTCATGTGCTGGTGGCTTTCTCCTGTTTTTGTGGTAATCTTCGTGAAATCCAAAGACGCGCTATATATTGTATGTTGGATTAATGTAAATATTGTTCCCGCAGCTTTGGCAGAGGATCTGATGAATTCTCTGTGCTCCCCATGCAGCAGAAAGGAATTGCTTTCACTGTCTGTAATTACTAGCTGTAACTCAGTCATCGTACGCTTCTTGCCAGAGATTGACAGATATGTGATCTGCGCCAGGGATGGTTCAGGAACATCTGTTTTCTTGACTCGTATTTAGAGAATGAGCATTTCTGCTGTTATCTGACCAACTGCGGCTCAACCTAACTTGCTCTGTGGGAACCTGCAGCAGCGGTTGAGCGGTAGTTGCTCTGATAACAATAGAATCTGATCCAACATGGCAGCTCAGCCAGATAAAAAAAATAAATTACATTTCGAGAAGTGAAAACCTGTGACATTTAAACATACTGTAAAGAATGGCCTACGTTTCTGTAACCTGTCTTTCTGTGTAGTTTTTAGGATTGGTTTCTGGATTTTAGCTTTGTTAAGAGGAGAGTTAGGTTAATAAAGAATGTAATTCAGCAGCTTTCCTTTGGTTAATATCTGCAATAATATTTGTGGATTATTAATGAGTCTGTGGTCTAGCTATGTCCTGTCCATTAATCTAGGAAATCCTCTTTACATCCATCAATGCTACATTAATAAACTAAGAAAATGTTAAAAGCAAAGTTCACAGTTTTCATTTATTTAAATAAGGCACTTATTTCCTCTCTCTGTACCGGACCACGTCAGCTGGTATTATGTTTAATAGGTGGTTCAGAGGATTGAGAAGGTACACGGGGTTTGGTATTTGTAAGTAGTAAGGTAAAATGTTAATGACTCTCCAGCTCAGTCTTGTCTTTACTTCTATACACGTGAATGGCCCTCTCCATCTGCAAATAAGCAATGGATGTTCGTGAGTTCATAGTGCGAGATACATTGATTATATTCTGCAGCCCAATGATCTATTCAGTAATAATGTGACTGTTAAATCTAAGTGAGTTTTATTAGTACAGGATTTAGGGGGCAATTCTGGTTGGTGTATGGGCCAATTGAAATAGCCTTAAACTTGAATGGAGCAAATTTTCTATTGTTGCATTTTCCAACACTTGCAGGGCTTGTCATTTACACCCTTGTCTGGGATTGGTAGGGTGAATGCAGTACTTACACATAGTCCCGTTAGACTTTCTATTTCGTTAAGAACTATTGAGAATTGTCCCTCTAATCCACTGGAGAACGGAGTTGTAATACTAATAGATTGTGCTGTACCTGTAGCTCTATCATTATGTATATGTATATATCACACTCCTGGCAGGATGTCCTTCTGCTTAGCCAGTTTATCCGCTCAGACGGAGGGATGTTACCGCGCAGGCTGACCGGTCTTTGTACAGAAGAGCACAGAAAGGTGGAAGAATGTGTGAAGATGGCTCACAGGGCAGGTAAGAGGTCCTCATCGTTAATATTTTCATCTCACACTTCCTTGCTTAAACAAATCCCAATTACATACATAGGTACCCCAGAATTACATTTTTTTTTTCTTTTCAAACCTTAAAGCGAAATTACTCCTCTGCTACCCCAAGAAATCAATCTAAACTGTGAGTAATATCTTGTGGCTAAAGTCACATTACTGATTACTACTGTGTAAATTAGGAAGCTGAGTCAAGAATCAAGTGATTATTACTGTGTATACTAAGAAGCTGAATCAAGAGATTACTACTGTGTATATTAGGAAGCTGAGCCAAGTGAGGAGTTTGCAGGTGTGTCTGTACACTGTCTGTTTAGTTCCCTGTTCCTGCAGGGGATCCCATGTCTTCAGATATTCACTTATGATGACATTAACTGTAGTGAATTAAATCACACCTAGTAGCTTATATATCTGTCATAACTAAAAGGATCGTAATGGTTCCATAGTGGAATCATAAGACAGTATTCATTCATTAATCTTCTTATAGTCCTTCAGATAGCTTGGACTTTCCATGTTGCTTTTCTCCAGTAAGAGCCTGGATGGCAACACAACAACACAAACATTTCACATTTCATTGTCTGAATCCTCATTCCCTCTAGTCCTGGTGTGTTTGGGCGTCTTATGTCTCTATAAACTGTGTACACACAGGTACCGCACTGTACTCCAGTTTTCATGAAGAATTTTATCGAGCACAGACTAGTCATTTCAACAAAGGCCAAATTAGCACTAAGCTGTATTATTCATAGCTAACCTTTCTATGTCTGTCTTCAGTGTTTAATGTTTGTCACCAGTGACTGAGGGAGAGATTTCTACCACAAACTGAAGGTGACACTATATCGAACACCAAGCTTGTTCCATGTGCTATGATTTTTGTCTTTTGGAGCCATACTAATCTCAGTGTGACTTTCATATAGTACAGGATGTCAGAAAATGTAAATACAATAAAATGATCTAAACATGGAGCACATAATCGGTTCCTTTTACTGACCGTAATCAGTTTTTACCTACAGACACTTTTACCTGTGGAAACACTTTTTTTCATCCTGCTTGCCATATTTTCTCAGTATTTAATATTGTGTGAAATCTTTACACAGTTCTCGGACATTGTTATGTAGATAAGTGAACCCATTTAAGGGAAGCTCCATTTTCCTGTCTTGTAATATCTGTGCTGCCAGTATCTGTTTGGATTTTTAACCTTTACTCAGATGTTCAGTTGCACGAATTATGCTGAGAAAAGCACATTTGCAAACGAAAAGGCTTTGGTAATGATATTTCTCAGATGTCAAGTGTGCACATGTAAGATCCTGCTGTGGCGCCTCAGACTCCAATTATCGCTTTCTAAAAATACTTTGAATGTACCCATTTCCTCACTAAATCCAGATTGTCAGAGTGACCAGTACAGAGAAGTGATCTTGCCAATAATGTTCAGGTAGAACTCTCCAGACCTTACGTTTGTTATTTTGTATTTGATCCCAGGCCATAAAACCATCTTTAACGTAAATAAGCCAAAAGCCCTTAGTTAGTAGAAAAGCTGTGTTTATAGAAGATTTCTGCTTTATTCATTTGTAGTTTTTGTGGACGCAAAGCTGTAATTCCTGTCCCAACAGCATGTGTTCTGTCTGAGAGCCTTCAGATCACCTATATTTTATGTATGTGTGGAGTTTATGATGTTACTGAGGTAGATATTTTATTTGTAGATTAGTATTTCCTTACCAAAAGGTGCCGTAACACTCCTGGAATGGCCAAAACCTCCACGAGCACAGTGTCTAACACTTTACTTTATTTCCAGGTCTCTTGCCAAATCACAGGCCTAAACTTCCAGAGGGAGTCATCCCAAAACCCAAATTCCAACTGAACAGGTGAGCCCAAGACATGCGGGTTAGAATAGATTACATCTTGGTAAAATTTGCTTCTAGTGAATAACCACAGACTCTATATGTTTATAAAGATTATATCTGTAATAATCCCCAAAACCCATAACTGGAGTGTAAGATAATACTAGTTGACTTTAGTTTCAATTTTACGTATTAGGTCACATGTTAGAATTCCTATGCTGTCCTACTGGAAGTTACCAATGATTACAGACCACCGTTATAGCTGTTTATCTAGCCTGTTTAGTTTATTGGCTTTTCTTACTTCCAGATATCTCACCCGATGGTCCGTGTCCTCTACAAAGCCTATCTTGAAGAAGGGATTGAAATGGTGTAAAGTTCGTATGCCAGTTGGTCATCCGGTCTTGAAGGACAATGTTCGTTATGGGAAGAAACAGATGTACAGCAGGCACTGAGATGGGAACAGATTAGCTAACCGTTCCTTTTCAAAGTTTGATGGGTGGGCAGGGCATGAATTTGTTCTTTGTCAGCATATGTGACGTTAACAATCTGTAACTTTGTGCCCGAAGAAGGTCCAGACCAAAGATCTACACCAATTTGTTCTTCGTCAGTATATGGGAAGGTAATATATTCCGTAGATTTGTGCCCAATGATGGTTCAGACCCAAAATCTAAACCAATTTGCCATAAACATGGCATCTGATTAAATCTTAGTCTATAATAAAACTGTTCTTTTTCTGATACAATTGTGTTGGTGTTGTCAATCCCATTGGAGAATCTCAATCTCATAAATTACTTTGTCATGCTAAGAATCACTAGAATTTTTTTTTGTCCTCCTAATACCAGACCAAATTCAGTACAGCTGTATCTGTTTAAATGTGACCAGAAATTGCTTTATTAATGTTTGGAAAACAAAGAACAGCAATTGTTGTATTCATAAATAACAGTTCTGGAGCAAAGTTCACTGTCGATACTGTCTGTTTCCTGTAGTTCCTATGGCTGCTCTGTGCTCGGTAAATGGAACATTAGATACTAAGCGGTTGAAATCATGAACGGCAGGTCAATGTTCCTCTCTCCGTTCCCGATGTAGATGTAGCCATGTTGAGAAGTCAGAGGGATGTGATAGAAAGTCATTCCGAGCCAAAGGAGGCTGCGCAGGATCAGGACGCTGCCTCCCTGTTCAAACTGCAGACTCCATGAACCTGTCAATAAAGGAAATTGACTGTTAACACATTATATCCAGAGTATTTACTTCTATAAACTTGGATGGTGTATAATTTTGAGCACCTTTTATTAAGTGTCTCCATTTTAGTGGGCCAAATGTAATTGGACAAATTACTATAAACCTTAAAGGATTACTCCCAAGCACTGTAACAATTACAGCTCACTGTAGTGGTTACAGTGCCAGTAGCACACTAGCATCCACCAAGAGTAATGTGTAAACTTACCTGGGTCCTCCAGGAGCCCACTCTTCATCCAGCTGCTCTAACCTGCAGCTCCGCTGGGTTCTCCTCTCGGGAGCTCGGAGTGTTGCCATGGCAATGCTCCGAATATCGCGTGAGTGAAATCTAGCAGCTACTGAAGCTGCTAGAGTTCACTCACACCACTGGGACCATCAGGGCTTCCCCACCGGACCACCAGGGACTGCAGGTAATGTCCCCCCTCCCAGGCAAAGGTAAGCAGGGAGGGGGGGGGGATATCAAAAGAAATATAAATATATATATGTATATATTTATCTGCCTTCCTACCCACACAGACCCACAATTACTCCCCCAATACACACAAACTGTACCCCTCACACTGCCCTCCCATACACTGTACCCCTTCCACACAAGCTGCCTCACATACACACACTCATATTGCACTCCTCAGACACACTACTGCCCCTATCTCCTACTACAGCCCCTATCCCAGCAGATCCCAGGTAAGTTGGCAAACAGTTCTTAAACAGTTTGACTACTTACTCTTGGAGGGAACTACAGCACTACTGGCAACAAAACCACTACAAAGTGCTGTAGTGGTTATTGTGCCTGGATTGTTTCTTTAAATAATCTGCCAGTGTCCCTCCCAAGGTTCTGGATCTGCACTTGAATGGCAAACAATTCTGCCAAACAGGGGCCCAGTATATACCACTGAGCTGTACATGTATACAACCTAGGAAATTCTTTTAACTTGGGGCGCCTTGGAAAAATATTGAAATATTAAGGGCGCCTTGAACCTAAAGTTTGGGAACCACTGATTATTCGAAAAGTTTCATAACACAAGTTGTCCGCAGAATGAGGACTCGGCACAATAGAGTGGATACATTAATAATTTTAGGATGTAAGAATTGGTGAGAATTTGCTTGAGTGTGAAGGACACAGCAGGGGGTAAATATAGCCTCCACTGCCTTTCTGAGTGATCAGAGTGAGCCAAACAGGTAAATCATCTTCCACCTAAACATTAGCAGCTGTAAGGGCTTAGTGAATAGTTTGGCTTTTTAGAAAGTAGAATGGCCTATTTGTATGCTCTGAGATTCACAGAGACTATAGGGTAGGGCAAACGTGCAATACTTTCCCCTGTACTTTATTTATTTTGCAATCAGAAACATATTTTATTTTCTATGCCACCTGCCAAAGGCTAGCTCTGTGGATTTTAAAGTACTTGGGGGAGAGGATGAGGGTGCGGTGCAGGGAAACCTGGGAACTATGTCTAGTTCGTGGGAACCTTCCCGTCAGACGGGAGTGGTTGGCGATGTTTTAACACTAACGGCTGCGTTGAGTTTACAGGCACTTTGACCAGAACTATTATTCCAAGTTTCATCAACATTTCACCAACTTGATAGCAGAAGATCTTTAAAATAGGAATAGAATTAGGTGTGACGAAATGCCTTTTGTCACCGGATTTTTAGGTGACAAGCTGCCCTTTGCCCCTGGCTGTTGGAGGAGCCTGATTGCCAGCCTCCTGCCTCATGACTATGGCCCTGGGTTGTATGGCCCTTTACAAACATTATTTGGACTATGGATTTATATTGTGCTGCTGCTGGCCCTTTAAGAACTGCATTGTGGCTTATGGACTTGTATTGGACCATGCTGGCCCTTTAAGAACCGTCTGGGGACATATTGAGACTTTGTGTGACAATGCCCCTTTAAGACTGTCCCCAGTGTCCCCAGACTTAGTTAAAATATTTTGTTAAATTGCTATTTGCCACTTGGTTCAGTAAATGGGGCTTACTGAACCAAGTTCCACACAGATGGACCACCCAGAAGTGGAAGTGTGCAGGCAATTTACCTCCCAGGCTGGGAGCCTGCTGTAGGTAAATTGCCGACCACTGGGGGGTCGCCGTTTGACAAACGAACACGTGGTGGCGGCCATCTTTGTTCATTCGAACGAGGTCAGCGGTGTGTGAAGCCAAATTCATGGAACTGAAATCGGTTAAACATTTCACCGAACACCGCTGACCCTTACCTTCTCCTACACTGCATTTTCACCTGCAGAGACTAAGTCCCGTTCGGCAATTCGAACGCACGTTCGAATGGGACTTAGTCATTTTTCTGCATAAAATTGACCGTCCGCACAGCCCAAATCTATGGAACTGTTTTGGGCAGGAAAATGTGCTTGCAGTCGGTCATAAAGGACTTCAACCTAACTTTTTATCCACTGGAGGGATTTGTGTGATTTTTGGTTATGTTTATATTTAAAGTATGCTGATTCTGAATATATATGTTTTGTGTGAATATGATGCATATTTTTAAAGTTACATGTATAAAAAGTGTATTTTCCCTGCCTGTGATAAATTACATTAACCCATTGTGTTCAGTAATTATATCACAGGCAGAGGGGAGGGATTGTATGTTTGGGTGTGTTTTACGGTTTGCCTGTAAAGGATTGGTTGTACCGTGTCCCACCCTGTGGGATGTCCCCTTGCATGGGGACTTGCATAAAAGACAGTGTGTGGTCATTAAAAGTTCAGATCATCTTGGACCTTCATGAAGTTTCGGCTCATGTTTGGGGGATTGGAGAACTACACTCTGGGGATTGCTATAATCACTATACTCCCCAGGGTATAATCACTAAGCTCTGCTAAGAGCGTGTTCCTGTTCCTGTTCCTGCTCTATGGAATTCGGAGAGGTCCACCTACTGGAAGCTGGACCCTGGTCTTGGGTCCAGAGTGGGAGGAGACGGCGAGACCCCAACCAAGCTGCGGCGGTTCGTGGGGTCTGCAGTGGTTATGGTGTCAGGCAGAGTGCTTGGAGTCCTCGGGAAGCACTAGGAGCATCCATCAACGGAAGGTACACGGTCAGGGTGCCAGCGGTTCCGTTACATTAGGGATATCTGATGTCTTGTGAACAGGTTATATACGGTGATTTATAAAGAGCCATTCTGGACGATCTAAAGATGGAGCCGTCAGGAATGTATCATTTGTCTTCATGATGATTGCTTCACTTTTAGAATTTTTCCTGATGGGATAAAAATGTTTCTGTAATCCTGAGACCTCCAGCAGTGAGACTCCTCATCAGCCATTCTGTCTCTTTATAAAAATATATAAATAGGGTGGCGCTGAATACAGTAGATCTAATAAATGCAGCAACCAACAAACAAATCCTGGTAATGAAACTTGGATACAGTAATACAAAAGAAGTGATGGTGCGCAATAATGAATAAAAACCTCACTGTGGGTGTCTTTAAGGATAAAACCTCTATTCAATATATAATCTAGGTGCATACTAGGTGTATTCATAATACCTAGGTTTGTGACACGGATGCTAAATTGCTGACTGTATTATATATTGAATAGAGGTATTATCCTTTAAAGACACCCACAGTGAGGTTTTTTTATTCATTATTGCGCACCATCACTTCTTTTGCATTCTGTCTCTTTATTTCTCTGTCCAATAAAATCTAACTGATCGCAACACTCTCTGTCTATTCAAAGAAACACTAGCTGTACTCTCCTTTATCTCCCCATCTCAAGAGAAACTAGAGAAAGGATGTGGAAATAAAAACAACAACAAAACTACTAGTCCAAAAGATTAAAGTAGTAGCCTATTTGCCTATTTGTCTTGACACAAAATAATTTCGAGGAGAAAGATCAGGACCCATCCCTAGTCCTGGACATTATTCAATATAATTCTGTAAATTTAATCCAAATGGGAAAAGTGAGGCAAAAATACTTGATGTAAAAATTCTTCCATTCAGCCAGAGTTATAACTTTTTGAGTTTAGTAAATAAGCTGCTAAGAAATATCTCCGGGTGCTGGTTAATTGTTTACAAGTTCTTTCTTTTGCATTGTTGACTTTATTGATGGTTCTTTTGCAGAGTTATAATTACCTAAATTAGTTTTCAACTTAAATTCTCGAGCCTCTTTCAGCAATGAGATAATGGTTAAAGTGTCAGGATGGTGGGATTGTGATCAATCAGACGTCACGATTGGCCCAACCTCAGCCATTAACATGTCAAATCCACTGACTTGTGACAAGTTTAGTTACTCACATTTAAACTAATGCGCTGCTTAACGGCCTTAACCCCTTAAGGACACATGACATGTGTGACATGTCGTGATTCCCTTTTATTCCAGAAGTTTGGTCCTTAAGGGGTTAAATGCAATTTTCAGCACCTGTGTTCCATGTAGTCACGGATATAGTAATAAACTGAAACCGCAATTTCTGTACGGTATGAGTTATATGTTCATATGTTTATTTTCTTTGGTTTTCTCTGTTCATATAAACATTTAGCAGTTGCGCCTCTACTTATATGCAAAGTACACCGATCCGATTAGGTGTAAGGATCAGCTGTCCAATGTTTTGGCACCGGGCTTTGAGTGTTACCTTCCAGGTCTGTCCGAGTTGGCAGTTTTATACTGACCCACAGCGGGGATCTCTATGCATAGCCGGATACAAATTTTTGGGGGTCTTGAGAAAGTGCTGCGATAGCACAAAACGCGTCGACCAGCGTCTGTCTATTGGCAGCAACATGATAGGAGCTTTTGTCCATAGTGGCCGTTATTCCTGTCTCAGTTCATTAACCTGTCTATATATACCAGACATGACGCTGGGATTTCCCCCAATATGTCTATATTTGGTGCAGTCTCTCCCTAACTCTGCCGTATCACTCCTCTCTTTGCATATCATGAAAGTCTCACTCAGAACCTGCTCTCCACTAGTACAGTCAACTTTCATATCCAACCATGGCAGCTTTCAGACAGATTTTCACATCGTAAAACAGACTCTCCTTAGATGAGGACAGTATGTCCTTTATTCCCATTAAACGCGTACTCTGAGAAATCATTTCCAGAGCAGCGTTTACAGAGTATTATCAGATGGCCTCCTTATTCAATCGCTGTGAAGATTGTTTTAGAAAACAGCAGAAAGCAGTTCATTTTAAAGTTGTAAAATAGATAAAATATCTCAAATAGCTAGTTCTAGCCGTTTCAATAGCCAGGCCAACACATCACTCCAGGACAAACAACAAACTAGTTATTTATTTTAATTGTATATAACTTTAAGATTGTAATCATTATGGGTTAAATAGTGCTTCTTACGCTCCAGTTTGATGCTAAAACATACTGATTGCTACTCACTGAGATGGTTGAGAATGGCTTTCATTCAATTCTTGCCTCACTCCCTACTCTGGGATGGGGGAAGCTAACAGTTTTACCCTCATAAATCGGGAACTCTGGGGATTAACCAGGACATTCCATCTTCTCTAGAAAAAAATAACCAAAATTGAAAAAAATGACAGATCAGTGGATACTGTTCAATGTTTCTCATTCTGCTCTTGACTTGAACACCATGCGATATCACCTTGACCCCTCTACATCTCACACAGCCTCTCTCCTAGGTGTGCATAGTCAAACTCAGACCCAGCTAGTCCACTCCTCTCTCTCCTTCATAGTGCAGTAAGTCAAACGCAGGCACAGCTGTCTCACTAATTTCCCTGCATAGTGCAGTAAGTCAAACGCAGGCACAGCTATCTCACTAATTTCCCTGCATAGTGTAGTAAGTCACACTCGGTTGCTATCTCACTAATTTCCCTGCATAGTGTGGTAAGTCACACTCAGGCACAGCTATCTCACTAATTTCCCTGCATAGTGCAGTAAGTCAACCGCAGGCACAGCTATCTCACTAATTTCCCTGCATAGTGTAGTAAGTCACACTCTGTTGCTATCTTACTAATTTCCCTGCATAGTGTAGTAAGTCACACTCGGTTGCTATCTCACTAATTTCCCTGCATAGTGCAATAAGTCACACTCAGGCACAGCTATCTCACAAATTTCCCTGCATAGTGTAGTAAGTCACACTCTGTTGCTATCTTACTAATTTCCCTGCATAGTGTAGTAAGTCACACTCGGTTGCTATCTCACTAATTTCCCTGCATAGTGTAGTAAGTCAAACGCAGGCACAGCTATCTCACTAATTTCCCTGCATAGTGTAGTAAGTCACACTCGGTTGCTATCTTACTAATTTCTCTGCATAGTGTAGTGAGTTGTACTCAGTTGCTATCTCACTCATTTCCTCTGCCTATTGCCGTGAGATTTCTTTATTCTCCTGCTCATATACTTAGTGTTTTCAGACGCCCATGCAGTTGCAAACCATTGGGTAGAAGGAATAAGGCCAGAGCTGCTCTGAATAAATAGAACCCGTTATGAAAGTACTCTTCATTGACATATCCGTAGGATGGTTCTTCATGTTGTTTACCTTTGTCTCTAGCAATAGATGTGACAAGGATAGAAGCGTATGATTGTACGATATGGATAACGACCCTTAGGATGGTCAACGTTTAGGCAATGTACGGGACATCTCACACTTCTCACCTTTGGGGATATCGTGTTCCAGCGAGTCTAAGAAATCTAAGGATGGGTTCAGATCTGCCTTCTCCAGAAGAGATCTCTTCTTCGGATTCGGGGTTGGTGTGAAGTGGAAAAAAGAGCTGAGCTTTTTGGCTTCGCTCACTGTAAGGCCTAGTGGGGGAATTAGAAGTAAACACCAGGTTATTTTTAAATTTGCACAAAGCAAAGAAATAGGGATGCAAAGCAAAGAAATAGGGATGGTACTGAACATCAGTGGGCAAATATTGTCAATGTCTATAGTAGAGAAAAGCATTAAAAGGAGCAGGATAGAGGCATAGATTAATATTCTCAAATTCTTTCATAGATAGTAACAAATGATGTAATGATCTGCAAGCCAGTAAGACTGGAGCTAGGTGGTGATGATCTGCAAGCCAATAACACTGGAGCTTGGTGGTGATGCTCTGCAAGCCAATGTGATTTAAGCTAAGTGGTGATGCTCTGCAAACCAGTGAGATTAGAGCTAAGTGGTGATGCTCTACAAACCAGTGAGATTAGAGCTAAGTGGTGATGCTCTGCAAACCAGTGAGATTAGAGCTAGGTGGTGATGCTCTGCAAGCCAGTGAGATTGGAGCTAGGTGGTGATGCTCTGCAAGCCAGTGAGATTGGAGCTAGGTGGTGATGCTCTGCAAGCCAGTGAGATTGGAGCTAGGTGGTGATGCTCTACAAGCCAGTGAGACACACACACACACTCTAAAGGACCAATATTTTGAATAGGAAAAAGAAATATACCAATAATATGTAAGGCTATGTCTTGCCACCCCGGGTGATTGAGTAATATATAAACACATAATAAATATTGTGCGTGCTTATATATTACTCAATCATCAACTGTCAGCTGATCTCTATTGCAAACTTTCATCCATCCATACCTTCTACTGTCCCTCTCTGGCTATCTCCTCATAAAATGCTACCCTCACCTCTGCCCTAGACGCTGCGGCCCCACTCCAAGCATGCTCCTCAAGGAGGGCGTGCATCCAACCGAGGCACACTAAGTCAACCGGCTTCCTGCAGAGATGCTCCCGTTCAGCTAAACACTGCTTTGTCAGACTTTCTACACTATAAATTTGTCTTGGGCTCATACAGCCCTCACCCTTGCTAAACAATCTAGCTTTTCTTTTCTCATTAGTTCATGCACCCACAATTCTAGGCATCTCTTTAATACTTTTAACACTCTTCTTCGCCCTGCTGTGGGCACCCCACAAACTAATCTTTAAGCTGATAGCTTTGCATGTTACATTACTGACAAGATTAAACAGTTAATGAATTAATTCCCCCCCCCCCCCCCCCCCTTCTCACCTATCTGTCTCAACCTCACTTGAACCATATCACCCCTACCCTCCAACTACTGAACAGGAGGTGGCTGCGGTTCTCCTTTCGTCCCACCACCTGTCCGCTTGATCCAGTACCTTCCCACCTCATCAGAGCTCTCACCCCTTGTCTTGTAATATCCTTAACACACATCCTAAACTGCTCTTTCATCTGGCGTTGTCCTTGCTCCCCTTAACCCCTTAAGGACCAAACTTCTGGAATACAAGGGAATCATGACTTGTCACACATGTCATGTGTCCTTAATGGGCTAAAAAAGCCGTTCCAAGATCCGTCTTCCACTTCCAACTATGGTCCCATATCCCTGCTTCATTTTTCCTCAAAGCTTCTAGAAAGACTTGTCTTTACTCGTATGACTCAATTCCACACAGTGTGTGTGCGTGATGCAGAGCCTTGGTGGGGGGTGGGCATTTTTATAATTTTTTTGTCCATAACATTATTATATTAAACATTTTTTATATATATATATATATATATATATATTTTTTTTTATATATATATTAGATTTTATTTTTATATTATTTTTATTTTATTATTTAAATTTGTATTTATATTTTTTTGTCCCCCCTTCCTGCTTGTTAGCTGGCCAGGGAGGGGGGCTCTCATTCCCTGGTGGTCCAGTGGCATTGGCAGTTCAGTGGAGGGGGGCTGGCAGCGAGCTGTAACTTACCTTCACAGCAGCTCCTGTCAACTCCCTTCTCTCACCTCCGGTCAGCTCCCTCTGCAAGTCTCGCGAGAGCCGCAAGGTCAGTGCTGCGGGGTCGCGAGACTTGCAGAGGGAGCTGACCTTACCGGAGGTGAGAGAAGGGAGCTGACAGGAGCTGCAGGAAAGGTAAGTTACAGCTCGCTGCCAGCCCCCAACAGGCCCTTGTCTGTATTATGGTAATGTAAGTTGCCATAATACAGACACTCACTCGAGTATAAGACGAATGGGTTTTTTTCAGCACAAAAAAATGTGCTGAAAAACTCGTCTTATACTCGAGTATATACGGTATTTCAATTGCAAAAGCCAGATGATGCAAAACGTTTTGAACATTTTGAGACACAAGCTTACAGGTAGGTCAATTAATCCTAGGTTAGGCAGGGTGGACTGGAGAGCTATTACCACCAGAGCCCAGGATACAGTGAAATAAAAAAGTGCCCACCCAGAGTTACTCAGAGAGGGAAACCTCATGCCAAAACAAACTGATTTCTCACCTCTGAAGCAATAATTGATCTGGACCTGTCCAAGAGGGTTCTTAACGAAAGCTCCACGTGGCACCACAGCCGCCTCCTTGTCTATCAATGCAATTGTAGCAACCAGACGGGACTCTTCCTTTATGTGGGTCTAAAGAAAGACACAGATGCACACACAAATACTGAGAAACATTCACCCTATTTATATCCACATCATGCCTGCCCACTACTAAAGCAAAGTAATTATATACTTCTCAGGACACTTATAGTGGGGCCCCTGCATGGATAGATGCGCGTATATAGAGAGGCAGGAGGTCGATGATGATAGAATCCTCATCTTCATTAACTGGGAACTAAAACTAGCGTAGGATACAGGGAGAAACGGGGTTTACGGATGGGAGAGTGAGAAGACATTATTAATAATTATTTTAGAGATCGCAGCAGAATTAACAGTGAGCTCAGTGTGGGAGGGAAGCAGTTAATTAAAAAAAGATACTTGGGACTGTGAGAATAGATGGTCATTAGGAAGTGGAGGAGGTACACAAGACAAAGGACACAGGTGATCTATGAGAGTGTAGGATGACATCACAGTGCGGCATATCAGAGGTCATGTCAGCCATGGCCGAGCACACATAGAGGCAGCGGGTTATAGAGCCATGCGAGAAGGAAGTAATACGGAGATTGTGGAGCTATCAGTGGAGGATGCAAAGAACCCAAACTGTAATGTGTTCTAGAAAGAGATAACAATAACCAAGGAGACAGATTATTACAATATATACAGAAATGTGTATGAATAGGAAGTCAAAACAGGAAAAAAGATAGGAAAGAGAACATGGCGCCTCTGTCGATTCTTACACTAGCTTCCAGTAATCTATAGGAGTTAATTCGAAATACTAACCCTTAGCTCTTACATTTCTTCACTTATTTGTAAGTACGCCCCTTCTCGCTGCTCTGCCGGTGACCTTCTCCTGTCTGCTGCTCGCACCCTTACTGCTAGCTCAAGCTTACCCCATCAGACTCTCCCCTAGTCTTCAATCAATTAAATAGTCCCTTTAAACGCATATGTTCAGAAATGCTCATGGCCTCCCAGAGTAACTTCTATGTCACATATTTGTCTCTTGCTCTCTCCTATAGAGCCACACTACACTCTTACCTCCAGCTCTGCTACTTTTCCACCTTATTTTGTTGCTATCCCCTTGCTGCCATTCCTATCGTGTTTTAATACCCCACCTCCTCTAGACTGTAAGCTCGTTTGAGCAGGACCCTCATCTACCTTGTCTCATTTATTGTTAAAATTTCCCTCCTTTCATAATATTGCAAAGTGCTACCAATAATAATAATAATAAAAATAAAAAAGGGGGAGCATCACCATCTTAAGAATACATTGCACATATATAAATATACTATCTACACATTTCACAAAGCCCCCATTGTTTTACCATAAGTTTAGGGTAAAATCTGAAATTTCCTATGATCAAATAGGCCTGTAATAACATTATTGCTGAATAATTATATGTCTGAGTGGTTATTGGAGTAAAAGTTGCTGTTCTTGAGTCCAGATGATGCAATATAAAGTAAATAACTCCTGTTACTTACCGTTACTTCCTCGCTGTACTCTGCATTGCCTTCCCCCACCTTTCTCTGAGTGACATGTTCATACTCGTGGGATGGATCTCCTATAAATCTGCCACGCACCACCTGGGTCTGTGCAATGAGGTCCTCAGTGGCTGGAGGTAGGAGGCACCAGTCCATGCAATTCAAACTGTAAGATAAGGCACAAAGACAAATGTTCTTATTTTACAGATGTGACAGACCACCCGGTCACCCAGGCGCCACGAAAGACATATCCACTGGAGTCAAAATAATATTTACCATCAAAATTACAAATGACAATAAGTTTCACAGACAGTCCTTTGTCAGTACACAAAAATAGGTACCATCACACATATTTTCCTTGTAAATAGGTAAAACGCCTTTGAAAAGATCCAAACGAGCTTCAAGTACATTCAAACCAGCCTCAAAAGGCTGTAAAATATTAACAAATAGTTTAAGAATCACTCGGGAATGCATTCCCTAATGATTCACAATCTGCTTCCTGAATTAAAGTGTGACAAACGCTCCTTCCCACGTACGTATGCCATGGACACCGTTTGGGAGTTATTATATATGTAGCCGGATAGAGGACCTAACTACACTGCATGGATATGAGCGCGATTTGGAGAACTTGGGCGCTCAGGTCAGGGCTGTTTAGTAATGTATTGTTTGTGGGGTCCCCTTATTTGCAAATCATGTTTGGGCTTGATTGGAAGATTGTGCTTGCCCATTCTAGATGTGATAAAGATGAGGCTTGAGTATTAATCTGTGGGTAGGTATTAATGTCTCTTCTGCATATGATATTGGAACACAAGGCTTGTTCATATCAAAGGACTCCTTATCTAAGAGGGAATCAAGACATATGGCAAATGAGAGAGTTAGTTTATACTGAAGCCAGACTTCCAGGCCACTTATGCGGTCCCAGCTTCAAAGAGGAATTTAGGTCGTAAGCTCTGACCTCCTATACACAATCAAATTAACTCCTTTTGCAATTGACAATATCACCTCTACCAGGCAGAAAGTTCATATATGCACAACACAAATTACATTAAATGGCAATATACTATAGTGTAACAATGAATTGTGTACCCTTGCCGTGACACCTCCCCCAGATGAGAGACGCAGTACCTTGCATATCGGCACTTGTTCTTCTTTTGCTGTCCCACTCACTGCGCTCATTTAGTAGCTTTGAGGGAAAGAAACCAATGAAGGGATCTGAGTGATATTTCGGCAAAGTGTGCGCTCAGATCCAAGCCATTCGGTGATATTACTTTCGTGGGGTTCTGAAGTAATTAAAATGTACTTTTGGGGTGTTTTAAATTGTATGCTTTTCTGTACCTGGGAGATAATAGAGTTTGTACAGTTCCTGACTTGGTCAAGCCACATCGACTGGGGCAGAAGTGCTGAGGTTCTCCCCTGTTCCAGCTAGGAAGCAGTCCTTGGCAGAGGTACCCAGCCGGGGTACAGGGAGCTCCGCTACATAAAGTATAGGCACCAAAACAACTTTAGTTTAATGAAGCTAGGACTAGTGCTGCTTGGATGGAATAAAAGTGATTTAACTCCTACATGGCTGAGAATTGAGCAGTGAGACTGCAGGGGCATGATCTATACACCAAAACTGCTTCATTAAGATAAAGTTGATTTGGTGACGATAGTATCCCTTTTTATAGAGGGAATATGAAAGGATCTGGAGGGAATATGTACCCCATATTGAATCTCCACTCATTATAGAGCATCCCTGCCTTTTGCCAAAGGATCGAAGAAGTGCAAAAACAATCTTGCCACCTGGTTGTTCCAAGACATCAGAGGGAAATAATCTTCCTCAGACTCCTGCTTTTTGTTTCCCCTTGGTGATTGAAATTGGACACCACCAAAGTGTTGGCTACTATCAATTTAACCCAAAGATGTTTCAGGTATGGGAAGTGGAGAAGGGCCTGAAAAAACTGATTGAAGCTTCGTAACATTAAAGAACTGGTGAATTAATCTGTGGCTCCAGAGATCTTGGATATGGTGTGAACCCTGATGCGCTCCCCAACCAGTCTGACAGGCATCCGTTGTCGACGTTAAAGGAACACTATAAGGTCAGGAACAAAAAAGTATTCCTGACCCTTTAGTGTCAAAAACACCATCTAGCCCCCCTTGCCCTTCTAAATATAATGAAGTCTTACTTGTTTTTAAGGCTGCTGTTGCTGGCTCTGCCCCTGATCTGCCTGGCTGACATCAGCAGAAATGATTCTCTCAGCCAATCACAATGCTTTCTCATAGGAAAGCATAGGATTGGCTAAGGTCGTCAAATAGGCAGATCAGGGGCAGAGCCAGCACAAACCAAACACAGCCCTCAGCATCTCCTCATAGAGATGCATTGAATCAATGCATCTGTACGAGGAAAGTTCAGTGTCTCCATACAGAGGGTGTAGATACTGAATGGCAGTGCCCCAGGAAGCACCTCTAGTAGCCATCTGATGAGTGGCCAGTGGAGGTATTCCTAGGCTGTAATGTAAGAACTGCCTCTTCTATGAATAACACATGGTTTACTGCAAAAAGCCTGAAGGGAATGATTCTACTCACAAGAACAAATAGAATAAGCTGTAGTTGTTCTGGTGACTATAGTGTCCCTTTAACCATGGAATCTGGCTTTGGTGAGGCGCCTTGTCCTGAGGCTTCCATGGGGAGAGTGTCTGAACTCCCCCTAGGCTAGGGGTACCATAGAAACAAGTAAGCCGAAAAAAAAAAAAAAAAAAGGAAGAGGTGCAAAATATCCGGCATCCAAATGAAGAGGACAGGGAAAAAAAGACTGAGGGGTAGGGGATGGAGTCTCTTTTTATAATTTAATCAGGAGGTCCAATTTTGAAGTGAGAGAAGCTATACCCATCTGTATTGCTGCCATGGAAAGATATTGGAACTTAGTAGGTATTATATAATTACTGGCTATGTAACATTATTATTATATAATTACCTGTAGAAGGTAGTTCCTCTCCTTGCCCCTGGTGCTATGTCATATTATATTATTATTAAAATTACCTTTAGAAGGTCCTCCTAGCCATGTCATATTATATTACTATAATTACCTGTAGAAGCTCCTCCTGGCCTGCAGTTCCTCTCCTGGTTCGCTATGTATTATTATATATTATGATTATAACCTGTAGAAGCTCCTCCTGGCCTGCAGTTCCTCTCCTGGTTCGCTATGTATTATTATATATTATGATTATAACCTGTAGAAGCTCCTCCTGGCCTGCAGTTCCTCTCCTGGTTCGCTATGTATTATTATATATTATGATTATAACCTGTAGAAGCTCCTCCTGGCCTGCAGTTCCTCTCCTGGTTCGCTATGTATTATTATATATTATGATTATAACCTGTAGAAGGTTTTCCTGGCCTGCAGTTCCTCTCCTGGCTTCTGTGCTATGTCTTATTATATTTCTCACCGTGACATCCAGACATGGTCGCTCCAGAAGCGCCCAACAGGGGATTTGAACTGTGGTCCTCATATGTCCTGTTCCGGCTTTCTTGCCTCTGAGACACTTCAGAACTTGTTTATTCTAGAATTGTCTGCAGCACTAGGGGGCCGGACTTCACCAGTGGATCCTACCTGTCTATCAGATTGATCATTACTCCAGGTATTAAACACTGCCTCTCCCTGAGGGCAGTGTCAGTTCATTGTATCCTGTTTCCTAAGACTGACTTGGCTTGTGACCCTTTCTTCTTGGATTATCCGTTATTGCCTGTTCGCTGCATGCCCTGACTTTTGGAACCGTGTCTGACTACTCTTCTGGATTTGCCCTTGTCTGTACCGTGTATTGGAAACACCTTTCATGCAAAGCCCCCGTGCACAGATTCATATTTCTGGTGGTTTCTAACCTTATCACCTTGGACTGTGTATATCTGCAAGGGTGAGCACAAATCTCTGCCTACCGGACTCCCAACTAAGGAAAGCCGTGACAATATTATTATTATATATTATGATTATTACCTGTACAAAGTCCTCCTGGCTCGCAGTTCCTCTCCTGGCTCGGTGCCCTGGGCTATGTCATTTTTTTTTTTTTTTTATTATTATTATTATTACTACTACCTGTAGAAGGTCCTCCTAACTCCATGCCCTGGGCTATGTCATATTATATTATATTATAATATTTAATATTATATATTATGATTATTATTACCTGTAGAAGGTCCTCTGGGCTCGCAGTTCCTCTCCTGGCTCCGTGCCCTGGGCCATGTCATATTATATTATTATTATATATGATGATTATTATTACCTGTAGAAGGTCCTCCTTGCTCGCAGTTGCTCTCCGGGCTCCGGGCCCTGGGCTATGTTATTATTATTATTATTATATATGATGATTATTATTACCTGTAGAAGGTCCTCCTTGCTCGCAGTTGCTCTCCGGGCCCTGGGCTATGTTATTATTATTATTATTATTATTATTATATATGATGATTATTATTACCTGTAGAAGGTCCTCCTGGCTCGCAGTTCCTCTCCGGGCTCCGTATTATTATTATTATTATATATGATGATTACCTGTAGAAGGTCCTCCTTGCTCGCAGTTCCTCTCCGGGCTCCGTGCCCTGGGCTATGTATTATTATTATTATATGTGATTATTATTTGTAGAAGGTCCTCCTTGCTCGCAGTTCCTCTCCGGGCTCCGGGCCCTGGGCTATGTCATATTATTATTATTATATTATTATTATTATTATTATATATGATGATTACCTGTAGAAGGTCCTCCTTGCTCGCAGTTCCTCTCCGGGCTCCGGGCCCTGGGCTATGTCTTATTATTATTATTATTATATTATATTATTATTATTATATATGATGATTACCTGTAGAAGGTCCTCCTTGCTCGCAGTTCCTCTCCGGGCTCCGTGCCCTGGGCTATGTCATATTATTAATTATTATTATTATTATTTTATTATTATTATTATATATGATGATTACCTGTAGAAGGTCCTCCTTGCTCGCAGTTCCTTTCCGGGCTCCGGGCCCTGGGCTATGTCATATTATTAATTATTATTATTATTATTATATTATTATTATTATTATATATGATGATTACCTGTAGAAGGTCCTCCTTGCTCGCAGTTCCTCTCCGGGCTCCGTGCCCTGGGCTATGTAATAGTCTCCCCGGACCCCCTGGATCTTGCCCCACAGGTAGACCCGGGCTAGCTGCATGTCTCTCCGCAGGAGGAGGAGGGAGGTGTGCAGGGCCGCACTCTGCTCGGGGCTCAGACCCTGCCCGGAGCCGGACACCAGATCCAGGGAAACCGGCAGCTTGTCCGCCTCCATTGCAGCGATACCGGGCTGGTACCGAGATAACCGGACCGGGACTGAGATTACCGGGCTGGTACCGAGATAACCGGACCGGGACTGAGATTACCGGGCTGGTACCGAGATAACCGGACCGGGACTGAGATTACCGGGCTGGTACCGAGATAACCGGACCGGGACTGAGATTACCGGGCTGGTACCGAGATAACCGGATACCCCGCGGTGTGAGCGGATTCCCTGCTGACAGCAAACTTCCTGAGCCGAACACCGAGTGCCTAGCAACGCGTCACAGCCGGCTCCATGGCAACCACCACTACGGCGGCCGAATGGAACCAAGTGCTTTTTGTCTCCATTGCAACAAGACCTACGGCAGCCGGGCAGGGCCAAGAATTCTGTGTCTCCTTGGCGACAGAAAAACAAGGGGCGGGGCCCACGCTGTCTGACAGAGAGTTACACACAGCATTCAGCAATGGGCGGGGCTATCTCTAGTGTGTAACACTCTGACCAAATCTGTTACCCCAACATTATAACCCTACCCTGCCCAGCACCCCAACATTATAACCCTACCCTGCCCAGCACCCCAACATTATAACCCTACCCTGCCCAGCACCCCAACATTATAACCCTACCCTGCCCAACATTATAACCCTACCCTGCCCAGCACCCCAACATTATAACCCTACCCTGCCCAGTACCCCAACATTATAACCCTAACCTGCCCAGCACCCCAACATTATAACCCTACCCTGCCCAGCACCCCAACATTATAACCCTACCCTGCCCAGCACCCCAACATTATAACCCTACCCTGCCCAGTACCCCAACATTATAACCCTAACCTGCCCAGCACCCCAACATTATAACCCTACCCTGCCCAGCACCCCAACATTATAACCCTACCCTGCCCAGCACCCCAACATTATAACCCTAACCTCCCCAGTACCCCAACATTATAACCCTATCCTCACCAGTACCCCAACATTATAACCCTAACCTGCCCAGTACCCCAACATTATAACCCTAACCTCCCCAGTACCCCAACATTATAACCCTAACCTCCCCAGTACCCCAACATTATAACCCTACCCTCCCCAGTACCCCAACAATAACCCTAACCTCCCCAGTACCCCAACAATATAACCCTATCCTCCCCAGTACCCCAACGTTGTACCCCAACATTAACCCTAACCTCCCCAGTACCCCAACATTATAACCCTATCCTCCCCAGTACCCCAACATTATAACCCTATCCTCCCCAGTACCCCAACATTATAACCCTATCCTCCCCAGTACCCCAACATTATAACCCTAACCTCCCCAGTACCCCAACATTATAACCCTAACCTCCCCAGTACCCCAACATTATAACCCCATCCTCCCCAGTACCCCAACATTATAACCCCATCCTCCCCAGTACCCCAACATTATAACCCCATCCTCCTCAGTACCCCAACATTATAACCCTAACCTCCCCAGTACCCCAACATTAATCCTAACCTCCCCAGTACCCCAACATTATAACCCTATTGTGGCGAAACCAACCTCGCCACTGTGCACTGGAGAAGCCTGGTTACTCGCCTGCTCCCTTTAGACTATGGCCCCTGTTCTTTTTCCCTGCAGAAAGGCTGGTTTGTGCCTTTCTGCGGACTGTTAAAGCCATGCTACCCCAGATAGCTATGCCATGGAGCCCAGCCGTATACTGAAAGACTGTATGAAAGACTTTGGCTCCATGGCGATTGAACTGTATGTATGTGATCTGAGCGCCATCCGGTAATAACGTGCGCTCAGATCTAAGCTATCTGGGGATAGGTAGAATGTCTGTATTTTATGTTTAAATGTAACCTTGTGTATTTTATTGTATTTTACTGTCTTTTTACTGCCATGTGCTTAATGGAGTTTTGCCTCTGTCCTTGGAGATAATTGGATTACTTCTCAATTATCTCCAGGATAGAAGACTCTGTGGAACTGGTTTTGGGCAAAAAAGCCATGCTTCATTTGGTCACAAAGGACTACGATCTATCTTTTGAACCAATGGACCAATTTGGATGATTTTGACATATGTTTGTATTTGGAGTATGCTGATTCGGAAAATGTAAGTTATGTGAATGTGATGCATACTTTCAAAGTTATGAATATTGTGTAAAAACTGTATTCCTCTGCCTGTGATAATGAGATTACCCATTGTGTTCAGTAATCATATCACAGGCAGAGGGGAGGATTTTGTGTGGGAGTTTCTGTGTGTATTGTACGGATTGATTGGTTGTTCTGTATGTTTGTGGATTGGGAATAAGAGACTGTATGTGCCAGTACAGGCAGTTCCTGCTTAACCCTCAAAGTGAAGTGTCGTCTCATTCTTGGGGGGGATTTGATTGTATGCCGATTGCCAGGAGTGTAAGCTGTTCATAGGGCTTTTCCTGTTCAGCTGCTTCCAGTGTTCGTGTGTCTCTTGTTCGGAAGTTGGTGAATTCGGGAAGTTTGCAGTTCGGGAGATTGGTGATTGCAGTAGTTGCTTGTCTATCTGGAAGGGGATTATCGCCTAAACGGTTTACTATCCTCTTGTGAGCAAAACGGTCCGTTACACCTATCCTCCCCAGTTCCCCAACATTATAACCCCATCCTCCCCAGTTCCCCAACATTAACCCTATCCTCCCCAGTACCCCAACATTAACCCTATCCTCCCCAGTACCCCAACATTATAACCCCATCCTGCCCAGTACCCCAACATTATAACCCTATCCTCCCCAGTACCCCAACATTATAACCCCATCCTGCCCAGTACCCCAACATTATAACCCTATCCTCCCCAGTACCCCAACATTATAACCTTATCCTCCCCAGTACCCCAACATTATAACCCTATCCTCCCCAGTACCCCAACATTATAACCTTATCCTCCCCAGTACGCCAACATTATAACCCTATCCTCCCCAGTACGCCAACATTATAACCCTATCCTCCCCAGTACCCCAACATTATAACCCCTTCCTGCCCAGCACCCCAACATTATAACCCCTTCCTGCCCAGTACCCCAACATTATCACCCTATCCTCCCCAGTACCCCAACATTATAATCCTAACCTCGCCAGTACCCCAACATTATAACCCTAACCTCGCCAGTACGCCAACATTATAACCCCATCCTGCCCAGTACCCCAACATTATAACCCCATCCTGCCCAGTACCCCAACATTATAACCCCATCCTGCCCAGTACCCCAACATTATAACCCCATCCTCCCCAGTACCCCAACATTATAACCCCATCCTGCCCAGTACCCCAACATTATAACCCCATCCTGCCCAGTACCCCAACATTATAACCCTTTCCTTCCCAGTACCCCAACATTATAACCCTTTCCTGCCCAGTACCCCAACATTATAACCCTATCCTCCCCAGAACCCCAACATTACAACCCTATCCTCCCCAGTACCCCAACATTATAACTCTATCCTGCCCAGTACCCCAACAATATAACCCTATCCTGCCCAGTACCCCAACAATATAACCCTATCCTGCCCAGTACCCCAACATTATAACCCTATCCTGCCCAGTACCCCCTCCATTATAACCCTATCCTGCCCAGTACCCCCTCCATTATAACCCTATCCCCCAGTACCCCCTTCATTATAACCCTATCCTGCCCAGTACCCCCTACATTAACCCTATAATACTTGTAATAGTGCCTCTATTAACCCTATCCTGCCCAGTATGCCTCTATTAACCCTATCCTGTCCATTACTGCTCCATTAATCCTATCCTGCCCTGGGCTTACATTAACCTAATTCTTCCCGTACCTCTTCCATCAACCATATCCTGCCTAGTGCCCCTCTATTAAAGGGACACCTTTAATAGAGGGGCACCAAAACAACTTTAGCTTAATGAAGCAGTTTTGGTGTATAGAGCATGCCCCTGCAGTCTCACTGCTCAATTCTCTGCTATTTAGGAGTTAAATCACTTTTGTTTCTGTTTTTGCAGCCCTAGCCACACCTTCCCTGGCTGCGACTCATCCAGCCTGCATGAGAACAATATGGTTTTACTTTCATTCATATTTTACTATCTTTAAAAGTACTTATCTAATGCTCTGAAAATTGAACTTTAATCACACACAGGAGGCTCCTGCTGGCACTAGCAAGCTATTAACAGAGCAGGAAATAAGAATATTAAATAAAGGACGTGTAAACATTAGATCTATCTTTACAGGAAGTGTTAGAGAGGCTGTGCAAGTCACATGCAGGGAGGTGTGAGTAGGGTTCATAAACAAAGGGATTTAACTCCTAAATGGCAGAGAATTGAGCAGTGAGACTACAGGGGCATGATCTCTATACACCAAAAGCACTTCACTAAGCTAAGGTTGTTTTGGTGACTTTAGTGTTCATTTAACTATATCCTGTACTGGTGAATAGTATTCTTGTAGTGCAGATTTATTACAATAATATGAACATGGCCTCCCGACGGTAATAAACAGCAGTGATAGGAGAAGTTGTGGCTAACACATCTTTGCACCGGGCATAAAAAAAAAAAAAAAAAAAGTTGGGGGGAATGTATTCTATAAAAATGGGAATGAACGCATTTCATGTCACTACGTAACACTTGTTGGGAAAGTATCCAGTAGTGACATGCATTCAGTCCCCCCCCCCCCCCCCCCCTCACCCTCTCTTTTTTGAGCCATTCCTTCCAATTCTCTTCTAGCCAGCCGGTGCCATCCCAGCAGCAGTAGACAAGGTAGGCCAGGACTGGCCATAAAACACACATAGTAAATCCCGGTATGTTGGCAGCAGCATAATTCCCATCTCTCCCTGCCAGTGCCGGCATGCACCAAGTAGCATGTGCCTGGACTGAATGAGTGTTGTATGTTTTTAGGGGAGACTGTGTGTGGTGGCTGAGTGTTGTGTGTGTGGAGGGGGCTGAGAGCTGTATGTTGAGTGTGGTTTCTGAGTGTACACTTGTTTAGTAGCCTTAGGTTCCATATAGTGGATGCAGTGAGTGTGTGTGTGGTTTTATTTATTTTTTTATAGGGGATGGAGTGTGTGTTTACAGTGGCTGTACTGTGAATATGTGGGGTGACCGTGGGCTATATGATGATTTGGGGGCTGAGAGAGGATCAGTTTATTCATTCATTCATATTAAAAAATAATAGATTTATTCTCCCTCCCTGCTTCTCACCTTGTGCCAGGGAGTTACCGGATACCGGAGAAACTGACGGAAGCCAAGCACAGAGAGATGGACACAGGTTTCTTCAGGAAGGAAGAGATTCTTTATTGGATCACCGATCGGGACTCAGAGGGACTAATGTCACCAAAATACAGCAAGTTCTGAGCCCCGGACAATAGTGCAGGCTCCTTATATAGGCATATAACTCCTCCCATATTAAGCTCCACCCGCACATTCTCTCAACCAATCAACCCAAATAAGAATTAACTTCCTGTTTGACCGCATGGCTTGTCCAGCACAATGGAGGAGGGGGAATACTATATCCTGTATTCTTGCACATGCTCCGTACACTACTGATCGTATCTTGCCTCGTGCAACCAACTGATCGATACGTCAGCATATGCACGTACACATGCCACGTGGTAATCTCGGCCTACTAAATTTATTTTTACCGAGATTCCACCACATTCCCCCCTTTGATGCCTCTTGATATTTTACAATTACTTGAGGCATCACATAACCTTGGTTTTGCTTACACCGCAAGTTACCTTGAACCAGACCAGACTTATCTTATGATGTGAATCTTCAACATTCATCTTCTTGCATTGGTTCTCCCTGATCTAGAGCCTTATATTTATATATCGCCATTATCTGTGCAGCAGCCTTCCTCTCTGCTATACTTCCTATCAGGCTTTGCACAGACCTAACTACTAGGGGTATAAGACACGGTAGGAGTAGACACAACAGTAAAATCAGTAGGACTCCACCTACCACTGCCTTAAGCCCTCCAAACCACTCATACCAGCTACCAAACCAACTACTTGGATTGTACCCTTTCCATACCTGAGTAGGCACATGCGCTAGTTTAACCATATGGCTAGTAAGCTCAGCTATTGCTTGCCCTTCGTCATCTATTTGAAGACAGCAATTGCTTAGGTTAAACTTCCCACATACACCTCCCTCTACTGCCAAAAGGTAATCCAAGGCTAACCTATTCTGGTATACTGCTGTCCTCATCCTGGTATTATGTTTCGCTAGAAGATTGAGCGCTTGTGATGTTTCATTTGTGATAATCTCAACCACCGCCTGTAATCTTATAATGCGGTTGAGCATATAAATAGGGGTTCTATAACCAAAGGTACCATCCTCAGCCCACGTGGCTGGCCCATAATAATCTATGATACGCTGGGGAGGCCATTCATTATCTTCCCAGGCGCCTATCTCTATGGGTCCCCTTTTCTTCCTATGATTCACATCATACACTTTAACACCTAAAGTCTCACCTGTTTCAATCGGTAACAAGAAGAAGGATGGTTTGAGCATACCCAACACACATGCCCCTTCCCAGTCCTGTGGCAGCTCCGAATAGGCTTTCTTACCACAGATCCAGTACAAATTTGCTGGGGCTCTCCAGGTAGATGTGATGGATAGATCAAACCACACATCCTTTAAATTGGCGTATCTAGCAAACGGGTTTGATGGTTCTGAGACATTTGAAGCCGACCACCAAGTTGTATTTTTAGTATCATCATCATAAGCTTTTTGCCCTAGACAAGTTAATTCTCCTACAGAAGTATTATACATTATTCCTTTGCTTGCTATGCAAACATAACCTATGATGGAGGTCTTTAATCTCCACTCAGATTTACCTCTAACACTCATATGATAATCGGCTTGTGTAGATATTAGTTGGTCAACTGCCTCAGAACCGGACATTACCTCCTTTGCTTCCCAAGGCCATTGGTCTCCCATGTTAGTACCTCCACACACATAGCAGTTGGTAACATTAAGACTACCGGCAATACTTTCAGCTAGGTCTATGAACAGGTTTTTAGCGTTATGGGGGATCTTATTATCTATACTCATCTCTTCATAAAAGGAATGGTATACTTGATGAGTCTGGGAGGATACCGTATCAGTCTCTATTCCTATAAACAATAATGTCCCAGGATCTAAACCCGTCCCGTATATCTGAAACCCAAATAAATTTCCATACTTATCTAGGAACTTGTCGGGGTTATTAATAAGTATATGGACTGGGTTGCATTCCATAGACTTACAATAAGGGCTAGTCGGCAACTTAGTCACTATCATGTCTTTATCTACTGTCTGTCCCCAAGTCGCCCACCCCACACAAGACCAATATGGGCAAAAGTTATAGTCTTTATTTGGGCATCTAGGACTTACATATTTATTTTTACTACTGGGACAAATATATTTATCATTAGACCCATACGTCCTCTCCCATCTAAGATCCCCACATACATTCCACGGTTTTCTACCACTCGATATTGCTTTACACGCATCAAATAGCAGAACACCCGAAGAATGTACGGATTCTAACACCGTCTTATTAATTAGGGTCCCCTGAGGATCTCCATTCCTGAGAGTCAACCAAATTGTACGAGGTTGATACTCTGGACTGAAGCACTTAGGTTCTCCTACTCCTAAATGGCACACACTATAGTCTATATTTAGGTATCTACATCTTGATACCTCTCCTTTACACTCGTATTGTGAATGCCAAATTAGGGTTTGGGAAATATGGTTACCTGTTCTCGTAGTCTTAATGCATACCTCACAGCTAGGAGTGTCGGTACCTCTACCTTCCTGAATATAAAAACACATATAAATAAACACAATCAAAAGCACATCTTTCGCCGTCATCCTCAGTCTTCGTCCGTGCGATGGAACCTCAGCTTCCAGGATGTGAGGGCTGCAGGGAATGGAGTTCTGCTCGTCTTCACAGGTGTCCCTTCGAGACTTTCCTGGCTTATACACTATGTGTTGGTAAGAGGACAGGCTTTATTATGGCCTTCTCACTCACACCTGTAACAATAAAATTTGTAATCCACAATAATTCCTCGTTACTCCGACTGAGTAGTGCGTTTCAACCGGATCTTGCAGGGATTCTCTGGATCTGCTGTAACTTGCCAAGAATCGACTGCTGCTGGCTTAACCCTGGAGTGATGTATCCACGGAGTCACTTCTGCTACTTTTATCGCTGTAGGGGTAGACAAAAGAACAACATAAGGACCTCTCCACTTGGGCCCTAACGGTACATTATTCCACTCTTTAATCCACACTTGGTCTCCTGGATGATAACTATGAACAGGGGGATAAATATTCACAGGTAATCTATCTTGTACCCATTTCTGTACCTCCTCCATAGTCTTACCCAACTCTACAACCTGCTGCCGGGTAATTCCTTCTCCCAACTGACTCAAATCCCCCCTTAAGTTACCAAGTACGGGAGGTGGTCGCCCATACATAATTTCAAAAGGAGAGAGGCCCATCCTTCTGGTAGGGGTACTGCGGATTCGCAATAGAGCTATAGGTAAGAGAACGTTCCACTTAAGTTGGGTTTCCTGACACATTTTAGCTAACTGGTTCTTAATAGTTCTATTCATTCTCTCTACCTTACCAGAACTCTGGGGTCTATATGCAGTATGAAGCCTCCACTTTATACCAAGCATATGAGTCAGTTGTTGTAGGCACTGGTGAACAAAAGCTGGACCATTGTCCGATCCTATAGAACAGGGTAGTCCATATCGGGGTATTATTTCTCGTAGCAGGAATCTCACAACTTCTCCTGCTTTCTCTGTACGAGTAGGACATACTTCTACCCAGCCTGAATAGGTGCACACAATTACCAGCAGGTAACGATGTCCACCCGATTTAGGCATCACTGTAAAGTCTATTTGTAGATCGGACATGGGGAGTCCCCCCATAAACTGGACTCCTGGTGGCTTTACTGGTCCTTGTCTTGCATTATTCTTAGCACACGTTACACATCTGCGTACAATGGCCTGAGTCAAGTTGGACAATCTTGGTATGTAGAAATGTTTCCTGAGAGATTCTTCAGTACTGTCTCTCCCAGAATGTGTCCCGTTATGATAATTTTGGACAATTTCTACTGCTAGTGATGCTGGTATGACTATTCTTCCATCTTCTAGCTGATACCACTTGTTCTCCAGATACTTTCCCGGTTCAGTCTTTAACCACTCCTCTTCTTGAGCTGTATAAACTGGAGTCCATTGAGACAGTGGGGTTGGTATTAGAGCAGCTATATGCCCCACATACTCCTGTCTTCCTGATTCAGCAGCACGCTTAGCTGCACTATCTGCCATCCGATTTCCTTTGGTTACATCACCATCTCCTCTCAGATGCGCTCGACAATGTATAATACCGACTTCTTTCGGCTCCCACACTGCTTCCAATAGTTGTAGGATTTCAGCTGCGTATTTGATTTCTTTGCCTTCTGAATTCAGTAGTCCTCTTTCTTTATACAAAGCTCCGTGGGCATGAGTGGTTAAGAACGCATACTTAGAGTCCGTATAGATATTTACTCTTAAACCTTCAGCCAATTGTAACGCTCGTGTTAGTGCTATCAATTCTGCCTTTTGTGCTGATGTTCCTTTCGCCAGTGGCCGAGCTTCTATCACCTTGTCTATTGTTGTTACTGCATATCCTGCATAGCGAATCCCTTCTTTCACATAACTACTGCCGTCGGTATAATATTGAACATCGGGGTTCTGGATGGGAAAATCACGAAGATCTGGTCTACTTGAGAATACTTCATCCATTACTTCCAAACAATCATGTTGACTTTCAGTAGGTTGTGGCAAAAGGGTAGCTGGATTTAAGGTGTTTACAGTCTCTAAATGCACTCTTGGGTTTTCACACAACATTGCTTGATACTTGGTCATACGGCTGTTACTAAACCAATGATTTCCTTTGTAATCCAACAACGTCTGTACTGCATGTGGGACTCGTACATAAAGTTCTTGACCCAGAGTGAGTTTATCGGCTTCAGCTACTAGCAGGGCGGCTGCAGCTACGGCTCTTAGACAAGGTGGAAGTCCGCTGGCCACTGCATCCAGTTGCTTAGACATGTAGGCAACAGGTCTTTGCCATGATCCCAAGTACTGTGTCAATACTCCCACAGCCATTCTTCTTTGCTCGTGTACATATAAGTAGAATGGTCGTGTGTGATCAGGTAGACCTAATGCTGGGGCACTCATCAAAGCCTTCTTCACATCTTCAAATGCCGTTTGCTGTTCTTGGGTCCATAAGAAGGGATCGTGCTCTGTACCTTTGATGGCTGCGTACAGAGGTTTTGCTAGTATCGCATAGCTGGGAATCCATATCCTACAGAAGCCTGCTGCCCCCAAGAATTCTCGCACTTGTCTTCTATTCTTGGGTATTGGTATTTGGCAGACAGCTTCTTTTCTCTCTGGCCCCATAATCCTTTGACCTTCAGAGATATGGAATCCCAGATACTTGACAGTTGGCAAACACAACTGAGCCTTCTTTCTAGACACCTTGTATCCTGCCTTCCAGAGAATATGTAGTAGATCGTGCGTTGCTTGCTGACATTTTTCTTTTGTAACTGCTGCTATCAACAAGTCATCTACATATTGTAACAATACACATTCTCCTGGGATAGACTCGAAATCCAGTAAATCTTGACTTAGAGCTGAACCAAATAGGGTAGGTGAATTTTTAAACCCTTGGGGCAGTCTTGTCCAAGTCATCTGGCGTTTTGAGCCCGTTACAGCGTTCTCCCATTGGAAAGCGAAAATACATTGACTTTCTGCGGCAATTCGGAGGCAAAAGAAGGCATCTTTGAGATCTAAGACTGTGAAGTAAGTAGCCCCGCCCGGAATTAAAGCAAGCAGGTTATATGGATTGGGTACAACTGGATGTATACTAACAACCGCATCATTGACTGCTCTCAAGTCCTGCACAGGTCGATACTCATCTGTACCGGGCTTTTGAACAGGCAGCAATGGGGTGTTCCAGGGGGAAGTACAGAATTTTAGGATACCATACCGTATGAACTTATCCAGATAGGATTGGATGTTCTTCTTAGCCTTCTGTGGGATGTGGTATTGTCTTAGGCTCACTGGATAAACCCCAAGTTTCAGTTCAATTTTTATAGGTGGAATATTGCGGGCCAGTCCTGGTGGGTTGTTCTCTGCCCAAACTCCTGGTATGTTAAATAATGTCTCATCACTCCTAGGGTTTTGGCTAGTCAACACTGTATAAAGTCGCCACTCTTCTTCCTTTGGTACGGATAAAGTCATAATACCTGAAGGTCCATTAAACTTTAAAGATGTTGTTCCATTTGGTAGGAACGTAATCTGCGCTTGTAATTTTGATAGCATATCACGTCCCAGCAATTGGACTGGACATTCAGGCATATAAAGGAATTGGTGTTTTACTACGTGGCCTCCCAATGTACAGAGTCGACTTTTAAGAACCGGTCTTTCAGCACTTCTTCCAGTTGCTCCTATCACAGTTATAGTCCTTCCAGATGGAGGAGCAACTAGATTAGTCACCACTGAATGTTCAGCACCAGTGTCGATCATGAACGCACTCCTTTTTCCCCCTATTGATACATCGACCATAGGCTCCGCTCGACCAAGGGGGATGGAGCCCGGTCGGTATCAATAGTCCTCCATGACCGTGTCAGCCAATCCTACGAAGTCCCTACCTTCTCTATCGCGGGACCTTTGCGCTGCTGGAATATACCTGTCTTCCCTAACACTTCCTCTGTTCCCATTACTCCCTCTATAACCATTACTCCCTCCGGGGCCTCCTCTACCTCTCGCTCTGCCTCTAAAGTTTCCGTAGCCTGCCCTGGGTTGGTCTCTCTCGTACTGCTCTCTTTGCGGACATTCGTTCCTCCAATGCCCTTCTTCCCTGCAATACGCGCACTGATCCCTACTCAAAGGCTCCCTACTCCATCTATTATTGCCTCTATCTGGGCCCCGTTTATCTACGCCTGCGATCGCTACCGCTAGCATATCAGCCTTTTTACGCATCTTGCGCTCTTCCTCTTTCTTACTTTCTGTATCCCTGTTCATATAGACCTTATTTGCTACCTCCATTAGTTGGGTGATGGACATACCTGCAAACCCTTCTAACTTTTGTAGCTTGCGCTTAATATCTCCGTATGCTTGGCTGACAAAGGCGGAGTTAACCATTCGGGAATTGTCTGCGTCTTCCGGATTAAAGGGGGTATACAAGCGGTATGCCTCCAATAATCGGTCATAAAAGACACTGGGCGCTTCATCGCTTTTCTGAATCACCTCAACTGTCTTCGACATGTTAATGGCTTTCTTTCCTCCTGCTTTCATGCCAGCAATTATAGCGTCTCTTTCGGCTCTGAGTTGAACCATATCAGCACCATTTACGTTCCAATCGGGATCAGTGTTGGGATAATGTGTTGCGGCCCATGGTGCTGGATTAGCTTGGTTCAAAGCACGGGCTCTATCCTCTAGTGCTTTAATGGCTGCTTGATTTATTCTTGTCCTTTCCTCATTGTTAAATAAAGTCATTAATAACTGCTGGCAATCAGCCCATGTCGGATTATGCGTCTGTACTATTGAGGTGAACAGATCAGTCATGGCTTGTGGTTTCTCAGTATACGAGGAATTATGGGTCTTCCAGTTTAAAAGGTCGGTAGTGGTAAATGGGACATATACGAAGACTGGGTCAGCGTGTGCCATTTGACCTGCGGCATCGATATAAGCTGACCCGGGATTTAGGCGAAGAGGCATCTGATAGTGCTTTAATTGTTGGGCACCAGTCAACTGTCGGGTTTGGATGGGGCTACGTAGAGAGGCGTCAGTCATGGGTTCCGGTCGGGGAGAGATAGGGTATGGGGATGTGGGAGGTTGGTTTTGGGAAAAGGTCGTAAATAAAACACTTCGAGCCGAGCTAGATGAAGCTTGACCGGAAGTCTGAAGTGGCGCCAAATCAGGATATTCGTTTTTAATGGGGGTGGGTTCTGGTTCCGGAAGGGGAGATTTAGTACGAGGGGGGGTGGATCCTGTACTGGAGGAGGAAGCGGAAGTGGATGAGGGTAATGAGGGGAGGGGTGCAGGACTTCCTGCGTTTGCGTCACTTCTTCTTAACGGAAAGTAAGGGGGCGGCAAAGGGATCTCGGACTCAGGGGGCGTGTCCAAAATGGGCCTAACACCAGTCCTAGTGGACGAACAAGTCCTAGCTACCATGAGGCGACACTGCTCCTCGTGGCATGTCTGGAGCCATTTTGGCGAGTCATTTACGGCCTGTCTCCAACAGTCAATATAAGGAAACTGGCCGTAAAGTTCAGGCCTACCTGATACAGCCACGTGTAAGCGCTGTACCAGAGTTAGATCCAAACTGCCACGTGGCGGCCATGCCGCAACCAAAGTAGGCCACTCTCTAGTACACAAAGTAACTAAACGCACAGGAGACATCTTAACCCCAAAATCACAAGTTTTGAATCCCTTTTTAAAATTCTTCACCATACAACCTAAGGGATCCGGAATCGTTGACTGCGACGCACCCATACTTAACAATGGAACGTCGTCGACAACGAATACTATACACGCGTACTATTCAACAGTCACACCCGTTTCCTCTGGCAACAGCACCACGTGGTACGGTTACCAAGTGAAACGTACACAATAACAATAAACACTCAGGGAATTCCCGTACACACACAGCTGTTACACCAGTCACTATATAATCAATATTATGCCCTTTGGCGTAACTATACAGTCACCCACGCTATAATTCTCTATATACGAATTACCCGTCTATAACACACCCCAGTAACATCGTCTTTTACAAATAGCGGTTACAGTACGGTTAGCATAGGTCAAAGCACAGGTTAAGGTCACAATACAATTATTAGTGGTTATGGTGTTAAAACATGCAATTGACGACAATGATTAGTACTTATATACAATGTCAGTAAATATACAGGGTTATGGTACCGTGCACTATAATACAGCAACACACTATTAACACTCTCGCTAGACGGCTGAGCTCGCGCTATCTAACAAGATATACACTTTACTAAAACAATCGTTAACACATTTACAATTCCCAACTAAACTATTGGCCAGTACCTTGAATGGACTACCTAAAACTATATACACCCGTTTTGGTTAGCCACACTGCCCAATCACCACATATATAGCGAGCTAGAGAACCGAATTTACACAGGCGCCTCTTAGTCGCACTATCAAAAGTCTAGTGGGTTCCAAATTTACACGCCTTCCCACTTAGCCCAGATAGGATGAGAACTAGCGAACCGAATTTACACAGGCGCCGCTTAGTCTCCCGGTCCCTCCGACCTAGCGAACGTAATATACACCCTAGAACGCTAGTCTAGACAAGACACCGGTGTCCGGCTAGGGCTATTTACACCAGAACCCCGCCTGACTAACCAAATCAAACGGTCTGACTAAAGAGCGTTCGATCGAGCGGTGCGCCTTCGCTCCTTCCCTCCGACAGAGGGGGCAGATACACAGATTCAAAACCCCTTTGGGCCTACCGCACAATCGGTATACCCCTAGTGGGTCCTGCCGTCTAAAACAGCAGTTGTCTTACCTCCTCGTTCCTGAACCTGAGTTCACACTCATCGACGGGGACACCCCAGCACTTCTCACGTAGAGGCCGATGATCTCCTGGACAACAGACCAGTGGCGCCGAGACGAAGGGAGGTCCACGCAGAAGTTCAGGGGTGCAGCCGTAGAGAACGTGGGCAAAGATAGACCGTCTCACGCCTCTGCCTCTCAGCTACCGTTGAACGATGAGCTTCCCGGCCAATGCACCAAATGATACCGGAGAAACTGACGGAAGCCAAGCACAGAGAGATGGACACAGGTTTCTTCAGGAAGGAAGAGATTCTTTATTGGATCACCGGTCGGGACTCAGAGGGACTAATGTCACCAAAATACAGCAAGTTCTGAGCCCCGGACAATAGTGCAGGCTCCTTATATAGGCATATAACTCCTCCCATATTAAGCTCCACCCGCACATTCTCTCAACCAATCAACCCAAATAAGAATTAACTTCCTGTTTGACCGCATGGCTTGTCCAGCACAATGGAGGAGGGGGAATACTATATCCTGTATTCTTGCACATGCTCCGTACACTACTGATCGTATCTTGCCTCGTGCAACCAACTGATCGATACGTCAGCATATGCACGTACACATGCCACGTGGTAATCTCGGCCTACTAAATTTATTTTTACCGAGATTCCACCACATTAACACATTGAAAACCCCGGGGGTCCAGTGTTGCTAAACTCTAGACTGCACCTCCTCCGGTCCGGATGCAGACTGAGTATATCTCTCTTGAGAGCCCCTGTGGAATGTCGGAGTATTGTCATGTTAACACACAGCAACGCTCTGACAGTTTGGAGCTCGCAGGAGGAGCAGACTTGAGCCTATCTCAGTAGAGTGCTTTGGGCTGGCGAGGCAGATCTTGGTGATAGGGGTAATATAATTATAATTGTCCTAATGCTGACAGGATATGCTTGTTTGGGATTGGAGCAAAGCTATTATTAGTGAGGGGTTATGGGGCCCCCTATCTGATCTTCTAGAGCCGTACTTGATCTCCACCTATCGTTTCATACAGGGATCATTTGACAAAAGCCCCAGGTGGTTCTGGAACCTATCAGCACCCTTCTGGGGGACCGTGGTCAGGAAAGGGGGGTTAGAGACCGTGCAGAAGGTTATATGTGTCTAATAGACATGTGCAATTCGTTTCGTACCGAATGTACATTCGGACAAATTTTGTGAAATTCGGATACTTACGAATGTCCGAAGTTTGAATTGCCGAATAGCCGAACCGAATTGCCGAAGTGGGTTAGAGTTAGGGTTTAGGGTCCAAATTGCTGAAGTGCCGAACCGAATGCCATTGGTCCGAATTGCTGAAGCAGACTATTTTTTTTTTTTGTTTGTTTTGTTTTTCTTACCCAAATTTCCAAACCGACCAAATTGTTTCCTAGTGTCTAAGCTCAGTAAAATGGACAATGGCTGTGAGAAGAACCTGCATATAATAGAACTGATCACTGCGAAGGATTCCCAACACCCTGTGTCTCCGCCTTACTCAATGACAACAAGACAGAACTGTGAGACTAAAGGCAAGATTTATCAAAGTGTCGTGATCAGAACTGCGCTGTAAATGTCTAAACGCTTCACAATCACTAGTGAAATGTTCCTGGTGACGTCACTGATTTCTAGGACTTTGTAAACTGCTTTAATTATTCCCTCTTCGGTGGAAAAACATGAAAATTTGCTCACATTTTCATAATTGCATAACCAAACAAAATTGTTTAATGAATGTTTCCCTTTAGAGATGGCATTGGATTACAGATCACGCAGTATTCAGGTTTGGGGAGCATAGCAGGGTTTGGGGCTCACTGTGTCACACGTTAAAAAAACCAAAGCAATCGTGTTATTCTCCAATACATCTTCTTATGCATAGTTTAATGACAAGTAAACCTGTGATGTAATTCCAGTAAAATACAAGTTTAGCAGGCTAAGATTGCCACAAGGCATATGTATGTATATGTGTTTGTAGTATCAGTTAGTTAATTACACGTAGCTAAGATACTGTTATCACTGTACTGACCAGGTGCAGGAATGTAAGAACTGGAATTACGCGTCCCTCTCCTTTGTATCAGATGAGCCACGTGGTTAGACCGGATGGATGAGTTTAGACTCTATTTATTAAATAGGTTAAGGGTATGTGTGGGTGTAGTTAATTGTGGGAGGAGCTACAGTGCTATATAAGGAATGTACTCTATGTATTCAGTACTCAGACTTTGCTGTATTTTGGTGACGCTAGTCCCTCTGAGTCCCGATCGGTGATCCAATAAAGAATCTCTTCCTTCCTGAAGAAACCTGTGTCCATCTCTCTGTGCTTGGCTTCCGTCAGTTTCTCCGGTATCATTTGGTGCATTGGCCGGGAAGCTCATCGTTCAACGGTAGCTGAGAGGCAGAGGCGTGAGACGGTCTATCTTTGCCCACGTTCTCTACGGCTGCACCCCTGAACTTCTGCGTGGACCTCCCTTCGTCTCGGCGCCACTGGTCTGTTGTCCAGGAGATCATCGGCCTCTACGTGAGAAGTGCTGGGGTGTCCCCGTCGATGAGTGTGAACTCAGGTTCAGGAACGAGGAGGTAAGACAACTGCTGTTTTAGACGGCAGGACCCACTAGGGGTATACCGATTGTGCGGTAGGCCCAAAGGGGTTTTGAATCTGTGTATCTGCCCCCTCTGTCGGAGGGAAGGAGCGAAGGCGCACCGCTCGATCGAACGCTCTTTAGTCAGACCGTTTGATTTGGTTAGTCAGGCGGGGTCCAGGTGTAAATAGCCCTAGCCGGACACCGGTGTCTTGTCTAGACTAGCGTTCTAGGGTGTATATTACGTTCGCTAGGTCGGAGGGACCGGGAGACTAAGCGGCGCCTGTGTAAATTCGGTTCGCTAGTTCTCATCCTATCTGGGCTAAGTGGGAAGGCGTGTAAATTTGGAACCCACTAGACTTTTGATAGTGCGACTAAGAGGCGCCTGTGTAAATTCGGTTCTCTAGCTCGCTATATATGTGGTGATTGGGCAGTGTGGCTAACCAAAACGGGTGTATATAGTTTTAGGTAGTCCATTCAAGGTACTGGCCAATAGTTTAGTTGGGAATTGTAAATGTGTTAACGATTGTTTTAGTAAAGTGTATATCTTGTTAGATAGCGCGAGCTCAGCCGTCTAGCGAGAGTGTTAATAGTGTGTTGCTGTATTATAGTGCACGGTACCATAACCCTGTATATTTACTGACATTATATAATAAGTACTAATCATTGTCGTCCATTGCATGTTTAACACCATAACCACTAATAATTGTATTGTGACCTTAACTTGTGCTTTGACCTATGCTAACCGTACTGTAACCGCTATTTGTAAAAGACGATGTTACTGGGGTGTGTTATAGACGGGTAATTCGTATATAGAGAATTATAGCGTGGGTGACTGTATAGTTACGCCAAAGGGCATAATATTGATTATATAGTGACTGGTGTAACAGCTGTGTGTGTACGGGAATTCCCTGAGTGTTTATTGTTATTGTGTACGTTTCACTTGGTAACCGTACCACGTGGTGCTGTTGCCAGAGGAAACGGGTGTGACTGTTGAATAGTACGCGTGTATAGTATTCGTTGTCGACGACGTTCCATTGTTAAGTATGGGTGCGTCGCAGTCAACGATTCCGGATCCCTTAGGATGTATGGTTAAGAATTTTAAAAAGGGATTCAAAGTTTGTGATTTTGGGGTAAAGATGTCTCCTGTACGTTTGGTCACTTTGTGTACTAGGGAGTGGCCTACTTTGGTTGCGGCATGGCCGCCACGTGGCAGTTTGGATCCAACTCTGGTACAGCGCTTACACGTGGCTGTATCGGGTAGGCCTGAACTTTACGGCCAGTTTCCTTATATTGACTGTTGGAGACAGGCCGTAAATGACTCGCCAAAATGGCTCCAGACATGCCACGAGGAGCAGTGTCGCCTCATGGTAGCTAGGACTTGCTCGTCCACTAGGACTGGTGTTAGGCCCATTTTGGACACGCCCCCTGAGTCCGAGATCCCTTTGCCGCCCCCTTACTTTCCGTTAAGAAGAAGTGACGCAAACGCAGGAAGTCCTGCACCCCTCCCCTCATTACCCTCATCCACTTCCGCTTCCTCCTCCAGTACAGGATCCACCCCCCCTCGTACTAAATCTCCCCTTCCGGAACCAGAATCCACCCCCATTAGAAACGAATATCCTGATTTGGCGCCACTTCAGACTTCCGGTCAAGCTTCATCTAGCTCGGCTCGAAGTGTTTTATTTACGACCTTTTCCCAAAACCGACCTCCCACATCCCCATACCCTATCTCTCCCCGACCGGAACCCATGACTGACGCCTCTCTACGTAGCCCCATCCAAACCCGACAGTTGACTGGTGCCCAACAATTAAAGCACTATCAGATGCCTCTTCGTCTGAATCCCGGGTCAGCTTATATCGATGCCGCAGGTCAAATGGCACACGCTGACCCAGTCTTCGTATATGTCCCATTTACCACTACCGACCTTTTAAACTGGAAGACCCATAATTCCTCGTATACTGAGAAACCACAAGCCATGACTGATCTGTTCACCTCAATAGTACAGACGCATAATCCGACATGGGCTGATTGCCAGCAGTTACTAATGACTTTATTTAACAATGAGGAAAGGACAAGAATAAATCAAGCAGCCATTAAAGCATTAGAAGATAGAGCCCGTGCTTTGAACCAAGCTAATCCAGCAGCATGGGCCGCGACACACTATCCCAACACCGATCCCGATTGGAACGTAAATGGTGCTGATATGGTTCAACTCAGAGCCTATAGAGACGCTATAATTGCTGGCATGAAAGCCGGAGGAAAGAAGGCTATTAATATGTCAAAGACAGTTGAGGTGATTCAGAAAAGCGATGAAGCGCCCAGTGTCTTTTATGACCGATTATTGGAGGCATACCGCTTGTATACCCCCTTTAATCCGGAAGACGCAGACAATTCCCGAATGGTTAACTCCGCCTTTGTCAGCCAAGCATACGGAGATATTAAGCGCAAGCTACAAAAGTTAGAAGGGTTTGCAGGTATGTCCATCACCCAACTAATGGAGGTAGCAAATAAGGTCTATATGAACAGGGATACAGAAAGTAAGAAAGAGGAAGAGCGCAAGATGCGTAAAAAGGCTGATATGCTAGCGGTAGCGATCGCAGGCGTAGATAAACGGGGCCCAGATAGAGGCAATAATAGATGGAGTAGGGAGCCTTTGAGTAGGGATCAATGCGCGTATTGCAAGGAAGAAGGGCATTGGAGGAACGAATGTCCGCAAAGAGAGCAGTACGAGAGAGACCAACCCAGGGCAGGCTACGGAAACTTTAGAGGTAGAGCGAGAGGTAGAGGAGGCCCCGGAGGGAGTAATGGTTATAGAGGGAGTAATGGGAACAGAGGAAGTGTTAGGGAAGACAGGTATATTCCAGCAGCGCAAAGGTCCCGCGATAGAGAAGGTAGGGACTTTGTAGGATTGGCTGACACTGTCATGGAGGACTATTGATACCGACCGGGCTCCATCCCCCTTGGTCGAGCGGAGCCTATGGTCGATGTATCAATAGGGGGGAAAAGGAGTGCGTTCATGATCGACACTGGTGCTGAACATTCAGTGGTGACTAATCTAGTTGCTCCTCCATCTGGAAGGACTATTACTGTGATAGGAGCAACTGGAAGAAGTGCTGAAAAACCGGTTCTTAAAAGTCGACTCTGTACATTGGGAGGCCACGTAGTAAAACACCAATTCCTTTATATGCCTGAATGTCCAGTCCAATTGCTGGGACGTGATATGCTATCAAAATTACAAGCGCAGATTACGTTCCTACCAAATGGAACAACATCTTTAAAGTTTAATGGACCTTCAGGTATTATGACTTTATCTGTACCAAAGGAAGAAGAGTGGCGACTTTATACAGTGTTGACTAGCCAAAACCCTAGGAGTGATGAGACATTGTTTAACATACCAGGAGTTTGGGCAGAGAACAACCCACCAGGACTGGCCCGCAATATTCCACCTATAAAAATTGAACTAAAACTTGGGGTTTATCCAGTAAGCCTAAGACAATACCACATCCCACAGAAGGCTAAGAAGAACATCCAATCCTATCTGGATAAATTCATACGGTATGGTATCTTAAAATTCTGTACTTCCCCCTGGAACACCCCATTGCTGCCTGTTCAAAAGCCCGGTACAGATGAGTATCGACCTGTGCAGGACTTAAGAGCAGTCAATGATGCGGTTGTTAGTATACATCCAGTTGTACCCAATCCATATAACCTGCTTGCTTTAATTCCGGGCGGGGCTACTTACTTCACAGTCTTAGATCTCAAAGATGCCTTCTTTTGCCTCCGAATTGCCGCAGAAAGCCAATGTATTTTCGCTTTCCAATGGGAGAACGCTGTAACGGGCTCAAAACGCCAAATGACTTGGACAAGACTGCCCCAAGGGTTTAAAAATTCACCTACCCTATTTGGTTCAGCTCTAAGTCAAGATCTACTGGATTTCGAGTCTATCCCAGGAGAATGTGTATTGTTACAATATGTAGATGACTTGTTGATAGCAGCAGTTACAAAAGAAAAATGTCAGCAAGCAACGCACGATCTACTACACATTCTCTGGAAGGCAGGATACAAGGTGTCTAGAAAGAAGGCTCAGTTGTGTTTGCCAACTGTCAAGTATCTGGGATTCCATATCTCTGAAGGTCAAAGGATTATGGGGCCAGAGAGAAAAGAAGCTGTCTGCCAAATACCAATACCCAAGAATAGAAGACAAGTGCGAGAATTCTTGGGGGCAGCAGGCTTCTGTAGGATATGGATTCCCAGCTATGCGATACTGGCAAAACCTCTGTACGCAGCCATCAAAGGTACAGAGCACGACCCCTTCTTATGGACCCAAGAACAGCAAACGGCATTTGAAGATGTGAAGAAGGCTTTGATGAGTGCCCCAGCATTAGGTCTACCTGATCACACACGACCATTCTACTTATATGTACACGAGCAAAGAAGAATGGCTGTGGGAGTATTGACACAGTACTTGGGATCATGGCAAAGACCTGTTGCCTACATGTCTAAGCAACTGGATGCAGTGGCCAGCGGACTTCCACCTTGTCTAAGAGCCGTAGCTGCAGCCGCCCTGCTAGTAGCTGAAGCCGATAAACTCACTCTGGGTCAAGAACTTTATGTACGAGTCCCACATGCAGTACAGACGTTGTTGGATTACAAAGGAAATCATTGGTTTAGTAACAGCCGTATGACCAAGTATCAAGCAATGTTGTGTGAAAACCCAAGAGTGCATTTAGAGACTGTAAACACCTTAAATCCAGCTACCCTTTTGCCACAACCTACTGAAAGTCAACATGATTGTTTGGAAGTAATGGATGAAGTATTTTCAAGTAGACCAGATCTTCGTGATTTTCCCATCCAGAACCCCGATGTTCAATATTACACCGACGGCAGTAGTTATGTGAAAGAAGGGATCCGCTATGCAGGATATGCAGTGACAACAATAGACAAGGTGATAGAAGCTCGGCCACTGGCGAAAGGAACATCAGCACAAAAGGCAGAATTAATAGCACTAACACGAGCGTTACAATTGGCTGAAGGTTTAAGAGTAAATATCTATACGGACTCTAAGTATGCGTTTTTAACCACTCATGCCCACGGAGCTTTGTATAAAGAAAGAGGACTACTGAATTCAGAAGGCAAAGAAATCAAGTACGCAGCTGAAATCCTACAACTATTGGAAGCAGTGTGGGAGCCGAAAGAAGTCGGTATCATACATTGTCGAGCGCATCTGAGAGGAGATGGTGATGTAACCAAGGGAAATCGGATGGCAGATAGTGCAGCTAAGCGTGCTGCTGAATCAGGAAGACAGGAGTATGTGGGGCATATAGCTGCTCTTATACCAACTCCACTGTCCCAATGGACTCCAGTTTATACAGCTCAAGAAGAGGAGTGGTTAAAGACTGAACCGGGAAAGTATTTGGAGAACAAGTGGTATCAGCTAGAAGATGGAAGAATAGTCATACCAGCATCACTAGCGGTAGAAATTGTCCAAAATTATCACAACGGGACACATTCTGGGAGAGACAGTACTGAAGAATCTCTCAGGAAACATTTCTACATACCAAGATTGTCCAACTTGACTCAGGCCATTGTACGCAGATGTGTAACGTGTGCTAAGAATAATGCAAGACAAGGACCAGTAAAGCCACCAGGAGTCCAGTTTATGGGGGGACTCCCCATGTCCGATCTACAAATAGACTTTACAGTAATGCCTAAATCGGGTGGACATCGTTACCTGTTGGTAATTGTGTGCACCTATTCAGGTTGGGTAGAAGCATGTCCTACTCGTACAGAGAAAGCAGGAGAAGTTGTGAGATTCCTGCTACGAGAAATAATACCCCGATATGGACTACCCTGTTCTATAGGATCGGACAATGGTCCAGCTTTTGTTCATCAGTGCCTACAACAACTGACTCATATGCTTGGTATAAAGTGGAGGCTTCATACTGCATATAGACCCCAGAGTTCTGGTAAGGTAGAGAGAATGAATAGAACTATAAAGAACCAGTTGGCTAAAATGTGTCAGGAAACCCAACTTAAGTGGAACGTTCTCTTACCCATAGCTTTATTGCGAATCCGCAGTACCCCTACCAGAAGGATGGGCCTCTCTCCTTTTGAAATCATGTATGGGCGACCACCTCCCGTACTTGGTAACTTAAGGGGGGACTTGAGTCAGTTGGGAGAAGGAATTACCCGGCAGCAGGTTGTAGAGTTGGGTAAGACTATGGAGGAGGTACAGAAATGGGTACAAGATAGATTACCTGTGAATATTTATCCCCCTGTTCATAGTTATCATCCAGGAGACCAAGTGTGGATTAAAGAGTGGAATAATGTACCGTTAGGGCCCAAGTGGAGAGGTCCTTATGTTGTTCTTTTGTCTACCCCTACAGCGATAAAAGTAGCCGAAGTAACTCCGTGGATACATCACTCCAGGGTTAAACCAGCAGCAGTCGATTCTTGGCAAATTACAGCAGATCCAGAGAATCCCTGCAGGATCCGGTTGAAACGCACTACTCAGTCGGAGTAACGAGGAATTATTGTGGATTACAAATTTTATTGTTACAGGTGTGAGTGAGAAGGCCATAATAAAGCCTGTCCGCTTACCAACACATAGTGTATAAGCCAGGAAAGTCTCGAAGGGACACCTGTGAAGACGAGCAGAACTCCATTCCCTGCAGCCCTCACATCCTGGAAGCTGAGGTTCCATCGCACGGACGAAGACTGAGGATGACGGCGAAAGATGTGCTTTTGATTGTGTTTATTTATATGTGTTTTTATATTCAGGAAGGTAGAGGTACCGACACTCCTAGCTGTGAGGTATGCATTAAGACTACGAGAACAGGTAACCATATTTCCCAAACCCTAATTTGGCATTCACAATACGAATGTAAAGGAGAGGTATCAAGATGTAGATACCTAAATATAGACTATAGTGTGTGCCATTTAGGAGTAGGAGAACCTAAGTGCTTCAGTCCAGAGTATCAACCTCGTACAATTTGGTTGACTCTCAGGAATGGAGATCCTCAGGGGACCCTAATTAATAAGACGGTGTTAGAATCCGTACATTCTTCGGGTGTTCTGCTATTTGATGCATGTAAGGCGATATCAAGTGGTAGAAAACCGTGGAATGTATGTGGGGATCTTAGATGGGAGAGGACGTATGGGTCTAATGATAAATATATTTGTCCCAGTAGTAAAAATAAATATGTGAGTCCTAGATGCCCAAATAAAGACTATAACTTTTGTCCATATTGGTCTTGTGTGGGGTGGGCGACTTGGGGACAGACAGTAGATAAAGACATGATAGTGACTAAGTTGCCGACTAGCCCTTATTGTAAGTCTATGGAATGCAACCCAGTCCATATACTTATTAATAACCCCGACAAGTTCCTAGATAAGTATGGAAATTTATTTGGGTTTCAGATATACGGGACGGGTTTAGATCCTGGGACATTATTGTTTATAGGAATAGAGACTGATACGGTATCCTCCCAGACTCATCAAGTATACCATTCCTTTTATGAAGAGATGAGTATAGATAATAAGATCCCCCATAACGCTAAAAACCTGTTCATTGACCTAGCTGAAAGTATTGCCGGTAGTCTTAATGTTACCAACTGCTATGTGTGTGGAGGTACTAACATGGGAGACCAATGGCCTTGGGAAGCAAAGGAGGTAATGTCCGGTTCTGAGGCAGTTGACCAACTAATATCTACACAAGCCGATTATCATTTGAGTGTTAGAGGTAAATCTGAGTGGAGATTAAAGACCTCCATCATAGGTTATGTTTGCATAGCAAGGAAAGGAATAATGTATAATACTTCTGTAGGAGAATTAACTTGTCTAGGGCAAAAAGCTTATGATGATGATACAAAGAATACAACTTGGTGGTCGGCTTCAAATGTCTCAGAACCATCAAACCCGTTTGCTAGATACGCCAATTTAAAGGACGTGTGGTTTGATCTATCCATCACATCTAGTTGGAGAGCCCCAGCAAATTTGTACTGGATCTGTGGTAAGAAAGCCTATTCGGAGCTGCCACAGGACTGGGAAGGGGCATGTGTGTTGGGTATGCTCAAACCATCCTTCTTCTTGTTACCTATCGAAACAGGTGAGACTTTAGGTGTTAAAGTGTATGATGTGAATCATAGGAAGAAAAGGGGACCCCTAGAGATAGGTACCTGGGAAGATAATGAATGGCCTCCCCAGCGTATCATAGATTATTATGGGCCAGCCACGTGGGTAGAAGATGGTACCTTTGGTTATAGAACCCCTATTTATATGCTCAACCGTATTATAAGATTACAGGCGGTGGTTGAGATTATTACTAATGAGACCTCACAAGCACTCAATCTTCTAGCGAAGCATAATACCAGGATGAGGACAGCAGTGTACCAAAATAGATTAGCCTTGGATTACCTTTTGGCAGTAGAGGGAGGTGTATGTGGGAAGTTTAACCTGAGCAATTGCTGTCTTCAAATAGATGACGAAGGGCAAGCAATAGCTGAGCTTACTAGCCATATGGTTAAACTAGTGCATGTGCCTACTCAGGTATGGAAAGGGTACAATCCAAGTAGTTGGTTTGGTAGCTGGTATGAGTGGTTTGGAGGGCTTAAGGCAGTGGTAGGTGGAGTCCTACTGATTTTACTGTTGTGTCTACTCCTACCGTGTCTTATACCCTTAGTAGTTAGGTCTGTGCAAAGCCTGATAGGAAGTATAGCAGAGAGGAAGGCTGCTGCACAGATAATGGCGATATATAAGTATAAGGCTCTAGATCAAGGAGAACCAATGCAGGAAGATGAGTGTTAAAAGATTCACATCATAAGATAAGTCTGGTCTGGTTCATGGTAACCTGAGGTATATGCAAACCAAGGTTAAGTGATGCCTCAAGTAATTGTGAAATATCAGAGGCATCAAAGGGGGGAATGTGATGTAATTCCAGTAAAATACAAGTTTAGCAGGCTAAGATTGCCACAAGGCATATGTATGTATATGTGTTTGTAGTATCAGTTAGTTAATTACACGTAGCTAAGATACTGTTATCACTGTACTGACCAGGTGCAGGAATGTAAGAACTGGAATTACGCGTCCCTCTCCTTTGTATCAGATGAGCCACGTGGTTAGACCGGATGGATGAGTTTAGACTCTATTTATTAAATAGGTTAAGGGTATGTGTGGGTGTAGTTAATTGTGGGAGGAGCTACAGTGCTATATAAGGAATGTACTCTATGTATTCAGTACTCAGACTTTGCTGTATTTTGGTGACGCTAGTCCCTCTGAGTCCCGATCGGTGATCCAATAAAGAATCTCTTCCTTCCTGAAGAAACCTGTGTCCATCTCTCTGTGCTTGGCTTCCGTCAGTTTCTCCGGTATCAAACCCAGTCCTGACTGCAGAGATTATTCTGTCATTGATGGGAAATGTGCATTGAACAGAAATATCTTTATTTGGAATGAAGCAATTGCTGCACGTTTATTTTGCTGTATTCAAAGATTTTAGCCAAAGGTAGGAGCGAGTATTAAATCACCCCTTGCCTGGCATTGAAGGGTTATTAAGGAATTTAACCTACGCAGAGAACATGAAAAAGTGGATTGTAGTGAACTGGAAATTGTGAGGCAACAATACCCAAGGAATTCACCCCATCAATAAGAAATATCACTGAATGACCCCAATAAAATATAGATCTAAGTCAGCCAGTGTGGGCTCTGTGAATTGTGTAATATAACAACCAGCCAGGGGCTTAGAGAATAAAGGTCCTTACCCTTCCATGCCCACTGGGTTGCAGGTTAGAGACTTAATTACAAATGAATCTCAAAGCCCCATAACCCAGTGATTACAAAACCAATGATTGCTCATCTCCCCGATCCCCCCAGCATAGAAGCATGGAGTGTGGGAAATGTCTCAGTAAATATACAAAATAAATGGCTGATGCGTTAAACAAAACCTTGCCATAGTTCAAGGGCAAAACATTCAATCTTTCTCATGGCGTTACTTAGGAATAACTTTGCAAACTAGCCCCAAAATAAAAATATTATGGCTACTTAAACAGACTCAGTGTTAAGAGCAAAGCCCGCTGAGTCTTCTCACAGCAGCATGATTTCAAAGTACTCACTTGGCCATTACTATGGACATCCTGTTACAGTGCTGGAGTCAGGCATTGTACCCCGTACACACCGACACCGCATGCACAATACACACCAACACCGCATGCACAATACACACCAACACAGCAGGCACAATACACACCGACACAGCATGCACAGTACACACCGACACAGCATGCACAGTACACACCGACACAGCATGCACAGTACACACCGACACCGCATGCACAGTACACACCGACACCGCATGCACAGTACACACCGACACCGCATGCACAGTACACACCGACACAGCATGCACAGTACACACCGACACAGCATGCACAGTACACCCCGACACAGCATGCACAGTACACACCGACACAGCATGCACAGTACACACCAGTAGTGCATACGCATTACACACAAGCTCAGCATGTGCAGTACACACAAGCGCAGCATGCGCAGTACACATCAATAGTGCATGCGCAGTACATACCGACACAGCATGCACAATACATACCGACACAGCATGCACAGTATACACCGAAACAGCATGCACAGTATACACCGACACAGCATGCGCAGTATACACCGACACAGCATGCGCAGTACACACCAATAGTGCATGCGCAGTACACACCAATAGTGCATGCGCAGTACACACAAGCGCAGCATGCGCAGTACACACCGACGCAGCATGCGCAGTACACACAGACACAGCATGCGCAGTGCACACCGACACAGCATGCGCAGTACACACCGACACAGCATGCGCAGTACACACCGACAGAGCATGCGCAGTACACACCGACACCGCATGCACAGTACACACCGACACCGCATGCACAGTACACACCGACACCGCATGCGCAGTACACACCGACACCGCATGCGCAGTACACACCGACACCGCATGCGCAGTACACACCGACACAGCATGCGCAGTACACACCGACACAGCATGCACAGTACACACCGACACCGCATGCACAGTACACACCGACACCGCATGCACAGTACACACCGACACCGCATGCACAGTACACACCGACACAGCATGCACAGTACACACCGACACAGCATGCACAGTACACACCGACACAGCATGCACAGTACACACCAGTAGTGCATACGCATTACACACAAGCTCAGCATGTGCAGTACACACAAGCGCAGCATGCGCAGTACACACCAATAGTGCATGCGCAGTACATACCGACACAGCATGCACAATACATACCGACACAGCATGCACAGTATACACCGACACAGCATGCGCAGTATACACCGACACAGCATGCGCAGTACACACCAATAGTGCATGCGCAGTACACACAAGCGCAGCATGCGCAGTACACACCGACGCAGCATGCGCAGTACACACAGACACAGCATGCGCAGTGCACACCGACACAGCATGCGCAGTACACACCGACACAGCATGCGCAGTACACACCGACAGAGCATGCGCAGTACACACCGACACCGCATGCACAGTACACACCGACACCGCATGCACAGTACACACCGACACCGCATGCGCAGTACACACCGACACCGCATGCGCAGTACACACCGACACAGCATGCGCAGTACACACCGACACAGCATGCACAGTACACACCGACACCGCATGCACAGTACACACCGACACCGCATGCACAGTACACACCGACACCGCATGCACAGTACACACCGACACCGCATGCGCAGTACACACCGACACCGCATGCGCAGTACACACCGACACAGCATGCGCAGTACACACCGACACAGCATGCGCAGTACACACTGACACAGCATGCGCAGTACACACCGACACAGCATGCGCAGTACACACCGACACAGCATGCGCAGTACACACCGACACAGCATGCGCAGTACACACCGACACAGCATGCGCAGTACACACCGACACCGCATGCGCAGTACACACCGACACCGCATGCGCAGTACACACCGACACCGCATGCGCAGTACACACCGACACCGCATGCGTAGTACACACCGACACCGCATGCGCAGTACACACCGACACAGCATGTACAGGCTATTTCTGGATGCTTCATAAATGAATTCTGGGTGATGCAGTCAGAAAATTCGATCATATTTGATCGCAGTTTTGACGGCTATTCCACAATCCAGCAGGCTGAATGCCTTAAACTGACTAACATGGCTTAGTATACGTATAAAAATGAACCCAGGAAACATTTAGCTTTTCGCTTCTTTCTGAGGGATAAGAGAGTCGCTTAAAAAAGTCCAACGCTCAGACTTCGCACATGTGTATATTTCTATGGACTAAACCTTCACGCTATTTACATGGGAGCATTTTGAAATGTTATATGTAACCATTGTATCCCGAGTTTATAATCAAACCTTAAATAATCAAAGCTTAGTTGTGCACATTGCATTTTTTGCTGTGAATGTTGTAACCCTTAATATTATAATTTAGGATCTACAATTACCAAGTAAAGGATGACACTATAATATGGAATTGGAATGTGTCTGTTCTTCATCAAAGCTCCTGGTTATAAATGCACAGTATGAAGAAATGGACCCGGGTCAGCCTGCAATTCTAATAAGAAATTAGTGAGCTGTGATATGCTTTAACATGGGTTAGTATCACAATGTGACCCTGATTCACACTTGGCTCTGGCGATCAATCCAGGATTGGATTCAACCAACCATCAGTGACTAGCCACCACTTGTAATACAATAACATTGCTGCCCCTGGGCCTCTCTGAAGAAAGAGGAGAGCAGCAGGGCATGGGAGAGGTGGAGAGAAGATCCAGGCGAGAAGATAATTGTACATCAAGCTGGGATGTTCTGCTTGTTCAGGAATTGGGCCAAGCTCTTTAATGAGAAGCAGACAGATCCTACTCCCCTCAAACAATGGGCTTCCTTGTGTACGTCCGGCCATGATTGGATTTCAAAGACAAGTTTACGAGATAATGGACATCTTAGGGAATACTGAGAATTGTGAAAGGAGAAGGTCAGGTGCCTTCATCACAAACATGGCGGGGGCCAAGGGATGGAGCTGGTCTACGGCTGTCCAAATGGCCTAAAGAAGTTACTTTGTTCCAACTGTTTATTTATCATTTAGGATGGATTTAACCGTTATTGTGGAAGTCCCATTGCTGCAATAATCACTGACTCACCGTGGGTTATATAACAATAATAGACCATACATAAACTTGGGAAATTATTTGTGCGTTTTTTTTGCGTGGCTTTTGTCTGTGGGACAGTGTATTTTATCCTATGTTTAGTCTGGGTGCACAGTGAGGGAGCTGTGTGATAGAGATATATATATAAAAAGTGCCCAGGCAGGCAGCACAGTGAAGGAGCCGTGTGATCTATAGCACCCAGACTGGCAGTGCAGTGAAGGAGCAGATAGTACAAGATGGTCAGTCTGGGATTCCGGGTGTAGCGGAGGACCCGATAGTACAAGATGGTCAGTCTGGGAGTCCGGGTGTAGTGGAGGACCCGATAGTACAAGATGGTCAGTCTGGGATTCCGGGTGTAGTGGAGGACCGGATAGTACAAGATGGTCAGTCTGGGATTCCGGGTGTAGTGGAGGACCGGATAGTACAAGATGGTCAGTCTGGGATTCCGGGTGTAGTGGAGGACCGGATAGTACAAGATGGTCAGTCTGGGAGTCCAGGTGTAGAGGAGATCAAGATAGTAGCAGATGGTCAGTCTGGGATTCCGGGTGTAGTGGAGGACCGGATAGTACAAGATGGTCAGTCTGGGATTCCGGGTGTAGTGGAGGACCGGATAGTACAAGATGGTCAGTCTGGGAGTCCAGGTGTAGAGGAGATCAAGATAGTACAAGATGGTCAGTCTGGGAGTCCGGGTGTAGTGGAGGACCCAATAGTACAAGATGGTCAGTGTGGGATTCCGGGTGTAGTGGAGGACCGGATAGTACAAGATGGTCAGTCTGGGAGTCCAAGTGTAGAGGAGATCAAGATAGTACCAGATGGTCAGTCTGGGATTCCGGGTGTAGTGGAGGACCGGATAGTACAAGATGGTCAGTCTGGGATTCCGGGTGTAGTGGAGGACCGGATTGTACAAGATGGTCAGTCTGGGATTCCGGGTGTAGTGGAGGACCCGATAGTACAAGATGGTCAGTCTGAGATTCCGGGTGTAGTGGAGGACCGGATAGTACAAGATGGTCAGTCTGGGATTCCGGGTGTAGTGGAGGACTGGATAGTACAAGATGGTCAGTCTGGGATTCCGGGTGTAGTGGAGGACCGGATAGTACAAGATGGTCAGTCTGGGATTCCGGGTGTAGTGGAGGACCCGATAGTACAAGATGGTCAGTCTGGGATTCCGGGTGTAGTGGAGGACCGGATAGTACAAGATGGTCAGTCTGGGATTCCGGGTGTAGTGGAGGACCGGATAGTACAAGATGGTCAGTCTGGGATTCCGGGTGTAGTGGAGGACCGGATAGTACAAGATGGTCAGTCTGGGAGTCCGGGTGTAGTGGAGGACCCGATAGTACAAGTGCTTGGTGATGTTTGTCCCTTTTTTGACAAACCTTTGACACTTGTTTTTTTTTTTTTTAGCACGCTGCCTGCATGTGGAGATGTTTTAAAGATTAAGTAAAAAATGTTTGTGTTTTGATTGAATACAATGGGTTACTTTGTATGATGTGTGAATTCCTTGCGAGTTATTGCTTTATCCTTTAAATGCTGGTTGTTGCTCTGATGGTGTGTTGTATTTGACTTACACACTATGTTTTGGGGAATCTATATTGCCTGGCAGTGTTTTACTTCCAGCATTGGTAGGGTTAAATTGTCTTGCAGTATTAGGGTGCATTCATTGTGGAGTTTATTGATATTAACCAATGTGTTAATGGTGTGAAAATTGCTGAGCAGTTTTAGCTACACAGAGCAGATATGGAATTATTTGGCTCAGTTATATAAGAGCCCATTGTTTTTTTTGGATGAAATAGGTTAATCTGTCAGCTCACACTAGGGCAGTGCTACTAATTCCAGGTTAATCTCTCAGCTCACACTAAGACAGTGTCACTAATTCCAGGTTAATCTCTTTGCTCCCACTAGGAGAGTGTCCAGGTTAATCTCTCAGCTCACACTAGGACAGTTCCACTAATTCCGGGTTAATATCTCAGCTCACACTAGGACAGTGTCACTAATTCCAGTTTAATCTCTCAGCTCACACTAGGACAGTGCCTCTAATTCCAGGTTAATCTCTTAGCTCACACTAGGACAGTGTGCTTCAATGTGAGCAAGATATTACTTTGTTGCAGAGGGATTTAGATGGACTGGGCACTCAAATAGCAGATGAAATTTAATGTTGAAAAATGCAAAGTTATGCACTTTGGCGTAAAGAATGCACAAGCAACGTATACCCTTAATGGAAGCGAATTAGGGATAACAACACACGAAAAGGACTTGGGAATTGTTAAAGACAACAAACTAGGATCCCCCCTCCCTACAAAAGGTAAGAAGGGAGGGGGGATATTAAGTAATCTGCCCTCACCTCCAATGGACCACCAGGGAAGGCAGCAGCACGGTCCCCTCTCCCTACATAAGGTTTATTAACTAATCTGCCCCCACCTCCACCCCCACAAATCACCCAAACATACAGCACACACACACACACACACACACGCACACAAACAGCACCCACACACACACACAGCACCCTCACACAGCACCCACACACATACAGCACCCCCACACACACAGCACCCACACACACAGCACTCTCACACAGCACCCACACACACAGCATACACACACAGTACACCAACAGCACACTCACACACAAACAGCACCCTCACACAGCACACAAACAGCACCCACACAACACTCTCACACAGCACCCACACACACAGTACACTAACAGCACACTCACACACAAACAGCACTATGGCGAAACCGACCTCGCCACGTGTGCTTGGAGGGGGCTGCTTGCCCGCCTCTTGCCTTTGGACTATGGCCCTGGGAGATTGGGCCCTTTTACAAAACGTATTCGGCCCTAACAGAGTGCATGTCACTCATTCTGGCCCTTTAAACACAGTGGGGCCATTCGGTACTTGCCCTGTGTGAGCAGTGATACCCCAGATAGCTATGCCATGGAGCCTATTCATATAATGAAAGACTATGGGAAAGACTTTGGCTCCATGGCAATTAAACTGTATTTGTGTGGTCTGCGTGCCATTCACCTAATAATGTGCACGCAGACCTGAGCTATCTGGGGATATGTTACATGTCTGTGTTTAATGTATAAAAAGTAACTTTATATATTTTAAAACATAATCCTGTATTTAGGTCCCCACATGTGTAATGGAGTTTTGTCTTTGACCTGGGAGATAATTGGATTACTATTCCAACTATCTCGCGGGCAGAAGGGAGGAAACCAGGATGCATTGTGGGGATGTTTTACTTTTCCTGTTTGAGCAGATTAAAGGGCCTACAGATACAGACACACGCGGCATGTGCTTGTGCTTTAGGGTGCACACCCTAATGCAATAGGCTGCGCACGCCTATGTCAGTGCCTCTAATTCCAGGTTAATCTATTAGCTCACACTATGATAGTGCCTCTAATTCCAGGTTAATCTATTAGCTCACACTATGATAGTGTCACTAATTCCAGGTTAATCTATTAGCTCACACTATGATAGTGTCACTAATTCCAGGTTAATCTATTAGCTCACACTATGATAGTGTCACTAATTCCAGGTTAATCTATTAGCTCACACTATGATAGTGTCACTAAGTCCAGGTTAATCTATTAGCTCACACTATGATAGTGTCACTAATTCCAGGTTAATCTATTAGCTCACACTATGATAGTGTCACTAATTCCAGGTTAATCTATTAGCTCACACTATGATAGTGTCACTAATTCCAGGTTAATCTATTAGCTCACACTATGATAGTGTCACTAATTCCTGGTTAATCTATTAGCTCACACTATGATAGTGTCACTAATTCCAGGTTAATCTATTAGCTCACACTATGATAGTGTCACTAATTCCAGGTTAATCTATTAGCTCACACTATGATAGTGTCACTAATTCCAGGTTAATCTATTAGCTCACACTATGATAGTGTCACTAATTCCAGGTTAATCTATTAGCTCACACTATGATAGTGTCACTAATTCCAGGTTAATCTATTAGCTCACACTATGATAGATTAACCTGGAATTAGAGGCACTATCATAGTGTGAGCTAATAGATTAACCTGGAATTAGAGGCACTATTAGCTCACACTATGATAGTGTCACTAATTCCAGGTTAATCTATTAGCTCACACTATGAAAGTGTCACTAATTCCAGGTTAATCTATTAGCTCACACTATGATAGTGTCACTAATTCCAGGTTAATCTATTAGCTCACACTATGATTGTGTCACTAATTCCAGGTTAATCTATTAGCTCACACTATGTCAGTGCCACTAATTCCAGGTTAATCTATTCGCTCACACTATGATAGTGTCACTAATTTCAGGTTAATCTATTAGCTCACACTATGATTGTGTCACTAATTCCAGGTTAATCTATTAGCTCACACTATGATAGTGTCACTAATTCCAGGTTAATCTATTAGCTCACACTATGTCAGTGCCACTAATTCCAGGTTAATCTATTAGCTCACACTATGATAGTGTCACTAATTCCAGGTTAATCTATTAGCTCACACTATGATTGTGTCACTAATTCCAGGTTAATCTATTAGCTCACACTATGATTGTGTCACTAATTCCAGGTTAATCTATTAGCTCACAATATGTCAGTGCCACTAATTCCAGGTTAATCTATTAGCTCACACTATGATTGTGTCACTAATTCCAGGTTAATCTATTAGCTCACACTATGTCAGTGCCACCAATTCCAGGTTAATCTATTCGCTCACACTATGATAGTGTCACTAATTCCAGGTTAATCTATTAGCTCACACTATGATTGTGTCACTAATTCCAGGTTAATCTATTAGCTCACACTATGTCAGTGCCACCAATTCCAGGTTAATCTATTCGCTCACACTATGATAGTGTCACTAATTCCAGGTTAATCTATTAGCTCACACTATGATAGTGTCTCTAATTCCAGGTTAATCTATTAGCTCACACTATGATAGTGTCACTAATTCCAGGTTAATCTATTAGCTCACACTATGATAGTGTCACTAATTCCAGGTTAATCTATTAGCTCACACTATGATAGTGTCACTAATTCCAGGTTAATCTATTAGCTCACACTATGATAGTGTCACTAATTCCAGGTTAATCTATTAGCTCACACTATGATAGTGTCACTAATTCCAGGTTAATCTATTAGCTCACACTATGATAGTGTCCCTAATTCCAGGTTAATCTATTAGCTCACACTATGATAGTGCCTCTAATTCCAGGTTAATCTATTAGCTCACACTATGATAGTGTCTCTAATTCCAGGTTAATCTATTAGCTCACACTATGATAGTGTCACTAATTCCAGGTTAATCTATTAGCTCACACTATGATAGTGTCACTAATTCCAGGTTAATCTATTAGCTCACACTATGATAGTGTCACTAATTCCAGGTTAATCTATTAGCTCACACTATGATAGTGTCACTAATTCCAGGTTAATCTTTTAGCTCACACTATGATAGTGCCACTAATTCCAGGTTAATCTATTAGCTCACACTATGATAGTGTCACTAATTCCAGGTTAATCTATTAGCTCACACTATGATAGTGTCACTAATTCCAGGTTAATCTATTAGCTCACACTATGATAGTGTCACTAATTCCAGGTTAATCTATTAGCTCACACTATGATAGTGTCACTAATTCCAGGTTAATCTATTAGCTCACACTATGATAGTGTCACTAATTCCAGGTTAATCTATTAGCTCACACTATGATAGTGTCACTAATTCCAGGTTAATCTATTAGCTCACACTATGATAGTGCCACTAATTCCAGGTTAATCTATTAGCTCACACTATGATAGTGTCACTAATTCCAGGTTAATCTATTAGCTCACACTATGATAGTGCCACTAATTCCAGGTTAATCTCTCAGCTCACACTATGATAGTGTCACTAATTCCAGGTTAATCTATTAGCTCACACTATGATAGTGTCACTAATTCCAGGTTAATCTATTAGCTCACACTATGATAGTGTCACTAATTCCAGGTTAATCTATTAGCTCACACTATGATAGTGTCACTAATTCCAGGTTAATCTATTAGCTCACACTATGATAGTGTCACTAATTCCAGGTTAATCTATTAGCTCACACTATGATAGTGTCACTAATTCCAGGTTAATCTTTTAGCTCACACTATGATAGTGTCACTAATTCCAGGTTAATCTATTAGCTCCTACTATGATAGTGTCACTAATTCCAGGTTAATCTATTAGCTCACACTATGATAGTGTCACTAATTCCAGGTTAATCTATTAGCTCACACTATGATAGTGTCACTAATTCCAGGTTAATCTATTAGCTCACACTATGATAGTGTCACTAATTCCAGGTTAATCTATTAGCTCACACTATGATAGTGTCTCTAATTCCAGGTTAATCTATTAGCTCACACTATGATAGTGTCTCTAATTCCAGGTTAATCTATTAGCTCACACTATGATAGTGTCTCTAATTCCAGGTTAATCTATTAGCTCACACTATGATAGTGTCACTAATTCCAGGTTAATCTATTAGCTCGCACTATGATAGTGTCACTAATTCCAGGTTAATCTATTAGCTCACACTATGATAGTGTCACTAATTCCAGGTTAATCTATTAGCTCACACTATGATAGTGTCACTAATTCCAGGTTAATCTATTAGCTCGCACTATGATAGTGTCACTAATTCCAGGTTAATCTATTAGCTCACACTATGATAGTGCCTCTAATTCCAGGTTAATCTCTTTGCTCCCACTAGGAGAGTGTCCAGGTTAATCTCTCAGCTCACACTAGGACAGTTCCACTAATTCCGGGTTAATATCTCAGCTCACACTAGGACAGTGTCACTAATTCCAGTTTAATCTCTCAGCTCACACTAGGACAGTGCCTCTAATTCCAGGTTAATCTCTTAGCTCACACTAGGACAGTGTGCTTCAATGTGAGCAAGATATTACTTTGTTGCAGAGGGATTTAGATGGACTGGGCACTCAAATAGCAGATGAAATTTAATGTTGAAAAATGCAAAGTTATGCACTTTGGCGTAAAGAATGCACAAGCAATGTATACCCTTAATGGAAGCGAATTAGGGATAACAACACACGAAAAGGACTTGGGAATTGTTAAAGACAACAAACTAGGATCCCCCCTCCCTACAAAAGGTAAGAAGGGAGGGGGGATATTAAGTAATCTGCCCTCACCTCCAATGGACCACAAGGGAAGGCAGCAGCACGGTCCCCTCTCCCTACATAAGGTTTATTAACTAATCTGCCCCCACCTCCACCCCCACAAATCACCCAAACATACAGCACACACACACACACACACACACGCACACAAACAGCACCCACACACACACACAGCACCCTCACACAGCACCCACACACATACAGCACCCCCACACACACAGCACCCACACACACAGCACTCTCACACAGCACCCACACACACAGCATACACACACAGTACACCAACAGCACACTCACACACAAACAGCACCCTCACACAGCACACAAACAGCACCCACACAACACTCTCACACAGCACCCACACACACAGTACACTAACAGCACACTCACACACAAACAGCACTATGGCGAAACCGACCTCGCCACGTGTGCTTGGAGGGGGCTGCTTGCCCGCCTCTTGCCTTTGGACTATGGCCCTGGGAGATTGGGCCCTTTTACAAAACGTATTCGGCCCTAACAGAGTGCATGTCACTCATTCTGGCCCTTTAAACACAGTGGGGCCATTCGGTACTTGCCCTGTGTGAGCAGTGATACCCCAGATAGCTATGCCATGGAGCCTATTCATATAATGAAAGACTATGGGAAAGACTTTGGCTCCATGGCAATTAAACTGTATTTGTGTGGTCTGCGTGCCATTCACCTAATAATGTGCACGCAGACCTGAGCTATCTGGGGATATGTTACATGTCTGTGTTTAATGTATAAAAAGTAACTTTATATATTTTAAAACATAATCCTGTATTTAGGTCCCCACATGTGTAATGGAGTTTTGTCTTTGACCTGGGAGATAATTGGATTACTATTCCAACTATCTCGCGGGCAGAAGGGAGGAAACCAGGATGCATTGTGGGGATGTTTTACTTTTCCTGTTTGAGCAGATTAAAGGGCCTACAGATACAGACACACGCGGCATGTGCTTGTGCTTTAGGGTGCACACCCTAATGCAATAGGCTGCGCACGCCTATGTCAGTGCCTCTAATTCCAGGTTAATCTATTAGCTCACACTATGATAGTGCCTCTAATTCCAGGTTAATCTATTAGCTCACACTATGATAGTGTCACTAATTCCAGGTTAATCTATTAGCTCACACTATGATAGTGTCACTAATTCCAGGTTAATCTATTAGCTCACACTATGATAGTGTCACTAATTCCAGGTTAATCTATTAGCTCACACTATGATAGTGTCACTAAGTCCAGGTTAATCTATTAGCTCACACTATGATAGTGTCACTAATTCCAGGTTAATCTATTAGCTCACACTATGATAGTGTCACTAATTCCAGGTTAATCTATTAGCTCACACTATGATAGTGTCACTAATTCCAGGTTAATCTATTAGCTCACACTATGATAGTGTCACTAATTCCTGGTTAATCTATTAGCTCACACTATGATAGTGTCACTAATTCCAGGTTAATCTATTAGCTCACACTATGATAGTGTCACTAATTCCAGGTTAATCTATTAGCTCACACTATGATAGTGTCACTAATTCCAGGTTAATCTATTAGCTCACACTATGATAGTGTCACTAATTCCAGGTTAATCTATTAGCTCACACTATGATAGTGTCACTAATTCCAGGTTAATCTATTAGCTCACACTATGATAGTGTCACTAATTCCAGGTTAATCTATTAGCTCACACTATGATAGTGTCACTAATTCCAGGTTAATCTATTAGCTCACACTATGATAGTGTCACTAATTCCAGGTTAATCTTTTAGCTCACACTATGATAGTGTCACTAATTCCAGGTTAATCTATTAGCTCACACTATGATAGTGTCACTAATTCCAGGTTAATCTATTAGCTCACACTATGATAGTGTCACTAATTCCAGGTTAATCTATTAGCTCACACTATGATAGTGTCACTAATTCCAGGTTAATCTATTAGCTCACACTATGATAGTGTCACTAATTCCAGGTTAATCTATTAGCTCACACTATGATAGTGTCTCTAATTCCAGGTTAATCTATTAGCTCACACTATGATAGTGTCTCTAATTCCAGGTTAATCTATTAGCTCACACTATGATAGTGTCTCTAATTCCAGGTTAATCTATTAGCTCACACTATGATAGTGTCACTAATTCCAGGTTAATCTATTAGCTCGCACTATGATAGTGTCACTAATTCCAGGTTAATCTATTAGCTCACACTATGATAGTGTCACTAATTCCAGGTTAATCTATTAGCTCACACTATGATAGTGTCACTAATTCCAGGTTAATCTATTAGCTCGCACTATGATAGTGTCACTAATTCCAGGTTAATCTATTAGCTCACACTATGATAGTGCCTCTAATTCCAGGTTAATCTCTTTGCTCCCACTAGGAGAGTGTCCAGGTTAATCTCTCAGCTCACACTAGGACAGTTCCACTAATTCCGGGTTAATATCTCAGCTCACACTAGGACAGTGTCACTAATTCCGGGTTAATATCTCAGCTCACACTAGGACAGTGTCACTAATTCCAGTTTAATCTCTCAGCTCACACTAGGACAGTGCCTCTAATTCCAGGTTAATCTCTTAGCTCACACTAGGACAGTGTGCTTCAATGTGAGCAAGATATTACTTTGTTGCAGAGGGATTTAGATGGACTGGGCACTCAAATAGCAGATGAAATTTAATGTTGAAAAATGCAAAGTTATGCACTTTGGCGTAAAGAATGCACAAGCAACGTATACCCTTAATGGAAGCGAATTAGGGATAACAACACACGAAAAGGACTTGGGAATTGTTAAAGACAACAAACTAGGATCCCCCCTCCCTACAAAAGGTAAGAAGGGAGGGGGGATATTAAGTAATCTGCCCTCACCTCCAATGGACCACAAGGGAAGGCAGCAGCACGGTCCCCTCTCCCTACATAAGGTTTATTAACTAATCTGCCCCCACCTCCACCCCCACAAATCACCCAAACATACAGCACACACACACACACACACACACACGCACACAAACAGCACCCACACACACACACAGCACCCTCACACAGCACCCACACACATACAGCACCCCCACACACACAGCACCCACACACACAGCACTCTCACACAGCACCCACACACACAGCATACACACACAGTACACCAACAGCACACTCACACACAAACAGCACCCTCACACAGCACACAAACAGCACCCACACAACACTCTCACACAGCACCCACACACACAGTACACTAACAGCACACTCACACACAAACAGCACTATGGCGAAACCGACCTCGCCACGTGTGCTTGGAGGGGGCTGCTTGCCCGCCTCTTGCCTTTGGACTATGGCCCTGGGAGATTGGGCCCTTTTACAAAACGTATTCGGCCCTAACAGAGTGCATGTCACTCATTCTGGCCCTTTAAACACAGTGGGGCCATTCGGTACTTGCCCTGTGTGAGCAGTGATACCCCAGATAGCTATGCCATGGAGCCTATTCATATAATGAAAGACTATGGGAAAGACTTTGGCTCCATGGCAATTAAACTGTATTTGTGTGGTCTGCGTGCCATTCACCTAATAATGTGCACGCAGACCTGAGCTATCTGGGGATATGTTACATGTCTGTGTTTAATGTATAAAAAGTAACTTTATATATTTTAAAACATAATCCTGTATTTAGGTCCCCACATGTGTAATGGAGTTTTGTCTTTGACCTGGGAGATAATTGGATTACTATTCCAACTATCTCGCGGGCAGAAGGGAGGAAACCAGGATGCATTGTGGGGATGTTTTACTTTTCCTGTTTGAGCAGATTAAAGGGCCTACAGATACAGACACACGCGGCATGTGCTTGTGCTTTAGGGTGCACACCCTAATGCAATAGGCTGCGCACGCCTATGTCAGTGCCTCTAATTCCAGGTTAATCTATTAGCTCACACTATGATAGTGCCTCTAATTCCAGGTTAATCTATTAGCTCACACTATGATAGTGTCACTAATTCCAGGTTAATCTATTAGCTCACACTATGATAGTGTCACTAATTCCAGGTTAATCTATTAGCTCACACTATGATAGTGTCACTAATTCCAGGTTAATCTATTAGCTCACACTATGATAGTGTCACTAAGTCCAGGTTAATCTATTAGCTCACACTATGATAGTGTCACTAATTCCAGGTTAATCTATTAGCTCACACTATGATAGTGTCACTAATTCCAGGTTAATCTATTAGCTCACACTATGATAGTGTCACTAATTCCAGGTTAATCTATTAGCTCACACTATGATAGTGTCACTAATTCCTGGTTAATCTATTAGCTCACACTATGATAGTGTCACTAATTCCAGGTTAATCTATTAGCTCACACTATGATAGTGTCACTAATTCCAGGTTAATCTATTAGCTCACACTATGATAGTGTCACTAATTCCAGGTTAATCTATTAGCTCACACTATGATAGTGTCACTAATTCCAGGTTAATCTATTAGCTCACACTATGATAGTGTCACTAATTCCAGGTTAATCTATTAGCTCACACTATGATAGATTAACCTGGAATTAGAGGCACTATCATAGTGTGAGCTAATAGATTAACCTGGAATTAGAGGCACTATTAGCTCACACTATGATAGTGTCACTAATTCCAGGTTAATCTATTAGCTCACACTATGAAAGTGTCACTAATTCCAGGTTAATCTATTAGCTCACACTATGATAGTGTCACTAATTCCAGGTTAATCTATTAGCTCACACTATGATTGTGTCACTAATTCCAGGTTAATCTATTAGCTCACACTATGTCAGTGCCACTAATTCCAGGTTAATCTATTCGCTCACACTATGATAGTGTCACTAATTTCAGGTTAATCTATTAGCTCACACTATGATTGTGTCACTAATTCCAGGTTAATCTATTAGCTCACACTATGATAGTGTCACTAATTCCAGGTTAATCTATTAGCTCACACTATGTCAGTGCCACTAATTCCAGGTTAATCTATTAGCTCACACTATGATAGTGTCACTAATTCCAGGTTAATCTATTAGCTCACACTATGATTGTGTCACTAATTCCAGGTTAATCTATTAGCTCACACTATGATTGTGTCACTAATTCCAGGTTTATCTATTAGCTCACACTATGTCAGTGCCACTAATTCCAGGTTAATCTATTAGCTCACACTATGATTGTGTCACTAATTCCAGGTTAATCTATTAGCTCACACTATGTCAGTGCCACCAATTCCAGGTTAATCTATTCGCTCACACTATGATAGTGTCACTAATTCCAGGTTAATCTATTAGCTCACACTATGATTGTGTCACTAATTCCAGGTTAATCTATTAGCTCACACTATGTCAGTGCCACCAATTCCAGGTTAATCTATTCGCTCACACTATGATAGTGTCACTAATTCCAGGTTAATCTATTAGCTCACACTATGATAGTGTCTCTAATTCCAGGTTAATCTATTAGCTCACACTATGATAGTGTCACTAATTCCAGGTTAATCTATTAGCTCACACTATGATAGTGTCACTAATTCCAGGTTAATCTATTAGCTCACACTATGATAGTGTCACTAATTCCAGGTTAATCTATTAGCTCACACTATGATAGTGTCACTAATTCCAGGTTAATCTATTAGCTCACACTATGATAGTGTCACTAATTCCAGGTTAATCTATTAGCTCACACTATGATAGTGTCCCTAATTCCAGGTTAATCTATTAGCTCACACTATGATAGTGCCTCTAATTCCAGGTTAATCTATTAGCTCACACTATGATAGTGTCACTAATTCCAGGTTAATCTATTAGCTCACACTATGATAGTGTCACTAATTCCAGGTTAATCTATTAGCTCACACTATGATAGTGTCACTAATTCCAGGTTAATCTATTAGCTCACACTATGATAGTGTCACTAATTCCAGGTTAATCTTTTAGCTCACACTATGATAGTGCCACTAATTCCAGGTTAATCTATTAGCTCACACTATGATAGTGTCACTAATTCCAGGTTAATCTATTAGCTCACACTATGATAGTGTCACTAATTCCAGGTTAATCTATTAGCTCACACTATGATAGTGTCACTAATTCCAGGTTAATCTATTAGCTCACACTATGATAGTGTCACTAATTCCAGGTTAATCTATTAGCTCACACTATGATAGTGCCACTAATTCCAGGTTAATCTATTAGCTCACACTATGATAGTGTCACTAATTCCAGGTTAATCTATTAGCTCACACTATGATAGTGCCACTAATTCCAGGTTAATCTCTCAGCTCACACTATGATAGTGTCACTAATTCCAGGTTAATCTATTAGCTCACACTATGATAGTGTCACTAATTCCAGGTTAATCTATTAGCTCACACTATGATAGTGTCACTAATTCCAGGTTAATCTATTAGCTCACACTATGATAGTGTCACTAATTCCAGGTTAATCTATTAGCTCACACTATGATAGTGTCACTAATTCCAGGTTAATCTATTAGCTCACACTATGATAGTGTCACTAATTCCAGGTTAATCTTTTAGCTCACACTATGATAGTGCCACTAATTCCAGGTTAATCTCTCAGCTCACACTATGATAGTGCCACTAATTCCAGGTTAATCTATTAGCTCACACTATGATAGTGTCACTAATTCCAGGTTAATCTATTAGCTCACACTATGATAGTGTCACTAATTCCAGGTTAATCTATTAGCTCACACTATGATAGTGTCACTAATTCCAGGTTAATCTATTAGCTCGCACTATGATAGTGTCACTAATTCCAGGTTAATCTATTAGCTCACACTATGATAGTGCCTCTAATTCCAGGTTAATCTATTAGCTCACACTATGATAGTGTCACTAATTCCAGGTTAATCTTTTAGCTCACACTATGATAGTGCCACTAATTCCAGGTTAATCTCTCAGCTCACATTATGATAGTGCCACTAATTCCAGGTTAATCTATTAGCTCACACTATGATAGTGTCACTAATTCCAGGTTAATCTATTAGCTCACACTATGATAGTGTCACTAATTCCAGGTTAATCTATTAGCTCACACTATGATAGTGTCACTAATTCCAGGTTAATTTATTAGCTCACACTATGATAGTGTCACTAATTCCAGGTTAATCTATTAGCTCACACTATGATAGTGTCACTAATTCCAGGTTAATCTATTAGCTCACACTATGATAGTGTCTCTAATTCCAGGTTAATCTATTAGCTCACACTATGATAGTGTCACTAATTCCAGGTTAATCTCTCAGCTCACACTATGATAGTGTCACTAATTCCAGGTTAATCTATTAGCTCACACTATGATAGTGTCTCTAATTCCAGGTTAATCTATTAGCTCACACTATGATAGTGTCACTAATTCCAGGTTAATCTTTTAGCTCACACTATAATAGTGCCACTAATTCCAGGTTAATCTCTCAGCTCACACTATGATAGTGTCACTAATTCCAGGTTAATCTATTAGCTCACACTATGATAGTGTCACTAATTCCAGGTTAATCTATTAGCTCACACTATGATAGTGCCACTAATTCCAGGTTAATCTCTCAGCTCACACTATGATAGTGTCACTAATTCCAGGTTAATCTATTAGCTCGCACTATGATAGTGTCACTAATTCCAGGTTAATCTATTAGCTCACACTATGATAGTGCCACTAATTCCAGGTTAATCTATTAGCTCACACTATGATAGTGTCACTAATTCCAGGTTAATCTATTAGCTCACACTATGATAGTGTCACTAATTCCAGGTTAATCTCTCAGCTCACACTATGATAGTGTCACTAATTCCAGGTTAATCTATTAGCTCACACTATGATAGTGTCTCTAATTCCAGGTTAATCTATTAGCTCACACTATGATAGTGTCACTAATTCCAGGTTAATCTTTTAGCTCACACTATGATAGTGCCACTAATTCCAGGTTAATCTCTCAGCTCACACTATGATAGTGTCACTAATTCCAGGTTAATCTATTAGCTCACACTATGATAGTGTCACTAATTCCAGGTTAATCTATTAGCTCACACTATGATAGTGCCACTAATTCCAGGTTAATCTCTCAGCTCACACTATGATAGTGTCACTAATTCCAGGTTAATCTATTAGCTCACACTATGATAGTGTCACTAATTCCAGGTTAATCTATTAGCTCACACTATGATAGTGTCACTAATTCCAGGTTAATCTATTAGCTCGCACTATGATAGTGTCACTAATTCCAGGTTAATCTATTAGCTCACACTATGATAATGCCACTAATTCCAGGTTAATCTATTAGCTCACACTATGATAGTGTCACTAATTCCAGGTTAATCTATTAGCTCACACTATGATAGTGTCACTAATTCCAGGTTAATCTATTAGCTCACACTATGATAGTGTCACTAATTCCAGGTTAATCTTTTAGCTCACACTATGATAGTGCCACTAATTCCAGGTTAATCTCTCAGCTCACACTATGATAGTGTCACTAATTCCAGGTTAATCTAATAGCTCACACTATGATAGTGCCTCTAATTCCAGGTTAATCTATTAGCTCACACTATGATAGTGCCACTAATTCCAGGTTAATCTTTTAGCTCACACTATGATAGTGCCACTAATTCCAGGTTAATCTCTCAGCTCACACTATGATAGTGTCACTAATTCCAGGTTAATCTATTAGCTCACACTATGATAGTGTCACTAATTCCAGGTTAATCTATTAGCTCACACTATGATAGTGCCACTAATTCCAGGTTAATCTCTCAGCTCACACTATGATAGTGTCACTAATTCCAGGTTAATCTATTAGCTCACACTATGATAGTGTCACTAATTCCAGGTTAATCTATTAGCTCACACTATGATAGTGTCACTAATTCCAGGTTAATCTATTAGCTCGCACTATGATAGTGTCACTAATTCCAGGTTAATCTATTAGCTCACACTATGATAGTGCCACTAATTCCAGGTTAATCTATTAGCTCACACTATGATAGTGTCACTAATTCCAGGTTAATCTATTAGCTCACACTATGATAGTGTCACTAATTCCAGGTTCATCTATTAGCTCACACTATGATAGTGTCACTAATTCCAGGTTAATCTTTTAGCTCACACTATGATAGTGCCACTAATTCCAGGTTAATCTCTCAGCTCACACTATGATAGTGTCACTAATTCCAGGTTAATCTATTAGCTCACACTATGATAGTGCCTCTAATTCCAGGTTAATCTATTAGCTCACACTATGATAGTGCCACTAATTCCAGGTTAATCTTTTAGCTCACACTATGATAGTGTCACTAATTCCAGGTTAATCTCTCAGCTCACACTATGATAGTGCCACTAATTCCAGGTTAATCTATTAGCTCACACTATGATAGTGTCACTAATTCAAGGTTAATCTATTAGCTCGCACTATGATAGTGCCTCTAATTCCAGGTTAATCTATTAGCTCACACTATGATAGTGTCACTAATTCCAGGTTAATCTATTAGCTCACACTATGATAGTGTCACTAATTCCAGGTTAATCTATTAGCTCACACTATGATAGTGTCACTAATTCCAGGTTAATCTATTAGCTCACACTATGATAGTGTCACTAATTCCAGGTTAATCTATTAGCTCACACTATGATAGTGTCTCTAATTCCAGGTTAATCTATTAGCTCACACTATGATAGTGTCTCTAATTCCAGGTTAATCTATTAGCTCACACTATGATAGTGTCACTAATTCCAGGTTAATCTATTAGCTCGCACTATGATAGTGTCTCTAATTCCAGGTTAATCTATTAGCTCACACTATGATAGTGTCACTAATTCTAGGTTAATCTATTAGCTCGCACTATGATAGTGTCACTAATTCCAGGTTAATCTATTAGCTCACACTATGATAGTGTCACTAATTCCAGGTTAATCTATTAGCTCACACAATGATAGTGTCACTAATTCCAGGTTAATCTATTAGCTCACACTATGATAGTGTCACTAATTCCAGGTTAATCTATTAGCTCACACTATGATAGTGTCACTAATTCCAGGTTAATCTATTAGCTCACACTATGATAGTGTCACTAATTCCAGGTTAATCTATTAGCTCACACTATGATAGTGTCACTAATTCAAGGTTAATCTATTAGCTCGCACTATGATAGTGCCTCTAATTCCAGGTTAATCTATTAGCTCACACTATGATAGTGTCACTAATTCCAGGTTAATCTATAAGCTCACACTATGATAGTGCCTCTAATTCCAGGTTAATCTATTAGCTCACACTATGATAGTGTCACTAATTCCAGGTTAATCTATTAGCTCACACTATGATAGTGTCACTAATTCCAGGTTAATCTATTAGCTCGCACTATGATAGTGTCACTAATTCCAGGTTAATCTATTAGCTCACACTATGATAATGCCACTAATTCCAGGTTAATCTATTAGCTCACACTATGATAGTGTCACTAATTCCAGGTTAATCTATTAGCTCGCACTATGATAGTGCCTCTAATTCCAGGTTAATCTATTAGCTCGCACTATGATAGTGTCACTAATTCCAGGTTAATCTCTCAGCTCGCACTATGATAGTGTCACTAATTCCAGGTTAATCTATTAGCTCACACTATGATAGTGTCACTAATTCCAGGTTAATCTATTATCTCACACTATGTCAGTGTCCCTAATTCCAGGTTAATCTATTAGCTCACACTATGATAGTGTCCCTAATTCCAGGTTAATCTATTAGCTCACACTATGATAGTGTCACTAATTCCAGGTTAATCTATTAGCTCACACTATCATAGTGTCCCTAATTCCAGGTTAATCTATTAGCTCACACTATGATAGTGTCACTAATTCCAGGTTAATCTATTAGCTCACACTATGATAGTGCCTCTAATTCCAGGTTAATCTATTAGCTCGCACTATGATAGTGTCACTAATTCCAGGTTAATCTATTAGCTCACACTATGATAGTGTCCCTAATTCCAGGTTAATCTATTAGCTCGCACTATGATAGTGTCACTAATTCCAGGTTAATCTATTAGCTCACACTATGATAGTGTCCCTAATTCCAGGTTAATCTATTAGCTCACACTATGATAGTGTCCCTAATTCCAGGTTAATCTATTAGCTCACACTATGATAGTGCCACTAATTCCAGGTTAATCTATTAGCTCACACTATGATAGTGTCACTAATTCCAGGTTAATCTATTAGCTCACACTATGATAGTGTCACTAATTCCAGGTTAATCTATTAGCTCGCACTATGATAGTGTCACTAATTCCAGGTTAATCTATTAGCTCGCACTATGATAGTGTCACTAATTCCAGGTTAATCTATTAGCTCACACTATGATAGTGTCACTAATTCCAGGTTAATCTATTAGCTCGCACTATGATAGTGTCACTAATTCCAGGTTAATCTATTAGCTCACACTATGTCAGTGCCTCTAATTCCAGGTTAATCTCTCAGCTCACACTATGATAGTGCCTCTAATTCCAGGTTAATCTATTAGCTCACACTATGATAGTGTCACTAATTCCAGGTTAATCTATTAGCTCGCACTATGATAGTGTCACTAATTCCAGGTTAATCTATTAGCTCACACTATGATAGTGCCTCTAATTCCAGGTTAATCTATTAGCTCACACTATGATAGTGTCACTAATTCCAGGTTAATCTATTAGCTCACACTATGATAGTGCCTCTAATTCCAGGTTAATCTATTAGCTCACACTATGATAGTGTCACTAATTCCAGGTTAATCTATTAGCTCACACTATGATAGTGCCTCTAATTCCAGGTTAATCTATTAGCTCACACTATGATAGTGTCACTAATTCCAGGTTAATCTCTCAGCTCACACTATGATAGTGTCACTAATTCCAGGTTAATCTCTCAGCTCACACTATGATAGTGTCACTAATTCCAGGTTAATCTATAAGCTCACACTATGATAGTGTCACTAATTCCAGGTTAATCTATTAGCTCACACTATGATAGTGTCTCTAATTCCAGGTTAATCTATTAGCTCACACTATGATAGTGCCTCTAATTCCAGGTTAATCTATTAGCTCACACTATGATAGTGTCACTAATTCCAGGTTAATCTATTAGCTCACACTATGATAGTGTCACTAATTCCAGGTTAATCTATTAGCTCACACTATGATAGTGTCACTAATTCCAGGTTAATCTATTAGCTCGCACTATGATAGTGTCACTAATTCCAGGTTAATCTATTAGCTCACACTATGATAGTGCCTCTAATTCCAGGTTAATCTATTAGCTCACACTATGATAGTGCCTCTAATTCCAGGTTAATCTATTAGCTCACACTATGATAGTGTCACTAATTCCAGGTTAATCTATTAGCTCGCACTATGATAGTGCCTCTAATTCCAGGTTAATCTATTAGCTCACACTATGATAGTGTCACTATTTCCAGGTTAATCTATTAGCTCACACTATGATAGTGCCTCTAATTCCAGGTTAATCTATTAGCTCACACTATGATAGTGTCTCTAATTCCAGGTTAATCTATTAGCTCACACTATGATAGTGTCTCTAATTCCAGGTTAATCTATTAGCTCACACTATGATAGTGCCTCTAATTCCAGGTTAATCTATTAGCTCACACTATGATAGTGCCTCTAATTCCAGGTTAATCTATTAGCTCACACTATGATAGTGTCCCTAATTCCAGGTTAATCTATTAGCTCACACTATGATAGTGTCACTAATTCCAGGTTAATCTATTAGCTCACACTATGATAGTGTCTCTAATTCCAGGTTAATCTATTAGCTCACACTATGATAGTGTCCCTAATTCCAGGTTAATCTATTAGCTCACACTATGATAGTGTCACTAATTCCAGGTTAATCTATTAGCTCACACTATGATAGTGTCTCTAATTCCAGGTTAATCTATTAGCTCACACTATGATAGTGTCACTAATTCCAGGTTAATCTATTAGCTCACACTATGATAGTGTCCCTAATTCCAGGTTAATCTATTAGCTCACACTATGATAGTGCCTCTAATTCCAGGTTAATCTATTAGCTCACACTATGATAGTGTCACTAATTCCAGGTTAATCTATTAGCTCACACTATGATAGTGTCACTAATTCCAGGTTAATCTATTAGCTCACACTATGATAGTGTCACTAATTCCAGGTTAATCTATAAGCTCACACTATGATAGTGCCTCTAATTCCAGGTTAATCTATTGGCTCACACTATGATAGTGTCACTAATTCCAGGTTAATCTATTAGCTCACACTATGATAGTGTCACTAATTCCAGGTTAATCTATTAGCTCACACTATGATAGTGTCCCTAATTCCAGGTTAATCTATTAGCTCACACTATGATAGTGCCTCTAATTCCAGGTTAATCTATTAGCTCACACTATGATAGTGTCACTAATTCCAGGTTAATCTATTAGCTCACACTATGATAGTGTCACTAATTCCAGGTTAATCTATTAGCTCACACTATGATAGTGTCACTAATTCCAGGTTAATCTATAAGCTCACACTATGATAGTGCCTCTAATTCCAGGTTAATCTATTAGCTCACACTATGATAGTGTCACTAATTCCAGGTTAATCTATTAGCTCACACTATGATAGTGTCACTAATTCCAGGTTAATCTATTAGCTCGCACTATGATAGTGTCACTAATTCCAGGTTAATCTATTAGCTCACACTATGATAATGCCACTAATTCCAGGTTAATCTATTAGCTCACACTATGATAGTGTCACTAATTCCAGGTTAATCTATTAGCTCGCACTATGATAGTGCCTCTAATTCCAGGTTAATCTATTAGCTCGCACTATGATAGTGTCACTAATTCCAGGTTAATCTCTCAGCTCGCACTATGATAGTGTCACTAATTCCAGGTTAATCTATTAGCTCACACTATGATAGTGTCACTAATTCCAGGTTAATCTATTATCTCACACTATGTCAGTGTCCCTAATTCCAGGTTAATCTATTAGCTCACACTATGATAGTGTCCCTAATTCCAGGTTAATCTATTAGCTCACACTATGATAGTGTCACTAATTCCAGGTTAATCTATTAGCTCACACTATCATAGTGTCCCTAATTCCAGGTTAATCTATTAGCTCACACTATGATAGTGTCACTAATTCCAGGTTAATCTATTAGCTCACACTATGATAGTGCCTCTAATTCCAGGTTAATCTATTAGCTCGCACTATGATAGTGTCACTAATTCCAGGTTAATCTATTAGCTCACACTATGATAGTGTCCCTAATTCCAGGTTAATCTATTAGCTCGCACTATGATAGTGTCACTAATTCCAGGTTAATCTATTAGCTCACACTATGATAGTGTCCCTAATTCCAGGTTAATCTATTAGCTCGCACTATGATAGTGTCACTAATTCCAGGTTAATCTATTAGCTCACACTATGATAGTGTCACTAATTCCAGGTTAATCTATTAGCTCGCACTATGATAGTGTCACTAATTCCAGGTTAATCTATTAGCTCACACTATGATAGTGTCCCTAATTCCAGGTTAATCTATAAGCTCACACTATGATAGTGTCTCTAATTCCAGGTTAATCTATTAGCTCACACTATGTCAGTGCCACTAATTCCAGGTTAATCTATTAGCTCACACTATGATAGTGTCCCTAATTCCAGGTTAATCTATTAGCTCGCACTATGATAGTGTCACTAATTCCAGGTTAATCTATTAGCTCACACTATGATAGTGCCTCTAATTCCAGGTTAATCTATTAGCTCACACTATGATAGTGTCACTAATTCCAGGTTAATCTATTAGCTCACACTATGTCAGTGCCACTAATTCCAGGTTAATCTATTAGCTCACACTATGATAGTGTCCCTAATTCCAGGTTAATCTATTAGCTCGCACTATGATAGTGTCACTAATTCCAGGTTAATCTATTAGCTCACACTATGATAGTGCCTCTAATTCCAGGTTAATCTATTAGCTCACACTATGATAGTGTCACTAATTCCAGGTTAATCTATTAGCTCACACTATGATAGTGCCTCTAATTCCAGGTTAATCTATTAGCTCACACTATGATAGTGCCTCTAATTCCAGGTTAATCTATTAGCTCACACTATGATAGTGTCACTAATTCCAGGTTAATCTATTAGCTCACACTATGATAGTGTCACTAATTCCAGGTTAATCTATTAGCTCACACTATGATAGTGTCACTAATTCCAGGTTAATCTATTAGCTCACACTATGATAGTGCCTCTAATTCCAGGTTAATCTATTAGCTCACACTATGATAGTGTCACTAATTCCAGGTTAATCTATTAGCTCACACTATGTCAGTGCCACTAATTCCAGGTTAATCTATTAGCTCACACTATGATAGTGTCCCTAATTCCAGGTTAATCTATTAGCTCGCACTATGATAGTGTCACTAATTCCAGGTTAATCTATTAGCTCACACTATGATAGTGCCACTAATTCCAGGTTAATCTATTAGCTCACACTATGATAGTGTCACTAATTCCAGGTTAATCTATTAGCTCACACTATGATAGTGCCTCTAATTCCAGGTTAATCTATTAGCTCACACTATGATAGTGCCTCTAATTCCAGGTTAATCTATTATCTCACACTATGATAGTGTCACTAATTCCAGGTTAATCTATTAGCTCACACTATGATAGTGTCACTAATTCCAGGTTAATCTATTAGCTCACACTATGATAGTGTCACTAATTCCAGGTTAATCTATTAGCTCGCACTATGATAGTGTCACTAATTCCAGGTTAATCTATTAGCTCGCACTATGATAGTGTCACTAATTCCAGGTTAATCTATTAGCTCACACTATGATAGTGTCACTAATTCCAGGTTAATCTATTAGCTCACACTATGATTGTGTCACTAATTCCAGGTTAATCTATTAGCTCACACTATGTCAGTGCCACCAATTCCAGGTTAATCTATTAGCTCACACTATGATAGTGTCACTAATTCCAGGTTAATCTATTAGCTCACACTATGATAGTGTCCCTAATTCCAGGTTAATCTATTAGCTCACACTATGATAGTGCCACTAATTCCAGGTTAATCTATTAGCTCACACTATGATAGTGTCACTAATTCCAGGTTAATCTATTAGCTCACACTATGATAGTGTCACTAATTCCAGGTTAATCTATTAGCTCGCACTATGATAGTGTCACTAATTCCAGGTTAATCTATTAGCTCGCACTATGATAGTGTCACTAATTCCAGGTTAATCTATTAGCTCACACTATGATAGTGTCACTAATTCCAGGTTAATCTATTAGCTCGCACTATGATAGTGTCACTAATTCCAGGTTAATCTATTAGCTCACACTATGTCAGTGCCTCTAATTCCAGGTTAATCTCTCAGCTCACACTATGATAGTGCCTCTAATTCCAGGTTAATCTATTAGCTCACACTATGATAGTGTCACTAATTCCAGGTTAATCTATTAGCTCGCACTATGATAGTGTCACTAATTCCAGGTTAATCTATTAGCTCACACTATGATAGTGCCTCTAATTCCAGGTTAATCTATTAGCTCACACTATGATAGTGTCACTAATTCCAGGTTAATCTATTAGCTCACACTATGATAGTGCCTCTAATTCCAGGTTAATCTATTAGCTCACACTATGATAGTGTCACTAATTCCAGGTTAATCTATTAGCTCACACTATGATAGTGCCTCTAATTCCAGGTTAATCTATTAGCTCACACTATGATAGTGTCACTAATTCCAGGTTAATCTCTCAGCTCACACTATGATAGTGTCACTAATTCCAGGTTAATCTCTCAGCTCACACTATGATAGTGTCACTAATTCCAGGTTAATCTATAAGCTCACACTATGATAGTGTCACTAATTCCAGGTTAATCTATTAGCTCACACTATGATAGTGTCTCTAATTCCAGGTTAATCTATTAGCTCACACTATGATAGTGCCTCTAATTCCAGGTTAATCTATTAGCTCACACTATGATAGTGTCACTAATTCCAGGTTAATCTATTAGCTCACACTATGATAGTGTCACTAATTCCAGGTTAATCTATTAGCTCACACTATGATAGTGTCACTAATTCCAGGTTAATCTATTAGCTCGCACTATGATAGTGTCACTAATTCCAGGTTAATCTATTAGCTCACACTATGATAGTGCCTCTAATTCCAGGTTAATCTATTAGCTCACACTATGATAGTGCCTCTAATTCCAGGTTAATCTATTAGCTCACACTATGATAGTGTCACTAATTCCAGGTTAATCTATTAGCTCGCACTATGATAGTGCCTCTAATTCCAGGTTAATCTATTAGCTCACACTATGATAGTGTCACTATTTCCAGGTTAATCTATTAGCTCACACTATGATAGTGCCTCTAATTCCAGGTTAATCTATTAGCTCACACTATGATAGTGTCTCTAATTCCAGGTTAATCTATTAGCTCACACTATGATAGTGTCTCTAATTCCAGGTTAATCTATTAGCTCACACTATGATAGTGCCTCTAATTCCAGGTTAATCTATTAGCTCACACTATGATAGTGCCTCTAATTCCAGGTTAATCTATTAGCTCACACTATGATAGTGTCCCTAATTCCAGGTTAATCTATTAGCTCACACTATGATAGTGTCACTAATTCCAGGTTAATCTATTAGCTCACACTATGATAGTGTCTCTAATTCCAGGTTAATCTATTAGCTCACACTATGATAGTGTCCCTAATTCCAGGTTAATCTATTAGCTCACACTATGATAGTGTCACTAATTCCAGGTTAATCTATTAGCTCACACTATGATAGTGTCTCTAATTCCAGGTTAATCTATTAGCTCACACTATGATAGTGTCACTAATTCCAGGTTAATCTATTAGCTCACACTATGATAGTGTCCCTAATTCCAGGTTAATCTATTAGCTCACACTATGATAGTGCCTCTAATTCCAGGTTAATCTATTAGCTCACACTATGATAGTGTCACTAATTCCAGGTTAATCTATTAGCTCACACTATGATAGTGTCACTAATTCCAGGTTAATCTATTAGCTCACACTATGATAGTGTCACTAATTCCAGGTTAATCTATAAACTCACACTATGATAGTGCCTCTAATTCCAGGTTAATCTATTGGCTCACACTATGATAGTGTCACTAATTCCAGGTTAATCTATTAGCTCACACTATGATAGTGTCACTAATTCCAGGTTAATCTATTAGCTCACACTATGATAGTGTCCCTAATTCCAGGTTAATCTATTAGCTCACACTATGATAGTGCCTCTAATTCCAGGTTAATCTATTAGCTCACACTATGATAGTGTCACTAATTCCAGGTTAATCTATTAGCTCACACTATGATAGTGTCACTAATTCCAGGTTAATCTATTAGCTCACACTATGATAGTGTCACTAATTCCAGGTTAATCTATAAGCTCACACTATGATAGTGCCTCTAATTCCAGGTTAATCTATTAGCTCACACTATGATAGTGTCACTAATTCCAGGTTAATCTATTAGCTCACACTATGATAGTGTCACTAATTCCAGGTTAATCTATTAGCTCGCACTATGATAGTGTCACTAATTCCAGGTTAATCTATTAGCTCACACTATGATAATGCCACTAATTCCAGGTTAATCTATTAGCTCACACTATGATAGTGTCACTAATTCCAGGTTAATCTATTAGCTCGCACTATGATAGTGCCTCTAATTCCAGGTTAATCTATTAGCTCGCACTATGATAGTGTCACTAATTCCAGGTTAATCTCTCAGCTCGCACTATGATAGTGTCACTAATTCCAGGTTAATCTATTAGCTCACACTATGATAGTGTCACTAATTCCAGGTTAATCTATTATCTCACACTATGTCAGTGTCCCTAATTCCAGGTTAATCTATTAGCTCACACTATGATAGTGTCCCTAATTCCAGGTTAATCTATTAGCTCACACTATGATAGTGTCACTAATTCCAGGTTAATCTATTAGCTCACACTATCATAGTGTCCCTAATTCCAGGTTAATCTATTAGCTCACACTATGATAGTGTCACTAATTCCAGGTTAATCTATTAGCTCACACTATGATAGTGTCACTAATTCCAGGTTAATCTATTAGCTCACACTATGATAGTGTCCCTAATTCCAGGTTAATCTATTAGCTCGCACTATGATAGTGTCACTAATTCCAGGTTAATCTATTAGCTCACACTATGATAGTGTCCCTAATTCCAGGTTAATCTATTAGCTCGCACTATGATAGTGTCACTAATTCCAGGTTAATCTATTAGCTCACACTATGATAGTGTCACTAATTCCAGGTTAATCTATTAGCTCGCACTATGATAGTGTCACTAATTCCAGGTTAATCTATTAGCTCACACTATGATAGTGTCCCTAATTCCAGGTTAATCTATAAGCTCACACTATGATAGTGTCTCTAATTCCAGGTTAATCTATTAGCTCACACTATGTCAGTGCCACTAATTCCAGGTTAATCTATTAGCTCACACTATGATAGTGTCCCTAATTCCAGGTTAATCTATTAGCTCGCACTATGATAGTGTCACTAATTCCAGGTTAATCTATTAGCTCACACTATGATAGTGCCTCTAATTCCAGGTTAATCTATTAGCTCACACTATGATAGTGTCACTAATTCCAGGTTAATCTATTAGCTCACACTATGTCAGTGCCACTAATTCCAGGTTAATCTATTAGCTCACACTATGATAGTGTCCCTAATTCCAGGTTAATCTATTAGCTCGCACTATGATAGTGTCACTAATTCCAGGTTAATCTATTAGCTCACACTATGATAGTGCCTCTAATTCCAGGTTAATCTATTAGCTCACACTATGATAGTGTCACTAATTCCAGGTTAATCTATTAGCTCACACTATGATAGTGCCTCTAATTCCAGGTTAATCTATTAGCTCACACTATGATAGTGCCTCTAATTCCAGGTTAATCTATTAGCTCACACTATGATAGTGTCACTAATTCCAGGTTAATCTATTAGCTCACACTATGATAGTGTCACTAATTCCAGGTTAATCTATTAGCTCACACTATGATAGTGTCACTAATTCCAGGTTAATCTATTAGCTCACACTATGATAGTGCCTCTAATTCCAGGTTAATCTATTAGCTCACACTATGATAGTGTCACTAATTCCAGGTTAATCTATTAGCTCACACTATGTCAGTGCCACTAATTCCAGGTTAATCTATTAGCTCACACTATGATAGTGTCCCTAATTCCAGGTTAATCTATTAGCTCGCACTATGATAGTGTCACTAATTCCAGGTTAATCTATTAGCTCACACTATGATAGTGCCACTAATTCCAGGTTAATCTATTAGCTCACACTATGATAGTGTCACTAATTCCAGGTTAATCTATTAGCTCACACTATGATAGTGCCTCTAATTCCAGGTTAATCTATTAGCTCACACTATGATAGTGCCTCTAATTCCAGGTTAATCTATTATCTCACACTATGATAGTGTCACTAATTCCAGGTTAATCTATTAGCTCACACTATGATAGTGTCACTAATTCCAGGTTAATCTATTAGCTCACACTATGATAGTGTCACTAATTCCAGGTTAATCTATTAGCTCGCACTATGATAGTGTCACTAATTCCAGGTTAATCTATTAGCTCGCACTATGATAGTGTCACTAATTCCAGGTTAATCTATTAGCTCACACTATGATAGTGTCACTAATTCCAGGTTAATCTATTAGCTCACACTATGATTGTGTCACTAATTCCAGGTTAATCTATTAGCTCACACTATGTCAGTGCCACCAATTCCAGGTTAATCTATTAGCTCACACTATGATAGTGTCACTAATTCCAGGTTAATCTATTAGCTCACACTATGATAGTGTCCCTAATTCCAGGTTAATCTATTAGCTCACACTATGATAGTGCCACTAATTCCAGGTTAATCTATTAGCTCACACTATGATAGTGTCACTAATTCCAGGTTAATCTATTAGCTCACACTATGATAGTGTCACTAATTCCAGGTTAATCTATTAGCTCGCACTATGATAGTGTCACTAATTCCAGGTTAATCTATTAGCTCGCACTATGATAGTGTCACTAATTCCAGGTTAATCTATTAGCTCACACTATGATAGTGTCACTAATTCCAGGTTAATCTATTAGCTCGCACTATGATAGTGTCACTAATTCCAGGTTAATCTATTAGCTCACACTATGTCAGTGCCTCTAATTCCAGGTTAATCTCTCAGCTCACACTATGATAGTGCCTCTAATTCCAGGTTAATCTATTAGCTCACACTATGATAGTGTCACTAATTCCAGGTTAATCTATTAGCTCGCACTATGATAGTGTCACTAATTCCAGGTTAATCTATTAGCTCACACTATGATAGTGCCTCTAATTCCAGGTTAATCTATTAGCTCACACTATGATAGTGTCACTAATTCCAGGTTAATCTATTAGCTCACACTATGATAGTGCCTCTAATTCCAGGTTAATCTATTAGCTCACACTATGATAGTGTCACTAATTCCAGGTTAATCTATTAGCTCACACTATGATAGTGCCTCTAATTCCAGGTTAATCTATTAGCTCACACTATGATAGTGTCACTAATTCCAGGTTAATCTCTCAGCTCACACTATGATAGTGTCACTAATTCCAGGTTAATCTCTCAGCTCACACTATGATAGTGTCACTAATTCCAGGTTAATCTATAAGCTCACACTATGATAGTGTCACTAATTCCAGGTTAATCTATTAGCTCACACTATGATAGTGTCTCTAATTCCAGGTTAATCTATTAGCTCACACTATGATAGTGCCTCTAATTCCAGGTTAATCTATTAGCTCACACTATGATAGTGTCACTAATTCCAGGTTAATCTATTAGCTCACACTATGATAGTGTCACTAATTCCAGGTTAATCTATTAGCTCACACTATGATAGTGTCACTAATTCCAGGTTAATCTATTAGCTCGCACTATGATAGTGTCACTAATTCCAGGTTAATCTATTAGCTCACACTATGATAGTGCCTCTAATTCCAGGTTAATCTATTAGCTCACACTATGATAGTGCCTCTAATTCCAGGTTAATCTATTAGCTCACACTATGATAGTGTCACTAATTCCAGGTTAATCTATTAGCTCGCACTATGATAGTGCCTCTAATTCCAGGTTAATCTATTAGCTCACACTATGATAGTGTCACTATTTCCAGGTTAATCTATTAGCTCACACTATGATAGTGCCTCTAATTCCAGGTTAATCTATTAGCTCACACTATGATAGTGTCTCTAATTCCAGGTTAATCTATTAGCTCACACTATGATAGTGTCTCTAATTCCAGGTTAATCTATTAGCTCACACTATGATAGTGCCTCTAATTCCAGGTTAATCTATTAGCTCACACTATGATAGTGCCTCTAATTCCAGGTTAATCTATTAGCTCACACTATGATAGTGTCCCTAATTCCAGGTTAATCTATTAGCTCACACTATGATAGTGTCACTAATTCCAGGTTAATCTATTAGCTCACACTATGATAGTGTCTCTAATTCCAGGTTAATCTATTAGCTCACACTATGATAGTGTCCCTAATTCCAGGTTAATCTATTAGCTCACACTATGATAGTGTCACTAATTCCAGGTTAATCTATTAGCTCACACTATGATAGTGTCTCTAATTCCAGGTTAATCTATTAGCTCACACTATGATAGTGTCACTAATTCCAGGTTAATCTATTAGCTCACACTATGATAGTGTCCCTAATTCCAGGTTAATCTATTAGCTCACACTATGATAGTGCCTCTAATTCCAGGTTAATCTATTAGCTCACACTATGATAGTGTCACTAATTCCAGGTTAATCTATTAGCTCACACTATGATAGTGTCACTAATTCCAGGTTAATCTATTAGCTCACACTATGATAGTGTCACTAATTCCAGGTTAATCTATAAGCTCACACTATGATAGTGCCTCTAATTCCAGGTTAATCTATTGGCTCACACTATGATAGTGTCACTAATTCCAGGTTAATCTATTAGCTCACACTATGATAGTGTCACAAATTCCAGGTTAATCTATTAGCTCACACTATGATAGTGTCCCTAATTCCAGGTTAATCTATTAGCTCACACTATGATAGTGCCTCTAATTCCAGGTTAATCTATTAGCTCACACTATGATAGTGTCACTAATTCCAGGTTAATCTATTAGCTCACACTATGATAGTGTCACTAATTCCAGGTTAATCTATTAGCTCACACTATGATAGTGTCACTAATTCCAGGTTAATCTATAAGCTCACACTATGATAGTGCCTCTAATTCCAGGTTAATCTATTAGCTCACACTATGATAGTGTCACTAATTCCAGGTTAATCTATTAGCTCACACTATGATAGTGTCACTAATTCCAGGTTAATCTATTAGCTCGCACTATGATAGTGTCACTAATTCCAGGTTAATCTATTAGCTCACACTATGATAATGCCACTAATTCCAGGTTAATCTATTAGCTCACACTATGATAGTGTCACTAATTCCAGGTTAATCTATTAGCTCACACTATGATAGTGTCACTAATTCCAGGTTAATCTTTTAGCTCACACTATGATAGTGCCACTAATTCCAGGTTAATCTCTCAGCTCACACTATGATAGTGTCACTAATTCCAGGTTAATCTAATAGCTCACACTATGATAGTGCCTCTAATTCCAGGTTAATCTATTAGCTCACACTATGATAGTGCCACTAATTTCAGGTTAATCTTTTAGCTCACACTATGATAGTGTCACTAATTCCAGGTTAATCTATTAGCTCGCACTATGATAGTGTCACTAATTCCAGGTTAATCTATTAGCTCACACTATGATAGTGCCACTAATTCCAGGTTAATCTATTAGCTCACACTATGATAGTGTCACTAATTCCAGGTTAATCTATTAGCTCACACTATGATAGTGTCACTAATTCCAGGTTAATCTCTCAGCTCACACTATGATAGTGTCACTAATTCCAGGTTAATCTATTAGCTCACACTATGATAGTGTCTCTAATTCCAGGTTAATCTATTAGCTCACACTATGATAGTGTCACTAATTCCAGGTTAATCTTTTAGCTCACACTATGATAGTGCCACTAATTCCAGGTTAATCTCTCAGCTCACACTATGATAGTGTCACTAATTCCAGGTTAATCTATTAGCTCACACTATGATAGTGTCACTAATTCCAGGTTAATCTATTAGCTCACACTATGATAGTGCCACTAATTCCAGGTTAATCTCTCAGCTCACACTATGATAGTGTCACTAATTCCAGGTTAATCTATTAGCTCACACTATGATAGTGTCACTAATTCCAGGTTAATCTATTAGCTCACACTATGATAGTGTCACTAATTCCAGGTTAATCTATTAGCTCGCACTATGATAGTGTCACTAATTCCAGGTTAATCTATTAGCTCACACTATGATAGTGTCACTAATTCCAGGTTAATCTATTAGCTCACACTATGATAGTGTCACTAATTCCAGGTTAATCTATTAGCTCACACTATGATAGTGTCACTAATTCCAGGTTAATCTATTAGCTCACACTATGATAGTGCCACTAATTCCAGGTTAATCTCTCAGCTCACACTATGATAGTGTCACTAATTCCAGGTTAATCTATTAGCTCACACTATGATAGTGCCTCTAATTCCAGGTTAATCTATTAGCTCACACTATGATAGTGCCACTAATTCCAGGTTAATCTTTTAGCTCACACTATGATAGTGTCACTAATTCCAGGTTAATCTCTCAGCTCACACTATGATAGTGCCACTAATTCCAGGTTAATCTATTAGCTCACACTATGATAGTGTCACTAATTCAAGGTTAATCTATTAGCTCGCACTATGATAGTGCCTCTAATTCCAGGTTAATCTATTAGCTCACACTATGATAGTGTCACTAATTCCAGGTTAATCTATTAGCTCACACTATGATAGTGTCACTAATTCCAGGTTAATCTATTAGCTCACACTATGATAGTGTCACTAATTCCAGGTTAATCTATTAGCTCACACTATGATAGTGTCACTAATTCCAGGTTAATCTATTAGCTCACACTATGATAGTGTCTCTAATTCCAGGTTAATCTATTAGCTCACACTATGATAGTGTCTCTAATTCCAGGTTAATCTATTAGCTCACACTATGATAGTGTCACTAATTCCAGGTTAATCTATTAGCTCGCACTATGATAGTGTCTCTAATTCCAGGTTAATCTATTAGCTCACACTATGATAGTGTCACTAATTCTAGGTTAATCTATTAGCTCGCACTATGATAGTGTCTCTAATTCCAGGTTAATCTATTAGCTCACACTATGATAGTGTCACTAATTCCAGGTTAATCTATTAGCTCACACTATGATAGTGTCACTAATTCCAGGTTAATCTATTAGCTCACACTATGATAGTGTCACTAATTCCAGGTTAATCTATTAGCTCACACTATGATAGTGTCACTAATTCCAGGTTAATCTATTAGCTCACACTATGATAGTGTCACTAATTCCAGGTTAATCTATTAGCTCACACTATGATAGTGTCTCTAATTCCAGGTTAATCTATTAGCTCACACTATGATAGTGTCTCTAATTCCAGGTTAATCTATTAGCTCACACTATGATAGTTTCTCTAATTCCAGGTTAATCTATTAGCTCACACTATGATAGTGTCACTAATTCCAGGTTAATCTATTAGCTCGCACTATGATAGTGTCACTAATTCCAGGTTAATCTATTAGCTCACACTATGATAGTGTCACTAATTCCAGGTTAATCTATTAGCTCACACTATGATAGTGTCACTAATTCCAGGTTAATCTATTAGCTCGCACTATGATAGTGTCACTAATTCCAGGTTAATCTATTAGCTCACACTATGATAGTGCCTCTAATTCCAGGTTAATCTATTAGCTCACACTATGATAGTGTCACTAATTCCAGGTTAATCTATTAGCTCGCACTATGATAGTGTCACTAATTCCAGGTTAATCTATTAGCTCACACTATGATAGTGTCACTAATTCCAGGTTAATCTATTAGCTCGCACTATGATAGTGTCACTAATTCCAGGTTAATCTATTAGCTCACACTATGATAGTGTCACTAATTCCAGGTTAATCTATTAGCTCGCACTATGATAGTGTCACTAATTCCAGGTTATTTTTTAGCTCACACTATGATAGTGCCTCTAATTCCAGGTTAATCTATTAGCTCACACTATGATAGTGCCTCTAATTCCAGGTTAATCTATTAGCTCGCACTATGATAGTGTCACTAATTCCAGGTTAATCTATTAGCTCACACTATGATAGTGTCACTAATTCCAGGTTAATCTATTAGCTCACACTATGATAGTTCCTCTAATTCCAGGTTAATCTGTTAGCTCACACTATGATAGTGTCCCTAATTCCAGGTTAATCTATTAGCTCGCACTATGATAGTGTCACTAATTCCAGGTTAATCTATTAGCTCACACTATGATAGTGTCACTAATTCCAGGTTAATCTATTAGCTCACACTATGATAGTGTCACTAATTCCAGGTTAATCTATTAGCTCACACTATGATAGTGTCACTAATTCCAGGTTAATCTATTAGCTCACACTATGATAGTGTCACTAATTCCAGGTTAATCTATTAGCTCGCACTATGATAGTGCCTCTAATTCCAGGTTAATCTATTAGCTCGCACTATGATAGTGTCACTAATTCCAGGTTAATCTCTCAGCTCACACTATGATAGTGTCACTAATTCCAGGTTAATCTATTAGCTCACACTATGATAGTGTCACTAATTCCAGGTTAATCTATTAGCTCACACTATGTCAGTGCCACTAATTCCAGGTTAATCTATTAGCTCACACTATGATAGTGTCCCTAATTCCAGGTTAATCTATTAGCTCACACTATGATAGTGTCACTAATTCCAGGTTAATCTATTAGCTCACACTATGATAGTGTCCCTAATTCCAGGTTAATCTATTAGCTCACACTATGATAGTGCCTCTAATTCCAGGTTAATCTATTAGCTCGCACTATGATAGTGTCACTAATTCCAGGTTAATCTATTAGCTCACACTATGATAGTGTCCCTAATTCCAGGTTAATCTATTAGCTCGCACTATGATAGTGTCATTAATTCCAGGTTAATCTATTAGCTCACACTATGATAGTGTCATAATTCCAGGTTAATCTATTAGCTCACACTATGATAGTGTCACTAATTCCAGGTTAATCTATTAGCTCGCACTATGATAGTGTCACTAATTCCAGGTTAATCTATTAGCTCACACTATGATAGTGTCCCTAATTCCAGGTTAATCTATTAGCTCACACTATGATAGTGTCTCTAATTCCAGGTTAATCTATTAGCTCACACTATGTCAGTGCCACTAATTCCAGGTTAATCTATTAGCTCACACTATGATAGTGTCCCTAATTCCAGGTTAATCTATTAGCTCGCACTATGATAGTGTCACTAATTCCAGGTTAATCTATTAGCTCACACTATGATAGTGCCTCTAATTCCAGGTTAATCTATTAGCTCACACTATGATAGTGTCACTAATTCCAGGTTAATCTATTAGCTCACACTATGTCAGTGCCACTAATTCCAGGTTAATCTATTAGCTCACACTATGATAGTGTCCCTAATTCCAGGTTAATCTATTAGCTCGCACTATGATAGTGTCACTAATTCCAGGTTAATCTATTAGCTCACACTATGATAGTGCCTCTAATTCCAGGTTAATCTATTAGCTCACACTATGATAGTGTCACTAATTCCAGGTTAATCTATTAGCTCGCACTATGATAGTGTCACTAATTCCAGGTTAATCTATTAGCTCACACTATGATAGTGCCTCTAATTCCAGGTTAATCTATTAGCTCACACTATGATAGTGTCACTAATTCCAGGTTAATCTATTAGCTCGCACTATGATAGTGTCACTAATTCCAGGTTAATCTATTAGCTCACACTATGATAGTGTCACTAATTCCAGGTTAATCTATTAGCTCGCACTATGATAGTGTCACTAATTCCAGGTTAATCTATTAGCTCACACTATGATAGTGTCACTAATTCCAGGTTAATCTATTAGCTCACACTATGATAGTGTCACTAATTCCAGGTTAATCTATTAGCTCACACTATGATAGTGTCACTAATTCCAGGTTAATCTATTAGCTCGCACTATGATAGTGCCTCTAATTCCAGGTTAATCTATTAGCTCACACTAAGATAGTGCCTCTAATTCCAGGTTAATCTATTAGCTCGCACTATGATAGTGTCACTAATTCCAGGTTAATCTATTAGCTCACACTATGATAGTGTCACTAATTCCAGGTTAATCTATTAGCTCACACTATGATAGTGTCACTAATTCCAGGTTAATCTATTAGCTCACACTATGATAGTGTCACTAATTCCAGGTTAATCTATTAGCTCACACTATGATAGTGTCACTAATTCCAGGTTAATCTATTAGCTCACACTATGATAGTGTCACTAATTCCAGGTTAATCTATTAGCTCACACTATGATAGTGTCACTAATTCCAGGTTAATCTATTAGCTCACACTATGATAGTGTCTCTAATTCCAGGTTAATCTATTAGCTCACACTATGATAGTGTCTCTAATTCCAGGTTAATCTATTAGCTCACACTATGATAGTGTCTCTAATTCCAGGTTAATCTATTAGCTCACACTATGATAGTGTCACTAATTCCAGGTTAATCTATTAGCTCGCACTATGATAGTGTCACTAATTCCAGGTTAATCTATTAGCTCGCACTATGATAGTGTCACTAATTCCAGGTTAATCTATTAGCTCACACTATGATAGTGTCACTAATTCCAGGTTAATCTTTTAGCTCACACTATGATAGTGTCACTAATTCCAGGTTAATCTATTAGCTCACACTATGATAGTGTCACTAATTCCAGGTTAATCTATTAGCTCACACTATGATAGTGTCACTAATTCCAGGTTAATCTATTAGCTCGCACTATGATAGTGTCACTAATTCCAGGTTAATCTATTAGCTCACACTATGATAGTGCCTCTAATTCCAGGTTAATCTATTAGCTCACACTATGATAGTGCCTCTAATTCCAGGTTAATCTATTAGCTCACACTATGATAGTGTCACTAATTCCAGGTTAATCTATTAGCTCGCACTATGATAGTGCCTCTAATTCCAGGTTAATCTATTAGCTCACACTATGATAGTGTCACTAATTCCAGGTTAATCTATTAGCTCACACTATGATAGTGCCTCTAATTCCAGGTTAATCTATTAGCTCACACTATGATAGTGTCTCTAATTCCAGGTTAATCTATTAGCTCACACTATGATAGTGTCTCTAATTCCAGGTTAATCTATTAGCTCACACTATGATAGTGCCTCTAATTCCAGGTTAATCTATTAGCTCACACTATGATAGTGCCTCTAATTCCAGGTTAATCTATTAGCTCACACTATGATAGTGTCCCTAATTCCAGGTTAATCTATTAGCTCACACTATGATAGTGTCACTAATTCCAGGTTAATCTATTAGCTCACACTATGATAGTGTCTCTAATTCCAGGTTAATCTATTAGCTCACACTATGATAGTGTCCCTAATTCCAGGTTAATCTATTAGCTCACACTATGATAGTGTCTCTAATTCCAGGTTAATCTATTAGCTCACACTATGATAGTGTCACTAATTCCAGGTTAATCTATTAGCTCACACTATGATAGTGTCACTAATTCCAGGTTAATCTATTAGCTCACACTATGATAGTGTCTCTAATTCCAGGTTAATCTATTAGCTCACACTATGATAGTGCCTCTAATTAGAGGTTAATCTATTAGCTCACACTATGATAGTGTCCCTAATTCCAGGTTAATCTATTAGCTCACACTATGATAGTGTCACTAATTCCAGGTTAATCTATTAGCTCACACTATGATAGTGTCTCTAATTCCAGGTTAATCTATTAGCTCACACTATGATAGTGCCTCTAATTCCAGGTTAATCTATTAGCTCACACTATGATAGTGTCTCTAATTCCAGGTTAATCTATTAGCTCACACTATGATAGTGTCTCTAATTCCAGGTTAATCTATTAGCTCACACTATGATAGTGCCTCTAATTCCAGGTTAATCTATTAGCTCACACTATGGTAGTGCCTCTAATTCCAGGTTAATCTATTAGCTCACACTATGATAGTGTCCCTAATTCCAGGTTAATCTATTAGCTCACACTATGATAGTGTCCCTAATTCCAGGTTAATCTATTAGCTCACACTATGATAGTGCCTCTAATTCCAGGTTAATCTATTAGCTCACACTATGATAGTGCCTCTAATTCCAGGTTAATCTATTAGCTCACACTATGATAGTGTCACTAATTCCAGGTTAATCTATTAGCTCGCACTATGATAGTGCCTCTAATTCCAGGTTAATCTATTAGCTCACACTATGATAGTGTCACTAATTCCAGGTTAATCTATTAGCTCACACTATGATAGTGCCTCTAATTCCAGGTTAATCTATTAGCTCACACTATGATAGTGTCTCTAATTCCAGGTTAATCTATTAGCTCACACTATGATAGTGCCTCTAATTCCAGGTTAATCTATTAGCTCACACTATGATAGTGCCTCTAATTCCAGGTTAATCTATTAGCTCACACTATGATAGTGTCCCTAATTCCAGGTTAATCTATTAGCTCACACTATGATAGTGTCACTAATTCCAGGTTAATCTATTAGCTCACACTATGATAGTGTCTCTAATTCCAGGTTAATCTATTAGCTCACACTATGATAGTGTCCCTAATTCCAGGTTAATCTATTAGCTCACACTATGATAGTGTCACTAATTCCAGGTTAATCTATTAGCTCACACTATGATAGTGTCTCTAATTCCAGGTTAATCTATTAGCTCACACTATGATAGTGTCACTAATTCCAGGTTAATCTATTAGCTCACACTATGATAGTGCCTCTAATTCCAGGTTAATCTATTAGCTCGCACTATGATAGTGTCCCTAATTCCAGGTTAATCTATTAGCTCACACTATGATAGTGTCACTAATTCCAGGTTAATCTATTAGCTCACACTATGATAGTGTCACTAATTCCAGGTTAATCTATTAGCTCACACTATGATAGTGTCTCTAATTCCAGGTTAATCTATTAGCTCACACTATGATAGTGCCTCTAATTAGAGGTTAATCTATTAGCTCACACTATGATAGTGTCCCTAATTCCAGGTTAATCTATTAGCTCACACTATGATAGTGTCACTAATTCCAGGTTAATCTATTAGCTCACACTATGATAGTGTCTCTAATTCCAGGTTAATCTATTAGCTCACACTATGATAGTGCCTCTAATTCCAGGTTAATCTATTAGCTCACACTATGATAGTGTCTCTAATTCCAGGTTAATCTATTAGCTCACACTATGATAGTGTCTCTAATTCCAGGTTAATCTATTAGCTCACACTATGATAGTGCCTCTAATTCCAGGTTAATCTATTAGCTCACACTATGATAGTGCCTCTAATTCCAGGTTAATCTATTAGCTCACACTATGATAGTGTCCCTAATTCCAGGTTAATCTATTAGCTCACACTATGATAGTGTCACTAATTCCAGGTTAATCTATTAGCTCACACTATGATAGTGTCTCTAATTCCAGGTTAATCTATTAGCTCACACTATGATAGTGTCCCTAATTCCAGGTTAATCTATTAGCTCACACTATGATAGTGTCACTAATTCCAAGTTAATCTATTAGCTCACACTATGATAGTGTCTCTAATTCCAGGTTAATCTATTAGCTCACACTATGATAGTGTCACTAATTCCAGGTTAATCTATTAGCTCACACTATGATAGTGTCCCTAATTCCAGGTTAATCTATTAGCTCACACTATGATAGTGCCTCTAATTCCAGGTTAATCTATTAGCTCACACTATGATAGTGTCACTAATTCCAGGTTAATCTATTAGCTCACACTATGATAGTGTCACTAATTCCAGGTTAATCTATTAGCTCACACTATGATAGTGTCACTAATTCCAGGTTAATCTATTAGCTCACACTATGATAGTGCCTCTAATTCCAGGTTAATCTATTAGCTCACACTATGATAGTGTCTCTAATTCCAGGTTAATCTATTAGCTCACACTATGATAGTGTCTCTAATTCCAGGTTAATCTATTAGCTCACACTATGATAGTGCCTCTAATTCCAGGTTAATCTATTAGCTCACACTATGATAGTGCCTCTAATTCCAGGTTAATCTATTAGCTCACACTATGATAGTGTCACTAATTCCAGGTTAATCTATTAGCTCACACTATGATAGTGTCACTAATTCCAGGTTAATCTATTAGCTCACACTATGATAGTGTCACTAATTCCAGGTTAATCTATTAGCTCACACTATGATAGTGCCTCTAATTCCAGGTTAATCTATTAGCTCACACTATGATAGTGTCTCTAATTCCAGGTTAATCTATTAGCTCACACTATGATAGTGTCTCTAATTCCAGGTTAATCTATTAGCTCACACTATGATAGTGCCTCTAATTCCAGGTTAATCTATTAGCTCACACTATGATAGTGTCACTAATTCCAGGTTAATCTATTAGCTCACACTATGATAGTGCCTCTAATTCCAGGTTAATCTATTAGCTCACACTATGATAGTGTCACTAATTCCAGGTTAATCTATTAGCTCACACTATGATAGTGCCTCTAATTCCAGGTTAATCTATTAGCTCACACTATGATAGTGTCACTAATTCCAGGTTAATCTATTAGCTCACACTATGATAGTGTCACTAATTCCTGGTTAATCTATTAGCTCACACTATGATAGTGCCACTAATTCCAGGTTAATCTATTAGCTCACACTATGATAGTGTCCCTAATTCCAGGTTAATCTATTAGCTCACACTATGATAGTGTCACTAATTCCAGGTTAATCTATTAGCTCACACTATGATAGTGTCTCTAATTCCAGGTTAATCTATTAGCTCACACTATGATAGTGTTGTAACGGATCGCCTGGCACCCCGACTTGGTACCTCCGTTAAAGGATGCTCCTAGTGCTTCCTGAGGACTCCAAGCACTCTGGCAGACACCATAATCACCGAATCCAAGAAACCTTTAAATTCTCCCAAGCGTATGAATGCTGTAGACCATTGAATAGGAACCATACGAATAGGCTTGTACCCCTAGCAGTCAACTGGAACAGCATACAATAAATCCTTCCCCCAATAATGAGACGACACATCACTTTGAGGTTAAAACAGGAACTCTGGACTGGCTCATCCAGCCTGGCTTTTATTACACTAATCCCCATACAGGCCACACCCAGGGGGAGGCATAAAATAACCAATCACATACATGGTTCAGCCCACACATCCCCTCCCCTCAGATAACATTAAACTCAATTATCCGGTACACTTTTTCAGCCAAGTTCTGGATGTACCCCAAAACCCGGGGGTACACCTTTAAATCCAGCATCGCTGGATAGCCCTTATTCAGGGGGACAACATATCCAAAATTCAAGTAATTCGGATGAATGGTTCGTGAGATATGGGGTTCCAAAGATTTGACCGACCGCATGGGTAAAGTATCCGAAAACAGTTCCATGCATTTTGGCCCTGCGGTCGGTCACAAACAAGGGAATGAAAACAGGCGAATTGCCTGTGTTATAGAGCCTGGAGAGGGTTTGAATGAATTCCCTTGTTTATGGGGTTCTTTCTACCGAACGGCGGGTCATTCGGTAGTTTCCATACGAATTTCTGGAAGTATGGAGGTCTCAGCGGTGTTTGCCTAGTCAAGTGTCCGATTTTAGTTCCAGACACTCGACGGCAAAACACCGCTGTTCGGTAGTTTAAGATGGCCGCCGCCACGTGTTTGTTTCCCGAATGGCGGCCACCCAGAGGACAAAGAATACATTACACTGATTGCCAATTACCCGTTTGCAACATTGTTGCAAACTGTAATTGGAGGCACACTTATTCCTGGGTGGTCTGGTTGTTCGGTAGTTTCACTCAATATAATAAATGGAGTGATTCTACCGAACAATCAGTTGAATGCTGCATACATATCCCAGGTTAAACTTAATACACATATAATATTGTCCATAGATGCTGTTAAAAGGGCCAGTAGCAGCAATATACAGTACAATATGCCCCAAATAACCCAGGGGCCATAGTCAGCAGGTAGGAGGCTAGCAAACAGGCTTCTCCAGGGCCCAGTGGCGAGGTTGGTTTCGCCACAAGTGTCACTAATTCCAGGTTAATCTATTAGCTCACACTATGATAGTGTCTCTAATTCCAGGTTAATCTATTAGCTCACACTATGATAGTGTCACTAATTCCAGGTTAATCTATTAGCTCACACTATGATAGTGTCACTAATTCCAGGTTAATCTATTAGCTCACACTATGATAGTGTCACTAATTCCAGGTTAATCTATTAGCTCACACTATGATAGTGTCTCTAATTCCAGGTTAATCTATTAGCTCACACTATGATAGTGCCTCTAATTCCAGGTTAATCTATTAGCTCACACTATGATAGTGTCACTAATTCCAGGTTAATCTATTAGCTCACACTATGATAGTGTCACTAATTCCTGGTTAATCTATTAGCTCACACTATGATAGTGCCACTAATTCCAGGTTAATCTATTAGCTCACACTATGATAGTGTCCCTAATTCCAGGTTAATCTATTAGCTCACACTATGATAGTGTCACTAATTCCAGGTTAATCTATTAGCTCACACTATGATAGTGCCTCTAATTCCAGGTTAATCTATTAGCTCGCACTATGATAGTGTCCCTAATTCCAGGTTAATCTATTAGCTCACACTATGATAGTGTCACTAATTCCAGGTTAATCTATTAGCTCACACTATGATAGTGTCACTAATTCCAGGTTAATCTATTAGCTCACACTATGTCAGTGCCACTAATTCCAGGTTAATCTATTAGCTCACACTATGATAGTGTCACTAATTCCAGGTTAATCTATTAGCTCACACTATGATAGTGTCACTACTTCCTGGTTAATCTATTAGCTCACACTATGATAGTGTCACTAATTCCAGGTTAATCTATTAGCTCACACTATGATAGTGTCACTAATTCCAGGTTAATCTATTAGCTCACACTATGATAGTGTCACTAATTCCAGGTTAATCTATTAGCTCGCACTATGATAGTGTCACTAATTCCAGGTTAATCTATTAGCTCACACTATGATAGTGTCACTAATTCCAGGTTAATCTTTTAGCTCACACTATGATAGTGTCACTAATTCCAGGTTAATCTATTAGCTCACACTATGATAGTGTCACTAATTCCAGGTTAATCTATTAGCTCACACTATGATAGTGCCACTAATTCCAGGTTAATCTATTAGCTCACACTATGATAGTGTCACTAATTCCAGGTTAATCTATTAGCTCACACTATGATAGTGTCACTAATTCCAGGTTAATCTATTAGCTCACACTATGATAGTGTCACTAATTCCAGGTTAATCTATTAGCTCACACTATGATAGTGTCACTAATTCCAGGTTAATCTATTAGCTCACACTATGATAGTGTCACTAATTCCAGGTTAATCTATTAGCTCACACTATGATAGTGCCACTAATTCCAGGTTAATCTATTAGCTCACACTATGATAGTGTCACTAATTCCAGGTTAATCTTTTAGCTCACACTATGATAGTGTCACTAATTCCAGGTTAATCTATTAGCTCACACTATGATAGTGCCACTAATTCCAGGTTAATCTATTAGCTCACACTATGATAGTGTCTCTAATTCCAGGTTAATCTATTAGCTCACACTATGATAGTGTCACTAATTCCAGGTTAATCTATTAGCTCACACTATGATAGTGTCACTAATTCCAGGTTAATCTCTCAGCTCACACTATGATAGTGTCACTAATTCCAGGTTAATCTTTTAGCTCACACTATGATAGTGTCACTAATTCCAGGTTAATCTATTAGCTCACACTATGATAGTGTCTCTAATTCCAGGTTAATCTATTAGCTCACACTATGATAGTGCCTCTAATTCCAGGTTAATCTATTAGCTCACACTATGATAGTGTCACTAATTCCAGGTTAATCTATTAGCTCACACTATGATAGTGTCACTAATTCCTGGTTAATCTATTAGCTCACACTATGATAGTGCCACTAATTCCAGGTTAATCTATTAGCTCACACTATGATAGTGTCCCTAATTCCAGGTTAATCTATTAGCTCACACTATGATAGTGTCACTAATTCCAGGTTAATCTATTAGCTCACACTATGATAGTGCCTCTAATTCCAGGTTAATCTATTAGCTCACACTATGATAGTGTCACTAATTCCAGGTTAATCTATTAGCTCACACTATGATAGTGTCCCTAATTCCAGGTTAATCTATTAGCTCACACTATGATAGTGTCACTAATTCCAGGTTAATCTATTAGCTCACACTATGATAGTGTCTCTAATTCCAGGTTAATCTATTAGCTCACACTATGATAGTGTCACTAATTCCAGGTTAATCTATTAGCTCACACTATGATAGTGTCACTAATTCCTGGTTAATCTATTAGCTCACACTATGATAGTGTCACTAATTCCAGGTTAATCTATTCGCTCACACTATGATAGTGTCACTAATTCCAGGTTAATCTATTAGCTCACACTATGTCAGTGCCACTAATTCCAGGTTAATCTATTAGCTCACACTATGATAGTGTCACTAATTCCAGGTTAATCTATTAGCTCACACTATGATAGTGCCACCAATTCCAGGTTAATCTATTAGCTCACACTATGATAGTGCCTCTAATTCCAGGTTAATCTATTAGCTCACACTATGATAGTGCCTCTAATTCCAGGTTAATCTATTAGCTCACACTATGATAGTGCCTCTAATTCCAGGTTAATCTATTAGCTCACACTATGATAGTGTCCCTAATTCCAGGTTAATCTATTAGCTCACACTATGATAGTGTCACTAATTCCAGGTTAATCTATTAGCTCACACTATGATAGTGTCTCTAATTCCAGGTTAATCTATTAGCTCACACTATGATAGTGTCCCTAATTCCAGGTTAATCTATTAGCTCACACTATGATAGTGTCACTAATTCCAGGTTAATCTATTAGCTCACACTATGATAGTGTCTCTAATTCCAGGTTAATCTATTAGCTCACACTATGATAGTGTCACTAATTCCAGGTTAATCTATTAGCTCACACTATGATAGTGTCCCTAATTCCAGGTTAATCTATTAGCTCACACTATGATAGTGCCTCTAATTCCAGGTTAATCTATTAGCTCACACTATGATAGTGTCACTAATTCCAGGTTAATCTATTAGCTCACACTATGATAGTGTCACTAATTCCAGGTTAATCTATTAGCTCACACTATGATAGTGCCTCTAATTCCAGGTTAATCTATTAGCTCACACTATGATAGTGTCTCTAATTCCAGGTTAATCTATTAGCTCACACTATGATAGTGTCTCTAATTCCAGGTTAATCTATTAGCTCACACTATGATAGTGCCTCTAATTCCAGGTTAATCTATTAGCTCACACTATGATAGTGTCACTAATTCCAGGTTAATCTATTAGCTCACACTATGATAGTGCCTCTAATTCCAGGTTAATCTATTAGCTCACACTATGATAGTGTCACTAATTCCAGGTTAATCTATTAGCTCACACTATGATAGTGTCACTAATTCCAGGTTAATCTATTAGCTCACACTATGATAGTGTCACTAATTCCAGGTTAATCTATTAGCTCACACTATGATAGTGTCACTAATTCCAGGTTAATCTATTAGCTCACACTATGATAGTGTCTCTAATTCCAGGTTAATCTATTAGCTCACACTATGATAGTGCCTCTAATTCCAGGTTAATCTATTAGCTCACACTATGATAGTGTCACTAATTCCAGGTTAATCTATTAGCTCACACTATGATAGTGTCACTAATTCCTGGTTAATCTATTAGCTCACACTATGATAGTGTCCCTAATTCCAGGTTAATCTATTAGCTCACACTATGATAGTGTCACTAATTCCAGGTTAATCTATTAGCTCACACTATGATAGTGTCCCTAATTCCAGGTTAATCTATTAGCTCACACTATGATAGTGCCTCTAATTCCAGGTTAATCTATTAGCTCACACTATGATAGTGTCACTAATTCCAGGTTAATCTATTAGCTCACACTATGATAGTGTCACTAATTCCAGGTTAATCTATTATCTCACACTATGATAGTGTCACTAATTCCAGGTTAATCTATTAGCTCACACTATGATAGTGCATCTAATTCCAGGTTAATCTATTAGCTCACACTATGATAGTGCCTCTAATTCCAGGTTAATCTATTAGCTCACACTATGATAGTGTCTCTAATTCCAGGTTAATCTATTAGCTCACACTATGATAGTGTCTCTAATTCCAGGTTAATCTATTAGCTCACACTATGATAGTGCCTCTAATTCCAGGTTAATCTATTAGCTCACACTATGATAGTGTCACTAATTCCAGGTTAATCTATTAGCTCACACTATGATAGTGCCTCTAATTCCAGGTTAATCTATTAGCTCACACTATGATAGTGTCACTAATTCCAGGTTAATCTATTAGCTCACACTATGATAGTGTCACTAATTCCAGGTTAATCTATTAGCTCACACTATGATAGTGTCACTAATTCCAGGTTAATCTATTAGCTCACACTATGATAGTGTCACTAATTCCAGGTTAATCTATTAGCTCACACTATGATAGTGTCTCTAATTCCAGGTTAATCTATTAGCTCACACTATGATAGTGCCTCTAATTCCAGGTTAATCTATTAGCTCACACTATGATAGTGTCACTAATTCCAGGTTAATCTATTAGCTCACACTATGATAGTGTCACTAATTCCTGGTTAATCTATTAGCTCACACTATGATAGTGCCACTAATTCCAGGTTAATCTATTAGCTCACACTATGATAGTGTCCCTAATTCCAGGTTAATCTATTAGCTCACACTATGATAGTGTCACTAATTCCAGGTTAATCTATTAGCTCACACTATGATAGTGTCTCTAATTCCAGGTTAATCTATTAGCTCACACTATGATAGTGTCACTAATTCCAGGTTAATCTATTAGCTCACACTATGATAGTGTCTCTAATTCCAGGTTAATCTATTAGCTCACACTATGATAGTGTCACTAATTCCAGGTTAATCTATTAGCTCACACTATGATAGTGTCACTAATTCCAGGTTAATCTATTAGCTCACACTATGATAGTGTCACTAATTCCAGGTTAATCTATTAGCTCACACTATGATAGTGTCTCTAATTCCAGGTTAATCTATTAGCTCACACTATGATAGTGCCTCTAATTCCAGGTTAATCTATTAGCTCACACTATGATAGTGTCACTAATTCCAGGTTAATCTATTAGCTCACACTATGATAGTGTCACTAATTCCTGGTTAATCTATTAGCTCACACTATGATAGTGCCACTAATTCCAGGTTAATCTATTAGCTCACACTATGATAGTGTCCCTAATTCCAGGTTAATCTATTAGCTCACACTATGATAGTGTCACTAATTCCAGGTTAATCTATTAGCTCACACTATGATAGTGCCTCTAATTCCAGGTTAATCTATTAGCTCACACTATGATAGTGTCACTAATTCCAGGTTAATCTATTAGCTCACACTATGATAGTGTCCCTAATTCCAGGTTAATCTATTAGCTCACACTATGATAGTGTCACTAATTCCAGGTTAATCTATTAGCTCACACTATGATAGTGTCTCTAATTCCAGGTTAATCTATTAGCTCACACTATGATAGTGTCACTAATTCCAGGTTAATCTATTAGCTCACACTATGATAGTGTCACTAATTCCTGGTTAATCTATTAGCTCACACTATGATAGTGTCACTAATTCCAGGTTAATCTATTCGCTCACACTATGATAGTGTCACTAATTCCAGGTTAATCTATTAGCTCACACTATGTCAGTGCCACTAATTCCAGGTTAATCTATTAGCTCACACTATGATAGTGTCACTAATTCCAGGTTAATCTATTAGCTCACACTATGATAGTGCCTCTAATTCCAGGTTAATCTATTAGCTCACACTATGATAGTGCCTCTAATTCCAGGTTAATCTATTAGCTCACACTATGATAGTGTCACTAATTCCAGGTTAATCTATTAGCTCACACTATGATAGTGTCACTAATTCCAGGTTAATCTATTAGCTCACACTATGATAGTGTCACTAATTCCAGGTTAATCTATTAGCTCACACTATGATAGTGTCACTAATTCATGGTTAATCTATTAGCTCACACTATGATAGTGTCACTAATTCCAGGTTAATCTATTAGCTCACACTATGATAGTGTCACTAATTTCAGGTTAATCTATTAGCTCACACTATGATAGTGTCACTAATTCCAGGTTAATCTATTAGCTCGCACTATGATAGTGTCACTAATTCCAGGTTAATCTATTAGCTCACACTATGATAGTGTCACTAATTCCAGGTTAATCTTTTAGCTCACACTATGATAGTGTCACTAATTCCAGGTTAATCTATTAGCTCACACTATGTCAGTGCCACTAATTCCAGGTTAATCTATTAGCTCACACTATGATAGTGTCACTAATTCCAGGTTAATCTATTAGCTCACACTATGATAGTGTCACTAATTCCAGGTTAATCTATTAGCTCACACTATGATAGTGTCACTAATTCCAGGTTAATCTATTAGCTCACACTATGATAGTGTCACTAATTCCAGGTTAATCTATTAGCTCACACTATGATAGTGTCGCTAATTCCAGGTTAATCTATTAGCTCGCACTATGATAGTGTCACTAATTCCAGGTTAATCTATTAGCTCACACTATGATAGTGTCACTAATTCCAGGTTAATCTTTTAGCTCACACTATGATAGTGTCACTAATTCCAGGTTAATCTATTAGCTCACACTATGTCAGTGCCACTAATTCCAGGTTAATCTATTAGCTCACACTATGATAGTGCCTCTAATTCCAGGTTAATCTATTAGCTCGCACTATGATAGTGTCCCTAATTCCAGGTTAATCTATTAGCTCACACTATGATAGTGTCACTAATTCCAGGTTAATCTATTAGCTCACACTATGATAGTGTCACTAATTCCAGGTTAATCTATTAGCTCACACTATGATAGTGTCTCTAATTCCAGGTTAATCTATTAGCTCACACTATGATAGTGTCACTAATTCCAGGTTAATCTATTAGCTCACACTATGATAGTGTCCCTAATTCCAGGTTAATCTATTAGCTCACACTATGATAGTGCCTCTAATTCCAGGTTAATCTATTAGCTCACACTATGATAGTGTCACTAATTCCAGGTTAATCTATTAGCTCACACTATGATAGTGTCACTAATTCCAGGTTAATCTATTAGCTCACACTATGATAGTGTCACTAATTCCAGGTTAATCTATTAGCTCACACTATGATAGTGCCTCTAATTCCAGGTTAATCTATTAGCTCACACTATGATAGTGTCTCTAATTCCAGGTTAATCTATTAGCTCACACTATGATAGTGTCTCTAATTCCAGGTTAATCTATTAGCTCACACTATGATAGTGCCTCTAATTCCAGGTTAATCTATTAGCTCACACTATGATAGTGCCTCTAATTCCAGGTTAATCTATTAGCTCACACTATGATAGTGTCACTAATTCCAGGTTAATCTATTAGCTCACACTATGATAGTGTCACTAATTCCAGGTTAATCTATTAGCTCACACTATGATAGTGTCACTAATTCCAGGTTAATCTATTAGCTCACACTATGATAGTGCCTCTAATTCCAGGTTAATCTATTAGCTCACACTATGATAGTGTCTCTAATTCCAGGTTAATCTATTAGCTCACACTATGATAGTGTCTCTAATTCCAGGTTAATCTATTAGCTCACACTATGATAGTGCCTCTAATTCCAGGTTAATCTATTAGCTCACACTATGATAGTGTCACTAATTCCAGGTTAATCTATTAGCTCACACTATGATAGTGCCTCTAATTCCAGGTTAATCTATTAGCTCACACTATGATAGTGTCACTAATTCCAGGTTAATCTATTAGCTCACACTATGATAGTGTCACTAATTCCAGGTTAATCTATTAGCTCACACTATGATAGTGTCACTAATTCCAGGTTAATCTATTAGCTCACACTATGATAGTGTCACTAATTCCAGGTTAATCTATTAGCTCACACTATGATAGTGTCTCTAATTCCAGGTTAATCTATTAGCTCACACTATGATAGTGCCTCTAATTCCAGGTTAATCTATTAGCTCACACTATGATAGTGTCACTAATTCCAGGTTAATCTATTAGCTCACACTATGATAGTGTCACTAATTCCTGGTTAATCTATTAGCTCACACTATGATAGTGCCACTAATTCCAGGTTAATCTATTAGCTCACACTATGATAGTGTCCCTAATTCCAGGTTAATCTATTAGCTCACACTATGATAGTGTCACTAATTCCAGGTTAATCTATTAGCTCACACTATGATAGTGTCTCTAATTCCAGGTTAATCTATTAGCTCACACTATGATAGTGTTGTAACGGATCGCCTGGCACCCCGACTTGGTACCTCCGTTAAAGGATGCTCCTAGTGCTTCCTGAGGACTCCAAGCACTCTGGCAGACACCATAATCACCGAATCCAAGAAACCTTTAAATTCTCCCAAGCGTATGAATGCTGTAGACCATTGAATAGGAACCATACGAATAGGCTTGTACCCCTAGCAGTCAACTGGAACAGCATACAATAAATCCTTCCCCCAATAATGAGACGACACATCACTTTGAGGTTAAAACAGGAACTCTGGACTGGCTCATCCAGCCTGGCTTTTATTACACTAATCCCCATACAGGCCACACCCAGGGGGAGGCATAAAATAACCAATCACATACATGGTTCAGCCCACACATCCCCTCCCCTCAGATAACATTAAACTCAATTATCCGGTACACTTTTTCAGCCAAGTTCTGGATGTACCCCAAAACCCGGGGGTACACCTTTAAATCCAGCATCGCTGGATAGCCCTTATTCAGGGGGACAACATATCCAAAATTCAAGTAATTCGGATGAATGGTTCGTGAGATATGGGGTTCCAAAGATTTGACCGACCGCATGGGTAAAGTATCCGAAAACAGTTCCATGCATTTTGGCCCTGCGGTCGGTCACAAACAAGGGAATGAAAACAGGCGAATTGCCTGTGTTATAGAGCCTGGAGAGGGTTTGAATGAATTCCCTTGTTTATGGGGTTCTTTCTACCGAACGGCGGGTCATTCGGTAGTTTCCATACGAATTTCTGGAAGTATGGAGGTCTCAGCGGTGTTTGCCTAGTCAAGTGTCCGATTTTAGTTCCAGACACTCGACGGCAAAACACCGCTGTTCGGTAGTTTAAGATGGCCACCGCCACGTGTTTGTTTCCCGAATGGCGGCCACCCAGAGGACAAAGAATACATTACACTGATTGCCAATTACCCGTTTGCAACATTGTTGCAAACTGTAATTGGAGGCACACTTATTCCTGGGTGGTCTGGTTGTTCGGTAGTTTCACTCAATATAATAAATGGAGTGATTCTACCGAACAAACATGAGAATGCTGCATACATATCCCAGGTTAAACTTAATACACATATAATATTACAGGCAGTACACTAGAATATGTATCACAGTCTTAAAGGGACAGTAGTCCCAATATGTCCATAGATGCTGTTAAAAGGGCCAGTAGCAGCAATATACAGTACAATATGCCCCAAATAACCCAGGTGCCATAGTCAGCAGGTAGGAGGCTAGCAAACAGGCTTCTCCAGGGCCCAGTGGCGAGGTTGGTTTCGCCACATTTCTCCCCTTTTCCAAACAGACTAACAGGGTACCTGACCTCTTGCCGGTCAGTGCCCTTGTTAGTCCAGCAGCCCACCCACAAAACAGAAACAGCAGTACAGCCCACCCACAATAAATGGTTACTACACCTGAGTAAGAGAAAAACTTGTCCAGGTCCAGGTGCCTCACCATGGCTGTGTGGGGGACTGGTAGGCTGTTTTGGTGGGTTGCTGAGTGGGCAGAGCCCAGCGGTACTCTGCCCTGGTGCCAGCACTACCCCGGGAGTAGTCTGGTTGGAGCCTTGCTGGAGACCGACTGCCTCCCCTTTAGCTGCGCAGCTCTGCTGCTGGAGACCGACTGTCTCCCCTTGAGTTACACAGCTCTGCTGCTGGAGACAGACTGTCTCCCCTTTGGCTAAACAGCCCTGTTGTGGGGGGGCAGGACCGACCGTCCCTACCCCCTGTGCTGGAAGTGCAGAGACCACGGTCCCATCTGCACAGGTGTGGGGCTTACAGTCTCCCCCTGGTACATTAAGCTGTCGCTGGGGAGAGGTGGTAACCAGCTCCTCTCCCGTTAGAACACTCTGCCCATCGCTGATCCGTCGCTGGGGAGAGGTGGTAACAATCTCCTCTCCCATTAGAACACTCTGCCCATTGATGATCTGCCGCTGGGGAGAGGAGGTAACAATCTCCTCTCCCATGCCTACTTTCAGTCTTTGTGGAGGGAGACCGACTGTCTCTCCTCCCAATTCAGTGTCCTGCTGCTGGGGAATAGAGACTGGGCTCTCTATTCCCAAACAATCATGCTGCTGCTGGGGGGTAGGACCAACTACCTCTGCCCCCTGTAACTCAGCCTGCCGCTGGGGAATGGAGACTGGGCTCCCAATTCCCTGTGATTCACACTGCCGCTGGGGAATGGAGACTGGGCTCCCAATTCCCAACAAATCACACTGCCGCTGGGGAGGGAGGACGGCCCCTTCAGCTCCCTGTAACTTGGGCGCAGAGACCACGGTCCCATCTGCGCTGGTGAGGGGTTTTCTGTCTCCCCTTGGTGGGTTAGGTTGTCGGTGGGGAGAGGGGGTATCAGGCGTCTCTCCCTGCACTGTAGACTGCCGCTGGGGATCAGGGCTGACCCTCTGTACTCCCTGTAGGCAGGGCGCAGAGACCACAGTCCCATCTGCGCTGGTGAGGGGCTTACTGTCTCCCCTTGGTGAGCTGTGCTGCCGCTGGGGAGAGGTAATAACAGGCTCCTCTCCCTGAACCGTAGACTGCCGCTGGGGATCTGGGCCAACTGCCCAGCATCCCTGTAGGGCCGGTAGAGAGATCTCGGTCCCATCTTCACCTGCCATCTGTGGGTCTCTCCAGGACCAGTCTATGAGGTCCCCAACTTCTGCAGCTGGTAGTGAAGCAGGGGGTACCTCAGCCACCTTTTCCCAGCTGTAGGCTAGCAGGTCTGGGTCTGCCACCCAGTTTTCCCGGTCTGCGTCCCTGCTATGCGGCTGGCAGGAATTTAATAGTTCTACATAGTCCATCTCCAGCTCTCGTTCCATGGCAGCGAAACGGCGGAGGTCTTGTCCCAGTCCAATAGATCTCGGGCCCTGTATCATCTCACCTCGGTAATGAAAGATAGCCCAGTACCGTGACTCTGCTGGACTGCCGAAGTCGACATCCTCCACTAAGGCTTTCCACAACAGGCCAGGGCTCGTGTAGTTCTCCCCCTCTGGCTGGATGCCCTCAGCCCTCCACGTCTCTGGCTGGACAGTGCACCACCACAGTGCCCGGTATGAGGTGTCCAAGCTCAGTTCCCTTTCCACGAGGTACTCGAGTTGTCTTACCCGCTGCCCTCCAGGTTGGTCTCCCAGAAGCGGCATCCGCCAGGCCATTTGTTCCTCCAACCGGTATGCGACACCAGGAAGGCGCTGCTGCCGTTGATACTGGACTTCCTCCAGGGCATCGTACCATAATTCTATCCGGGCATTATCTCTCCATTCTAATTCACTCTCTTCCTCAGGTGTGTGTGTTGCCCAGGGGTCTACGAACCCCATTTTCCCAAATCTTTATGTAAACAGGGACGCTGTATGTACACCAGCGTCGCCCTCAATTGTAAATCCAAACGCACTGTGTCTCCGAGCTGCTTTACCTCGCACTAGGACGCCATCCCACCGCTTGCCACCAATGTAACGGATCGCCTGGCACCCCGACTTGGTACCTCCGTTAAAGGATGCTCCTAGTGCTTCCTGAGGACTCCAAGCACTCTGGCAGACACCATAATCACCGAATCCAAGAAACCTTTAAATTCTCCCAAGCGTATGAATGCTGTAGACCATTGAATAGGAACCATACGAATAGGCTTGTACCCCTAGCAGTCAACTGGAACAGCATACAATAAATCCTTCCCCCAATAATGAGACGACACATCACTTTGAGGTTAAAACAGGAACTCTGGACTGGCTCATCCAGCCTGGCTTTTATTACACTAATCCCCATACAGGCCACACCCAGGGGGAGGCATAAAATAACCAATCACATACATGGTTCAGCCCACACATCCCCTCCCCTCAGATAACATTAAACTCAATTATCCGGTACACTTTTTCAGCCAAGTTCTGGATGTACCCCAAAACCCGGGGGTACACCTTTAAATCCAGCATTGCTGGCTTGCCCTTATTCAGGGGGACAACATATCCAAAATTCAAGTAATTCGGATGAATGGTTCGTGAGATATGGGGTTCCAAAGATTTGACCGACCGCATGGGTAAAGTATCCGAAAACAGTTCCATGCATTTTGGCCCTGCGGTCGGTCACAAACAAGGGAATGAAAACAGGCGAATTGCCTGTGTTATAGAGCCTGGAGAGGGTTTGAATGAATTCCCTTGTTTATGGGGTTCTTTCTACCGAACGGCGGGTCATTCGGTAGTTTCCATACGAATTTCTGGAAGTATGGAGGTCTCAGCGGTGTTTGCCTAGTCAAGTGTCCGATTTTAGTTCCAGACACTCGACGGCAAAACACCGCTGTTCGGTAGTTTAAGATGGCCGCCGCCACGTGTTTGTTTCCCGAATGGCGGCCACCCAGAGGACAAAGAATACATTACACTGATTGCCAATTACCCGTTTGCAACATTGTTGCAAACTGTAATTGGAGGCACACTTATTCCTGGGTGGTCTGGTTGTTCGGTAGTTTCACTCAATATAATAAATGGAGTGATTCTACCGAACAATCAGTTGAATGCTGCATACATATCCCAGGTTAAACTTAATACACATATAATATTGTCCATAGATGCTGTTAAAAGGGCCAGTAGCAGCAATATACAGTACAATATGCCCCAAATAACCCAGGGGCCATAGTCAGCAGGTAGGAGGCTAGCAAACAGGCTTCTCCAGGGCCCAGTGGCGAGGTTGGTTTCGCCACAAGTGTCACTAATTCCAGGTTAATCTATTAGCTCACACTATGATAGTGTCTCTAATTCCAGGTTAATCTATTAGCTCACACTATGATAGTGTCACTAATTCCAGGTTAATCTATTAGCTCACACTATGATAGTGTCACTAATTCCAGGTTAATCTATTAGCTCACACTATGATAGTGTCACTAATTCCAGGTTAATCTATTAGCTCACACTATGATAGTGTCTCTAATTCCAGGTTAATCTATTAGCTCACACTATGATAGTGCCTCTAATTCCAGGTTAATCTATTAGCTCACACTATGATAGTGTCACTAATTCCAGGTTAATCTATTAGCTCACACTATGATAGTGTCACTAATTCCTGGTTAATCTATTAGCTCACACTATGATAGTGCCACTAATTCCAGGTTAATCTATTAGCTCACACTATGATAGTGTCCCTAATTCCAGGTTAATCTATTAGCTCACACTATGATAGTGTCACTAATTCCAGGTTAATCTATTAGCTCACACTATGATAGTGCCTCTAATTCCAGGTTAATCTATTAGCTCGCACTATGATAGTGTCCCTAATTCCAGGTTAATCTATTAGCTCACACTATGATAGTGTCACTAATTCCAGGTTAATCTATTAGCTCACACTATGATAGTGTCACTAATTCCAGGTTAATCTATTAGCTCACACTATGTCAGTGCCACTAATTCCAGGTTAATCTATTAGCTCACACTATGATAGTGTCACTAATTCCAGGTTAATCTATTAGCTCACACTATGATAGTGTCACTACTTCCTGGTTAATCTATTAGCTCACACTATGATAGTGTCACTAATTCCAGGTTAATCTATTAGCTCACACTATGATAGTGTCACTAATTCCAGGTTAATCTATTAGCTCACACTATGATAGTGTCACTAATTCCAGGTTAATCTATTAGCTCGCACTATGATAGTGTCACTAATTCCAGGTTAATCTATTAGCTCACACTATGATAGTGTCACTAATTCCAGGTTAATCTTTTAGCTCACACTATGATAGTGTCACTAATTCCAGGTTAATCTATTAGCTCACACTATGATAGTGTCACTAATTCCAGGTTAATCTATTAGCTCACACTATGATAGTGCCACTAATTCCAGGTTAATCTATTAGCTCACACTATGATAGTGTCACTAATTCCAGGTTAATCTATTAGCTCACACTATGATAGTGTCACTAATTCCAGGTTAATCTATTAGCTCACACTATGATAGTGTCACTAATTCCAGGTTAATCTATTAGCTCACACTATGATAGTGTCACTAATTCCAGGTTAATCTATTAGCTCACACTATGATAGTGTCACTAATTCCAGGTTAATCTATTAGCTCACACTATGATAGTGCCACTAATTCCAGGTTAATCTATTAGCTCACACTATGATAGTGTCACTAATTCCAGGTTAATCTTTTAGCTCACACTATGATAGTGTCACTAATTCCAGGTTAATCTATTAGCTCACACTATGATAGTGCCACTAATTCCAGGTTAATCTATTAGCTCACACTATGATAGTGTCTCTAATTCCAGGTTAATCTATTAGCTCACACTATGATAGTGTCACTAATTCCAGGTTAATCTATTAGCTCACACTATGATAGTGTCACTAATTCCAGGTTAATCTCTCAGCTCACACTATGATAGTGTCACTAATTCCAGGTTAATCTTTTAGCTCACACTATGATAGTGTCACTAATTCCAGGTTAATCTATTAGCTCACACTATGATAGTGTCACTAATTCCAGGTTAATCTATTAGCTCACACTATGATAGTGTCACTAATTCCAGGTTAATCTATTAGCTCACACTATGATAGTGTCTCTAATTCCAGGTTAATCTATTAGCTCACACTATGATAGTGTCACTAATTCCAGGTTAATCTCTCAGCTCACACTATGATAGTGTCACTAATTCCAGGTTAATCTATTAGCTCACACTATGATAGTGTCACTAATTCCAGGTTAATCTATTAGCTCACACTATGATAGTGCCTCTAATTCCAGGTTAATCTATTAGCTCACACTATGATAGTGTCACTAATTCCAGGTTAATCTATTAGCTCACACTATGATAGTGTCTCTAATTCCAGGTTAATCTATTAGCTCACACTATGATAGTGCCTCTAATTCCAGGTTAATCTATTAGCTCACACTATGATAGTGTCACTAATTCCAGGTTAATCTATTAGCTCACACTATGATAGTGTCACTAATTCCAGGTTAATCTATTAGCTCACACTATGATAGTGTCACTAATTCCAGGTTAATCTATTAGCTCACACTATGATAGTGTCACTAATTCCAGGTTAATCTATTAGCTCACACTATGATAGTGCCTCTAATTCCAGGTTAATCTATTAGCTCACACTATGATAGTGTCCCTAATTCCAGGTTAATCTATTAGCTCACACTATGATAGTGTCACTAATTCCAGGTTAATCTATTAGCTCACACTATGATAGTGTCACTAATTCCAGGTTAATCTATTAGCTCGCACTATGATAGTGTCACTAATTCCAGGTTAATCTATTAGCTCACACTATGATAGTGTCACTAATTCCAGGTTAATCTATTAGCTCACACTATGATAGTGTCACTAATTCCAGGTTAATCTATTAGCTCACACTATGATAGTGTCACTAATTCCTGGAACGAGGAATGGCAGAGTAGAATTGAACCTGTGGGTTAGATATGTTTTACATATATTGGGCTGGAGCAACAAACCATAATCAGTCATATTGCTTGTTTTACCCCAATTTGCTTCCAAAATATCTGCCTTTTACTCTGATAATCTAACACACAATGGGTTCACTGATAGTGGTGCAACAGTGGCACCCAGTGGACATTTTAGAAACTACACACAGTGAGCTGTTTTATAGTCAATTTATGGAGATATACATTCTTAGAATATTATTTATTAAATAGAGACTAACTAGGTCTATGAAGGTTGATTTAACGTTAATTCAAAGCAAATTTCAAATTTAAGGTAAAAATAGCTGTAACGAACCCCTTGTATTTCGTATACTCTGTTCGTTCGCACCCCCCCAAAATGCTAGAGGCATTACAAGTGATTATAGCCATTAACATAGAATGCTAGTTCGTACTCTCCCGAAATCCAAAGGTCGTGGGAAAAATCAATCGGTTCGCCATTTGCATACCCAAACATCAGTCGAGACTTGATGAAGGGTACAACTCGAATGTTTTATTCTGGCCAAATGGCCTACTTATTTACACAGACCCCTAGCATGTGGTCTCAAGCAAAGACATAATAAAACATGCCCAAAACACTCCCACAACACGCCCCGGAGTCTCTTTGTCTGGGAGATAATTAAGTGTACTTTGCTTAAACTAATTATCTCCCAGGCACTAGGTACAAAATATAAAATCTATAATACCCCCACAAATCTTTTATCCCCGGATAGCCTATATCCGAGTGCCCAGTGTCCAAATAGCACTCAGATCCCACGAATTACCCACCAGAGTAAAGTTTTGACCGACCTTTCCGGAATCCCAAAATGAAAGAAATACAGAATGGTTCCCCTGGCTCATAGGTAGCAATTGTTCGCCTTGTTCATGTGAACAATCCTACTGAACAGCGCTCTCCTGGCTTGTCATCGAAAGAAGCAGGCGTTCGTGCCAAATCACCGGTGCTCACGGTGTTGAGTGTCCACGTTAGAGTTCGACAACTAGGTACTGCTGCCTGCTTTCGGGAGACAAGATGAGCACTTAAGTTCATTGTTTCTGTGAGGATGGTCGGTGTTCAGTAGATTAGTCTACCGAACGCAGGGGAAAATAACTGGGACAAAGAAATATGGGTTTTGTCACATTGCTCGACCCCCGTTCCATAGTGTGGCATACCCGCCTAGACCCTGACCACACTACCTGTCTGGGAAGGGACTTTTTGGTCAGGTCAGTGAGAGGCTTAGCGAGGGCACTGTAGTCGGGAACAAACTTGCGGTAGTAGCCCGCGGGTACCTAGAAATGATAGTACCTGCATCTTGGTACGGGGTTGGGACCAATTGGCAATAGCCTCTACCTAGGCGGTGTCACGTCCTGCTCTGTTCTGTGGAGATGTCTGGCCTTGGCTTCTAGTATCCAGTACTCTTGTTACAATTCTTGCTTAGTTTTTCTTGGTTTTTGGTTTTCTATTCTACGTCTGGTTTTCTTTATGCTGGGATTTCTGGGTTCATTCCTGTAATCCATCCCTGGGATTCCCAGTCTCCAGGTTTCATTTATATGTTTGTTTTATGTTGCCACACTCATTCACTCTGTTTCAGTGTTCCTGCAGGCAGCTCCTCAAGGCTTCTGCCCTTTCTTGCAGGTAAGTGCTATATATGTATTTTGGTTGTTTTAGCATACATTAGGCAGTGTAGGACCTGCCAGATACGGGGTACATTGGCGTTGTTGGCAGGCTTATGCAATGTATGATCATATAGTGTGACTAAATCCCCATTATTTCCATATGTAGTACTTAGTTATTTCTCCTCTTTTTTTGCCTATGTTATCTTGTCTTGTTTTAGTTTGTATACCCAGTCCATGTACAGTCCTGTCCAGTCATGCCCATGTTATGTTTATGTTTTCCTCATGTCTTGTGTATATGTTCTGGGTTTAGCTTACTATCCTTCTCTGGTTCTCGGTTCTACTAGTTCTGTCTTGTTTTCCTGTTTGGTGCCTATCTCTAGTCTTGCCTTGTTTCTAGTACTGGATACAATCTTGCTGCAGAGCCTCCCTATTCAGCTCCTGGGAGGTCTGCTAATTTCCATGCTCCTAGTTCCTGGTATCCGCTAAAGCTGATTCAGGGTCTTGGTATGTGGCTGCAAAAACGCTGGTGCTCAACACCAGGGGGCGTGCGGCTACCCTGCACCAGACCCTGCTAATCCACCTCCACGCTGTGACTCCTACTTTGAACATCAGGCATACTGGGTCCTGGTCCTTGCTCCGCCGCCTGGACTGTGTCTGGGTCCCGGGCACCGGACTGCCACCCTGACAGGCGGGTTCTGGTCGCTGATGTACAGAACCTACTCTATGGCTGAGATACTGTACATGGGCCATACCGACATGGCACTTGTCTGGCTTCAGTGTGAGCCCAGCTGCCTGAATTCTCTTAAGTATCATAGACGGGTGTCTAAGGTGATCCTCCCATGTGCGACTGTAGATGGCTATGTCATCTAAATACACACATATAAATTCCGGAAATCCCTCGGCCATCCACTGAAAGGTAGACGGGGCATTTTTCATCCCGAAAGGCATAACCTTGAACTGGTATAGCCCAAACGGGGTGACAAATGCAAACTTAGGGATAGCCATTGGCTCCAGGGGGATTTGCCAATAACCCTTGCACAGATCTATGGTAGTTAAGTAATTCCCCCATGGGCCATACGATCTAGCAGCTCATCTATCCGGGGCATAGGGTAAGCATCCGTGACTGTCCGGTCATTAAGTTTCCGGTAGTTGATATAGAAGCGAGTCGTACTGTCTCGCTTAGGTACCAGCACTACCATAGAGGCCCAGGGGTTCTAAGATGGCTCTATGACCCCTATGCTTAACATGTCCTGTATTTCTTTCAGCATGTTCTCTCTAACTGCTTTAGGGATGCGGTAGGTTTGTTCCCGTAGTGGGGGTTGTCCCTGGGTCTCTACTCGGTGGACCGCAGCGGAGGTGTAGCCAGATAGGCAGAAAACATTTTCCGGTATCCCTAAAGTAGCTGGGCGGCCTCAGCTTTTTCTAGGGGGGTTAGCTTTTCCCCTAGGCTGATCTGCTTTATGCTGCCCGAGGATGGGGCAAGCAGGTCAGAAAAGGGCAGATTCTCAATATCCTTGAAATAGGGGGGCGCATACCACAGCCCCGTCGTCTGTCCTCTCGAAATAGGGTTTTAACATGTTCACATGAAAGGATCGTTGTATCCTTACATTTGAACATTTTCCTACAATATAGGTAATGTCGCTTATGCGCTCCACTACCCGGAAGGGTCCCTGCCAGGCGGGCTGAAGCTGGTCCTTTTTGGTATTTCTAGGACCCCATCTCGGGCACCCCTATTAGACCACCTCTTCTGGCATCGCTGATCCGCCTGCAGATTCTCCCTAACGGAGTCAGTGAGAACCTGCAGGCGATCCCTCAACTCCAGGACATAGGGTACCATAAGGGATCCCTCCCTCTCCTGTGTCACCCTCCCAATGCTCCCTTATGAGGTCCATACTTTTCTCCCGTGTAGGAGTTCGAAGGGGGAGAACCCTGTGGACTCCTGGGGCACTTTGTGGTAGGCAAACAGGAGGTGGAAAAGGAATGTTTTGAGCTTTTGTTTGATTGTACCATTAAAACGTTCAGAGTCCATTTGTCTGGGGATGGTAGGGAGAACTAAACAGGGGTTCTACTCCGCAACTCTGTCACAATTGCTGGGTCACAGTTGCCATAATTTGGGTTCCCTGGTCAGACACGATCTCCAGAGGGAAACCTACTCTAGTAAATATGTTAACTAGGGCCTCAGCTACGGTTTCTGCCTCTACAGTAGGGAGGGCTACTGCCTCTCGATACCAAGTAGCATAGTCTGCCACGGTAAAAAATGATTTTTTGCCCGAGGTGTTGGGGTAACTGAGGGGGCCTATCAAGTCCACCGCTACTTAGTGGAAGGGTTTCTCGATTATGGGTAACGGGTGTAACTTGGCCTTGTGATGGCCACCTCTTTTTCCTATCTTTTCTCAGACATCACAGGTCCTGCAGTAATTCTGGCCAAAAGAAGGTCTAGGTTAACTAGTCTTTAGTTTTCCGGATACCCAGATGTCCTACTAGGGAAATGTAATGGCTAAGTTTCACTAGCTCAACCAGCTGTCCAAATAGTGCTCAGATCCCACGAATACAGCCGCATTGTCACCGGGGTAAAGTTTTGACTTTACTTTTTCGGGAGTCCCAAAATGAATGAAATACAGAACGGTTCCCCTGGCTCATAGGTAGCAATTGTTTGCCTTGTTCTTGCGAACAATCCTACTGAACAGCGCTCTCCTGGCTTGTTGTGGAAAGAAGCAGGAGTTTGTGCCAAATCACCGGTGTTCCTGGGGTCGAGTGTCCGCGTTAGAGTTCCAGACACTCGACGACTAGGTGCCTGACAACATGACCGCCATTTTCCAGCGCACTTGTTGTTCGGTTTTACGAACAGCGGCCGACAAGGGAGTGGACTTAACTTTGTGGTTACTTTCAAGCTAATTGAGCCAGAGGGCTGTCGGTGTTCGGTAGATTAGTCTACCGAACGCAGGGAAAAATAACTGGGACAAAGAAATATGGGGTTTTATCACAATAGCCAAACTAGAAACATTCTCAAAACAGCTGTGCTTTCAGTTTCCTTATTTTGCCTTAAAATAGATTTCCGGACAATTGTTGCTTTAGTAAATACCAAGTGTGTGTTGTAAGCCAGTTCTGGTTTACTTTGTCTGTAATACCCCTGTGTGTGTTGTACAGCCAGTTCTGGTTTATTTTGTCTGTAATACCCCTGTGTGTGTGTTGCGAGCCAGTTCTGGTTTATTTTGTCTGTAATACTCGCTGTGTGTGTTGTAGAGCCAGTTCTGGTTTATTTTGTCTGTAATACCCGCTGTGTGTGTTGTACAGCCAGTTCTGGTTTATTTTGGTTAATATTCTGTCTGTATTCACATACACTGTGGATGACGTTTTGGATTTACTGTAATATTGTCTATGTTTCCAAGCGTCTATTAATTTGGATGACTCTTTATCATTCACATTATATTCTCTGTGTGTTTTATTGACAGTCAAGGAATGAGTACCCTGTATAAGAAACGGCTACTGTAGTATTTTATTGTAATAATTATAAATATAGCGAAGTGGTAGCGAATATCTAATTTGGCAAGATATCGATTCCAGTAGTCTGTCCCACAATTTCCTTAATTACTCATGTTAATCACATTTTCATTGTGCAAAGAAATGCAAGAAAAAAATACAAAATATGGGTATAAATAATAGTTACTATTCTACAGGAAGTGGAATGGTACTGTTAATAAATCTAAAATATGAATAATTATTAGTCACAAGGAGGTTAGCCTAACTAGCTCTTTTATATATTTATAGATGATCATTTTCATTTATAAGGCACTCCTTAACTTCACTAAGTTAAAGTTGTGTTGGTGCTTATAGTGTCCCTTTTAACAGCAATAAACAGGGTGGTGTTTGGATTCCAATCAACTAGAGGAGTTCTATCGGCCAACATTTTTGGGGCTCAGGGACTGTTTTAAGAATAGTCAGCAGGTCATCAGATGCCTCTGCTTATAATAACATTTTACTTGAAATCTAACAAATGTTTCTATAATGATTGAACTGATATTGTATGCTAGTAATATTCTGTCAATGTTTATCCTATATTACTTGGAATGCATTTTCTATAATTGCGATTTAAACGTTCATTATATGGGATTCCTGATAGCAAAGTCTTTCAACCAATGTTAAAGGGACACTGTAGGAACCCAGACAACTTCAGCCAATTGAAGTGGTCTGGGTACAGTATCCCTATTGCACCTAGTGCTGAAATATTTACATTGCAGCCAGGGCTGGTGCTTCGTATTGGCCAACTAGGCGCTGCTTAAAGGGGGGCGCCGGGAGGAGCTTTACTGCTCTGCTCATTTGGCCACCCTTCTATGTTTGAATAATGATGCAAATCGTGCCGCCAGCCACGTTACCAGGTGCTAGGGAGCACTTACATGGCTGCTGACCAGCGCCCGGTGTAACACTGGTCTGGCGTCATCCACTTCAGCCTGCTCAGCCAGGACCCCCACAAAGACTTGCATTGACGCAGCAGTGCAAGGGCGCTTCAATTCTTCTCTCCCTTCCCTTGCCCTGTACATAGGGACAAGTGGGCGGGATAATAGCAAGGGCTAGGCTGAGACGGAGTGAAGGCGGCCAGGCACAGGAAGCTGCCAGGAACACATGAAAAGCAGTCAAATATGAAAAAAGGTAAGTGGGTCAATGGGACATCACAATGTGTTTTTGTGAAGAATTTGTTTGTGTATTTCAGTCTGTATGGGTCAGTGTGTGTCTGTCACGGTAATATACCCCAACACGCAGGAATAGTTCAATAGTCAAGAGACAAGAAACCAGGGTTCGTCTTACCGGACCTTAGAATGGCCGGACTAGGACGAGTAAGAAAGACAGAGTCTAGAACAAGCCGAGGTCAAGGGAACTGAGAGACAGCGTAACGTAGAACAAGCCGAGGACTGGTACACAGAGGACAAAACAGCGGATAAGCAAGCAAGGATAAGGAGAGAGCGGAGTCAGGAACAAAGCCAAGGTCAAGCACCAAAAAACCAACTGAACGATACAAGCACTAAAGGGAACTGGACAGAAACCACGATAGGGCAAGGAGCAAGGGAAACAGGTGAGTATAAATACCCTAAAGTTCACTTTGATTGGCCCCTGTCATATCCACGCCCCCAAAACGTGAGTGTATGGGGAACGTGGCATGACAGGGGCCAATGGGAGACTGATTCTAATTTAGTCTCCCACTGTCCCTTTAAGAGCGCGCCCGAGACGCGCGGCGCGCTCTTAGTGTCGGGCGGGACACGTGACCGCTTCTCGCGGTCACTGCCCGCCTGACTGATCTTATCGTTGGCTGAGCCGCGCGCGGCTCGTGCAGGAGCAGGGCCGCGCGCGGCGAGAAGAGAGGACCCCGGCCGGCCCCTGGAGAGGGTAAGTACCGCTACAGTGTCGGCGTGGCCCGTGGGTCAGTGTGTGTCGGCATGGGTCAGTGTGTGTCGGCGTGGGTCAGTGTGTGTCGGCGTGGGTCAGTGTGTGTCGGCGTGGGTCAGTGTGTGTCGGCGTGGGTCAGTGTGTGTCGGCGTGGGTCAGTGTGTGTCGGCGTGGGTCAGTGTGTGTCGGCATGGGTCAGTGTGTGTGTGTGTATGTGTCTGATACTAAAAAAAACTAAATTCTTTTAAATCTACATATGTAACTATTTTTCATTATTTCTGTGGAGTCTTGTGATCACTTTATAGAGTGATCACATTAATGGGCTTTATTGCTGTCAGGATATAATCAAGGAAAGTAAATATAAATGGGTGATTGGCGGTGAAATGTAGGACTGTCTCACTGCGAGAAGAATTCTTGGACGGTATGGTACACGTCAGATGTGGGATTCTGTTTGCTGGATGAATAAGCTTGGCGCATAAAAAACATACAATTATAATTCTATATCTTTTAGTGCATGGTGTGTCGGTGTACACATTATCTCCATGTTCCCCCCTTTATCTCTTCTCTACAGTGGAGACGAAGTTCTGGATATCTCGGGCCAGTAGCTCAGGTTCCTCCAGGGCAGCGAAATGCCCCCCTCTGGGCATGTAGGTGTAGGTCGCAATGTTCCTAAACTTGTGTTTTGCCCAGACACGCGGCGCATGCACCAGCTCACAGGGAAAAGCAGCGATACCAGTGGGAACATAAACGCCCAGCCTGTAATAGGAAACATGTATTAATACCAGCTCATACCATGTCTCGCGCCATGTGTGCGGGATTTACTAAGGACTATTCATGTCCTCACACTGACCGCCAATCACATTTCAGTTCATTACAATTCGCTGTTTGGTGAATAATGTTAGGTGTTTTCTATTTGTAAAAACATTCCCTTTTCCCAGTTACTGTGTTTTGGGGGACGTTTTCTGATTTATGATTTACCTTCGAATTCACACACACATCATATTGCGGGAGACTCTCGTATCAGACCGTGTAGACATCGCCATGTTTATCTCCCACAACAGGGGGCTTAGCACGGTATGGCCATATGGGGTGTCCAAGCCCCATATCTCATTGTAACGGTGGTTTTATGGAATTTAAAACAATATATGTTGTGTGGAATGATTCCTTTTTAAGATTATGTACAAATAAAGGTAATTTCAGAAATACTACTATTAATTAATTCATGTTCTGCCTTATTAATTATCCTCAGTATAGACTGGATATTATTACAGTTGGTTACATCGTGAGAATTTGGAAACGGCCATAGCTTGTGTTATATAGTCTTCTAAATCCTGGCCTGCACCTCTTCACTGTCAGCCTGCCCAGCCATTACTCTCTATTCCAGCACAGGACTGGAACACCCTCATACATCCCTAATCCCTGTAAACATATACAGACTTCTTAAAGGAACGGTATAGTCCCCTAAACAACTTTAGCTTGCTGAAGCAGTTTTAGTGTATAGATCATGCTTCTCGGGTTTCACTGCTCATTTAGGAGTTAAATCACTTTGTTTCTGTTTATGCAGCTGATTGACACTGCATGAAAAAAAAACTGGTTTCACTTTCAATCAGATGTAATTTACCTTAAACAATTGTATCTCTTTCTCTGTAAATTGAACTTTGATCACATAGAAAATCCTCTTGCAGGGTCTAGCAAGCTATTAACATAGCAGGGGATAAGATAATCTAAATGAAACAGAACTTGCAATAAAGGAAGGATAAACATTAGATGACTCTTTACAGGAAGTGTAACGGATCCACTGGCACCCCGACTGGGTACCTCCGTTGAAAGATGCTCCTAGCGCTTCCAGAGGACTCCAAGCACTCCACTAGACACCATAAGCACCGCAGGCTGCAGCTATCTCCCTTCAGAACGAAGCAGGAACAAGCTCTTACAAGAGCTCAGTGATTATAGCAAGGGAATATGCCTAGCATAGCAATCCCTTGTAGCAGATTCCCCCAATAAGACACAGGACTCAAGTTGAGGGTAAAACAGGAACTGAGGACTGGGACACCCAGTCTGGCTTTTATTACAAACAAGTACATACAGGACACTCCCAGGGGGAGGATGAAATTAACCAATCACAGGGATGTACCTCCCACACATTTCCTCCCCTTAGATTAACAGTTAAACCAATTATTACATACAATAAAAATACAGTTTTTACACACACACTGTAACTTTAAAACCATACATTCAATTTCAATAAAAGTTGCATATTCAGACTCAGCATACATCAAACATAAACACTTCCAAAAATCAGCCAAATCCCTCCAGTGGATCAAAAGTTAGCTGGAAGTCCTTTATGACCGACCGCAAGCACAATTTCCTGCCCAAAACAGTTCCATAGATTTGGGCTGTGCGGTCGGTCAATTTCATGCCGAAAAAAACGACTAAGTCCCATTTCGAACGGGACTTAGTCTCTGGAGCTGCAAGTTCCGTATGGGAGAAGGTAAGGGTCAGCGGTGTTCGGCAGAATGTGTAGCCGATTTTAGTTCCACAGAATCTTTAGCATACACCGCTGACCGCATTCGAGGAAACCAAGATGGCCGCCGCCACGTGCAATTGACCGGCAGTAACCTCACAGCCTGGGAGGTAAATTGCCTGCACACTTTAGCTTCTGGGTGGTCCGCCTGTGTGGTACTTGGTTCAGTAAGCCCTATTTACTGAACCAAGTGGGGGAAAGCCAGGAACAAGTTATTTTACCGGTCTGGGGACATAGTCTTAAAGGGGCATTGTTCACCAAAGTCACAATATGTCCCCAGACGGTTCTTAAAGGGCCATACACACCAATAAAAGTCCATACGTTTTCAGGGGCCATAGTCTTAAAGGGTATTGTTACCCAAAGTCTCAATAGGTCCCCAGACAGTTCTTAAAGGGCCAGCAGCAGTACAATAAAATACCATTCACTGTACTTAAAGGGCCAGCAGTCGCACGATAAAATACAATATGCCCCAAATGTGTCCAGGGGCCATAGTCGCAGGGCAGGAGGCTAGCAACCAGGCTTCTCCAGTTCACAGTGGCAAAGTTGGTTTCGCCACAGGAAGTGTTTAGGAAGACTGTGCAAGTCACATGCAGGGAGGTGTGACTAGGGTTAATAAACAAAGTGAATTAACTCCTAAATGGCAAAGAATTGAGCAGTGAGGCTGCAGGGACATGTTCTATACACCAAAACTGCTTCATTAAGCTAAAGTTGTTTTAGTGACTATAGTGTCCCTTTAACATATCACATGGACAAAAAGGGGGGGACACACTTTCATTTTAAGGGTGTGAGTGGCAAGGGGTGGGGCTGTTCTAACTTACGTATAACAATTTATACCACTAAATTGTAATTTATAACAAGAACAATGTATCTTTTTACACCGACTGATTTGTAAACACATGTACTGAAGTGTAAAGACACATTACTGGGAGTATTATTGCTCTGAAGCTCTGTTATACAATAAGACACATTACTGCGAGTATTATTGCTCTGAAGCTCTGTTATACAATAAGACACATTACTGCGAGTATTATTGCTCTGAAGCTCTGTTATACAATAAGACACATTACTGCGAGTATTATTGCTCTGAAGCTCTGTTATACACTCAGACACACCAACAATATGGATCAAAATAGGGACTGTCCCTCCTAAATAGGGGCACTTGTGAGATATAATTTCTATATAACACTGTGTACTGTGACAGTTTTGCAGTAAATGTGTTTGATGTCAGTGTTGACTCCTTCCTCCGGTGGTATATACAGTATGTTAAAAGAACACTATAGTCACCCAGACCAGTTCAGCTCAATGAAGTGGTCTGGGTGCCAGGTCCCTCAGGTTTTAACCCTTCAGATGCTATGTTTACATTTGGGGTTAATCCAGCCTCTAGTGGCTGTCTTCTGGACAGCCACTAGAGGCACATCTGCTACGCTGGAGGCACATTTCACCTAAATCACGCAGAGCGTCCATAGGAAAGCATTGAGAAATGCTTTCCTAAGGACACTTTGAATGCGCGCGCAGCACTTGCCGCGCATGGGCATTCGGCTCCGCAGACGTCGGCGGGGGAGGAGAGGTCACCAGCGCCGAGGGAGCCCGGCACTATAGTGTCAGGAAAACCGCTTTGTTTTCCTGACACTATAGTGATCCTTTAATGTAATAGTTAATAGATGCCCCAGTTTAACTAATTAACTTGTATCTAATATATTTACTTGACATCTGGAGTTTGGTCGTAGTTTCGAGGAAAGTTCTCTTTGTAGAATCTCATGGAAGACGTTATGGACCCTGTAGTCCAGTAGATCATCACGTTGGTGAGGAGGTCATCCAGGCAGTATTTCCTGTTGAGAGTAATGCACACTAAATATCAGATATATAAGGTTTAAAAAGCTTATAGTTAGTTAGTCCAGGAGACTAAGATTATCTATTATTTTACTTTCTCTGTCTAGTAGTGACATGCTCCCACATTTATCTATTTTTTAACTTGTCGCCTAAAAACCATTTAATCTCACTTTTAGTCTGTATTAAAATATTATTTTCACAAAGAGGTGACATTCTAACAGATTACAAAATGTGTCGTTACCATTTTACCATCTTTTATACCTAAAAGCAGAGAACACAATTATTGAGCAGGATGTGTGTGTCTATGTGTATTTGTATTGTAAGTATTTTAAATTGCATAGTTCAGGCTAAAAGAGTCAATCTGTGTCTATAGTCTGTTACTCATTTATCTGGTCAAATGTGCTGAAAATGTCAGCAGCCCTCCCCTTCCAAACAGTAAAGGAAGTTTCAATGATTAATACCATTCCTACAATTAGGGATTTGAAAGGAGTGAGTGAGGTCTACTTTGTCATGGTTAGGATTACATTTGAATTCCTTAGATTGACAACGACTGCAATAGCACTCTTCCAAGGAACAATCCAAACACCGTAACCATTACAGCTTGCTGGAGTGGTTATAGTACCAGGAGCGCCCTGGTGATCCATCATTGTAAGTAGTCAAACCATTTTTGAACAGATTGGCTTCTTATCTGGAGTCTGACAAATGCTGCTCCCCACCTCCACTACTAATGCCAGCTTACGCTCTCAGTCAATGAGCTAAACATTGCAGGGTTTAGCCCAGGGGTGCTAACAGAAATTCCTGCTTAGGAACCTAAATCTCTCCGACAATGGTGTTAGAGGCAGGAAGGAGCACTGTAGTGTTATGGTGTTTGGAATATTCATTCATATATTCCAAATATATAATTTAACTGTATTTACTGTATGTGGGCATTGTGTTCAAACGCAGACAGTCTTTTTACATTCGATTGCCATGTTTAGCAATGCCTGCAGGGTCCTTACCAATACATGTAAGCAATATATTTTATAATTTTTATTTATTTATTTTTGTCACATCTACTATATGTGAGAAACATTGTATTTTTGCTTTATAATAAACTAATTACTATCATTCCCTCCAAAAATCATTCAAAGGATGAATGAATAAATGAAAAATATAAGTTGTGTAAATTCATATAGTTTAGATTTTTAAACTAAAAAGTAATCTGCATAAAACCTGTTGTGTTGTCATTGCTTCAAATACATTTGTATTCCAAGCGCTGTAGTGTTCCAACCGCGTATGTAGACGCTATATATAAAATGTCTTCAGAGTAAGTCATGACTAGTTTGGAGTATGTCAGATTTAGCTGGTTCAGTTAGAAGGTATTTGTACAGGACATGAGGATTTATCATTGTTATGTTTAATTAAACCTTTCTAGACCGCCATCTTCTAAATCCCGGAACTCATTGTCTGTCCAAGTAGAGAATTTCTCCAAGATGTATGCAGCCAGTCCAACTGGAGAATCATTCAGAGCAGACCCTGTAAGAGAAACGATAGCTCAAGGAGTCATTGATTCTATGTCAGTCAGAAAACCACAATGCCTGAATCGGGAAACATTCGGCTTCAAATTCACATGAAAAAAAATGTTGTCCAACCACATATCCAAAAAAGACAAGTGGTTTATCGTGTAGCTTTATTTTCATTGCCCGTATATAACATTACAATGGTTCCATTTGGACTCTCCCCAATCCCTAGTGATCTGTCTATAGGCCTAGAGACCATATTTATTTACCTACGGTGTCAGGTTTGGTTGCCTGGATGTGCAGGTATCCTGACTCCAACAGAAGTGCGTACACATTCTTCTCAAAGTAAGGATATATGCGTCGTACGTCTTCTTTTGTCAAGCCTACTAACCATGGGAAATATCGACCTAAAGCCAAAGATAAAAGCATTCCAAATCCTCCCTTAGGAAGCATGGCAAAATTCAGATGGAGACCCATGACCGATCTACAAGAATGAGCATGATTAAAGATAAGTCAATTGCCTGCACGTGATACAATTCGAAATGTTAAAAGGAACACGACGGTCAATCAGATTACTTTATCAGAACAATGAGAGAACATGTCAGAAGATCATTTTGGCAGTCAAGGGGAGATAGATAATAATAATGGGAAGTTGGCTGAATTTTTCCTGGGGAACATACATCTAGGAGCAGGAATAGGCAACCTTTGGCACTCCAGATGTTGTGGACTACATCCTCCATAATACTCTTACACCAGTGGCGTACATACCAGGGTCGCAGCTGCAAGGCATGTGTAGTCCAAAACATCAAGGGTGCCGAAGGTTGCCTATACCTGATCTAGAGTATGGTGAAAGTACATGCTTTGGGAATAATACTAAAATTGATGTGACTTGATATTGGAATAAGTCAGAATGGTGCTGGGAAGGCATTGTTTATAAATAAAATAAAACCTGATGGTGGTAGAAAGGTCTGTTTTTTGAATGAAGTAGAACATGAAGGAATTAGAAATGGCTGAATGCCCTGACCATAGGAACGGAAAAATAATGAAATTAAAGAAGAAAACGTAACCTTTGTCGTTGTCCAATAAAAAGTATATGTGTGTGTATATAAATAGGTATACTGTTGTATTGTAGGAATGAGGTAGAACTTGAAGAAGGTATAAGTGGCAATGTTTGGGAATGAGGTAGAACCTGAAGAAGGTATAAGTGGCAATGTTTGGGAATGAGGTAGAACCTGAAGAAGGTATAAGTGGCAATGTTTGGGAATGAGGTAGAACTTGAAGAAGGTATAAGTGGCAATGTTTGGGAATGAGGTAGAACCTGAAGAAGGTATAAGTGGCAATGTTTGGGAATGAGGTAGAACTTGAAGAAGGTATAAGTGGCAATGTTTGGGAATGAGGTAGAACCTGAAGAAGGTATAAGTGGCAATGTTTGGGAATGAGGTAGAACCTGAAGAAGGTATAAGTGGCAATGTTTGGGAATGAGGTAGAACCTGAAGAAGGTATAAGTGGCAATGTTTGGGAATGAGGTAGAACTTGAAGAAGGTATAAGTGGCAATGTTTGGGAATGAGGTAGAACCTGAAGAAGGTATAAGTGGCAATGTTTGGGAATGAGGTAGAACTTGAAGAAGGTATGGGTGGCATTGTTTGGGAATGAGGTAGAACTCGAAGAAGGTATGGGTGGCATTGTTTGGGAATGAGGTAGAACTTGAAGAAGGTATGGGTGGCATTGTTTGGGAATGAGGTAGAACATAAAGAAGCTATAAGTGGCAATGTTTGGGAATGAGTTAGGACCTAACGGTATACCTCACCAAAGTCCAGGATTAGGAGATACAGACTATTTAGAAAACAATTTCACCGCCACCAGCCTGGGGGTCCCCACAAAGCACAACAGGAGGTTACAACAGGGGATCTCTGTGCTTGCGGAGGTGATTTACCAATTACCAGTGATGTGCATTATATTCCTAGACTACCCCTCAGAATTGCTGTCTAATAGTAATTAAAATAGAGATAATACAGAAACACGAGATGATTATGGAGCATTGAGAAAAATGAAGGATGAGCTGGTAGAGGAGGATGGATGAACATGATGACAGAAGGGATGAGGAGATGAGCTAACCCAAAAGGTAAAAGCTGGTGACATTTAATATCTCCATGTCCAATAGTGACATTGACCCTTCAACTTGTCCCTCAAAGTAGAACTGAATGTACTTACTCTGGTTTCATCTGTGATAAGAGGGTAGTGATTCTGCTGCCCCAATCGCCCCCCTGCAGGTAAAATTCCCGGAATCCGAGTCTGATCATTAACTTATAGAAGATTCTGGCAGCGTCGAAAGCAGAAAACCCTGCGATCCAAAAATAATTATAATAAAATATCCTTTAAAACAACATTTATCTTATTTTTCTGTAAAATTTATTCTTAAATATTACATAAAGGATGTTCATTATCGACTAACATTAATCTTTTTACAAAAAAATGTATTGTTATAACATTTTCAGGGTTATTTACTAAAGTGAGAATTCGAAGTGAATTCTAAGAAAAATTTACATTTATGGCCAGAGCAGCTGAAATGAAAGCATAGCTTCACTTTAAAGTCTCACTTTAGTAAATAACCCTGTAAGTATCTAATTCTATTGTTTTTATTGAATTCAATGCTGTGAAATTTGTGAATTTAAATACATTTTTAGTGATAATTTTTCTTTTAACCCCTTAAGGACACATGACATGTGTGACGTGTCATGATTCCCTTTTACTCCAGAAATTTGGTCCTTAAGGAATCACAGATCTCACCTTTCTTGTGTGACGCCTCTGAGAAGCCATAACCTGGGATAGATGGACAAATCACCTCAAACACCAGGTCTGGGTTCAGGCCGTGCTTGGCTGGCTCGGTCAGCAATGGGAGAATGTGATAAAACTCATAGAAAGATCCAGGCCAACCATGAACCATGAGGAGAGGACAGGCTTTCTGTCCTGGACCAAGATGTGGTGGTTTCACATGGATAAAGTGCACCTCCAAACCTGCACAATATAAATATTAATTATTCTCACATCAAAACTCTCAGGTCCTGCACAAAAGAACATTTTATTATTATTTTCAGAGACATATTATTCTTAAAATTCTGAAACCTGATTTTATTAATGATAATTTATTTATAACACAGAAAGATAAATAACATAGAATCACAATGAAGGTGATACATATTGTAGATGTGCTTGTGGCCTCACATTTATGTAATATGTGATACTGTTGAATATCAATTTTGAATGCAGAGAAAAAAGTGAATCTCACATCGGTAAGATAATAAAGGAATATGACACGAGTCTTGGATGAAGGTGTACGTGAAGCGTGTAGGTTTAAATCCTTGTTTACAGTCATACACCATCATTAAACATGTCAAAGGTTTGTAAGGGTTATTGCAGTAATTGTATCTTCGGCTAGGATACTTGACTTAATATGTTCCTAGAGCCCACTGTTCTTAATAGAGTAAACTGTAGAGTCATACCTTCAATGGTGGTTTTATAGTGGGGATATCTGTTAAGGATCTTCACCTGCTTGTTCCAGTCAAACTGGTTCCTCCAATAGGAGACAACCTTCCTGAGGTGAGTAGAGTTAAAACCATAGTGAAATTTAGAATCCTCCAGAGGTGGAAAGAAGCGAGTTCGATCCAGACGGTCATAAAGGTCCTAATATAGAAAGAATGAGATATTAATATATTACATCAACCCCATCTGTCTCTGCTCCCCACTCCAGAAGAAAAAAACAAATATGCCATTTGACCCAGCAGAGCCAGGCTCTGGTAATGTATCTTTTGATCTTATCCTTCGATCCTTGCTACCTTGGGCCTCTGAATGTTTATTGTAACCTACACTTTCTCCTTTTTTTTACATTTTCCAAGTTCAGTGACATTCACTACCTTTGAATAGCTCTAATCTCCCCCTTGATAATGACATTTTCTGTTGGTTTAGTGGCCTTTTTTTTGTATTACCTTCATTTAGTCAATGTTTATCCAAGAGTCGATTCCTGACTCGCTCTGTGTGGGTTACACTGTATTCTGATTTCCATTCTGTTCCGGTTGAAACTGTCTCATTCCACCTGCATTTATTTGTTTAAAATACATTTGGATTCTTCTCCAGATGTAGAATTTGCTCATGGACTTGGTTGTTCTCCTTTTAACCAGCATTTTGTATTTTATTTGCCAGTAAACCTTTTTCAAGTCAAAACCTGCCTTGATTCAAACAATGACACTGGTCACCAAGTACAGAAACTCCCCACTCACCTGTCCTCACTCCTCAGGTATACCTCATTCTCTCTGCTCCCAAAGTGTTGTTCAACTATGGGACACACATATCAGGGCTCAAGAAGCTCAAAGGTCAAACGGTCTTGTTGTTCCAGTGTCTCATCAACTTTATCCTTTTTTCCTTCTCAGGTCACTCTCTGACCTTGTGAGACCTTCTGGATCGTCATTCCCATTCTTCAAATGCTCAACTTACTTGGATAATTGTGTTAGCTCAGTAGCCAGTAACATTCAATCTCACGTCTTAAAAACAAGAAACCTAAATATCTGATTTGTTCATTTAAAAAAACCTATTTGGACAGGCCTTGGAAGCACACAATATCCATGTGTCTTCATAGGCAACATGTTCCCAGACAATGTGACAATAAGGTTGGTGGTGAGGGGTTTTTGCTCTCCTTCCATTGCTCATTTGTCCATTTAAAAAAAAATTTGATCTGCCTTTTCCATGCCCTCTCTGCAAGCACTGATGTGATCTATCCCTCCCTGGCTTTTCTCTACCCTTTACTGACCATTTTTCTGCTTGGCTTCCTCACATCTAACATTCCAACCTTCATCCTCGATAATTTCACCATTTCAATGAACCCACTTAAAAGCTGAGGTCAAGGCAGGCGACAGGTAGACACTAAACCAAAGTTTTGAGTAGCAGGAATTATTACATTTTGAGCATTCAATGAAACTGGTGAGGATTCTTATATACATTCCCACTGTCCACCCAATGACATTGTCCACACCGTACCTATATGCTTAACTAAATGTTGTCATGCACATGTTCAAATCATTGCAGAGTAGAATCGATATGCAAGAATATTTACCACGTGCCCCATATCCACAAACTAAAACTAAGCAGGGGAACCTTGATTAATTTGGGGTGGCTAGCAGAAAATGTGAGTGTATGCAGACAGTTTCAAAATCCAATTATAAACAATGTAAACAGACAGAATTAAGATGTGTCGTGAATAAGCAATGACTAGGACCATCAGTATAGAGCATATACCATATGGAGTAGCACATTTGTTTTATATTAAAAGACAAAGTCTCACATTAGAATTCGGTTGCAGATAAACCTCCTGATAATCGGCTTTTTATATAGCTCAGGAGTAAGCATCCTCCAGCAATCCAGATGTTGTGGACTACATCTCCCCTGATGTGTTGCCAGCATCACAGGTGTAAAAGCATTATGAGAGATGTAGTCCACATCATCTGAAGTCCTTACGGTTGCTTAACCCTAATATAGATTTAGATATTGTGTATGTACCTTAATATCAGCATCTGAAATCTCGATATGAAAAGGTCGCACACTGGTGTCCTCAAGTTGTAGATGAGGTCTCAGGCCTTGTCCCCACCACCCATCACCCAAATCAATAGACTTTTTCTTCCGTCCTCTCAATATCCAGCAAGCCAGGGCACCCCCAATCCCAATAGCAGCTGGGACTACAACACTGCCAGGCCAGTGCTCATTAACGACCAACCTGCGAAGAGGACAACCTACAGTCACTATAAACAAAAATTTAAAAAAGACTACCCACCAACAGTGTGGCTCTTTCTATTGATTCCTAAAACGTATTTTTCTTAAAGAGTCATCTATCTAAAAGAAAAACATGGAATGATTATCTCTGAAGTGCCTTGTGCATATATTTTAAGCAATTATATAAACTATTCCATATACATCAATTTATAGATACATACAAATTGCAATAAAATAAAATGATCTAGACTAACAGATATACAAATATAAATATATTTAAATAAATAGTAGTAGTTATTTAATGGTCGAACTGTTATTATATTTACTATACAGATTTTATTGCTGGTCGTAACTTTCATTATTACAGCTATTTCCTCGTTTTCTTCATATTTCTGAATATTTTTAGCAGTTGCAGCTGATCAGCTGATGTATCTATTCCATGAACATACATTGAGGGAGCGTACAATTTGTAACCTTGAGGGTGCAACTCACATTTAATAAACACAATCGTGAACCGCTTATAAAAATGGAATGTGTCTTTGTAAAAGTGTTAGTTTAGTGAAGAAGTGTGTGCACAGATGGCATGAGTGGAATGCAGCCCTGGTGTCCCCCCTTAGTACGCCATAGAGGGTGCAGCACGTTTTTCAGTCGGCTTTCAATGTGACACAGTAGGTACCAGGGCCTGACTGGGAAAAAATTCTGCCCGGGCATTTTCCAATCACAGCAGCCCACTTAGAAGGGGGCGGGGCCACTAATGACAATCACGCCCCCTCTCAAAGTGAGCATGTTGGTTCAATGCCCAGAGCCCCGCTGAAGAGCTCTAGCATGGGATAAAGGCCCTGTATTTGTTCTGCTCAGCGCAAGCAAATGTAATAACAGGCTTGCGCTGTGTTTGCTTTTAACCTGTCTCTGGTGTCTCCATAAGTGGGATACCAGAGGGCAAAAGGGCCAGGAAAGCGTATCGTGCATGTGTTTGGAGCCTGCTTGTGGGATTGCGTGTGTGTAGAGTGAGCTGATTGTGGTGTGGTGTTTCATGTAAATGTCGGTTTCAGTTGTGTTGTGTTTGTGGTGTAATATATATGGCTAGGGGCGTGAGAGAGTGTGAGTATAGGTGATGTAGCGACTGTGTGCATAGGGGCTGTAGTGTATGTGTGTAGAGAAAGTAGTGTGTGCAGGGGCGGACAGACCACTCGGGCACATTGGTCACTGACCGAGGGCCCATGGTAGTCAGGGGCCCGGATGAATAGACAGGGCCTTGGATCTCCCATCTGACCCAGCATTAGTTCTTCTGCTTTATTCCAGCAATAGTTGTGGGCCCTGCCTGTGGGGGGTCTGCAACTATTGCAATATCCCCTCCCAACTGTTCCCTCTGCACTCAGTGTGAGACCTGGCAGCATGCGTGTTTCCCCTCTCAGGGCTCCTCACTCTCCCAGCGCTGTGAAGGGAAAAGGATGTGACATCCTCTGCTCTCATTCCACACATGCAGAGCGGCCTTAACACAGCTACAAGAGGAGCAGTACCTGGGAGACAGAGAGCTGATTGAATGCAGCCAGGAGGATACAGACACAAAAGGTGGGTTGTGGTGACATAGGACATAGATATATTGGTCTGCGGGTGTAAATAGGGTGAGTGGGAGAGAAATGTGGGTCTGTTTGTGTAAATACTGGCACACAGGGCCGCCATCAGGGCATGACAACCGCAACATTCAGTGGGTACATACCGGGTTGCGGGCCCTGCGACCCCGGTATGTACCCACTGGGCCAGCCTCTTCTCCTGGGGGGCCCAGCAGCCGGTCACCTCAGGGCCCCCCAGAGGCTGGCCCTGCTGACACCCGGCGGGCGCGCGAGGGAGCACTCTCCTCTGAGTGCTTCCTCTTCAGCTCCCTCGCGCACCGTACTGATGCCGGAGCCGGAAGATGACGTCATCTTCCGGCTCCGGCATCAGTACGCGGCGTGCAAGGGAGCTGAAGAGGAAGCACTCAGCCAGGGAGAGTGCTCCCTCGCGCGCTGCCGGGTGTCAGGGAGGAAATTTGAGTGAGTGGGGGTGGGGGAGAGGGAGGGAGGAAATTTGAGTGAGTGGGGGTGGGGGAGAGGGAGGGAGGGAGGAAATTTGAGTGAGTGGGGGTGGGGGGGAGAGGGAGGAAATTTGAGTGAGTGGGGGTGGGGGGGAGAGGGAGGGAGGAAATTTGAATGAGTGGGGGGGAGAGGGAGGGAAGGGAGGAAATTTGAGGGAGTCGGGGGGAGAGGGAGGGAGGAAATTTGGGGGGAGAGGAAGGGAGGAAATTTGAAGGGGGGAAGGGGAAGGAAATTTGGGGGGGGGGAGAGGAAGGTAGGAAATTTGAAGGGGGGAGAGGAAGGAAGGAAATTTGAAGGGGAGAGGAAGGAAATTTGAGGGAGGGGAGGGAGAGGTAGGAATTTGAGGGGGAGAGGAAGGGAGGAAATTTGAGGGAGGGGGGAGAGGAAGGGAGGAAATTTGAGGGAGGGGGAGAGGAAGGTAGGACATTTGAGGGGGGAGAGGAAGGGAGGAAATTTGAAGGGGGGGAGAGGAAGGAAATTTGGGGGGGGGAGAGGAAGGTAATTGGGGGGAGAGGAAGGTAGGAAATTTGAAGGGGGAGAGGAAGGAAATTTGGGGGGGAGAGGAAGGGAGGAAATTTGAAGGGGGGGAGAGGAAGGAAATTTGAGGGAGGGGAGGGAGAGGTAGGAATTTGAGGGGGGAGAGGATGGGAGGAAATTTGAGGGAGGGGGAGAGCAAGGGAGGAAATTTGAGGGAGGGGGAGAGGAAGGGAGGACATTTGAGGGGGGGAGAGGAAGGGAGGAAATTTGAGGGGGGGAGGAAGGAAATTTGAGGGAGGGGGGAGAGGAAGGGAGGAAATTTGAGGGGGGAGAGGAAGGAAATTTGAGGGAGGGGGGAGAGGAAGGAAATATGAGGGGGGAGGGAGGAAGGAAATATGAGGGGGGAGGGAGGAAGGAAATTTGAGGGGGGGAGGGAGGAAGGACATTTGAGGGGGGGAGGGAGGAAGGAAATTTGAGGGGGGAGGGATGAAGGAAATTGGAGGGGGAGAGGAAGGAAATTGGAGGGGAGAAGAAGGAAATTGGAGGGGGGGAGAAGGCAATGAGAGGGAGGGGGAGAAGAAGGAAATTGGAGAGGGGGGAGAAGAAGGAAATTGACGGGGGTAGGGGGAGAGATTGACATCCATCACACACACACAATGCACCCCTTGCACACAGAAAAACACACAATGCATTACACACAGACACACATACACAAGCAATGCATCCCTTACACACAGCAACACACAACGCACCCCTTCCACACACTCAGTGCATCCCTTACAGACACACACACTGCATCCCATACATACACAAACTCACCTTGCAGCCCTTACACATACAAACACAGATTCACACAATGCATTCCTTACACACATCAGGACATCCCCCCGCCGACACACACACCCCTGTGAACAAACTCATTGGTGGAACATGAAGGTGGACACTGGGACCCAGACCTTGAGCTGTGTAAAGGGCCCTCAAAAAATGGAGCTGCAGAACATTGATTTTTGTGACCACAGTTACAAACCGCCTCCAGAGAGCCTGTTCTACACCAGACCAGTGGAGCCAGACGGCAGCTGAAGCCCATCATCATCCTCATCTGGTTGTAAGTAGGCAATCTAGTATATTATTCGTGGCACTAATCTCTAATTTACCTCACATTAAAGGGACACTATAGTCCCCAGAACCACTGCAGCTTAATGTAGTGGTTTTGGTGTCTATAGCCTGTCCCTGCAGGCCTTTTATTGTAAACACGGCGGCACTGCAGCACTGTGTTAGTTAACATGGCAGATCATATGGGTGGGACACTGTGATGTCACATGGGGGGCGGCAAACTTTACTTTTGCCTAGGGCGGCAAAAATCCTTGCAACGGCCCTGCAGACACTGCATCCCTGTGGGCGGACTCGGGGGGGGGGGGGACGACTCGGGTGCAGGCGCCGGGGGGCCCAGACCTTGAGCTGTGTCAGTGGCCCCAAAATTTCTGATGGCAGCCCTGCTGGCACAATAAGCAGTAACGTCCATTCACAATGAATTTATATGCTCAAATGCAAACATTCATTGATATTCATTTGCATCAAAAGCAATACACAACATTATATAAAAGTTATATTTAAAATTAATCAAATACTATATAAGCTTTCAAAGGGCACAGGACCTAATCTTACAGGGGATCTAGTGTGTTCATAGGGGATCTACAGTGTGTATGTTATTATGTAGTGTGTGTAGGTGGTGCATTGTGTGCCATAGGGGATCTATTGTGTGTGTAGGGGATCTATTGTGTGTGTAGGGGATCTATTGTGTGCGGAGAACCCAGAGTGTGCATAGGAGATTTAGTGTGTGTGTGCGTGTATAGAGGATTTAGAGTGTGTATAGGGATTCTAGTGTTTATGTGTGTAGAGGATCCATAGTTATCTACGGGATCTATGGTGTCTGTATAAGGGATTTAGTGTGTGTGTATAATTTATGCTGTGTGTGTCTAGAATGTAATATGTGTAGGGGTGCACTGTGCGTAAGGGATGCACTGTGTGTGTGTGAAGGGTGCACGATGTGTGAAGGGTGCAGGGTGTGTGAAGCGTGCAGGTTGTGTGTGAGGGGTGCATTGTGTGTGAAGGGGTGATGTGTGTTTTTTGGGGTGCAGTGTGTGTGGTGTGAAGGGGTGCATTGTGTGTGAAGGGGTGCTGTGTGGTATTTTGGGGTGCAGTGTGTGTGGTATTTGGGTTGCAGTGTGTGTCGTGTTTGGGGTGCAGTGTGTGTGAAGGGTGCACAGTGTGTTTGGGGTTCTGTGTGGTGTTTGGGATACAGTGTGTGTGGTGTTTGGGGTGTAGTGTGTGTGGTGTATGAGGTGCAGTGTGTGTGAAGGCTGCACTGTGTGTTTGGGGTTCTGTGTGGTGTTTAGGATACAGTCTGTGTGGTGTTTGGGGTCTAGTGTGTGTGGTGTATGAAGTGCAGTCAGGGCCGGTGCAAGGATTTTTTCCGCCCTAGGCAAAAGAAAGATTTGCCGCCCCTCCCCCTCCCACTCACCCCCCAGTGACATCGCAATGCCCCACCAATATGATCTGCCATATGAACTAATGACAGTGCTGCACACAGTGTGTGTTTACATTTAAAAGCCTGCAGGAACAAACTACAGACACCAGAACCACTTTATTAAGCTGCAGTGGTCCTGGGGACTATAGTGTCCCTTTAATGTGAGGTAAATTAGAGATTAGTGTCACTAATAATATACTAGATTGCCTACTTACAATTAGATGAGGATGGTGATGGGCTCTGGCTGCAGTCTGGCTCCACTGGTCTGGTGTAGAACAGGATCTCTGGAGGCTGTTTGTAACTGTGGTCATAAAATTCAATGCTCTGGAAGAACGGGAAGCAGCTCCATTTTTTGGGGCCCCTTACACAGCTCAAGGTCTGGGCCCCAGGGCCTGGCGGTGAGTATGCCCATAAGGCCCACCCATAAGTCAACCTACATGTTCCACCCATGAGTTCGCTCACAGGGAGTGGAGTGTGTAGGGGATGTGTTATTGTAGAGGATCTAATGTGTGTGCTTATGGAATGTAGTGTATAGGGATACCAGTTTGTGTAGGTGATGCAGTGTGTTTGTTTGTAGTGGAAGCAGTGTGTTTTTGTGTAAGGGATAGAGAGCAGTGTGTGTTTGTGTACAAGGGATGTATTGTGTGTTTCTTGTTGTGTGTAAGGGATGCATTGTGTGAATCTGTGTTTGTATGCATAAGGGATGCAAAGTGTGTTTCTGTGTATGTAAGGGATGCGTTGAGTGTGTGTAAGAGATGCATTGTGTTTCTGTGTGTGTGTAAGAGAAGCAGTGTGTGTTTGCATGTGTGTGTAAGGGATGCATTGTGTGTTTCTGTGTATATGTGCAAAGGATGCATTGTCTTTATGTTTAAGGGTTGCATTGTGTGTGTGTGTGTGTGTGTAATGGATGCATTGTGTGTTTCTCTGTGTGTAAGGGAAGCATGTTGTGTTTCTGTGTGTATAGGGATGCATTGTGTGTGTGTGTGTGTGTGTGTGTGCGTAGTGTGAAAGAGCTCCCTGTCCAGTCCCCTGTCCTATAGAGCTCTCCCTTCCATCCCTTAGAGATCTCCCCTGCCCCTTAGTGGTCTCTCCTCTCCCACCCACCTCCCTTAACGGTCTCCTTTTCTCCCCGACTTTCCATTAGTGGTCTCTCGTCTCCCCCTTAGTGGTCTCTGCTCTCCTCTGCCCCCCCCCCTTTCCATTAGTGGTCTCTCCTCTCCCCCCCTCCCTTAGCAGTCTCTCCTCACCTCCCTCCCCTAGTGGTCTCTCCACCACCCCCTCCCTCCTTTAGTTGTCTCTCCCTCCCGCACGTTCTCCTCAATCCCCCCTCCCTGTGTTCTCATCTCCCCCCGTGTTCTCCTCTTCTTCTCCACCCGTGTTCTCTTCTTCCCCCCTCCCTGTGTTCTCATCTTCTTCTCCCCCATCCCTGTAATCTCTTCTTCTCCCCCATCCCTGTAATCTCTTCTTCTCCCCCCTGTAATCTTCTCTTCTTCTCCCCCCTCCCTGTTATCTTCTCCCCTCCCCCCTGTAATTTTATCTTCTTCTCCCCCCTTCCCTCGCTGTAATCTTCTCTTCTCCCCGCTCCAGGTAATCTTCTCTTCTTCTCCCACCGCCTGTAATCTTCTCCACTCCCCCTCCCTCCCTGTAATCTTCTCTTCTTCTCCCCCTCCCTCCAATCTTCTCCCCCCCTCCCTCCCTGTAATCTTCTCTCCCCCTCCCTCCCTCCAATCTTCTCCTCCCTCCCTGTAATCTTCTCCCCCCTCCCTCCAATCTTCTCTCCCCCCTCCCTCCAATCTTCTCGCCCCCTTCCCTCCAATCTTCTCCCCCCTCCCTCCAATCTTCTCTTCCCCCTCCCCTCCAATCTTCTCCCCCCTCCCTCCCTGTAATCTTCTCTCTCCCCTCCCTCCCTGTAATCTTCTCCCCCCCCTCCCTCCAATATTCTCTCCCCCTCCCTCCAATCTTCTCTCCCCCCCTCCCTCCAATCTTCTCGCCCCCTTCCCTCCAATCTTCTCCCCCCTCCCTCCAATCTTCTCTCCCCCTCCCCTCCAATCTTCTCCCCCCTCCCTCCCTCCCTGTAATCTTCTCTCTCCCCTCCCTCCCTCCCTCCCTGTAATCTTCTCCCCCCCTCCAATATTCTCCCCCCCTCCCTCCAATCTTCTCCCCCCTCCCTCTAATCTTCTCCCCCCTCCCTCCAATCTTCTCTGCCCCCCTCCCTCCAATCTTCTCCCCCCTCCTTCCAATCTTCTCTCCCCCTCCCTCCCTGTAATCTTCTCTCCCCTCCCTCCTATCTTCTCTCCCCCCTCCATCCAATCTTCCCCCCCCTCCAGCTCCTCCCCCCTCCCTCCAATCTTCTCTGCCCCCTCCCTCCAATCTTCTCCCCCTCCCTCCAATCTTCTCTCCCCCTCCCTCCCTGTAATCTTCTCCCCCCTTCCTCCAATCTTCTCCCCCCCTCCCTCCAATCTTCTCCCCCCTCCCTCCAATCTTCTCGCCCCCCCTCCCCTCCAATCTTCTCTCCCCCCCTCCCCTCCAATCTTCTCTCCCCCTCCCTCCTTGTAATCTTCTCCCCCCTCCCTCCCTGTAATCTTCTATCCCCCCTCCCTCCAATCTTCTTCCCACCTCCCTCCAATCTTCTCTCCCCCTTCCCTCCAATCTTCTCCCCCCTCCCCTCCAATCTTCTCTCCCCCTTCCCCTCCAATCTTCTCTCCCCCCTCCCCTCCAATCTTCTCTCCCCCCTCCCCCCAATCTTCTCTCCCCCCTCCCCTCCTCCCTTCCCCTCCCCTCCAATCTTCTCCCCCCCTCCAATCTTCCCCCCCCCTCCAATCTTCTCCTCACCTCCCCTTACCTGTATCGTGGCCGAGCTCCTTTCTGGTCCGCGACCCGGCCGGACTGACAGGAAGTGCACACTGAGTTTGCACTTCCTGTCAGTCCGGCCAGGTTGCGGACCGGAGAGGAGCTCGGCCATGCTACAGGTAAGGGGAGGTGAGGCATTGCGGCAGCCGCCTGAGCGCTCTCTATAGAACGTTCAGGCAGGTGCAGCATTTAAAGGGCCGGCGATGGGGGCGCAGGGCGCCCCCCCCTATATGGCGCCCTAGGCGGCTGCCTAGTTCGCCTTATAGGAAGCGCCGGCCCTGAGTGCAGTGTGTGTGAAGGCTGCACTGTGTGTTTGGGATGCTGTGTGATGTTTGGGGTGCATTGTGAGTTTGGGGTGCTCTGTGGGGCTTGGTGTGCAGTGTGTGTCTGAGGGGTGCTGTGTGGTGTTTGGGTGCAGTATGTGTGTGAGGGGTGATATGTGTGAGGGGTGCGGTGTGGTGTTTGGGATGCAGTGTGTGTGTGTGTGTGTGTTTGGGATGCACTGTGTGTTTGGGGTGCTCTTTGGTGTTTGGGGTGCTCTGTGGTGTTTGAGGTGTAGTGTGTGTATGTGAAGGGTGCACTGTGTGTTTGGGGTGTTTGGGGTGCACTGTGTGTTTCAGGTGCTGTGTGGTGTGCAGTGTGTGTGGTGTGTGGGGTGCAGTGTTTGTGGTGTTTTGGGTGTAGTGTGTGTGGTGTTTGAGGTGCAGTTTGTGTGAAGAGTGTACTGTGTGGTGTTTGGGGTGGTCTGAGGGGTGTGTCTGAGGGGTGCTGTGTGGTGTTTGTGGTGCAGTGTGTGTGTGTGTGTGTGTGTGGTGCACTGTGTGTTTGGGATGCACTGTGTGTTTGGGGTGCTCTGTGCTGTTTTGGGTGTAGTGTGTGTATGTGTGAGGGGTGCAGTGTGGTGTTTGGGGTAGTGTGTGTGTGAGGGGTGCAGTGTGGTGTTTGGGGTGTAGTGTTTGTGTGTGAGGGGTGCAGTGTGGTGTTGTGTGATGTTTGGAGTGTAGTGTGGTTTTTGGGGTGTAGTGTGATGTTTGGGGTGTAGTGTGTGTGTGAGGGTTGAAGTGTGGTTTTTAGGGTGTAGTGTGATGTTTGGGGTGCTGTGGGGTTAAAATAGCAAACATATATATGTGTATTTTTTTTTTAATTATTATTTTTTTTATTATATTTATGTCTCCCCTCCCTTCTTACCTTTGCCTGGGAGGGGGGACCTTGTTGCCAGCCTAGGTGGTCCGGTAGGAAATCCCTCATGGTCCCGTGAGGAGTGAACTCTACCCTGCAGTTCCTGGGGTAGAGTTCACTCTCGCAAGATTGGAGCATTGCCATAGTAACCACGGCAACGCTCCAATCACGCGAGAGGAACCTGGCGAAGCTGCAGGATAGAACTTCCCCGGGTCCTCTCATTCCCCACCGGCAGCCGCATCTCAGTGCCTGTGGGCCGGTGGGGAGATAGTTTGTCTCCCCACCGGCCCATGAAGGCACACAGCAGGGCCGGCGCTCTGATAGCACTGGCTCTGCATGGGCCAGCAGGGGAGATACACTGATCTCACCTGCCGGCCTCAGCCCATGGCCTCACGGCCCACCGGGCATTTGCATTGACCAGTCTTTTAGGTACCCCAGTTCAGCTGGTTTCTACTCTCGGTGGGGGGTTGCGGCAGCGAGGGGGCTGTGTTTACATTGTGCACTGCCACGCATGTCCTGTGCTAATGTCAGGAGCCGGGATGTGATGGCTGTGCCATAGTTACAAACATTTCAAAAGACATTCCAGGGATACTTCGAGGAGATTTATCAACGTGTCACCAGCTCTCTTACATTTCACTTTCAGAACATATTTGGTGCAGTTTAATAAATCTGTCAGGTTTTGTGTCTTTTTTGTGTCCTATATTTTATTTATAACTTTACAACATTTTTCCAGCAACTCATTTATCAATCATTCCAACACTTTTTCCAACAGAACATATTATTTTAAATATTCCGTAATGTGTGTTGGCATTTGAATGCAGGGGTGTCTCTGTGTGTAGTGTTTGCATATGAATGCCGGAGTGTATTTGTGTGCAGTGTCTGAAAATTGGGTGTTTTTATATGGACGGTGTATAAGTGACTGCAAGGGTATATTTGTGTGTAATGTTGGCATATGAATGCTGAGGTTTGTTTGTGTTTGTCTTTCTGTGTGTTTGAAAGTTGTCAGGTTTTAATATGGACTGTGTGTACGTGATCACAAGGGTATTCTGTATTTGTATTTAGTGTTGGCGTGTGAATGCCAGGGTGTGAGCCACAAAGTTATACACGCACTGCTGCAGGGCAGGTCCCAGGACCCAATTTTGCCAGGACAGGAGTCTAAAACATGGGACTGTCCTAGCAAAAACAGGACAGTTGGCAACCAAGCCCTCCAGCTACAGCATCAGTACAAGGTGTGTACGGGAGCAATTCAGACAGAGCACAGTGAGCAACAGTAACCCCCAGGAGGAAATCCACCCTGACTGCTATGGACAGGTAGGTAGGCTGGGTATTACAAAAAAGCAAAAAAAAAAAAAATTGTGTGTGAGTGTGCATGAAAATGTGTGTGTTGAAGTATGTGTGTGAGAATGTGCATGTGAGAATCTGTGTGTATATGTATGCGTGGATGTGCATGTATGTGTGTGAGAATGTGTGTGAGATCATATGGGGGTGAGATGTGAGTGATTAGCTGTTTGTGAAAATGTGTGTGATTATCTGTGGGTGAGATGTGTGTGATTATCTGTGTGTGAGAATGTATGTGATTATCTGTGTGTGAGAATGTATGTGATTATTTGTGTGTGAGAATGTTTGTAATTAGCTGTGTGTGAGATGCATTTGATTTGCTGTGTGAGAATGTGTGTGATTATCTGTGGGTGAGATGTGTGTGATTATCTGTGTGTGAGAATGTATGTGATTATTTGTGTGTGAGAATGTGTGTTATTAACTGTGTGTGAGAATGTATGTGATTATCTGTGTGTGAGAATGTATGTGATTATTTGTGTGTGAGAATGTGTGTAATTAGCTGTGTGTGAGATGCATTTGATTTGCTGTGTGTGAGAATGTGTGTGATTATCTGTGTGTGAGAATGTATGTGATTATTTGTGTGTGAGAATGTGTGTAATTAGCTGTGTGTGAGATGCATTTGATTTGCTGTGTGTGAGAATGTGTGTGATTATCTGTGTGTGATTAGTTGTATGTGAGAATGTGTCATCAGCTGTGTGTGTGATTATCCGTGGGTGAGAATGTGTGTTATTATCTTTGTGTGATGATGTGAGTAGTTTTTATCCATTTAATTGTGATTTGACCAGTCTACATGTGGTCACTATTTTGATATGTCTTTTCCTTTTATCTATATCATTGGAGAGAGACCACCACCACTGACATCCACAAGCTGAATCTGCAGAGCCGCTTTCCAGGCTCTGGCACACGTGAGTGCATAACCGTTATTATTCTTTTCTTTTGATATTTGGATTTGACATACTGCACCATATATCTTATATTTTATAACATATCCACAAGAGCCACCACTACTGCAAGAATCAATCACAAGGACTGATACTCCACCATATCCTCAGGCAGGGATTGTTCCACCCAGGATCTTAAATTGGGGCTACATTTTAGCTCCAAAAAGTGTGTGTGCTTAATCTTATTTTACTATATATTGTAACTGTGACATACTTCACTATTAGCTTTAGTAAAGAGGTTTTAGGGAGACGATGGAATAAATAGATGATAGCATTGTATTAAAGTAGGCGGGGGATTTTAATGATGCAGATTAAAGAATGTTAATACAATGGATTGGGGATAGGTAATAATGCAAGGTGGGGGAGGAATTTAGATAAAGCCAGGAGGAGGGGGAGGGTATAATTCATTATTGCTACATTGCCGAACAAGAAGCAGTGATTAGACCTGAGCTTTGGACCCCTCCAGTCATTGTTTAGTGACTTTTTATAGAACAGTAACTTTCTTATGGCGGGAATTACCTGGACTGTAATGTTAGAAAGGCACTTGTCATGAAAGGGCTAATAACTAACTAAAGCAAACATTGATTTTATTCTTTATCTGATTCTGTGAGAAGTCTCCTGTTTATTTTGTGTAAATCCAGGAAAAAATAACAGAAATAAGAAAGTAATAACTGTATACATTGTAATTTGTAGATTTTAATATTTTTACAAATTAACCTAAATCTGCCGGCGGGGAATCCTCTCACCTGCCATTGTCCAAGATATGTCGCCACATTACGACTTCTGTCCTGCTGTCTGTCCCCAGACTGTGACCCTGATCAATAACCACACCCCCTTAGAATCCTCACGTAGCAATAACCACACCCCCTGTGCTTAGAATCACTGTGTAACAACAACCACACCCCCTGGGCTTTGAATCATAACCATAGCCACTCCCCCAGATCCTCCTTATCCCCTCCGTAAGGAGGCAATAACCACGCCCCCTCCTGTTTCTGCTACTGGATACAATGTATACACTGACAGCCTATTATGTGACCATGTTTTTATTGGTGGATACTGTATCCATTTGGGTCTATTTTCAGGCAGTTATAATGTTGTTTATGGAATTTCTTTTGATTATTAATAAATATTGTATATTTCTATATATATCCCATGTTGTGTTTTGAAAATGATAATGGTAAACCCCTTAACCCCTTAACCCCTTAACACCGCAGCCAAATGTACAAGTTGTGAACGAAACAAAATGTAAACAAAACCTTGAATTTGCGCTATATGTCTGTTCAGGCGTAATTCACCTCTTTCATATTAAATGCATCCCCCCTTATTATATATCATTTTATTCAGGGGAAACAGGGCTTTCATTTAACATCAAATATTTAGATATGAAACATAATTTAATATGAAAAAAATATTTTAAAATGGGAGAAAATACGTTTTTTAAAACATTTTTTGTTCTACGTGACATTCTAACTGTCAATGTCATTATACTGTTTGCTTTTACTGCAATAAAATACACATATTTGTATTCAGCAAAGTCTCACGTGTAAAACAGTACCCCCTATGTACAGGTTTTATGGTGTTACAGTTACAGGGTCTAATATAGCATGTTACATTTTTCATTTTTTTCAAATTGAAATTCGCCAGATTGGTTACGTTGCCTTTGAGACTGTATGGTAGCCCAGAAATAAGAATTACCCCCAAGATGGCATACCATTTGCAAAAGTAGACAACCCAAGGTATTGCAAATAGGGTATGTCCAGTCTTTTTTAGTAGCCCCTTGGTCACAAACATAAGCCTAGACTTGATGAAGGGTACAACAGAAATAATTTTATTGGGACATGGAGCAGCCAATTTATACAAAATCTGGACACAGTCAAACCCGCCCTGGAACACTCCCCTAGTCCACACATAACATTCCCCCAATCCGGCTGAGAATATGGAACAGAACACATAAACCTTCCCAAAAACATACTAAAGACATAACATAATCCCACACATAATACATCCCCAAATAGCTCTTGGTCCCAGCTAGGACCCCTGCAAATAGCGGAGCGATCGGATGTACAGAGAAAAACAAGTAGCAAGAGAGGTGAGAACGGACAACAGCTCAATTAGCCTGCCCTTCGGTGGGTCCCCGCTCAGATCTCCAGCTGGTTTTAGCTCATCATGTGCCATTACAGAGAGAACATATCTGAAACATATCAGACTGGTCCCACCCTTACGGGCAGTCCAGATCTGAAATGCAAGCAAGTTCCCTCTGTAAGAGAGATACGGCAACCTCAGACGATCGTTTCAACCTTGTAAGGTATCATCAGTGAGGTATAGCCAATATGCCTCTAGGCACCGTGAGCAAGGGGTCAAGGTCTGGATTGTACATTGTCATCTAGTCCTCACCACAGACCTGCTGATGGGATAGAGGTCTATGCCGAGAGTGGGAGGTCAACATTTTACAGAAAATTAGTTTCAAATCTTTTTTTGGTGCCAGACAGTAGACACCTATGGGTACTTAGGAATTTCGTATGGAAATAGCAAAAGCCTGTGGTTTTGGGGTGGTTTGTATTTTCGCATAGTTTATTTTAGATTTGAATAACGAGTAGCGGTGTAGACAGAAAGCAGGGAAGTAGCTGTGAAAATATGATGTTTTTATTATCACTATAAAACTTACATGTTACAGATACGTCTATTATTGCCTCAGCATCTAACATTTATATAAAACAAGATCTAATTTCCCCACAAGGTCAACAGCATAATTCAATTCCAAAGTTTCTTTGACCGCTTATGTCAGGATCGGGACAGGGATCCAACACGCAGAGTACAAAGAGTGGAAAGGTACGTATACCGGGCCTTAGAATGGCCGGACTAACGTACCGAGAGTAAAGAATAGTCAGAGGCAAGCCGAGGTCGAGGGAACGAGAAGACAGATAAGCGAGAGACAAGCCGGGTCAAGGGATAACAGAGAAACAGGGTAGTACAACGAGCCGAGTCAAAACCAATAGAGCAAACTAGAATACCAGAGCACTGAGTGACTAGACAAGCTAGAACCACGACAGGGCAATGAGCTGAAGTAAGGAGTAAGCTTAAATACCCTGGTTCTGGATGGAAATCACGCCTCTGACAAGTGCCGATTGGATATCGGACACTTGAGTGACAGATTGCTCGTGCTAGCGTCATGACGTCACGTATTGAGCGTCCTGCTAGAAAAGGACGTGGATTCCTCGCGGCCGGTGTTTAAGTGACTGGATGAACCGCGAGGAACGGAGGAGACAGCTCGCCTGGACGGATACACCACCAAGTCTCTACCTCCCTTAGAGGTAGAGGCCTCAGGTACCCTGACAGTACCCCCCCTCTCAGATACGCCCACCGGGCGGAATGAACCGGGGCGAGATGGGAAGCGAAGGTGAAATGCTCTGCGAAGGCGAGAAGCATGGACGTCCTCCTGAGGTACCCAACTCCTCTCCTCAGGACCATATCCCCTCCAGTTGACCAGATATTGCAATTTTCCCCTTGAAATTCTGGAGTCAATGATGGAGCTGACCTCGTACTCCTCCCGACCCTCCACCTGAACAGGACGAGGCGAGGAGACCTTAGAGGAGAATTTGTTGCAAATGAGGGGTTTCAACAAGGAGACATGAAAAGAGTTAGGAATGCGTAAGGCAGGTGGCAGAGCAAGGCGATACGCAACCGGATTGATACGAGTGAGAACCCTGTAAGGACCTATGTAACGAGGAGCAAATTTCATGGACGGAACTTTTAGGCGAATATTCTTAGTACTCAACCATACCCTATCCCCAGGAACAAAAACAGGAGCCGCTCTTCTATGTTTGTCAGCGTGTTTCTTGAACAGCGAGGAACTATGTAATAGAATTTGTCGAGTCTGATCCCATAATTTCTTCAGGTTGGCGACATGATCATCAACCGACGGTATCCCCTGAGAAGAGGAAACCGAAGGAAAAATCGAAGGATGAAAGCCATAGTTCATGAAGAAAGGGCTAGAGCGAGTTGAATCGCAAACAAGGTTATTGTGTGCGAACTCCGCCCAAGGAATCAGACCGACCCAATCGTCCTGGTGTTCGGAAACAAAGCAACGCAGATACTGTTCGATCTTTTGATTAGTACGTTCAGCAGCTCCGTTAGACTGAGGGTGATAGGCAGAGGAAAAGTTCAATTTGATGCCCATTTGAGAACAAAAGGATCTCCAGAAACGTGAGACAAATTGAGAACCTCTATCAGAAACAATCTCTGAAGGGATCCCATGTAGGCGAAAAACTTCTCTCGCAAAAATCTCCGCCAATTCAGGGGAAGTCGGAAGTTTAGGTAATGGCACGAAATGGGCCATCTTGGTAAATCTATCCACCACCGTGAGAATAACAGTCTGTCTTTTGGAAGCAGGCAAATCAACGATAAAGTCAATGGACAAACAGGACCAAGGTTTCTCAGGAATGTCCAAGGGGTGTAACAGGCCACAAGGGGATGCATGAGATAGTTTAGTCTTGGCACAAGTCTCACAAGCTGCGACGAACTCCTCAATATCCTTACGAAGTGAAGGCCACCAGAAATCCTTGGATATCAGAGAGTACGTCTTGCGAATACCAGGATGACCAGCTATTTTACTTTCATGAAAACATTGTAAGAGCTCCAGTTGAAGTTCAGGAGGAACAAAGTTTCTTCCCTCAGGAGTGTTTCCGGGAGCTAGATGTTGTGACTTCAAGATCTGGTCAAGTAGCGGGGAATGAATTTTGAGACTGGTATTAGCAATAATATTGCATTTGGGTACAATGGAAGACAAAAGTGGTTCAACTGAAGCAGAGGGTTCATATTGGCGAGATAGCGCATCGGCTTTAGAATTCTTTGACCCAGGTCTGTAAGTCAGAACGTAATTGAAATGGGTAAGAAACAACGACCAACGAGCCTGCCTGGAGGACAGACGCTTGGCCTCTCCGATATAAGACAAGTTTTTGTGGTCTGTCAGGATGGTAACAGGATGTAATGTACCTTCCAATAAATGTCTCCATTCTTTCAAAGCCTTGATAACCGCTAGTAATTCTCTGTCACCAATGTCATACCTGCTTTCAGTACCGGTCAATTTTTTAGAGAAAAATCCACATGGATGTAATGGTTTATCAACACCCAACCTTTGAGATAGAACAGCACCTAAACCAGTCTCTGATGCGTCTACCTCGAGCAAAAATGGCAGAGAAGTGTCAGGGTGAACTAAAATTGGAGCGGAAGCGAAAAGCTCCTTGAGAGTCTTGAACGCAAGGAGAGCTTCAGTAGTCCAATTCTTAGTGTCAGCCCCCTGTTTGGTCATGTTAGTGATAGGTGCAATAATGGAAGAATAGCCCTTAATAAAGCGCCTATAATAATTGGAAAAACCAATAAATCTCTGTATGGCTTTAAGACCTGTGGGTAAAGGCCACTCTAGAATGGATTGGAGCTTATCCGGATCCATCTTAAATCCCTCCCCAGAGATCACATAGCCGAGAAAGGTTACCTGGGTTTGATCAAAGCTACATTTCTCCAACTTGCAGTACAAGCCATGCTGGAGAAGCTTGTGCAAAACCCTCCTGACTTGTTTGTGATGAATCTCAATGTCACTAGAATGAATGAGTATATCATCTAGGTATACAATGACGCACTCTTGCTGAAATTCCCTAAGAACCTCATTAATCAGATCTTGGAATACTGCTGGTGCATTGCATAACCCAAAAGGCATGACAGTATATTCATAGTGGCCATATCGAGTATTGAATGCCGTCATCCACTCATGTCCCTGCTGGATTCTCACCAAGTTATATGCCCCTCTGAGGTCTAACTTGGTGAAAATTGTAGAGCCCTTCAAACGATCGAAGAGTTCGGTGATCAAGGGAATCGGGTAGGCATTTTTAATGGTTATCTTATTCAAGCCTCGATAATCAATACAAGGTCTCAAAGAACCATCTTTCTTTTTAACAAAAAAAAATCCAGCCCCGGCAGGAGAGGAGGACCTCCTGATGAATCCCTTGTCTAAATTCTCGTGAATATATTCCTCTAGGACTGAGTTCTCCTTTATAGATAATGGGTATACATGACCTCTGGGAGGCATGGTACCAGGGAGTAGGTTAATTTTGCAATCAAAGGACCTGTGTGGGGGTAAGGTATCGGCTTTCTTTTTGTCAAATACTGCCTTTAAATCTAGATACTGAGGCGGAATTTGTGTCTCTGTAGGATTGTCAGAGGTATTCGATGTATTAGTTAATCCAAGAGGTAAGACCTTCCGCAAGCATTTTTCTTGACAATTCTCTCCCCACGAAACTATCTCCCCTGATTCCCAATTAATAATAGGGTTGTGTCTCCTCAGCCAGGAGTACCCCAGAACTATGGGAATAGACGGAGAAGAAATGAGCATCAAGGATATATCCTCTTTATGCAGGATGCCAACAGTCAAGTTAATCGGTATGGTCTCATGAAAAATAACAGGCTCAAGTAACGGTCTACCATCGATGGCCTCAACAGCCAGAGGTGTCTCTTTTAACTGGGATGGAATAGCATGCTTGGCAGCAAAACCCTGATCTATAAAGCTCTCAGCAGCTCCAGAATCGATTAGTGCCATAGTCTTAACTACTCCCTTCTCCCACTTTAAAGAAACGGGTAACACAAGCCTGAGCTCCTTGTAGTTGTGAATAGAGGACAAAGTAGAAACACCCAAGGCCTGTCCTCTAGAGGAACTTAGGTGCGAGCGTTTCCCGAACGATTGGGACAATTTAGGCGTAAATGACCCCTGACTCCACAATACATACATAAACCCTCCCTTCTCCTGTACTGTCTCTCCCTTTCAGTGAGATGAGTACTGCCTATCTGCATAGGTTCAGGAATACGTAAGTCTTCGAACTCAGAGATTTGAAAGGTAGGCGCTAGTTTAAAGGAGGGTCTACGGGTCCTATCTCGAGTGTTCTGCCTCTCTCTTAAGCGTTCATCAATACGAGATATAAAAGAAATTAAATCCTCCAAATTTTCAGGGAGTTCTCTAGTAGCGACCTCGTCAAGAATTACATCTGATAACCCATTCAGAAACACATCTATATAAGCCTGTTCGTTCCACTTAACTTCTGCCGCCAAGGATCTGAACTCTAGTGCATAATCCACAAGTGTTCGATTGTCCTGTTTAAGGCGCAACATTAATCTAGCTGCATTGACCTTTCTGCCAGGAGGGTCAAAAGTTCTTCTAAACGCAGCTACAAAGGCATTATAATTATAGACGAGTGGATTATCATTCTCCCATAAAGGATTGGCCCATCTCAAAGCTTTTTCAATGAGCAGAGTAATAATAAATCCAACCTTTGCTCTATCTGTAGGATAAGAGCGGGGTTGTAGTTCGAAATGGATGCTAATCTGGTTTAGAAAGCCACGACACTTCTCCGGTGACCCGCCATAACGTACTGGTGGGGTAATACGGGAAGAAGCACCTACAGTGGCTACCTCTAGACCTGAGACTGCAGGAGAGATAGAAGGAGTACGTGTCTCCTCAGGTGGATTACTAGCACGAGACAAAAGTGCCTGTAGTGCCAAAGCCATCTGATCCATCCTATGTTCCATGGCGTCAAACCTGGGATCCGAAGAACCAAGCTGACTGTTTGTACCTGCAGGATCCATTGGCCCTGTCGTAATGTCAGGATCGGGACAGGGATCCAACACGCAGAGTACAAAGAGTGGAAAGGTACGTATACCGGGCCTTAGAATGGCCGGACTAACGTACCGAGAGTAAAGAATAGTCAGAGGCAAGCCGAGGTCGAGGGAACGAGAAGACAGATAAGCGAGAGACAAGCCGGGTCAAGGGATAACAGAGAAACAGGGTAGTACAACGAGCCGAGTCAAAACCAATAGAGCAAACTAGAATACCAGAGCACTGAGTGACTAGACAAGCTAGAACCACGACAGGGCAATGAGCTGAAGTAAGGAGTAAGCTTAAATACCCTGGTTCTGGATGGAAATCACGCCTCTGACAAGTGCCGATTGGATATCGGACACTTGAGTGACAGATTGCTCGTGCTAGCGTCATGACGTCACGTATTGAGCGTCCTGCTAGAAAAGGACGTGGATTCCTCGCGGCCGGTGTTTAAGTGACTGGATGAACCGCGAGGAACGGAGGAGACAGCTCGCCTGGACGGATACACCACCAAGTCTCTACCTCCCTTAGAGGTAGAGGCCTCAGGTACCCTGACAGCTTATCAGTTTGCTTCATTTCTTACATTTTTCCACGGCGGACACAAAGTCCTGCACATCCTTAGCCAGCAGCAAGGGTTCCTCCATGGCTGCAAAATGCCCTCCGCGGGGCAGGTATGTGTAGGTGACAATGTTCCGGTATTTCTCCTTTGCCAAAACACAGGAAACATGCGTTAGTTCACACGGGAAATTTGCGATACCGGTGGGAACATGAACTCCAGTCCTTTAACAAAGAAACAAAAAAATATCAGTTTAGTACATAGCACTACTATTATAACACGGTGAGAGAGGGCATCACCCACTCATTATTACCATCAGAACAACTGGAACGCCATGGGGGTCATAAAGACCTCTGGTTGATAATCTATAGGAAAATGGGAGGTTATCGAACAACAGGACCTAGCATAGGTTTGGCTCAAAATCAAACATCCAGCCGAGAGTTGGCAGAATCTGATCAGTTAAGACTAGACATTTTTTTAAAGTACTCTTCAAGACTGGCCTATGGAGCTACCAGGTCTATCACAAGAGAAAATATACAACTGAGATCTAATGTATTTATTGTGCTAGGACGGTGATAGGAGATTTTTAACCTATTGCAGGAGTTTGTGAAGCCCCTTAAAAAACCTTCTATGAAATAACTTGCTGTTTGTTAGCGATCAGGATAAGATCTGCACAAGTCGAATGTGAGAGACAGTGTAATCCATGTGCAATGTAAAGATTGACCACCAGATCCTTCTGATTCACGTAAATTATTTATAGACATAGTTCCCATCTTCTCTCAGCCTCCATAACCCCAGTCATTTGCTGCTTACTTGTATACTGGGGAAGTCAGCATGTCTCTGGTAAAATTCTCCTTGTAGAATCTCATAGAGGACGCAATAGAGCCAGTTGTCCAGTAGATCATTACGTTGGTGAGAAGATCGTCCATGGAATATTGCCTGTGGGATGGAAAATATCACAAATCCATATTAGAATCCTATATTAAAACAAGAACAAGGGGTCTTACATTATTTGATTTGCCTAAACATAAAGTATCTTTGTTTTGTGCATGTTGCATGACATCATGTGAGAGAACATATAAATATTTGAATTTAAACTTTAACACCGTTTATTTCACCATTACCATGAGCTTTGTTTATCAATCAAATCGGATAGCCTAGCCTGATTTACCGTTAATTAATTATTATCACAGCTAATTTAAGATGATCTGACCTCTCTAGGCCTCCATCCTCCAGCTGAAGAAAGTCCGAGTTTGTCCAGGTGGAGAATTTCTCCAGAATGTAGGCAGCAAGTCCAGCAGGAGAATCATTCAGAGCAGAGCCTGGGAGATAAGAGGACATTTATACTTCATAGGAAGATGGGTCCATGGATGATATCACTCATACTCTCACTCTCAAAGCCAGGGCTCGAGTCCTGCAGGAACGCTTGGGAACGGCGTTCGTGCACTTTTCCCACAGCAGGAACGCCGTTCCCATTACTAATCCTGCAGGACCCAGGGCTGGCACAAGCGGCTGCCAGAGCAGGGGGAGCACAAATCCGAATCCCCTGCCTCTGACTGGGGACTCGGATTTTTAAACTCACCTCTCCCCCTGCAGCCAGTGGAGTCGTCCGGCCTCTCCTGATGATGTCAGTAGGAGGGGGCGTGGCTTCCTCTGCTCTTCTCACAGGACCGCTGGGGAGCAGAGGAAGCCACACCCCCTCCTCCTGACATCATCAGGAGAGGCCGGACGACTCCACTGACTGCAGGCTGCAGGTTCCAGATCCTGTCCCACCCCTCCTGGCCCAAGGTAAGCCTCAGGGAGGGGGGAAGGCACTTTAGATTTTGTTTGTTTGTTTTTTATCCCTTTCCTCAGGCCCTGCCCCCCTATTTAAGGCCCTGTCCCCCTATTTAAGGCCCTGTCCCCCCTCCTCAGTTCCTGCCCCCCTCCTTAGTCCCTTTCCCCAGTCCCTGTCCCCCTCCTCAAGCCCTATCCCTCCTCAGTCCCTGTCCCCCTCCTCAGGCCTGTCCCTTTCCTGAGTCCCTGTCCCCCTATTTAAGGCCCTGTCCCCCTTCCTCAGGCCTGTCCCTGTCCCCCTCCTCAGTCCCTGTCCCCCCTCCTCAGTTTCTGCCCCCCTCCTCAGTCCCTGTCCCCCTATTTAAGGCCCTGTCCCCCCTCCTCAGTCCCTGTCTCCCTCCTTAGTCCCTTTCCCCAGTCCCTGCCCCCCTCCTCAAGCCCTATCCCCTTACTCAGTCCCTGTCCCCCTCCTCAGTCCCTGTCCCCCTATTTAAGGCCCTGTCCCCCTCCTCAGTTCCTGCCCCCCTCCTTAGTCCCTTTCCCCAGCCCCTGTCTCCCTCCTCAGTCCCTGTCTCCCTCCTTAGTCCCTTTCCCCAGTCCCTGCCCCCCTCCTCAAGCCCTATCCCCTTACTCAGTCCCTGTCCCCCTCCTCAGTCCCTGCCCCCATCCTCAGGCCTGTCCCTTTCCTGAGTCCCTGTCCCCCTATTTAAGGCCTTGTTCCCTTTCCTCAGTTCCTGCCCCCTCCTCAGTCCCTGTCCCCCTCCTCAGTCCCTGTCCCCCTTCCTCAGGCCCTGTCCCCCTTCCTCAGGCCCTGTCCCCCTTCCTCAGTCCCTGTCCCCCTTCCTCAGTCCCTGTCCCCCTTCCTCAGTCCCTGTCCCTTTCCTCAGTCCCTGTCCCTTTCCTCAGTCCCTGTCCCCCTCCTCAGTCCCTGTCCCCCTCCTCAGTCCCTGTCCCCCTCCTCAGTCCCTGTCTCCCTCCTCAGTCCCTGTATCCCTCCTCAGTCCCTGTCTCCCTCCTCAGTCCCTGTCTCCCTCCTCAGTCCCTGTCTCCCTCCTCAGTCCCTGTCTCCCTCCTCAGTCCCTGTCTCCCTCAGTCCCTGTCCCCCTCCTCAGCCCCTGTCCACCTTACTCAGCCCAGTGCTCTTACTCAGCCCCTGCATACGAGCATCAGCCCCTGTCCCCCTTCCTCAGTCCATGCCCCTCTTCCTCAGCCCCTGCCCCTCTTCCTCAGCCCCTGCCCCTCTTCCTCAGCCCCTGCCCCTCTTCCTCAGCCCCTGCCCCTCTTCCTCAGCCCCTGTCCCTTTCCGCAGTCCCTGTCCCTTTCCGCAGTCCCTGTCCCTTTCCGCAGTCCCTGTCCCTTTCCGCAGTCCCTGTCCCCCTTCCTCAGCCCCTGTCCCCCTTCCTCAGCCCCGTCCCCCTTCCTCAGCCCCTGTCCCCCTTCCTCAGCCCCTGTCCCCCTTCCTCAGCCCCTGTCCCCCTTCGTCAGCCCCTGTCCCACTTCGTCAGCCCCTGTCCCACTTCGTCAGCCCCTGTCCCCTTCCTCAGCCCCTGTCCCCTTCCTCAGCCCCTGTCCCCTTCCTCAGCCCCTGTCCCCTTCCTCAGCCCCTCAGTTCCTGTCCCTTTCCTCAGTTCCTGTCCCTTTCCTCAGTTCCTGTCCCTTTCCTCAGTTCCTGTCCCTTTCCTCAGTTCCTGTCGCTTTCCTCAGTTCCTGTCCCTTTCCTCAGTTCCTGTCCCTTTCCTCAGCCCCTATCCCTTACCTCAGCCCATGTCCCCTTCCTCAGCCCATGCCTCCCCCCCCCCCCCTAAGCTCCTGTCCCTCTTCCTCAGCTCCTGTACCCCTCCTCAGCCCCGTGCCCTTACTCAGCCCCTGCATACAAGCGTATCATTATTTTGGGGTGGGGGGTAAGGGGGCGGGGAGTGGATCTTGGGTGAGTTCCTGCACTTTTTTACCCAGGACTTGACCCCTGGTCAAAGCAATAAGTACATTACACTGGAAGAACATCTGCTGATTACCATACACTCAGCTGTTATGACACATTGAGTACATTTTTTTCCCTTTACATTTTGGGTACCCTGTGTCCTGTGAAGAACCTCCGCATTTAGAAGACCAGGAAGCAGTGTAGTGCTGGTGAACTTCGCTATTTGGCCAGAATTTACTCAAGTTGTAGCCATTAGGAGAAGTTTGAGCACAGTGTGCGCCTGTGTACCATTCCCGCTCTTGTTGACAGCTTTATCATCAGCTTTATATAAAAAAAAACAAGTAACCAGCACTTGTGAGGGATACAGAGGTTTTACCATATTTTTTAAATTTTTTACATTTTTTTTAAAACAAGCTGTTCAGGTAAAAAAAATCCTAATCTACACCACATATGATTGTACACTTGTAAAAAAAACAGTTGTACCTTCAATGCTCTTTCTTTCCATCAGTTATTTTAAAGCAGAATTACCAAACAAGTGTTGGGGAGATTTTATATATAAACACACCCCAATTAAAATCAGCTGCCTAATATGACGTAAACCACCTTGTGCTGCCAAAAATTAGCTCTGATGCATCGGGGCATGATCTCTACGAGACATCTAAATGTGCCCTGTGCTATCTGGCACCAAGACATTAGCAGCAGATCCTTTAAGTCCTGCAAGTTATGAGGTGGGGCATCCATGGATCGGATTTGTTTCTGCAGCACATCCCACAAATGCTCAACGCGATTGAGATTGGGGGAATTTGGAGGCCAAGGCAACAATTCCTGAACAGTGTTTGCAGTGTGGCATGGTGCATTATCCTGCTGAAAGAGGCCATCAGGTAACACCACTGTCATGAAGTTGTGTAAGTGGTCTACAACAATCTCTAGATAGGTGATACGTATCAAAGTAACAGGAATGCCAGGACCCAAGACTTCCCAGCAGAACATTGCTCAGAGCTTATTTATATCTTAAAGTTTCAAGTCCTATACTACTAGCCAGGTCTAAAAAGTTACATGCCACTACAAGTCTGAAGGGTCCATGGCATACTCACCAGGGCTGGATTTTCAGGTCAGTAGAATTTGTTTATACATATATAAAATAGGACTTAATAGCTACATGGATACAGGCCGAACATGTTTAGCTATGGAAGAAAATAGAAAATAAAAAACCTCCTTTAACCCCTTAACCCCTTAAGGACCAAACTTCTGGAATAAAAGGGGATCATGACATGTCACACATGTCATGTGTCCTTAAGGGGTTAAGGACACATGACATGTGTGACACGTCATGATTCCCTTTTATTCCAGAAGTTTGGTCCTTAAGGGGTTAATAAGGTTTTTAAAGGAAAAAGAAAATCAAAATTAAATTGAACTATAGCCATTTGTTAATCAATTAATAGGTTGAATTTTACAATGTGGTTTTGCTCACAATATTTCGAAATGTAATAAAAAAAAGACATTACAAAGCCACCAATCTCTTACCCACAGTGTCCGGCTTGGTGGCTTGGATATGCAAGTATCCAGACTCGCGCAATCTTGCGTACACATTCTTTTCGAAGTATGGATATAAACGCTTGACGTCTTCCGTCGTCATACCCACCAACCAAGGTAGATATGACCCAAGAATCAAAATTAGAATTTGTTTCAGGCCTCCCACTGGGATAAAGACGCAATTTATATGTAGACCCTTTATAGACCTGGAAAACAAGGTTTCTCCCAAAGTTACTATTTTCCTGTGTTATCAGTAATTCCATATACCGAAGTTAGGTAAATTATGTAAACAAGTAGCAATGAACTCCATTAGGCAGAATTGGAACAAGTGATAACTAGAGCCCTGCTCACACAGGTTTTAGGTGTAGAGAAAATGGGATAAAGAAGGTACAAGACACAATGTGTCTGCTAGGGGGGCGTTTGTGGTTTTGTAGTGTTTGTTTTCACTGGATGACATTAATGGAATGTAGACCATGGAAGGAGGCAGTCCATGGTAGAACGCAAGTGAGAAGTAACAAGTACTTACTCTGGTTTCATCTGAGCAATATTAGTTGTAATTAGGCTGCCCCAGTCACCCCCTTGCAGATAGAACTCCTTAAATCCCAATCGGAGCATCAGTTTGTAGAAGATACGGGCGGCAGCCAGAGAATTGAAACCTGTTGGAAGAGACACATGGAAAGTTCATTCAATGTATTAACACTTTGCAGATCTACTCATCCTGCATTAAACAAAAAACACACCCTTCATGCAAAAACCAACAGCAAAACACGAATCCAATCATGTTATCTCTCACCTGCACCCATTTGTGGAGAATTATTCCCCCTGAATCACAAGTCATTAGAATTTCCTTACATGCTATAGCCTACGTTAGGTAGTGAATAATTCCAGTATAAAATGTGTAAGGTGTTTTTTTAAATTATTGCAGCCTATATTACACTTGTAATAATACAATAAACAATGCTAACCTTTCTTTGTGGGGCAGATATCCTGGAAATTATCCCTGTACAATCACTGGAGACATGCTGCTTGCACTTTGCGTATCAGCATCTGACCAACAAGTCAGTCAGTTATATTCTCTCAGTCCCCCAACAGGAAAACTTGCTTTGCACTAATAAACTTTAACTTAAAAACTATACCCATGGAGTATGCCATGACTTGCTATCTCTCCGTATCATCCCTTTTTTTTATTCTCCACCTCACCTTCCTTGTGCGATACCTCGGAGAAGCCATATCCAGGGATTGATGGACAGATGACCTCAAACACAGGGTCTGGGTTCAGACCATGTTTTGCTGGCTCGGTCAGCAGTGGGAGGATGCGGTAAAACTCATAAATCGACCCAGGCCAACCATGGACGATAAGGAGCGGCAGAGCCTTCTGTCCCGGGGCAAGATTAGGAGGCTTGACATGCATAAAGTGCACTTCTAGCCCTATAAAAGTATAGTAGAGATTAATATTCTGTAACAAACACATTAGATTAATGTCTAAACATATAAATATGAGATGGTAACATAGAAGATCTGCTCATGTTGCACTTCACTGGATGATACAGAGGACTTACCTTCTACAGTAGTCTTGTAATGGGGGTATCTATTGAGGTTCTTCACCTGCTTTGACCAGTCAAAGTCATTCCTCCAGTAGGTGACAATTTTCTGAAGGTGAGTAGAATTTAAGCCATAATGAAATTGTGAATTTTCCAGGGGTTCAAAGAAGCGGGTTTGATCTAGACGTTCGTAAAGGTCCTAAAAAACATTTTATATCAAACTGAAGTCTCAGCAGTTACAGTACAATATTTCATCAGTTCAGGCTTTTCAGTATTTTATTGTGTTATGACCGTAAATCTTGATTTCAATAATATTTTTGGTCAGATAGTTCACATGGTACACAGTGAAGAATAAACACCTATTTTATGAAATGCTTTATAAACAAAGATATAAACAGTCACCGTGGGCAAGTATTTTGCGGTTATACCTTTATGATATAAAAATAAACTAATATTAATGTGCTATATAGTTATATTAAATTGCAATAAGGTGTCTCAATGCAATGACATTTTTATGTACAAAAAAACTAAAAAGTGCAATTTTTATGCATGACAGGAGGTAAATATTTTGCTGAACTTTCTTTACTCAGCAAAAAGAAAACTAACTAATGAACAAAAAGTAAGGGTCTTGTATCCAATAATAGCCTTTCTCTGCTGCTCATCCTCCAGGTCAGAGTATTCATATTGTCGCTCCATATATTTGACCTAACTATATACATTTATGGTTTATGTCACTGTGGGTTTATATATAGTGTGTGGGGATTTTACCTCTGGGTTCTGTGTGTAGTTTGGGGGTGTTTGGGTTTTCGAGACCTGTTCTCCCTTTTGTTCTTTCGTTTAGGTTTCCTTGGGGTCTTTTCCTTTCAGGGGAGCCCTTCTCAGTTTCTGCCTCAGTTTTACGCTGCTTTCAGTGGCCCTTATCTGCTCTCCTTCCACTTACGTCTTTCGACGATCTGCGGTATCTTCCTCGACCCGGGGATGTCTACTCAGCATTCCAGTAGCCATGCTTTTGTACTTTGTATCTTTTCATCTGGTGTCGAATGTACGTGTGTAGAATGCGTCTTCTCCAGAAGGTGTCTCCTTCTCTATTCTCAGGAAGCTATCTTCTATCCGTTCTTTCTGTGATGAGCCATTTGTGCATATTGCTGCTTGCTTTTTTAGCTATTTGGTGTCATTGAGAACTATTTCAGCTCGGCGGCTTCTCATTTCCTATGCTCCCCCACATCATTCGGTTTCTTTGGCTACTCTTGTCGGGTGGATTCGGTGGCTATACTCTCTATACTCTCCCTGTCATTCAAGGCTCATTCGGTTCAGAGGGCTGCGCCATCTAGTTATTTTTAGGTGGAGCCAAGTTAGGTGATATTCTCTGTTCAGCATACTGAACACAGGAATCTACTTTCCACACCTTTTATTTTTGTTTCTTAGCTTTAAAAATGCAAAATATGAGCTTCCTGTACTGCCTTAACATTGTAGATCACACTATCCTTGAGGTCTGATAATCTGAGTTTTATTAAAGACAGGAGGCAAATATTTCCCCTCCCTTCCCTTGGTTTCATTGGGGGTGTTTGCTGTATTCACATTTTCTCTTAGTTGACATTGTTTATACTATTTATTATGATGTATTATGTCTATAGAGGTTTGTTTTTCCCCATCAGTTTAATATGTGAGTAGTGGTTAACAGATGGTTTGCTTTTTACAGGAAATTTCATGGTTTTTACAGTTGTGTTTTCTTTGTTTCGCTTCACTGGGATCATGGTTCTGGACGTTCGTCTGTAAGTTTGTCGTCTTTATTGATCATTCGACTTTATTTGTACTGTAAATTTGCAATGTTTTATGATATTTCTCATACTGTTGTATACTTTTTTTATAATGTTTTGATACTCAAAAAAATGAGGAAGGATATTACTGGATATCAATGGGAATTTGAATATAAGACCCTTACTGCTTGTTCATTGGTTGGTTTTCTCTTGGCTTCCATTGGAGGTTGAGTAAAGTTATGTAAAACATTCGCCTCCTGCCATTATTCAAATTAAGATTATCAGACACCAAGCTTAGTACAAGCTTGGAACAATTTTACCACATGACAGAAGGCTTCATATTTGCATATCTTTCTTTACTGAAAACTCCAGCAGCATAGAAACATAACAACCAATCAGAAAAAAGTTATGATGCCCATAAAAGGCCCTGTCTATGACATCACTTCCTCTTTCTTTGCTGCTCCAGCCTACAACAGGTCAGAGTATTTTTACCTCTCTAGTATATTCATATAATTTTTACTCTATTCTCACTTTCTACTAACTATTTATCCCTCTGCTGCACCTGGCTATCTATACCTGTCTCCCTATCTCCCCACATTCAGTGTATCTCCTACAATCACTATATGTTATCTGACTCTCTTAATATCTGTTTCTGGTCTGGCGGTCCGCGGGTGTCACGGACCTGCCCTGCTGACACTCAGGGGACTGTGTGGGGACGGGTGGAGGGTGGCCGGGGCGGTTATTGTGTCTTTTTCGCCATGTTTTTTCTCACTCGCGACCCCGAGTATTCTCTGTCACACGCGGCCGGCGGCCATCTTGGATCTTGCGGCTCGCGATACCCACGACAGCCGCCTTCCCTGCTCGCACGGCGGATCGGGAATCACCCGATCACCGCGCCCTGCATCTGGATTAACCCCTTCAAGGGTCCCCCTCTTTAGACACATTCATTTATTGATACAATTATTTTTATTCTCATGGATATATCTCTCATGGTGCCTTACACTGGATGATTACATGTTGAGCATGCACACAATCTATGTATTATTGTGAAGCCATACTAGATCACAGTTGTTATACAACACATATACTGTACCTATAACAGGACCAACTATTCCACTGTACCCTACAAAGGGCATATTGTGTTACTGTACCCTACAAAGGGCATATTATATTACATTATTGTACCCTACAGAGGGTCATATTATATTACTGTACCTGACGGTACAAATTTATGTGGGTGTCCTCTGGGTATTTTTTCATGGCACACCACCTGGGCTGACCCCCCAGATATGCATGCAAGGTCACTGGCAGACCATTACCTTCTATGTGGGTGTCCTCTGGTTTACCACGGCACGCCACCCGGGGTGAACCCCGATCATATGCACGGAGGCCTACGCCTCAACTTTACCACTGATTACTACAGGCATATATGGATGTTTAAACACTGCCTGTCAGTTTTACATTAAAGCAACAGTACCATGCTGGATATGATTTGACGGCAGGATCACTAAGGAAACTGAGTGTATTGCAGTGTACCCTTCACAGGGATGCATATATGTATATTTCTGTGCCTAGTGTACATATTGAACGTGGGTGTCCTCTGGGCAATTTTTTCATGGCACACCACCTGGGGTGACCCCCAGATATGCATGCAATGCTTGTAAGGTACCAATAATTATAATATGGGTGTCCTCTGGGTTACCATGGCACACCACCTGGGATGAACCCAGCCGAATAGACGTGGGTCCTGCGGCTGCAGACCTTATGGAGACAGGCCCCACGCGCCTCTATAATAAGACTGTATAATTAAAAAACGTGCATACAACTCTGGCGTACATTTGTGGTGAACCCGGCAAACCAGACCAACACCAATACCAGTCAGTCGCGCCTGCACCGCGGCTCTCAGTAGCCAGATTAATCTAATAGAGGTGACCCTCTACACTTGGCACGAGTATTCATACTCCCAGACAAACTAAAGCAGGCAATTCAGACCGTTTTACCTGGGTGATCCCCAATTCTACCAGGAGTCTGGCACCCCTACGTGCTGACCCTCAAACACTACTCCCACTGACTACCACTATCTCCCAATAGGTCGGGAACGAGTCATGGTGGACACTCTCACCCTTTCCAAGATTTCTAGGTAATGATAAATGCCACAGTAGCGGCCTCAGTGGAGAAGGTTCTGTTATGAGCTCTGCCCCACACCGCTTGATGGAGACCTCAGGCCCACAAGCCTTCGAGTCAAACGGCAAGGGAAGGGCTCCAGCCCCCCCGCCACTAAGGTCAAGGGCAAGACGCCCATCAAACAGACCAAATAGGCGTAGCATCGGGTATCCAAACCCTGTCCGCCACAATCTTCCGACTAAGAAGACTATTGCCCACCACGTACTTTGGACATGGTGGATGAGCGACACGAAGACAGCTCACCGTCTGAGGAAGTGGAAGGACAAGAACCTACCCCACACTTCCTCGAAGTACGTTAGGGTAACCTTACTCTGTGACGGCGGCTGAGGAAGAGATAGCAGTAGCGGCACTAAACCATGGGCTGCGCAATCCTCTGGGGATGGAAGTATGCGCACGCCTCAAGACCGAATACCCCAGACCACTGCTACCAGACAAGTGGCAGTTGTGCCCGGACTCAGCAACACTGTGGTAGTCTTCATTGCACGCTCGGGACGAAACCCCGCAATGGTGGGGAGTAAGGCCTGAGGTCGAAAAACTATAAAGTACTTGATTTACCAGGCCTAATTTCAAAGATGCTCTATTTTGGGGATCTGGCGCTCAACCAGAGTACACAACTCAACCCTAACACCATAAGAGAATAGGCTCAATGCTCGATATGCCTCCTGGACAACGTAAATGACGCACTATGCGCCGAAAGACGCAAATCTGTACTGGTCCGCATCGACAACACTATTGGACTTAGGAACGTCATGATTTCGCCCTAGAAGCACAAGGTCTACTATTTGACGTAGTGTTCATTGCAGAACGTAAGAAACACGTGAATTTATTCACCACACTAAATTAAACCCAAACCTCGCTATTCACAATCCCCATTTTTCTCCCATCTACTACACAACGGACCCCATCCGCTTCATCTACTAGTGAGTCAACCTACATAACTAACTGTTTCCAATTTTATGACCGGCAAGCTGTCTCTGTTTTACAGAATTGGGAGGCGTTTACCAAAGCCACCTGGGTCCTCCAGACAGTACAAGCTATGTCATGGAGTTTTATCACAGCCGTTCAGGTCACCCCTTCACCTCCATTACGCATGCTGACGGAACAGGAACACCTCGTGGACAAGGAAATCCGCACCCTCTTCAAGAAGGGCGCAATTCAACATGCTCCAGAGGGGAAGGCCTCCTCAGCAGAATTTTCCTGGTCAAGAAGAAGCCAGGAGACTACATCAATGGAACTCCTACTTGGCATACAACCGCTTCAAGATGGAGGACATTCATCTTCTATGAGACCTCCTAAGCAATAACGACTGGTTTGGTTAATGGTTTGCACATCTGGACCTCAGGGACGCACGCTTGTCAGTACCCGTTGCCCTGGACTGCCGAAGTTTCCTCCGATTCCAACGGTGAGGACAAACATGGCAATTTACGACTCTGTGGTGCTCGCGAAGCTACTGAATCCAGTGAGGGCACACATCCATAAATTTGGGAGTGCGATGCCTTGTTTCCCTGGAAGACTTGCTGCTCCTTTACGAATCCAGGCTACGGTTGCAGACAAATTTGTTGTTCACTTTCTGGACTACATGTTTTTTTTTGTAAGTACACAGACAAAGATCGCTTCTCCATCTGAGTCGGGCCGGTTCCTCGTTTTCGACATCGGCTTGGAGAACTACGTTCCGCGCCGGTCTACGGCACAGATCGCCTCTATAAGGATAGCTGTCAGACACGCGCTAAGGTTGGATGTGATTCCTCTCAGGATACTCGCCGGATTATGGGATTCCTCTCCTCCTCTCCTCCTCCATACGAGCGATATTCCCTGGCCCACTACACTACAGGGCCATGCAACGACTGGTGGCGAGATACGTCCGCACCAGTCACTCATACGACCACTGGATCCCACTGTTAGCAGAAGTGAGGACGGTATTTCGGTGGTGATTACTCTTCCTCCGGATGCAAAACAGTGGATGTACCCATACAAATGTGAATCAGCCGTTCTCCACAATAGCAAGGGTGCTTCGATACACACGCACCCACAAGATATCGCTCCTGCTCATGACACCCCTCGGGCAGGGCCAACCGTGGTTTCCCGGATCGAAGACCCTCTACTACTCCCTACCTTCCCTCTACTTCCGACGGCACCTCGAGGGGAAGCCCACTCCCTTGTCATGGAAGGACAACTGGCATTAGTGGCCTGGACGATTTCAGGGGCCCCTGGTCAGTCCAAGACCGATTGCATCAACTAGACCTCCTATGCGACTCATAGGCTCCATGCACCAGGAAATGATATATTTCTGTCGGGTCAGGCCTGGAGTGATTGGTGCGTGGAAAGGGATTCCGATCCCTTTATCGCACCTGTCCCACTGATCCTTAGCTATCTGTCACGCCTGGTCTCGTTGGGTCGGTCATATCGATCCCTCAATGTGATCAGGTCTGCCATATCGATGGCGCACGTTCCGGTACAGGGCAGACCAGTGGGTCAAGATACACTGGTTTGCCGACTATTACGGGGTGCCGAATTATCGAGACCACGGCACCCAAGTATTCACACCTCTGGCAGGTGGACGTGGTGCTGAGATTCCTTAGGGAATGGCCGGACAATCCTTGTTTGTCACCGAAACAATTTTCAGCCAAACTAGCCCTCTTATTATGCCTCGCCTCATTTAGACGGGTGGCGGACGTTAGGGCTTGTGATACGGATGGTTTCTCTCTCACACCAGACGGGGTTACCTTTACCATGTCGAGACGACCTAAGCCCGATTCGTCTTCTGTGTCATACCCATACTTTGTGTCAGACACCACACTATGCGTGGTCAGAACGCTAATGGGGTATACCGATACCACTACCCCCTTCGTAATTATTCGACGGGTCACCTCCTGACTTCTTACGTGAACACTCATGGACCGGCGTCTACCGCAACACTGACCAGATGGGTCCGCTGGCTATTGTCTTTATCGGGCATCGAACCTTGTTTCGGAGCCCACTCGGTCAGGGGAGCGGCGGCCTCACAGGCCTTTTCAGTCGACGCTTCCCTAGCCGACATTATACGCTGCGCGGACTGAGCGTGGGAGTGTACGTTTAGAACGTTCTATTTCGGCAAACATCTCATGCTTCCTTCACATTGGTCAATTCAAGCTTTAAAAATGCAAATATGAAGCCTCCTGTCATGTGGTAAAATTGAAGATTATATTAGCTTTAGTGTACTAATAATCTTAATTTTAGTAATGACAGGAGGCGAATATTTCCCACCCTATAGGATCCCTCCCATGTTTCTCGTGTTGAACAGAATATGTCCTTTATGTTCAGGAAGGTAAGTACGTTATGGTTTGTATGTTTGCTACTTAGACCTGTATCTTGAGGGTCTTATATAGATTGAATATTAGACATGAACCTTGAATTATGTTGTGTTGATAGATTCTTAAATATCATTGCTTTAGAATTAATATATATTGATATGTTTCACGTTCTAATGTTCGTCGGTATATCAGATGCTTAATGCTTATTGTATGCGGACAAGTTATCATGCCAGAGACCTTTCACCTTTTTCTTTTTCTTGCAGCGTGAACGTCTTCTCATCGAGTCAAAGATTCACCTTCCATACCTCTGCATCGCGGAACTACTGGAGTTGGATATTCTAATATGTTGTTGAACTGTTGACGTAATATGATTATGTTTCTTGTTATTCTTTATTGTTCGCTTCAAAGAAAGAGGAAGTGATGTCATAGACAGGGCCTTTTATGGGCATCATAACTTTTTTCTGATTGGTTGTTATGTTTCTATGCTGCTGGAGTTTTCAGTAAAGAAAGATATGCAAATATTCGCCTCCTGTCATTACTAAAATTAAGATTATTAGTACACTAAAGCTAATATAATCTTCAATTTTTTTAACATCAACAATGCTATAAAAATATTTGTATGTGGCAACTATAAGAATGTCTTGCTATACAAAAACCAGAATAAACTCAATAATTATATAGTATGTGGAAAAACCCACTTATCAGTGTATATTTATACTGTTAATGAATTGCTTCTCTATAGTGGTACACAAGATACTAAACTATAACACTCCAGGAGGATGAGATCTTGGTAGCGGTGGATCGAATTAACTTCATCCTAAATGTGGTGGTGGTGGATCGAACTAACTTCATCCTCAATGTGGTGGTGTGAATCCAACTAACTTCATCCTAAACGTGGTGGTGGTGGTGGATCCAACTAACTTCATCCTCAATGTGGTGGTGGTGGATTGAACTAACTTCATCCTCAATGTGGTGGTGTGAATCCAACTAACTTCATTCTCAATGTGGTGGTGGTGGATCCAACTAACCTTATCCTCAATGTGGTGGTGGTAGATGTGCGAGTATATGGCATTGATGTATTTTCTTGGTGCAGGAAGCACCAGGAGATGAAGATGGATGCCACACTGAAGATAGTGTCACCTATGAGGAAGTACTTCCTGTAATTATAGCCACCTTCAAATGTTCTTCAGTGCAATGTATGCTTTTATGTAAATGATGTCTCTTGCTACGTGTTTAAGGATTAGTTGCTAAAGGCTTGTCCTTCTAAAAAGACACATTGCTATACCCAATCTAGAAAAATAACAAAGTGCAAAGAGTTCCTTTAAGGTCCATGGTAACATCTCTGGTGCATTGGTGGTAGGTCCAGGAGAAAATTAACACATTACCTTAATGACGTCTTCAGATTCCTCTATAGTGAATGGGCGCATGCTGGTGTCCTCACTTTGTGCATAAGATTTGTGACCAGATCCCCACCATCCATCACCCATTTAAATGGTTTTAGGTTTGCGTCCACAAATCATCCATCCAACCATTACACCTCCTAACCCAACAGCTACAGGAACAAGGACACTGTGTGGCCAGTGGTTATTGAAGGCTGACCTACGGATAAAAAGAGAAAATTTTACAGAATATTCACTACATTTATACATCAAAATGGCACTGACGTTGGGGAAGTAACGGCGGGTGTATATTGTACATCCTGTAAGATGACAGAGGAGAAATGGAGAGATGCCGCAGGCAGAATGTGTCAGAAGCCCTTTATCGCATTTTGTCAAATCCCAACTCAGCCTTTAGGAGTGTCTTGTAGAGTCTTAAATGGTCACTTCAACCACATTGACTACTTCTGCTTTTTGAAGTGGTCATGGTGGTAGGAGTCAGTATGTGCAGTGTTACAGCTTGAATCACTGCACATCCAGAGTTATTTGCACTTGTATGTTACGTTCAAGTTGCACCCCGGAAACACGTGACTTAGGCAGCCTAGAACTCATTCCAGACTATCTGATTTCAATTCTGTGCACAACCACCACTCACAGGGCAATGCCTATGGTAGTCACATTCTTCCCTGAAAATAAATTAGTGTGCCTTTAAAATTTAAACATAGATTCTCGCCTATAATGCTACAGAGGCAAAAGTGAAGTAGGACTACTATGGAGTAGGAAAGACTCAGAGCATGGCAATCCCAGGACCACCACTACTGTACGGCAATCCTGGGACCACCAAGGGACCCCACTGCAGCATGGCAATCCCGGGACCACCAAGGGACCCCACTGCAGCATGGCAATCCCAGGACCACCACTGCTGTACAGCGATACCGGGTCCAACATGGGACCACCACTCCACCACAGCGATCCCAGGCCCACCATGGAACAACCACAGCTGCCTGGAGGGCCCGGGACTGCACAACTATCTCAGGACTGCCACTGCTGCAAGGTGATCCCAGGACTTCCATTGCAGCATGGTAATCCCTAGAACACCATGCAATCCAGCCGTCCTGTGAGCTTAGTTAGGGTGACACAAGTCAGGTTATCGGGGTTTATCTGACCTAACACAGCCAGGAATTCTGCATCAGGGCCGATCTTAGGGTCACAGATACCTGGGTGCAGACATTTTTTGGTGCCCCACAAGTGGGCATGGTCATCTTTCTAACCCCTTCCCTTTGCAACAACTCCACCGCTCCATCTAGACATACACTCACTGACAGTCACACACTCTCACTGAGAGAACCACACACTCACTGATTTGTCACACACTAACAGAAACATACTCAGACAGAAACATTGACAGACACTCTCAATGACAGATACACAATCTCACTGATTTGAAACACTCACTGACAGACACAGGAAGTCCTTTAAGCTTCCCCTCTGTGCAGCAGCGGCTCTAGACTTGGTGACGCCCTCTTAAACAATTATCTCTATAAACTAATTTGTATAAATTATTTTTTAATGCAAAGCTTCTATGTAAAATAGTTTTCCTTATTTTAGTTTGTGGTATATGTACAGTGATGTATGCACCCCATAAATTAATACACATACATATAAATCCACAGATCATATCTCATACATACATAGACATGCAAAAACACAATGGGTCAGCGCTAAATAACAAGAGTAAAATAAGGCAGTAACCCTAAGAAGGGGATCCCGCTCAACCCTTCAAAATGACATATAAAACAAGGGAAACAGAGGGCTGCGCCACAGAAAAAAGTAAAAAAGATCTTGTCACCGCAGTGCACTTAACTACTTTTTTCTTAACTACTCTTTTCATTACGGTGAAAAGATCTTAAGTAATTTTTTTCTGTGGCGCAGCCCTTTTCTATCTGTTTCCCTTGTTTTATACATAGACATGTGCACACTCACATACATACACAGACACACATACCAATATACACAGTCACATACATACACAGACACACTCCGTAACATACAGAGGCACATACCAATATACACAGTCACATACATACACAAACACACACTGTCACATACATAGGTACATACCAATATACACACTCACATACATACACACACAGACACACACTGTCACATACATAGGTACATACCAATATACAAAGTCACATACATACACAGACACACACTGTAACATACAGAGGCACATATCAATATACACACTCACATACATACACAGACACACACTGTCACATACAGAGTAATATGACATGCACACTCACATACTGTCACATACAGAGGCACATACCAATATACACAGTCACATACATACACAGACACACACTGTCACATACAGAGTAATATGACATGCACACTCACATACATACACAGACACACACACACACACTGTCACATACATAGGCACATACCAAGATACAAAGTCACATACGTACACAGACACACACTGTCACATACAGAGGCACATATCAATATACACACTCACATACATACATACACAGACACACACTGTCTCATACATAGGCACATACCAATATACAAAGTCACATACATACACAGACACACACTGTAACATACAGAGGCACATATCAATATACACACTCACATACATACACAAACACAGACTGTCACATACATAGGTACTTACCAATATACACACTCACATACATACACACAGGCACACACTGTCACATACAGAGTAATATTACATGCACACTCACATACATACACAGGCACACACTGACCACATACATAGGTACATACCAATATACACAGTCACATACAAACACAGACACACACTGTCACATACAGAGGCACATACCAATATACACACTCACATACATACACAAACACACACTGTCACATACATAGGTACATACCAATATACACACACACAGACACACACTGTCACATACATAGGCACATACCAATATACACAGTCACATACATACACAGAGACACACTGTCACATACAGAGGCACATACCAATATACACAGTCACATACATACACAGACACACACTGTCACATACAGAGTAATATGACATGCACACTCACATACATACACAGACACACACGCACACTGTCACATACATAGGCACATACCAATATACAAAGTAACATACATACACAGACACACACTGTCACATACAGAGGCACATATCAATATACACACTCACATACATACACAGACGCACACTGTCACATACAGAGGCACATACCAATATACACACTCACATACATACACAGACACACACTGTCACATACATAGGCACATACCAATATACAAAGTCACATACATACACAGACACATGCTGTCACATACAGAGGCACATATCAATATACACACTCACATACATACACAGACGCACACTGTCACATTCAGAGGCACATACCAATATACACACTCACATACATACACAGACACACACTGTCACATACATAGGCACATACCAATATACAAAGTCACATACATACACAGACACACACTGTCACATACAGAGGCACATATCAATATACACACTCACATACATACACAAACACACACTGTCACATACAGAGTAATATGACATGCACACTCACATACATACACAGACACACACTGACCACATACATAGGCACATACCAATATACGCAGTCACATACAAACACAGACACACACTGTCACATACAGAGGCACATACCAATATACACACTCACATACATACACAAACACACACTGTCACATACAGAGTCACATACCAATATACACACTCACATACATACACAGACACACACTGTCACATACAGAGGCACATGCCAATATACACAGTCACATACATACACAGACACACACTGTCACATACAGAGGCACATACCAATATGCACACTCACATACATACACTATTATTATTTACAAAAATGAGAATTGTCAGGAATTTATAGTGGATTTCAAAGTGGATGACAGAATAGTCAAACTGGAAGCATTGTATTCCTGACAATTGTTTGAGTGAATAACCTTGTCAGACATGAATTATCACACACCGTCACAATCATCACAGACATGCACACATTAAAACACAATTACAACCATTCATAAAAAAACACAGAGGTACATACATTAAAATACACACAAAGTCCAATACATAGACACACAACACACTCGATCACATACATAGACATAGGCTTATGTAGCAGGTTGTAGCAGGTTGGTTGGTAGGTTAATTGTATTGGTTTTCAGGTGTGTTATGTGACAGGGTAGGTAGGTAGTTACTCAGCAGAGTACCGCTGGTGTAACACCACCTACACTCAGCAGCTCCTTTGTCAGCTACATCCTGGGGGAGTTTCTAGGGTTGTGAGGTTTTCAAGGCTGCATTCTAGAGCAGCCACTCGCTCTACTGAGCCCTATCATGTTCCAAGCTGTGACACTTCCCTGCTTCGGCTCCCCTCATTCTAGTGCTTGGTCACAAATGCCCCCTCAAATGACCCTGGTGGTCCAGTGGTATTCTATATCCGTTTCCTGGCAGTCCAGTGGTGAATAGCGGGAAGCGCACGTCCTGTTGTTTCCGATCATCATACCCTCTCCTTCACGGCTCCGCTTTCAATGTTGTCAGAGCACAAGCTGTTGAGTGCAAGTATACTATGCTGACAGTTCGCCTCCGTGCTTGGAAGCATATAAGGTTATCTCATGATTAAATAGAGACCATAGTTGAATGAGTTAAAGCAGAGGGAGATTGCTGTCACAGAACGGTTCCTAAAAATCCTGTTCAGAGGTCAGTTAGGGTAGCGCAAGCACTATGTAGCTGAAAATAATAAGAGTAAGGCTATATACCTAAATTCAGTAATAACTTAATACTAGCTATTACCCCCCGTGCCTTCAAGGGCACCTAGGTCTATCACTGCTGGATTAATGATGTCGGTTGGACTAAACCAGAGATACACGCTGTCATGCTAAAATCTAAAACAACACAAAGATAGCAGTTGCTGCAAATTATAAGAATTGAGCTGTATCCCTAAGTCCAATAATGACTCGATACTGGCTATTGCCCCCGTGCCTTCGAGGCCTTCTGACGAGCCAGGTCGGGCGAAACGCACGCGTCAGGGGTCTATTCTCACGCTGTCTCAGACCTTAGCATGACAGCGATAATCTCTGTTTTCGTTTAATTTCTATTACCAATTCAGCAGGGAAAGACTTAGGTGCCCTCAAAGGTATGGGGGGCAATAGCCAGTATATAGCAGGTATAGAGCTAGTGATTATAATCCAAGGGAGTATAAGAGTATATCAATCCCCAGAGTTAATATAGCTGTCCCCTCCACACATGAGATGAGGCTCATGCTAAGGGTGAAGAGGGACTCATTTATTGGCAGCCACAACTGACCTTATATGCAGGTCCCCATGCAAGGGGCACTCCCACCTGGACCTGAGAGTAGACTACAGTTAAAAACATACACATAATTACATTGGCTCTCAGGTCCAAGACACTCCCATAAAAAATAGATGATTCCCTCCCCTGTGCCTGAGAGATAATTGACTCAGAAACTGTACTAAACTCAATTATCTCCAGGCACAGAAAACATACATTTTTACAAAACCCCCAAAATACCTTTAAACACACAAACACCCCACAAACGTTACAACCCCTAATAGCCCCGATCTGGGTGACCGACATATCCAAAAATCACCCAGATCAGTTCAGGAATTTCCTGGAAGTCATAATTTGACCAACTGCACACATGGTCCCATGCCCAAATCAGTTCCAGAGAATTAAGGCTTGCGATCAGTCTAGTTCGGTAGTTTAAAAACTGAACAAACTACGAAACATAGTCAATGTTCTCACACTGGAGTTTGTTCACCTTGTTCGTAGGAACGCTTCCACCGAACAGTGCCCTTGTAAGTTGTGTAGAACCGAACGTAGATGATCCTGGAACTCCAGCAGTGTTCAGGCGTTTCAGTGTCCGAAAACAGTTCTATGAACTCGATGACCAAACAGCGCTGCCTGTGTTTGCAGGGACAAGATGGCCACCACCTCCACTGCAGTGGAAAGTGTTACAAACTGTCAATTAGGCTTAACAAGCTCCCGGTTGGTCTCTGGTTCATGCGCCTGTTCGGTATCCGAACCAAATATAAAATCCCACGAACCAAGTCTGTTCACATAGTTTTTAAAGGGCTAATAGTCTTTTGGCAGGAGGCTGGCAAGCAGGCCCCTCCAAGAACACGTGGCAGAGGCATTTCTGCCACAACAACGACTCCAGGGCAGCCTACCAAGGGTGAACCTGGATCACCTATAAAACTGCATGGCCCCTGTCATGAGGACCGGGCAGGTCACAAATGTCCTCCCCGATTGCGCTGGATAAGTCTGCAATTGACTTGAATGGTCAGTATGGTGCAGAAGCTTGTGCAAAACATGACTCTCCGCCATGATAGTCAGGCCCCGCCCCCTGTAAACCGCAATTTATTTATACTATCAGTAAGCGCGGTTCACCACTTTGTGTATATTTGCATGTTACCAATATTGAATAAACCCCATGAGGCAAACTTCCAGACCTCTCTCCTGAAATGAGAATACCAACTAAAATGAGAACTTGTAACTAGCTCATGATGTTTTTTTTTTTTTTTCGTGGTGTTTGTTTTTATATTCTTTATTTTATTTGTGCAGTAGTATTAACACAAAGTAGTGAAAGACAATGACTTTAGCTTGTACAGAGATAGGTGGCTTTTTGTCCAGATAATCTGCACATTTTTGGTTTTATTATAACAGGAGATAAATCAAAATGAGGAAGCCCCAATTCAAGCCATCCAGCAGTAATATTATAGATATCAATATACAAATAGAATGTATTATAGTATAAATGCTTGTCTCATACCTCATGGAATGGTTATTCATTAAACAGTTTTAGATGAACTCATGTGTCCTCTCACCCATTTTACCAGAGTACAAAGTTTAGATCATGGACCCAGATTCCACGTATGGAATTATCTTAACACTAGCAGGGTTATTGTAGAATATTACTATGTTCCTATTTATATTCATAGTAGGCATGGATGTCTAACGGGGTAAAAAGAACAGATGGTACTTTGCTATGCTGTACCAGGAGAAGTCTGGAATGTGGTAATTGGGGGTCTTGTCCTTATATGGCCAGGGTTATATTTAAAAGGTGTGACGTCATAATGGTCATAGCTATATAGAATAGGGGACAAAGGACCACGAGGTATTGCTGTTCTTCTTGTTCGGCTGTCTAACTATGTAGAGTCTAACTCTCCCTTCAGGAGTCCAGCAATTACCATCTGCTGTTGAACATCCATTATCCTGTAACATCCTTTGTTGTTTTATTATGTATCCGTACCTGTAAGAATAAACCTGAAGAATCTGTAAGTCTGATTGCGTATTGATGTTTGTAACTGAGACACAGAAGAATTATTACATAGATGTAGATCTATATAACATGGCGAGCCACCCAACAAGAAGAAAAAAGAAGATATAAACAAGACTTAGTTCAACCTGGAAAACACAGATCAAATTATTACAGTTATTCACTAAACTGTGAAGTTCCAGGAATTAAAAGTGCATTTCAAATTTCAGGCCAAAACAGCAGAACTGAAAAATAGCTGGAAAATGTACCCAGTTTGGCCCAAATTTTAATTCACTTTGAATTCCCAACAGTTCACAGTTAAGTGAATAAGTGTGTGCACAGATGGCGTGAGTATAATGCAGCCCTTGCATAGATGATGTAGTGTGTGTAGGGGTTGTTTAGTGTGTGTGTTTAGGGAAAGTAGTGTGTGCTTGCTTACAGGGGATCTAGTGTATTCATAGGGGATCTAGAGTGTCTATGTCATTAATGTAGTGTGTGTAGGCGGTTCATTGTGTGCCATAGGGGATCTATTGTGTGCATAGAGGATCTAGTGTGTGTGGAGAGCCAGAGTGTGTGTAGGACATTTAGTGTGTGTGTGTGTGTTTAGAGGATTTAGAGTGTGCATAGGGATTCTAGTGTGTATGTGTGTAGAGGATTCATAGTTATGTACGGGATCTAGGGTGTGTGTATAATGGTGTGTATAAGGGATGGGGTGTGTGTGTCTCTAAATTATTTTTTTTCTGAATATAATTTTTATTCATTCGTTTTGCCTGTATCAAGGTTCAGGGAGACACGCAGGTCTCCATAGCATGGTTTTAAAAATAATATCGTGTCGGGCTCGCAGGCCCACATCATGGGAGGACTCGCAGGTCCCCATTTTCTGATGGTATGCATTTCCGGTAAAATTAGTTCGTTTACATTTTATAAACAGGGTGAACTATATGCACGGCAACCGTTTTTAGTCTAGGGTAGGTAGCCTTTTACCAGGTGTTGGTGTTTGTGGAACGTGCTCCGCTCTCTGTATCATTTATTTGTGTGGAGAATTTCACACTAGGCCTCCCCCCCGTTCCATATATATTTTATCATTTCTTTCCTGAGCGTGTTGAAGAAGGGGCCTGGTATTACAATGGGAATGTGTCAGGGTTCCGTGGGCGGCTCTTAGGGGAGGCTGCAAGCCGCTCGCAGCACTCACCCTGGGTTCTTTGCCGCCCGCGGTCTCCTCCTCCTGTGTAGTTTGGCGAGCGGCGTCCTCACTGCCTCGCACGCCGCTCGCATCCTCCTTCTCATCCCCCGGCGGAAGCGTGTATAACGCTGCACGCTGGGAGACAGCACATTTATGCAAACGCCGGGGTCAGCCACGTGACCCGGCGTTAAAGTCATAGTATGACAATCACAGTGGGAGGTATAGATATCTCCCACGTGTGATTGTTAATTCTGATTGGAAGTTATCCAATCAGAATTAACCACAGGGTTTATATACTTACCTTCCCTGCCCCTCAGTGCCCTGTTGTGGTCTTTGATACCTGTATTGCTGTTTGCTTGTAGTTCTCGCTGGTTACCGATTATTTGGCTTGTTTCTCTGACTCTCCTGTATTCTCCATCCCTTTGACCTCGGCTTGTTTTTCGTTCTCCCGTTTTCTGGCTCCCCTTACTCGGCTTGTCTCCTGACTATTCTGTGTGTGCTTAGCCCGGCCACTCTAAGGTCCGGTACGGCACCTTTTCTGTGTCTGTGTGTGTGTGTTAGCGTGTTGGGTTCCCCGAATCGTGACATTACAACAGGGCCATAATGGAACCTGCTGACATTCCACAGCTATTAGTTAATCAGGAGGCTAGAATGGATGGTTTAGACCACCGTATGGATCAGTTTGCCCAGGCTTTACAAACCGTACTGGCTCGTACTGCACACTTGCAGCCTGCCGTTCAGGAGGCTGCTGCTGCGCCTGAACCCATTCCCACTCCAGTACCCGTTCCTGCTCACGTAGTTCATATGACGCCGCCACAGCGCTATAGCGGTGATCCAGTATTGTGTCGTGGTTTCCTCAACCAAATTGATATCCATTTGGTGATGATGAATCCACGTTCCTATCCCACTGACAGATCCAAAATTGCCTTTTTGATAAACCACTTGTCTGGGAAAGCTTTGGCATGGGCCAACCCCATGTGGGAGAATCTGTCTCCTATGTCCTTTGCAGATTTTTTGACGGCTTGCAAACGCACGTTTGATCAACCTGGTAGGATTGCCTCTGCTGGCAAAGCTCTGCTTAGGGTTCGACAGGGTAACAGGTCCGTAGCGGATTATACTATTGAATTCCGCACTCTAGCAGCTGAAGTGGTTTGGAATAATGATGCCCTCGTAACAGCCTTTCAGGAGGGTTTGGCTGCCTACATACTGGATGAAATAGCATCCAGGGAATTGCCTGTTCTTCTGGATGATGTTATAGACTATATAATTCTTATAGACAACTGTATAAGAGAGAGGCGTAGTCAAAGACGGATGAATACTCAGGTGTTACCTGCTCTCCCCAGTACTGCATTACTTGCTTTACCCGCTCCTAGACAACCATCCCCCGAACCCATGCAATTGGGTGCTACAGGGTTAACTGAGGCTGAAAGAACGTATCGTAGAAGGGAGGGGTTATGTCTTTATTGTGGAAAGAGGGGGCACCACTGTAATACCTGCCCTAAATTACAGGGAAACTCCAGCACCTAAGGCCTAGAGAGGGGTCGGCCTCGGGTGTTATGACTTTGTCCCCTCACGTGTCCATCTCCAGACCGTTTATTACGGTTTCTCTTCTGGTCAATAAAACCACTATAACAACTAAAGCCTTGATCGATTCAGGTGCGGCAGACAATCTTATGGATGAATACTTTGCTAAAACCGCTGCCCTGACTTTGATCCAAAAGGCCACACCCTTGGCCGTTGAGGCCGTAGATGGTAGACCACTTGAGAAACCTCTGGTGACTCACGAAACGCAAGAAATAATTATGTCTGTGGGTGCTTTGCACAAGGAAAGGTTAACCTTCCAAATAATTGACTCTCCTACTGCTTCCATCGTTCTGGGTTTTCCCTGGTTAGTGAAACACAACCCAGTGCTGGATTGGGGTTGTTTAGATATACTCTCCTGGGGGGAATCTTGTCAACAAGACTGTATGGCCCATGTACGTCCTGTTTGTTTACTCAATGTGCCCACGGCTAAACCACTTTCTGTTTCTGTCCCTTCTGTGTATGCAGACCTTGCATTGGTTTTTGAAAAAAGGGAGGCAGATAAGCTACCCCCACACCGTGACTATGACTGTGCCATAAACCTGTTACCGGGCACTATGCCACCTAGGGGTAAGGTCTACCCTCTTTCAGAAAAAGAAAATCAGGTTATGGAGGAGTATATAAGGGAATCCTTGAGGAAAGGTTTTATCAGAAGGTCCTCCTCTCCTGCTGGTGCTGGTTTCTTTTTCGTTGCCAAGAAAGAGGGTGACTTACGGCCATGCATAGATTACAGGGGTTTAAACAATATAACGATCAAGAACGCTTATCCTATCCCTCTCATCACTGAGTTGTTTGATCGTGTCAAGGGTTCTAGATATTTTACTAAACTAGACCTCAGGGGGGCTTATAACCTTGTTCGGATAAAGGAAAATGATGAGTGGAAGACAGCGTTCAATACACGTAGTGGACATTATGAGTATCTAGTCATGCCTTTTGGACTGTGTAATGCTCCTGCTGTGTTTCAGGACCTCATAAATGATGTCCTTAGGGACCTACTGCATGTCTGTGCCGTGGTATACCTTGATGACATACTTGTATATTCTCCTGATTTAAAGTCACACCATACTCATGTGAGGATGGTGCTTAAGAGATTGTTGCAGAATGGTCTGTATTGCAAGTTAGAAAAATGTTTGTTCGACCAGACTTCTGTGCAATTCTTAGGGTATGTCATTTCCGAACAGGGATTCAGCATGGATCCTTCTAAATTGGAAGCCATACTGTCCTGGCCTCTTCCCCAAGGACTTAAAGCTATACAGCGCTTTATAGGGTTTGCCAACTATTATCGGAAGTTTATTAAAAACTTTTCATCACTTGTTACCCCTATTACGAAACTAACAAAAAAAGGTTTGCACCCCAGGGTTTGGACTTCTGAAGCCCTTGAGGCCTTCGAGACTCTCAAAAAGGCATTTGCCACTGCCCCTGTGCTACACCATCCTGATCCTTCCCTTCCCTTTGTTATGGAAATGGACGCTTCTGAATCAGGTGTAGGAGCAGTGTTGTCACAAAGGTTATCGTATAACGAACCCCTCCATCCCTGTTGTTACTTTTCTAAAAGGCTGTCTGATTCAGAGAAGAATTACGATGTCGGGAACAGGGAACTATTGGCTATTGTGATGGCTTTTAAAGAATGGAGGTACTTATTGGAGGGATCTAGACACACAATTTTGGTTTTAACTGATCACAAGAATCTCTCCTATATAGCAGATGCCAAAAGATTGTCCTCTCGGCAGGCTCGATGGTCTTTATTTCTTTCACGCTTTCAGTACGTTATTACATATAGGCCTGGTTACCGTAATGTCAAAGCTGATGCTATCTCCCGAAAGTACGAACCTTTAGGGTCTATAGCTCCCGCTCCCGAACCCATTGTACCAGCGTCTCAGATTATAGCTGCTACTCATTTGGCTATTTCGTCTCCTTTCCTTGATGGTATCAAGACATACCAAACCCAAGCACCCTCTGAGACACCCGTTGGTAGACTATACGTGAAAGTAAAAGACAGAAAAAAGTTGTTAGCTTTATTTCACACCGCCAAAACTGCTGGTCATCCGGGGATTACCAAGACGTACAAGGGTCTCCTTCAACAGTTCTGGTGGCCTTCACTTAAACAAGATGTGGTGGATTATGTGCAGGCTTGTCGTGTCTGTACACAGTGTAAGTCGCCTAATGTTAAACCCCGGGGACTCCTGATGCCCCTGTCTGTACCCAAGAAACCCTGGACCCACTTATCCATGGATTTTATTGTGGATCTTCCTTCCTCTGATGGACAGACAGTAATTTTGACTGTGACAGATAGGTTCTCTAAAATGGCGCACTTTATTCCGCTTAAGAAACTTCCTTCTGCGGTTCAGTTGGCTCAGGTGTTTGCCAAAGAGGTGTTCCGGTTGCATGGTATACCATTGGATATCGTATCCGACAGGGGTTCTCAATTTGTCTCTCGGTTTTGGAAGGGCTTTTGTGCTGAGATGGGGATCTCCTTGTCGTTTACGTCCTCCTATCATCCTCAATCTAATGGAGCTGCTCAGCGGGCTAATCAGTCTGTGGAGTTGTATTTACGCTGCTTCACGAATGCGCACCAGGACAACTGGTCTCATCTTCTTCCCTGGGCTGAGTTCGCCAGGAACACTGTGACACATTCGTCTACTGGCTTAAGTCCTTTTATGGTTGCTTATGGGTTCCAACCCTCTGTCCTTCCCGGCGTATTCTCCGACAAGGGAATGCCCGCTTTGGACGAGCACCTCACCTCCTTACGGAAGATGTGGGATCAGGTCCATGTTGCTCTCTCTCGTGCAGCGGTTGCTCAGAAGAGATTCGCTGATCGCCGTAGGTGTGCGGCTCCTACTTATGCTCCGGGTGATAGGGTTTGGTTGTCCTCTAGGAATCTCCGCCTCAGGGTCCCCTCGATGAAGTTTGCGCCCAGGTTCCTTGGTCCCTATAGGGTATTGCGTAGGGTCAATCCTGTGTCCTACTCCCTGGCCTTGCCTCCTTCCATGCGTATACCGAACACCTTTCACACCTCCCTATTGAAGCCCTTGCTCTGTAATCGGTTCTCTGGCCCTCTCAGGCGATCCGATTCCCTCCGCGCGGTCTCTAGTGATCTGTACGAGGTGGCTGCTCTCCTCGATTCTCGTTTTTCTCGGGGTCGGTTGCAGTACCTGGTGGATTGGAAGGGTTACAGTCCTGAGGAGCGGTCTTGGGTCTCTGTTTCTGATTTGCACGCGCCCTCTTTGGTTCGCTCCTTCCATGCGCGTTTTCCTTTGAAGCCTTCTGCTTCCCGCCCTCTGGGCGGTCTTCGGGGGGGTAATGTCAGGGTTCCGCGGGCGGCTCTTAGGGGAGGCTGCAAGCCGCTCGCAGCACTCACAGTGGGTTCTTTGCCGCCCGCGGTCTCCTCCTCCTGTGTAGTTCGGCGAGCGGCGTCCTCACTGCCTCGCACGCCGCTCGCATCCTCCTTCTCGTCCCCTGGCGGCAGCGTGTATAACGCTGCACGCTGGGAGACAGCACATTTATGCAAATGCCGGGGTCAGCCACGTGACCCGGCGTTAAAGTCACAGTATGACAATCACAGTGGGAGGTATAGATATCTCCCACGTGTGATTGTTAATTCTGATTGGAAGTTATCCAATCAGAATTAACCACAGGGTTTATATACTTACCTTCCCTGCCCCTCAGTGCCCTGTTGTGGTCTTTGATACCTGTATTGCTGTTTGTTTGTAGTTCTCGCTGGTTACCGATTATTTGGCTTGTTTCTCTGACTCTCCTGTATTCTCCATCCCTTTGATCTCGGCTTGTTTTTCGTTCTCCCGTTTTCTGGCTCCCCTTACTCGGCTTGTCTCCTGACTATTCTGTGTGTGCTTAGCCCGGCCACTCTAAGGTCCGGTACGGCACCTTTTCTGTGTCTGTGTGTGTTTGTTAGCGTGTTGGGTTCCCCGAATCGTGACAGAATGGCTTGGAGAAGGTATAATAGGCGTGGAAGGAAGTTCATTTTTATGACCTGTACTCTCCCTAGCCATGATATGTGCGGGTAGGACCATTCCCTCAAATCTCTCTGGACCGTGTGCAGCATATCGGCGAAGTTGTCCCTATACAGGTCTCTACTCTGCCTGGTCAGCCATATCCCTAAGTACCTAATTTTATGTTCAGCCCATTGGAAGGGGAAACTTTGTCGTAGGGGGCCGCGCGTGCGGTGGGGACACTAATATTAAGGATGTAAGATTTACCGTAGTTAATTTTTAGGTTAGATATGTCGCCAAATATCCAAAGGTCTTTCTGTATGTTTGGAAGGGTGATTTCAGGGTTGGTCACCACGAAAAGAAGGTCGTCCGCGTACGCCGCTACTTTGTGGTGTACGTGGCCTGTCGTCAGGCCCGTTATGTCTAGGTTGTGTGGAATGTGCGTGAGGAATGGTTCCAGGGCGAGGGCGGCGGGGACGGTCCCCGGGTGGGGACAGGAGGAGTCGTAGTCCCAGGGGCTCCCACGCGCGACGCATACGGGGCGCTCAGCGGGAGGCTTTGGTAATGGGCAGGCGCTCCCAAGGTCGTGACGGGAGGGAAGCAGGTGCTCAGTACACCCTACCCAGGACTTCTTCTCCTCTTTCCAGGTCTCGGAGCCGTTCCCTCTCTTCACAGGCGAGGCACCGGATTGGCTCCCCGGTTGGCGAGGCACTGACGGAAGTCGCTCTTCCTGGACATCGGGCACTCGACAACGCAGCCCCTGCCGCTCTGGTGTCGGGGGGCTTGGCCGGTGAGTCCTGCGGGTCACTACACTTCAGCACTTTAGTTAACACACTTCAAGCACTACTCCACTCATTGGGGGCGGGGGGTGACATGAGGGGCGGCATTGGTCAGGTATGGGCTCCGGGGGCTGGGGTCACGAGTTCTCGTGTGGGAATTTCCACGGGGCCTAGCTCGGGCGGGGATGCTGGGGTGACGCCGGAGGTGGCGGGGACTGGGAGTGAGCGGGAGGAATTGTCTGGGGGTATTCCCGACGCGGCTAGGCAGCACGCGTATGTTTCCTTCGCGGGCCCGCTGGGGGTTCACCTGAAACAGGACGTGAAGGAGAAGATCTGGAAAGGTGAGTTCTGCAAGATCTTCTCCCTTCTCCCCTTGGAGGACTTATTGACCTCAAGGAGGATGATAAAAAGGATGAGAAGAAGGAGGAGGAAGAAAAGCGGAAGCGGTATCGTAAGATTCCGATATCCTTTGGTAACTGGTTGAGCGCGTTTTGCATACTGGCCAGCGTGCTCGGTGAGAAATCGCCGGGGTTATGCTCGTCCCTGTTTTGCTACTTGGACGGCATTTGGGAAGCTTACCGTAGCAATGGGGGGTTGGCTTGGTGGCGGTACAACGAGCAGTTCAGACAACGGCTGGCGGCTAATCCAGGTATGAGGTGGGATCAAATGGACCTGCCTCTTTGGATGAAGCTGATGATGGCGCAGAAGGCGCAGCCCTTTCAACACTCGGCCGGCGCAAAGGGGCAGTCCTCCTCGTCGGCCGCCTTCCAAAAGGGCTTATGCTGGCTCTATAATGAAGGCCAGTGCAAATGGGGAACCACCTGTCGATTTAAGCACGAGTGCTCCGGCTGCAGGGGTGCTCATGGGCTCAATCGCTGTTTCAAAAAGGGTAAGTCTGGACATGTCGGAGCAGCTGGCGCTGCCGGAGGGGGCGTGTCCACTGCCCCGGGGCCTAACCCCAGTGAGGCTAGACGCAATGGAGCCATGGCTAAGCCGCTACGGTAATAGGGCTGATGCCTCAGTACTCCGGGCGGGTTTTGGGCACGTTTTTTTTTATTCCATTCCGGGAGCGGGGGGGGGGGGGGGGGTCGGGGAGGTTGCACAACTTGAAATCGGTTGCGGAATTCCCGGGCGTGGTGCGGGAAAAGCTGGGCAAAGAGGTCAGTCTGGGGCGGATGACGGGCCCATTGGGCCTCTAGGGTGGTTCCGAAGAAGGAACCGGGGAAGTTCAGGCTCATTCACCATCTCTCCTACCCGAAAGGGGAGTCGGTGAATGATGGTATTAGTAAGGATTTGTGCTCGGTCTCGTGTGCATCATTCGACCGGGCGGTCGAGCTGGTTAAGTGGGCCGGGCGTGGGGCGCTTATGGCCAAGGTGGATATTGAGGCCGTGTTTCGCTGCTGCCGGTCCACCCGGACTGTCACCACCTGCTGGGATGTTTTTTCGAGGGGGCATATTTCGTGGACTTATACCTCCCTATGGGTTGTTCCATTTCATGCTCCTATTTTGAGAAATGTAGTACTTTTCTCGAATGGGTGGTGCGGGTGGAGGCGGGGAGCCGTTCGGTGGTGCACTATTTGGACGATTTCCTTTGTGTGGGGCCGGGCTGACTCCTCGGCGTGCCTGCACCTGCTTTGGACAATTGAATGGGTGGCGGGCCACTTTGGGGTTCCGCTGGCGGCGGATAAGACGGAGGGCCCGGCGACGTGCCTTAGTTTCCTGGGTTTGGAGATAGATTCGGTTCTGGGCGAATGCCGGCTGCCACGGGAAAAGCTGGAAGGGCTAAAAGGAGCAGTGGTTGCTGTGGCTACAGCGCACAAGGTTACCCTACGGCAACTGCAGTCGTTGATCGGGATGCTAAATTTTGCATGCCGTGTCATACCTATGGGGAGGGTCTTCAGCCGCAGCCTGTCAGCTGCTACGGCAGGGGTTCGATCCCCACGCCACTTCATTCGGGTGTCGGCCGCCATGAGGGCCGACTTGGGCATATGGGATGCCTTCTTGCAGGATTTCAACGGGACGGTGTTCTTCCGGCAGGAGAGCATGTCGGCAGCGGAGCTGGAGCTATTCACGGATGCGTCGGGTAGTGTGGGCTTCGGGGCATACTTTGGCGGGAGATGGTGTGCGGAAAGGTGGCCGGAGACATGGGGGTCGAGCCCACTCATGCGCAACCTGGCTTTCCTGGAATTGTTCCCGTTGGTCGTCGCGATGGCGCTGTGGGGCGAGGGGCTGCGCGACCGAAAAGTGGTCTTTTTCTCGGACAACATGGCAGTGGTGCACGCAGTGAATAATCAGTCTGCTGCCTCTAAGCCAGTGGTTAGGATGCTGCGGCATTTTGTGTTAATGTGTATGTCACAGAATGTTGTTTTTCGCGCGCGCCATGTCCCTGGATACTTGAACGAAGTGGCTGACGCTCTGTCTCGTTTTCAGTGGTCCCGATTTTGGACGGCGGCGCCGGGGGCATTGAAGGAGGGTCAGGCTTGCCCGGACAAGATATGGCAGCTGGGAGCATCCTGCTTGGGGGACTTGTGAAGGCTTCGCTGGCGCCGGCCACATGGGCCTCCTACAGTAAGGTCTGGGATCCTTGGGAGCGGTCGCTAGACGGGTTGGATCAAGTATTAAATGGGGATTCGCTACGGGACGCTTTTCTGTGGTACACTTGTCAATTGCTGGTGAAGGGGGTGTCCCCGGCAGTGGTTGACAGGTCCATGGCGGCGATGGCGTTTTGGTTCAGGTTGCGCGAGAAGGAGGATCTTACCAAGACCTTCGTCGTCAGGCAGGCGTTGAAGGGATATCGAAGCGGCCGCAGGCTGCCTGACTCTAGGCGCCCGGTGTCGGTGCGGGTGTTGGGGGATCTGGTGGGAAGGTTGCCTGAGGTTTGTTTCAACGGGTTTGAGGTCTCTCTGTTTAAAGCGGCTTTTCTCTTGGCATTTTTCATGGCGTTCCGCATAGGGGAGTTGGTGAGCGCCAATAGGGTCGTGCCCGGGGGTCTGCAGGTTTCGGGGGCTCGTATTTTGGATGGGAAAGTGGTAGTGCACCTGGGTAAATCCAAAACGGATGTCCGCGGCGTGGGCCGGGATGTAACGCTTTGGGCCTTACCAGGCGCAGCGTTGTGCCCGGTGGCCGCAGTGGCGGAGTACCTGGCACGGAGGCCGGCGGTAGGGGGTTCTCTGTTGGTGCATGCGGATGGCTCTTCCCTTTCCCGGTTCCAATTTACAAAGGTTTTTCGGTTGGGACTAGGTAAGTTGGGGCTTCAGGCTGAGCATTTTGGAACACACTCCTTTGGCATTGGGGCGGCCACGGAGGCCGCACGGTTGGGGCTGGGGGAATTGGGAGATGGGAGTCGGTGCAGTTCCGTTCATATGTGCGGTTGGGTTTATTGGATAAAAAAAAAAAAAAAAGGGGGGCAGGGTCTTCCTCTGACTTCCCTCACCGTTTGTTTCTTCTCCTCCCCAGGACGAGTTGCATGGATTGTGGGCCATTCCTTTGTCTTCTGGGCCGAGAGGAGGGCCGCAGCTCGAGCGCAGGGCCAGCAGCTGGGCTTTCCGAGGGACCAGTTGTCAGTCCGATGGTTTGGGTTTCGGGGATTTTGCTTGGGGGAAGTTTGTGGGGCAATGTTTAGAATGGTTGCAGGTGGGCAAACGCCGGACCTGCTGGTCCTCCATGCGGGGGGTAACGACTTGGGCCTCACGCCACAACGCCGGCTGGTGAAGTGGATGAAGCAGGACATCAACAAATTGAGGGACCTGCTTCCTGGAGTTATGTTAGTTTGGTCGGAGATCGTCCCAAGGCGTCGGTGGCGGCATGCGCGGGATCCGGTGGCTATCGATAAGTGCAGGAAAAAAGTGAACAGCTTGATGGCAAGCTTTGTTAGGAAGGTGGGGGGAGTGGTGGTGCGACACGGCGAGTTGGAAGGTGGGTTGCCAGGGTACTACCGCTCGGATGGTGTTCATCTCTCGGAGGTGGGTTGGGATCTGCTAAACTTGGGTTGGCAGGATGGTATACAGAAGGCGCTATTTCTTCGGGGTGGCGGAGCTCAGACAGCTTTAGGGATCAAGGTCTGAGCTTGTGGCAGGATGGGGAGCTGAAGGAGAAGAAATAGGCTCCCCAGGATGAACGTGATGGAAAACAAACAAGTTGTGGTCATCGGTGGTTGATAGGTTTCGAGTCCTGTCGTTGGCTTAGAACCTGGTGGGGTAGGGGTATCCGGGTATACCCCTGCCGTGGTTAATGGATGGTTGGCACTTTAAATTGGTGTATTGGAATAATGTTGGTGTATGTTATTTATATATATATATATATATATATATATATATATATGTGTTATTTATATGGGGGTCATTGCCTTTTATATGTTAACAGAAGGAATAGGATGCGAGGGCGGAGTATGGGGGGCAATGACCCATGTTTTACTTGTTAAGTTATTATTATTATTATTATTGTTATTATTATTATTTGGTTAATAAAGCTGTGGACAAATTTTCCCATATTCCCTAGTGTCTGTGCGTTATTGGGTTAGGATATGGGGTTGGTTGTCCTGGATTCCGACTGCCCAAATGGCGACTATACACCTGTCATGTAGCCCCATGTAGCTAGAGCGCAGCTAAGCGAAAAAAGGCCTTGACAGGGGTTAGGAGGCGGGCTTAGGAGGAAGTAAGCAAGGAGTGGAGTTATGGGTAAGTAGGTTTGGCTATTTAAATAGGCAGCCATTTTAGGTGAGTCAATTCTAATTTCCTACCTGGTTGAGTTTGTCCCACCCACCCTCCCTGTTTTTGTTGTGTGTGGGGTTATCCCGTTTTCTTTTCACAGCGGCGGGATGGGGAGCTGAAGGAAAAGAAATAGGCTCCCCAGGATGAACGTGATGGAAAACAAACAAGTTGTGGTCATCGGTGGTTGATAGGTTTCGAGTCCTGTCGGTGGCTCAGAACCTGGTGGGGTAGGGGTATCTGGGTATACCCCTGCCGTGGTTAATGGATGGTTGGCACTTTAAATTGGTGTATTGGAATAATGTTGGTGTATGTTATATATATATATATATATATATGTGTTATTTATATGTGGGTCATTGCCTTTTATATGTTAACAGAAGGAATAGGATGCGAGGGCGGAGTATGGGGGGGCAATGACCCATGTTTTACTTGTTAAGTTATTATTATTATTATTATTGTTATTATTATTATTTGGTTAATAAAGCTGTGGACACATTTTCCCATATTCCCTAGTGTCTGTGCGTTATTGGGTTAGGATATGGGGTTGGTTGTCCTGGATTCCGACTGCCCAAATGGCGACAATACACCTGTCATGTATAATAAGCACAGGTTACTGGCTATGGGGGGGATAATGTATAATAAACACAGGTTACTGGCTATGGGAGGATAATGTATAATAAACACAGGTTACTGGCTATGGGGGGGATAATGTATAATAAACACAGGTTACTGGCTATGGGGGGGATAATGTATAATAAACACAGGTTACTGGCTATGGGAGGATAATGTATAATAAACACAGGTTACTGGCTATGGGGGGGATAATGTATAATAAGCACAGGTTACTGGCTATGGGGGGGATAATGTATAATAAACACAGGTTACTGGCTATGGGAGGATAATGTATAATAAACACAGGTTACTGGCTATGGGGGGATAATGTATAATAAACACAGGTTACTGGCTATGGGAGGATAATGTATAATAAACACAGGTTACTGGCTATGGGAGGATAATGTATAATAAACACAGGTTACTGACTATGGGGGGGATAATGTATAATAAACACAGGTTACTGGCTATGGGAGGGGTAATGTATAATAAACACAGGTTACTGGCTATGGAGGATAATGTATAATAAACACAGGTTACTGGCTATGGGGGGATAATGTATAATAAACACAGGTTACTGGCTATGGGAGCATAATGTATAATAGACACAGGTTACTGGCTATGGGAGGATAATGTATAATAAACACAGGTTACTGGCTATGGGGTGATAATGTATAATAAGCACAGGTTACTGGCTATGGGGTGATAATGTATAATAAACACAGGTTACTGGCTATGGGAGGGGTAATGTATAATAAACACAGGTTACTGGCTATGGAGGATAATGTATAATAAACACAGGTTACTGGCTATGGGGGGATAATGTATAATAAACACAGGTTACTGGCTATGGGAGGGATAATGTATAATAAACACAGGTTACTGGCTATGGAGGATAATGTATAATAAACACAGGTTACCGGCTATGGGAGGATAATGTATAGTAAACACAGGTTACTGGCTATGGGAGCATAATGTATAATAGACACAGGTTACTGGCTATGGGAGGATAATGTATAATAAACACAGGTTACTGGCTATGGGGTGATAATGTATAATAAGCACAGGTTACTGGCTATGGAGGGATAATGTATAATAAACACAGGTTACTGGCTATAGGGAGGATAATGTATAATAAACACAGGTTACTGGCTATGGGAGGGATAATGTATAATAAACACAGGTTACTGGCTATGGGGGGATAATATATAATAAACACAGGTTACTGGCTATGGGGGGGATAATGTATAATAAACACAGGTTACTGGCTATGGAGGATAATGTATAATAAACACAAACACAAAAAAAAATTAAAAAAAAGAATGCAGCTTCAGAATTAATCTAAATTGTATGCTGTCTAGGAGGTGGGAGGGTCTGGGAGGGAGGGTCTGCTGCTGATTGGCTGGAATGTGTCTGCTGACTGTGAGGTACAGGGTCAAAGATTACTCAATGATGACGAATAGGGGGCGGACCGAACATCGCATATGTTCGCCATCCGTGGTGAACGCGAACATGCTATGTTCGCCAGGAACTATTCGCCAGCGAACCGTTCGGGACATCACTAGTGAGAATCTGTGTGTATATTTATGCGTGCATGTGTATATGAGAATGTGTGTGATTATATGTGTGAGAATGTGTCTGATTATCTGTGTGTGAGAATGTGTGTGATTATCTGTGGGTGAGATGTGTGTGAGAATGTGTGTGATTATCTGTGTGTGAGAATGTGTGTGATTATCTGTGGGTGAGATGTGTGTGATTATCTGTGGGTAAGATGTGTGTGATTATCTGTGGGTGAGAATGTGTGTGATTATCTGTGTGTGAGATGCATGTGATTTGCTGTGTGTGATAATGTGTGTGTGATTATCTGTGTGTGTGATTATCTGTGTGTGATAATGTGTGTGTGATTATCTGTGTGTGTGATTATCTGTGTGTGATAATGTGTGTGTGATTATCTGTGTGTGATTATCTGTGTGTGTGATTATCTGTGTGTGATAATGTGTGTGTGATTATCTGTGTGTGATTATCTGTGTGTTTTAGAATGTGTGTGATTATCTGTGTGTGAGAATATGTGTGATTATCTGTGTGCAGGGCCGCCATCAGGGGGTGACAACCATGACGGTTGTCACGGGCCCGGCGGTCCTGGGGGGCCCGGACTGCACAGGTAATCCTCTGCATGCCCGGGCCCCCAGCCCTTCAATCTGAATATATATATAGCGAGTACCGCTATGTATATATGCCTCTGCGGGCCCAGGATATACTTACCTTCCCCTCCAGCACTCTCGCGAGTCACAGCAGTAAAGCATTGCCGCGGGTTGTCATGACAACGCGCCGCGGCACGTAATGCATGCTGGGCTCCGGGCTCTCATAGAGCAGTGGCTGGCAGGAGGGAGAAGGTGGAAGGAGTCTGCTGGGCTCCTCCTTGCTGCTCCAACAAGCGGAGCCACCGGACCACCAGGGAATCCAGTGTCCCCCCCTTCCTGGCTACAGGTAAGAGGCAGGGAGGGGGGAATACATCTTTTTTTTTTTTTTTTTAATTATACAAATTCTACATAAAAAAAAATACCTCCCAGCAGCATTTGTCACTCATCCACCACACACACACACACACACACACACATCAAACAGACAAACTGCATCCACTACACAACCACACACATCATTCACTACACAACCACACACATCATCCACTACATAAACCCACAAACTGCATCCACTACACAACCATACACAACACAACCACACACATCATCCACTACACAACCACACACATCATCCACTACATAAACACACACATCATCCACTACACAACCACACACATCATCCACTACATAAACATACACACACATCATCCACTACACAGCCACACACATCATCCACTACACAACCACACACATCATCCACTACATAAACCCACAAACTGCATCCACTACACAACCATACACATCATCCACTACACAACCACACACATCATCCACTACATAAACCCACAAACTGCATCCACTACACAACCATACACATCATCCACTACACAACCACACACATCATCCACTACACAACCACACACATCATCCACTACATAAACACACACATCATCCACTACACAACCACACACATCATCCACTACACAACCACACACATAATCCAATACACAACCACACACATCATCCATTACATAAACACGCAAACTGCATCCACTACACAACCATACACATCATCCACTACACAACCATACACATAATCCAATACACAACCACACACATCATCCACTACATAAACACACAAACTGCATCCACTACACAACCATACACATCATCCACTACATAAACACACAAACTGCATCCACTAAACAACTATACACATCATCCACTATACAACCACACACATCATCCACTACATAAACACACAAACTGCATCCACTACACAACCATACACATCATCCACTACACAACCACACACATCATCCACTACACAACCATACACATCATCCACTACACAACCATACACATCATCCACTACATAAACACACAAACTGCATCCACTAAACAACTATACACATCATCCACTATACAACCACACACATCATCCACTACATAAACACACAAACTGCATCCACTACACAACCACACACATCATCCACTACAGAACCATACACATCATCCACTACATAAACACACAAACTGCATCCACTACACAACCATACACATCATCCACTACACAACCATACACAACAACCATACACATCATCCACTACACAACCATACACATCATCCATTACATAAACACATAAACTGCATCCATTACACAACCATACACATCACCCACTACACAACCATACACATACTCCACTACACAAATACACACACTGCATCCACTACACAACCACACACATCATCCACCACATAAACACACACACTGCATCCACTACACAACCACACACATCATCCACCACATAAACACACACACTGCATCCACTACACAACCATACACATCATCCACTACACAACCATACACATCATCCACCACATAAACACACACACTGCATCCACTACACAACCACACACATCATCCACTACACAACTACACTAACTGCATCTACTACACAACCACACACACATCATCCACTACACAACCATACACATCATCCACTACACAAAAACACTGCATTCACTACACACATAATCCACTACACACACACACACAGCATCCACTGCACAAACACACACTGCATTCACTACACACATAATCCACTACACACACAGCATCCACTACACAAACACACACTGCATTAACTATACACACACACTACATCCACTATACACACACTACTTCCACTACACAAACACACTCTGCATTAACTATACACACACACACTACTTCCACTACACAAACACACACTCTGCATTAACTATACACACACACACTACATCCAGTACACAAACACACACTCTGCATTCACTATACACACAATACATCCACTATACACACATTCTGTCCACTACACAAACATACAATCTGAATCGACTATAAACAGCGTATCTACTTTACTCACAGACTTTGTATCCACTACACACATTCTATAGCCACTATACACACACAAACAAATTCAGTACACACACACACTTCATCCTTGTGGGTGGACTTAAGATGGGCCCTGTGGGTGGATTTGGGGGCGGGTCATGTGGGCGGACTTGGGGCAGGTCATGTGGACTGACTTGGCAGCGGGCCCAGACCGTGGGCTGTGTCAGGGGCCCCAAAATTTCTGGTGGCAGCCCTGTCTGTGTGTTTTAGAATGTGTGTGATTATCTGTGTGTGAGAATCTGTCTGATTATCTGTGTGTGATAATGTGTGTGTGATTATATGTGTGTGAGATTATCTGTGGGTGAGAATGTGTGTGATTATCTGTGTGTGATAATGTGTGTGTGATTATCTGTGTGTTTTAGAATGTGTGTGATTATCTGTGTGTGAGAATCTGTCTGATTATCTGTGTGTGATAATGTGTGTGTGATTATCTGTGTGTGTGATTATCTGTGTTTTATAATGTGTGTGTGATTATCTGTGTTTTATAATGTGTGTGATTATCTGTGGGTGAGAATGTGTGTGTGATTATCTGTGGGTGAGAATGTGTGTGTGATTATCTCTGTGTGTGATTATCTGTGTTTTAGAATGTGTGTGATTATCTGTGGGTGAGAATGTGTGTGATTATCTGTGTGTGATAATGTGTGTGTGTGATTATCTGTGGGTGAGAATGTGTGTGTGATTAGCTGTGTGTAAGAATGTGTGTAATTATATTATAATTGTAAATTTAAAAAGTTACAGTATATTGTCATTGTGGCGAAACCAACCTCGCCACGTGTCCTTGGAGGGGGCTGCTTGCCCGCCTCTTGCCTTTGGACTATGGCCCTGGGAGATTGGGCCCTTTTACAAAACGGATTCGGTCCTAACAGAGTGCATGTCACTCATTCTGGCCCTTTAAACACTCGGCCATTTTTGTAAATATAGAGGTTATTTCCATATCTTTTGCAAGTAGTGCCATCCAGAGTTTTTTTAATTGTTCTCCTCTCCCCCCGATTTCCTTTACCCATATGTTTTGAGCTAACACATCATTGCAAGAACGACTAACTAACGGCCGGGACCCATTTCCGGGTCGGTGGAACGCAAAATGAAACGCACACGTCGGACGCGATGACGTCACCAGGTTCAACAGCGTAACGTACGCGATGACGTCACCGGGTTCATTGCCGCGAAAAAGTGAATTGAAAGCCAGCTGATGGACGTTTACAACTCAAAAGGGGTGTATATAAGGACTGGGAGGGGGGATTGTATTTTATGCTGCTATTTTTCATTGCACTTTACTGCACCAAGTCCCTGAGGAAGTCCAGATTCGGGACGAAACGCGTAGGACGTATGGTGACAAGCTGTTTGTTTTTATATTTCAATGTAAGTCATTAAATACTTTTTTACTTTACTCTGGAAGTGCACTACATTTTTGTATATATCTTTCTCTTTTGAGATACATACATCTACTTTATGATGAACGTGTGAGGAGGGACAACACCACATTGGACACTGAAAGAAAAGATACTGCTTAAAGCTGTTTTAATTCTACGAATTTGTGAGTGACCATTTGTGATTACATACTAATATCTGTCCCACACACAGTTAAACGCTATGTTTCTCTATTGTGTCTGTATTTAGCAGATATTCCCCTACTCTATGTGTATATATCTATTGAAGACAAGAGGAAGTCTTCGGGGATCTACCGGGAAAACTTCACCTAAAAAATATTAAGGGAAGTCCTGGTTTGTTTTGAACTATTCATTTTTTCACTGGGTTGTGTTCACATATATTGTTGTTTTTGTTAGCTATGCCATGGAGCCTATTCATATAATGAAAGACTATGGGAAAGACTTTGGCTCCATGGCAATTAAACTGTATTTGTGTGGTCTGCGTGCCATTCACCTAATAATGTGCACGCAGACCTGAGCTATCTGGGGATATGTTACATGTCTGGGTTTAATGTATAAAAAGTAACTTTATATATTTTAAAACATAATCCTGTATTTAGGTCCCCACATGTGTAATGGAGTTTTGTCTTTTACCTGGGAGATAATTGGATTACTTCTCCAATTATCTCCAGGGCAGAAGGGAGGAAACCAGGATGCATTGTGGGGATGTTTTTACTTTTACTGTGTGACCAGATTACAATACTGCCAGCCAGGGGGAACAAAAGATACTTTTACTAACTTTTGAACCCCTGGTCTGATTCATGCCATTTTTTAATATGTTGTTCCCCTGAATGGATTGATTATGGATATGTATTTTTATGTGAATGTGATGTATGGTTTTAAAGTTACAGAGTATGTGTGGAAACTGTATTTTTACTGTATGTAGTAATTATGTTAATTGCTTATCTGAGGGGAGGGGATGTGTGGGTTGTACTGTTACTTGATTGGTTGTTTTATGCCTCCCCCTGGGTGTGTCCTGTATGTGCACAACTGTAATAAAAAGCAGGCTGGCTGTTCCAGACCTGAGATTCTGCTTGACCCTCAAACCGATGTGTCGTCTCGTTTTTGGGGGAATTGGATTGTATGCTGACTGCCAGGAATGTAAGCGGATTATATGCTTTTCCTGTTCAGCTATTCCAGGGTTCGTGTGTTTCCAGTTCGGGAGTTGGAAGATTTGTACAGTTTGCAGTCCGGGAGATTGGTGATTACTGTAGCTGCTGGTCTATGGAAAAGGGGGATATCGCCTAAACTGGGTTTTATCCTCTTGTGTGTGAAACGGTCCGTTACAGTCATACATTGCATAAGCCTGTAACAACGTCAATGTACCCCATTCTTGGCAGGTCCTAGTCTAGCAACCTAATGCCTGCTCTAATAAAATTAATTGGGGGGTTTTCTTCCTGGGTTATAGGCACGGGGCACGGCACTTTGATTTAGCAAGTTTTGAATTACATGTTGTTATAATTTCTTCTAACTATTTTCTGCTCCTTTGTCTATCTAGTTAGTTTACCAGGGAGAGAGGCTATTTAATCCTATTACTACTGGGTCGGCTAATTTGGCCGGCAATAGGCTTTTCACTTTCTACTCTCTACCTATAAACTCTGATAGTCATTTTTTTTTTTTTTTAATTCTTTATTTTTGTAGTGCATGGTTTAGTTAACAAGCTCACATTGACATTTTCGAGTGAGAACATTTTGTTCAATACAATGAGGTTAAGATCCAAGTTTGTCGTGAAATGTCAGCAGTACCGCACTTTTTTTTTTATAACATGAAAGAACAGTGATATATGCTTATGAGTGATAATAAAACCAGTTTCGTTATAGTGAGTACATATCGTAAGCACTGATACTGATTGCCACCAATAATTAGAGCAAGCTTAGTCAAATACATACATGGTAAGGTGAAGGTGAAGTGACCCCTAGGTCTCAACATTGCAAGTAAGTACATGAGTTAACTATTTTAGGCATAAATTCTGGCTTAATAGTACATTGCGAAAAAGAAAAGCTTGACTACGTGGTTAGAGCAGCGATGTGAAAATAAAGGTAAAGAGAACAAGTAACGCTTATCAAAGAGGGCACGAGAAGCAGTTGTCAGTCGACAATGATTAACAATATTATTACAGGCTAAACTAACTGTCAGCTTGTGTGTGATTCCTTTTCAATGCTTAGAGCGCCAATGGTGGTATAGTGGAGCTAAACAAGGGGGATCATGCAGGCATTATATACTGTTTGCGCTGTTCTGGGCCCATGCTTAAATAAAAGATAGAGAACATCACCCTTTAGTATATAGCTATACATAAGTTACATTAGTAGGGCTAGAGCGTTAAGGCAGGAGCATTGTAGAGTCACCCTCATGTGTCTTGGAATGAGTGCAGGTAAGGGCATGGTAATAAAACATCAGTACAGACAGAGATTTAACTTGGGTTGACGGTATCTGTCGTGCTGGTTTGGCAGAGCAGCATATGGAAACATGTCCTTGAGGTTGCTGGTGCTGCGCCCAGGGTGGTGTGGTGAATTCAACCTATGCCTCTGCTCGGTGTTTTGGGAGAGTGTCTGGGTGATGCTTGGTGAGGTTGGTATGCCAGGTTGTGTTCTCTCACCCTCCAGGTCAGTGAGGCCAGGCTATAGGATGCCTCCGGTCTTACTCCGCTGGGTTGCAGGGGTTCGGCGTGGTCCGCATCTGGGTGTAAGTATTGTGGCACTTTCGTCGTGGAATACTCTCTGCGACTATCACCAGGGCCGCTCTTCATGTGTCTTGTTGTGGGTAGCCGGCCGGCTGGGGCTTGTGAACGCTTTGTGTAGTGGGTGCTGGGTTGTTGTAGGCCCCCTCGGTGTCCTCGAGTTAGTTTGCTCCGTTTGCGCGGGCACTGTCGGGGAGACGGTCTGTTTACGACTCCCTGTCCAGGGAGGCTAATGCCCTTTGTGGCTGGTGCTGGACGCAGTATGATGCTGCTTTTTGGTTTGCGGCCATTTTGTGCCACTTGCCTCTGGTTATCCGCTGGGGGGTCCCGTTTGGGGTTTGCCCCTCTTGCCGCTAACTTGGCCCAGAAAGCCCCCAGAATAGCATCGAGCTTTGCCTCGTGGCTCTCCTGGGCCTCCAGTCTGCAGTGTGAGATTGCTTGCTGCGCTCGGCTGCGACAGGGTGCGTCCGCCATCTTGTGTATCGAGGTACACTTCTCGGTTTCGCTGTGTGGTTTGCCATGGTTTGTCAACTCCTTAGGTAGTTGAGTGTGGACCGGGATGTCCCCCCCGGTCCAGGGGGGGGGAACGGGGGATCCGTGTGGACCTGCTGGGGTGAGACTCAGGGGACGGGTGATCGGCCGTATCTCCCGCCCGGGGTACTCTCTAGGCCGCAACCGCTCTGCAGGCTTTTTGGCGGTCGGCATCTCGGTTTTCCGAACCGGGATACTCTAGCCGCCGTCTGTGACAACTAAGTCCGTTAGCGGTTTAGGATGTGAGCGTCAGGAGTCTCGGTATGTGGCTTGAGAAAGTATTTGGCTGGGGAGCTCCTGCTAGTTGCGACCGTCCGCCAAGATGATAGTCATTTTTGACAAGGATACAAGTGTATAATATTTTGAAAACTTGACCTAGCTGTTCAATATTTCTTATATTTGCTATATCCTATTAGATACTTGATTGATTACCCCTAAAGAGCACCATAGATCTACTGATATACTAAGTACGTCTAGGGAGAATGAAAATTAGTCTATATATTGAGCTACTAGTACATCACTAAGATCTACCATACACAGATTCATATGATATTTGTGACCAGGAGTTATCTTACTATATAACACTAGACTACACTATGACCAAGGGGGATGTTCTCTTACACTGAGAGCCATACCTGATAAAGCTGTATATATTTGGACTCCACCTGAGCTCAATGATTCAGGCCCAGAGGAGGCGGGCTGAAAGCTAGCCAGATAGGAGGCATGTGTGGGTGTGGTGGGTGTAGGTGTCATAAGTGGGGTGTCACTTAGGTTAGAGGTAGGGTGGGGTCATATAAATAGCAGTCATTTTAGAATTAACTGTACTTACCACTGCTTGTCTCACAGCCAAGGGCATGGATATTGATGCAATCCTCGCTGCCCTCCGGGCTGAGGCCCTTCAAGATGGTGGCCGGCACCTGCAGTCACAGCTGGTACGCCTGCAGGGTGCTGCTGTTGTGGCTACTCCCTCTGATAGCAGCCATGGGAACCAGCGCCGTCGCGCACGTCCCCCTGCCCAGTATAGCCCCTCACCAGGCTATCGGGTGAGGGAGAGGAGTAAGAGCCCTGTCGCCGGCCCACGCACCAGGTCCTCCGCGGCTGCGGGCAGCACAGCTTCTTGCGCTCCCAGTACCTCCTCCCATGTGCCCGCACGCCGGATATGTGGCGGCCATGCTGCTTCGCGGCTCCCACCCCCCACCCCCGGTCTTGCGGGAGACCTCAGCACTTCACTGCGCAGCGGGCACCAATCACCCGGTCGGCCTTGGCAGGATCTTCGGCGGTGCAGATGGTTCACCTAATTCCCTTCACAGCCCCCCCCTCTCTCCCTCCTCACTCTGTCTCCCCTGGGACTGCACCTGCTCCTGCTGTGCTGCCATCAGTATCTGGCCCTATGGCAGCTGGGTCACACTCTGCCCCCCTTGGGTCTGCCCCTACACTTCTCCCTTCCTCCTCAGCTGTCCCCATCATGGCTGGGGCCCTTACAGGGTCTCCTGGGCCTGCCCCTCTTAATTTCCCTGCCTCACCAGCTGGCCCACTCATGGCTGGGGCCCAGTTTGGATCCCCTGGCCCCCCTCATATCGGGTCACCCCACACTTATCCTGGCACTCTTACAGTTGGGGCCCACTCTGCCCCCACTGGGCCCTCTCCTACCGGTTTCCCTTCTGCAAGGGTGGGTGGGCTGGGTTCCATCTCACCTGTATTGTCTTCACAGATTACCCCTGGTAGGCTCACGGTTCGGTTTCCTGACGCTGTGACTGGTGCAGTTCCTCCTGCGGTCGCAGTTCCAGCAGGGCCATTGCAGTCTAGTGGGCAGTGTGTGGCTCCACAGATGCCTTCGCATTCAGTTCCTGCCAGTGAGTATATTGGGTTAACGGGGTTGGGGCGGGGGGTATTGGCGCAGTCATCCCAGAATGGGATTCGTTGCTGCAAACTATGAGAAATGTTTTACATTCTCTTAAAAAAAAGGCCCTCGCCCTGGGGCTCCCCTCCCCTTGGCTTTAGATAACCAACTTCGGACGGGTTGGGCGATTAGCGGAGGGTCAGGTAACTCAGGGGTCACGTCATCTACTTCGGCCGTCTCAGGGGGGCCCACCGGCCCCCTAGAGCCTTTGCCGTGGCGTTGGAGCTTGAGCCCTCCAGGGGGGTAAGCAGTGGACTCCACTGTGGTCCCGGATTTCGGGGTTGCACCCGCTGCGCACGGGACGGCTTACATGTGTTGGTCAGGCCTGCTGGGCCTCCATTTGACAGCGGAATTGCATGCCAAGATAGATAGAGGGGAATTGTGGAAATGTTTTCCCTCCTCCCTATGGAGGACCTGCCTCGGGCTATCCTGCAGCAAAGGAGTCTGAAAAAAAGAAAGAGAAGTTTCGGTATCGGAAGATACCAAAAACTTTTGGGAATTGGATCAGGACTTTTTCTATCCTGGCTAGCGTTATAGGAGAAAAGACCCCCAACAAATGCTCTTCTCTGTTTTGCTACCAAGATATGATATGGAATGCGTGTCGGGTTTATGGCGGGTTAGGCTGGTGGCGGTATGACGAGCAGTTCCGCCAGCGCTTAGCGGTTTGGCCTTCCCTGGGTTGGGATCAAATGGATATCGGTTTGTGGTTGGCCATCATGACCCGCCCGGCTTCGCATCAGGGGGGCCTTTCATCCTTTCTTGAGGGGGCCGGTGTGTTTCGTGTGTTTCCAGTTCGGGAGTTGGAAGATTTGTACAGTTTGCAGTCCGGGAGATTGGTGATTACTGTAGCTGCTGGTCTATGGAAAAGGGGGATATCGCCTAAACTGGGTTTTATCCTCTGGAGCACCCCCTGTGGTCTCCCCTGCTGCCTTCCATGTGGCCCCTGCCCCTGGGGGCCGCTCCAGCACTGGCAGGCGTTCCCACCCGCCTGCCAGGCTCTCTCCAAACCCCACTCCTCGGGCCCGGGGTAGGAGCAGGAGCCTGGGCCCGAGGCATCACCAGGACCGCGTGTCTGGGGGCTCCAGACACGCGGCCTGGGTCCTGTGGCCGTGATTTGCGGCCTTCCGTGGCTGCGCGCGTGGCACAGCCTGCTCCCTCAAGGCCTTATATTAAGCCTTCATCTGCTGCGCGCCCTGCGGCCCGGAGGCCTGGTGCGCAGCCTACCCGGCGGGCTCCACATGCCCGGCCGGTTCCCCTGACTCCCGCCCCGGCCGCCAGCGTTGGAACGCGGCCCGGGGCGGTGGGAGGCCCATGAATACTTCCGGGCGGCAGGCGGCCGCCCGGCAACGTGCCAGGTCCCCCGCAGCCGGCGGGGGTGTGGGGCTGCCGCTGGGGCCCCTGTGGTGAGTGGGCCCGCAAGGGCCGCGCGGGGTACCGTGGTACCGCCGTTGGGGGTGCGTGGGGGGTCCCCTTGTGGGTCGGGAGCCTCCTCTGCCGGTGAGGAAGGCTCCCGGTATGCTTTTCCCCTGTCTCCTCCCCCTCCCATGTGGTTTCCGCGAGAGGGGTCCCCTGGGGGGCCCAGCTTCCCACTGACAGGGCCCCCGGGACCCTCTCATCCCTTACTGTCCTCCTCTTACCCCCTAACCCCCCCCTTTCGGCTCTTTGCCCCCCTTTCCTGCCCCCCCCCCTTTTTTTCTTCCTTTCCTGCCTTTTCCCCCTTTTTTCTGCCCTTTAACCCCTGGTGCCTACCCTGCTCTATCTGGGTCCCCTCTGTTCTCCCCTGCCCCCTATACCTGGCCTGCCCCCCCCCCCCTGCAGGTCACTTACCTTGGCCTTCTCCTCTGGGGCGTAGGCTCACGTCCTCTCTGCTGCTTCCTTCTCAGGACACTGCTGCAGTTCTTGGATCCATCCAGCAGGTGGCGCCTGGATCACGGCTGATGTCTTCTGTGGATGCTGGAACTGCTGTTTCTTTTCCTCAGCCTTCTGTGAGCGCAGTGCCGGGCTTGGATCGCCAGACTGCGACCGGTGAGTAAATTTCTCCCCTCTTTTAGCGCTTCGCGTACCTACGTTGTTCCTTCCTTTATTCAGTCTAGTTCTCTTTGAACACACAAAAAAAAAAAACAAACAAAAAAAAAAAAAGATGAAAACAAATTATTACAGGACAGAAATAAACTGTAAATTGCCACATGGAATAAATCACAAAAAAAAAAAAAAAAATGAGAGATAAAAATACAATGGCAAATACAAGAAGAAGATTAAACGTTCACAAAAAAAAAAAAGAAAAGAGAAACTGAAATATAATCCAAGTACTTGGGTGCATGGACGCCGCTTCCCCCTCCCCCTTAATTTTCAGTATGTATCGTATGTTTAAGTGCGCTTTCCTGCAGCGTCCAGGGTTCGCGTGACTCTGGGTGTTGCTGAGCTACTATGGCTCGCTTGGCTTGCGCGCAATGCTAGGGTGCAGATGGGGGGAGGGGCTTCTTACTGCAGGGACGTTCCCTCCTGCCTCGGGGGGTGCCTTGACTAAAATGGAACATTAAGGGTTCCGGGTAGGTCATGGGGTACGTGCCGTGGACGGTAGCGCCCCAATGCGCATATTCGAATGCACCCTGTGTTCTGGATAGCATGGTCGGGGAGAGGGCTCCCCGAGAATGCGCTGCTGTCAGGTCCCTCTCGGGGCGCATATCGACCCTGGGAGGAGCTGGGTTGGTGGAGGTACGTTTTGCACTTTCGTTGGCGGTGCGACCCTTCTTGGCCTGGGGCTGGATGGGCTTCGGCCTCTGGTTATACTTAGGACTCGCCTGGTGCCTCAGCACGGTGCGTTTTCTCGTCCTCTCTGCAATCTGTCGGGGTGGGGATGTGGGTGCTCTCGGTGCAGGACCCTCAGAGAGCTCCTTCGGGTGATGTGGGTCCAGTTTACCAAGAACTCTCGATTAGCTTACTTCCCAATCGTTTTGTGGGCCCCTGGGGTCCACTTTGCGGGTCCCCCCTTGGGGATGTGGTGCCCATGGAGGAACGGGGTTGATGTAGCCTGATTCCTTATTTACTCGGTTGTCGTTTCTTTCCGGGGCTGGGTTTTGAGTTGGTGGCTCACCGCAGCGGTCTGCGTGGGTAGGGCTGCGGGGCCCTGGGGCCTTTCTGACGAAGGCGGCTGTGGAATCGGTTTTCCGGCTGCTGCCGGTACGCCCGTCGAGTTGTTGTTTCGGGCTGTGTTTTCTGACGGTCAGGATTAGGTGGCTATGTGCCTCCACGTGAGTTGTTCCCGATGTCGCTTGTGTGGGACCGTCAGTGGTGCATGTACGCGCTCTGCTGCTACAGTGTTTTCTTGGGATTGGAGTTTCGGAGTTCCGTGGCCCGGGCCTTATCCGTGGGTCGGGATGTGTGCTCTTGTCTCCTGGATAGTGGGATCAATTCCTGTAAGGGGAACGTCGGTGCCCCTGGCTGCGGTTTGGGGCATCAGGCAGGAGGCGTCTGTGGTTTGGAGGGGCGTTGTGGGTTTCGGCTGCGCTACTCATGGGCTCTCCTGGGAAAGCTGGGCTTTGCCTGTTGGGGTTGCCCTTGGGACTGTATGGGGTTCCTGCTGGGCCTCTTTTAACGCTGGCTTGTGCAATCTGCCCCCTGAGTCCTTTCCGCTGGCTTCCAACTGTTTTGCCGCCGCAGTAGGTTTTGGGGATTTGGGTCTCGGTGGTGTGCTGCCTCTTGCCCAATACGCTGGCTCTGACGGACTCTGGTGTTCTTGGAGGTCCCCCTTTCTGGTGGCATGGTAGGCATGTGGTACCCAGCTCACGAACAAGGGGGTGGGTTTTCCTTGGGGACCATCGTGGGGTGATGCTGGCTGTCTTTCACATGTTACAGTACCCTATACCCCGGAGGTACTCTGGTACTCTGGCTCGGTGCTGTTTGAGTCTAGGGGCGGCTGGTCAGGGTTTGTCCGGTGGTTACCGATATGATGGCCGATGCTCTGTCTTGTTCATTATAGAGCGTACTCGGGTGGAGGTGTCACGGGGTCGATTTGTATGGCAGTGGAGGTGTGGTCACTTGGTCCAGCGGTCTGCTGAAGCTGGTCTGTAGGCAATCTCTGGGGCGGCGTGGGGCCCGCTCCAGTAAGATTGGAGGGTTCGGGACGGATGGGTACGTTTCTTTTTGGGTTCCGGGATTTGACTGCTCATATACATGTTTGGTTCCGTTGAGTAAGCGTTGGAATGGGCTTCCTTCAGGTTTCGCAGCTCGATGGCTGTTGTCATTGGGAAGGGTAAGTTGGTTGAGGTTGGCTGTTTCATCGATAGAATCTGTGCAATTCTTGGATGTTGCAGGGTTGACTTTCTGCATCCTCCTGGGGTAGGTGGGATGCACAGGGTTATGGTTGGGCTCCTACCAAGCTGTGGAAGTCTCTACCTACCTCTATTGAAGTCTCATTCCATTTTTGGTCCGCTTGGAGTTCCAGTGGAGAGTGGAGACGTCCAGCCGCCCAAGCTTATCCGGGCAGGCACTTGTTCTGGTGATTTATTCACTTTGATCTTGTGAGTGCAATCTTGTATCAGCGCATTATCTTTTCTTTTGCGGTATTACACTATGTAATTTTGTTGTTTTTTTCTGTTCCTGTTTGAGATTATGTGCAGCCGTATCTCATTCCCCTCTGTGTCTATGTATATGTTGTAAAAGGTCAGGAACTGGGCCACGACCCTGAGAGGCTGTTGTAACTACACCAGATAAGTGTGGGTATATCTAGATGCCATTGTCACTAATTTGGAGGTATCATATGTAGATATACTGTTTGTATTTTGTCCTAGCAAGCTGTAATGGGTTTCCAGGATGGTCTGTAATATACCGTTCCGATCGGGGGCGGTGCAGGGTTCCGTCATTTGCCTGTTTTCGTTGGGAGTACTGTTCCGTCCCTGGGATTGTTTGGCCTCCTCCCCGGTTTGTTTCTCGGAGATGGGTTTTTCACCCCGCGTCCATCTAGTTGGGGTGTTCCTCTTGGGGGCTCGACTTCCTGGATAAGGATGGTGGGGAATTCAAAGGGCATTTATTTTGGTTGGGGGCGGCTACAGACACCGCCAGGCTGGGCGTGCCTGCGCCGATGGTTCAGAGGGCTCGAATGGCGGAGGTTCGGTGGTCTGGCTCCGGCTACATGAAGGGGGTGTGGCTCCTCCTCATACGGGGTCAGCTGCCCCGCCTCATGGGGTACCAGGGGTTTTGTCATCCCTGGGTGGAATGACGTGGGTCGGTGGTGGTTTAGGACTTGGGTGCTCTTCGATCGGGACATGTTACGCATTCTGTTTCTTCCCTGAGGTTCCCAGGGGCTAGGCTGCGCCTATCGCCCTTTCCTGTTGGCAGTGCACTCCGCAATGTGAGTGCCCTGGTGCGCTGCCGTCGGTCATCAGAATAGATGGGTTTCTAGGTTTGTCATGGCCATAACAAAAATGACTAAACGTATGACGGACAAAATGAATAACTAAAACATGAACACTTCCAGTTCGCATTTTGGGTTTGGCCAAAGGTGGCCTGGGTATCTCGAAGGGAGGGGTGCGCTTGCTGGAGGTCGGACTTGACCTCTGTTACTCTAGCGCTGCGTGAAGTGGTGGAACAGGCCATGGCTGGTTGTGGTGGGGTCCCCCGCTGATTTAGGCGTAAAACAGCGGGGTTGTGGCGGGGGTATGTCCTTGCCAATTGAGTTTGAGGTTACGTTTAAGTAGATGGAATGAGATGAACAAGGTTTAACTTTAGGTTGCCTGAGGTCTCGTGCCCATCGAGCGTGGATAAGGTCGGCTGATGGCAGGCATTGGAAGGATTTTTATGACGAGGGGGGAGGTGAGAGGGAGTGGTGATTAGGAACCACTCCATGTTTTTATTGGCAAGGACGGTTGGGTCACTGTATAACACTATGGGTGGAGTTATATATGTATATATGTTAATTTATGCTTATTTATGTCTAATGTTTTGGTTACAGAAAAGAAGAGATTTAATAAATAAAGTTATGGATGTGTTATGCAGTAATTTAGTTGTGATAATAAATGCTGTGGCCTGTTTCATCCATACTAAGTGGTCTGTCGTTATTGGGGGGGTTTAATGGGGTTAGATTTTGTTCTAGGCTGCATCGCGATTCCCCACTACGTACATACAAGGCCCTGGGGAGATAGCGCAGCTAAGCGGACAAGGGCACATGTAGGAGTGTGGGGATAGATGCATGGGATTGGTTGTGAAGAATCTGTGGGTGTGATTATGTTCTGTGTAAGACAGTGTGGGGGAGGTCTTACCTCAGTCCCACTTGGGATTCGGGCCAGCAAACAGCTTCCCTCCCGCCCACCCTCTACTATATTTTGTCGCAGCTAGCCGGGGGTATGTCCTTGCCAATTGAGTTTGAGGTTACGTTTAAGTAGATGGAATGAGATGAACAAGTTTTTTAAGGTCTCAAACCTCCCCTGCTCTAAAGGTTTAACTTTAGGTTGCCTGAGGTCTCGTGCCCATCGAGCGTGGATAAGGTCGGCTGATGGCAGGCATTGGAAGGATTTTTATGACGAGGGGGGAGGTGAGAGGGAGTGGTGATTAGGAACCACTCCATGTTTTTATTGGCAAGGACGGTTGGGTCACTGTATAACACTATGGGTGGAGTTATATATGTATATATGTTAATTTATGCTTATTTATGTCTAATGTTTTGGTTACAGAAAAGAAGAGATTTAATAAATAAAGTTATGGATGTGTTATGCAGTAATTTAGTTGTGATAATAAATGCTGTGGCCTGTTTCATCCATACTAAGTGGTCTGTCGTTATTGGGGGGGTTTAATGGGGTTAGATTTTGTTCTAGGCTGCATCGCGATTCCCCACTACGTACATACAAGTTTACCAGGGAGAGAGGCTATTTAATCCTATTACTACTGGGTCGGCTAATTTGGCCGGCAATAGGCTTTTCACTTTCTACTCTCTACCTATAAACTCTGATAGTCATTTTTGACAAGGATACAAGTGTATAATATTTTGACAACTTGACCTAGCTGTTCAATATTTCTTATATTTGCTATATCCTATTAGATACTTGATTGATTACCCCTAAAGAGCACCATAGATCTACTGATATACTAAGTACGTCTAGGGAGAATGAAAATTAGTCTATATATTGAGCTACTAGTACATCACTAAGATCTACCATACACAGATTCATATGATATTTGTGACCAGGAGTTATCTTACTATATAACACTAGACTACACTATGACCAAGGGGGATGTTCTCTTACACTGAGAGCCATACCTGATAAAGCTGTATATATTTGGACTCCACCTGAGCTCAATGATTCAGGCCCAGAGGAGGCGGGCTGAAAGCTAGCCAGATAGGAGGCATGTGTGGGTGTGGTGGGTGTAGGTGTCATAAGTGGGGTGTCACTTAGGTTAGAGGTAGGGTGGGGTCATATAAATAGCAGTCATTTTAGAATTAACTGTACTTACCACTGCTTGTCTCACAGCCAAGGGCATGGATATTGATGCAATCCTCGCTGCCCTCCGGGCTGAGGCCCTTCAAGATGGTGGCCGGCACCTGCAGTCACAGCTGGTACGCCTGCAGGGTGCTGCTGTTGCGGCTACTCCCTCTGATAGCAGCCATGGGAACCAGCGCCGTCGCGCACGTCCCCCTGCCCAGTATAGCCCCTCACCAGGCTATCGGGTGAGGGAGAGGAGTAGGAGCCCTGTCGCCGGCCCACGCACCAGGTCCCCCGCGGCCGCGGGCAGCACAGCTTCTTGCGCTCCCAGTACCTCCTCCCATGTGTCCGCACGCCGGATATGTGGCGGCCATGCTGCTTCGCGGCTCCCACCCCCCCACCCCCGGTCTTGCGGGAGACCTCAGCACTTCACTGCGCAGCGGGCACCAATCACCCGGTCGGCCTTGGCAGGATCTTCGGCGGTGCAGATGGTTCACCTAATTCCCTTCACAGCCCCCCCCTCTCTCCCTCCTCACTCTGTCTCCCCTGGGACTGCACCTGCTCCTGCTGTGCTGCCATCAGTATCTGGCCCCCCTTGGGTTTGCCCCTACACTTCTCCCTTCCTCCTCAGCTGTCCCCATCATGGCTGGGGCCCTTACAGGGTCTCCTGGGCCTGCCCCTCTTAATTTCCCTGCCTCACCAGCTGGCCCACTCATGGCTGGGGCCCAGTTTGGATCCCCTGGCCCCCCTCATATCGGGTCACCCCACACTTATCCTGGCACTCTTACAGTTGGGGCCCACTCTGCCCCCACTGGGCCCTCTCCTACCGGTTTCCCTTCTGCAAGGGTGGGTGGGCTGGGTTCCATCTCACCTGTATTGTCTTCACAGATTACCCCTGGTAGGCTCACGGTTCGGTTTCCTGACGCTGTGACTGGTGCAGTTCCTCCTGCGGTCGCAGTTCCAGCAGGGCCATTGCAGTCTAGTGGGCAGTGTGTGGCTCCACAGATGCCTTCGCATTCAGTTCCTGCCAGTGAGTATATTGGGTTAACGGGGTTGGGGCGGGGGGTATTGGCGCAGTCATCCCAGAATGGGATTCGTTGCTGCAAACTATGAGAAATGTTTTACATTCTCTTAAAAAAAAGGCCCTCGCCCTGGGGCTCCCCTCCCCTTGGCTTTAGATAACCAACTTCGGACGGGTTGGGCGATTAGCGGAGGGTCAGGTAACTCAGGGGTCACGTCATCTACTTCGGCCGTCTCAGGGGGGCCCACCGGCCCCCTAGAGCCTTTGCCCGTGGCGTTGGAGCTTGAGCCCTCCAGGGGGTTAAGCAGTGGACTCCACTGTGGTCCCGGATTTCGGGGTTGCACCCGCTGCGCACGGGGCGGCTTACATGTGTTGGTCAGGCCCGCTGGGCCTCCATTTGACAGCGGAATTGCATGCCAAGATAGATAGAGGGAAATTGTGGAAATGTTTTCCCTCCTCCCTATGGAGGACCTGCCTCGGGCTATCCTGCAGCAAAGGAGTCTGAGAAAAAGAAAGAGAAGTTTCGGTATCGGAAGATACCAAAAACTTTTGGGAATTGGATCAGGACTTTTTCTATCCTGGCTAGCGTTATAGGAGAAAAGACCCCCAACAAATGCTCTTCTCTGTTTTGCTACCAAGATATGATATGGAATGCGTGTCGGGTTTATGGCGGGTTAGGCTGGTGGCGGTATGACGAGCAGTTCCGCCAGCGCTTAGCGGTTCGGCCTTCCCTGGGTTGGGATCAAATGGATATCGGTTTGTGGTTGGCCATCATGACCCGCCCGGCTTCGCATCAGGGGGGCCTTTCATCCTTTCTTGAGGGGGCCGGCGCGGGGTCCTCACCCTCAGCGTCGGCCAGTCAGCGTAGAACAGGTTGTTGTTGGCAATATAACAACGGCCAGTGTAAATTCGGCACAGGTTGTCGTTTCAAGCATGAATGCTCCGGCTGCGGCGGGTCTCACCCCGCTTCCAAGTGTTTTAAACGGGGCAGGTTCGGCAAAAAAGGGAATGCCGTGGGCGCTAAGAGCGAAGACGCCAGTGGACGTCGACGCGATGCAACCATGGCTAAAACATTATAGGAACAAAAAGGCGGCTGGAAGGTTTTAAATATGGTTTTTGGATTCCCCATCGGGCTCGTTCGGCGTCCGGGACGTGCCGGAACCTGCGTTCTGTTGCTGAACACCCGGGGGTGGTCAGGGAAAAACTGGCTAAGGAAGTGGCGTTGGGCCACATGGCTGGCCCTTTTCGGGAACCACCCCTCCCTAATCTTCGGGTATCGCCATTAGGCGTCGTACCCAATAGAGAGCCTGGCAAATTTCGGCTAACTCATCATCTATCGCACCCCCAAGGGGGTTCCGTAAATTATTATATTGCGGCGGAGCTATGCCAGGTTTCATACGCTTCGTTTGATGCAGCGGTTTGTTTGGTTAAGACCGCGGGCCCCAGTGCACTTATGGCAAAAAACGACATTGAGTCGGCCTTTCACCTCCTACCGGTTCACCCGGAGTGTCATCATCTTCTAGGGTGTTCTTTTGAGGGGGAATTTTACGTGGATATGAACCTCCCGATGGGTTGTGCAATATCCTGTTTTAATTTTGAATGTTTTAGCTCCTTCCTGGAATGGGTAGTGAGAGCTGATTCTGGTTACGACTCAGTGCTTCACTATTTAGATGATTTCTTTGTGTTGGTCCCGCGAATTCCCCGATATGCGCGCACATTTTGCAATCAGTAGCTGATGTGGCCTGTGGGTTCGGCGTGCCACTGGCGCCCGACAAAACGGTTGGCCCTTCCCCGTGCTTGTGCTTTCTTGGAATTGAGATTGATTCTGTTATCGGGGAATGTCGGCTCCCGGCGGATAAATTGGAGGATCTGCGGGGGGCTGTATGGGAGGCAAGCTCCCTCCGGAAGATTACTTTACAACGACTTCAATCCCTCCTTGGCAAGTTGAACTTTGCCTGTCGGATTATGCCTATGGGAAGAGTGTTTAACCGGCGCTTAGCGGCCGCCACGGCAGGAATCTCAAAATCATTCCATTTTATTCGCTTAACCAAGGTGCTCAAGGAGGACTTGGCAGTATGGGCGGTTTTCCTAGATGGGTACAATGGCAGGTCCTACTGGCAGCAGCCAGAGGTTACAAATTCGGTGCTACACCTGTTCACAGATGCTGCAGGTGTATCGGGATTTGGGGCTATCCTGGGAACGCAATTGTGCGCGGAACCTTGACCTGAGGCTTGGGTTGCTGCTGGCCTTACCAAGAACATGGCGTTCTTGGAAATCTTCCCCATCGAGGTGGCAGTTCATTTGTGGGGGCTGGAGATCAAGGACCGGCGCGTCGTTTTCCATTGTGATAACTTGGGGGTGGTGCAGGCCATTAATAATTTAACGGCCTCCTCCCCTCCGGTGGTCAGGCTCTTGCGGCGTCTGGTTTTACGGTGCTTGTCTTTGAACGTGTCATGCCACGCTGTGCACATTCCAGGTGTTGTGAATACCACGACTGACGCTCTTTCTCGTTTTCAATGGCAGGTATTTCGATCGGCCGCTCCGGAAGCGGATATGGAAGGTCTCTCCTGTCCTTGAGAACTATGGTCCCTTGGCCTGAGCGGATAAGGGAATGGATACGGTCTTCAGTGTCAGAGGCAACATGGGTCCGGTATGGTAAGGCATGGGGGGATTGGGTCCCGCTCAAACAGGATCACGGTGGGTGCGTCTCTTCCGCCGAAAGGGTTCAGGGTCTGTTACGCTTGCACTGGTTCTGGGAGTCTAGCCGGTGTTCCCCAGCTACTGTGTCGGGGAAGCTATCGGGCCTTAGTTTTTGGTTCAACTTAACTCAAGTACCTGATGTTGTAAAAGACTGCATGGTTAGGCTTGCGATGCACGGTTGGCGTAAGGGCCCGCGAGTGCGGGATTCTCGGAGGCCGGTTTCAGGCGTGCTACTGCTGGGGATCGCCTCGGTCCTACCCCAGGTCTTTTTTTCTGCTCCGGAGGCTCGATTGTTTCTGGTGGCGTTTACTTTTGCCTTTTTTGGGGCCCTTCGGATCAGTGAACTAGTGAGCCCTAGCAGGGGGACCCCTGGGGGGCTGTTATTTCACGATGTTTTCGTCACGTGTGGTACGGTGCGATTCTTGTTGCGTCGGTCCAAGACTGACGTTTTTGGCAAGGGGATGTGGGTTACCCTCCGCGCCATCCCGGATTCAGCAGTTTGCCCCGTCTCGGCCTACCTGTCTTACTGTTCCAGGCGTCCGGGTGTCGCGGGCCCGCTGTTAATTCATGAGGATGGTGCCTATTTATCTAGTTTTCAATTTCTCAGGGTATTTCGCCTGGCCCTTGATCGGCTGGGAATCCCGAGCAAGGACTTTCCTTCCGTATTGGGGCTGCAACCGAAGCCTCTCGGCTGGGTTTCTCTGATCAGGCTATTCAGAGGATTGGCAGGTGGGAATCGGGGAGGTTTCGGTCCTATGTACGGCCTACGCGTCTAATCGGTCCCCCTCTTGTGTTTTCTCCACAGGGCCCGGCCGAAGGATCTGGCTGATCGGGCATTCATATATCTACTGGGCTCTACTGGGCTCACCTGCGGGCAGGGGTACGTGGGACACGTCTTGGAATTCCTCAGGAGCTGGCGGAGGTCCGATGGTTCGGTTTCCGGGGCATGAGATGGGGCAAGCTCTTGTCGGAGGTTGTACAGTTGGCTACTTTCCTAGGGGCCCCAGATGTATTGGTGGTACATCTGGGTGGCAATGATCTGGGGGCGCTGCCTGCTTGGGGTTTGGGTGAACTGATCAGACGGGACTTAGCACGCTTGCGAGTTCTGTTCCCGCAGCTTTGTTTAGTTTGCTCGGGGATAGTGTCCAGGAACTATTGGAGGCGCGCGCGCGATCAAGGGGCTATAAAACGTTGCAGGGTGAAAATGAATAAGAGGGTGTCCAAATTTGTGCTCGGCGTCGGTGGCGTTACAGTGCGCCACCGAATATGGACGGGGTCCACCTGACCGACGTGGGGTTGGACACAGTTGGCGGGTATGGTCCTTGCCGAACCAGTTGGGAAAAGGAGTACACTGGACGAAGGAATGCTGGGTCTAGTCCCTCCCCTAACCTCGGGCAATGTTTTGGTATTTGGGCGTGCCCTCCGTGCCAGGAAAAGCGGCCAGGGGTTGGCATGGGGAATTGGAGGACCAAGGTGAAGGCCAGATAGCTTGGACGAGGGGGGAGGGCAGGTGCCCTGGAAAGAGGTACTCCAAAAAGGTTATTATGGTCCGGTTGGCAAGGATGGGTTTGAGTTATATATATATGCTCTTCTTAAAAGGATACTTTGAATTGGTTTTTACTTGTTATATATATAAATAAAAGCTGTGGCCTGTTTTATACCACATTTATGTTTCTTGTTTTTAATTGGTAAAGGGAAAGGTGGGGGTGGGGTGGAGGGAGCGGTTGGTGAACATAATGGGCAACACACAATAACCACTACCTGCACACAAGGCCCAGAGGAGGCGGGCTGAAAGCTAGCCGGATAGGAGGCATGTGTGGGTGTGGTGGGTGTAGGTGTCATAAGTGGGGGTGTCACTTAGGTTAGAGGTAGGGTGGGGTCATATAAATAGCAGTCATTTTGTCTCCTTACCTCAGCCATCTTAGAATTAACGGCGTGGTAACATCTTCCCTCCCTCCCTTTGTTGCTTGTAGCGGTACTTACCCTTTCCAGGGGCCGGCCGGGGTCCTCTGTTCGAGCCACGCGTGGCTCATCCGAAGGCAGGAACAGGAAGGCGGGCAGTGACCGCGAGAAGCGGTCACGTGTCCCGTCTGACTCTAAGAGCGCGCCGCGGGTCTCGGGCGCGCTCTTAAAGGGACAGTGGGAGCCTAAATTGGAAAAGGCCTCCCATTGGTCCCTTTCATGCCACACTCCCCATACACTTACCTTTTGGGGCGTGGAAATGACAGGCACCAATCAAAATAGATGTTTAGTTATTTATACTCACCTTTTTCCCTTGGTTCCTTGCCCTATCGTGGTTTCTGTTTTAGTTCCCTTTAGCGCTTGTTGTGTTCAGTTGTGTTCCTTCGTACTTGACCTTGGCTTTGTTTTCTGACTACGTTATTTCTTTATCCTTATCTGTTTTGTTTGCCGGCTTGCTGTTTACTGTGTACCAGACCCCGGCTAGTCCTAGTTTATGCTGTCTCTTTGTGCCCTTGACCTCGGATTGTTCCTGACTCTGTACTTTTCCTATATACGTCGAGTCCGGCCACTCTAAGGTCTGGTAGACGTATCTCCCCTCTGTGTTGTCTTCTGTTTAGCTGAATCCTGCGTGTTGGGGTATATTTTCATTACATTGCTACTGTGTTATCTTATTCCGTATTACTAATTTATTTTCTTGTCACAGCTGGCGGGTATGGTCCTTGCCGAACCACATACTCACCTAATTGTAGGTATCTTTATGTCTGTACAGTTACTATTTTCTGTTTTAATTCTTTATTTTTGCTGTGCAAATATATAACACAAGCTGGCGAGAGGTGCCCCAAAATCAGTCCTCTGGCTTTTCCCACGCTTAACATGCGGGGCACATGGATAACAAGCACAATTTTCATGTTTTATTCAGGCTTAAACATTTGGATTTAAACATAGATTGAAAGTATAATTAGGTTAGGTCGGTGCAATAACCATGCTATGAACAATCCCATTAATGTAATTACCGTATATACTCGAGTATAAGCCGAGTTTTTCAGCACATTTTTTGTGCTGAAAAACCCCAACTCGGCTTATACTCGAGTCAATAGTCTGTATTATGGCAATTTGCATTGCCATAATACAGACAGGGGCTGTGGGGGCTGCAGAGAGCGTTACTTACCTGTCCTGCAGCTCCTGTCAGCTCTCTCCTCCTCCGCGCCGTCCGTTCAGCACCTCGGTCAGCTCCCAGTGTAAGTCTCGCGAGAGCCGCGGCTCTCGCGAGACTTACAGTGTGAGCTCACAGAAGAGCTGACCGGACGGCGCGGAGGAGGAGAGAGCTGACAGGAGCTGCAGGACAGGTAAGTAACGCTCTCTGCAGCCCCCACAGCCCCTGTCACACACACTGCATTCATACACACACACTGCACTCATACACACACACACACACACACTGCACTCATACACACTGCACTCATACACACACACTGCACTCATACACACGCTGCACTCATACACACGCTGCACTCATACACACACTGCATTCATACACACACACTGTAAGATCCCCCCTCCCTGGCCAGCTAGCAAGCAGGGAGGGGGGACGAAAAAATAAATGAAATAATAATAATTAAATAAAAAATAATAAGAAGAAATAATAATGAAAAAAAAATACACACACACACACTGCACTCATACACACACTGCACTCATACACACACTGCATTCATGCACACACACTGCATTCATACACACGCACTGCATTCATACACACACACACTGCATTCATACACACACACACTGCACTCATACACACACACACTGCACTCATACACACACACTGCATTCATACACACACTGCACTCATACACACACACTGCATTCATACACACACACACTGCATTCATACACACACTGCACTCATACACACACACACACACACACACTGCACTCATACACACTGCACTCATACACACACACTGCACTCATACACACACACTGCATTCATACACACACACACACACACACTGCATTCATACACACACACACTGCACTCATACACACACACACACACTGCACTCATACACACACACACTGCATTCATACACACACACTGCATTCATACACACACACTGCACTCATACACACACACACACTACACACATACACATACACACACACTGCACTCATACACACACACTGCACTCATACACACGCTGCACTCACACACACACTGCACTCACACACACACTGCATTCATTATACACACACTGTAAATAAATATTCAATTAATATATTTTTTTTAGGATCTAATTTTATTTAGAAATTTACCAGTAGCATTTCCCACCCTAGTCTTATACTCGAGTCAATAAGTTTTCCCAGTTTTTTGGGGGTAAAATTAGGGGCCTCGGCTTATATTCGGGTCGGCTTATACTCGAGTATATACGGTAAGTATCATTAGTTATAGAAACATGCTAGAGCTTCAAGAGTTTAAACAATGCAGTGTGTTTTCCTGGCCTGGCTGAGCTTGGCAAACAACAACCTGACGGCAAAAGGCAGTTTATACCCGTCGCTGGGTTAGCTATCAGATCTAGGACATATCGTTGAGTTTAAGTTACTCTAGGTGACTGACCGTTTTAAACAACATATGGATACCCTGCAACTCTGATCAGGCACAGGAAGAGCTGTGTAAATGAAAAGGCGGTGCACGCTAAACTATAAGGCAGTAAAGGGTACAGAGTCTTATGTAAGTCTTATCGTGGGTTGTTAGTGTGTCCTCGGTGGTTGGTGAGTATAGTCTCTGGGACCCCAGTCCCGGGAGTTCACCCGACTCCGGCAATTGGCAGGAACCACATGCACTCGGGAGGAGTATCAGTGCCCCCCCGCGCTGTCAGAGGCATCAGCTGCTGGAGGTAAGTCTTGTACCTGGAGGTGCTGGTCTGCTGTGGCTTCTCCGGTCCTGGCTGTGGTAAGGAGTTGTTTTTTGCTAGGTGTGTGCCTGGTGGCTGAGTGTCTCTGCCCATCAGGTCTATTCCAGCAGGGCTGGCAGTGCGGTTGGCGGATGATGTCGGCGGGCGTTTTGTCTGGTGTTGGTACCTTGCTGGTTGTGGTCTGTTGGGACCCCGCTTGATGGTGGACGGTCTGCAGGAGCCTCCCACCCTGTTATCGGGGAATGTCGGCTCCCGGCGGATAAATTGGAGGATCTGCGGGGGGCCGTATGGGAGGCAAGCTCCCTCCGGAAGATTACTTTACAACGACTTCAATCCCTCCTTGGCAAGTTGAACTTTGCCTGTCGGATTATGCCTATGGGAAGAGTGTTTAACCGGCGCTTAGCGGCCGCCACGGCAGGAATCTCAAAATCATTCCATTTTATTCGCTTAACCAAGGTGCTCAAGGAGGACTTGGCAGTATGGGCGGTTTTCCTAGATGGGTACAATGGCAGGTCCTACTGGCAGCAGCCAGAGGTTACGAATTCGGTGCTACACCTGTTCACAGATGCTGCAGGTGTATCGGGATTTGGGGCTATCCTGGGAACGCAATGGTGCGCGGAACCTTGACCTGAGGCTTGGGTTGCTGCTGGCCTTACCAAGAACAAGGCGTTCTTGGAACTCTTCCCCATCGTGGTGGCAGTTCATTTGTGGGGGCTGGAGATCAAGGACCGGCGCGTCGTTTTCCATTGTGATAACTTGGGGGTGGTTGTCAGGGTACCTGAAGCCTCTACCTCCGAAAGAGGTAGAGACTTAGTAGTTTACTCCTCCAGCAGGTCGGCTTCCTCCATCCCTCGCGGCTCTCCTAGACACTCTCACGCCGGCCGCGAGGGATCCGTCTCATTTTATGACGTCACGCACGCTGCCCGACGTCATGACGTCAGTCCGGACCGATCTGTCACTCAAGTGACTGGAAGCCACTCAGGACTCGTCGGAGGCGGGTATACTCACTGTAACCAGGGTATTTAAACCTGTTTCTCCCATTCACTCATTGCCCTGTCGTGGTTCTAGCCTGTCTAGTCACACAGTGCTCTGGCGATTTCAGTTATTCCTTTGGTTCCGACCCGGCTAGTTTGACTTACTCTGTTTCCCTCTGGTATCCTTGACCCGGCTTGTTCCTCGCTCACCTGTCCTCTCGTTCCCTCGACCTCGGCTTGTTTCTGACCATTCTCTTTACTCTCCGTACGTTAGTCCGGCCATTCTAAGGTCCGGTATACGTACCCTGTCCTGTTTGTACTTTGCGTGTTGGATCCCTGTCCCGATCCTGACATTACGACAGGGCCAATGGATCCTGCAGGTACAAACAGTCAGGTTGGTTCCTCTGATTCCAGGTTTGACGCCATGGAACACAGAATGGACCAGATGGCACTACCACTACAGGCGCTATTATCTCGTGCCAATAACCCACCTGAGGAGATCCGTACTACTTCCATCTCTCCTGTAAGTTCTGGTCTAGAGGTAGCCACTATAGGTGCCTCTTCCCGTATTACCCCACCTGTACGTTATGGCGGTTCACCGGAGAAGTGTCGTGGTTTTTTGAACCAGATTAGTATCCACTTCGAACTACAACCTCGCTCCTATCCCACAGATAGGGCGAAAGTTGGATTTATTATCACCCTACTCATTGAGAAAGCTCTGAGATGGGCCAACCCACTATGGGAGAATGATAACCCATTGGTATATAATTATAATGCCTTTGTAGCTGCATTTAGAAGAACTTTTGACCCTCCTGGTAGGAAGGTTAATGCAGCCAGATTACTGTTGCGCCTGAGGCAGGAGAACCGAACACTTGTGGATTATGCACTAGAGTTCAGGTCTCTGGCGGCAGAAGTCAAGTGGAATGAGCAGGCTTATATAGATGTATTTTTGAACGGGCTATCAGATATTATCCTTGATGAGGTTGCTACTAGGGAGCTTCCTGAGAATTTAGAGGACTTAATTTAGTTCATTTCTCGTATTGATGAGCGTTTAAGAGAGAGACAGAATACTAGAGAGAGGAACTTCAGACCTGCCTTTAAATTAGCCCCTACATTTCAAAGTCCTGATTCCAATACCTCACTGTATCCTGAACCTATGCAGATAGGCAATACTCGCCTCTCTGAAGAGGAGAGGCAGTACAGGAGAAGGGAGGGTTTATGTATGTATTGTGGAGCCAGAGGTCATTTGCGTCTGAATTGTCCTACTCGCTCGGGAAACGCCCGCACCTAAGTTTCTCTAGAGGCCAGGCCTTGGGTGTTTCTATTTTGTCCTCTACGCATAATTATAAAGATCACAGGCTTCTGCTACCAATTTCTTTAACGTGGGAGAAGGGAATGCTAAAGACCATGGCCTTGATAGATTCCGGAGCTGCTGAGAATTTTATCGACCAAGTCTTTGCTACTAAACACACTATCCCATCCCAGTTAAGGGATACACCCTTGGCCGTTGAGGCCATAGATGGTAGACCTTTACTTGAGCCTGTCATCTCTCGTGAGACTATACCCATTGTCAGGGTACCTGAAGTCTCTACCTCCGAGAGAGGTAGAGACTTAGACGTTCATCCGTCCGGACGCCATGTTTCCTCTGTTCCTCGCGGTCGACCCGGTCACACAAACGCCGGCCGCGAGGGAGTCTCTTCCTTTTGTAGCATGGTGCCCGGAGGCCGACGTCATCACGCCAATCCGGAACGACCTGTCACTCAGTCCGAGACAGACTAATCAGGTTTCGTCGGAGGCGTGTCTATCCTCTCTAGCCTGGGTATTTAAACATACTTCGCCCTGTTGCTCATTGCCCTGTCGTGGTTCTAGCCTGTCTAGTCACACAGTGCTCTGGTGTTTCTCAGTTATCCTTTTGGTTTCGACCCGGCTTGTTTCCTTACTCTGTTTACCTCCGTTATCCTTGACCCGGCTTGTTCCTCGCTTACCTGTCTTCTCGTTCCCTCGACCTCGGCTTGTCTCTGACCATTCTCTAGACTCTCTGTACGTTAGCCCGGCCATTCTAAGGACCGGTATACGTATCCTGTACCTGTTTGTACTTTGCGTGTTGGATCCCTGTCCCGATCCTGACATTACGACAGGGCCAATGGATCCTGCAGGTACAAACAGTCAGGTTGGTTCCTCTGATTCCAGGTTTGACGCCATGGAACACAGAATGGACCAAATGGCCTTAGCACTACAGGCATTGTTGTCTCGTGCTAATAATCCTCCAGAGGAGACGCGTCCTACTCCTATTTCCCCTGTAGGTTCAGGCCTAGAGGTAGCTACTGTAGGTGCCTCTTCCCGTGTTACTCCACCTGTACGTTATGGTGGGTCACCTGAGAAGTGTCGTGGTTTTTTAAACCAGATCAGCATTCACTTTGAATTGCAACCTCGCTCCTATCCTACTGATAGGGCAAAGGTTGGGTTTATTATCACCTTACTCATTGAGAAAGCTCTGAGATGGGCTAACCCATTATGGGAGAACGATAACCCGTTGGTATACAATTATACTGCCTTTGTAGCTGCTTTTAGAAGAACTTTTGACCCTCCTGGTAGAAAGGTCAATGCAGCCAGATTACTGTTGCGCCTGAGACAGGAGAACCGAACATTAGTGGATTATGCACTAGAGTTCAGGTCTCTGGCGTCAGAAGTTAAGTGGAATGAACAGGCTTATATGGATGTATTCTTGAACGGGTTATCAGATGTTATCCTTGACGAAATTGCTACTAGGGAGCTACCAGAGAATTTAGAGGACTTAATTTCGTTCATTTCTCGTATTGATGAACGTATAAGAGAAAGACAGAACACTCGAGAGAGGAACCTAAGACCTGCCTTTAAATTAGCACCCGCATTTCTAAGTCCTGAGTCCAATACCTCACTAATTCCTGAACCTATGCAGATAGGCAATACTCATCTCTCAGAAGAGGAGAGACTGTACAGGAGAAGGGAGGGATTGTGTATGTATTGTGGAGTCAGAGGTCATTTACGCCTGAATTGTCCTGTTCGCTCGGGAAACGCCCGCACCTAAGTTTCTCTAGAGGACAGGCCTTGGGTGTTTCTATTTTGTCCTCTACGCATAATTACAAAAATCACAGGCTTTTACTACCAGTTTCTTTAACATGGAAGAAGGAAGTACTTAAGACCGTGGCATTGATAGATTCCGGCGCTGCTGAGAATTTTATCGATCAAGCCTTTGCCACTAAGCACACTATTCCTTCCCAGTTAAGAGAGACCCCCTTGGCCGTTGAGGCCATTGATGGTAGACCACTACTCGAGCCTGTTATTACTCGTGAGACTATATCCATGAGCCTGTCTGTTGGTATCTTACACGAGGAGAGTATATCTCTTATGCTTATTTCGTCCCCTTCCGTTCCCATAGTCCTGGGGTATCCATGGTTAAAGAGACATAACCCTACTATCGATTGGGAGTTAGGGGAGATACTCTCGTGGGGTCAGGGTTGTCAGGAGAGGTGTTTACAGAAGGTATCCCCTTTGGCTGTAATTTACACACCTGATACTACTACCCAGCCTAAAGAGAGACAGATACCTCCTTTGTACATGGACTTAAAGGCAGTATTCGATAAAAAGAACGCTGATACTCTACCTCCACACAGGTCCTTTGATTGTAAAATTAACCTATTACCTGGTACCATGCCTCCTAGGGGCAATGTATACCCTCTATCCACTAAAGAGAATGCTGTTTTAGAGGAGTATATTCAGGAGAATTTAGACAAGGGATTTATCAGGAGATCCTCATCTCCTGCCGGGGCTGGGTTCTTTTTTGTTAAGAAGAAGGATGGGTCACTCAGACCTTGTATCGATTATCGAGGGTTGAATAAAATAACCATCAGGAATGCCTATCCTATCCCCTTGATTACAGAACTCTTTGATCGGTTAAAGGGCTCTAAGATTTTCACCAAGTTGGACCTCAGAGGGGCGTACAACTTGGTGAGAATTCAGCAAGGCCATGAGTGGAAGACAGCGTTTAATACCCGCTATGGTCATTATGAGTATACGGTCATGCCTTTTGGTCTCTGTAACGCACCTGCAGTTTTCCAAGATTTGATTAACGAAGTTCTTAGGGAATTTCAACATGATTGTGTTATTGTCTACCTGGATGACATACTCATACACTCTAAAGAGATTGAGACCCACCATCGACAAGTCAGACAGGTATTACACAAACTTTTACAACATGGTTTGTACTGTAAACTTGAGAAATGCAGTTTTGACCAGACCCAGATAGACTTTCTTGGATACGTGATTTCTGGGGAGGGCTTTAAGATGGATCCTGACAAACTCCAGTCTATTTTAGATTGGCCATTGCCTCAGGGACTCAAAGCTATTCAGAGATTTATTGGCTTCTCTAATTATTATAGACGCTTCATTAAGGGCTACTCGTCTATTATTGCGCCCATCACCAATATGACCAAACAAGGGGCGGATACTAAGACATGGTCTACTGATGCTCTAGCTGCTTTCAAGAGTCTCAAAGAACTTTTTGCTTCTGCTCCAATACTAGTCCATCCGGATACGACCTTACCGTTCCTGCTCGAGGTCGATGCCTCTGAGACAGGAGTAGGGGCGGTTCTGTCACAAAGATTGGGGGTAGATAAACCATTGCACCCATGTGGTTTTTTTTCTAGGAAACTTTCGGGTCCTGAGAGCAGATATGACATCGGCGACAGAGAACTCTTAGCAGTCATTAAAGCCTTAAAGGAATGGAGACATTTATTAGAGGGAACTTTACATCCTATTACTATCCTGACGGACCACAAGAACTTGTCCTACATTGGGGAGGCTAAGCGCCTGTCCTCTAGGCAGGCTCGTTGGTCCTTATTCCTGACTCACTTCAACTATGTGCTGACTTATAGACCTGGTTCAAAAAATTCTAAAGCCGATGCCTTATCTCGCCAGTATGAACCTTCTACTGTACCTGAGCCGGTCCTTTCCTCTATAGTTCCGAAATGCAATATTGTTGCTAATACGAATCTCAGGATTCATTCTCCGTTACTGGCCGAGATCGTTAAGCTACAACATTTAGCACCTAGACAGACTCCTGTGGGTCGACATTTCGTTCCTCCTGCTCTTCAACTGGAACTGTTGCAGTGTTTCCATAACAGCAAGATGGCGGGACATCCTGGTATTCGCAAGACTTTTGCGTTGATCTCTAAGGATTTCTGGTGGCCTGCTTTACGTAGGGATACTAAAGATTTCATCGCTGCATGTGAGGTTTGTACTAAGACCAAACAACCTCATACGCTTCCTTGTGGATTCCTGCACCCCTTAGAAGTTCCAGAGAAGCCGTGGTCCTGCTTGGCCATGGACTTTATTGTCGATCTACCTATCTCTAAAAGACAGACTGTTATCCTCACCGTGGTTGACAGATTCACTAAGATGGCACACTTCATTCCTCTGCCTAAACTTCCATCTTCTCCCGAATTGGCCGAGATATTCGCTAGGGAGATTTTTCGCCTACATGGGATACCCTCTCAAATTGTGTCTGACAGAGGTTCCCAATTTATTTCCCGTTTTTGGAGGTCCTTCTGTTCGCAACTTGGTATCAAATTGAACTTTTCTTCTGCCTATCACCCTCAGTCTAATGGAGCTGCTGAACGTACCAACCAGAAAATTGAACAATATTTGCGATGTTTTGTTTCCGAACACCAGGATGATTGGGTCGGTTTGATTCCTTGGGCAGAGTTTGCACACAACAATCTCGTTTGCGATTCTACTCATTCAAGCCCCTTCTTCATGAATTATGGCTTTCACCCGTCTATTCTTCCTTCGGCTTCTCCTTCCCAGGGGGTGCCGTCGGTTGATGTTCATGTTGCTAATTTGAGGAAGTTGTGGGATCAAACTCGGCAAATCCTTACGCACAATTCTATGCTGGTTAAGAAACATGCTGATAAACGTAGAAGGGCGGCTCCGCTCTTTGTTCCGGGTGATAGGGTATGGTTGAGCACGAGGAACATCCGTTTAAAGGTGCCCTCCATGAAGTTCGCTCCCCGTTATATTGGACCTTACAGGGTGTTGTCTCGTATCAATCCAGTTGCGTATCGTCTAGCTCTTCCTGATACCTTACGCATCCCTAACTCGTTTCATGTGTCGTTACTGAAACCTCTTATTTGTAACAGGTTCTCCTCCACAACAGCCCCTCCTTGTCCTGTTCAGGTGGAGGGTCAGGAGGAGTATGAGGTTAACTCTATTATTGATTCTCGTATCTCCCGGGGGAAAGTACAATATCTGGTCGATTGGAAGGGATACGGTCCTGAGGAGAGGAGTTGGGTACCTCAGGAGGATGTTCATGCTCCTCGTCTCCGCAGGGCGTATCACTCTCGCTTTCCATCTCGTCCCGGTTCTTTCCGCCCGGTGGGCGTATCTGAGGGGGGGGGTACTGTCAGGGTACCTGAAGTCTCTACCTCCGAGAGAGGTAGAGACTTAGACGTTCATCCGTCCGGACGCCATGTTTCCTCTGTTCCTCGCGGTCGACCCGGTCACACAAACGCCGGCCGCGAGGGAGTCTCTTCCTTTTGTAGCATGGTGCCCGGAGGCCGACGTCATCACGCCAATCCGGAACGACCTGTCACTCAGTCCGAGACAGACTAATCAGGTTTCGTCGGAGGCGTGTCTATCCTCTCTAGCCTGGGTATTTAAACATACTTCGCCCTGTTGCTCATTGCCCTGTCGTGGTTCTAGCCTGTCTAGTCACACAGTGCTCTGGTGTTTCTCAGTTATCCTTTTGGTTTCGACCCGGCTTGTTTCCTTACTCTGTTTACCTCCGTTATCCTTGACCCGGCTTGTTCCTCGCTTACCTGTCTTCTCGTTCCCTCGACCTCGGCTTGTCTCTGACCATTCTCTAGACTCTCTGTACGTTAGCCCGGCCATTCTAAGGACCGGTATACGTATCCTGTACCTGTTTGTACTTTGCGTGTTGGATCCCTGTCCCGATCCTGACACCCATTAACTTAACTATTGGTATCGTACACGAGGAGAAATTATCACTTATGCTCATTTCATCTCCTTCTGTTCCCATAGTCCTGGGCTACCCATGGTTAAAGAGACATAACCCTATTATCGATTGGGAATTAGGGGAGATAATCTCATGGGTCCAGGGTTGTCAGGAGAGGTGTTTACGCAGGGTGTCTCCATTGGCTATGATTAACACACCAGATAGTTCTACCCAGTCTACAGGGAGACAGATACCTCCTCTGTACATAGACTTGAAAGCAGTGTTCGATAAGAAGAACGCTGATACACTACCCCCACACAGGACCTTTGATTGTAAAATTAATCTTTTGCCCGGCACCATGCCCCCCAGGGGTAATGTATATCCTCTATCCATTAAAGAGAATTCTGTTTTAGAGGAATATATTCAGGAGAATTTAGACAAGGGATTCATTAGGAGATCCTCTTCTCCCGCCGGGGCTGGATTTTTTTTTGTTAAAAAGAAGGATGGCCCACTTCATTCCCTTGCCTAAACTTCCATCCTCCCAAGAGTTGGCAGAGATATTCGCGAGGGAGATTTTTCGCTTACATGGGATACCTTCCCAAATCGTATCTGACAGAGGGTCCCAATTTGTTTCCCGTTTTTGGAGATCCTTTTGTTCTCAACTAGGTATTAAATTAAATTTCTCTTCTGCTTATCATCCCCAGTCTAACGGAGCTGCTGAACGTACTAACCAAAAAATTGAGCAATATCTACGTTGTTTTGTTTCCGAACACCAGGACGATTGGGTCGGTTTGATTCCTTGGGCGGAGTTTGCGCACAACAATCTCGTTTGTGACTCTACTCATTCAAGCCCCTTCTTCATGAACTATGGCTTTCATCCATCTATTCTTCCCTCGGTTTCTCCTTCCCAAGGTGTACCGTCGGTTGATGTACATGTTGCCAATTTGAGGAAGTTGTGGGATCAGACTCAACAAATTCTTCTACACAATTCTATGCTGGTTAAGAAACACGCCGATAAACGTAGAAGGGCGGCTCCGATTTTCGTTCCAGGCGATAGAGTATGGTTAAGCACTAGGAATATTCGGCTCAAAGTTCCTTCCATGAAATTCGCTCCTCGATATATTGGCCCTTACAGGATCTTGACTCGAATTAAGTCAGTGGCGTATCGTCTAGCTCTCCCAGCTGCCTTACGCATCCCTAACTCCTTTCACGTTTCATTGTTGAAACCCCTAGTTTGTAACAGATTCTCCTCCACGATCGCCCCTCCTCGCTCTGTTCAGGTGGAGGGTCAGGAGGAGTATGAGGTTAACTCCATCATTGATTCTCGTATCTCTCGGGGGAGAGTACAATATTTGGTCGACTGGAAGGGATATGGTCCTGAGGAGAGAAGTTGGGTACCACAAGAGGATGTTCATGCTCCTCGCCTTCGCAGGGCGTTTCACTCACGCTTTCCGTCTCGTCCCGGTTCCTTCCGCCTGGTGGGCGTATCTGAGAGGGGGGGTACTGTCAGGGTACCTGAAGCCTCTACCTCCGAAAGAGGTAGAGACTTAGTAGTTTACTCCTCCAGCAGGTCGGCTTCCTCCATCCCTCGCGGCTCTCCTAGACACTCTCACGCCGGCCGCGAGGGATCCGTCTCATTTTATGACGTCACGCACGCTGCCCGACGTCATGACGTCAGTCCGGACCGATCTGTCACTCAAGTGACTGGAAGCCACTCAGGACTCGTCGGAGGCGGGTATACTCACTGTAACCAGGGTATTTAAACCTGTTTCTCCCATTCACTCATTGCCCTGTCGTGGTTCTAGCCTGTCTAGTCACACAGTGCTCTGGCGATTTCAGTTATTCCTTTGGTTCCGACCCGGCTAGTTTGACTTACTCTGTTTCCCTCTGGTATCCTTGACCCGGCTTGTTCCTCGCTCACCTGTCCTCTCGTTCCCTCGACCTCGGCTTGTTTCTGACCATTCTCTTTACTCTCCGTACGTTAGTCCGGCCATTCTAAGGTCCGGTATACGTACCCTGTCCTGTTTGTACTTTGCGTGTTGGATCCCTGTCCCGATCCTGACAGTGGTGCAGGCCATTAATAATTTAACGGCCTCCTCCCCTCTGGTGGTCAGGCTCTTGCGGCGTCTGGTTTTACGGTGCTTGTCTTTGAACGTGTCATGCCACGCTGTGCACATTCCAGGTGTTGTGAATACCACGACTGACGCTCTTTCTCGTTTTCAATGGCAGGTATTTCGATCGGCCGCTCCGGAAGCGGATATGGAAGGTCTCTCCTGTCCTTGAGAACTATGGTCCCTTGGCCTGAGCGGATAAGGGAATGGATACGGTCTTCAGTGTCAGAGGCAACATGGGTCCGGTATGGTAAGGCATGGGGGGATTGGGTCCCGCTCAAACAGGATCACGGTGGGTGCGTCTCTTCCGCCGAAAGGGTTCAGGGTCTGTTACGCTTGCACTGGTTCTGGGAGTCTAGCCAGTGTTCCCCAGCTACTGTGTCGGGGAAGCTATCGGGCCTTAGTTTTTGGTTCAACTTAACTCAAGTACCTGATGTTGTAAAAGACTGCATGGTTAGGCTTGCGATGCACGGTTGGCGTAAGGGCCCGCGAGTGCGGGATTCTCGGAGGCCGGTTTCAGGCGTGCTACTGCTGGGGATCGCCTCGGTCCTACCCCAGGTCTTTTTTTCTGCTCCGGAGGCTCGATTGTTTCTGGTGGCGTTTACTTTTGCCTTTTTTGGGGCCCTTCGGATCAGTGAACTAGTGAGCCCTAGCAGGGGGACCCCTGGGGGGCTGTTATTTCACAATGTTTTCGTCACGTGTGGTACGGTGCGATTCTTGTTGCGTCGGTCCAAGACTGACGTTTTTGGCAAGGGGATGTGGGTTACCCTCCGCGCCATCCCGGATTCGGCAGTTTGCCCCGTCTCGGCCTACCTGTCTTACTGTTCCAGGTGTCCGGGTGTCGCGGGCCCGCTGTTAATTCATGAGGATGGTGCCTATTTATCTAGTTTTCAATTTCTCAGGGTATTTCGCCTGGCCCTTGATCGGCTGGGAATCCGAGCAAGGACTTTCCTTCCGTATTGGGGCTGCAACCGAAGCCTCTCGGCTGGGTTTCTCTGATCAGGCTATTCAGAGGATTGGCAGGTGGGAATCGGGGAGGTTTCGGTCCTATGTACGGCCTACGCGTCTAATCGGTCCCCCTCTTGTGTTTTCTCCACAGGGCCCGGCCGAAGGATCTGGTTGATCGGGCATTCATATATCTACTGGGCTCTACTGGGCTCACCTGCGGGCTGGGGTACGTGGGACACGTCTTGGAATTCCTCGGGAGCTGGCGGAGGTCCGATGGTTCGGTTTCCGGGGCATGAGATGGGGCAAGCTCTTGTCGGAGGTTGTACAGTTGGCTACTTTCCTAGGGGCCCCAGATGTATTGGTGGTACATCTGGGTGGCAATGATCTGGGGGCGCTGCCTGCTTGGGGTTTGGGTGAACTGATCAGACGGGACTTAGCGCGCTTGCGAGTTCTGTTCCCGCAGCTTTGTTTAGTTTGCTCGGGGATAGTGTCCAGGAACTATTGGAGGCGCGCGCGAGATCAAGGGGCTATAAAACGTTGCAGGGTGAAAATGAATAAGAGGGTGTCCAAATTTGTGCTCGGCGTCGGTGGCGTTACAGTGCGCCACCGAATATGGACGGGGTCCACCTGACCGACGTGGGGTTGGACACAGCTGGCGGGTATGGTCCTTGCCGAACCAGTTGGGAAAAGGAGTACACTGGACGAAGGAATGCTGGGTCTAGTCCCTCCCCTAACCTCGGGCAATGTTTTGGTATTTGGGCGTGCCCTCCGTGCCAGGAAAAGCGGCCAGGGGTTGGCATGGGGAATTGGAGGACCAAGGTGAAGGCCAGATAGCTTGGACGAGGGGGGAGGGCAGGTGCCCTGGAAAGAGGTACTCCAAAAAGGTTATTATGGTCCGGTTGGCAAGGATGGGTTTGAGTTATATATATATGCTCTTCTTAAAAGGATACTTTGAATTGGTTTTTACTTGTTATATATATAAATAAAAGCTGTGGCCTGTTTTATACCACATTTATGTTTCTTGTTTTTAATTGGTAAAGGGAAAGGTGGGGGTGGGGTGGAGGGAGCGGTTGGTGAACATAATGGGCAACACACAATAACCACTACCTGCACACAAGGCCCAGAGGAGGCGGGCTGAAAGCTAGCCGGATAGGAGGCATGTGTGGGTGTGGTGGGTGTAGGTGTCATAAGTGGGGGTGTCACTTAGGTTAGAGGTAGGGTGGGGTCATATAAATAGCAGTCATTTTGTCTCCCTACCTCAGCCATCTTAGAATTAACGGCGTGGTAACATCTTCCCTCCCTCCCTCCCTTTGTTGCTTGTAGCGGTACTTACCCTTTCCAGGGGCCGGCCGGGGTCCTCTGTTCGAGCCACGCGCGGCTCATCCGAAGGCAGGAACAGGAAGGCGGGCAGTGACCGCGAGAAGCGGTCACGTGTCCCGTCTGACTCTAAGAGCGCGCCGCGGGTCTCGGGCGCGCTCTTAAAGGGACAGTGGGAGCCTAAATTGGAAAAGGCCTCCCATTGGTCCCTTTCATGCCACACTCCCCATACACTTACCTTTTGGGGCGTGGAAATGACAGGCACCAATCAAAATAGATGTTTAGTTATTTATACTCACCTTTTTCCCTTGGTTCCTTGCCCTATCGTGGTTTCTGTTTCAGTTCCCTTTAGCGCTTGTTGTGTTCAGTTGTGTTCCTTCGTACTTGACCTTGGCTTTGTTTTCTGACTACGTTATTTCTTTATCCTTATCTGTTTTGTTTGCCGGCTTGCTGTTTACTGTGTACCAGACCCCGGCTAGTCCTAGTTTATGCTGTCTCTTTGTGCCCTTGACCTCGGATTGTTCCTGACTCTGTACTTTTCCTATATACGTCGAGTCCGGCCACTCTAAGGTCTGGTAGACGTATCTCCCCTCTGTGTTGTCTTCTGTTTAGCTGAATCCTGCGTGTTGGGGTATATTTTCATTACATTGCTACTGTGTTATCTTATTCCGTATTACTAATTTATTTTCTTGTCACAGCTGGCGGGTATGGTCCTTGCCGAACCACATACTCACCTAATTGTAGGTATCTTTATGTCTGTACAGTTACTATTTTCTGTTTGAAGTCTTTATTTTTGCTGTGCAAATATATAACACAAGCTGGCGAGAGGTGCCCCAAAATCAGTCCTCTGGCTTTTCCCACGCTTAACATGCGGGGCACATGGATAACAAGCACAATTTTCATGTTTTATTCAGGCTTAAACATTTGGATTTAAACATAGATTGAAAGTATAATTAGGTTAGGTCGGTGCAATAACCATGCTATGAACAATCCCATTAATGTAATTACGGTAAGTATCATTAGTTATAGAAACATGCTAGAGCTTCAAGAGTTTAAACAATGCAGTGTGTTTTCCTGGCCTGGCTGAGCTTGGCAAACAACAACCTGACGGCAAAAGGCAGTTTATACCCGTCGCTGGGTTAGCTATCAGATCTAGGACATATCGTTGAGTTTAAGTTACTCTAGGTGACTGACCGTTTTAAACAACATATGGATACCCTGCAACTCTGATCAGGCACAGGAAGAGCTGTGTAAATGAAAAGGCGGTGCACGCAGGGCCGGCGCTACCATTAGGGCTCACCGGCCCTGGGGGCGCAAAATCAGGGTGACCGGAAGGAGGGAAGCGCATTGCGCTCCCCTCCAACCGACGACCTGTTGTAGCGTGGCCGAGCGCCCGGTTCTGCGGGCGCGCGAGGGAGCAGTCTCCCATGTGTGCTTCCTCTTCAGCTCCCTCGCGCGCCGCATACAGATACCGGAGCCGGAAGATGACGTCATCTTCCGGCTCCGGCATCCCTACGCAGTGCGCGAGGGAGCTGAAGAGGAAGCACACATGGGAGAGTGCTCCCTCGCGCCCGCCCGCCAGCCAGCCAGCCAGCCTGCCTGCCTACCCGCCCGCCAGCCAGCCTGCCTACCCGCCTGCCAGCCAGCCTGCCTACCCGCCCAGGAGCCCAGCAGCACCACTGGACCCCAGGGAATCCCTTCAGCACTCCAAAAGGTAAGGAGGCTGGGGGATTAAATTTAAAAAAAAAAACATGTGTTAGTGTGAGTGTTAGTGTGTGTGTGTGTGTCTGCTAGTGAGTGTCAGTGTGTGTGTCTGCTAGTGAGTGTCAGTGTGTGTGTCTGCTAGTGAGCGTCAGTGAGTGTGTCTGCTAGTGAGCATCAGTGAGTGTGTCTGCTAGTGAGCGTCAGTGTGTGTGTCTGCTAGTGAGCGTCAGTGAGTGTGTCTGCTAGTGAGCGTCAGTGAGTGTGTCTGCTAGTGAGCGTCAGTGAGTGTGTCTGCTAGTGAGCGTCAGTAAGTGTGTCTGCTAGTGAGCGTCAGTGAGTGTGTCTGCTAGTGAGCGTCAGTGAGTGTGTCTGCTAGTGAGTGTCATTGTGTGTGTCTGCTAGTGAGTGTCAGTGAGTGTGTCTGCTAGTGAGTGTCTGCTAGTGAGTGTCAGTGAGTGTGTCTGCTAGTGTCAGTGATTGTGTCTGCTAGTGTCAGTGAGTGTGTCTGCTAGTGTCAGTGAGTGTGTCTGCTAGTGTCAGTGTGTGTGTCTGCTAGTGAGTCTCTTACTGAGTGTGTTTGTGTGTGTATTAGTGAGTCTGTTTGTCTGTTAGTGAGTGTGTTTGTCAGTGAGAGTGTATGTTTTGTAAGTGAGTGTGTATGTATGTCTGTCGCTGAGTGTGTCTGTCAGTAAATGTGTGTCCGTTAGCTGGTGTGTATGCATCTGTTCGTGAGAGTGTGTGTGTGTCTTCAGCACTTACCTTTCTCCCTTGGCGCTGGGGATTCCTCCGCCTCTCAGCTCCGAATGCTCTTGCCGCGCACGCATTCAAACCACCCATAGGAAAGCATTACTCAATGCTTTCCTATGGACGTTCAGTGTTTTAGAATAGCGGAAGCTCCTCTAGAGGCTGTCAGTGAGACATCCACTAGAGGCTGAATTAACCCTCGGTGAAACATAGCAGTTTCTCTGTCAGGGTGTCAGGGTTAAAACTAGAGGGACCTGACACCCAGACCACTTCATTGAGCTGATGTGATCTGGGTGTCTGTAGTGGTCCTTTAAGTGTGTGTGCATCTGCATGCACTGGCGTACATACCGCGGTCGCAGGGGTCACAGCCCTGCAACCCCTGCGACCAGGTGCCCGGCGCCATGTGTTGCGGCCCCGGCCCGCGCAGAGTAAGCGCGAGAGTGGGGGGGGGGGCACGGATCAATTTGCGCACTGGGGCCCCATGGGTCATGTGTACACCACTGCACCTACCCTGGTGTCTGCCGCAGGCTGTGTGGAGGGGGCGAGGATATGAATGACATCATATCCCTGCTCCCTGTGTACCACACAGCGTGGCTGGCGCCCTGTGATGGGGCTGGGCTGCAGGACAGGACTCCAAGGAGCCAGACAGCATGCATCCAGGGGACAAGATTGAACTGATGTAAGTATGTAATTGTGTATGTCTCTGTATGTAGGTCTCTGTATGCCTGTATGTCTGTACAAAATGTATGTGTCTGTATGTTTCTGTATGCCTGTATGTCTCTGTATGTACAAATGTATGTGTCCGTATGCCTGTATGTCTCTGTATGTACAAATGTATGTGTCTGTATGCCTGTATGTCTTTGTACGTATGTGTCTGTATGCCTGTATGTCTCTGTATACCTGTATATATGTATGTGTCTGTATGACGGTATGTCTCTGTATGCGTGTATGTCTTTGTATGCCTGTATGTATGTGTCTGTATGCCTGGATGTCTCTGTATGTATGTTTCTGTATGTCTATGTATGTATGTATGTGTCTGTATGACGGTATGCCTCTGTATGTATGTCTTTATATGCCTGCATGTCTCTGTATGCATGTATGACTCTGTCTGTGTCTGTATGTCTCTGTATGATTATTTCTGTGTTTGTATGAACCTTATTTTAAACGAGGGTGGGGGGCACCAAAATGCATCTTCGCCTGTGTAACTAAAAATCCTAGCACCGGTCCTGGGTGCACGCTAAACTATAAGGCAGTAAAGGGTACAGAGTCTTATGTAAGTCTTATCGTGGGTTGTTAGTGTGTCCTCGGTGGTTGGTGAGTATAGTCTCTGGGACCCCAGTCCCGGGAGTTCACCCGACTCCGGCAATTGGCAGGAACCACATGCACTCGGGAGGAGTATCAGTGCCCCCCCGCGCTGTCAGAGGCATCAGCTGCTGGAGGTAAGTCTTGTACCTGGAGGTGCTGGTCTGCTGTGGCTTCTCCGGTCCTGGCTGTGGTAAGGAGTTGTTTTTTGCTAGGTGTGTGCCTGGTGGCTGAGTGTCTCTGCCCATCAGGTCTATTCCAGCAGGGCTGGCAGTGCGGTTGGCGGATGATGTCGGCGGGCGTTTTGTCTGGTGGTGGTGCCTTGCTGGTTGTGGTCTGTTGGGACCCCGCTTGATGGTGGACGGTCTGCAGGAGCCTCCCACCCGTTTCTGTGGTGCCTTTGCCCAGCCTTTGCGTGTGTCACGGTTCTCACCTGTTAGACAGACAGCCAGACGTGGTCGCTCCTGGAGTTCCCAACAGGGGACTTGAACCGGGGAACTTCTCAGTCCTAGTCCTGCTTTCTGCCTCTGAGCCACAGCAGCTTTATACAGTGACTACTGATTCCGGACCTGTTCATCCTGGCATGGCTACTACACCGGGGGCTGCACCTTGACTTGGCTGTGTCTCACCTGACTCTGATCGGTCATCAGCAGGGTATTTAAACCCAGCCTCGCCCTGTGCTCAGTGTCAAGTCTTTGATCCTGTGATCCTGTTTCGTACCAGTGTTCCTGTTTATCTGCTTTGTATTTTTGACCCCGGCTTCTGACTACGTTGTTCCTGACCTCTGGCATCCCTTGACTTCGGCTACTCCTCGTTGTTCCTGACCTCTGGCATCCTTTGACCTCGGCTATCCCTCGACATTCCTGCTGGTTCAGTCCTTGCCTGTCCTGCGTATTTGGTACTGCATCCTGCACAGCCCCCGTGCACAGACCCACAGGCCAGGTGAATTCTTACCTGACCACCTCGGCCTGTGGCTATCTGCAAGGGTGAGCAACATATCTGCGCTACAGACTCCCAACTCAGGTAAGACCCTGACAGCGAGGCAGTTTCATACGGGAGATACCCGGTCTTTGTCCTCCGGGTCTCCGTTTCTTGTGACCTCTCTCGTGGTGGCTGCGCTTTATTCGGTTGGCCCATCTGAGTGTTAGGGAGTGTGCTTTGGCTCGTTGCCGTTGAGGCAGGTACCGGTGCAGGACGTGGGCACCTAGCCTCGATGCGGTCCCAGAAGCACTGGCAGATTGCATCTAATTTAGCCTTGAAAGCCATTGCCCAGTCCTCATCATTCTGCCATTGAAGGTTAATAGCCCTGCTGATGGCCATCTTGGCCAGGCCTCGTGGAGCCGTCTGGGCGACGTGGCTCGGGTCTGTGTCCCAGAGGTGAGAGCTAGATTTAAACATCACACCTAAACTACGAGACGTCCAGTCAGGAGAAAGGGCGCAAACCAAGTTGCAGCAATCGGCGCTCAGGGAGGGGAGGTGTCTCGCCGGGCAATCGGAAAAAGGGCGTAAAACCAAATTGCACCAAATCGGCACTCGGGGAGATGTCTCGCCGGCCAATCGGGAGAAAGGGTGTGAATCAGTTTAAATTGTAGCTCTTTCTCTTATTGGTCAGCATGGACTTGAAGGCGACCAGTGGGACCAGCTGTAAAGCCGCCTCATAGCTCCAGAGGGTCAGCTAGAGCTTGTGTCTCTTTCTGGTGGATATCTCCACCTACATAGCACCAGAGAGAGCACTCTTTGGGCAGGCAAGCGAGAGAGGGTTCCACATGAGAGCGGGTTATTCTGCTTTCCACATCATCTAGTCCTCACCACAGACCTGTATGCTGATGGGATAGAGGTCTATGCCGAGAGCTGATTAACATGTGGGAGGTCAACATTTTACAGAAAATTAGTTTCAAATCTTTTTTTGGTGCCAGACAGTAGACACCTATGGGTACTTAGGAATTTCATATAGAAATAGCAAAAGCCTGTGGGTGGTTTGTATTTTCACATAGTTTATTTTAGATTTGAATAACGAGTAGCGGTGTAGACAGAAAGCAGGAAAGTAGCTGTGAAAATATGATGTTTTTATTATCACTATAAAACTTACATGTTACAGATACGTCTATTATTGCCTCAGCATCTAACATTTATATAAAACAAGATCTAATTTCCCCACAAGGTCAACAGCATAATTCAATTCCAAAGTTTCTTTGACCGCTTATCAGTTTGCTTCATTTCTTTAATTTTTCCACGGCGGACACAAAGTCCTGCACATCCTTAGCCAGCAGCAAGGGTTCCTCCATGGCTGCAAAATGCCCTCCGCGGGGCAGGTATGTGTAGGTGACAATGTTCCGGTATTTCTCCTTTGCCAAAACACGGGGAACATGCATTAGTTCACACGGGAAATTTGCGATACCGGTGGGAACATGAACTCCAGTCCTTTAACAAAGAAACAAAAAAATAAATCAGTTTAGTACATAGCACTACTATTATAACACGGTGAGAGAGGGCATCACCCACTCATTATTACCATCAGCACAACTGGAACGCCATGGGGGTCATAAAGACCTCTGATTGATAATCTATAGGAAGATGGGAGGTTACCGAACAACAGGACCTAGCATTGGTTTGGCTCGAAATTGAACATCCAGCCGAGAGTTGGCAGAATCTGATCAGTTAAGACTAGACATTTTTTTAAAGTACTCTTCAAGACTGCCCTATGGAGCTAACAGGTCTATCACAAAAGAAACAAGAGAAAATATACAACTGAGATCTAATGTATTTATTGTGCTAGGAAGGTGATAGGAGATTTTTAACCTATTGCAGGAGTTTGTGAAGCCCCTTAAAAAACCTTCTATGGAATAACTTGCTGTTTGTTAGCGATCAGGATAAGATATGCACAAGTCGAATGTGAGAGACAGTGTAATCCATGTGCAATGTAAAGATTGACCACCAGATCCTTCTGATTCACGTAAATTATTTATAGACATAGTTCCCATCTTCTCTCAGCCTCCATAACCCCAGTAATTTTCTGCTTACTTGTATACTGGGGAAGTCAGCATGTCTCTGGTAAAATTCTCCTTGTAGAATCTCATAGAGGACGCAATAGAGCCAGTTGTCCAGTAGATCATTACGTTGGTGAGAAGATCGTCCATGGAATATTGCCTGTGGGATGGAAAATATCACAAATCCATATTAGAATCCTATATTAAAACAAGAACAAGGGGTCTTACATTATTTGATTTGCCTAAACATAAAGTATCTTTGTTTTGTGCATGTTGCATGACATCATGTGAGAGAACATATAAATATTTTAATTTAAACTTTAACACAGTTTATTTCACCATTACCATGAGCTTTGTTTATTAATCAAATCGGATAGCCTAGCCTGATTTACCGTTAATGAATTATTATCACAGCTAATTTAAGATGATCTGACCTCTCTAGGCCTCCATCCTCCAGCTGACGAAAGTCCGGGTTTGTCCAGGTGGAGAATTTCTCCAGAATGTAGGCAGCTAGTCCAGCAGGAGAATCATTCAGAGCAGAGCCTGGGAGATAAGAGGACATTTATACTTCATAGGAAGATGGGTCCATGGATGATATCACTCATACTCTCACTCTCAAAGCAATAAGTACACTACATTGGAGAAACATCTACTGATTTTACATTTTGGGTGCCCTGTGAAGAACCTCTGCTTTTAGAAGACCAGGAAGCAATGTACTGCTGGTGTTCTGCGCTATTTGGCCAGAATTTACTCAAGTTGTAGCCATTAGGAGAGGTTTGGGCACAGTATGTGCCTGTGTACCATTCTCGTTCTTGATGACAGCTTTATCAACTTCAGATAAAAAAAAACACAAGTAACCAGCACTTGTCAGGGATACAGAGGTTTTACCATAATTTTTACATATCACATTTAAAAAACCTCCAGAAAAAAAACAGGTTAAATAAGCTGTTCAGGTTAAAACACCTAATCTACACCAATTATGATTGTACAAACACAAGAAAGGTTGCCTAAGAGGGTGAGAGAGTGAAGGGCGACCTGCCTTTCCTCTAACACTCCCCCAAGGTATAACAGATATTTACACTTCTATATACAAGAGACTACCGTATTTTACTGTATAAATCAGTTTATTAGTAACCACTTACAGTTAGCTACATATACATATACAAGAGACTGTCTAGACTGCATCGAACCTTTCCTTTTTAAATCCACCAACACTGTGTGTTTCACTTATTTCATCAATTTTTGTCCTTAAAGAGATTTTTAAATAGAATTCAATAAACAAAAGTTTTAAATTTTTACTCTATTCATAGCCTATGAGTTATTTTCACTACTGTGGTTCTACCTAGGGGGAGTGTTAGAGGAAAGGCAGGTCGCCCTTCACTCTTTCACCCTCTTAGGAAACCTTTCTCGTGTTTGTACTATTTAGGGTTTAGGACCCTTTATACCCACATAGTCCATTTATATGTTGACTTTGGGATCAATTATACACTTGCAAAAGAGAGCTGTACGTCAAATTCCTTGTCTTTCCATCAGTTATTTTAAAGCAGAATTACCCAACAAGTGTTGTGAAGATTATATATATATAGTTAATACAATGTTAAACAAAAATCTGCACACCAGTCAAGCCATAAGACTTGCTTTTCCCACAGAAATCCCAAATCTGCAGTGATGTTACAACCGCAAAGGATTCTGGGTGGGCATATGCAAATTAGTTTAGCAAAGAATCACATTTTTGCCTCATTCCATTTTAAACATGGATTCCTTTTAATCTGTGTTTGCTGTATACAACAGCTTGGAACACAATTTAGGAAAAGATACAAAGCCAGTGAACCACTCATGGACAGCTGTTTCGTTGTTAATGCAACTCATCAGCATGAGGTTGGTTAATGGTTTGCTTATTGAGGCTTGGTAGTGCTTGGGAAGCAAAATCCAAATAGGTTATGGTGGGGAAAAATTGTGATTGAAAACCCCTTCCACCTGAAGTCTGTGGACACCAGTCAGGCCATAAGACTTGCTTTTCCTACAGAAATACCAAATCTGCAGTGATGTTACAACCGCAAAGGATTCTGGTATACATATACACACATATATATATATATATATATATACACACACACACACACACACACACACACACACACACACATTAAAATCAGCTGCCTAATATCAGGTAGACCCCCTGGTGCTGCCAAAAATTAGCTTTGATGCATCGGGGCATGATCTCCACAAGACATCTGAATGTACGAGACACAATGTGTCTGCTAGGGGGGCGTTTGTGGTTTTTAGTGTTTGATTTCACTAGATGACATTAATGGAATGTAGACCATGGAAGGAGGTAGTCCCTAATAGACATTAGCAGCAGATACTTTAAGTCCTGCAAATTGTGAGGTGGGGCCTCCATGAATCAGATTTGTTTTTCCAGCACATCCCACAGATGCTCAATCAGATTGAGATTGGGGGAATTTGGAGGCCAAAGCAACACCTTGAACTCTGTCATGTTCCTCAAACAATTCCTGAACAATTCTTGCAGTGTGGCACGGTGCATTATCCTGCTGAAAGAGACCACTGCCATCAGGGAACACCAATGACGTTGTGCAACAATCTCTAGATAGGTGGTATGTGTCAAAGTAACAGGAATGCCAGGACCCAAGGCTTCCCAGCAGAACATTGCCCAGAGCTTACATATATCTTAAAGTTTCAAGTCCTATACTACTAGCCAGATGTAAAAAGGTCAGTGGAATTTTCAGGTCAGTGGAATTTTTTTATACATATTGTAACAAACCACCTCTTTTACAGGTAGGGCTGTCACAGATCTTGCAGTAACCACCGCCTTCTAGGGTATATAAAGTCCAGGACACAGTCAGCTCGATTTTCCTTTTTCTTTATTCAGTAAGAAAACAGGTGCTTTAAATAAAAAACAAACAAAATCCCTTGCTCTTACTTGAGCTCTTACTAGACAGCAAATTGCTATCTGCAATTGGGTGGCTTTCCCACTTACCAATTTCCAAACAAAAGAAATGTCTTTGCAATGAACACAGTTGTCATTCACTCTCCTAGCTGTCTTTTTCTCCCTCCCCTGCAGCAGGCTGCCCTCTTCTTTTAAAGGCCTGTCTACTAATTGACTAGCTACAGGTGAGTGTCAATTAGTTAACTCTTAAGTCAAATCTAAATTGTGGTTTGTTACACAGCAACTATTGCTGTTGGAGCATTGGCCCATCCTACTCTCCAAATACTCTGCCCCAGGGATCCATACCATGTTTTGCAGAACCTCAGCAATGTAGATTGCAAACGCTAACATCTTTCCTGGGGCATTTAACTGAAAATTCTCAGGTCGCAGTTTAGCAAATCAGGCCTGATGTATCTTCCATCAACCACAATGCCACTTTTACGCTCACATATCCTCCCCCCCAGCTCATACCTATTGGTTTGAGCGACCATGGAAATCAGAGAGTGTACCCTCGACAGCCCATCAGCATTACCCTGTCGCAGACCAGCCCTGTGTTCCACAGTGAAATTAAAAGATTGTAAACTCAAAAACCACCTGGTTACTCTGGAGTTATTTTCTTTGTTCTGATACATCCATGTCAGAGGTGCATGGTCCGTTATCAAGCGGAACTTTCTGCCCAGCAGGTAGTATTTTAGAGAGTCTAATGCCCACTTAATAGCAAGACACTCTTTCTCAACAATAGAGTAGTTCTTCTCGTGCGGGTTTAACTTCCTGCTCAAATAAAATATAGGGTGTTCTTCACCCTGGTATTCCTGTGAAAGAACAGCCCCCAAGCCAATATCAGAAGCATCTGTCTGAACTATAAAGTCCCTGGAAAAATCTGGGGTCACCAAGACAGGGTGGCTACAGATAGCTTCCTTCAAACTCTTAAAAGACTCTTCCGCCTCAGGGCACCACTTAACTATGACCGGGGATTTGGCTTTAATAAGGTCTGTTAGAGGTGCAGCCATGGTAGCAAAATCTGGGATGAACCGCCTATAATATCCAATCAAACCCAGAAATGCCTTTACTTGTTTCTTTGTAAGGGGCTGTGGCCATTTTTGTATGGCTTCTACTTTGGCTTCCTGTGGTTTAACCAAACCCCTCCCAATAGAATAACCTAAGTACTTTGCTTCCTCTAAACCAATTGTACACTTGGAAGGGTTGGCAGTTAAGCCCGCTGAGCGGACAGCATCAAGCACCGCTTGAACTTTGGGAAGGTGGGATTCCCAGTCTGTACTGTGGATGACGACATCGTCCAAATATGCTGCAGCATAACGAACATGAGGTCTAAGAATTCTGTCCATCATTCGTTGGAATGTGGCAGGTGCCCCATGTAACCCAAATGGCAATACAGTGTACTGAAATAGGCCACTGGGTGTTGAAAAGGCTGTCTTTTCTTTGGCTCTTTCGGTGAGAGGGACCTGCCAGTAACCCTTGGTTAAGTCCAAGGTTGTTAGATAACGAGCTTTACCCAGTCTTTCTATTAACTCATCAACTCTGGGCATTGGGTAGGCATCAAATTTTGAGATGGCATTTAACTTGCGGTAGTCATTACAGAACCTCCATGTGCCATCAGGTTTTGGAACCAATACAATAGGGCTACTCCAGTTACTCTGGGATTCTTCAATGACTCCAAGTTTTAACATGCTCTCAACTTCTAAGTTTATAACCTCCCTCCGGGCCTCAGGAATTCTATAGGGCTTGAGATTAACTCTTTTCCCCGGTTCGGTTATTATATCATGTTTGATCACTTTAGTTTTTCCTGGAACTACCGAGAAAACATCCCTATTTCTTCTGATGAAATCTCTGACCTCTTGCTTTTGATGCACAGACAGAGTCTCAGATACGTTCACCTCTGGCTCTGCTATAGGGGGGTCTGTAGGTTTTAAAGCAATCAGGATCTCCCTGTCCTTCCATGGCTTTAACAGATTTATATGATACAACTGTTCAGGCTTTCTTCTCCCTGGTTGTCTGACTTTATAATTGACATCACTCACTTTTTCTATTATTTCATAGGGTCCATGCCAAGTCGCAAGGAACTTATTCTCCACAGTAGGGACCAGAACCAATACCCTGTCTCCAGGTTGGAACACTGACTCTAGCATTTCGGTTATAGCTGCTTTTCTGAGCCTGCTGGGCTTCTAGCATGTGTTCCCTGACAATAGGCATGATGGTGGCCATTCTATCCTGCATTTGAGCTATATGCTCAATTACACTCCTGTGGGGAGTAGTCTCCTGTTCCCAGGTCTCCTTAGCAATATCTAATATTCCCCTGGGATGTCTTCCGTATAACAATTCAAAAGGAGAGAAGCCCGTGGAGGCCTGTGGAACTTCCCTAATGGAAAACAGTAGATATGGCAATAAAAAATCCCAGTTCCTTCCATCTGCATCAATTACCTTGCGTAGCATACTCTTAAGGGTTTTGTTGAACCTCTCTACTAAACCATCAGTCTGTGGGTGATATACTGAGGTCTTAAGATGTTTAACCTGTAAGAGCCTGCACAACTCTTTTGTGACTCTGGACATGAACGGGGTCCCCTGATCTGTCAGGATTTCTTTAGGGATACCCACCCTACTGAACATCAACATAAGTTCCTTAGCTATTACCTTTGAAGAGGTATTACGCAAGGGAATGGCCTCAGGGTAGCGAGTTGCATAGTCCAAGACGACTAATATATATTGGTGTCCCCTAGCAGACCTTACCAGTGGCCCCACTAAGTCCATAGCGATCCTTTCAAAAGGCACATCAATTATGGGTAAGGGTACAAGTGGACTACGAAAAGTCTTGAAAGGAGCCCTGTACTGGCACTCGGGGCACGAAGAGCAATAGTTTGTAATAGCAGTAAACACTCCAGGCCAGTAAAACCTTCTAAGGACTCTCTCTCTAGTCTTTTCGACTCCCAAATGTCCCCCTAATACGTGGCTGTGAGCCAACTTTAGTACTATATTTTGGTAAGTCTGAGGAACCAACAGCTGCTTAATGACGTCTGAATCCCTTTTTTCTACACGGTACATTAGGTCGTTTTGTACTTCAAAATAGGGGAACGGTAGGGCTTCTCCTGGCTGATTAGCAACCCCGTTCACAACTTTAATATCATTTCTAGCTGTCACTAAAGTGGGATCTTCCCACTGAGCACTTTTAAAATTACCTGGACTAATTCCAATATCAATTAGGTCCTTATCCTTGTCTGTAGTATTGGTAGACTCCTCACTAGTTTGAGCTGGGTTATCTCCTATTAATACTGGTTTAGGGCAGTACTTTCTCCTTTTTCTCATTTTTCCGTCACAGTGGTCAAAACCCAAGTCAATATCAGAAAAAGGGAACACATTATCCTCGGCCGATTGACTAATTTCTGATAAATTTTGTTTCCTCTTTTGTACAGCTGCCCATAATTCTAGAAAATGAGGAAAGTCTCTACCGATCACTACCTCATGGGCTAATCTAGGTACAACACCCACTCGGTACTTTAAATCCTCATACTGGGTTCCAATATTTACTTCTGCAGTGGGGTATTCTTTTTTATCACCATGAACACAGATAATGCCTATTTTCTGTACATGATCGGGTTTTACCCAAGGTATTGATTCAGGCAGTATGGTAACGTTTACCAACGTTACCATACTGCCTGAATCAAGTAATGCTTTAGACATTTTTCCGTTCACAGTTACACAGCATTTATGCGGGTTATCATCATAGTCATTGGTAGTAGTACCATAACAGTTAAACAAACATGAACGGGCTCCCTCATCTTTGCCCATATTGCATTCCATAGGTTCATCCCCCAATGGACAGTCTTTGGCCATATGACCAGCCTCTTTGCACCTGAAACATTTGACAGTGAAATCTGTCCACCAATCAGTTCCTCTCCCAGGCCTATTAGACCTGGATGCCCCCCTGGTGTTTTGTGTATAGAGCTGCCGCTCTTCAGCTCCCCTTAAACCTTGAACAGTCTTACCAGGTCTTGCCGAATCATGGGGCTTAGGATTGCACGGGTTTTCCTTTGAAGTAGGAGATAGCAGTTCTCCTGCAGCCACATATCTTTCTACCAAGGCAATCAGTTGGTCAGCGGTATGGGGGTCACTTTGGCTGACCCAGCGACGTAGGGCAGCTGGTAAATCACGCAAAAACCGGTCCATAACTAGGGTTTCCACAATGTGGCTAGCTGAATGGATTTCAGGTTGTAGCCATTTCCGTGCAAGGTGTATGAGGTCAAACATTTGGGAGCGTGCGGCTTTGTCTGAAGAATATGACCATGAGTGGAACCTTTGGGCACGTACTGCAGAGGTTACACCCAGTCGTGCCAAGATTTCAGCTTTCAATTTGCTGTAGTTACTTGCCTCGGCTGGTTCTAGGTCATAATATGCTTTCTGTGGCTCTCCACTTAGGAACGGTGCCAATATGCTTGCCCACTCACCAGCCGGCCATCCCTCTCTCTCAGCAGTGCGTTCAAATGCCAGAAGGTACGCCTCTACATCATCGGATGTGGTCATTTTCTGAAGATAGTGGCTCGCCCGAATCGCCTTTGGCTGACCCTGGTATCCTCCATCAGGGTCTCCATTCAATTTTCCAAAGATAGCTTGGATTTCCTGTTGTAGCCCCTGGGTGACTTTTTGCTGCTCCTCACGGGCTACTTTAAACATCTCCGCTTGTGTCACAACAAGCTGTTTCACCAAGGACTCAGTGCACTCCATTTGTGTTTTAGCCAGGACTTTAGCACCATCTGCCTGGGCCAGCACCAGTTGCTGCAGGGCTGCACTGTTTTCTGCAGCTCTCCTGTTAGTCTCCTGTTGCACAGAGGTGGACTGGATCAGAGCCTTGATAACATCCTCCATGTTGAGCTTTAACTGACTCCTACCCTCAGGCTTACGTGGTTATGCCCGCATTCTCCACCATATGTAACAAACCACCTCTTTTACAGGTAGGGCTGTCACAGATCTTGCAGTAACCACCGCCTTCTAGGGTATATAAAGTCCAGGACACAGTCAGCTCGATTTTCCTTTTTCTTTATTCAGTAAGAAAACAGGTGCTTTAAATAAAAAACAAACAAAATCCCTTGCTCTTACTTGAGCTCTTACTAGACAGGAAATTGCTATCTGCAATTGGGTGGCTTTCCCACTTACCAATTTCCAAACAAAAGAAATGTCTTTGCAATGAACACAGTTGTCATTCACTCTCCTAGCTGTCTTTTTCTCCCTCCCCTGCAGCAGGCTGCCCTCTTCTTTTAAAGGCCTGTCTACTAATTGACTAGCTACAGGTGAGTGTCAATTAGTTAACTCTTAAGTCAAATCTAAATTGTGGTTTGTTACACAGCAACTATTGCTGTTGGAGCATTGGCCCATCCTACTCTCCAAATACTCTGCCCCAGGGATCCATACCATGTTTTGCAGAACCTCAGCAATGTAGATTGCAAACGCTAACATCTTTCCTGGGGCATTTAACTGAAAATTCTCAGGTCGCAGTTTAGCAAATCAGGCCTGATGTATCTTCCATCAACCACAATGCCACTTTTACGCTCACAATATATAAAATAGGACTAGATAGCTACATGGATACAGGCCGAACATGTGTAGCTATGGCCAGAACTGTATGCCAAGAGATACGTTCTCTAGAGAAGCAAAAAAAACAAAAACACCTCCTTTAAAAAGATTTAAAAAAACAAAAACAAAAAAGAAACGCAAAATGAAATTGAACTATAGCAATCTGTTAATCAATTAATAGGTTGAATAATTGGCCTGAATTTTACAATGTGGTTTTGCTCACAATATTTCGAAATGCAATGAAAAACAAAATGAAACAGCCACTAATCTCTTACCCACAGTGTCTGGCTTGGTAGCTTGGATATGCAAGTATCCAGACTCGCGCAATCTTGCGTACACATTCTTTTCGAAGTAAGGATATATACGCTTGACGTCTTCCGTGGTCATACCCACCAACCAAGGTAGGTATCTCCCAAGAAGCAAAGTTAGAATTTGTTTCAGGCCTCCTGCTGGCATAAAGACGCAATTTATATGTAGACCCTTTATAGACCTGGAAAACAAGGTTTCACCCAAAGTTACTATTTTCCTGTGTTATCAGTAATTCCATATACCGAAGTTAGGTAAATTATGTATACATGTAGCAATGAACTCCATGAGGCAGAACTGGAACAAGTGATAATTAGAGCCCTGCTCACACAGGTTTTAGGTGTAGTGAAAATGGGATAAAGAAGGTACAAGACACAATGTGTCTGCTAGGGGGCGTTTGTGGTTTTGTAGTGTTTGTTTTCACTGGATGACATTAATGCAATGTATTGTAGTGTGTGTGAAACTGCACTCATTCCCATAAATCTGAGCCAGGGTGCTTGCTGAACCGGAATCAAACACCAGATTTCCAAAAATTAATAAAGTAATAGAGGTCCGGGCACTCCTTGTTTCAAGACGGGTACTTTATTAGGAACCACAACAGCAACGTTTCAAAACCCAAAACAAAGACCTTTTGGGGTTGAAACGTTGCTCTTGTGGTTCCTAATACAGTACCTGTCATGAACCAAAGAGTGCCCGGACCTCTATTACTTTATCAATGGAATGTAGACCATGGAAGGAGGTAGTCCCTGACAGAACGCAAGTGAGAAGTAACAAGTACTTACTCTGGTTTCATCTGAGCAATATTAGTTGTAATTAGGCTGCCCCAGTCACCCCCTTGCAGATAGAACTCCTTAAATCCCAATCGGAGCATCAGCTTGTAGAATATACGGGCAGCAGCCACAGAATTTAACCCTGTTGGAAGAGATACATGTAAAGTTAATTCAATATATTAAAGGAGCACTATAGGGTCAGGAACACAAACATGTATTCCTGAGCCTATAGTATCAAAACCACCATCTAGCCACCCTGACACCCTCTTGCCTCCCTAAATATAGTAAAATCTTACTGGTATTTAAGTCTGCAGCTGCTGGCTTTGTCCCTGTTTCCTTTAGACCTGCCCACTGCCTGCTGACATCAGCAGAAGTGGTAGCCTGATCCACTCACAATGCTTCCCCATAGGATTGGCTGAGACTGACAAAGAGGCAAATCAGGGGCAGAGCCAGCATGATTCAAACACAGCCCTGGCCAATCAGCATCTCCTCATAGAGATGAATTGAATCAATGAATCTCTATGAAGAAAGTTCAGTGTCTGCATGCAGAGGGAGGAGATACTGAATGTTTGGATGCATTTTAGGCAGCCATGACCCAGGAAGGATCTCTAGCAGCCATCTGAGGAGTGGCCAGTGAAGTTATCACTAGGCTGTAATGTAAACACTGCATTTTCTCTGAAAAAACAGTGTTTACAGCAAAAAGCCTGAAGGTAATGTAGCCCCATGCAGCCAAAAGCGCAGCTTAAGCGGAACAGGGCCTTGACAGGGGTTAGGAGGCGGGCCCAGGAGGAACAGACAGGACAGGTGGGTTATGGGATATGTGGGTTTGGCTATTTAAGGGAGGAGCCATTTTGTGATGTTCACTTTTAATTTCCTACCCGGTTTAGTTTGGGTGCATCCCGGTGCTCTCGAAACTTGCTGGGTAGGGCTTTTCTCTTTGTCTCCTCTGCAGGGCCATGGATGTTGTGGAGAAGCTTCTGGAGGGGATCCGGACAGCGGCGCGGCAACAGGGAGCGGAATGGGTGCAGTGGATGGGACCGTGCGCGGAGCAGGACCCAAGATGGCGGCGGGACGGCCTGGTGCGGGGCCTGGCGGGGCGGGGTCACGGCCCAGGAGGGCGCCCCCATCGGTCATGGCGGTGGACAGCAGCACGCGGACCGGGACGGTCCACGACGGGCCCAACGTACAGCAGGCAAGTGCAGGTGGCCCTTCCGGGGGTCCCCTTGGCGTGGTGGGCAGACGGGGAGAGCGGCCTGATTCAAGGGAGCGGGTGGACGGAAGGGGGGGTAGGCGAGCGGCCCATGGGGAGCAGGGGTCGGGCGGAGGGCCCCTGGGAGGGGTGCGGGATGCTGCGCAGGGGTCTCACGGAGTGCAGACTAGGCAGGCTTCAGTGGGGGAGGGTGGGGGGTCCCTCGGTAGTTCGCAAGGGGGGCGGAGGGTGGGGTCCGCGGGTCCGGCAGATGTTAGGGTAGAGGGTAAGGGGAAAGAGGGTAGAGGGTAGAGGGTAAGGGGAAAGGGAAGGCTCCGAGGCCCGGTCGGTCGGGGATAGCTGTCTCGGGGAGCGGGGTGCCACTGTCCGCGTCCGTAGAGGGCCCCGGGGGAGGTGTCTCTGGTCTGGGTTCCATAGGAGCTGGGGTAGGTCGAGCTGAAGCGGGGTTGGGGCGCGGGGCAGGAAACGGGGGGGCGGGCCTAGTTCAGAGTCTGGTAGTGCTAGCCCCTCGCCAGTTAGGGCCCCCAGGACGCGCAGACGGAGGCCCCAGCGCAGGCGCTCAACGTCAGGGAGTTTGGCGGGGTCCGGGTCTCCCAGGTTGCATCGACGGGGGTTGGCATCTAGGGGTGACGGTAGGAGTCGTAGTCCACGTGGCAGGGCTCTCCGGGCCTTTGGGGCGCGACGGCGGGATGACACCCGGCGGGAGGCTTTGGCGGTTAGCAGGCGCTCCCCGGTTCGGGACGGGAAGGTGGTGGGGGAACTGTACGCCTTGCCCAGGACTTCTTCTCCTCTTTCCAGGTCACGGAGTCGCTCTTCATTAGAGTTTTCCAGGCACCGGGTGGGCTCCCTGGTTGGCGGGACATCGGCGGATGTCGCTCATCCTGGGCGGGCAGTGACGGACAGCGCAGCCCCGGGTATCCTCGGCTCAAGGGGCTTGGCCGGTGAGTCTACTGAATCGCTACAGTCCAGTGCACTAGTGCAAACACTGCAATCACTACTCCACTCACTGGGAGCGGGGGGTGGTACACAGGGTAGCGTAGGGCAGGTGTGGGCACAAGGGGGGGGGAGGCGGGGTCCGGTCTAGGGACCCCGGCGGCGATTGCGGGCGGGGAAGCCGTGTCGGCTTCCAGCGTGGGCGAGGCGGGAAGCGAACGGGCGGAGTTGACGGGTGGGGTGTCGGAAGCGGCGAGGCAGCATGCGTATGTGTCCTTCGCGGGCCCGCTGGGGGTGCACCTCAAGCAGGAGGTGAAAGATAAAATCTGGAAAGGGGAATTTTGCGAGATCTCTCTTCTTCCCTTAGAGGACTTTCTTGACCTCAAGGAGGAGGATAAGAAGGACGAGAAGAAGGAGGAGGAGGAAAAACGGCGGAGGTATCGCAAGATACCGAAGTCTTTTGGTAACTGGTTAAGGGCATTCTGTATCCTGGCCAGCGTAATCGGGGAGAAGTCGCCGGGCTCCTGCTCGTCCCTGTTTTGCTATTTGGACGGCATATGGGAGGCATACCGCACCTATGGCGGACTGGCATAGTGGTGGTATGATGAGCAGTTCCGGCAGCGGCTGGCGGCGAATCCCGGCATGAGGTGGGACCAAATGGACCTGCCTCTCTGGATGAAGCTCATGATGGCGCAGAAGGCGCAGCCCTGTCAGCATGCGGCTGGCGGTAAGGGTCAGTCCTCCTCGTCGGCCGCCTCGCAGAAAGGCTTATGCTGGCTCTTTAATGAGGGTCAGTGCAAGTGGGGCACAGCCTGCCGCTTCAAGCACGAGTGCTCGGGCTGCGGTGGGGCTCATGGGCTCCAACGATGTTTTAAGAAAGGAAAGTCTGGGGGGGCGGGAGCCTCTGCCGCGGCTGGCGGTGGGGGGTCTCCTGCTACCCCGGGGACTAACCCCGGTGAAACTAGATGTGATGGAGCCCTGGCTAAGCCTCTACGGTAACAGGGCAGACGCGGAGCTGCTTCGGGCGGGGTTTGGGCAAGGGTTTGTCATTCCTTTTAGGGAAAGGGGCGGCACGGCGTGCCCTCGTAATCTCAAGTCGGTGGCGGAGTTTCCGGAGGTGGTTCGGGAGAAGCTAGACAAGGAGGTGCGGTTGGGTAGGATGGCGGGGCCTTTCTCGGCCCCGCCGCTGGAGGGCCTTAGGGTTTCTCCCCTCGGGGTGGTCCCAAAGAAAGAAACAGGGAAGTTTTGGCTCATTCACCATCTTTCCTATCCTAAAGGGGAGTCGGTGAACGACGACATTGATAGGGACCTATGCTCGGTCTCTTATGCATCATTTGACCAGGCGGTCGAGCTGGTGAGGAGGGCCGGGCGTGGTGCGTTGATGGCCAAGGTGGATATCGAGGCCGCTTTTAGATTGCTCTCGGTACACCCGGCGTGTCACCACCTGTTAGGGTGCTTATTCGAAGGGGGCTACTTTGTGGATTTGTGCCTCCCCATGGGGTGTTCCATTTCGTGCTCTTACTTTGAGAAGTTTAGTTCATTTCTCGAATGGGTGGTGCGGGTGGAAGCGGGAGATAGAGCAGTGGTGCACTATCTGGATGATTTCCTGTGTGTGGGGCCGGCCGGCTCTCCCGCGTGCCAGCACTTGTTGGGGACTATTCAATGGGTGGCGGGCTGCTTTGGGGTGCCACTGGCGGCGGATAAAACGGAGGGCCCGACCGAGTGCCTTAGTTTCTTGGGTCTGGAGATCGATTCAGTGCGGGGGGAATGTCGGCTACCACTGGCGAAACTTGAAGGGTTGCGCGGCGTGGTGGCCGAGGTGCGCCGGGCACGGAAAGTGACCCTGCGCCGCCTGCAGTCGCTGGTTGGCATGCTCAATTTCGCCTGTAGGGTGATACCCATGGGTAGGGTGTTTAGCCACAGCTTGTCGGCGGCTACCGACGGCTATTCGTTCCCCTCACCATTTTGTACGGGTATCTTCGTCCATGCGGGCAGACTTGGGGGTGTGGGATACCTTCCTGCGGGACTTTAACGGGACGGTGTTCTTTCGGCAGGGGGGCGTGTCGACAACCGAGCTGGAGCTGTATACCGACGCATCGGGTAGCGTGGGTTTTGGGGCCTACTTCAGCGGGAGCTGGTGTGCGGAGAAGTGGCCGGAGGCGTGGGGACAGAGCCCCCTCATACGTAACCTGGCTTTTCTGGAGCTGTTCCCGCTGGTGGTGGTTGGCTCTGTGGGGGGACCGGTTGAGGGACCGGAAGGTAGTTTTCTTCTCGGACAACATGTCCATGGTGCACGCAGTTAATAATCAGTCTGCGGCATCTAAGCCGGTGGTAACACTGCTGCGTCGCTTTGTTTTGTTGTGCATGTCCCTGAATGTGGTCTTTCGCACGCGCCATGTGCCAGGGTACTTGAACGAGGTAGCTGACGCTCTGTCTCGTTTTCAGTGGTCCCGGTTTCGGATGATGGCTCCGGAGGCTCAGGACGTGGGTCAACCGTGCCCGGTCGAGATGTGGCAGCTAGGAGCGTCCTGCTTGGCAGACTCGTGAAGGCTTCGCTGGCGCCGGCCACATGGGCCGCCTACAGTAAGGTCTGGAGTTCATGGGAACGTTCCTGGGGCGGGCTGGGCCGAGGGGTGCGAGGGGAGCCGCCTCTGGATGCCTTCTTGTGGTTCACCTTTCAATTACTGGCGGGGGGGCGCCTCCCCGGCGGTGATTGACAGGAACATGGCAGCAATGGCGTTTTGGTTCAAGCTCCATGGGGGCGCGGACCTTACCAAGGCGTTCATTGTAAGGCAAGCGCTCAAGGGGTATCGGAGGGCTCGGAGGGTCCCCGATGCTAGGCGCCCAGTGTCGGTGCATGTGCTGGAGGGGCTTGTTCAGGTGCTGCCCGACATTTGTTTCAATGAATTCGAGGTGTCGCTATTCCGTGTGGCATTTCTTTTGGCTTTCTTTGGGGCGTTCCGCGTCGGGGAGTTGGTGAGCAACACCCGGGCGGCCACGGGGGGCCTACAGGTGTCGGGGGTACGTATACTGGGTGGGAAGCTGGTGGTACACTTGGCTAGGTCCAAGACGGACGTGGAAGGTAAGGGCCGGGACGTTACGCTGGGGGCTTTGCCGGGCTCGGCACTGTGCCCAGTAGCTGCGGTGTCGGAGTATTTGGATCGGAGACCCGCGGTTGGCGGGTCCCTGTTGGTTCACGTGGATGGCTCGTCGCTTTCTCGCTTCCAATTTCAGAAAGTTTTCAGTCTGGGTCTGGGTCGGATGGGACTGGATGCCGGCACATACGGTACCCATTCCTTTCGTATTGGGGCGGCCACGGAGGCCACGCGTCTGGGTTTGGGGGATGAGGTAGTCAAGTGGATTGGGAGATGGGAATCTGTTAGGTTCCGCTCATATGTACGTTTGGGATCACTAAGGGGCCTTGGGGCGGCCTTGGGGGTACGGGTGGTTTTATCCTGTGTTTTCCTTTCTTCCCCAGGCCGGGTCGCTTGGATCGTGGGTCATTCCTTCGTTTTCTCGGCTGGAAGGAGGGCTGCAGCTCGAGCTCAAGGCCAGCAGCTGGGCTTTTCGGAAGGCCAGCTTATGGTGCGCTGGTGGGGGTATCGGGGTTTCTGCTGGGGGCAATATCGGGGTTTCTGCGGGGCAATATTCCCCGCAGTGGGGGTATCGGGGTTTCTGCGGGGCAATATTCCGGATGGTCGCAGGAGGGGCGCGGCCGGACATGCTAGTTTTACATGCAGGCGGTAATGACCTGGGCCTCACCCCGCAACGGAGGTTGAAGCAGGATCTTAATAGGTTGGTGGATCTGCTTCCCGGGGTGATGCTGGTATGGTCAGAGATTGTTCCGAGGCAGCGGTGGCGGTACGCACGGGACCCAGTAGCCATTGACAGATGCAGGGGTAAGGTGAACAGCCTGATGGCGAGCTTTGTTAGAAAACTGGGGTGTGTGGTGGTAAGGCACCAGGAGCTGGAGGAGGGGTTGGCTGGGTATTACCGCTCGGACGGTGTACACCTTTCGGCAGTGGGTTACGACCTGCTAAACTTGGGTCTGCAGGAGGGGATGCAGAGGGCGTTCCTTCTCCGGGGTGGCGGAGCTCAGACAGCTTAAGGGGTCAAGGTCTGAGCTTGTGGCGGGATAGGGAGCTGAGAGAGAGGACATAGGCTCCCTATGAGGAACGTGAGGAACATGGAGAATTTGGAATTATGGTCAATGGTGGTTTCGAGTTCTGGAGGTGGCTCAGAACCTGGTGGGGCAGGGGTATCCGGGTATACCCCTGCCATGGTTACTTATGGTTGGCACTTGTTCGGTTCAAGTTGGCGAGGTTGGAAAATTTCGTTATATATTTGTATTTGTTATGTTGGGGGTCATTGCCCTTTATTAAAAAGAAGGATACGGATGAGAGGGGCGGAAGGTGGGGGCAATGACCCATGTTTATATGTTAATTTATTATTAAAGCAACATTATCGTTATATATTATATAATTATTTAATAAAGCTGTGGACAAATTTTCCCATATACCAGAGTGTCAGTGTGTTATTGGGTTAGGTATGTGGGGGGTTTTTGTCCAAGGTTCCAACAGCCCATATGGCGACTATACACCGGTCATGATTCTACTCACCAGAACAAATTCAATAAGCTGTAGTTGTTCTGGTGACTATAGTGTCCCTTTAACACTTTGCAGATCTACTCATCCTGCATTAAAAAAAAAAAAAAAAAAAAAAACACCCTTCATGCAAAAACCAACAGCAAAACACAAATCCAATCATGTTATCTCTCCCTTGCACCCATGGGTGGAGAATTTTTCTCCCTGAATCACAAGTCATTAGAATGTCCTTACATGCTATAGCCTACATTAGGTAGTGAATAATGCCAGTATAAAATGTGTAAGGTGTTTTTTTTTTAATTATTGCAGCCTATATTACACTTGTAATAATACAATAAACAATGCTAACCTTTCTTTGTGGGGCAGATATCCTGGAAATTATCCCTGTACAATCACTGGAGACATGCTGCTTGCACTTTGCGTATCAGCATCTGACCAACAAGTCAGTCAGTTATGTTCTCTCAGTCTCCCAACAGGCAAACTTGCTTTGCACTAATAAACTTTAACTTAAAAACTATACCCATGGAGTGTGCCATGACTTACTATCTCTCCGTATCATCCCTTTTTTTTATTCTCCACCTCACCTTCCTTGTGCGATGCCTCGGAGAAGCCATATCCAGGGATTGATGGACAGATGACCTCAAACACAGGGTCTGGGTTCAGACCATGCTTTGCTGGCTCGGTCAGCAGTGGGAGGATGCGGTAAAACTCATAAATCGACCCAGGCCAACCATGGACCATAAGGAGCGGCAGAGCCTTCTGTCCTGGGGCAAGATTAGGAGGCTTGACATGCATAAAGTGCACTTCTAGCCCTATAAAAGTATAGTGGAGATTAATATTCTGTAACAAACACATTAGATTAATGTCTAAACATATAAATATGACATGGTAACATAGAAGATCTACTCATGTTGCACTTCACTGGATGATACAGAGGACTTACCTTCAACAGTAGTCTTGTAATGGGGATATCTATTGAGGTTCTTCACCTGCTTTGACCAGTCAAAGTCATTCCTCCAGTAGGTGACAATTTTCTGAAGGTGAGTAGAATTTAAGCCATAATGAAATTGTGAATTTTCCAGGGGTTCAAAGAAGCGGGTTTGATCTAGACGTTCGTAGAGGTCCTAAAAAACATTTTATATCAAACTGAAGTCTCAGCAGTTACAGTACAATAATTCATCAGTTCAGGCTTTTCAGTATTTTATTGTGTTATGACCGTAATTCTTGATTTCAATAATATTTTTGGTCAGATAGTTCACATGGTACACAGTGAAGAATAAACACCTATTTTATGAAATGCTTTATAAACAAAGATATAGTCACCGTGGGCAAGTATTCACCAGCTTTGCGGTTATACCTTTATGATATAAAAATGAACTAATATTAATGTGCTATATAGTTATATTAAATTGCTATAAGGGATCTCAATGCAATTACATTTTTATGTACAAAAAAAACTAAAAAGTGCAATTTTTATGCATGACAGGAGGTAAATATTTTACAGAAACTTTCTTTACTCAGCAAAAAGAAAATTAACTAATGAACAAAAAGTAAGGGTCTTGTATCCAATAATAGCCCTCCTCTTTCTCTGCTGCTCATCCTCCAGGTCAGAGTATTCATATTGTCGCTCCATATATTTTACCTAACTATATACATTTATGGTTTATGTCACTGTGGGTTTATATATAGTGTGTGGGGATTTTTCCTCTGGGTTCTGTGTGTAGTTTGGGGGTGTTTAGGTTTTCGAGACCTGTTCTCCCTTTTGTTCTCCCATTTAGGTTTCGTTGGGGTCTTTTACTTTCAGGGGAGCCCTTCTCAGTTTCTGCCTCAGTTTTACGCTGCTTTCAGTGGCCCTTATCTGCTCTCCTTCCACTTACGTCTTTTGACGATCTGCGGTATCTTCCTCGACCCGGTTATTCCTTCTCAGCATTCCAGTAGCCATGCTTTTGTACTTTGTATCTTTTCAAATGGTGTTGAATGTACGTGTGTAGAATGCGTCTTCTCCAGAAGGTGTCTCCTTCTCTATTCTCAGGAAGCTATCTTCTATCTGTTTTTTCTGTGATGAGCCATTTGTGCATATTGCTGCTTGCTTTTTAAACTATTTGGTGTCATTGAGAACTATTTCAGCTCTCATTTCCTATGCTCCCCCACATCATTCGGTTTCTTTGGCTACTCTTGCCGGGTGGATTCGGTAGCTATACTTTCTTGTGGGTAATTCCCTGTCATTCGGGGCTCATTCGGTTCAGAGGGCTGCGCCATCTAGTTATTTTTCGGCGGCGCCAAGTTAGGTGATATTCTCTGTTCAGCATACTGAACACAGGAATCTACTTTCCACACCTTTTATTTTTGGTTCTTAGCTTTAAAAATGCAAAATATGAGCTTCCTGTACTGCCTTAACATTGTAGATCACACTATCCTTGATGTCTGATAATCTGAGTTTTATTAAAGACAGGAGGTAAATATTTCCCCTCCCTTCCCTTGGTTTCATTGGGGGTGTTTGCTGTATTCACATTTTCTCTTAGTTGACATTGTTTATACTATTTATTATGATGTATTATGTCTATAGAGGTTTGTTTTTTTCCCATCAGTTTAATATGTGAGTATTGGTTAACAGATGTTTTGCTTTTTCCATGAAATGGATTGTTTTTTACCGTTGTGTTTTCTTTGTTTCTCTTCACTGGGATCGTCTGTAAGTTTGTCGTCTTTATTGATCATTCGACTTTATTTGTACTGTAAACCTCAATAATTATAAAACTCACTTATCAGTGTATATTTATACTGGTAATGATTCTCTATAGTGGTAAACAAGATACTAAACTATAACACTCCGGGAGGATGAGACCTTGGTAGTGGCGGATACAACTAACTTCATCCTCAATGTGTTGGTGTGAATCCAACTAACTTCATCCTCAATGTGTTGGTGTGAATCCAACTAACTTCATCCTCAATGTGTTGGTGTGAATCCAACTAACTTCATCCTCAATGTGTTGCTGTGAATCCAACTAACTTCATCCTCAATGTGTTGCTGTGAATCCAACTAACTTCATCCTCAATGTGTTGCTGTGAATCCAACTAACTTCATCCTCAATGTGTTGCTGTGAATCCAACTAACTTCATTCTCAATGTGGTGGTGGTGGTGGATGTGCGAGTATATGGCATTGATGCATTTCTTTGTGCAGGAAGCATCAAGAGATGAAGATGGATGCCACACTGAAGATAGTGTCACCTATGAGGAAGTGCTTCCTGTAACTATATCCAGCTGTTCTTCAGTGCAATGTATGTTTATATGTAAAGGCCTCTTGCTACGTGTTTTTAAGGATTAGTTGCTAAAGGCTTGTCCTTGTAAAAAAGACGCATTGCTATACCCAATCTAGAAATATAACAAAGTGCAAAGACTTCCTTTAAAGGTCCATGGTAACCTCTCTGGTGCATTGGTGGAAGGTCAGGGTGAAAATTAACACATTACCTTAATGACGTCTTCAGATTCCTCTATAGTGAATGGGCGCATACTGGTGTCCTCACTTTGTGCATAAGATTTGTGACCAGATCCCCACCATCCATCACCCATTTCAATGGTTTTAGGTTTGCGTCCACAAATCATCCTTCCAACCATTATACCTCCTAACCCAACAGCTACAGGAACAAGGACACTGTGTGGCCAGTGGTCATTGAAGGCTGACCTACATGTAAAAAGAGAACATTTTACAGAATATTCACTACATTTATACATCAAAATGGCACTGCCACTGGGGAGGAAACGCAGAGGAGGGGGGGATATTGTACATCCTGTAAGAGGACAGAGGAGAAACGGAGAGATGCCGCAGGCAGAATGTGTCAGAAGCCCTTTATCGCATTTTGTCAAATCCCAACTCAGCCTTTAGGAGTGTCATGTAGAGTCTTAAATGGTCACTTCAACCACATTGACTACTTCTGCATTTTGAAGTGGTCATGGTGGTAGGAGTCAGTATGTGCAGTGTTACAGCTTGAATCACTGCACATCCAGAGTTATTTGCACTTGTATGTTACGTTCAAGTTGCACCCCGGAAACACGTGACTCATTCCAGACTATCTGATTTCAATTCTGTGCACAGCCCCCACTCACAGGGCAATGTCTATGGTAGTCACATTCTTCCCTGAAAATAAATTAGTGTGCCTTTCAAATTTAAAGATAGATTCTCGCCTATAATGCTACAGAGGCAAAAGTGAAGTAGGACTACTATGGAGTAGGAAAGACTCAGAGCATGGCAATCCCAGGACCACCACTGCTGTACGTAGATCCCGGGAACATCATGGGATGACCACTGCTGCACAGCGATACCGGGACCACCATGAAATCACCAATGCTGCATAGCAATCTCAGGACCACCATGGGACCACTGTTGCATAGTGATCCCGTGACCACGATGGAACCACCACTGCTGCACGGCGATCCCAGGCCCACCATGGGACGACCACTGCTGCACGGCGAGCCCCGGACTGCATGACTATCTCAGGACCACCACTGCTGCAAGGTGATGCCAGGACCTCCATTGCAGCACGGTAATCCCTAGACCACCGTGGGATTAAAACTGCAGCATAGCTATCCCAAAACCACCAGTTAGGGTGACAGAGACACAAGTTAGGTTATCAGGGTTCATCTGATCTAACACAGCCAGGAACTCTGCATTACAAGACAGCAGAATTTTCTAAAACCGGTTTCTTTTAAAACCTGTGTAAACTGCAGAGAAACGGATAGCTTAGATGGATTCATTCTTTGTAATTTAATAACTGTGCAGGTGCATTAAAAGCAGTGCCACCCTGCCTGCTGCATTTTAATCAATGTTTCTAGTTCGAAATCATATCTTTTATACAAGACAAGCGTATTAATTCTTACAGTCACGCCGAGCGAGCATATTATTATTATATACCAGCGGACGTATTATTATTATTACTATATAACAGCGGACGTATTATTATTATTATATACCAGCGGACGTATTATTATTATTATTATATGCCAGCGGACGGATTATTATTATTATATAACAGTGGACGGATTATTATTATTATATAACAGCGGACAGATTATTATTATTATATACCAGCGGACGTATTATTATTATTATATACCAGCGGACGTATTATTATTATTATATGCCAGCGGACGGATTATTATTATTATATACCAGCGGACGTATTATTATTATTATATAACAGCGGACAGATTATTATTATTATATAACAGCGGACAGATTATTATTATTATATACCAGCGGACGTATTATTATTATTATTATTATATAACAGCGGACGGATTATTATTATTATATACCAGCGGACGGATTATTATTATATAACAGCGGACGGATTATTATTTAAAAGTGGACGTATTAGGGGGCGGGGCCGGACCGCCGAGCTGGACAGCCGCAGGTCAGAGCGGCTCCAGCAAAACGCTACTGAGAACCCGACAAAAACGAGCATTTCAAGCCGAAATCGGACCGGCAGCGCGGATGCCCAGAACCAGAGGACTGTTGGACCCGGGGAGAGGCTGGCTAATTGAGCTGCAGTCCACTGGGAGAGAAAATCTCGTTGCCCGAACCTGGGCCTTCTCTCGCGGTGAGCGGGGCAGACGGCCGCTGCCTCACTATCCTGCACCACAGATCCTGGCTGGGAGCACGATGGAAATCCGCCATTTTTCTTAGGGGCAATGTGTTGGAAATCAGTGTCCATATATAGTCCGATGTTAGTCCAATATCAGAGAGTATCCCTAAATCTTATAAGTTCTCAAAGAACATGTATGTAATGAAAAAGTGGAAAAGATGGAAAAAGATTTATGTATTATCCATCATAAAGAGTATAATAAAAAATGACATCTTGTATGTATGTTGCAAATATATAAATAAATAATGTACATTGACATTATTACATAGTAAATAGAGGGGTGGAATGTGTATGGCTAGAATGATGACTTCGCACATGTAAAAATAAATATCCATAAAATTTTGTAAAAAAGAGGGTTATTAAAAAACATTAAAATATAGCTAAAAAATGTAAATATAAACATGCTATAAAAAATGACAAATTTCAAAGTCATCATTCAGTCCATGAGGTTGCATTGTATCCAAATTAAAAATCCATTTCATCTCTGTTTGTCCTATGGTCTTGATTAGATGACCCCCCTCCCCCTCCAATTTGTAGAGACTCTTTGAATACCCATAAATTCCATACAGCGGGGGTCACAGTTATGTTTATCTTTAAAATGCATAGAGACACTATGTTTTTCAAACCCGTGCTTTATGTTCCTTATGTGCTCTTGGATTCGTGTGTTCAATGTTCTAATAGTTCTTCCTATATAAGTTAGTTTGCATGGGCAGGTGATTTTATATATGACTCGTGTGGAGTGACAGGTAATTAGTTGTTTAATTTGAAACTTTTTTCTAATATCTCTGGGGTGAACAAATTCTTTTATTGTTTGTCTTGAACTCTGGGTATTCTTACAAGCTCCACAGGAGCCGCACCCATAAAAACCATTTGCCTCATTAAAAAAGGATGTGTTCGCAGTAGTATTTTGTAATAGTAGATGGTTATGTACTAGACTACTGCTCAGATTTTGTGCGCCTCTATAAGTGATCGTAGGTGTGTCGGGAAGTAAAGAATAAAGAACAGGATCATTTTTTAAAATTGGCCAATACTTTTTGATTATTTTCTTGAGTTGTGCGAGGGATAGTCCATGACCTGAACGATGCTGGACTAGCCGTATCTTCTTCCTGTGATGGGGTGTTTGCTCTAGACGGAGTGCTTGGGGTGGAGAATTCCTCTAGCCCTTCTTGAGACATACTAGATGACAAAATATATGGTTAGCGTGGAAAACCCCAGGGAATGTACTGGCAGGCTAATTATGCCGGATAAGGCGAAAAAGTTATCTTGTTCTTTGGTGACAGGTGAGGCCCTGCTAGTTGCCAAGTGGCTATGAGAGGCTCTGTCTATGCGTTGGCGCGAGGGGATATTGAGGCCACCCGACGTAGTGGCAGGAGTTCGTAGGCCTCTCGGTGACAATAAAAGAAAAACAGGGAAAGGGAGTGACAGGTGGCGCCCTCTCTATAATTTGCGAGGCGGCTAACTCACGTGTGGCCCGGGGGGCATTACCTCCGTAACGTTGAGGCGGGGTGTTGGCCTCGCAGACCTCTAAACGATAGGCAGAATGCCCAGAGGGGAGATACCTATTTGGGCCTATAACCCCTAAAATTTGCCAGTACTCTATGTCCTATGTAGAGATGGAACCATATGTGATATACGGAGTGAGCAGGCTTAACGTACCTGGTAGTATGTATGAGTTTTTGAGAAGCGACAGGTATAGAAACCTGGAAAACCTAAAGGGATAGAAACAAGATATGATGGTGTGAGAGTTGGATCCTATGATACCAATGTAGACTAGCTATGCTGTGGTGAGTTTCTATCAGTATATATGGAGGAGGAAAATGTTATGACCCGTAGTGACCTGACTGGTCATGTTATGTGGTATGCCCTGGTAACAAGGTTTTGGGGGGTGTATAATTTGTAATGTGTGACAAGATTAATGTGTATGATTTGGTAATGCTAGTGTTTGTAGTATTGTATGGTGCAGGTTATTAGATGAATTTAAACAGTACAGTCTATCTTAGGCCGTGACCGGGGGGGTGATCCCGGTCCTCACCCTGCAGACGTGACCGCGACTCTACTAACAAGGCCGAGGAGCCTAACCACTGCATCCAAAATGGCGGGCGCCATGTGCGTGGACGGCACGGAGCATACCTCCCTCCTAGCGTCTATTGACAGCAAGACGGCTCCTGGTGTCCAGTCCCGCCACATGGGGAAGCTACAAAGCCCGTGGCAATCCTCACACCCACTCAAGCCACCATCACGAGACACAGGCGGCTCGAAGGGGCGAGAGATGGGGCAGAACGTCTAACAACGACTATTCCCACCCAGAGCGACCGCACCTTCTACCCAGCGAGACACCTTCAGTAGCGGACCGAACCAATGCTCGCCCACAATACAGCCTGCAACAGAACAGCCCGGAAAACGGCAGACCCCCGCAAATAATACAACATGGCGAACACCAACCGACGGATGACCTTAAGCAGCAAGCCTACCACAGCAGGGCGGCTACCTGGAGGAACAAACGGACAAAACATATCCTGATGCCTGATCTGAAGGACCCTTACTCCCGACTACTTAGACAACAGAGCAGGACTCTCTCAGGTCCAGCCGAGGCCGCAAGGCCGTATACACTGACACCAACTGCCTTGGGCCAGTTCAGAGACGCTCAGAGAAACTAGATATGCCTTATCAACTACAGTGTTCGTGAGTTCCTCATTGTGCATGTGTCACTGGATGTTTGGGGGCTGTTATTATTGTTGTTTTTATTGCTCTTATTTTCACTGGGACTTTCCCTACCACTTTCTATAACGCTCCTCACACCACCGACAACCACTACCATACACTCAAGCAGCAGACATGTCCGCGCAAACACACACAGACTGGAGGGCACAGCTCACATTAAACAACTACATGAGGCACTGTACAGACACATGTCACAGCAAACTACCAGACTGCTCGATCTTATATACACGCAGGGGCTCCTGCTACTGCTGGCCTGGGGTGACTGACTTAAGCCACTGACCCACTCTACCTGAAAGCAACACGTTTATACGACTCCTAATCGACTGTCATTTCTGACATAATAAAAATGTGCATAGTATCGTGTTTACACAAGCTTGAAAAAAAAAAATTGCGAATTTTCATGCCACAGCCTAACTATTGTAACTCTTGAAACGTGCTGTTGTGGCGTACGTCTATACCCTGTAACCGCCTGCACATCAAAAATAAAGAAATAAAAAAAAAAAAAAAAGTGGACGTATTATTATTATTATTATTATTATTATTATATACCAGCGGACGTATTATATACCAGCGGACGTATTATTATTATTATATACCAGCGGACGTATTATTATTATTATTATTATTATTATATAACAGCGGACGTATTATTATTATTATATAACAGTGGACGTATTATTATTATTATATAACAGTGGACGTATTATTATTATTATTAACAGCGGACGTATTATTATTATTATTATTATTATTATTAACAGCGGACGTATTATTATTATTATTAGCAGCGGACGTATTATTATTATATAACAGTGGACGCATTATTATTATATAACAGCGGACGTATTATTATTATATAACAGCGGACGTATTATTATTATTATTTAACAGCGGACGTATTATTATTATATAACAGTGGACGCATTATTATATAACAGCGGACGTATTATTATTATATAACAGCGGACGTATTATTATTATTTAACAGCGGACGTATTATTATTATATAACAGTGGACGTATTATTATTGTATAACAGTGGAGGTATTATTATTGTTATTATTATTATTATTTAACAGTGGACGTATTATTATTATTATATAACAGTGGACGTATTATTATTATTATATAACAGTGGACGTATTATTATTGTATAACAGTGGACGTATTATTATTATAGCACAGCGAACGTATTATTATTATAGAACAGCGAACGTATTATTATTATAGAACAGTGGTCGTATTATTATATTTATTTAACAGCGGACGTATTATTATTATTTTTATTGTAGAACAGTGGGCGTATTATTATTATTATTATTATTAACAGTGGACGTATTATTATTATTATTATAGAACAGTGGGCGTATTATTATTATTATTATTAACAGCGGACGTATTATTATTATATAACAGTGGACGTATTATTATTTAACATCGGATGTATTATTATTATTATAGAACAGCGAACGTATTATTATTATTATAATAGAACAGTGGGCGTATTATTATTATTATTTAACAGCGGACGTATTATTATTATAGAACAGTGGGCGTATTATTATTATTATTAACAGCGGACGTATTATTATTATATAACAGTGGACGTATTATTATTTAACAGCGAACGTATTATTATTTAACAGCGAACGTATTATTATTATTATTATTATTATTATAGAACAGTGGGCGTATGATTATTATTTAACCCCTTAACCCCTTAAGGACAGAGCTTCAGAAGCTTGACTTACGCTTAATGACACAAGCAATTTTTGCATTTTCTTGCTGTTTGCGTTCAACTGCAATTTGCATCTCTCTCATTTATTGCACCGACACATATTATATACTGTTTTTTAAAGGACAGAAAGGGCTTTAATTTGATATAACATATATATATATATATAAATGCTTACTTATTATAAAAAAAATACAGAAAAATGCAAAAAAAAGAAAAATATTGTTTTTTTTTTACAGTTTTTGCAATCATAATGTGTGCATAATTAGTGCAGGTTAAGGAAAGTAATTAAAAATAAATTCATTTATTTGTTCTGATTTACAGAATATATAATGTGTCTAGGATTTTAAGTTTTTTTTGGTAGTTACAGGTCACAAAGCACAAGGAGTAAAATAAAATTTTAATGTGGAGCGATTTTAGAATTTGGTATGTTTGTCTTGTAAGCCTAATAGCCATAAAATAAAACAAAATTGCCACACAAAAGTATATATTTATATAAAGTAGACATCACAGGCTATTTACCTAAGGTTGTTTTGACACTTTCTACGTAGCCATTTTACCGCCAACCTCTGCTAAATATTGGAGTAAAATTGTGTTTTTTGGGGGTTTTCGCACACAAACGTATAACAAAGAACTTCTCATGTGTATTTTGTAAAGTTGGTGTGTGCTATTCCTGTACAAAGTTTTATTATGTGTTCAGTTACTTCTGCTGAGTACAACGGTACCCCCATTGTATGTCTTTGGCACTATTTCGTGAAGCTACAGTGCCATATAGGAGACCTGTCCTTTTCAGTATTCACAGTAGAATTTTGAGAGACGGATTTAATGAGCCTATGCTTCCATTTGGGGTATTATAACAGTTTGACTGTTCAAAAACCCCCACAAAGGCCTACCATTTGTAAAAGTAGACACTCCAGGGTATCTCATAAGGTGCATATTGTGCCTTAACATGCCCCCATTTTTTTACCATTACATGCCAAAGTATGTGGTAAAAAATAATTTTGTGCATTTTTTACATACGGATTGCATTTTTGCTGGGCATTTTGTATATTTCATATGTGCCACTAAGTTCAAACCCCCCAAATTATGCTCAGCTAAGTCTTCTGAGTAAAAGGACACCCCCATTGTATGTCTATGGCACTATTTTGTGAAGCTACAGTGCCATACAGGAGACCTGTCCTTTTCAGTATTCACAGTAGAATTTTGAGAGACTGATTTAATGAGCCTATGCTTCCATTTGGGGTATTATAACAGTTTGACTGTTCAAAAAAAACACACAAAGGCCTACCATTTGTAAAAGTAGACACTCCAGGGTATATCATAAGGTGCATATTGTGCCTTAGCATGCCCCCATTTTTTCACCAATATATGCCAAAGTATGTGGTAAAAAATAATTTTGTGCATTTTTTGACATACGGATTGCATTTTTGCTGGGCATTTTGTATATTTCATATGTGCCACTAAGTTCAAACCCCCCAAATTATGCTCAGCTAAGTCTTCTGAGTAAAAAGACATGCCCAATGAATGTCTTTGGCACTATTTTGTGAAGCTACAGTGGCATATTGGAGACCAAGCCATATCAGTTTTTACAGAACTTTGAATTTTGACGCTGGGCCTATGTGCAATTTCCAAGCATCTTCGTAAGTTTTAAATTCAAACTACCCAAACTACAAAGGCCTACCATTTCTTAAAGTAGACACCCCAGGGTATTTCAAAAGGCATATTTTGAACCTTAGCGTGGGATAATTTTTCCGCTAGCTTGTACCAGGTGTAGTGGTAATAAGCATTTTTTCTGCCTTTTTGACACACAAAGTGAGTTTGCACAGTATATTTTGCAAACCTTATGTGTGCTACGACTGTATAATACTTCATATGTTGCTCAGCTATGTCAGCTGAGTATAAAAATACCCCCGTATGTACCTTTGCCAGGTATATGTGGACATCAGAGGGGCACATTTGGGACATAGTCATTCCAGTTTTTTTCAAACTTTACATTTTTACGCTGTGCCCATGTCCCATTTTAGAGTATTTTACCAGGCTATATAATCCAAATACCCCACAAAGACATACCATTTCTTAAAGTAGACACCCCAGGGTATTTCAAAAGGCATATTTTGAACCTTAGTGTGGGATCATTTTTCCGCTAGCTTGTACCAGATGTAGTGGTAATAAGCGTTTTTTCTGCCTTTTTGACACACAAAGTGAGTTTGCACAGTATATTTTGCAAACCTTATGTGTACCACCACTCTATAATACTTTTTATGTTGCTCAGCTATGTCTGCTGAGTACAAAAATACCCCCATATGTACTTTTGCCAGGTATATGTGGACATCGGAGGGGCACATTTGGGACACAGCCATTCCATTTTTTTTCAAACTTTAAATTTTTACGCTGTGCCCATGTCCCATTTTAGAGTATTTTACCAGGCTATATAATCCAAATACCCCATAAAGCCATACCATTTCTTAAAGAAGACATCCCAGGGTATTTCAAAAGGCATATTTTGAACCTTAGTGTGGGATCATTTTTCCGCTAGCTTGTACCAGGTGTAGTGGTAATAAGCGTTTTTTCTGCCTTTTTTTTTTTTTTTTTAATTCTTTATTTTTGTTGTGCATTTAGGGTACATATGCTTCAACAGTGCCACAACATCAGATACTAGCAATTCAAGATTTAGACAACATATGGCATAGGTCAGTAGTGCACAAATTTTTATAATAATAAACATGCTTGCGAGGAACTCTGCACAGGTTATGTACTTCAAAGGATAGCAGTGTATGGGTCGTGTCCGTCTATGATTGGTAACGTGTGTTTAGGGTAGGATGTACACTGGTGTCAGCGTGGGATGAACGCTTGTGTAGGTGAGCAGTTACTGGCGGAAAGCTTGGGTGGTATGAACCTGTTTGTCCTTGTCCCGCTTTTCCCGTGTGGTAAGAAAAGAATGGGTACCTGCTGTAGGCGAACTGTAATGTAAAAGGCGATACCTAACGTCGCCAGGTGGTCACTGCCGGGTACCATTACGCCTATCGCCTTTGTTGGCCAGGTTGTCGCGTCTGGTGGGTAAGCTGTGTGTGTTCTGTTAGGAACATGCTCAGTTAAGGTCAGCTGCGCCTACGTGTTGGGTCGTCACTTTATCGTCAGTGGGCTGTTGGTTGAGTGGACGTTGCCGCCAGTGGTGTGGCGTGTGTTTGTGTCATCTTTAAGTCGAACATGTAGGCTATAGGCATATATTGAAAAGTGGAAACATAAACGAAAATACATGAAAAAGATCAAGCAATAAAACATACCCCTCAGGTGATAGTGTGTATTACATAGCAGCCTCTAAGGCCGCGCCTGTCGGTGTGCTAAGGCTCTAGTCTGAAGTTAGGTTGACAATATAGTAAGTGAGTGTGCTAGAAACTGTGGATCTGTATACGATTGACCTAGGCGTAAGTATAGACTAGTGTATATTGCAAGAGCTACACTGGTGGTGAATAGGGGCATACATGGGCATGTACGTTTAGCAGACATAAGTTGATACAAGGAGTCATTGGCCCGTTGTAGGACATGCAAAAGATAAGGTCAGCGTAAAGTTTAACCATAAACGAAAATACAATAATACAAAAAATACAAAAACCTAACCCCTTCGTGTAATGGTATGTGCTACCTAGTAGCCTCTCTGGCCGCTCCTGTCAGTGAGCCAGTGCTCTAATCTGGAGTTAGGGCCCTCCTGACAGTGAGTGAACAAGCTTGTAACCATAGACATGCATAGTGTCGACCGGGGCCTCATTATCAACGGGTGTGAATTATAATAGCCGCACTTGTGGTGACTAGGGGTAGGCAAGGGCACACAAGATAAGCCGACATATAGAGGTACATAGAGTCAATGGCTCGTTTAGGATATGTGAAGTTCAAGGACCTTTTTTTCGGTGCCGACAGTAGCGAAAGAGGCCCGCGCACAGGCCATTCCCAGCTGATGGGTGTCAGGGCAGGAACCAGAAAAGTCAAAAATTAAATATAAAAGATTAGGAGTAAAATTAAAAGTAAGAGTGTTGTGGTAGGTGCCTAGAGGTCACCAGAGTTTCTGCATGGGCCTGTCCACGTATTCTCCATGGGGTAAAGGCGTCATGTCACCCGGGTTCGGGTGCTTTTTCATAGTGTTAGGTACCTGTGGTCCGAGTCCTTGGGTTTCTGGTGTCCATGGTGTTATGGCATTGTGTATCGTGTCCTTTCCAGGGCCAAACAGTGGGTCCAAGACTCCATTGGGTGGGGTGTCTCTGGCTTTAGGTCGTGATTGTTGCATACGCATCTGGCGTCGAGTGCTGGGGGATGAATGGGGTGATCCGGTTTGGGTCCCAGATATGGGTGCGGCTTGGGGAGCCGTTGTCGTCGGTGGTTATTACCGCTTGGGGTAGCGAGTCCGGAGGTAGGCCCAGGTCCGTCAGGAATGCCGGTGCGTCCCGGATGTCCCGAATGGTAAGCATGTTGGATCCTCTTTGGACTGTCAGTGCCCTAGAGGACCGCCAGCGGTAGTCGATCCCTTGGGTCCGGAGCATCGAGGTGACTGGTCTGAGTGACCTGCGCCAGGCTAGGGTGCCAGCGGACAGGTCCGTGTAAAATGAAAGGTCCATATTTTCGAAGCGAAAGGGGGTTTTGCCCCTGAGGGAAGATAGCATTGACATTTTCTCTCCGTTGTTGCGGAGGGTCAGAATGACATCTCTCGAGGCCGCAGCTGGAGCACTTTTTGGCTTTGGGACTCTAAAGACCTTCGTTGGAGCGATCTTTGTGGTCTGTCTTTGTGGGAGCATGGCTGGTATCAGGCGCTCCATGAGTTTGCGTCCTGTCAGGCCTTGCAGATCGGCGCGGAGCGCTGTAACATCGTCATGGATGCTGCGTTTCAGGTCCGCTAATAATGCTTTTAGGACCGCTGTTGTGACCGGCTCTCCGCTTGCTTCCATGCCGCTTCTTTTTGCCTTCTGCGGTGGTTGCAGGGGTTGTGAGTATCCCTCTTCCTCGGACATGTCCTCGGAGAAATCCGAGCACCCGCCATGCAGAGCCGCCATATTGGATTCTGTGGCTCCATGTGCTTGCCTCCACATCTCCCCTATTGTAAGTCCCGGGGTGGGCTTGTGTGGCATCAATTTCTTACCCTTTCGCCCCATGATGTCTTGGGGTGCTTGCTTGCTTGTTAGGGTGCAGAGGGGGGAGTTGGTTCAGACTTTTCTCCGTGTTAAGCTCGGAGCTCTCTTTGATGGCGTCCGTTCGCTTCAGCGCTCAAACCGGAAAAACCTTTTTCTGCCTTTTTGACACACAAAGTGAGTTTGCACAGTATATTTTGCAAACCTTATGTGTACCACCACTCTATAATACTTTATATGTTGCTCAGCTATGTCGGCTGAGTACAAAAATACCCCCGTATGTACCTTTGCCAGGTATATGTGGACATCGGAGGGGCACATTTGGGACACAGCCATTCCATTTTTTTTCAAACTTTAAATTTTTACGCTGTGCCCATGTCCCATTTTAGAGTATTTTACCAGGCTATATAATCCAAATACCCCATAAAGCCATACCATTTCTTAAAGAAGACATCCCAGGGTATTTCAAAAGGCATATTTTGAACCTTAGCGTGGGATCATTTTTCCGCTAGCTTGTACCAGGTGTAGTGGTAATGAGCGTTATTAAATTAATTTTTTAACTTTTTAAAACTTTTTTACTTTTTAAAACTATTTTTTAAACTTTTGTTTTGCTTATTCATTTTTTTAAAGTTTCCTAAACTTTCGTAAAACTTTTTTTTACAGATTTAACATTTTTCTAAGCTTTTTCTTTTACCGTTAACCCCTAACTAGCAGTAAGCAGCACTAACAGTAAATTCCCCATTTTCCCATAACTCCCACCCACCCCAGCTAGCAAAATATTTAATTATACAATATTTAAATTAGTTAATTTAACCCCTGAGGGTTAAAAAATAAATAAAAGTTAATCGTCAGGGGTTAAAAAAAAAATTAGATCACAGTATAATACTGTGATCTGTATTTTGATCACTGTAGGCAGTGATAGACTGGCAGGGAAGGGGTTAATTTTTATTTGGACTGGGTAAAGGGTTTATTTTTTTTATTTTTTTTACTTAAACGTTATTAAAAAAAAATTTTAACTTAATTTTTTAACTTTTTAAAGCTTATTTTAAAACTTTTTTTAACGTTAACCCCTAGTTAGCCTAACACTAAATCCCCCAATTCCCCACTAACTTCCACCCTCCCCAGCTAGCTAAATTTATCATTTTAAAATATTTAAATTAATTAATAAAATAAATTTAACCCCTGAGGGTTAAAAAAAAAAAAGAATTAACCCTCAGGGGTTAAAAAAAAAATCAGATCATATTAAAATGTAATCCCTGCCAATTGATCACTGTAGTCAGTGATCAATTGGCAGGGAAGGGGTTAATTTTTTATTAAAATGGTAAAGGGGGGGTAAAGGGGGGTGGGATTTTAAATAAACTTTATTTTTTTTCCACCAGGGGGCAGGATCAGCACTGATCCGTCTCCCTGCACTTCACACTGAACCCGGAAGTGCAGGGAGGCGGAAGGTAAGTATACAGAGCACATGTGCCCGCTCTGGCATGCTGTCAGAGCGGGCACATGTACTGGGACAGCCCGATCCGGTGCTCCCGGTCTGCCTCTAATACAGAGGCAGACCGGAGCACCATTAACCCCACGATCGCCACGATTGCGGCAATCTGGGATTAATTTTACCGCGTGACGGACGAGGTCCGTCATCCGTCGTTAAGGGTATCCCCTGGATGACGGACCTCGTCCGTCACCCGTCGTGAAGGGGTTAAGGACGGAGCCAAATGTACAAATTGTGATCAAAACAAAACGTAAACAAACCACAGAATTTGGCTCTATGTCTGTTCAACTATAATTTACCTCTTTCATACTAAGTGCACCCACACTTATTATATACCGGTTTGTTCAGGGGAAACAGGACTTTCATTCCATATCAAACATTCATATATAGAACTCCATTTTATATGAATAAAATCTAAAAAAGTTTGAAAAATTAAGAAATTTTGATATTTTTCAATTTCTGCATGTCAATTTAACTGTTAATGTCATAATACTGTTTGGTTTTACTGCAATAAAACATACATATTTGTATTCAGAAATGTCTCATGAGTAAAACAGTAACCCCCATGTATAGGTTTTATGGTGTTTTGGAAAGTTACAGGGTCCAACATACGTCTTGTCTATTTATTTATTCACAGATTGGTTTGCTGGGCCTAGGTTGCCTTTGCGACCGTATGGCAGCCAGGAAATGTAAGTTACCCCATCATGGCATACCATTTGAAAAAGTAGACATCCCAGGGTATTCAAAATGGGGTATGCCCAGTCTTTTGTAGTAGCCACTTGGGCAAAAACGCTAGCCAAAGTTAGTGTTCGCTTTTTTTTTTTTTTCCATTTTTCAAATAAAAACTGTACTTTTACTGATAATATTATTGTCAGTGTATAGTTAACTGCCCTGGAACACTCTTAGTTCTATTCAGTGATGTCTCACAAGCGCCACGGTATCCCCCATGTATAGGTTTTATGGGTTTTTTCAAAGTTAAAGGGTCATATTTACGGCTTATCCATATATGCTTTTTCACAATGAAATTTGTCATATTGGTTTGCTGTGTCTAGGCTGCCTTTGAGACCGTATGGAAGCCAAGAAATGAAAATGACCCCTTAATGGCATACCATTTGAAAAAGTAGACATCCTAAGGTATTCAAAATGGGGTATGGACAGTCTTTTGTAGTAGCCACTTGGGCACAAATGCTAGCCAAAGTTAGTGTTCCGTGTTTTTTTTTTGCGTTTTTCACATAAAAACTGTACTTTTACTGAGAATATTATTGTCAGTATATAGTTTACTGCCCTGAAACACTCCTAGTTCTGTTCAGTGCTGTCTCACGAGCGCTATGGTACCCCCCATGTATACGTTTTATGGGGTTTTGGAAAGTTACACGGTCTAATATACGCTTGTCCATTTTTGCTTTTACACATTGAAAATTGGCAAAGCGATTTCCTGGGCCTATTTCGCCTTTGAGAGAGCATGGCAGCCTGGGTAATAACATTTCCACTATTATGGCATACCATTTTCAAAAGTAGGCAATCCTGAGTATTTCAAATGGTGCATTTTATGATGTTTGATCTAACCACTTTATCAGAAATGAAGGCCCCACATAGCGGTAATAGTTTTATTTGTGCTTTTTTCCCACACATTAACTCACTTTTCACAGGACATTTCTTATTCCTGGTATGAGTTATTGCAACAAAGCCTCACAATTTTTTTTTTAACATTGTCTCCTGAATATAACGGTACCCCCATGTACCGGATTTTCTGTTTTTTTGGGGAAGTCACAGGGACACATATATTAGATGTCCATTTCAAAGTTGGAAATTTGACAAGGTGATTTCCTGGGCCTATTTCGCCTTTGAGAGAGCATGGCAGCCTGGGTAATAACATTTCCACTATTATGGCATACCATTTTCAAAAGTAGGCAACCCAGAGTACAACAAATAGCAGACCTTCAGATGTTTGGTCTAGCAATTTTAACAGAAATGATGGGCCCATGTAGCAATTGCTACTTTTATTTTTGTCTTTTTAATCACATAAATTGCATTTTCACTAGAAATGTCATAATCCTGGTATTCGTTAGTGCACTAAAACCTCAGTATTTTGATTTAACACTGTCTTCTGAATATAACGGTACCCCCACGTATCATTATCTCAGATTCTTTCCGATAAGTACAGAGCGAAATATATTAGATGCCCTTTTAGCTTGTAAGTTTGACAAAGTGATTTTCTGGGCCTATGTGGCTATTTAGAGAGCATGGCAGCCTGGGTAATAACATTTCCACCGTTATGGCATACCATTTTCAAAAGTAGGCAACCCAGAGTACAACAAATGGCAGACCTTGAGATGTTTGGTCTAGCCATTTTAACAGAAATGATGGGCCCATGTAGCAATTGCTACTTTTATTTTTGTCTTTTTAATCACATAAATTGCATTTTTACTAGAAATGTCATAATCCTGGTATTAGTTAGTGCACTTAAACCTCAGTATTTTGATTTAACACTGTCTTCTGAATATAACGATACCTACATGTACAATGTTTCCAGGTTTTTAGTATATCACAGGAATAGTACAGTACCCCCACATACACTTTGATCTGAAGGCAGAGAGAGGCAGATAGATCTTTGACTCAGATACTGTAGCATTAACCCTGTGATTAGTTTTTTGCTTTTTTTTTTGAGAAGGCACATTTCAAGTAGTACAAATGTAGTATTTTGAGTTGTTTGGTGTAGCCACTTTAGAATGGCTAGCATAAACAGGCACAGGCCAAGGTCAGGGGAATCCAGAAATCAGAGTAGTCGGTAAAACAAGCAAATGGGTCGGTACAGGCAGCTAACGAAGCATAGTCAGGACAAGCCGAGGTCAGGGAATCCAGGTAACTGCCAAAGTCCCATACAGAGTGATTTAGTAGTTCAGCTCTGTATGGTAGACTTTGAAACAGTCTGTTATGCAGAGGGCGGGTAGGGATGGACAGGAGGGGCAATAATAACTGGAGTCCTTTCGGGCTCCTCTTTTCCAGCAAACACGGCATTTTCGTTGGGGTGACCTTTTACAGGATGTCAGGGGGATTCGGGAAGGGAAATGTTTGCTGGTAAGTCGTTGGACATCTTCTGATTCCAAAGGAGGGTTAGGATTTGGGGTCTGGGCAAATATAATTTGGGACAAAATTTGGACCATAAACTCTAGAAATGGGCATGGTCTACCTATGGCTTCCTTTTTATAAAGCACATAGGCATTGAAAATTGCAATCTGGGTTATGTAGACTGCAATTTTCTTGTACCAGGTCCTACTCTTCCGGTTCACCAGATAGGGCTGTATGCACTGATCAGCCAAGTCTACTCCCCCCATAAACTTGCTGTAATCCACAATGCACTTCGGCTTCTCCAGCTGCTCAGTTCCACCTCTCACAGACACTGGCACTGAAGTTTTGTCGTGCATTGTAGACAACATGTACACATCTTTCCTATCGGTGAAGCGAAGGGCAAGCAACTCATCCTGGCGGAGCGCTGAAAGGGAGCCTCTACTGCGTCTACCTCTTGCCAGGGTTTGGGGGAAACCTCTACGATTCTTACGCACTGTGCCACAGGCTACGGTCTCAAAGCAAAATAGAGTTTTAAATAACTCTATGCTTGCGTAATAGTTGTCGACCCATAGCCTGTATCCCTTATTTAACAAGGGAAGGATTAGGTCCCATACTATCTTGCCACATGTACCCACAGAATCAGGGCATCCTGGTGGGTCAAGATGGCTATCCTTCCCCTGATAAATACGAAACGCCCATGTATATCCAGATTTTGATTCACACAATTTATAAAATTTTACACCGTATCGGGACCGTTTAGAAGGGATATACTGTTTAAAAAGTAATCTGCCCTTAAATTTCATTAAGGACTCATCTATACAAATATTTTCTTCAGGGACATAATTTTGGGAGAATTTGTCTGACAGGAGTTCAATTAGGGGCCGAATTTTGTACAGCCTGTCAAACCATGGGTCGTTTCTTGGGGGGCACAGTGTGTTGTCGTTAAAGTGGAGGAAACGCAGCAGCTGCTCATAGCGATCCCTCTTCATAACCCCAGGGAAAAGAGGGGTCGCCAGGATGGGGTGCTTGTACCAGTAGGACCTGATACTCGGATTTTTGACAATGCCCATAACTAGAGTTAGGGCCCAAAATTTGCGCATTTCTGCGAGATCCGTGGGGTGCCACATATTACGCCGATTGTAATGTGACCCCGGATTCGCAGTCAGATATTGGTTGGCAAATAAATTGGTTTGCTCAACCAATAACTGAAATACGTCCTCTGACATAAACAAATCGAAATATTTGAGGGGCTCCCAAGCATCCACTATAACCGTGATGCCAGGGGTCGCCGTAAATGGGGGAATATCTGGGGCCGTCAGGTTTGGGGGCACCCAGTCTCCATCTGGCATTGGGGTTGCTGAGCGTCCTCTTGGTGGTGGTGGTGGGGCACCATCACTATAGAAGTCCGTCATAGCCTCAATGTCAGAGGCAGTGATAGTGTCACTGTCTTGCAGAGTGTCACTATCACTGCCTGCCAGAATGGCGTACGCCTCCTCGGCCGAGTAGCGATGTGCCATTCTAGGGGGGGGGGGGGAACTACTCAATAATTAATAAAAAAAAAAAAGGGGGAAATTACTAAATTCCTACCTGCCTAACACCTTACTACCCACCCTCAAAAACCCACACAAAATAAAATAAATGTACTGATCGCAGTTTAGGCTGCTGCGACCAGTACAGAAAGGGTTAATTTTTATTTTATTTTCTGTTTTTTTTATAAAAATAACCCCCCAAAAAAGTCAGCCTGATCAGAGAGCTCTCTGATCACAGTAATCACTGGTACAATACTGTACAGTACAGTGATCACGGCAGCGGGGAAAGGGTTAAGGGTGATTTGGGTTGCTGCGGCTGACAAAGGGTTAAAAAAAAATGTAAAAAAATGTTTTTGACCCTAAAAAAAAAAAAAATGAATAATAGTACTAATGTACTAAAATCCCTAAACAGGCTGATCACAGTGTAAAATGCTGTGACCAGCACTGGAAGGGTTAAATTTTTTTTTTTAACTTTTACTTTCTTTTTTAACAAATTTCTCTCCACAGCACTCTCCAGCTACGATCTCTCTGCCTCTCTCTCAGATCGAAGTGAGGTGAGGAGAGGGGCAGAGACAATGTGTCAGCCAGTGATTTAAAATCATTGGCTGACACATTGTAACAGTGATCGCAGTGACTGGCTGTCACTGCGATCACAAACTGCAGATCACTGCGGATTGGCCACAGGGGACCTGCCTGGGTTGCCAGGCAGGCCCCCCAAACGCGATCTGCAGTTTTAGAGGGATCGGGAACATGTGGGTGGGCTTAAACGCCACGGCGTGCTATGCCGTCGTGAAGGCGTTTAAGCCCATAAACGCCGTGACGGCATAGCACGTCGTAACGGCGCGAACGGGTTAACAGCGGACGTATTATTGTTATTATAGAACAGTGGGCGTATTATTATTTAACAGCGGACATATTATTATTATTATATAACAGCGGACGTATTATTATTATATAACAGTGGACGTATTATTATTATTATAGAACAGCGGACGTATTATTATTAATTAACAGCGGCCGTATTATTATTATTATATAACAGCGGACGTATTATTATTATTATTATTATTATATAACAGCGGACGTATTATTATTATTTAACAGCGAAAGTATTATTATAGAACAGCGAGTCGCTCACAGAAGGAAGGAAAGCAGTACATTGAAGCCATCGCTCTCTGTCTGCTGTCTCACCTTCGTTCTTTATTATGTAATAACCTGCTCGGCTGCCAGTAATTGCAGTGTGCCCCCTATAGGGTTAACTTGCTGCTGTAATATTGCTGGAAACATGTTTCAATGCAGATTGAGTTTCCTGACAATTCCTGGTTTAGCGAATGAGCTCCATGGAACTATCTGGAATTATTCTGACGGCTATAAATGCAGCAATCCTTACAGATAAATCCTTTATTTGGATCTGCGCATGGAAGGACCCCGGGACCAGCTCACCTGCCGTCCTCCAGGACTTGTCTCCACATTGTAGCCGTCTGTTCTGTGCATTGACTCCCAGTGCACTCTGGGAAAAGGGAGTTTCAGGCAACGCCCAGTGCTCCTCCTTCCTTAACAAACAAGTTACAAAATATGCCCAAATCTGCCCAGAATCAATTACTTTGTTTCCTCGGCTAACAGGACAACCGTCACCTCAACTCTGTCTTTTATTATAACAATCCGTTCAGCAAAGACCGAACGGAAATACATTCTGTGTTAAATTAAATAAATGTCAGAGAATTTAATGTATGACAGGATCCTTCAGCCGTATCCATACACCTCGGTCAGACAGTGATTGAAAACGGACAGTCTCTGGTCCTCATGGTCTCAGCCTCGAGATTCTTTTTAGGATTATTTACCTAATTATCTTACCTAATATTTACCCGAGCAGCCCGCTCACTGCAGCTCCCCACACCTCCTATAACCCACACTACCTGAGCACCAAGCTCACTGCAGCTCCCCACACCTCCTATAACCCACACTCCCTGAGCAGCACACTCACTGCAGCTCCCCACACCTCCTATAACCCACACTACCTGAGCAGCACACTCACTGCAGCTCCCCACACCTCCTATAACCCACACTACCTGAGCAGCACAGTCACTGCAGCTCCCCACACCTCCTATAACCCACACTACCTGAGCAGCACACTCACTGCAGCTCCCCACACCTCCTATAACACACACTACCTGAGCACCAAGCTCACTGCAGCTCCCCACACCTCCTATAACACACACTATCTGAGCAGCACACACACTGCAGCTCCCCACACCTCCTATAACCCACACTGCCTGAGCAGCACGCTCACTGCAGCTCCCCACACCTCCTATAACCCACACTACCTGAGCAGCACAGTCACTGCAGCTCCCCACACCTCCTATAACCCACACTACCTGAGCAGCACACTCACTGCAGCTCCCCACACCTCCTATAACACACACTACCTGAGCACCAAGCTCACTGCAGCTCCCCACACCTCCTATAACACACACTATCTGAGCAGCACACACACTGCAGCTCCCCACACCTCCTATAACCCACACTGCCTGAGCAGCACGCTCACTGCAGCTCCCCACACCTCCTATAACTCACACTACCTGAGCAGCACACTCACTGCAGATCCCCACACCTCCTATAACACACACTACCTGAGCACCAAGCTCACTGCAGCTCCCCACACCTCCTATAACACACACTATCTGAGCAGCACACACACTGCAGCTCCCCACACCTCCTATAACCCACACTGCCTGAGCAGCACGCTCACTGCAGCTCCCCACACCTCCTATAACCCACACTACCTGAGCAGCACACTCACTGCAGCTCCCCGCACCTCCTATAACACACACCACCTGAGCAGCACACTCATCCCAGCTCCCCACACCTCCTATAACCTACACTACCTGAGCAGCACGCTCACTGCAGCTCCCCACACCTCCTATAACCCACACTACCTGAGCAGCATGCTCACTGCAGCTCCCCACACCTCCTATAACACACACTACCTGAACAGCATGCTCACTGCAGCTCCCCACACCTCCTATAACACACACTACCTGAGCAACACACTCACTGCAGCTCCCCACACCTCCTATAACTCACACTACCTGAGCAACACACTCACTGCAGCTCCCCACACCTCCTATAACTCACACTACCTGAGCAACACACTCTCTGCAGCTCCCCACACCTCCTATAACCCACACTACCTGAGCAACACACTCACTGCAGCTCCCCACACCTCCTATAGCTCACACTTCCTGAGCAACCCACTCACTGCAGCTCCCCACACCTCCTATAACCCACACTACCTGAGCAGCACGCTCACTGCAGCTCCCCACACCTCCTATAACTCACACTACCTGAGCAGCACGCTCACTGCAGCTCCCCACACCTCCTATAACACACTCTACCTGAGCAACACACACACTGCAGCTCCCCACACCTCCTATAACTCACACTACCTGAGCAGCACACTCACTGCAGCTCCCCACACCTCCTATAACTCACACTACCTAAGCAACACACTCACTGCAGCTCCCCACACCTCCTATAACACACACTACCTGAGCAGCACACACACTGCAGCTCCCACACCTCCTATAACCCACACTACCTGAGCAGCACACACACTGCAGCTCCCCACACCTCCTATAACACACTCTACCTGAGCAACACACTCACTGCAGCTCCCCACACCTCCTATAACTCACACTACCTGAGCAGCACGCTCACTGCAGCTCCCCACACCTCCTATAACTCACACTACCTGAGCAGCACGCTCACTGCAGCTCCCCACACCTCCTATAACTCACACTACCTGAGCAGCACACTCACTGCAGCTCCTCACAACTCCTATAACTCACACTACCTGAGCGCATGCTCACTGCAGCTCCCACACCTCCTATAACCCACACTACCTGAGCAGCACACACACTGCAGCTCCCCACACCTCCTATAACTCACACTACCTGAGCAGCACACACACTGCAGCTCCCCACACCTCCTATTAACACACACTACGTATTCTGTGTAGCATTAATTCATACAGTAAATATTAATATGAAAAGTAAGTAATAATAATTACAAATCAAACGAATTTAAATTTAGAAATATTTTATTATTGATTAAAAACCAATAAGGAGAACAGACGCATTGCTTGCCACATTAATATTAAACTCAAAGTATCGTTATCACTGCAGTGCACTTTAGCATCATGATTCTTATATTACCCCATTAATAGCCATAAATAATTACATAAATATTCATTTTAATTACAATAGAATGGAGAAATAAGCCTCTAGTCAACTATAATAAAGAGACAATAATAGCATTAGGGAAATATCGGATTAATAAAAGTATTGAGCAGCGTATACTCCGTATGAGAAGCACTTACCTGGCTGTTCCCTGCTTTACTCTATGCCTGTAGGTAGATAATCTCTTCCATGAGCCGGTGATAGGCTGAGAGAGTAACGTGAAGTGGTTTTCAGGGGGGTGAGTACCTTCAAAGTGTTTGAGTTGGTAAAATAACATCAAACTAATTATTGGCTCTTAATGTTTTTAAAAAATCAAACATGAAAATATTGTTGCTTGTACACTACTAAGTTAACTTTGAAATTATGTAAATATTTAGCACAAATTGGAACAATGAACTAAACCAGCCTTACATACTGACATTAGGGAATGGAATGCAGTGTATCAGTGGGTTATATAGAAATAATGTCAGTATCTGCCCCTAGGTGGCAGTGTCTGTCCAGGGGGGCAGCAGGGAGATCCTACCTATACCATAACTAACAAGATTACAGTAATTCCATTCAAATCAGCCCAGAAAGTTATTATAACTCACTAATTATCTGCCAGATTCCCAGTGAGAGAACCCAGTGAGGCCCAATATCGATAGACACTAATTTCCACTCCTATATTTAATCTAGCTCTAGCCATATATCATTGGATTATTTAATCTAGCTCTAGCCATATATCATTGGATTATTTAATCTAGCTCTAATGATATATCATTGGATTATTTAATCTAGCTCTAGTCATATATCATTGGATTATTTAATCTAGCTCTAGCCATATATCATTGGATTATTTAATCTAGCTCTAGTCATACATCATTGGGATTATTTAATCTAGCTCTAGTGATATATCATTGGATTATTTAATCTAGCTCTAGCCATATATCATTGGATTATTTAATCTAGCTCTAGTGATATATCATTGGATTATTTAATCTAGCTCTAGTGATATATCATTGGATTATTTAATCTAGCTCTAGCCATATATCATTGGATTATTTAATCTAGCTCTAGTGATACATCATTGGATTATTTAATTTAGCTCTAGTGATATATCATTGGATTATTTAATCTAGCTCTAGCCATATATCATTGGATTATTTAATCTAGCTCTAGTGAGATATATCATTGGATTATTTAATCTAGCTCTAGTGATATATCATTGGATTATTTAATCTAGCTCTAGCCATATATCATTGGGATTATTTAATCTAGCTCTAGTGATATATCATTGGGATTATTTAATCTAGCTCTAGTGATGTATCATTGGATTATTTAATCTAGCTCTAGTCATACATCATTGGGATTATTTAATCTAGCTCTAATGATATATCATTGGATTATTTAATCTAGTCCTAGTGATATATCATTGTATTATTTAATCTAGCTCTAGTGATATATCATTGGATTATTTAATCTAGCTCTAGTGATACATCATTGGGATTATTTAATCTAGCTCTAGTGATATATCATTGGATTGTTTAATCTAGCTCTAGTGATATATCATTGGGATTATTTAATCTAGCTCTAGTGATATATCATTGGGATTATTTAATCTTGCTCTAGTGATATCTCATTGGATTATTTAATCTTGCTCTAGTGATATATCATTGGATTATTTAATCTAGCTCTAGTGATATATCATTGGATTATTTAATCTAGCTCTAGTGATATATCATTGGATTATTTAATCTAGCTCTAGCGATATATCATTGGGATTATTTAATCCAGCTCTAGCGATATATCATTGGGATTGGATAACATAAACAAAAACTGGTTGCACCAATGGATGGATATAAAGATCAAATGAGTTAAGAAATATAAATGGAATAAATAATAAATAAACATATAAAGTCCAATACGCACAGTCCAATAATCAAAATTCCAGCTGCTTTTAAATTCGTGATAGGTATCAGTTTGATTCGGGTGCTTGTCAACCCATGTAAAAAGATACAAAGTAAAAGATAATAGTGCAGACTGTTTAAGCAGGGAGATAAAACCTCAATAATAATAATTGGAATTGTACTCACATTTCGTAGAGCTTAAACAAGCTCTAAGTAAAATAGCTTGGAGCGGTACAATTTCCACTGATGGCTATAACACTCTGAAGATCAGTGTCTCAGTGTGTACAGATGGTTATATAAAAATCAAAGATATATACAATAGTGCTCATTGTAAGTGCAATTGGATAAAGGTTGTCTGATGAATCCCATTTTCTTTTAGATCAGATGGATGGCTGGTGCATGTGCGTCTTTTACCTGGGGAAGAGATGACAGAACATTACACTATGGGAAGAAGGCAGGCCGGCAGAGACAGTGTTATGCTCTGGGCAATGTTCTGCTGAGAAACCTTGAGTCCTGGAATTCATGTGGATGTTTATTTCACACGTACCACCTACCTTGAGATTTTTACAGACGAGGTCACACCTTCATGGCAATTTCGTTCCCTGATGGCAGTGGTCTCTTTCAGCAGGATACTGCACCTTGCCAAACTGCAAAAATTGTTCATTATTGGTTTGAGGAACATGACAAAGAGTTCAAGGTGTTGCTTTGGTCTACAAATTCCCCAGAGCTCAATCTGATTGAGCATCTGTGGGATGTGCTGGAACAGCAAGTCCCCACCTCTTAACCTGCATGACTTAAAGGATCTGCTGCTAATGTCTTGGTGCCAGATATCACAGGACACATTCAGAGGTCTTGTGGAGTCCATGCTTCAATGTAACCACGAGGGGAGTTAAAACCCCTTCAGCCTCTTACCTGAATCCAGCACGATGTCCCTCGGTGCTGGTACAGGCTTTGCCCACGCTCCTCCCCTGCCGACATCAGCCGGCGAGGGATACCTAATGCGCATGTGCAGCTTTCGTATGAGGCCTGACACACCCGCTTTAAGGACACTGACTGCTATTAGCTTACACTGGAAAACTTTTTTTGCTTTGTAAAAGCATGCTATAGAGACACCAGATATGAGTGGTGGCACTGACTGGGCAAATAGGCACAGTATCCACTGTGAGCCTGACACAGAAGCTGGCAGGCAACTAACTGCTATTGAATCTATTACAGTGAAAAAAAAAATTATCTTTTTAAATGTCAAGCATAAGCTATTGTGAAACCAGATATGAGTGGTGGCACTGGGCAAATGGGCACAGTATCCACTGAGTCTGACACAGAAGCTGGCAGACAACTAACTGCTCTTCAATCTATTACAGTGAAAAAAGTTTTTTTCTTTTTAAATGTCAAGCTTAAGCTATTGTGACACCAGTGAGTGAGTGGTGGCACTGGGAAAATGAGCACAGTATGCACTGTGAGCCTGACACAGAAGCTGGCAGGCAGGCAACTGCAATTACATTACACAAAAAAAAAAAAAAAAAAGCAGACTGATGTTCTAGCCCTAAAAAGGGCTTTTTGGGGGTGCTGTTGTTACCGCAGAGATCAGATGAGTCCTTCAGGACTGTAGTGGACACTGAATACCCTAGCCTAGCTATCAATTTCCCTATCTAATCAGCAGCAGCTACACTTTCCCTCCTCTCACTAAGCATGCAGCTTCAGAATGAATCTAAAATGGATGCTGGGAGGGAGGTGGGAGGGTGTGGAAGGGAGGGTCTGCTGCTAATTTGCTGGAATGTGTCTGCTGACCGTGAGGCACAGGGTCAAAGTTTGCTCAATGATGACGAATAGGGGGCGGATCGAACCGCCCATGTGTTCGCCCGCGGTGGCGAACGCGAACATGCTATGTTCGCCAGGAACTATTCGCCTGCGAACAGTTCGGTACATCACTAGTCTCCACCAATCCGGAGCTTCTTATTCAGATCTGCGGGTGAAGATGTAATCTGTCCAACAGGGGTTTACAGGTCAAACATATGAAGAAATGCAACAAAAGGTGCAATTGCTAATTAGAGAAATCACCAACATTGGGCGGTATAAAATCAGGATACGTATTGGGGGTCTAAATCGAAGAGAAGGGGCATAAACGTACACAAGATTAATTGACAGCCTCGCTGACCGCCCCACTCACAGCTGGCGGACATGAAGGGAGTAGGAGCTAGCACTAAGTTTAGCATGACATACAGTTGAGCTCAAAAGGTTCCATACTCTTGGAGAATTGGTCATATATGTACATGAGTGAGCAGGCAAAACACATTTATTTTATTTCTTATGGGATTCATATTCAACTGTAGGTTATAACAGAATGGCACAAACATAGAACAAAATATGGCAACAAAGAAAAAAATGAAATGACTCCTGTTCCAAAGTCTGTGCATGGCCCCCATTTAGCATCAATGACAGTGTGCAGTCTTTTATAATAGTTGTCTATGAGGCCATTAATTCTTGCAGATGGTATAGATGCCTATTCGTCTTGGCAAAATGCCTCTAGGTAATGCAAAGTCTTTGATCGTCTTGCATGAGCCGCATGTTTGAGATCTCCCCAGAGTGGCTCGATGATATTAAGATCAGGAGACTGTGATGGCCACTCTAGAACATTCACTTTTTTCTGCTGTAACCACTGGAGGGTCAACTTGGCCTTGTGCTTAGGGTCACTGTCATGCTGGAAAGTCCAAGAGCGTCCCACGCGCAGCCTTCGTGCAGACGTATGCAAATTGTCTGCCAGTATTTTCTGATAACATGCTGCATTCATCTTACCTTCAATTTTCACAAGATTCCCTGTGCCTTTAGAGCTTACACACCCAAAACATCAGTGAGCCACCACCATGCTTCACAGTGGGAATGGTTTTCTTTTCACAATAGGCCTTGTTGACCCCTCTCCAAACATAGCGTTTATAGTTGTGACCATAAAGCTCTATTTTGGTCTCGTCACTCCAAATTACAGTGTGTCAGAAGCTGTGAGGCTGCCAAGGTGTTGTCGGGCATATTGTAACCGGGCTTTTTTGTGGCATTGGCGCAGTAAAGGCTTCTTTCTGGCAACCCGACCATGCAGCTCACTGTTGTTAAATTATCATCGTATTGGGCTCCTTGAAACAACCACACCGTCTTTTTCCAAAGCAGCCTGTATTTCTCCTGAGGTTACCTGTGGGTTTTTCTTCGTATCCCGAACAATTCTTCAGGCAGTTGTGGCTGAAATCTTTATTGGTCTACCTGACCTTGGCTTCGTATCGAGAGAGCATTGAATTTTCCACTTCCTAATAAGATATTCAAGGCTTTGGATATCTTTTTATATCCTTTTTCATCTTTATAAAGTACTATTACCTTGTTACGCATGTCTTTTGACTGTTCTTTTCTGCTCCCAATGGCTCAGTATCAATTTAAAAAGTCACAGGTGTGGGAAATGAACCTTTAATTGCCATTTTAACCTATGTGTGTCACCTTGTGTGTCTGTAACAAGGCAAAACATCCAAGGGTGTGTAAACTTTTGATCAGGACCAATTCGGTGATTTCTGTTACAAGTATGATTTACAAAGGAGCCAAACTATGTAATAATAAATGGCTTCATATGATCACTATACTTCAATAAAAGACATTTTGTTGAATGATCAGTCCTATTTTCAAAATCAATGCCAAAATTTCACAATTTCTGCCATGGTATGCAAACCTTCGGGCACAACTGTATATGGGGGAAATGACTTAAATGGAATTGGAGGGGAGTCAGAATATAATGTGTAGGGATCTGCTATAAAATTACATGGCTGCAATAATTAGAATTAAATTAATAGACAGAGCCTTTTTGACCATGAACTGATTTGGCCCTGACTGTGTGAACAAGTGATTTACTAAAAGTAAATGTGAGCTTGTTACGAGTAGTGATTAGTGATGTACAGAACTGTTCGCTGGCGAATAGTTCCTGGCGAACATAGCGTGTTCACGTTCGCCAGGGCGGGCGAGCACATGCGCGGTTCGATCCGCCCCCTATTCGTCATCATTGAGCAAACTTTGACCCTGTGCCTCACGGTCAGCAGACACATTCCAGCAAATTGGCAGCAGACCCTCTCTTCCAGATCCTCCCACCTCCCATCCTCCTTTTTTTTCTAATTGCAGTTGCCTGACTGCCAGCTTCTGTGTCAGGCTCACAGTGGATACTGTGCCCACATGCCCAGTGCCACCACTCATATCTGGTGTCACAATAGCTTAAGCTTGACATTTAAAAATATATATTTTTTTTCACTGTAATAGGTTGAATAGCAGTTAGTTGTCTGCAAGCTTCTATATCAGGCTCACAGTGGATAATGTGCCCACTTGCCCAGTGCCACCACTCATATCTGGTGTCACAATAGCTTAAGCTTGACATTTAAAAACAAAAACATTTTTCACTGTTATAGATTGAATAGCAGTTAGTTGTCTTCAAGCGGGTGTCAGGCCTTCAGCGTGTACTCTGCCAACCTCAGCAAGTGCACTTTGCCACTCATATCTGGTGTGACTATAGCGTGCCTTTAAAAAGAAAAAATGTTTTCCACTGTAAGCTAATAGCAGTTAGTTGTCTGCAAGCGTCTGGGTGTCTGTCAGGATCGGGACAGGGATCCAACACGCAGAGTACGAATAGTAGAGATGTACGTATACCGGACCTTAGAATGGCCAGACTAACGTAAGGAGAAAGCAGAGAATGGTCAGAGACAAGCCGGGGTCGAGGGAACGAGAGGACAGGTAAGCGAGAGACAAGCCGAGGTCAAAGGACACGAGAGGTAAACAGGAACGATAGTACAAGCCGAGTCAAAAACCAGATATAACGATAAACATAAGAGCACTGAGGGACCAGACAAGCTAGAACCACGACAGGGCAATGAAACATTAGCCACATCCCTCTTTTATACCCTGGTTCTCTAAATCATGGCTCCGCCCTTGCCGAGCCCTGATTCGTTGTTCCGAACCAGATTGACAGGTCGGGATGTGATTGCCGTCATGACGTCGGCTCCTGAGCGTCGTGTCATAAAAGGAAGTGTGGTTCTCGCGGCCGACGTGGGAATGACTATGAGAGCTGTGAGGATTAGATGAATCAGCCCCGCTGAGAGAACGGACGTCGGGAAGTCTAACCTCCTCCGAGGTAGAGACTTCAGGTACCCTGACAGTGTCAGGCCTTCAGCGTGTACTCTGCCAACCTTAGCAAGTGCACTTTGCCACTCATATTTGGTGTGACTATAGCGTGCCTTTAAAAACAAAAAAAGTTTTTCACTGTAAGCTAATAGCAGTCAGTGTCCTTCAAGCGAGTGTCAGGCCTTCAGCGTGTACTCTGCCAACCTCTGCCAGTCTACTTTGCCACTCATATCTGGTGTGACAATAGCGTGCCTTTAAAAACAAAAAACTTTTTTCACTGTTATAGATTGAATAGCAGTTAGTTGTCTGCCAGCTTCTGTGTCAGACTCACAGTGGATACTGTGCCCACTTGCCCAGTGCCACCACTCATATCTGGTGTCACAATAGCTTAAGCTTGACATTTAAAAACAAAAAAATTTTTCACTGTTATAGGATGAATAGCAGTTAGTTGTCTTCAAGCAGGTGTCAGGCCTTCAGCGTGTACTCTGCCAACCTCAGCAAGTGCACTTTGCCACTCATATCTGGTGTGACTATAGCGTGCCTTTAAAAAGAAAAAAAGTTTTTCACTGTAAGCTAATAGCAGTTAGTTGTCTGCAACCGTCTGGGTATCAGGCCTTCAGCGTGTACTCTGCAAACCTCAGCAAGTGCACTTTGCCACTCATATCTGGTGTGACTATAGCATGCCTTTAAAAAGAATAAAAGTTTTTCACTGTAAGCTAATAGCAGTTAGTTGTCTGCAAGCGTCTGGGTGTCAGGCCTTCAGCGTCTACTCTGCCAACCTTAGCAAGTGCACTTTGCCACTTATATCTGGTGTGACTATAGCGTGCCTTTAAAAAGAAAAAAAGTTTTCCACTGTAAGCTAATAGCAGTTAGTTGTCTGCAAGCGTCTGGGTGTCAGGCCTTCAGCGTGTACTCTGCCAACCTCAGCAAGTGCACTTTGCCACTCATATCTGGTGTGACTATAGCGTGCCTTTAAAAACAAAAACCTTTTTTCACTGTAAGCTAATAGCAGTCAGTGTCCTTCAAGCGAGTGTCAGGTCTTCAGCGTGTACTCTGCCAACCTCTGCCAGTCCACTTTGCCACTCATATCTGGTGTGACAATAGCGTGCCTTTAAAAACAAAAAACTTGTTTCACTGTTATAGATTGAATAGCAGTTAGTTGTCTGCCAGCTTCTGTGTCAGGCTCACAGTGGATACTGTGCCCACTTGCCCAGTGCCACCACTCCTATCTGGTGTCACAATAGCCTAAGCTTGACATTTAAAAACAAAAATGTTTTTCACTGTTATAGATTGAATAGCAGTTAGTTGTCTTCAAGCGGGTGTCAGGCCTTCAGCGTGTGCTCTGCAAACCTCAGCAAGTGCACTTTGCCACTCATATCTGGTGTGACAATAGCGTGCCTTTAAAAACAAAAACCTTTTTTCACTGTAAGCTAATAGCAGTCAGTGTCCTTAAAGCGAGTGTCAGACCTTCAGCGTGTACTCTGCCAGTCCACTTTGCCACTCATATCTGGTGTGACAATAGCGTGCCTTTAAAAACAAAAACATTTTTCACTGTTATAGATTGAATAGCAGTTAGTTGTCTGCCAGCTTCTGTGTCAGGCTCACAGTGGATACTGTGCCCACTTGCCCAGTGCCACCACTCATATCTGGTGTCACAATAGCTTAAGCTAGACATTTAAAAACAAAAATGTTTTTCACTGTTATAGATTGAATAGCAGTTAGTTGTCTTCAAGCAGGTGTCAGGCCTTCAGCGTGTACTCTGCCAACCTCAGCAAGTGCACTTTGCCACTCATATCTGGTGTGACTATAGCGTGCCTTTAAAAAGAAAAAAGTTTTTCACTGTAAGCTAACAGCAGTTAGTTGTCTGCAAGCGTCTGGGTGTCAGGCCTTCAGCGTGTACTCTGCCAACCTTAGCAAGTGCACTTTGCCACTCATATCTGGTGTGACTATAGCGTGCCTTTAAAAACAAAAAAAGTTTTTCACTGTAAGCTAATAGCAGTCAGTGTCCTTAAAGCGGGTCTCAGACCTTCAGCGTGTACTCTGCCAACCTCTGCCAGTCCACTTTGCCACTCATATCTGGTGTGACAATAGCGTGCCTTTAAAAACCAAAAACTTTTTTCACTGTTATAGATTGAATAGCAGTTAGTTGTCTGCCAGCTTCTGTGTCAGGCTCACAGTGGATACTGTGCCCACTTGCCCAGTGCCACCACTCATATCTGGTGTCACAATAGCTTAAGCTTGACATTCAAAAACAACATTTTTTTTCACTGTTATAGATTGAATAGCAGTTAGTTGTCTTCAAGCGGGTGTCAGGCCTTCAGCATGTACTCTGCCAACCTCAGCAAGTGCACTTTGCCACTCATATCTGGTGTGACTATAGCATGCCTTTAAAAAGAAAAAAAGTTTTTCACTGTAAGCTAATAGCAGAGTACACGTGTATATATATATACGTATGTGTATATATATGTGTATATATATATAAATTGTTTTTATATTTTTATTTTTATATAGGTATATATATATATATATATATATATATAGTGATATATACGTATATATTTATGTATATAGATATATATATTATTTCGTTCTACGTGTATTTTTATATAAATATATATATATATATATCACAATACAGTTAGAATGAAATAACACACATCTGTATATTTTTTATTATTTTTTATATTATATATAAATATATATATATATATATAACAATATTTATATATATATTTAATCAGTATCAGTCTACGTGTAATTTGATATTAATATATATATAATTATTGATATATTAATAGTAAAATACACCTAGACAGTGTGTGTATGTATATATATATATATATATATATATGATCTAAGTATATATATATATATATATATATATATATATATTTTTTTTTTTTACACTGATTCATTTATTTTATTTCCAGCCAGCAGGGGGTCTAACTGTCATTACAGTTAGTCCCCCTGCTGGCAATGCCTGAGCCAGCTAACCCGGCCATGAGATTGTGAGGTCCTCGCAAGGACCTCACTCTCACATGGCCTGGGGGGGGGGGGCTGCAGGACATCGGATGTGCCGCAGGGGGCTCCCTGGGAGTCCCCCCAACCGCGATCGCCAGCGTGGGATTGCCGGCGACCGGGTAAGTAAAAAAAAAAGGGAGGGCGTACTATTACTCCCTGCAGCGTTTAGAGCCACTTAGAATAGGGCGTAACAGTACGCCCTCTGGTTTTAAGTGGTTAATAAAAATTGTATATTTTTATATATATATCCCATGTTCTGTTTTGAAAATGATCCTGGTTAAAAATGTACTCTTTTTTTTAATGCATACAATGCAGGAAAGTATAAAAAGAATGCTCTTAGTAGAATTTGCAGAGATTGTTTTTAAAACCATTGTTTTTCACATTTTCTCTGCCGAGCTGCACTTGACACCATGCCGGAGATCGGACGCAGCATGGAGTACTCCGACAGGGCTGTTCACTAACATGAGAATTGTTGGGAATTCAATGGGAATTCAGGATAATTGATCCAGTTTAGCTATTCTGGCTCGAAATTTGCAAAAGGACTTGATTTTTCCATAAACCTTGTGCAAAGAGGTTCTTGTACTGGGCTCCCCATCCCCATGTACTGGCATCTGTTGTTGTCACTTCCCGATGTCACGATCCCTTGTTCAGATTGGGCTCTTTTATCCAGATTTGTAATTTGAGGTCTTGGGGAATTACAAACCACTGATTTCAATTTGTGGATGATATGTTAATCTGCCTGAGGATGTTCATCTGGGCAGCAATGTTAAAAAAAAACCTCAGTTTAGTTTTAGTCATCGTCTGCTTAAAAATACATGTGACATATTTTATCACAAAAGAAAAGATCTTCATCAATAAAACACAAAACTAGCTTCAAAAAGGAATGCAGACTGGATAGGCAGAGCTACTATACATCAGCAAGTTTCAGCAATTTTGAATTTCCCAGTAAACAAATTTAGCTGCAATCTGCTTTTAAACCACCAGGTGGCACTGTGCATGCTCCATAACAACTTCTGAGTGCTTAGCGTACCGCGCATGCACGGAAATGCCATGCGCTAAAACTGAATAGAGTTGCAGCCGCCATCTTGAATCCCAAGGACACGATGCTGGGACCTCCTAAAGCCTGTAGCTGCTTCAAAAGTGTTATAGGTCATCTATTAAGAGGTAACAAAACAAAATAAAGTAAATGGCTTTCCACACACCTTTAGGATAAGGGGGAGTAGGCAGAAACTCCTCCAGGCTGCATTGTATATAGGATGAAGACATTTTCCCCATCTCTTGTCCGCAGCCTTTGCAAGCCCTCCCCTTCTAACCCCGCCCAGACTTTCTGTCTGTCCAATCACAGACTACCCAATGCAGCTCAATGAGAAGTCTTTGCAAGGCAGGTGCTCTGGGCAATTGCTGCCTCATGAGTTCAGTAATACTAAGCTAAACAACCAGGAAGTGGTCAATTTCTATTGAAATCTTTTATTGTAAAATAAAAAATAAAAAAGGACACACTCTTGACACATAAAGCTTTTCAGCAAGTTAAGTGTCATTAAGGGTCTGAAGTGACACATTACTGGGAGTATTATTACTGTGGAGCTCTGTTATACACTAACACACATTACTGGGAGTATTATTGCTGTGGAGCTCTGTTATACACTAACACACATTACTGGGAGTATTATTGCTGTGGAGCTCTGTTATACACTAAGACACATTACTGGGAGTATAATTGCCGTGGAGCTCTGTTATACACTCAGACACATTACTGGGAGTATTATTGCCGTGGAGCTCTGTTATACACTCAGACACATTACTGGGAGTATTATTGCTGTGGAGCTCTGTTATACACCCAGACAACAAGGGTACAACAGGAATAATTTTATTGGGACATGGTACAGCCAATTTATACAAAACCTGGACACAGTCAAACCCGCCCTGGAACACTCCTCCAGTCCGCCCATAACATTTCCTCAATCTGGCTGAGCATACGGAATAGAACGCATAAACCTACCCAAAAACATACTAAACACATAACATAATCCCACACATAATACATCCCCAAATAGCTCTTGGTCCCAGCTAGGACCCCTGCAAATAGCAGAGCGATCGGATGTACAGAGAAAAACAAGTATGAAGAGAGGTGAGAACGGACAACAGCTCAATTAGCCTGCCCTTCGGTGGGTCCCCGCTCAGAGCTCAAGCTAATTTTAGCTCATCTTTTGCCATTACAGAAAGAACATATCTGAAGCATATCAGACTGGTCCCACCCTTACGGGCAGTCCAGATCTGAAATGCCAGCAAATTCCCTCTGCAAGAGAGATACAGCAACCCCAGACGATCGTTTCAACCTTGTAAGGTATCATCAGTGAGGTATAGCCAATATGCCTCTAGGCACCATGAGTAAGGGGGTCCTCGTCTGGATTGTAAAGAGCCCGAGAAATCATTGTGCTCTGTACAATCCAGACGTGGATCGTGTAAAGTCTGGGCTTGAGACTCTCTACATACACGAAAACCGTTCCACAGAATCACTTGGTTTAGGCCAGTAGTGTCACGATTTGGGGAACCTAACACGCTAACACACACACACACACAGAAAAGGTGCAGTACCAGACCTTAGAGTGGCCGGGCTAAGCACACACAGAATAGTCAGGAGACAAGCCGAGTAAGGGGAACCAGAAGACAGAATAACGATAAACAAGCCGAGGTCAAAGGGTAGGAGAAAGTCACAAAGTCAGTTTAACAAGCCAGAGAGTACGTAACCAGAAAACACAAGTTCAGTATCAATACTAGCAAGCAAAGACCACAACAGGGCAGGGAGGAACAGGAAAGGTAAGTATTTAAACCCTGTAGTTAATTCTGATTGGATAACTTCCAATCAGAATTAACAATCACACGTGGGAGATATCTATGTCTCCCACTGTGATTGTCGTACTGTGTCTTTAACGCCGGGTCAGGTGGCTGACCGTGGCATGTATAAGAGTGGGCGGTCCCCCAGCGTTCAGCGTCATGCATGCTGCCGCTGGGGGACGGAGAGGAGGACGCAGGCGGCATCCCAGGCTGGGAGGATGCCACCCAGCGAGCGTATGCCGGGAAAGGACCCGTGGACGGCTGGAGGGTGAGTGTCGCGAGCGGACTGCAGCCTCCCCTCGCAGCCGCCCGTGGCATCCTGACATTACCCCCCCCCCCCTCGAAGACCGCCCGGAGGCTTCAGAGGAAACCGGGCATGAAAGGAGCGGACCAGAGAGGGAGCGTGCAAATCAGAGACCGAAACCCAAGACCGCTCCTCGGGACCGTACCCCTTCCAATCCACCAGATATTGCAACCCACCCCTAGAAACACGAGAGTCGAGGAGGGCAGCCACCTCGTACATGTCACTAGAGACATCCCGAGGGGAAACGGGCCGTCCGAAGGGACGAGAGAACCGGTTACACAGTAAGGGCTTCAAAAGGGAGGTGTGAAACGTGTTCGGAATACTCATGGAAGGAGGCAAGTCCAGGGAGTAGGAAACGGGGTTAACACTACGCAACACCTTGTAGGGGCCAAGAAACCGGGGAGCAAACTTCATCGAGGGAACCCTGAGACGGAGATTCCTGGAGGACAACCACACCCTATCACCCGGAGCATAAGAAAGGGCCGCCCCTCTATGGCGATCAGCAAACCTCTTCTGAGCAGCAGCCGAACGAGACAGTGCCATATGGACCTGATCCCACATCTTCCGCAAAGAAGCGAGGTACTGGTCCAAGGCGGGCATTCCCTTGTCGGAGAACGCACCGGGAAGGACAGTAGGTCGAAACCCATAAGCATCCTCAAAAGGACTTAAGCCAGTAGACGAATGAGACACGGTATTCCTGGCAAATTCAGCCTACAGAAGGAGGCGAGACCAGTCGTCCTGGTGCGCATTAGTGAAGCAGCGCAGATACAATTCCACAGACTGATTAGCACGTTCGGCTGCACCATTAGATTGCGGGTGATAGGAGGAAGTGAACGACAAGGAGACCCCCATCTCAGCACAAAAGCCCCTCCAAAACCTGAGAGACAAATTGGGGGCCCCTATCAGACACGATATACTGAGGTACCCCATGCAAGCGGAACACTTCTTTGGCAAACACCTGAGCCAATTGAACCGTAGAAGGAAGCTTCTTAAGCGGAATAAAGTGCGCCATCTTAGAGAACCTATCCGTCACAGTCAATATCACTGTCTGACCATCAGAAAGAGGAAGGTCAACAATGAAATCCATGGATAAGTGGGTCCATGGTTTCTTGGGTATAGATAGAGGCATAAGTAGACCCTGGGGTCTCACATTAGGGGATTTACACTGCGTACAGACCCGACAAGCCTGTACAAAATCCACTACGTCTTGCTTAAGTGAAGGCCACCAGAACTGTTGAAGGAGGCCCTTATAGGTTTTGGTAACCCCCGGATAACCAGCAGTTTTGGCGGTGTGAAATAAAGTTAACAACTTTTTTCTGTCATTTGTTTTAACGTATAGTTTACCAGCCGGCGTCTCAGGGGGTGCTTGGGTTTGGTAAGTCTTAATACTATTAAGGAAAGGAGATGAAACAACCAAACGAGTAGCAGCTATTATCTGAGACGCAGGAACAATAGGTACAGGAGTCGGGTTAACAAATTCTAACGGTTCATGCTGTTGAGAGATAGCGTCAGCTTTGGCATTACGGCAACCAGGTCTATAGGTAATAACGTATTGGAAACGTGAAAGAAATAGAGACCATCTAGCCTGCCAGGCAGATAACCTTCTAGCATCAGCTATACAGGAGAGGTTCTTATGATCTGTTATAACCATGATTTTGTGTTTAGAACCCTCTAATAAGTACCTCCATTCCTTAAAAGCTAACACAATAGCTAATAGTTCCCTGTTCCCAACATCGTAATTCTTTTCTGGATCAGACAACCGTTTTGAAAAGAAACAACGGGGATGGAGGGGTTTGTCATACGACAACCTCTGTGACAGTACAGCTCCCACACCCGATTCAGAAGCGTCGACTTCCATAACAAAGGGAAGAGAAGGATTAGGGTGGTGCAGCACTGGAGCAGAGGCAAATGCCTTCTTGAGTGTTTCGAAGGCCTTAAGGGCTTCGGGAGTCCAAACCCTAGGGTGTAGACCTTTTTTAGTCAGCTTCGTTATAGGAGAGATAAGGGGTGAAAAGTTCTTTATAAATTTCCTATAATAGTTGGCAAATCCTATAAAACGCTGGATAGCCTTAAGTCCTTGGGGAAGTGGCCAGGACAGTATGGCTTCCAATTTAGCAGGATCCATACTGAATCCCTGTTCAGTAATTATGTATCCAAGGAATTGCACAGAGGTCTGATCGAACAAACATTTTTCTAACTTACAGTAGAGTCCGTTCTGTAATAACTTCTTGAGCAGCATCCTAACATGGTTATGGTGTGACTTCAAATCAGGAGAATATACAAGTATGTCGTCAAGGTACACCACGGCACAGACATGCAATAGATCCCTAAGGATTCCACAGAGGTCCTGAAACACAGCAGGAGCATTACACAGTCCAAAAGGCATGACCAGATATTCGTAATGTCCACTGCGCGTATTAAACGCTGTCTTCCACTCGTCATTCTCCTTTATACGGACAAGGTTATAGGCCCCCCTGAGGTCTAATTTAGTGAAGAACTTAGAACCTTTCACACGATCAAACAACTCCGTGATGAGGGGGATAGGGTAGGCGTTTTTAATTGTTATGTTGTTCAGACCCCTGTAGTCTATACATGGCCTCAAGTCGCCCTCTTTCTTTGCCACAAAAAAGAAACCAGCACCAGCAGGAGAGGAGGACCTTCTAATAAAACCTTTACTTAAGGACTCCCGTATGTACTCCTCCATGATCTGGTTTTCTTTCTCAGAAAGAGGGTAGACTTTACCCCTAGGAGGCATAGTACCGGGTAACCGGTTTATGGCACAGTCATACTCCCGATGTGGAGGTAGCTTATCTGCCTCCCTTTTTTCAAAATCCAATGCAAGGTCTGCATATACAGAAGGGACAGAAACAGAAAGTGGTTTAGCCGTAGGCACATTGAGTGAACAAACAGGACGTACATAATCCATACAGTCTCGTTGACAAGAGTCCCCCCAGGAGAGTATATCTAAACAACCCCAATCAAGTACAGGGTTGTGTTTAACTAACCAGGGAAAACCCAGAACGATGGAGGCAGTAGGGGAGTTAATTATTTGGAAGGTCAACCTTTCCTTGTGCAAAGCACCCACAGACATAACGATTTCTTGGGTTTCGTGGGTTACCAGAGGTTTCTCAAGCGGTCTACCATCTATGGCCTCAATGGCCAAGGGTGTGGCCTTTCGGATCAAAGTCAAGGTTGCGGTTTTGGCAAAGTTCTCATCCATAAGGTTGTCTGCCGCACCTGAATCGATCAAGGCTTTAGTTGTTATGGTGGTTTTATTGACCAAAAGAGAAACCGTAATAAACGGTCTGGAGATGGACACATGAGGGGACAAAGTCATAACACCCGAGGCCGACCCCTCTCTAGGCCTTAGGTGCTGTAGTTTCCCTGTACCTTAGGGCATGCATTACAGTGGTGCCCCCTCTTTCCACAATAAAGGCATAACCCCTCCCTTCTACGGTATGCTCTTTCAGCCTCAGTTAGCCCCGTAGCACCCAATTGCATGGGTTCAGGAGATGGTGGCCTAGGAGCGGGTAATGCTAGTAATGCAGTACTGGGTAGAGCAGGTAACACCCGTGTATCCAGCCGTCTTTGACTACGCCTCTCTCTAATACGGTTATCAATAAGAATCATATAGTCTATAACATCATCCAGAAGAACAGGCAATTCCCTGGATGCTATTTCATCCAGTATGTAAGCGGCCAAACCCTCCTGAAAGGCTGTTACGAGGGCGTCATTGTTCCAAACCACTTCAGCTGCTAGAGTGCGGAATTCGATAGTGTAATCCGCTACAGATCTGTTACCCTGTCAGACCCTAAGCAGAGATTTGCCAGCAGAAGCAACCCTACCGGGTTGATCAAACGTGCGTTTGAAAGCTGCCAGAAAATCTGCAAAGGACATAGGAGACGTATTCTCCCACATGGGGTTGGCCCATGCTAAAGCTCTCCCTGACAAGTGGTTTATCAAAAAGGCAATTTTAGATCTGTCAGTGGGATAGGAACGTGGATTCATCACCAAATGGATGTCGATTTGGTTGAGGAAACCACGACACAATGCTGGGTCACCGCTGTGGCGGCGTCATATGCACTACATGAGCAGGAACGGGTACTGGAGTGGGAATGGGTTTGGGCACAGCAGCAGCAGCCTCCTGAACGGCAGGCTGCAAGTGTGCAGTACGAGCCAGTATGGTTTGCAAAGCTTGAGCAAACTGATCCATACGGTGGTCCAAGCCATCCAATCTAGCCTCCTGATTAACTAGGAGCTGTGGTATGTCAGCAGGTTCCATTATGGCCCTGTTGTAATGTCACGATTTGGGGAACCTAACACGCTAACACACACACACACACACACAGAAAAGGTGCACTACCGGACCTTAGAGTGGCCGGGCTAAGCACACACAGAATAGTCAGGAGACAAGCCGAGTAAGGGGAACCAGAAGACAGGATAACGAGAAACAAGCCGAGGTCAAAGGGTAGGAGAAAGTCACAAAGTCAGTTTAACAAGCCAGAGAGTACGTAACCAGAAAACACAAGTTCAGTATCAATACTAGCAAGCAAAGACCACAACAGGGCAGGGAGGAACAGGAATGGTAAGTATTTAAACCCTGTGGTTAATTCTGATTGGATAACTTCCAATCAGAATTAACAATCACACGTGGGAGATATCTATGTCTCCCACTGTGATTGTCGTACTGTGTCTTTAACGCCGGGTCAGGTGGCTGACCGCGGCATGTATAAGAGTGGGCGGTCCCCCAGCGTTCAGCGTCATGCATGCTGCCGCTGGGGGACGGAGAGGAGGACGCGGGCGGCATATGCCGGGAAAGGACCCGCGGACGGCTGTAGGGTGAGTGCCGCGAGCGGACTGAAGCCTCCCCTCGCAGCTGCCCGCGGGATCCCGACAAGTAGATTTAAACTTCACACCTAAACTACGCGGACGGCTGGAGGCTGAGTGCCGCGAGCGGACTGCAGCCTCCCCTCGCAGCCGCCCGCGGGATCCTGACAAGTAGATTTAAACTTCACACCTAAACTACGAGACGGCCAGTCAGGAGAAAGGGCACAAACCAAGTTGCAGCAATCAACGCTTAGGGAGGGGAGGTGTCTCGCCGGCCAATCGGGAGAAAGGGCGCAAATCAGTTTAAATGGTAGCTCCTTCTCCTATTGGTCAGCATGGACTTGAAGGCGGACAGTGGGACTCTGCAGCTAGAGCTTGTGTCTCTTTCTGGTGCATATCTCCACTTACGTAGCACCAGAGAGAGCGCTCTTCGGGCAGGCAAGCAAGTGAGAGAGGGTTCCACATGAGAGAGTGTTATCCTGCTTTCCACATCAACTAGTCCTCACCACAGACCTGTATGCTGATGGGATAGAGGTCTATGCCGAGAGTGGGAGGTCAACATTTTACAGAAAATTAGTTTCAAATCTTTTTTTGGTGCCAGACAGTAGACACCTATGGGTACTTAGGAATTTCGTATGGAAATTGCAAAAGCCTGTGGTTTTGGGGATGGTTTGTATTTTCACATAGTTTATTTTAAACTTATATAACGAGTAGCGGTGTAGACAGAAAGCAGGGAAGTAGCTGTGAAAATATGATGTTTTTATTATCACTATAAAACGTACATTTTACAGATACGTATATTATTGCCTCAGCATCTAACATTTATATAAAACAAGATCTAATTTTCCCACAAGGTCAACAGCATAATTCAATTCCAAAGCTTCTTTGACCGCTTATCAGTTTGCTTCATTTCTTACATTTTTCCACGGCGGACACAAAGTCCTGCACATCCTTAGCCAGCAGCAAGGGTTCCTCCATGGCTGCAAAATGCCCTCCGCGGGGCAGGTATGTGTAGGTGACAATGTTCCGGTACCTCTCCTTTGCCAAAACACGGGGAACATGCATTAGTTCACACGGGAAATTTGCGATACCGGTGGGAACATGAACTCCAGTCCTTTAAGAAAGAAACAAAAAAATAAATCAGTTTAGTACATAGCACTACTATTATAACACTGTGAGAGGGGGCATCACGCACTCATTATTACCATCAGAACAACTGGAACGCTATGGGGGTCATAAAGACCTCTGATTGATAATCTATAGGAAAATGGGAGGTTACCGAACAACAGGACCTAGCATAGGTTTGGCTCGAAATTGAACATCCAGCCGAGAGTTGGCAGAATCTGATCAGTTAAGACTAGACATTTTTTTTAAAGTACTCTTCAAGACTGCCCTACGGAGCTAACAGGTCTATCACAAAAGAAACAAGAGAAAATATACAACTGAAATCTAATGTATTTATTGTGCCAGAACGGTGATCGTAGATTTTTAATTGCAGGAGTTTCTGAAGCCCCTTAAAAAACCTTCTATGAAATAACTTGCTGTTTGTTAGTGATCAGGATAAGATCTGCACAAGTCGAAGTTGAGAGACAGTGTAATCCATGTGCAATGTAAAGATTGACCACCAGATCCTTCACGGAAATAATATATAGACATATTTCCCATCTTCTCTCAGCCTCCATAACCCCAGTCATTTACTGCTTACTTGTATACTGGGGAAGTCAGTATGTCTCTGGTAAAATTCTCCTTGTAGAATCTCATAGAGGACGCAATAGAGCCAGTTGTCCAGTAGATCATTACGTTGGTGAGAAGATCGTCCATGGAATATTGCCTGTGGGATGGAAAATATCACAAATCCATATTAGAATCCTATATTAAAACAAGAACAAGGGGTCTTACATTATTTGATTTGCCTAAACATAAAGTATCTTTGTTTTGTGCATGTTGCATGACATCATGTGAGAGAACATATAAATATTTGAATTTAAACTTTAACACCGTTTATTTCACCATTACCATGAGCTTTGTTTATCAATCAAATCGGATAGCCTAGCCTGATTTACCGTTAATGAATTATCATAGCTAATTTAAGATGATCTGACCTCTCTAGGCCTCCATCCTCCAGCTGAAGAAAGTCCGGGTTTGTCCAGGTGGAGAATTTCTCCAGAATGTAGGCAGCAAGTCCAGCAGGAGAATCATTCAGAGCAGAGCCTGGGAGATAAGAGGACATTTATACTTCATAGGAAGATGGGTCCATGGATGATATCACTCATACTCTCACTCTCAAAGCAATAAGTACACTACATTGGAGAAACATCTGCTGATTTTACATTTTGGGTGCCCTGTGAAGAACCTCTGCTTTTAGAAGACCAGGAAGCAATGTAGTGCTGGTGAACTGCGCCATTTGGCCAGAATTTACTCAAGTTGTAGCCATTAGGAGAGGTTTGGGCCTGTGTACCATTCTCGTTCTTGATGACAGCTTTATCAACTTCAGATAAAAAAAAAACACAAGTAACCAGCACTTGTCAGGGATACAGAGGTTTTACCATAATTTTTACATATCACATTTAAAAAACCCCAGAAAAAAACAGGTTAAATAAGCTGTTCAGGTTAAAACACCTAATCTACACCAATTATGATTGTACAAACACGAGAAAGGTTGCCTAAGAGGGTGAGAGAGTGAAGGGCGACCTGCCTTTCCTCTAACACTCCCCCTAGGTAGAACCACAGTAGTGAAAATAACTCATAGGCTATGAATAGAGTAAAAATTTAAAACTTCTGTTTATTGAATTCTATTTAAAAATCTCTTTAAGGACAAAAATTGATGAAATAAGTGAAACACACAGTGTTGGTGGATTTAAAAAGGAAAGGTTCGATGCAGTCTAGACAGTCTCTTGTATATGTATATGTAGCTAACTGTTAGTGTTACTAATAAACTGATTTATACAGTAAAATACGGTAGTCTCTTGTATATAGAAGTGTAACTAACTGTAAGTGGTTACTAATGAATTGACTTCTACAATAGACACAGTAGTCAACAATATATTTAAGAGATAAAGGTCTCGTAACTGTCAATAAGTTGCACTTAGTTGGATAGTATCTGATAGGAGCTCAGATTGATAAAGCCTCTATATATCTACTAGTAATAGATAGATGGGACTATGTTCAAATACTCTCTACCTTCCCTGTTAATATGGAACTATATTCAGGTAATCTCTCTCTAATAGTGCTATTATCAATACTAGCATAAATTTAGCTTACATCTAATAAATGCGAAGACGCCTAATAGTGGTAAGAGGCTACGCTTGCTTGTTGCTTATTAAATGGCAAAAAGAGCCAATTAGCAAGCAGGTTTATTAGGGTAACTGTAGCTAACATCCGTGTAGAAATGGAATACAGTTATAAGCAATTCATTAGTAACCACTTACAGTTAGTTACACTTCTATATACAAGAGACTACCGTATTTTACTGTATAAATCAGTTTATTAGTAACACTAACAGTTAGCTACATATACATATACAAGAGACTGTCTAGACTGCATCGAACCTTTCCTTTTTAAATCCACCAACACTGTGTGTTTCACTTATTTCATCAATTTTTGTCCTTAAAGAGGTTTTTAAATAGAATTCAATAAACAGAAGTTTTACATTTTTACTCTATTCATACCCTATGAGTTATTTTCACTACTGTGGGAATACCTAGGGGGAGTGTTAGAGGAAAGGCAGGTCGCCCTTCACTCTTTCACCCTCTTAGGCAACCTTTCTCGTGTTTGTACTATTTAGGGTTTAGGGCCCTTTATACCCACATAGTCCATTTATATGTTGACTTTGGGATCAATTATGATGGTACACTTGCAAAAGAGAGCTGTACGTCAAATTCCTTGTCTTTCCATCAGTTATTTTAAAGCAGAATTACCCAACAAGTGTTGTGAAGATTATATATAAATATACTTAATACAATGTTAAACAAAAATCTGCACACCAGTCAAGCCATAAGACTTGCTTTTCCCACAGAAATCCCAAATCTGCAGTGATGTAACAACCGCAAAGGATTCTGGGTGGGCATATGCAAATTAGTTTAGCAAAGAATCACATTTTTGCCTCATTCCATTTTAAACATGGATTCCTTTTAATCTGTGTTTGCTGTATACAACAGCTTGGAACACAATTTAGGAAAAGATACAAAGCCAGTGAACCACTCATGGACAGCTGTTTCGTTGTTAATGCAACTCATCAGCATGAGGTTGGTTACTGGTTTTCTTATTGAGGCTTGGTAGTGCTTGGGAAGCAAAATCCAAATAGGTTATGGTGGGGGAAAATTGTGATTGAAAACCCCTTCCACCTGAAGTCTGTGGATAGTTAATACAATGTTAAACAAAAATCTGCACACCAGCCAAGCCATAAGACTTGCTTTTCCTACAGAAATATGAAATCTGCAGTGATGTTACAACCGCAAAGGATTCTGGTATATATATACATATATATGTATTAACGCCTTTTGGCCTGTAATTCTGGGAGGGGCGTATGACTCACCTTCTCCCTACTTAAGGGACACCCCTTACCTGGCTCCATACCGCTCGAGGTCAGCGCTGCATCCTTGTTGGGTTTTGCTTCCTTTTGCCACCTCAAACTCAAATTATCATACAACACAATCAAGCTATATCTAACAGGCATACAACATCACATGTTAACATTACAACCAAACAACACAAGTTTCATGTCCTCCTACCAGATCAAAAACATCCTTAGGGGTATTCAGAGATCCGAACCCCCACGTACTGCGCAAAGGCAACCCATAGACATCAATATTTTCAAAGATCTATCCAAACTACTATATTTAAAACTCTTTACCAACAACACAAACCTTGTTATTAAAACCGCCATCTATTTGGCTTTTTATGGGTTTTTAAGACCAAGAGAATTTACCGCCATCAACACAACCCAGTCCACTCACATTCTGCTTCACTCACACTTAACAAAACACATGGATTACTATATCTTGGCTCTGCATCACTCCAAAACCAATCAACACGCACCTCCGGTAGAGGTTAGATACTATCCTACCCACAACGAGTGGTGCCCTGTCACATTACTGGACACATATACCCAGTTTTTACTAGCATCACCATCTCAACCACTATTCTGTCTCCAAGGTTCTGTACTCACTACCACCACCTTCATGACCCATGTCAGGTCATTACTTACACAACTAGGCCTAAAAGCAACTAACTATTCGGGCCACTCCTTCCGCATAGGAGCAGCCTCCACAGCGTCCAGTGCAAACATCCCGGTACATGTTATCAAGTCACTAGGACGCTGGAAGTCTTCTGCATACTCTAGATACATTCCTAACCCGGTACAAGAAGTTAGAAATGCCTTTCAAGATATGTCTGGTTAAAGTATGTATATTGCTCGTTTCGTAATAAATTTGATTTTCTACTTTTGCCCTCTTTATTTACAGGCCTACCTCACCGTCGGTTCCCGCACACCACAACCGACTTGCTCTTTTAATACCATCCCACACCTAACAGTGTTTGTATCTTCTGTACTATCATGAGCCCTTAACACAAGTATTAAGGCCTTTTGGCCTGTAATTGTGGGAGGGGCGTATGACTCACCTTCTCCCTACTTAAGGGACACCCCTTACTTGGCTCCATACCGCTCGAGGTCAGCGCTGCATCACCCTCCCACCCACTCCTCATTATTAACTCCTCCTTACATTTCTTCTTGGTGGGCCCTCTTTATTTACAGGCCTACCTCATCGTCGGTTGCGGCACACCACAACCGACTTGCTCTTTTAATACCATCCCACACCTAACAGTGTTTGTATCTTCTGTACTATCATGAGCCCTTAACACAAATATATATATATATATATATATATATATATATATATAATATATATATATATATAAACACACACACACCCATTAAAATCAGCTGCCTAATATCAGGTAGACCCCCTCGTGCTGCCAAAAATTAGCTCTAATGCATCGGGGCATGATCTCCACAAGAATCTGAATGTACGAGACACAATGTGTCTGTTAGGGGGGCGTTTGTGGTTTTGTAGTGTTTGATTTCACTAGATGACATTAATGGAATGTAGACCATGGAAGGAGGTAGTCCCTAATAGACATTAGCAGCAGATACTTTAAGTCCTGCAAGTTGTGAGGTGGGGCCTCCATGGACCAGATTTGTTTTTCCAGCACATCCCACAGATGCTCAATCAGATTGAGATTGGGGGAATTTTGAGGCCAAAGCAACACCTTGAACTCTGTCATGTTCCTCAAACAATTCCTGAACAATTCTTGCAGTGTGGCACGGTGCATTATCCTGCTGAAAGAGACCACTGCCATCAGGGAACACCAATGACGTTGTGCAACAATCTCTAGATAGGTGCTATGTGTCAAAGTAACAGGAATGCCAGGACCCAAGGCTTCCCAGCAGAACATTGCCCAGAGCTTACATATATCTTAAAGTCCTATACTACTAGCCAGATCTAAAAAGGTCAGTGGAATTTTTTTATACATATATAAAATAGGACTAGATAGCTACATGGATACAGGCCGAACATGTGTAGCTATGGCCAGAACTGTATGCTAAGAGATACATTCTCTAGAGAAGCAAAAAAAAAAAAAACACCTCCTTTAAAAAGATTTAAAAAAACAAAAACAAAAAAGAAACGCAAAATGAAATTGAACTATAGCAATCTGTTAATCAATTAATAGGTTGAATATTTGGCCTGAGTTTTACAATGTGGTTTTGCTCAAAATATTTCGAAATGCTATGAAAAACAAAATGAAACAGCCACCAATCTCTTACCCACAGTGTCTGGCTTGGTAGCTTGGATATGCAAGCCTCCAGACTCACGTAATGGTGCGTACACATTCTTTTCGAAGTAAGGATATATACGCTTGATGTCTTCCGTGGTCATACCCACGAACCAAGGTAGGTATCTCCCAAGAAGCAAAGTTAGAATTTGTTTTAGGCCTCCTGCTGGCATAAAGACGCAATTTATATGTAGACCCTTTATAGACCTGGAAAACAAGGTTTCACCCAAAGTTACTATTTTCCTGTGTTATCAGTAATTCCATATACCGAAGTTAGGTAAATTATGTAAACAAGTAGCAATGAACTCCATGAGGCAGAACTGGAACAAGTGATAATTAGAGCCCTGCTCACACAGGTTTTAGGTGTAGTGAAAATGGGATAAAGAAGGTACAAGACACAATGTGTCTGCTAGGGGGGCGTTTGTGGTTTTGTAGTGTTTGTTTTCACTGGATGACATTAATGCAATGTATTGTAGTGTGTGTGAAACTGCACTCATTCCCATAAATCTGAGCCAGGGTGCTTGCTGAACCGGAATCAAACACCAGATTTCCAAAAATTAATAAAGTAATAGAGGTCCGGGCACTCCTTGTTTCAAGACGGGTACTTTATTAGGAACCACAACAGCAACGTTTCAAAGCCCAAAACAAAGACCTAATAAAGTACCTGTCTTGAACCAAGGAGTGCCCGGACCTCTATTACTTTATCAATGGAATGTAGACCATGGAAGGAGGTAGTCCCTGACAGAACGCAAGTGAGAAGTAACAAGTACTTACTCTGGTTTCATCTGAGCAATATTAGTTGTAATTAGGCTGCCCCAGTCACCCCCTTGCAGATAGAACTCCTTAAATCCCAATCGGAGCATCAGCTTGTAGAAGATACGGGCAGCAGCCACAGAATTGAACCCTGTTGGAAGAGATACATGGAAAGTTCATTCAATATATTAAAGGAGCACTATAGGGTCAGGAACACAAACATGTATTCCTGAGCCTATAGTATCAAAACCACCATCTAGCCACCCTGACACCCTCTTGCCTCCCTAAATATAGTAAAATCTTACTGGTATTCAAGTCTGCAGCTGCTGGCTTTGTCCCTGTTTCCTTTAGACCTGCCCACTGCCTGCTGACATCAGCAGAAGTGGTAGCCTGATCCACTCACAATGCTTCCCCATAGGATTGGCTGAGACTGACAAAGAGGCAGATCAGGGGCAGAGCCAGCATGATTCAAACACAGCCCTGGCCAATCGGCATCTCCTCATAGAGATGAATTGAATCAATGAATCTCTATGAGGAAAGCTCAGTGTCTGCATGCAGAGGGAGGAGATACTGAATGTTTGGATGCATTTTAGGCAGCCATGACCCAGGAAGTACCTCTAGCAGCCATCTGGGGAGTGGCCAGTGAAGTTATCACTAGGCTGTAATGTAAACACTGCATTTTCTCTGAAAAAACAGTGTTTACAGCAAAAAGCCTGAAGGGAATGATTCTACTCACCAGAACAAATTCAATAAGCTGTAGTTGTTCTGCTGACTATAGTGTCCCTTTAACACTTTGCAGATCTACTCATCCTGCATTAAAAAAAAAAAAAAAAAACACCCTTCATGCAAAAACCAACAGCAAAACACGAATCCAATCATGTTATCTCTTCCCTACACCCATTTGTGGAGAATTTTTTCTCCCTGAATCACAAGTCATTAGAATGTCCTTACATGTTATAGCCTATGTTAGGTAGTGAATAATGCCAGTATAAAATGTGTAAGGTGGTTTTTTTTTAATTTATTATTGCAGCCTATATTACACTTGTAATAATACAATAAACATTGCTAACCTTTCTTTGTGGGGCAGATATCCTGAAAATTATCCCTGTACAATCACTGGAGACAGGCTGCTTGCACTTTGCGTATCAGCATCTGACCAACAAGTTAGTCCATTATATTCTCTCAGTATCCCAACAGGCAAACTTGCTTTGCACTAATAAACCTTAACTTAAAAACTATACCCATGGAGTATGCCATGACTTACTATCTCTCCGTATCATCCCTTTTTTTTATTCTCCACCTCACCTTCCTTGTGCGGTGCCTCGGAGAAGCCATATCCAGGGATTGATGGACAGATGACCTCAAACACAGGGTCTGGGTTCAGACCATGCTTTGCTGGCTCGGTCAGCAGTGGGAGGATGCGGTAAAACTCATAAATCGACCCAGGCCAACCATGGACCATAAGGAGCGGCAGAGCCTTCTGTCCTGGGGCAAGATTAGGAGGCTTGACATGCATAAAGTGCACTTCTAGCCCTATAAAAGTATAGTAGAGATTAATATTCTGTAACAAACACATTAGCTTAATGTCTAAACATATAAATATGAGATGGTAACATAGAAGATCTACTCATGGTGCACTTCACTGGATGATACAGAGGACTTACCTTCAACAGTAGTCTTGTAATGGGGGTATCTATTGAGGTTCTTCACCTGCTTTGACCAGTCAAAGTCATTCCTCCAGTAGGTGACAATTTTCTGAAGGTGAGTAGAATTTAAGCCATAATGAAATTGAGAATTTTCCAGGGGTGCAAAGAAGCGGGTTTGATCTAGACGTTCGTAGAGGTCCTAAAAAACATTTTATATCAAACTGAAGTCTCAGCAGTTACAGTACAATAATTCATCAGTTCAGGCTTTTCAGTATTTTATTGTGTTATGACCGTAAATCTTGATTTCAATAATATTTTTGGTCAGATAGTTCACATGGTACACAGTGAAGAATAAACACCTATTTTATGAAATGCTTTATAAACAAAGATATAAACAGTCACCGTGGGCAAGTATTCACCAGCTTTGCGGTTATACCTTTATGATATAAAAATGAACTAATATTAATGTGCTATATAGTTATATTAAATTACAATAAGGTGTCTCAATACAATGACATTTTTATGTACAAAAAACTAAAAAGTGCAATTTTTATGCATGACAGGAGGTAAATATTTTGCTGAACTTTCTTTACTCAGCAAAAAGAAAACTAACTAATGAACAAAAAGTAAGGGTCTTGTATCCAATAATAGCCCTCCTCTTTCTCTGCTGCTCATCCTCCAGGTCAGAGTATTCATATTGTCGCTCCATACATTTGACCTAACTATATACATTTATGGTTTATGTCACTGTGGGTTTATATATAGTGTGTGGGGATTTTTCCTCTGGGTTCTTTGTGTACTTTGGGGGTGTTTGGGTTTTCGAGACCTATTCTCCCTTTTGTTCTTTCATTTAGGTTTCCTTGGGGTCTTTTCCTTTCAGGGGAGCCCTTCTCAGTTTCTGCCTCAGTTTTACGCTGCTTTCAGTGGCCCTTATCTGTTCTCCTTCCACTTACGTCTTTTGACGATCTGCGGTATCTTCCTCGACCCGGTTATTCCTTCTCAGCATTCCAGTAGCCATGCTTTTGTATCTTTTCATCTGGTGTCGAATGTACGTGTGTAGAATGCGTCTTCTCCAGAAGGTGTCTTCTTCTCTATTCTCAGGAAGATATCTTCGATCTGTTTTTTCTGTGATAAGCCATTTGTGCATATTGCTGCTTGCTTTTTAAACTATTTGGTGTCATTGAGAACTATTTCAGCTCTCATTTCCTATGCTCCCCCACATCATTCGGTTTCTTTGGCTACTCTTGCCAGATGGATTCGGTGGCTATACTTTCTTGTGGGTAATTCCCTGTCAATCGGGGCTCATTCGGTTCAGAGGGCTGCGCCATCTAGTTATTTTTCGGCAGCGCCAAGTTAGGTGATATTCTCTGTTCAGCATACTGAACACAGGAATCTACCTTCCACACCTTTTATTTTTGGTTCTTAGCTTTAAAAATGCAAAATATGAGCTTCCTGTACTGCCTTAACATTGTAGATCACACAATCCTTGATGTCTGATAATCTGAGTTTTATTAAAGACAGGAGGTAAATATTTCCCCTCCCTTCCCTTGGTTTCATTGGGTGTTTGCTGTATTCACATTTTCTCTTAGTAGACATTGTTTATACTATTTATTATGATTATGTCTATAGAGGTTTGTTTTTTTCCCATTAGTTTAATATGTGAGTAGTGGTTAACAGATGTTTTGCTTTTTCCATGAAATGGATTGGTTTTTACCGTTGTGTTTTCTTTGTTTCTCTTCACTGGGATCGTCTGTAAGTTTGTCATCTTTATTGATCATTCAACTTTATTTGTACTTTAAACCTCAATAATTATAAAACTCACTTATCAGTGTATATTTATACTGGTAATGCTTCTCTATAGTGGTAAACAAGATACTAAACTATAACACTCCGGGAGGATGAGACCTTGGTAGTGGCGGATTCAACTAACTTCATCCTCAATGTGTTGGTGTGAATCCAACTAACTTCATCCTCAATGTGTTGGTGTGAATCCAACTAACTTCATCCTCAATGTGTTGGTGTGAATCCAACTAACTTCATCCTCAATGTGTTGGTGTGAATCCAACTAACTTCATCCTCAATGTGTTGGTGTGAATCCAACTAACTTCATCCTCAATGTGTTGGTGTGAATCCAACTAACTTCATCCTCAATGTGTTGGTGTGAATCCAACTAACTTCATCCTCAATGTGTTGATGTGAATCCAACTAACTTCATCCTCAATGTGTTGATGTGAATCCAACTAACTTCATCCTCAATGTGTTGATGTGAATCCAACTAACTTCATCCTCAATGTGTTGATGTGAATCCAACTAACTTCATCCTCAATGTGTTGCTGTGAATCCAACTAACTTCCGCCTCAATGTGTTGCTGTGAATCCAACTAACTTCATCCTCAATGTGTTGGTGTGAATCCAACTAACTTCATCCTCAATGTGTTGCTGTGAATCCAACTAACTTCATCCTCAATGTGTTGGTGTGAATCCAACTAACTTCATCCTCAATGTGTTGGTGTGAATCCAACTAACTTCATCCTCAATGTGTTGGTGTGAATCCAACTAACTTCATCCTCAATGTGTTGGTGTGAATCCAACTAACTTCATCCTCAATGTGTTGGTGTGAATCCAACTAACTTCATCCTCAATGTGTTGGTGTGAATCCAACTAACTTCCGCCTCAATGTGTTGCTGTGAATCCAACTAACTTCATCCTCAATATAGAAATACAACAAGGGGGGGGGGGGGGGCGGGAATCCATCCCCTTGAATAAATAGGAAGGAAAACAGTGGTCTTTAAAAAGGGGGGATATCCACTAAACGACTGAAAGAACAACCCACACCCTAGGTTGAGTGAATAAACAATAAAAGAAAAAAAGAAAAAAAACGAATTGCTCAGATCAGGAGAAGATATCAACACCCAAAGGATACTAGATATGTGCCAAACATAGGGAACACAAATAAATTGTAGCAGTATGGAATTACACTTTAAATGAGAGACAATCTTTGCAACAGTTGCTAAAATGTCAGTGCCTCAATTGATAATGAAATGTCAGAGCCTCAATTGCTAATGAAATGTCAGAGCCTCTATTGATAATGAAATGTCAGAGCCTCTATTGATACTGGGGCAATGCAAATAAAAATAGGTCACAGTCCTGATTTAAATGTTAACTCTTTAAATCCCCCCCCCAAAAAAAGTCCTTACTTTGTAAGCTCATATAGATATAGACCTGGCTAGCAGATCCTCTGCACAAACAGCAGGGAGACTTGCCAATATGAGCTAAATATGCTCTAGTATCAGACTAAATAACCTTGTTAGAAGTGAGATACTTTGAGAAGAAAAATAAATAAAATAACCTAAAAAGAATATGTGGAAATGTGAGTTAAACAATTCCACATCTAATAAGAATAAGTCCTGAAAATAAACTCTTAGTGCTGATATTGAGCTGTGCAATATAAAGTGCAAAAGCAGCAGGATCTTCTTATGGGTAGATTTTATTGTGCAAAAAATATTGGTATTAAAAAACGGTTACAAATATAATCAATAGTTCACAGATGGCATATACATGGGGAACTTTCCTTTAGTGTCTTCCTCCCAGCAGCCTGGATACTCTGGAAATGCCGCCTCGTCAGAGCCGGCTTCAGAGGCAGCTTCTGAGTCCGTGTTGTTTGCAGCTTGTCCGGGAGATTCACCGCGTGCGTTCCACTTCACTTTCGTATGCGTTCCACCGTGATTGAATGAATAGATGCAGCCTTACGCGTTTCGTGACGTCCTGTCACTTCATCAGAGGAGATGCATCTATCTCGGACTGATGGATTTATATATCCATCGGCCGTGTTATCCTTCCCTGTGGTTATCCCTTTCTTCACTTAGCAGTTGTTAACTCTTTCATGCCATAACACATATATAATTTAATTATAGACCCTTATGAATCGAACTTAAACATATATACACGGATGTACACATGTACAGTCAGATACTTAATTATATAGAAAAAAATAAACATTATAAAATACATATATACAGTAGAGATGCTATATAATGCAATTAGCTCTACATAAAAACATTAAGTTAATAATAGAAATATGGGATACATAATAGAAACTCAGTATATATAAAGAGAAATGCAAATGTATAACACCCTACATAATTACATTGCAATAAAATAAATTAGATTAAATTAAAATTATCATTATCATACCTTAAAGGGCACATATAAAATAGTCTCATAAAAAATTATATTTTAACAAATCCTTTATTGAAAATCATGTACTTAAACGAAAATTAGATACATCATATAAAATCGAAGTTAAAGAGACAGGCAGCATATAGTCCTAAAGGGGAGAGAAAGAGATATTAAATAGTTATTAAATACTTGTTCATAGTGCATACATATATTCGATGAGATCACACATATAGCTGGGTAGATGTTTCCTTATTACTATAAAGAGAACATATTTACTGTAGATCACCCTTTGATTTTTTGTGTTGCTAAACAGTGTACCATCACCACTGAAGAAAAATTAAGAACATGTGTAATAGACTGTTTTCAGAATTTACATTCAAAATTACTTTCAAAATGACTTAAAGGAAGGTGTTTAGTTCAAAGTCTAAATTTAGACCCTTAGGTTCTAAGGTGTCTAACTGGAAAATCCATCTGGCTTCTGCTCTATCTAGAGCTTTTTCAAAATCGCCCCCTCTCCAATGTAGGGAGACCTTCTCTATGGCCATAAATCTTAATCCCCCTGGGTCACTTGAATGTGTATTATAAAAATGTCTGGAGAGGTTCTGAGTTGGAAGGCTATTTTTGATGTTGCGGATATGCTCGGCTAACCTAATTTTGAAAAGTCTTTTGGTCCTGCCGATGTAGTATTTTCCACAAGGACATATGAGCAGGTAAATTACTCCACTGGAATTGCAGTTTAAGTTACCTTTAATCTTAAAGGTCTCATTCGTTATTGGATGTTTAAATTCCTTAATGAGAGATGTTTGTAGCGTATTATTTTTACATCCCATACATTTCCCACATTTGTGGAATCCCATTCGCGTTGTGCTGGACTGATCCTTCTTCTCCTCTTTTAAAGTTGGAGCTATCATTGTTTTCAGATTTGGAGCTCTAGAGTATATAATCTTTGGTTTATCACCCAAAATCTTATCCAGAAGGGGATCGATCGCCTTTGAGTACATTCCAGTGTTTCTTAAGAATCTTGCTCAGTTTAAAAGACTGAGATTACTAAACTGAGTAATAAACGCTGGGACCTCCATATCCTGTTGTAGTTATTTGCTTTTGTTTATCAGTGTGTCTTCTCTTGGTGTTTCAATGGCTCTTTTGAGGCCACCCTCTACTAATTCTGCTGGATATCCTTTATTCAGAAATTGTCTCTTCATTTCTTTAATTTGGACTTCGCATACTTCCTTCTCTGAACAATTCCGCCTGACTCTTCTAAATTGGCTGTATGGGATATTGTTCAGCCATGTCTTCTTGTGATAACTGTCGAAGGGTATAAAGCTGTTACAGTCCACTGTTTTCCGAAAAGTTTTTGTATTGATGGTGTTACTTTTGATGTAAATCTCCAAGTCAAGGAATTCCACTGCTTCTCTTGAATGTTGAAAGGTGAATTTCAAGTTGTATGGATTGAAGTTCAGATATTGTTTGATTTCTTCTAGAGCCATCAGATCCTCTTTCCAAATAAAAATGCAGTCGTCTATATATCTCTGCCATAGGACCGGGTTTGACACCGCAGGGAGTTGTTCCAAATAAATTCATCCTCCCATTTACCCATGAAAAGGTTAGCGTAGCTAGGTGCAAACCTGGTACCCATGGTTGTCCCCTCTATTTGCAGAAAAAATTCTCCTTCTGAACAGAAGAAGTTGTGACTTAATATGACTGCTATACATTCCACCAGATAGTTTATTTGGTCATTTCGTAGCTCTGAGTGGACCGCTAGATTATATTGTACTGCTTTGCAGCCTTGCAAATGCTCTATTATAGTATACAATGAGGTCACGTCTGCTGTGACCAAAATATAGTCCTCGTTCCATTGTATGTGACTTAAAGTCTGGATGATTTGGGTGGTATCTCTCAGATAGGATTTCAATTTGCTCACATATGATCCACATATTCAGACAAATTCAAAGTTAATGATCCTATCCCAGAGATTATAGGTCTCCCTGGAGGGTTGGTTAGCCTTTTATGAATCTTTGGTGAGTGGTAGAATACTGCTAATCTTGGGTGCTTACATAAAATATGATCCTCAATATGTTGGTGTTAATCCAACTAACTTCATTTTCAATGTGGTGGTGGTGGTGGATGTGCGAGTATATGGCATTGATGCATTTCTTTGTGCAGGAAGCACCAGGAGATGAAGATGGATGCCACACTGAAGATAGTGTCACCTATGAGTAAGTGCTTCCTGTAACTATATCCAGCTGTTCTTCAGTGCAATGTATGTTTATATGTAAAGGCCTCTTGCTACGTGTTTTTAAGGATTAGTTGCTAAAGGCTTGTCCTTGTAAAAAAGACGCATTGCTATACTCAATCTAGAAATATAACAAAGTGCAAAGACTTCCTTTAAAGGTCCATGGTAACCTCTCTGGTGCATTGGTGGAAGGTCACATTACCTTAATAACGTCTTCAGATTCCTCTATAGTGAATGGGCGCATGCTGGTGTCCTCACTTTGTGCATAAGATTTGTGACCAGATCCCCACCATCCATCACCCATTTCAATGGTTTTAGGTTTGCGTCCACAAATCATCCTTCCAACCATTATACCTCCTAACCCAACAGCTACAGGAACAAGGACACTGTGTGGCCAGTGGTCATTGAAGGCTGACCTACAGGTAAAAAGAGAAAATTTAACAGAATATTCACTACATTTATACATCAAAATGGCACTGCCACTGGGGAGGAAACGCAGGGGGGGGGGGGGGGGGGAAATTGTACATCCTGTAAGATGACAGAGGAGAAACGGAGAGATGCCGCAGGCAGAATGTGTCAGAAGCCCTTTATCGCATTTTGCCAAATCCCAACACAGCTTTTAGGAGTGTCTTGTAGATTCTTAAGTGGTCACTTCAACCACATTGACTACTTCTGCTTTTTGAAGTGGTCATGGTGGTAGGAGTCAGTATGTGCAGTGTTACAGCTTGAATCACTGCACATCCAGAGTTATTTGCACTTGTATGTTACGTTCAAGTTGCACCCCTGACACACGTGACTTAGGCAGCCTAGAACTCATTCCAGACTATCTGATTTAAATTCTGTGCACAACCACCACTCACAGGGCAATGTATATGGTAGTCACAGTCTTCCCTGAAAAGACTACTATGGAGTAGGAAAAACTTAGAGCATGGCAATCCCAGGACCACCACTGCTGTACGGAGATCCCGGGAACATCATGGGATGACCACTGCTGCACAGCGATACCGGGACCACCATGAAATCACCAATGCTGCACAGCAATCTCAGGACCACCATGGGACCACTGTTGCATAGTGATCCCGTGACCACGATGGAACCACCACTGCTGCACGGCGATCCCAGGCCCACCATGGGACGACCGCTGCTGCACGGCGAGCCCGGGACCTCCATTGCAGCACGGTAATCCCTAGACCACCGTGGGAATAAAACTGCAGCATAGCTATCCCAAAACCACCATGGAATCCAGCCGTCCTGCGAGCCCAGTTAGGGTGACAGAGACACAAGTTAGGTTATCAGGGTTCATCTGATCTAACACAGCCAGGAACTCTGCATTACAAGACAGCAGAATTTTCTAAAACCGGTTTCTTTTAAAACCTGTGTAAACTGCAGAGAAACGGATAGCTTAGATGGATTCATTCTTTGTAATTTAATAACTGTGCAGGTGCATTAAAAGCAGTGCCACCCTGCCTACTGCATTTTAATCAACGTTTCTAGTTCGAAATCGTATCTTTTATACAAGACAAGCGTATTAATTCTTACAGTCATGCCGAGCGAGCATATTATTATTATGTAACAGCGGACGTATTATTATTATTATATACCAGCGGACGTATTATTATTATTATATACCAGCGGACGTATTATTATTATATAACAGCGTACGTATTATTATTATTATATACCAGCGGACGTATTATTATTATTATTATTATTATTATTATATACCAGCGGACGTATTATTATTATTATATACCAGCGGACGTATTATTATTATATAACAGCGTACGTATTATTATTATTATATACCAGCGGACGTATTATTATTATTATATAACAGCAGACGTATTATTATTATTATATAACAGCGGACGTATTATTATTATATACCAGCGGACGTATTATTATTATTATATACCAGCGGACGTATTATTATTATTATATAACAGCGGACGTATTATAATTATTATTTAACAGCGGCCGTATTATTACTATTATATACCAGCGGACGTATTATTATTATTATGTAACAGCGGACGTATTATTATTATTATTATATACCAGCGGACGTATTATTATTATTATATAACAGCGGACGTATTATTATTATTATATAACAGCGGACGTATTATTACTATTATATACCAGCGGACGTATTATTATTATTATTATATAACAGCGGACGTATTATTATTTAAAAGTGGACGTATTAGGGGGCGGGGCCGGACCGCCAAGCTGGACAGCCGCAGGTCAGAGCGGCCAGTCACGCCAAGCGAGCATATTATTATTATGAAACAGCGGACGTATTATTACTATTATATACCAGCGGACGTATTATTATTATTATTATTATTATATACCAGCGGACGTATTATTATTATTATATACCAGCGGACGTATTATTATTATATAACAGCGGACGTATTATTATTATTATATACCAGCGGACGTATTATTATTATATAACAGCGAATGTATTATTATTATATACCAGCGGGCGTATTATTATTATTATATACCAGCGGACGTATTATTATTATTATATACCAGCGGACGTATTATTATTATTATATACTAGCGGACGTATTATTATTATTATATAACAGCGGACGTATTATTATTATTATACAACAGCGGACGTATTATTATTATTATATACCAGCGGACGTATTATTATTATTATTATATAACAGCGGACGTATTATTATTATTATATAACAGCGGACGTATTATTATTATTATATAACAGCGGACGTATTATTATTATTATATACCAGCGGACGTATTATTATTATTATATAACAGCGGACGTATTATTATTATTATATAACAGCGGACGTATTATTATTATTATATACCAGCGGACGTATTATTATTATTATATAACAGCGGACGTATTATTATTATTATATAACAGCGGACGTATTATTATTATTATATACCAGCGGACGTATTATTATTATTTAACAGCGGACATATTATTATTATTATATACCAGCGGACGTATTATTATTATTATATACCAGCGGACGTATTATTATTATTATTTAACAGCGGACGTATTATTATTATTTAACAGCGGACGTATTATTATTATTATATAACAGCGGACGTATTATTATATAACAGCGGACGTATTATTATTATTATTTAACAGCGGACGTATTATTATTATTTAACAGCGGACGTATTATTATTATTTAACAGCGGACGTATTATTATTATTATATACCAGCGGACGTATTATTATTATTATATACCAGCGGACGTATTGTTATTATTATATAACAGCGGACGTATTATTATATAACAGCGGACGTATTCTTATTATTATTTAACAGCGGACGTATTATTATTATTATATACCAGCGGACGTATTATTATTATTATATAACAGCGGACGTATTATTATATAACAGCGGACGTATTCTTATTATTATTTAACAGCGGACGTATTATTATTATTATATACCAGCGGACGTATTATTATTATTATTATATAACAGCGGACGTATTATTATATAACAGCGGACGTATTATTATTATTATTTAACAGCGGACGTATTATTACTATTATATACCAGCGGACGTATTATTATTATTATATACCAGTGGACGTATTATTATTATTATTATTATATACCAGCGGACGTATTATTATTATTATTATATAACAGCGGACGTATTATTATATAACAGCGGACGTATTATTATTATTATTTAACAGCGGACGTATTATTACTATTATATACCAGCGGACGTATTATTATTATTATATACCAGTGGACGTATTATTATTATTATTATATACCAGTGGACGTATTATTATTATTATTTAACAGCGGACGTATTATTATTATTATATAACAGCGGACGTATTATTATTATTATTTAACAGCGGACGTATTATTATTATTTAACAGCGGACGTATTATTATTATTATATAACAGCGAACGTATTATTATTATTATATAACAGCGGACGTATTATTATTATTATATACCAGCGGACGTATTATTATTATTATATAACAGCGGACGTATTATTATTTAACAGCGGACGTATTATTACTATTATATACCAGCGGACGTATTATTATTATTATGTAACAGCGGACGTATTATTATTATTATTATATACCAGCGGACGTATTATTATTATTATATAACAGCGGACGTATTATTATTATTATATAACAGCGGACGTATTATTACTATCATATACCAGCGGACGTATTATTATTATTATTATATAACAGCGGACGTATTATTATATAACAGCGGACGTATTATTATTATTATTTAACAGCGGACGTATTATTACTATTATATACCAGCGGACGTATTATTATTATTATATACCAGTGGACGTATTATTATTATTATTATTATATACCAGCGGACGTATTATTATTATTATTATATAACAGCGGACGTATTATTATATAACAGCGGACGTATTATTATTATTATTTAACAGCGGACGTATTATTACTATTATATACCAGCGGACGTATTATTATTATTATATACCAGTGGACGTATTATTATTATTATTATATACCAGTGGACGTATTATTATTATTATTTAACAGCGGACGTATTATTATTATTATATAACAGCGGACGTATTATTATTATTTAACAGCGGACGTATTATTATTATTTAACAGCGGACGTATTATTATTATTATATAACAGCGAACGTATTATTATTATTATATAACAGCGGACGTATTATTATTATTATATACCAGCGGACGTATTATTATTATTATATAACAGCGGACGTATTATTATTTAACAGCGGACGTATTATTACTATTATATACCAGCGGACGTATTATTATTATTATGTAACAGCGGACGTATTATTATTATTATTATATACCAGCGGACGTATTATTATTATTATATAACAGCGGACGTATTATTATTATTATATAACAGCGGACGTATTATTACTATCATATACCAGCGGACGTATTATTATTATTATTATATAACAGCGGACGTATTATTATTTAAAAGTGGACGTATTAGGGGGCGGGGCCGGACCGCCAAGCTGGACAGCCGCAGGTCAGAGCGGCCAGTCACGCCAAGCGAGCATATTATTATTATGAAACAGCGGACGTATTATTACTATTATATACCAGCGGACGTATTATTATTATTATTATTATTATTATTATTATATACCAGCGGACTTATTATTATTATTATATACCAGCGGACGTATTATTATTATATAACAGCGGACGTATTATTATTATTATATACCAGCGGACGTATTATTATTATATAACAGCGAATGTATTATTATTCTATACCAGCGGGCGTATTATTATTATATACCAGCGGACGTATTATTATTATTATATACCAGCGGACGTATTATTATTATTATATACCAGCGGACGTATTATTATTATTATATAACAGCGGACGAATTATTATTATTATATAACAGCGGACGTATTATTATTATTATATACCAGCGGACGTATTGTTATTATTATTATTATTATATAACAGCGGACGTATTATTATTATTATATAACAGCGGACGTATTATTATTATTATATAACAGCGGACGTATTATTATTATTATATACCAGCGGACCTATTATTATTATTATATAACAGCGGACGTATTATTATTATTATATACCAGCGGACGTATTATTATTATTATATAACAGCGGACGTATTATTATTATTATATAACAGCGGACGTATTATTATTATTATATAACAGCGGATGTATTATTATTATTATATACCAGCGGACGTATTATTATTATTATATAACAGCGGACGTATTATTATTATTATATAACAGCGGACGTATTATTATTATTATATACCAGCGGACGTATTATTATTATTATATAACAGCGGATGTATTATTATTATTATATAACAGCGGACGTATTATTATTATTTAACAGCGGACGTATTATTATTATTTAACAGCGGACGTATTATTATTATTATTATATACCAGTGGACGTATTATTATTATTATATAACAGCGGACGTATTATTATTATTATATACCAGCGGACGTATTATTATTATTATATACCAGTGGACGGATTATTATTATTATATAACAGCGGACGTATTATTATTATTATATAACAGCGGACGTATTATTATTATTTAACAGCGGACGTATTATTATTATTTAACAGCGGACGTATTATTATTATTATATACCAGCGGACGTATTATTATTATTATATACCAGCGGTCGTATTTTTATTATTATATACCAGCGGACGTATTATTATTATTATATAACAGCGGACGTATTATTATATAACAGCGGACGTATTATTATTATTATTTAACAGCGGACGTATTATTATTATTATATACCAGCGGACGTATTATTATTATTATATAACAGCGGACGTATTATTATATAACAGCGGACGTATTATTATATAACAGCGGACGTATTATTATTATTATTTAACAGCGGACGTATTATTACTATTATATACCAGCGGACGTATTATTATTATTATATACCAGTGGACTTATTATTATTATTATTATATACCAGTGGACGTATTATTATTATTATTTAACAGCGGACGTATTATTATTATTATTATATAACAGCGGACGTATTATTATTATTATTTAACATCGGACGTATTATTATTATTTAACAGCGGACGTATTATTATTATTATATAACAGCGGACGTATTATTATTATTATATAACAGCGGACGTATTATTATTATTATATACCAGCGGACGTATTATTATTATTATATAACAGCGGACGCATTATTATTATTATTTAACAGCGGACGTATTATTACTATTATATACCAGCGGACGTATTATTATTATTATGTAACAGCGGACGTATTATTATTATTATTATATACCAGTGGACGTATTATTATTATTATATAACAGCGGACAAATTATTATTATTATATAACAGCGGACGTATTATTACTATTATATACCAGCGGACGTATTATTACTATTATATACCAGCGGACGTATTATTATTATTATATAACAGCGGACGTATCATTATTTAAAAGTGGACGTATTAGGGGGCGGGGCCGGACCGCCAAGCTGGACAGCCGCAGGTCAGAGCGGCCATTCACGCCAAGCGAGCATATTATTATTATGTAACAGCGGACGTATTATTACTATTATATACCAGCGGACGTATTATTATTATTATTATTATTATATACCAGCGGACGTATTATTATTATTATATACCAGCAGACGTATTATTATTATATAACAGCGGACGTATTATTATTATTATATACCAGCGGACGTATTATTATTATATAACAGCGAATGTATTATTATTATATACCAGCGGGCGTATTATTATTATTATTATATACCAGCGGACGTATTATTATTATTATATACCAGCGGACGTATTATTATTATATAACAGCGGACGTATTATTATTATTATATACCAGCGGACGTATTATTATTATATAACAGCGAATGTATTATTATTATATACCAGCGGGCGTATTATTATTATTATATACCAGCGGACGTATTATTATTATTATATACCAGCGGACGTATTATTATTATTATATACCAGCGGACGTATTATTATTATTATATAACAGCGGACGTATTATTATTATTATATACCAGCGGACGTATTATTATTATTATTATATAACAGCGGACGTATTATTATTATTATATAACACCGGACGTATTATTATTATTATATAACACCGGACGTATTATTATTATTATATACCAGCGGACGTATTATTATTATTATATAACAGCGGACGTATTATTATTATTATATAACAGCGGACGTATTATTATTATTATATAACAGCGGACGAATTATTATTATTATATACCAGCGGACGTATTATTATTATTATATAACAGCGGACGTATTATTATTATTATATACCAGCGGACGTATTATTATTATTATATACCAGCGGACGTATTATTATTATTATATAACAGCGGACGTATTATTATTATTATATACCAGCGGACGTATTATTATTATTTAACAGCGGACGTATTATTATTATTATATACCAGCGGACGTATTATTATTATTATATACCAGCGGACGTATTATTATTATTATTTAACAGCGGACGTATTATTATTATTTAACAGCGGACGTATTATTATTATTATATACCAGCGGACGTATTATTATTATTATATACCAGCGGACGTATTATTATTATTATATACCAGCGGACGTATTATTATTATTATATAACAGCGGACGTATTATTATTATTATATAACAGCGGACGTATTATTATTATTTAACAGCGGACGTATTATTATTATTTAACAGCGGACGTATTATTATTATTATTATATACCAGTGGACGTATTATTATTATTATTATATACCAGTGGACGTATTATTATTATTAAATAACAGCGGACGTATTATTATTATTATATACCAGCGGACGTATTATTATTATTATATACCAGTGGACGTATTATTATTATTATATAACAGCGGACGTATTATTATTATTATATAACAGCGGACGTATTATTATTATTTAACAGCGGACGTATTATTATTATTATATACCAGCGGACGTATTATTATTATTATTTAACAGCGGACGTATTATTATTATTTAACAGCGGACGTATTATTATTATTATATAACAGCGGACGTATTATTATTATTATATACCAGCGGACGTATTATTATTATTATATACCAGCGGACGTATTATTATTATTATATAACAGCGGACGTATTATTATTATTATATAACAGCGGACGTATTATTATTATTTAACAGCGGACGTATTATTATTATTTAACAGCGGACATATTATTATTATTATTATATACCAGTGGACGTATTATTATTATTATTATATACCAGTGGACGTATTATTATTATTATATAACAGCGGACGTATTATTATTATTATATACCAGCGGACGTATTATTATTATTATATACCAGTGGACGTATTATTATTATTATATAACAGCGGACGTATTATTATTATTATATAACAGCGGACGTATTATTATTATTTAACAGCGGACGTATTATTATTATTTAACAGCGGAAGTATTATTATTATTATATACCAGCGGACGTATTATTATTATTATATACCAGCGGACGTATTTTTATTATTATATACCAGCGGACGTATTATTATTATTATATAACAGCGGACGTATTATTATATAACAGCGGACGTATTATTATTATTATTTAACAGCGGACGTATTATTATTATTATATACCAGCGGACGTATTATTATTATTATATAACAGCAGACGTATTATTATATAACAGCGGACGTATTATTATTATTATTTAACAGCGGACGTATTATTACTATTATATACCAGCGGACTTATTATTATTATTATATACCAGTGGACTTATTATTATTATTATTATATACCAGTGGACGTATTATTATTATTATTTAACAGCGGACGTATTATTATTATTATATAACAGCGGACGTATTATTATTATTATTTAACAGCGGACGTATTATTATTATTTAACAGCGGACGTATTATTATTATTAGACAAAAGATAGGTATTGGATCAGCGCTGAGTGATCTAATAGGACTGTGAACAAATCGAAAGCTGCAACCTATGGGTATGAGGTTCCCTCTAATAGCCTCAAAGGAAAAATGGCAAAAACACAATAATAGGTCGCGCTGGATACAAATGGATGTGAAATAACAATGTAAAATAAATAAATAAAAATATAAAATATAATCAGATCAGAAAGACAAAATGAATAGTAATAAAATTATTAATATTAATATCACTTGCATACACTCTTACAGTAAGGAACGGAACAGTTATAATGAATAGTCCCAATACTTAATAGTCTGCTTGTATATTCCAATAAATAAGTGGAAGGCTTGGTATGTAGGAATTTCCAATGAAGAGAATGAGTCTTCTAATTCATGGGGTGTCTTGACTCCGTGGTATACATGGAAAGACAAAATAAAGAAAATCCAATAGTGCAAACTGAGGACCAATAAGAGCAGGGTGAATATAGGAGAGGTATATTACTCACCTATTATTGAGCATAAACTAGCTCAAGTATAATAAGCATTCAGTGGCGTCTGCCCCCCACTGGCGGGATAAGGTGAAGGTAATTCCTCGGTATAAAAAGAGGGGAAAAAAAAAACAACCAAATATAGTGCTCACTGTAGATATGATAAAAATGAGTATAAATAGTAGAAATGCAGGTACTCACATTTGGATGAGCAGGATATACTGCTCAATCTATTCGTTTGGGTGGTATAGTCCCCACCTAGGATTCTTTAGCAGGTATCAGCTTCACAGTAGTATATGACCAGGTAAAATAAATAAATAAATAAATAAAGGATATATGGCATATATCCTTTATTTATTTATTTATTTATTTTACCTGGTCATATACTACTGTGAAGCTGATACCTGCTAAAGAATCCTAGGTGGGGACTATACCACCCAAACGAATAGATTGAGCAGTATATCCTGCTCATCCAAATGTGAGTACCTGCATTTCTACTATTTATACTCATTTTTATCATATCTACAGTGAGCACTATATTTGGTTGTTTTTTTTTTCCCCTCTTTTTATACCGAGGAATTACCTTCACCTTATCCCGCCAGTGGGGGGCAGACGCCACTGAATGCTTATTATACTTGAGCTAGTTTATGCTCAATAATAGGTGAGTAATATACCTCTCCTATATTCACCCTGCTCTTATTGGTCCTCAGTTTGCACTATTGGATTTTCTTTATTTTGTCTTTCCATGTATACCACGGAGTCAAGACACCCCATGAATTAGAAGACTCATTCTCTTCATTGGAAATTCCTACATACCAAGCCTTCCACTTATTTATTGGAATATACAAGCAGACTATTAAGTATTGGGACTATTCATTATAACTGTTCCGTTCCTTACTGTAAGAGTGTATGCAAGTGATATTAATATTAATAATTTTATTACTATTCATTTTGTCTTTCTGATCTGATTATATTTTATATTTTTATTTATTTATTTTACATTGTTATTTCACATCCATTTGTATCCAGCGCGACCTATTATTGTGTTTTTGTATTATTATTATTATATAACAGCGGACGTATTATTATTATTATATACCAGCGGATGTATTATTATTATTATATAACAGCGGACGTATTATTATTATTATTTAACAGCGGACGTATTATTACTATTATATACCAGCGGACGTATTATTATTATTATATACCAGTGGACGTATTATTATTATTATTATTATATAACAGCGGACGTATTATTATTATTATATAACAGCGGACGTATTATTACTATTATATACCAGCGGACGTATTATTATTAATATATAACAGCGGACGTATTATTATTTAAAAGTGGACGTATTAGGGGGCGGGGCCGGACCGCCAAGCTGGACAGCCGCAGGTCAGAGCGGCCATTCACGCCAAGCGAGCATATTATTATTATGTAACAGCGGACGTATTATTACTATTATATACCAGCGGACGTATTATTATTATTATTATTATATACCAGCGGACGTATTATTATTATTATTATATACCAGCGGACATATTATTATTATATAACAGCGGACGTATTATTATTATTATATACCAGCGGACGTATTATTATTATATAACAGCGAATGTATTATTATTATATACCAGCGGGCGTATTATTATTATTATATACCAGCGGACGTATTATTATTATTATTATTATTATATAACAGCGGACGTATTGTTATTATTATAGAACAGCGGACGTATTATTATTATTATTATTATTATTATTAATTAACAGCGGACGTATTATTATTATTATTATTATTATTATTATAGAACAGCGGACGTATTATTATTATTATTATTATTATTAATTAACAGCGGACGTATTATTATTATTATTATTATTATTATTATTATTATATAACAGCGGACGTATTATTATTATTATTATTATTATTATTATTAATTAACAGCGGACGTATTATTATTATTATTATTATTATTATTATTATTATAGAACAGCGGACGTATTATTATTATTACTATTATTATTATTATTAATTAACAGCGGACGTATTATTATTATTATTATTATTATTATTATAGAACAGCGGACGTATTATTATTATTATTATTAATTAACAGCGGACGTATTATTATTATTATTATTATTATATAACAGCGGACGTATTATTATTATTATTATTATTATTAATTAACAGCGGACGTATTATTATTATTATTATTATTATTATTATTATAGAACAGAGGACGTATTATTATTATTATTATTATTATTATTATTATTATTAATAATTAACAGCGGACGTATTATTATTATTATTATTATTATTATTATTATAGAACAGCGGACGTATTATTATTATTATTATTATTATTATTATTATTAATTAACAGCGGACGTATTATTATTATTATTATTATTATTATAGAACAGCGGACGTATTATTATTATTATAGAACAGCGGACGTATTATTATTATTATTATTATTATTATTATTATTAATTAACAGCGGACGTATTATTATTATTATTATTATTATTATTATAGAACAGCGGACTTATTATTATTATTATTATTATTATTATTATAGAACAGCGGACGTATTATTATTATTATTATTATTATTATTATAGAACAGCGGACGTATTATTATTATAGAACAGCGAGTCGCTCACAGAAGGAAGGAAAGCAGTACATTGAAGCCATCGCTCTCTGTCAGCTCTCTCACCTTCGTTCTTTATTATGTAATAACCTGCTCGGCTGCCAGTAATTGCAGTGTGCCCCTCCTCCTGTGCTTTATAGGGTTAACTTGCTGCTGTAATATTGCTGGAAACATGTTTCAATGCAGATTGAGTTTCCTGACAATTCCTGGTTTAGCGAATGAGCCCCATGGAACTATCTGGAATTATTCTGACGGCTATAAATGCAGCAATCCTTACAGATAAATCCTTTATTTGGATCTGCGCATGGAAGGACCCCGGGACCAGCTCACCTGCCGTCCTCCAGGACTTGTCTCCACATTGTAGCCGTCTGTTCTGTGCATTGACTCCCAGTGCACTCTGGGAAAAGGGAGTTTCAGGCAACGCCCAGTGCTCCTCCTTCCTTAACAAACAAGTTACAAAATATCCCCAAATCTGCCCAGAATCAATTACTTTGTTTCCTCGGCTTACAGGACAACCGTCACCTCAACTCTGTCTTTTAGTATAACAATCCGTTCAGCAAAGACCGAAAGGAAATACATTCTGTGTTAAATTAAATAAATGTCAGGGAATTTAATGTATGACAGGATCCTTCAGCCGTATCCATACACCTCGGTCAGACAGTGATTGATAACGGACAGTCTCTGGTCCTCCCGGATACTGTGCTGGGAGTGAAGACCATGACTTCCTTATATGAAAGAGGTTTCTCTCATTTCTGGCTGACCGAGAGTGGATGTGATTAACCCCTTCAGGACTGCCACACTATGAAATAAACCTGATAATTCCAGGTATCTGGAGGGACAGAACGGGGAGATGTAGATATACGGCTCGCTGGGTATTCTCATGGTCTCAGCCTCGAGATTCTTTTTAGGATTATTTACCTAATTATCTTACCTAATATTTACCCGAGCAGCCCGCTCACTGCAGCTCCCCACACCTCCTATAAACCATACTACCTGAGCACCAAGCTCACTGCAGCTCCCCACACCTCCTATAACCCATACTACCTGAGCACCAAGCTCACTGCAGCTCCCCACACCTCCTATAACTCACACTACCTGAGCAGCACCCTCACTGCAGCTCCCCACACCTCCTATAACTCACACTACCTGAGCAGCACACACACTGCAGCTCCCCACACCTCCTATAACCCACACTGCTGAGCAGCAAGCTCACTGCAGCTCCCAACACCTCCTATAACACACACTACCTGAGAAGCACGCTCACTGCAGCTCCCAACACCTCCTATAACTCACACTACCTGAGCAGCACGCTCACTGCAGCTCCCCACACCTCCTATAACTAACAATACCTGAGCAACACGCTCACTGCAGCTCCCCACACCTCCTATAACCTACACTACCTGAGCAACACACTCACTGCAGCTCCCCACACCTCCTATAACCCACACTACCTGAGCAGCACACTCACCCCAGCTTCCCACACCTCCAATAACACACACTACCTGAGCAGCACGCTGACTGCAGCTCCCCACACCTCCTATAACTCACACTACCTGAGCAACACACTCACTGCAGCTCCCCACACCTCCTATAACACACACTACCTGAACAGCATGCTCACTGCAGCTCCCCACCCCTCCTATAACACACACTACCTGAGCAACACACTCACTGCAGCTCCCCACACCTCCTATAACTCACACTACCTGAGTAGCACGCTCACTGCAGCTCCCCACACCTCCTATAACACACACTACCTGAGCAGAACACTCACTGCAGCTCCCCACACCTCCTATAACCCAAACTACCTGAGCAGCACACTCACTGCAGCTCCCTACACCTCCTATAACTCACACTACCTGAGCAACACACTCACTGCAGCTCCCCACACCTCCCATAACACACACTACCTGAGAAGCACCCTCACTGCAGCTCCCTACACCTCCTATAACTCACACTACCTGAGCAACACACTCACTGCAGCTCCCCACACCTCCTATAACCCACATTACCTGAGAAGCACCCCCACCGCAGCTCCCCACACCTCCTATAACTCACACTACCTGAGCAGCACACACACTGCAGCTCCCCACACCTCCTATAACCCACACTACCTTAGCAGCATCCTCACTGCAGCTCCCCACACCTCCTATAACTCACACTACCTGAGCAGCGCACACACTGCAGCTCCCCACACCTCCTATAACCCAAACTGCCTGAGCAGCACGCTCACTGCAGCTCCCCACACCTCCTATAACACACACTACCTGAGCAGCACGCTCACTGCAGCTCCACACACCTCCTATAACTCACACTACCTGAGCAGCACACTCACTGCAGCTCCCCATACCTCCTATAACCCACACTACCTGAGCAGCACAGTCACTGCAGCTCCCCACACCTCCTATAACCCACACTACCTGAGCAGCACGCTCACTGCAGCTCCCCACACCTCCTATAACCCACACTACCTGAGCAGCACACTCACTGCAGCTCCCCACACCTCCTATAACTCACACTACCTGAGTAGCACGCTCACTGCAGCTCCCCACACCTCCTATAACACACACTACCTGAGCAGCACACTCACTGCAGCTCCCCACACCTCCTATAACCCAAACTACCTGAGCAGCACACTCACTGCAGCTCCCTACACCTCCTATAACTCACACTACCTGAGCAACACTCACTGGATCTAGTCATACATCATTGGATTATTTAATCTAGCTCTAGCCATACATCATTGGATTATTTAATCTAGCTCTAGTCATATATCATTGGATTATTTAATCTAGCTCTACCATATATCATTGGATTGTTTAATCTAGCTCTAGCCATACATCATTGGATTATTTAATCTAGCTCTAGTCATATATCATTGGATTATTTAATCTATCTCTACCCATATATCATTGGATTATTTAATCTAGCTCTAGCCATATATCATTTGATTATTTAATCTAGCTCTAGTCATATATCATTGGATTATTTAATCTAGCTCTAGCCATATATCATTTGATTATTTAATCTAGCTCTAGCCATACATCATTGGATTATTTAATCTAGCTCTAGCCATACATCATTGGATTATTTAATCTCGCTCTAGTCATACATCATTGGATTATTTAATCTAGCTCTAGCCATACATCATTGGATTATTTAATCTAGCTCTAGCCATACATCATTGGATTATTTAATCTAGCTCTAGCCCTATATCATTGGATTATTTAATCTAGCTCTAGCCATATATTATTGGATTATTTAATCTAGCTCTAGTCATACATCATTTGATTATTTAATCTAGCTCTAGCCATACATCATTGGATTATTTAATCTAGCTCTAGCCATACATCATTGGATTATTTAATCTAGCTCTAGCCATATATCATTGGATTATTTAATCTAGCTCTAGTCATATATCATTGGATTATTTAATCTAGCTCTAGCCATATATCATTGGATAATTTAATCTAGCTCTAGTCATATATCATTGGATTATTTAATCTAGCTCTAGCCATATATCATTTGATTATTTAATCTAGCTCTAGCCATACATCATTGGATTATTTAATCTAGCTCTAGCCATACATCATTGGATTATTTAATCTAGCTCTAGCCCTATATCATTGGATTATTTAATCTAGCTCTATTCATATATCATTGGTTATTTTATCTAGCTCTAGCCATATATCTTTGTATTATTTAATCTAGCTCTAGCCATATATCATTGGATTATTTAATCTAGCTCTAGTCATATATCATTGGATTATTTAATCTAGCTCTAGTCATACATCATTGGATTATTTAATCTAGCTCTAGCCATATATCATAAGATTATTTAATCTAGCTCTGGCCATATATCATTGGATTATTTAATCTAGCTCTAGTCATACATAATTGGATTATTTAATCTAGCTCTAGTCATATATAATTGGATTATTTAATCTAGCTCTAGCCATATATCATTGGATTATTTAATCTAGCTCTAGCCATATATCATTGGATTAAATAATCTAGCTCTAACCATATATCATTGGATTATTTAATCTAGCTCTAGTGATATATTATTGGATTATTTAATCTAGCTCTAGTCATACATCATTTGATTATTTAATCTAGCTCTAGTGATATACAATTGGATTATTTAATCTAGCTCTAGCCATATATCATTGGATTATTTAATCTAGCTCTAACCATATATCATTGGATTATTTAATCTAGCTCTGGCCATATATCATTGGATTATTTAATCTAGCTCTGGCCATATATCATTGGATTATTTAATCTAGCTCTAGTTATACATAATTGGATTATTTAATCTAGCTCTAGTCATATATCATTGGATTATTTAATCTAGCTCTAGCCATATATCTTTGTATTATTTAATCTAGCTCTAGCCATATATCATTGGATTATTTAATCTAGCTCTAGCCATACATCATTGGATTATTTAATCTAGCTCTAGCCCTATTTCATTGGATTATTTAATCTAGCTCTAGTCATATATAATTGGATTATTTAATCTAGCTCTAGCCATATATCATTGGATTATTTAATCTAGCTCTAGCCATATATCATTGGATTATTTAATCTAGCTCTAACCATATATCATTGGATTATTTAATCTAGCTCTAGTGATATATTATTGGATTATTTAATCTAGCTCTAGTCATACATCATTTGATTATTTAATCAAGCTCTAGTGATATACAATTGGATTATTTAATCTAGCTCTAGCCATATATCATTGGATTATTTAATCTAGCTCTAACCATATATCATTGGATTATTTAATCTAGCTCTGGCCATATATCATTGGATTATTTAATCTAGCTCTGGCCATATATCATTGGATTATTTAATCTAGCTCTAGTCATACATAATTGGATTATTTAATCTAGCTCTAGTCATATATCATTGGATTATTTAATCTAGCTCTAGCCATATATCTTTGTATTATTTAATCTAGCTCTAGCCATATATCATTGGATTATTTAATCTAGCTCTAGCCATACATCATTGGATTATTTAATCTAGCTCTAGCCCTATTTCATTGGATTATTTAATCTAGCTCTAGTCATATATAATTGGATTATTTAATCTAGCTCTAGCCATATATCATTGGATTATTTAATCTAGCTCTAGCCATATATCATTGGATTATTTAATCTAGCTCTAACCATATATCATTGGATTATTTAATCTAGCTCTAGTGATATATTATTGGATTATTTAATCTAGCTCTAGTCATACATCATTTGATTATTTAATCTAGCTCTAGTGATATACAATTGGATTATTTAATCTAGCTCTAGCCATATATCATTGGATTATTTAATCTAGCTCTAACCATATATCATTGGATTATTTAATCTAGCTCTGGCCATATATCATTGGATTATTTAATCTAGCTCTGGCCATATATCATTGGATTATTTAATCTAGCTCTAGTCATACATAATTGGATTATTTAATCTAGCTCTAGTCATATATCATTGGATTATTTAATCTAGCTCTAGCCATATATCTTTGTATTATTTAATCTAGCTCTAGCCATATATCATTGGATTATTTAATCTAGCTCTAGCCATACATCATTGGATTATTTAATCTAGCTCTAGCCTTATATCATTGGATTATTTAATCTAGCTCTAGCCATATATCATTTGATTATTTAATCTAGCTCTAGCCATACATCATTGGATTATTTAATCTAGCTCTAGCCATACATCATTGGATTATTTAATCTAGCTCTAGCCCTATTTCATTGGATTATTTAATCTAGCTCTAGCCATATATCATTAGATTATTTAATCTAGCTCTAGTCATATATCATTGGATTATTTAATCTAGCTCTAGCCATATATCATTGGATTATTTAATCTAGCTCTAGTCATATATCATTGGATTATTTAATCTAGCTCTAGTCATATATCATTGGATTATTTAATCTAGCTCTAGCCATATATCATTGGGATTATTTAATCTAGCTCTAGTCATACATAATTGGATTATTTAATCTAGCTCTAGTCATATATAATTGGATTATTTAATCTAGCTCTAGTCATATATCATTGGGTTATTTAATCTTACTCTAGTCATACATCATTGGATTATTTAATGTAGCTCTAGTGATATATAATTGGATTATTTATTCTAGCTCTAGCCATATATTATTGGATTATTTAATCAGCTCTAGTCATACATCATTTGATTATTTAATCTAGCTCTAGTGATATATAATTGGATTATTTAATCTAGCTCTAGCCATATATCATTGGATTATTTAATCTAGCTCTAACCATATATCATTGGATTATTTAATCTAGCTCTGGCCATGTATCATTGGATTATTTAATCTAGCTCTAGCCATATATCATTTGATTATTTAATCTAGCTCTAGCCATACATCATTGGATTATTTAATCTAGCTCTAGCCATACATCATTGGATTATTTAATCTAGCTCTAGCCCTATTTCATTGGATTATTTAATCTAGCTCTAGCCATATATCATTAGATTATTTAATCTAGCTCTAGTCATATATCATTGGATTATTTAATCTAGCTCTAGCCATATATCATTGGATTATTTAATCTAGCTCTAGTCATATATCATTGGATTATTTAATCTAGCTCTAGTCATATATCATTGGATTATTTAATCTAGCTCTAGCCATATATCATTGGGATTATTTAATCTAGCTCTAGTCATACATAATTGGATTATTGAATCTAGCTCTAGTCATATATAATTGGATTATTTAATCTAGCTCTAGTCATATATCATTGGATTATTTAATCTTGCTCTAGTCATACATCATTGGATTATTTAATGTAGCTCTAGTGATATATAATTGGATTATTTATTCTAGCTCTAGCCATATATTATTGGATTATTTAATCAGCTCTAGTCATACATCATTTGATTATTTAATCTAGCTCTAGTGATATATAATTGGATTATTTAATCTAGCTCTAGCCATATATCATTGGATTATTTAATCTAGCTCTAACCATATATCATTGGATTATTTAATCTAGCTCTGGCCATGTATCATTGGATTATTTAATCTAGCTCTAGCCATATATCATTTGATTATTTAATCTAGCTCTAGCCATACATCATTGGATTATTTAATCTAGCTCTAGCCATACATCATTGGATTATTTAATCTAGCTGTAGCCATATATCATTGGATTATTTAATCTAGCTCTAGCCATATATCATTGGATTATTTAATCTAGCTCTAACCATATATCATTTGATTATTTAATCTAGCTCTAGTGATATACAATTGGATTATTTAATCTAGCTCTAGCCATATATAATTGGATTATTTAATCTAGCTCTAACCATATATCATTGGATTATTTAATCTAGCTCTGGCCATATATCATTGGATTATTTAATCTAGCTCTGGCCATATATCATTGGATTATTTAATCTAGCTCTAGTCATACATAATTGGATTATTTAATCTAGCTCTAGTCATATATCATTGGATTATTTAATCTAGCTCTAGCCATATATCTTTGTATTATTTAATCTAGCTCCAGCCATATAACATTGGATTATTTAATCTAGCTCTAGCCATACATCATTGGATTATTTAATCTAGCTCTAGCCTTATATCATTGGATTATTTAATCTAGCTCTAGCCATATATCATTTGATTATTTAATCTAGCTCTAGCCATACATCATTGGATTATTTAATCTAGCTCTAGCCATACATCATTGGATTATTTAATCTAGCTCTAGCCCTATTTCATTGGATTATTTAATCTAGCTCTAGCCATATATCATTGGATTATTTAATCTAGCTCTAGTCATATATCATTGGATTATTTAATCTAGCTCTAGTCATATATCATTGGATTATTTAATCTAGCTCTAGCCATATATCATTGGGATTATTTAATCTAGCTCTAGTCATACATTATTGGATTATTTAATCTAGCTCTAGTCATATATAATTGGATTATTTAATCTAGCTCTAGTCATATATCATTGGATTATTTAATCTTGCTCTAGTCATACATCATTGGATTATTTAATGTTGCTCTAGCCATATATTATTGGATTATTTAATCTAGCTCTAGTCATACATCATTTGATTATTTAATCTAGCTCTAGTGATATATAATTGGATTATTTAATCTAGCTCTAGCCATATATCATTGGATTATTTAATCAAGCTCTAACCATATATCATTGGATTATTTAATCTAGCTCTGGCCATGTATCATTGGATTATTTAATCTAGCTCTAGCCATATATCATTTGATTATTTAATCTAGCTCTAGCCATACATAATTGGATTATTTAATCTAGCTCTAGCCATACATCATTGGATTATTTAATCTAGCTCTAGCCATATATCATTGGATTATTTAATCTAGCTCTAGTCATATATCATTGGATTATTTAATCTAGCTCTAGCCATATATCATTGGATAATTTAATCTAGCTCTAGTCATATCTAGCTCTAGCCATATATCATTGGATAATTTAATCTAGCTCTAGTCATATATCATTGGATTATTTAATCTAGCTCTAGCCATATATCATTTGATTATTTAATCTAGCTCTAGCCATACATCATTGGATTATTTAATCTAGCTCTAGCCATACATCATTGGATTATTTAATCTAGCTCTAGCCCTATATCATTGGATTATTTAATCTAGCTCTAGCCATATATCATTGGATTATTTAATCTAGCTCTAGTCATATATCATTGGATTATTTAATCTAGCTCTAGCCATATATCATTGGATAATTTAATCTAGCTCTAGTCATATATCATTGGATTATTTAATCTAGCTCTAGTCATATATCATTGGATTATTTAATCTAGCTCTAGCCATATATCATTGAAATTATTTAATCTAGCTCTAGCCTTACATCATTGGATTATTTAATCTAGCTCTAGCCATATATCATTGGATTATTTAATCTAGCTCTAGTCATATATCATTGGATTATTTAATCTAGCTCTAGCCATATATCATTGGATTATTTAATCTAGCTCTAGCCATATATCATTGGATTATTTAATCTAGCTCTAACCATATATCATTGGATTATTTAATCTAGCTCTGGCCATATATCATTGGGTTATTTAATCTAGCTCTAGTCATACATAATTGGATTATTTAATCTAGCTCTAGTCATATATCATTGTTTATTTTATCTAGCTCTAGCCATATATCTTTGTATTATTTAATCTAGCTCTAGCCATATTTCATTGGATTATTTAATCTAGCTCTAGTCATATATCATTGGATTATTTAATCTAGCTCTAGTCATACATCATTGGATTATTTAATCTAGCTCTAGCCATATATCATAAGATTATTTAATCTAGCTCTGGCCATATATCATTGGATTATTTAATCTAGCTCTAGTCATACATAATTGGATTATTTAATCTAGCTCTAGCCCTATTTCATTGGATTATTTAATCTAGCTCTAGCCATATATCATTAGATTATTTAATCTAGCTCTAGTCATATATCATTGGATTATTTAATCTAGCTCTAGCCATATATCATTGGATTATTTAATCTAGCTCTAGTCATATATCATTGGATTATTTAATCTAGCTCTAGTCATATATCATTGGATTATTTAATCTAGCTCTAGCCATATATCATTGGGATTATTTAATCTAGCTCTAGTCATACATAATTGGATTATTTAATCTAGCTCTAGTCATATATAATTGGATTATTTAATCTAGCTCTAGTCATATATCATTGGATTATTTAATCTTGCTCTAGTCATACATCATTGGATTATTTAATGTAGCTCTAGTGATATATAATTGGATTATTTATTCTAGCTCTAGCCATATATTATTGGATTATTTAATCAGCTCTAGTCATACATCATTTGATTATTTAATCTAGCTCTAGTGATATATAATTGGATTATTTAATCTAGCTCTAGCCATATATCATTGGATTATTTAATCTAGCTCTAACCATATATCATTGGATTATTTAATCTAGCTCTGGCCATGTATCATTGGATTATTTAATCTAGCTCTAGCCATATATCATTTGATTATTTAATCTAGCTCTAGCCATACATCATTGGATTATTTAATCTAGCTCTAGCCATACATCATTGGATTATTTAATCTAGCTCCAGCCATATAACATTGGATTATTTAATCTAGCTCTAGCCATACATCATTGGATTATTTAATCTAGCTCTAGCCTTATATCATTGGATTATTTAATCTAGCTCTAGCCATATATCATTTGATTATTTAATCTAGCTCTAGCCATACATCATTGGATTATTTAATCTAGCTCTAGCCATACATCATTGGATTATTTAATCTAGCTCTAGCCCTATTTCATTGGATTATTTAATCTAGCTCTAGCCATATATCATTGGATTATTTAATCTAGCTCTAGTCATATATCATTGGATTATTTAATCTAGCTCTAGTCATATATCATTGGATTATTTAATCTAGCTCTAGCCATATATCATTGGGATTATTTAATCTAGCTCTAGTCATACATTATTGGATTATTTAATCTAGCTCTAGTCATATATAATTGGATTATTTAATCTAGCTCTAGTCATATATCATTGGATTATTTAATCTTGCTCTAGTCATACATCATTGGATTATTTAATGTTGCTCTAGCCATATATTATTGGATTATTTAATCTAGCTCTAGTCATACATCATTTGATTATTTAATCTAGCTCTAGTGATATATAATTGGATTATTTAATCTAGCTCTAGCCATATATCATTGGATTATTTAATCAAGCTCTAACCATATATCATTGGATTATTTAATCTAGCTCTGGCCATGTATCATTGGATTATTTAATCTAGCTCTAGCCATATATCATTTGATTATTTAATCTAGCTCTAGCCATACATAATTGGATTATTTAATCTAGCTCTAGCCATACATCATTGGATTATTTAATCTAGCTCTAGCCATATATCATTGGATTATTTAATCTAGCTCTAGTCATATATCATTGGATTATTTAATCTAGCTCTAGCCATATATCATTGGATAATTTAATCTAGCTCTAGTCATATCTAGCTCTAGCCATACATCATTGGATTATTTAATCTAGCTCTAGCCATATATCATTGGATTATTTAATCTAGCTCTAGTCATATATCATTGGATTATTTAATCTAGCTCTAGCCATATATCATTGGATTATTTAATCTAGCTCTAGCCATACATCATTGGATTATTTAATCTAGCTCTAGCCATATATCATTGGATTATTTAATCTAGCTCTAGTCATATATCATTGGATTATTTAATCTAGCTCTAGCCATATATCATTGGATTATTTAATCTAGCTCTAGCCATATATCATTTGATTATTTAATCTAGCTCTAGCCATACATCATTGGATTATTTAATCTAGCTCTAGCCATACATCATTGGATTATTTAATCTAGCTCTAGCCCTATATCATTGGATTATTTAATCTAGCTCTAGCCATATATCATTGGATTATTTAATCTAGCTCTAGTCATATATCATTGGATTATTTAATCTAGCTCTAGCCATATATCATTGGATAATTTAATCTAGCTCTAGTCATATATCATTGGATTATTTAATCTAGCTCTAGTCATATATCATTGGATTATTTAATCTAGCTCTAGCCATATATCATTGAAATTATTTAATCTAGCTCTAGCCTTACATCATTGGATTATTTAATCTAGCTCTAGCCATATATCATTGGATTATTTAATCTAGCTCTAGTCATATATCATTGGATTATTTAATCTAGCTCTAGCCATATATCATTGGATTATTTAATCTAGCTCTAGCCATATATCATTGGATTATTTAATCTAGCTCTAACCATATATCATTGGATTATTTAATCTAGCTCTGGCCATATATCATTGGGTTATTTAATCTAGCTCTAGTCATACATAATTGGATTATTTAATCTAGCTCTAGTCATATATCATTGTTTATTTTATCTAGCTCTAGCCATATATCTTTGTATTATTTAATCTAGCTCTAGCCATATTTCATTGGATTATTTAATCTAGCTCTAGTCATATATCATTGGATTATTTAATCTAGCTCTAGTCATACATCATTGGATTATTTAATCTAGCTCTAGCCATATATCATAAGATTATTTAATCTAGCTCTGGCCATATATCATTGGATTATTTAATCTAGCTCTAGTCATACATAATTGGATTATTTAATCTAGCTCTAGCCCTATTTCATTGGATTATTTAATCTAGCTCTAGCCATATATCATTAGATTATTTAATCTAGCTCTAGTCATATATCATTGGATTATTTAATCTAGCTCTAGCCATATATCATTGGATTATTTAATCTAGCTCTAGTCATATATCATTGGATTATTTAATCTAGCTCTAGTCATATATCATTGGATTATTTAATCTAGCTCTAGCCATATATCATTGGGATTATTTAATCTAGCTCTAGTCATACATAATTGGATTATTTAATCTAGCTCTAGTCATATATAATTGGATTATTTAATCTAGCTCTAGTCATATATCATTGGATTATTTAATCTTGCTCTAGTCATACATCATTGGATTATTTAATGTAGCTCTAGTGATATATAATTGGATTATTTATTCTAGCTCTAGCCATATATTATTGGATTATTTAATCAGCTCTAGTCATACATCATTTGATTATTTAATCTAGCTCTAGTGATATATAATTGGATTATTTAATCTAGCTCTAGCCATATATCATTGGATTATTTAATCTAGCTCTAACCATATATCATTGGATTATTTAATCTAGCTCTGGCCATGTATCATTGGATTATTTAATCTAGCTCTAGCCATATATCATTTGATTATTTAATCTAGCTCTAGCCATACATCATTGGATTATTTAATCTAGCTCTAGCCATACATCATTGGATTATTTAATCTAGCTCTAGCCATATATCATTGGATTATTTAATCTAGCTCTAGCCATATATCATTGGATTATTTAATCTAGCTCTAACCATATATCATTTGATTATTTAATCTAGCTCTAGTGATATACAATTGGATTATTTAATCTAGCTCTAGCCATATATCATTGGATTATTTAATCTAGCTCTAACCGTATATCATTGGATTATTTAATCTAGCTCTGGCCATATATCATTGGATTATTTAATCTAGCTCTGGCCATATATCATTGGATTATTTAATCTAGCTCTAGTCATACATAATTGGATTATTTAATCTAGCTCTAGTCATATATCATTGGATTATTTAATCTAGCTCTAGCCATATATCTTTGTATTATTTAATCTAGCTCCAGCCATATAACATTGGATTATTTAATCTAGCTCTAGCCATACATCATTGGATTATTTAATCTAGCTCTAGCCCTATTTCATTGGATTATTTAATCTAGCTCTAGTCATATATAATTGGATTATTTAATCTAGCTCTAGCCATATATCATTGGATTATTTAATCTAGCTCTAGCCATATATCATTGGATTATTTAATCTAGCTCTAACCATATATCATTGGATTATTTAATCTAGCTCTAGTGATATATTATTGGATTATTTAATCTAGCTCTAGTCATACATCATTTGATTATTTAATCTAGCTCTAGTGATATACAATTGGATTATTTAATCTAGCTCTTGCCATATATCATTGGATTATTTAATCTAGCTCTAACCATATATCATTGGATTATTTAATCTAGCTCTGGCCATATATCATTGGATTATTTAATCTGGTTCTGGCCATATATCATTGGATTATTTAATCTAGCTCTAGTCATACATAATTGGATTATTTAATCTAGCTCTAGTCATATATCATTGGATTATTTAATCTAGCTCTAGCCATATATCTTTGTATTATTTAATCTAGCTCTAGCCATATATCATTGGATTATTTAATCTAGCTCTAGCCATACATCATTTGATTATTTAATCTAGCTCTAGCCATACATCATTGGATTATTTAATCTAGCTCTAGCCATACATCATTGGATTATTTAATCTAGCTCTAGCCCTATGTCATTGGATTATTTAATCTAGCTCTAGCCATATATCATTAGATTATTTAATCTAGCTCTAGTCATATATCATTGGATTATTTAATCTAGCTCTAGCCATATATCATTGGATTATTTAATCTAGCTCTAGCCATATATCATTGGATTATTTAATCTAGCTCTAGTCATATATCATTGGATTATTTAATCTAGCTCTAGTCATATATCATTGGATTATTTAATCTAGCTCTAGCCATATATCATTGGGATTATTTAATCTAGCTCTAGTCATACATAATTGGATTATTTAATCTAGCTCTAGTCATATATAATTGGATTATTTAATCTAGCTCTAGTCATATATCATTGGATTATTTAATCTTGCTCTAGTCATACATCATTGGATTATTTAATGTAGCTCTAGTGATATATAATTGGATTATTTATTCTAGCTCTAGCCATATATTATTGGATTATTTAATCAGCTCTAGTCATACATCATTTCTAACCATATATCATTGGATTATTTAATCTAGCTCTGGCCATGTATCATTGGATTATTTAATTTAGCTCTAGCAATATACATTTTGATTATTTAATCTAGCTCTAGCCATACATCATTGGATTATTTAATCTAGCTCTAGCCATACATCATTGGATTATTTAATCTAGCTCTAGCCATATATCATTGGATTATTTAATCTAGCTCTAGTCATATATCATTGGATTTTTTAATCTAGCTCTAGTCATACATCATTGGATTATTTAATCTAGCTCTAGCCATATATCATAAGATTATTTAATCTTGCTCTGGCCATATATCATTGGATTATTTAATCTAGCTCTAGTCATACATAATTGGATTATTTAATCTAGCTCTAGTCATATATAATTGGATTATTTAATCTAGCTCTAGCCATATATCATTGGATTATTTAATCTAGCTCTAGCCATATATCATTGGATTATTTAATCTAGCTCTAACCATATATCATTGGATTATTTAATCTAGCTCTAGTGATATATTATTGGATTATTTAATCTAGCTCTAGTCATACATCATTTGATTATTTAATCTAGCTCTAGTGATATACAATTGGATTATTTAATCTAGCTCTAGCCATATATCATTGGATTATTTAATCTAGCTCTAACCATATATCATTGGATTATTTAATCTAGCTCTGGCCATATATCATTGGATTATTTAATCTAGCTCTAGCCATATATCATTGGATTATTTAATCTAGCTCTAGTCATACATAATTGGATTATTTAATCTAGCTCTAGTCATATATCATTGGATTATTTAATCTAGCTCTAGCCATATATCTTTGTATTATTTAATCTAGCTCTAGCCATATATCATTGGATTATTTAATCTAGCTCTAGCCATACATCATTGGATTATTTAATCTAGCTCTAGCCTTATATCATTGGATTATTTAATCTAGCTCTAGCCATATATCATTTGATTATTTAATCTAGCTCTAGCCATACATCATTGGATTATTTAATCTAGCTCTAGCCATACATCATTGGATTATTTAATCTAGCTCTAGCCCTATTTCATTTGATTATTTAATCTAGCTCTAACCATATATCATTGGATTATTTAATCTAGCTCTAGCCATATATCATTGGATTATTTAATCTAGCTCTAGCCATATATCATTGGATTATTTAATCTAGCTCTAACCATATATCATTGGATTATTTAATCTAGCTCTGGCTATATATCATTGGGTTATTTAATCTAGCTCTAGTCATACATAATTGGATTATTTAATCTAGCTCTAGTCATATATCATTGGATTATTTAATCTAGCTCTAGCCATATATCTTTGTATTATTTAATCTAGCTCTAGCCATATATAATTGGATTATTTAATCTAGCTCTAGTCATATATCATTGGATTATTTAATCTAGCTCTAGTCATACATCATTGGATTATTTAATCTAGCTCTAGCCATATATCATTGGATTATTTAATCTAGCTCTGGCCATATATCATTGGATTATTTAATCTAGCTCTAGTCATACATAATTGGATTATTTAATCTAGTTCTAGTCATATATCATTGGATTATTTAATCTAGCTCTAGCCATATATCATTGGATTATTTAATCTAGCTCTAGCCATATATCATTGGATTATTTAATCTAGCTCTAACCATATATCATTGGATTATTTAATCTAGCTCTAGTGATATATTATTGAATTATTTAATCTAGCTCTAGTCATACATCATTTGATTATTTAATCTAGCTCTAGTGATATACAATTGGATTATTTAATCTAGCTCTAGCCATATATCATTGGATTATTTAATCTAGCTCTAACCATATATCATTGGATTATTTAATCTAGCTCTGGCCATATATCATTGGATTATTTAATCTAGCTCTACCCATATATCATTGGATTGTTTAATCTAGCTCTAGCCATACATCATTGGATTATTTAATCTAGCTCTAGTCATATATCATTGGATTATTTAATCTAGCTCTAGTCATATATCATTGGATTATTTAATCTAGCTCTAGCCATATATCATTGGGATTATTTAATCTAGCTCTAGTCATACATAATTGTATTATTTAATCTAGCTCTAGTCATATATAATTGGATTATTTAATCTAGCTCTAGTCATATATCATTGGATTATTTAATCTTGCTCTAGTCATACATCATTGGATTATTTAATGTAGCTCTAGTGATATATAATTGGATTATTTATTCTAGCTCTAGCCATATATTATTGGATTATTTAATCAGCTCTAGTCATACATCATTTGATTATTTAATCTAGCTCTAGTGATATATAATTGGATTATTTAATCTAGCTCTAGCCATATATCATTGGATTATTTAATCTAGCTCTAACCATATATCATTGGATTATTTAATCTAGCTCTGGCCATGTATCATTGGATTATTTAATCTAGCTCTAGCCATATATCATTTGATTATTTAATCTAGCTCTAGCCATACATCATTGGATTATTTAATCTAGCTCTAGCCATATATCATTGGATTATTTAATCTAGCTCTAACCATATATCATTGGATTATTTAATCTAGCTCTGGCCATATATCATTGGGTTATTTAATCTAGCTCTAGTCATACATAATTGGATTATTTAATCTAGCTCTAGTCATATATCATTGGATTATTTAATCTAGCTCTAGCCATATATCTTTGTATTATTTAATCTAGCTCTAGCCATATATAATTGGATTATTTAATCTAGCTCTAGTCATATATCATTGGATTATTTAATCATTGGATTATTTAATCTAGCTCTAGCCATATATCATAAGATTATTTAATCTAGCTCTGGCCATATATCATTGGATTATTTAATCTAGCTCTAGTCATACATAATTGGATTATTTAATCTAGCTCTAGCCCTATTTCATTGGATTATTTAATCTAGCTCTAGCCATATATCATTAGATTATTTAATCTAGCTCTAGTCATATATCATTGGATTATTTAATCTAGCTCTAGCCATATATCATTGGATTATTTAATCTAGCTCTAGTCATATATCATTGGATTATTTAATCTAGCTCTAGTCATATATCATTGGATTATTTAATCTAGCTCTAGCCATATATCATTGGGATTATTTAATCTAGCTCTAGTCATACATAATTGGATTATTTAATCTAGCTCTAGTCATATATAATTGGATTATTTAATCTAGCTCTAGTCATATATCATTGGATTATTTAATCTTGCTCTAGTCATACATCATTGGATTATTTAATGTAGCTCTAGTGATATATAATTGGATTATTTATTCTAGCTCTAGCCATATATTATTGGATTATTTAATCAGCTCTAGTCATACATCATTTGATTATTTAATCTAGCTCTAGTGATATATAATTGGATTATTTAATCTAGCTCTAGCCATATATCATTGGATTATTTAATCTAGCTCTAACCATATATCATTGGATTATTTAATCTAGCTCTGGCCATGTATCATTGGATTATTTAATCTAGCTCTAGCCATATATCATTTGATTATTTAATCTAGCTCTAGCCATACATCATTGGATTATTTAATCTAGCTCTAGCCATACATCATTGGATTATTTAATCTAGCTCTAGCCATATATCATTGGATTATTTAATCTAGCTCTAGCCATATATCATTGGATTATTTAATCTAGCTCTAACCATATATCATTTGATTATTTAATCTAGCTCTAGTGATATACAATTGGATTATTTAATCTAGCTCTAGCCATATATCATTGGATTATTTAATCTAGCTCTAACCGTATATCATTGGATTATTTAATCTAGCTCTGGCCATATATCATTGGATTATTTAATCTAGCTCTGGCCATATATCATTGGATTATTTAATCTAGCTCTAGTCATACATAATTGGATTATTTAATCTAGCTCTAGTCATATATCATTGGATTATTTAATCTAGCTCTAGCCATATATCTTTGTATTATTTAATCTAGCTCCAGCCATATAACATTGGATTATTTAATCTAGCTCTAGCCATACATCATTGGATTATTTAATCTAGCTCTAGCCCTATTTCATTGGATTATTTAATCTAGCTCTAGTCATATATAATTGGATTATTTAATCTAGCTCTAGCCATATATCATTGGATTATTTAATCTAGCTCTAGCCATATATCATTGGATTATTTAATCTAGCTCTAACCATATATCATTGGATTATTTAATCTAGCTCTAGTGATATATTATTGGATTATTTAATCTAGCTCTAGTCATACATCATTTGATTATTTAATCTAGCTCTAGTGATATACAATTGGATTATTTAATCTAGCTCTTGCCATATATCATTGGATTATTTAATCTAGCTCTAACCATATATCATTGGATTATTTAATCTAGCTCTGGCCATATATCATTGGATTATTTAATCTGGCTCTGGCCATATATCATTGGATTATTTAATCTAGCTCTAGTCATACATAATTGGATTATTTAATCTAGCTCTAGTCATATATCATTGGATTATTTAATCTAGCTCTAGCCATATATCTTTGTATTATTTAATCTAGCTCTAGCCATATATCATTGGATTATTTAATCTAGCTCTAGCCATACATCATTTGATTATTTAATCTAGCTCTAGCCATACATCATTGGATTATTTAATCTAGCTCTAGCCATACATCATTGGATTATTTAATCTAGCTCTAGCCCTATGTCATTGGATTATTTAATCTAGCTCTAGCCATATATCATTAGATTATTTAATCTAGCTCTAGTCATATATCATTGGATTATTTAATCTAGCTCTAGCCATATATCATTGGATTATTTAATCTAGCTCTAGCCATATATCATTGGATTATTTAATCTAGCTCTAGTCATATATCATTGGATTATTTAATCTAGCTCTAGTCATATATCATTGGATTATTTAATCTAGCTCTAGCCATATATCATTGGGATTATTTAATCTAGCTCTAGTCATACATAATTGGATTATTTAATCTAGCTCTAGTCATATATAATTGGATTATTTAATCTAGCTCTAGTCATATATCATTGGATTATTTAATCTTGCTCTAGTCATACATCATTGGATTATTTAATGTAGCTCTAGTGATATATAATTGGATTATTTATTCTAGCTCTAGCCATATATTATTGGATTATTTAATCAGCTCTAGTCATACATCATTTCTAACCATATATCATTGGATTATTTAATCTAGCTCTGGCCATGTATCATTGGATTATTTAATTTAGCTCTAGCAATATACATTTTGATTATTTAATCTAGCTCTAGCCATACATCATTGGATTATTTAATCTAGCTCTAGCCATACATCATTGGATTATTTAATCTAGCTCTAGCCATATATCATTGGATTATTTAATCTAGCTCTAGTCATATATCATTGGATTTTTTAATCTAGCTCTAGTCATACATCATTGGATTATTTAATCTAGCTCTAGCCATATATCATAAGATTATTTAATCTTGCTCTGGCCATATATCATTGGATTATTTAATCTAGCTCTAGTCATACATAATTGGATTATTTAATCTAGCTCTAGTCATATATAATTGGATTATTTAATCTAGCTCTAGCCATATATCATTGGATTATTTAATCTAGCTCTAGCCATATATCATTGGATTATTTAATCTAGCTCTAACCATATATCATTGGATTATTTAATCTAGCTCTAGTGATATATTATTGGATTATTTAATCTAGCTCTAGTCATACATCATTTGATTATTTAATCTAGCTCTAGTGATATACAATTGGATTATTTAATCTAGCTCTAGCCATATATCATTGGATTATTTAATCTAGCTCTAACCATATATCATTGGATTATTTAATCTAGCTCTGGCCATATATCATTGGATTATTTAATCTAGCTCTAGCCATATATCATTGGATTATTTAATCTAGCTCTAGTCATACATAATTGGATTATTTAATCTAGCTCTAGTCATATATCATTGGATTATTTAATCTAGCTCTAGCCATATATCTTTGTATTATTTAATCTAGCTCTAGCCATATATCATTGGATTATTTAATCTAGCTCTAGCCATACATCATTGGATTATTTAATCTAGCTCTAGCCTTATATCATTGGATTATTTAATCTAGCTCTAGCCATATATCATTTGATTATTTAATCTAGCTCTAGCCATACATCATTGGATTATTTAATCTAGCTCTAGCCATACATCATTGGATTATTTAATCTAGCTCTAGCCCTATTTCATTGGATTATTTAATCTAGCTCTAACCATATATCATTGGATTATTTAATCTAGCTCTAGCCATATATCATTGGATTATTTAATCTAGCTCTAGCCATATATCATTGGATTATTTAATCTAGCTCTAACCATATATCATTGGATTATTTAATCTAGCTCTGGCTATATATCATTGGGTTATTTAATCTAGCTCTAGTCATACATAATTGGATTATTTAATCTAGCTCTAGTCATATATCATTGGATTATTTAATCTAGCTCTAGCCATATATCTTTGTATTATTTATTCTAGCTCTAGCCATATATAATTGGATTATTTAATCTAGCTCTAGTCATATATCATTGGATTATTTAATCTAGCTCTAGTCATACATCATTGGATTATTTAATCTAGCTCTAGCCATATATCATTGGATTATTTAATCTAGCTCTGGCCATATATCATTGGATTATTTAATCTAGCTCTAGTCATACATAATTGGATTATTTAATCTAGTTCTAGTCATATATCATTGGATTATTTAATCTAGCTCTAGCCATATATCATTGGATTATTTAATCTAGCTCTAGCCATATATCATTGGATTATTTAATCTAGCTCTAACCATATATCATTGGATTATTTAATCTAGCTCTAGTGATATATTATTGAATTATTTAATATAGCTCTAGTCATACATCATTTGATTATTTAATCTAGCTCTAGTGATATACAATTGGATTATTTAATCTAGCTCTAGCCATATATCATTGGATTATTTAATCTAGCTCTAACCATATATCATTGGATTATTTAATCTAGCTCTGGCCATATATCATTGGATTATTTAATCTAGCTCTACCCATATATCATTGGATTGTTTAATCTAGCTCTAGCCATACATCATTGGATTATTTAATCTAGCTCTAGTCATATATCATTGGATTATTTAATCTAGCTCTAGTCATATATCATTGGATTATTTAATCTAGCTCTAGCCATATATCATTGGGATTATTTAATCTAGCTCTAGTCATACATAATTGGATTATTTAATCTAGCTCTAGTCATATATAATTGGATTATTTAATCTAGCTCTAGTCATATATCATTGGATTATTTAATCTTGCTCTAGTCATACATCATTGGATTATTTAATGTAGCTCTAGTGATATATAATTGGATTATTTATTCTAGCTCTAGCCATATATTATTGGATTATTTAATCAGCTCTAGTCATACATCATTTGATTATTTAATCTAGCTCTAGTGATATATAATTGGATTATTTAATCTAGCTCTAGCCATATATCATTGGATTATTTAATCTAGCTCTAACCATATATCATTGGATTATTTAATCTAGCTCTGGCCATGTATCATTGGATTATTTAATCTAGCTCTAGCCATATATCATTTGATTATTTAATCTAGCTCTAGCCATACATCATTGGATTATTTAATCTAGCTCTAGCCATATATCATTGGATTATTTAATCTAGCTCTAACCATATATCATTGGATTATTTAATCTAGCTCTGGCCATATATCATTGGGTTATTTAATCTAGCTCTAGTCATACATAATTGGATTATTTAATCTAGCTCTAGTCATATATCATTGGATTATTTAATCTAGCTCTAGCCATATATCTTTGTATTATTTAATCTAGCTCTAGTCATACATAATTGGATTATTTAATCTAGCTCTAGTCATATATAATTGGATTATTTAATCTAGCTCTAGTCATATATCATTGGATTATTTAATCTTGCTCTAGTCATACATCATTGGATTATTTAATGTAGCTCTAGTGATATATAATTGGATTATTTATTCTAGCTCTAGCCATATATTATTGGATTATTTAATCAGCTCTAGTCATACATCATTTGATTATTTAATCTAGCTCTAGTGATATATAATTGGATTATTTAATCTAGCTCTAGCCATATATCATTGGATTATTTAATCTAGCTCTAACCATATATCATTTGATTATTTAATCTAGCTCTAGCCATACATCATTGGATTATTTAATCTAGCTCTAGCCATACATCATTGGATTATTTAATCTAGCTCTAGCCATATATCATTGGATTATTTAATCTAGCTCTAGTCATATATCATTGGATTATTTAATCTAGCTCTAGCCATATATCATTGGATTATTTAATCTAGCTCTAGCCATATATCATTGGGATTATTTTATCTAGCTCTAGCCTTACATCATTGGATTATTTAATCTAGCTCTAGTGATATATCATTGGATTATTTAATCTAGCTCTAGCCATACATCATTGGATTATTTAATCTAGCTCTAGTCATATATCATTGGATTATTTAATCTAGCTCTAGCCATATATCATTGGATTATTTAATCTAGCTTTAGCCATATATCATTGGATTATTTAATCTAGCTCTAACCATATATCATTGGATTATTTAATCTTGCTCTAGTGATATATTATTGGATTATTTAATCTAGCTCTAGTCATACATCATTTGATTATTTAATCTAGCTCTAGTGATATATAATTGGATTATTTAATCTAGCTCTAGCCATATATCATTGGATTATTTAATCTAGCTCTAACCATATATCATTGGATTATTTAATCTAGCTCTGGCCATATATCATTGGGTTATTTAATCTAGCTCTAGTCATACATAATTGGATTATTTAATCTAGCTCTAGTCATATATCATTGGATTATTTAATCTAGCTCTAGCCATATATCTTTGTATTATTTAATCTAGCTCTAGCCATATATCATTGGATTATTTAATCTAGCTCTAGTCATATATCATTGGATTATTTAATCTAGCTCTAGTCATACATCATTGGATTATTTAATCTAGCTCTAGCCATATATCATTGGATTATTTAATCTAGCTCTGGCCATATATCATTGGATTATTTAATCTAGCTCTAGTCATACATAATTGGATTATTTAATCTAGCTCTAGTCATATATCATTGGATTATTTAATCTAGCTCTAGTCATACATAATTGGATTATTTAATCTAGCTCTAGTCATATATCATTGGATTATTTAATCTAGCTCTAGTCATACATCATTTGATTATTTAATCTAGCTCTAGTGATATATAATTGGATTATTTAATCTAGCTCTAACCATATATCATTGGATTATTTAATCTAGCTCTAACCATATATCATTGGATTATTTAATCTAGCTCTGGCCATATATCATTGGATTATTTAATCTAGCTCTAGTCATATATCATTGGATTATTTAATCTAGCTCTAGTGATATATTATTGGATTATTTAATCTAGCTCTAGTCATACATCATTTGATTATTTAATCTAGCTCTAGTGATATATAATTGGATTATTTAATCTAGCTCTAACCATATATCATTGGATTATTTAATCTAGCTCTAACCATATATCATTGGATTATTTAATCTAGCTCTGGCCATATATCATTGGATTATTTAATCTAGCTCTGGCAATATATCATTGGATTATTTAATCTAGCTCTAGTCATACATAATTGGATTATTTAATCTAGCTCTAGTCATATATCATTGGATTATTTAATCTAGCTCTAGTCATATATCATTGGATTATTTAATCTTGCTCTAGTCATACATCATTGGATTATTTAATGTAGCTCTAGTGATATATAAGTGGATTATTTATTCTAGCTCTAGCCATATATTATTGGATTATTTAATCTAGCTCTAGTCATACATCATTTGATTATTTAATCTAGCTCTAGTGATATATAATTGGATTATTTAATCTAGCTCTAGCCATATATCATTGGATTATTTAATCTAGCTCTAACCATATATCATTGGATTATTTAATCTAGCTCTGGCCATGTATCATTGGATTATTTAATCTAGCTCTGGCCATATATCATTGGATTATTTAATCTAGCTCTAGTCATACATAATTGGATTATTTAATCTAGCTCTAGTCATATATCATTGGATTATTTAATATAGCTCTAGCCATACATCATTGGATTATTCAATCTAGCTCTAGCCATATATCTTTGTATTATTTAATCTAGCTCTAGCCATACATATTTGTATTATTTAATCTAGCTCTAGCCATATATCATTGGATAACTTAATCGACCTCTAGTCATACATCATTGCATTATTTAATCTAGCTCTAGCCATATATCTTTGTATTATTTAATCTAGCTCTAGCGATATATCATTGGGATTGGATAACATAAACAAAAACTGGTTGCACCAATGGATGGATATAAAGATCAAATGAGTAAAGAAATATATATGGAATAAATAATAAATAAACATATAAAGTCCAATACGCACAGTCCAATAATCAAAATTCCAGCTGCTTTTAAATTCGTGATAGGTATCAGTTTGATTCGGGTGCTTGTCAACCCATGTAAAAAGATACAAAGTAAAAGATAATAGTGCAGACTGTTTAAGCAGGGAGATAAAACCTCAATAATAATAATTGGAATTGTACTCACATTTCGTAGAGCTTAAACAAGCTCTAAGTAAAATAGCTTGGAGCAGTACAATTTCCACTGATGGCTATAACACTCTGAAGATCAGTGTCTCAGTGTGTACAGATGGTTATATAAAAATCAAAGATATATACAATAGTGCTCATTGTAAGTGCAATTGGATAAAGGTTGTCTGATGAATCCCATTTTCTTTTAGATCAGATGGATGGCTGGTGCATGTGCGTCTTTTACCTGGGGAAGAGATGACAGAACATTACACTCAGGGCCGTCTTTAATTTTGATTGGACCCTGGGCAAGCATTTACTTGGGCCCCCCTGACTACATATAGATACACACAAATACACTACCTGACACACATGCAGATACACACTGACTGCATATAGATACACACAAGAACATACAGATACACACAGACACTGACACACACATAGACACACACACAGATTCAAACACTGACATACATGCAGATACAAAAGGTACACACACTGACTACATTAGATACACCGACACACACATTGACACACATACAGACACACATGCAGATATACAGATACAAACACTGACACATACAGATACACACACACAAACACAAATGGACAACATACAGATACAGAGACACATTCTGACAGACGTACTGACACAGACAGCTATACAGAAACACACATACACAAAGACATACTGAACCACACAGACATACAGATACACTGACAGACATACTGGCACATATACACACAGACAGATGGACATACTGAAACACACATACACTGACTGACATATTGACAAACACAGACATACAGAACCACACTGACAGACTCACACATAGACATTCTGTCACACACACACACAGACAGACTCATGCACACACAGACATACTGACACAGAGACAGACATTCTGGCACACATACACACAACAGACATACTGAAACACATACACACAGACACTGAGTGACAAACACACATACCGACATACTGACACACTGACAGACATTCTGGCACACAGACAGACTGAAACACATACACACGGACACTGAGAGACAAACACACACACAGACATACTGACACACTGACAGACATACTGACACACTGACAGACATTCTGGCACACAGACAGACTGAAACACATACACACAGACACTGAGAGACAAACACACACACAGACATACTGGCACACTGACAGACATTCTGGCGCACACACACACACACATACAGACATACTGACACACTGACAGACATTCTGGCACACATACACACAGACAGACATACTGAACCACACATACATTGACAGACTCACACACACACAGACATACTGACACACTGGCACACATACACACAGACAAACATACTGAAACACACATACACACAGATAGACATACATATATACTGACACTGACACACACACACACACACACACACTCAGACATTCATGCAAAATGTGATAACCACCCTCCAGTTTCTTACCTTTTCCTGCAGGGTGGCTTCCCTGGGGTCCAGTGGGCTGGCTGGGGTGGCTGGGAGTTAAGCTCTCGCTCTCTCCCGGCCTGGCCCCCTTCTGAGCAGCTGGTCCTCCTTCCTCCCGCGTGGTTCCGGTTTCTGTGGGAGGAAGTGACGCGCGGCGGTCACTTCCTCCCAGACGGCTGCCAAAAAGCAAGTGCCCGGTCGCGCTGTTAAAGCGCCACCGCGCCCGACCGGGCCCCTGCTGACACAGGCCCACCGGGTGGCCCTAAGTGCTTGGGCCACCCGATGGGCCCCCATAGTTTGCGGGCCGGGGCAAACGGAGCAGCTTTCTTGGGCCCCCCAGCAGGGACAGGGCCCGGGGCAGCTGCCCTGTTTGCCCCGCGTTAAAGATGGCCCTGATTACACTATGGGAAGAAGGCAGGCCGGGAGAGACAGTGTTATGCTCTGGGCAATGTTCTGCTGAGAAACCTTGAGTCCTGGAATTCATGTGGATGTTTATTTCACACGTACCACCTACCTTGAGATTTTTACAGACGAGGTCACATCTTCATGGCAATTTCGTTCCCTGATGGCAGTGGTCTCTTTCAGAAGGATACTGCACCTTGCCAAACTGCAAAAATTGTTCATTATTGGTTTGAGGAACATGACAAAGAGTTCAAGGTGTTGCTTTGGTCTACAAATTCCCCAGAGCTCAATCTGATTGAGCATCTGTGGGATGTGCTGGAACAGCAAGTCCCCACCTCTTAACCTGCATGACTTAAAGGATCTGCTGCTAATGTCTTGGTGGCAGATATCACAGGACACATTCAGAGGTCTTGTGGAGTCCATGCTTCAATGTAACCACGAGGGGAGTTAAAACCCCTTCAGCCTCTTACCTGAATCCAGCACGATGTCCCTCGGTGCTGGTACAGGCTCTGCCCACGCTCCTCCCCTGCCGACATCAGCCGGCGAGGGATACCTAATGCGCATGTGCAGCTTTCCTATGAGGAAAATCTGACGCTGGGGGTCCGTGAGGACATCCAGCCTCAGATAACGGACCAAAAGTCAGTTTTGATTCCGGAAGCGCCCCCAGTGGCTGTCTGGTAGAAAGCCACAGAGGGCAGACTTAGTGCTGCAATGTAACATTGTTCTCTGGAACTGCAATGCTTTACATTGCAGCACTAGGTTCAAAAGGGTCACAGCGCCCAGTCCACTTCAATTAGCCTACAGTGTCCCTTTAAATTCATGTTTGTATTCCTAACACTATGGGGTTCCTTTAACTGTATAACTGAGATAGGATTTTATAAAACAGACATTTTTACACACTTACTGGGGATACCTAGGATGGGGTACTGTTATAGTGAGATTTATAGGGAAGTACCATTACTTACTCCCTGGCCCTCAGTCCTGATCCCGGACATTGCTGCGGGGTGCAGGAATCCATTTACAGGAAGCCGCCAGGAAATTGAGCATTTTATTTTTATTGCCGGTTGTGTGAGTTTACAAGGCAATGGAATTGTTCAGGTTCAGCTCACAGGGAAGTCCTTACTTTTTATAAGCAGTGTGTATTGTTCTGCCCCACCTAGCACTGGCTGCCAGTAACTAGCTAGAGATGTTTGCTGTACACATGGACAAAACACAGAGTATACTGAGAGCCCTGGAATACACAGCTAGCAGGTACCACACTGCGTATACTGACTCCTCTGGCATATACAGAGTATACTGAAAGCCAGCGGGTACCACACTGAGTATACTGACTCCTCTGGTATATACAGAGTATACTGAAAGCCAGCGGGTACCACACTGAGTATACTGACTCCTCTGGTATATACAGAGTATACTGAAAGCCAGCGGGTACCACACAGAGTTTACTGACTCTTCTGGTATATACAGAGTATACTGAAAGCCAGCGGGTACCACACTGCGTATACTGATTCCTCTGGTATATACGGAGGATACTAAAAGTAAGTGGGGACCACACTGCGTATACTGACTCCTCTGGTATATACGGAGTATACTGAAAGCCAGCGGGTATCACACAGCGTATACTGACTCTTCTGGTATATACGGAGTATACTGACAGCCCTGATATCCACAGGGAGGTGTGCAGACTGCCCGCACAGGTACACACAGAGTATATTGGATGAAACTGTGAAGCTCAGGATATGGCAGGTGAGTTTGTCCCCGTTGTGCTATTTCTCAGGATTCCACAGACAGACCTGCAGAGTTCACTGTTAATTCTAAGGAGAGCTTATGGTAAAGCTGCTGAGTTCCTGCCAAACAGATCAATTTATTAGAAATTTTTACCCGAAATATCCAAAATGGAATAAATGTCCCACTCTGATATTTTGGCCATTGTCAGTTCCCCAGTATTCCAGTTTGGTGAATCGTTTTATCGGTGAATCATATATCAGCTGAGGTTTTCACACTCTAATCTCTGTGCCAGGTCGGATTTATCAATGTCTGTGGATGTTCTAATAATGTCGACGAGAGACTGTTTATTTAAATATTGTGAGTTTCATTATAAATGTGAGTAACATGTTTTGTTGAGAATCGCATTATATCCTGCCTTGTAACTATGTGTTAAATCAATAAATAATCACTGGGAAAGCAGTTTTAGAATTTACTGACTAACCCCGGCACAGTTTCATCCCACGTCTCATTATTCACGAATTATCCTGAACGGTATTTGGACCATTTGTAATAGTTTGTTTCTTTTGATATTTTGATTTATAAAAAATATTTTCACATTCAAATGTTAGAGGTTTGTGGATTAAGTTGGTGCTACATCAATGCCTATAATATAATAATAATAATAATAATAATAATAATAATAATAACACTGCATCAGGCTCCAACAACCTCCAGTGTGCCAACTCCAATGGATTGCCACTCATATTCTGCTTGGCCAGTGCATTGCAGGGAAGCAGAATGTCTGTCCTTGCTCTCTATGTAACAGAATTCATAATGATCCCTCAATTTGGATTAAATATGTAAATGTGGTGATCTGGAAGGGATTAGAGGAGAATAGCTGGTTTTACACTGTAAGCAGTGTGTTGTGTTGATAAGTCGTTTTCAGAATATTTCTAACACCCAATACACAGTGTGTCTCATTCAAGAATGTTTTATAACTAATTCCAACTCAGCTGTGCAAGTCGCTATTCACAGCCACAAAAGGCAAACAATCCCCTTTCCTGGTGTTTGTGCAGTTATTGGGGGCTATAAAGTTTACAGTTTGTGTCTGAACAAGCTCAGGGCTTCCTTTATAATTCCCTTCCTTAAAACAAACCGCTTTCTGTCTTCATCAACGTCGAATTGCTGCATTTACTGTAACGCTTTATACAAACAGAGCTAATAACTCAATATCTATAAACAAAGGAAATGGCAAAATATTGCTGGGAATTGTAATAAAAGTCCACAGAAATCTTAAAAAAAAAAAAAATTATAAAAATGTTATGCAAAGAACAAGGATTCAGACGGGGGAGCAAAAGGGAGGGGGGGGGATTTTCTGTATAAATTACTGTTTACGGATACCTAAAAATGATTAATAGTAATGAATATAATACAACGAGACTTTGTAGGGATCCAGCAGGTACTTCTAGAAATGCAGATTCCCAAAATGTAAACATAATGCCGTAAACAATGAATGAAGTTTTTACAAAAACTAACTAGCAAATAATTAATTCATAATTCATTCTTTCATATTAAGTGCACCCACATTTATTGGATATCATTTTATTCATAAGAAACAGGGCTTTCATTTCACATCAAATCGTTAAATATGTAACATAATTTAATAGAAATAAAATCTAAAAACAAGTGTGAGAAATTAAGACATTTGGTTACGGTTTAAGTCCTACATGGCATTTTAACTGTGAATATCATAATATTGTGAGCTTTTACTGCAATAAATTATACATATTTGAGTTCAGCGATGCCTCACAAGTACAACAGTGCCCCCCCTGTACGGATTTATAGTGTTTTGAAAAGTTACAGGTTAAAGTATAGGGCTTTCCCATTTTAAATTTTTACACCTTGAAATTTGTCAGATTAGTAATGTTGCCTTTGAGACCATATGGCAGCCCACGAATGAGAATTACCCCATCATGGCATACCACTTTCAAAAGTAGACAACCCAGGGTATTCAGAATGAGGTATGACCAATGAGGTAGTCACAAAACATGATCAAAATTAGTGTTCATATTTGATTTTTGAATTTTTCCCACACAAACGGCATACAATGATATTACCATTGTGATATATTTTACTGTTTTGAAACACTCATAGTTGTGTTCAACGAAGTCCCCCAAGTACAATAGCACCCCCCCATGCCCTCCCCCCGTCCCCCTCCCCCTCCCCTCCCCCTCCCCTCCCCCTCCCCTCCCCCTCCCCTCCCCCCGTACCCCTCCCCTCCCCCTCCCCCTCCCCTCCCCTCCCCTCCCCCCGTCCCTCTCCCCTCCCCCCCTCCCCTCCCCCCGTTCCCCTCCCCTCCCCCCCCCCTGCCCATGTACAGGTTTTATGGTATTATGGAATGTTATAGCTTTAAATATAAAACTTCCAAATTAAATTATCTGGACTTTCTGCCTGGGTTGTCAGGTAGGTCCAACAAATTGTAATTAATAAAATGTCTTAATTATGTAAAACGATTACATCAATATACATGTAGAAGTTATATATAAAAGTTATATATATAATTTCATTCTAATTGTATTTTGAGATTATATATATATATATGCGGCGTTAAGGAGTTCAAGATATTTCATGCTTCTACTTCAAGAAGGATCATAGAACAGTCACCTCAAAAGTAAATTTTAATATTAGAATCCTTTCATCGAGTTTTGAATTGAAATAGATTTTTAAATGAAATAAATGTAAAAAAATTAAAAACACATCCCCTCCTTTAGTGTATGGCAGGATCTTTCAGTCATAAAGAGCCTCCCCCCCCCCCCCCCCCTTCACTCCCCACTAATCTTGGTAAATATGAGTAAAGAAGGCTGTGAAAATTGTCTTTATTGTTTAACCTTTTCACTTTTTGTTAAAAAATACACAAAAATAATCTGCTCTAATGCATATCTAACAATTGCAAGCACAGCAAGGGCTTGAATTACAAATGTATGGGTGGACCTATAATTAACACCTCTATGACTTCAAAGAGGAGAATATGTTTGAAGTATATTCCCATTAATATTTAAATGTTTTAGTACCCCTTGGTGACTAGGAACAGGAAATTGTTCAACCATGACTTGTGTCACAGGGATATGAATATAAGGTAACACATAGGCCAAATTCCCTTAGTCATTCGTCACAATAGGCAAGACCATGGGAGATAGCTGTGATGTGCGGCAAAAAGTTTCTGAGCTTCACAAAAATGGGGAGTGGCTATAAGAAAATAGCAAAGGCATTGAAAATGCCCGTTTCCACCATCAGGTCAATAATTAAGAAGTTCCAGTCAACTGAAAATGTTATGAATGAACCTGGAAGAGGACGTCTCTCTATAGCGTCTTAATGCACAGTGAAGAGGATGATTTGGGTGGCTAAAAAATCTCAAAGCATCACAGCTGGAGAAATACCGAAGCTCGTTGTGTCTTGTGGTCAGAAAGTCTACAAACCTACAATCCGTCACTTGGATATTCCGGCAGGACAAACATCAAAATCAACACAAAAATGGTTTACTGACCTGCCGTGGCCATCCCAGTCCCCTGACTTGAACCCCATAGAAAACCTGTGGGGTGACCTCAATAGAAGAGTCCATCAGCATTAACTTGGAAATTTGAAGGATCTGTTGAGATTCTATATCGAGGAATGGTCTCGGTCCTTTGCCATGTATTGTCCATTCTCATCAGGCATTTTAGGAAGACTCATAGCTCTTATCCTGGGAGATAGCACAATTGTTCCGCACCTATATTTAACAAATATTATGTTTTTATAAACCTATGTTGTGTTTAAAATGGTTTGATATCCATGAGAGCAGAGTATTTTTGTGTATTTTTTTAACAAATTATCTAAACGGCAATTCACAGCCTTTTTGGCTCATATTTCCAAAGGGTGCCAATATTAGTGGAGGGCACTGTACGTTCATCTTGGGTCAGACAGTGTTTGAAAACTGATGGTTAGTCTCTATAATCTCTATAGTTAGTCTCTATGGTCTTCCCCGCTTCACTCTCTGCAGAGAAGCATGTAAACCATAGAGACTAACTCGGTTTTCAAACACTGCCTGACCCAAGGTGCATGTATATGGCTGAAGGATGCTGTCATAGACTTAAGATAGGGATGGGTTTCTAATTTTTTTGACATTTAGTTAATTTAAAAAAAAATCTATTTCCTTTTAAAATTTGATGAAAGGCTTATTATATTGTAAATAGCTTTAAGGTTACCGTTGTCCTTTAAGTCTAACCGGCGTCACAATGCACAATTACACAAGTGGCACATCATGTAGTCTAAAACAGAACGCCAAGCAGAGTAACACTGACTGCTCCCTCCCATATACAAATATTCAGAGGGGTGTGCAATAGCCAAGTAGTTTAAACAAAATGGTACCAGCCAGTCCTATGCTCTGCACAATGAGATCACTGCCCTCGGCTCACTCCCAGGTCCCAGAACAAAGAGCAAGAGTTGATGTGTGATGGCCAGACAGAGTAATGTACACTGGCCATAGTAAAACAAGAATCCAGCGTGTGCACCCGCCTGTGGGAATAGATCTGGTGTTGAGTTTGTGCCCTTTGTAGCACCTGTGCAACCCAAGTGCAGAAGGGAGGAAAGTAGGAGATGGCCCAGGAGACATGGAACATGGGTGGAGGGTCCAGCTGCACTGCGCACTACGCACATTCGGGGGAGCTACTATGTAAGGGTCATTTAGAGAGTGGGATTATCAGTACTATAGCAGAGTGTTCAGAGCTCCACTCCTATATTCAGAGAGGGGGGGGGGGGGCAGTGAAATGTGTTTTCTATATGTCTCATGAAACATGAAAAAAAACTGCTACAAAATGTTTTTTTTTTTTTTGTAAATTGCTTTATTTTAGAAATATATGATTTTATGGGCATTATTCTCAATGCAGACAGTCTTTTTTATATTCTCTTGCCAATTTCAGTACTGCTAGTAATATCTTCATGGTCTGTACAAATATAAACATGGAATTTGACCATTTTTATTTATCTATTTTTGTCAGAACCTACTGTATGTGAGAAACATTGTATTTGTGTTTTACATTTTAGAGACTGAGATATAGAAAATATTGTAAGATAAAGGGCACTATGTACTGCCTAACGCTTTTCATTCCCCAAATATTTCTACAAAGGCTGATTGAATTAATAAATAATAAAACTTTAGTAAATTTGTCTAATTTTAAAGGGACTCTATAGTCACCATATAAAAGCAAGAAAGACAGGTCCCCCAGCCTTCCTTCTTGCTTTTATATGTACTTTCATTTATTAAAAATAAATTTCGAGGTGTTTTTATATTAAAAACTTACCTCCGTTCCAGCGCCGAGCTCCCCGCTAGGCCGCGCCCCCTTTTTCGTCAAAATGACGAAATCGCGGGGCCCAATGGGACGGCTTCGCGCTGCACCAATCGCGTTCTTCATAGAGCGGCATTGAATGCCGCCCTATGAAGAACCTGAGCGCTTTACCGCGCATGTGCGCGGAATGCGCGTTCGCGAGCTGAGCTGTCTGACTGACAGCTCAGCTCGCTTTCTAAAATTATCAATAAGGGGGGGGACCTACTGTCCCCCCCCGGCCCCCACCCCTGTGCGGCGGGTGGGGGCCCTAAATACAAAGGGGGGGGGACCCTAGTTAACCCTCCCCCCCCCCCAAAAAAAATATCTCCCTACCTACCCCCCCTCACCCTAAAAATAATGAGGGGGGACCATTAACTAAAAACCTGTAAAAAAAGAAAAAATGAGATAAAATCAACTTACCATTCGATGTTTTCTTTCTTCTAAAATCTTCTTTCTTCAGCCCCAAAAAAGGCCAAATAAAAATCCATAATAACCGACGCAATAAAAAAAAAAAAAAAAAACGAGAGCAAAAAAAAATAATCCATCTTCACCCATGGAGGGCTCCGCGCAGACTGAGCTCCGCAGGGCGGGGGAAGGCTTATAAAGCCTTGCCCCGCCCTGCAATTATGCTAAGAACACTCTGATTGGTGGGTTTAAGCCAATCAGAGTGCTCTTTGTCATTTTACAAGCGTGGGAAAGTTCTTTGGAATTTTCCCACGCTTGTAAAATGACACAGAGCACTGTGATTGGATGGATTTCAAGCCATCCAATCACAGTGCTCTTTGTCATTTTACAAGCGTGGGAAAGTTCTTTGGAATTTTCCCACGCTTGTAAAATGACAAAGAGCACTCTGATTGGCTTAAACCCACCAATCAGAGTGTTCTTAGCCTAATTGCAGGGCGGGGCAAGGCTTTATAAGCCTTCCCCCGCCCTGCGGAGCTCAGTCTGCGCGGAGCCCTCCATGGGTGAAGATGGATTATTTTTTTTGCGCTCGGGTTTTTTTTTTTTTTTTTTTATTCCGTCGGTTATTATGGATTTTTATTTGGCCTTTTTTGGGGCTGAAGAAAGAAGATTTTAGAAGAAAGAAAACATCGAATGGTAAGTTGTTTTTATCTTATTTTTTTTTTCTTTACAGGTTTTTAGTTAAAGGGTCCCCCCTCATTATTTTTAGGGTGAGGGGGGTAGGTAGGGAGATAAGTTTTTTTTGGGGGAGGGGGGGTGGGGGGGAGAGGGTTAACTAGGGTCCCCACCCCCTTTGTATTTAGGGCCCCCACCCACCGCTCAGGGGTGGGGGCCGGGGGGGGACAATAGGTCCCCCCCTATTGATAATTTTAGGGCCCCCACCCACCGCTCAGGGGTGGGGGCCGGGGGGGGGGCAGTAGGTCCCCCCCCTTATTGTGAATTTTAGGGCCCCCACCCGCCGCACAGGGGTGGGGGCCGGGGGGGGGGACAGTAGGTCCCCTCCCTATTGTGAATTTTAGGGCCCCCACCCACCGCTAAGGGGTGGGGGCCGGGGGGGGGACAGTAGGTCCCCCCCTTATTTTTTATTTTAGGGCCCCCACCCGCCGCACAGGGGTGGGGGCCGGGGGGGGACAGTAGCCCCCCCCCCTTATTGTGAATTTTAGGGCCCCCACCCGCCGCACAGGGGTGGGGGCCGGGGGGGGACAGTAGGTCCCCTCCCTATTGTGAATTTTAGGGCCCCCACCCGCCGCACAGGGGTGGGGGCCGGGGGGGGGCAGTATGTCCCCCCCTTATTTTTTATTTTAAGGCCCCCACCCACCGCACAGGGGTGGGGGCCGGGGGGGGACAATAGGTCCCCCCTTATTGATAATTTTAGGGCCCCCACCCGCCGCACAGGGGTGGGGGCCGGGGGGGCAGTATGTGCCCCCCTTATTTTTAGGGCCCCCACCCACCGCTCAGGGGTGGGTCCGGGCGGGGGGAGGAGAGTAGGTCCACCCCCCCCCCCTTCAACCACTATTGTGGCCGGACAGCATCCCTGTGGGTTCGGGCTTCAGCTGTCAGCTGAAGCCACGCCCACAGCAGTGCTGACAGGCTGTCAGCACACAAAGCGCGTTCACAGTGCTTTGTGTGCTGATAGCCCGTCTGATGCATTCACCCAGAATGCATCGGACGAGAGGCCTTTTTAGGGCCTCTGAACTCGGAAGTCCCTCTGGTGGCCGTCTGATTGACTGCAACAAGAGGTGTTCCAAGCTTCTAATGTAAACACTGCATTTTCTCAGAAAATACAGTGCTTACAAAAAAAAGGCTCCGGGTAGCTGTAGCACTCACCTAAACAACCTCATTAAGCTGAAGTTGTTCAGGTGACTATAGTGTCCCTTTAATTTGTAAGTTTGTCTAAAAAGCAATATATACACAGAGAATTGGAGTTTTATTATATGTTTATACGCCAGCTATGCATTCCTTGCTTCAAACACATGTGAAGCGTAAGGTTAGTTCACAGAACCACTGCTTGGTAACGAATGGGTTAATAAAAGATTTGTTGCGGTCATGTTAATAACTTCGACCCATGAATTGGTTCCCTGTGAAGAGAACTGTGTCCGTTGTATGTTCCATTCTGTGTACTGCAATGAGAGGTGCACACTGGCATGACATTACTTAACAGCTCTCTATAAACTGTTAGAGCATATGGTCAGTTTTTTATCTAAAGGGTTAATCCAAGCACCATCACCACTTCTATGATTTGTAGTGGTCATGGTGCCTGGAGTCTGTATGTTCAGTGTTCTAGTATGAAAGTTTAACCCCTTTGCTGCTAGAGATTTAACTCCACCTGCGAACCTTCCTTAATGCTTTATTCTTGTACAAAACACAGTGCCGTTTTTTTCACTCTGCAAATAAACCATTTAACAGAGAGCTGAATGCTTCCTTATTAAGTCCCGTGGCTGCTGTCGCTTGTTCAGCTTGTTTTGATATGCGTCCAGACTTGTAATGACTTGAATCCCAGCTTACAGATAATTCCTGCCTCCTATTAATTGATTACCATGCTTGGCTGGCCTCATATCAGTAGAAACGATTCCTTCAATTCCAGTTTTTTCTGATGTCTTCGCTGAGGTCATGACTTGTTCTCCTTTTCAAACCCTGAGCACCAGCTGTTTTCATAGTTATTTTTTTATAAAAGTACCCAGTCCCCGCTGGGGGACCTGAGATATGATAAATATGGGGTCTCTGGAGGAAACGACCTTGAGTTGTGTTGTCATATAAATTTCTTTCCCTTCCACTTATCAAATATGATGAATGAGCTGCAGCTTAGGACTGAACTACATTTCCCATGAACCTCTGTTCCCATAAAACATTGGGCTCCTGATTGGTGGAGCCTTTTCCTGGTCTGGAATGGGTTGGGCTTTCATTATATATAATGAATTAGAATGAAGCTACTTTGTTTGTTTTTGAACATGGTGATACAAAGTTATTCTATGGTGATGGGATGCATATTATTATGGGAACAATAATTGAGAAAGACCAAATGTGCGAGCTGGTCTTCCTTGGAGAAGAGGGTCCATCACGGCACGTGGTCCAGTGTCACGATAAATGGGATATTATAGATTGACCTGGTTCCTCTCACAATGTTATTTACTGTATCAGTCAGAATGTGCGGCTTTGTGCTTCTTGATTCCGTTCACCTAGAACGCACAGACTGACTTTATATATCTCATCCTCTCTCACACCTTCATCCTCTCCATGTCTCTCCATCTTTCTCTTTCATTCTCTGTCTCTCCCCTTCTCCCTCTCCTTCTCTCACTCTGTTTTTCTCTATTTCTCTCCTCCCTTATTTTCTTGTTCTCTTTCTTTTTCCTTTAGCTTTCGAGTTCCATGAAGACGACTTGGAAGAACTTCTCATATATGACGACCTTTTCCTGGAATATTTTAACGAGTTCCTTGGTTTAGGGGTGAGTATAAGTTATACTCTTCATCATATCCTACACGTGATGCTAAAACTCAAACTGGAGTTTTACCCTCCAATATTGCATATAATAAACAGTTTGAATGTACTTTTTATTTAATTTTATTTGGTAACAGCAGGGCTCGAGTCCTGCAGGAACGCGTGGGAACGGCGTTCCTGCATTTTTTCCACAGCAGGAACGCCGTTCCCATTACTAGTCCTGCAGGACCCAGGGCTGGCACAAGCGGCTGCCAAAGCAGGGGGGAGCACAAATCCGAATCCCCTGCCTCTGACTGGGGACTCGGATTTTTAAACTCACCTCTCCCCCTGCAGTCAGTGGAGTCATCCTGACACTCCTGATGATGTCAGTAGGAGGGGGCGTGACTTTCTCTGCTCTTCTCACAGGACCGCTGGGGAGCAGAGGAAGTCACGCCCCCTCCTCCTGACATCATCAGGAGAGGCTGGCTTACTCCACTGACTGCAGGCTCCACATCCTGTCCCACCCCTCCTGGCCCAAGGTAAGCCTCAGGGAGGGGGGAAGGCACTTTAGTTTTTTTTTTTTTTTTTTTTATCCCTTCCCTCAGTCCCTGTCCCCCTATTTAAGGTCCTGTCCCCCCTCCTCAGTCCCTGTCCCCCTATTTAAGGCCCTGTCCCCCCTCCTCAGTTCCTGCCCCCTTTCCCCAGTCCCTGTCCCCCTCCTCAAGCCCTATCCCCTTACTCAGTCCCTGTCCCCCTCCTCAGGCATGTCCCTTTCCAGAGTCCCTGTCCCCCTATTTAAGGCCCTGTCCCCCCTCCTCAGTTCCTGCCCCCCTATTTAAGGCCCTGTTCCCCCTCCTCAGTCCCTGTCCCCCTATTTAAGGCCCTGTCCCCCCTCCTCAGTTCCTGCCCCCTTCCTCAGTCCCTGTCCCCCTATTTAAGGCCCTGTCCCCCCTCCTCAGTTCCTGCCCCCCTCCTCACTCCCTGCCCCCCTATTTAAGACCCTGTCCCCCCTCCTCAATCCCTGTCCCCCTATTTAAGGCCCTGCCCCCCTCCTCAGTTCCTGCCCCCCTCCTCAGTCCCTGTCCCCCTATTTAAGGCCCTGTCCCCCTCCTCAGTTCCTGCCCCCCTCCTCAGTCCCTGTCCCCCTTCCTCAGACCCTGTCCCCCTTCCTCAGTCCCTGTCCCCCTTCCTCAGTCCCTGTCCCCCTCCTCAGTCCCTGTCCCCCTCCTCAGTCCCTGCCCCCATCCTCAGTCCCTGCCCCCATCCTCAGTCCCTGTCCCCCTTCCTCAGACCCTGTCCCCCTTCCTCAGTCCCTGTCCCCCTTCCTCAGTCCCTGTCCCCCTTCCTCAGTCCCTGTCCCCCTCCTCAGTCCCTGCCCCCATCCTCAGTCCCTGCCCCCATCCTCAGTCCCTGTCCCCCTTCCTCAGACCCTGTCCCCCTTCCTCAGTCCCTGTCCCCCTTCCTCAGCCCCTGTCCCTCTTCCTCGGCCCCTGCCCCCCTTCCTCAGCCCCTGCCCCCCTTCCTCAGCCCCTGCCCCCCTTCCTCAGCCCCTGCCCCCTTCCTCAGCCCCTGACCCCCTTCCTCAGCCCCTGACCCCCTTCCTCAGCCCCTGTCCCCCTCCTCAGCCCCTCAGTTCCTGTCCCTTTCCTCAGCCCCTCAGTTCCTGTCCCTTTCCTCAGTTCCTGTCCCTTTCCTCAGTTCCTGTCCCTTTCCTCAGTTCCTGTCCCCTTCCTCAGTTCCTGTCCCCTTCCTCAGCCCATGCCCCCCCCCCCAATCTCCTGTCCCTCTTCCTCAGCTCCTGTCCCCCTCCTCAGCCCCGTGCCCTTACTCAGCCCCTGCATACAAGCGTATCTTTTTTTGGGGTGAGGGGGGGAGGGAGCGGGGAGTGGATCTTGGGTGAGTTCCTGCACTTTTTGACCCAGGACTTGACCCCTGGGTAACAGTCTTTTTTTTTGATTATAGCTTTTTATTGAAAGATTTTACGTTGTACAATTATTGATACAGAGTAGATGAACACAGATTTCTTTAGAGTTCGGACACAGTATAACAGAGCTTTATAAAACACAAGTAGGGATTGGTGAACAAAGGAACTCAGAGTGCCTTGACCGGCCTTCATGGGTTCTGGGGATTCAGTATTTCCTCGATCAGTCCATGATTGTATTCATGGTGCCTTCTGTATTGAAGGATCTCCTGGTTCTAATAAGCGTCGTTCATCAAGAGGTAAATAGACTGATTCTGAGTTCTATTAAATCCTTCCTATTCTATCATTTTCTCTGTCACTGAGAAGGAATGAGACCAGCCAGGGGCGGACTGTGAACCCTCAGGGCCCCCGGGCGAAATAAATCAAGGGCCCCCTTACAGGCCCCACCCATACTCCGCAGCAAGCGCCACCCTTGTCCCGCCTCCATGCACCGCCTCCAGCCACACCCTACACAATCTTTAGACACAAGGAACAAAAGTGCAATAATCCCTTCGAGGCCCCAGTAGAGACTACAATTGAGGGCTAATGGGCCATGGAGGGGGGTCTTTTTAGCAGAGGCTGTCTCAGTGTCCTTTAGAGAGTGTGTTAGAAAGAATCCCCTCCAGGCCCCATTAGAGACTACAATGGAGTCTAATAGGCTTGGAAGGGGGTCTTTCTAACAGAGGCCATCTCAGCGTCCCCACTGGAAACAGTCGCCTCAGTGTCCTTTAGAGAGTGTGTTAGAAAGTATTTCCTCCAGGTCCCATTAGAGACTACAATGGAGTCTAATTGGGCCTGCAGGGGGGGTCTCTCCAACACTCTGGTTCCTATTCACAATATAGCAACACAACATAGCTCGCTGATACCTAGGCCAAGTTGTCTCCTCTTACCTTAATTACTGTTGCTGGCTGGCAGTCTGTGGGCTTGCTGGAAGGCTGTGGGCTTACTGGCTGCGGCTGGCAGGCTGTGGGCTTGCTGGCAGGCTGTGGGCTTGCTGGCTGCGGCAGGCAGGCTGTGGGCTTGCTGGCTGCGGCTGGCAGGCTGTGGGCTTGCTGGCTGGCAGGCTGTGGCTTGCTGGCTGGCAGGCTGTGGCTTGCTGGCTGCGGCTGGCAGGCTGTGGGACTGCTGGCTGTAAGCCTGTGGCTTGCTGTAGGCCTGTGGGCTGTCTACTGGCCTGTGGGCTAACTGGTGGCCTGTGGGCTGGCTGGCTACTGGCCAGCCTGTGGGCTGGCTGGCCACTGGCCAGCCTGTGGGCTGGCTGGCCGGCCTGTGGGCTGGCTGGCTGGCCGGCCTGTGGGCTGGCTGGCTGGCCGGCCTGTGGGCTGGCTGGCTGGCCTGTGGGCTGGCTGGCTTGCTGGCTACTGGGGCACTTGTAGATTATTTAAAGAAATAATCCATGCACAATAACCACTACTGCTCTGTGTAGTGGTTATGGTGCCAGGAGGGCCAGGCCCGCCTCCCAGAGTAAGTAGTCAAACCATTTAAGAACAGTTTGACAACTTACCTGGGGTCTGCTGGGATATGAGGCTGTAGTAGGGTATAGGAGCAGTGGTGCAATGTGTGAGGGGTGCAGTGTGTGAAAGGTTCAGTGTGTGTGAGGGGGTGTAGTGTGTGAATGTGTAGGGTGTGTGGGGAAATCTGTGTATGTGTGTGTCAATGTTAGTATGGGGGGCTGTGTGTGTATGGGTGGGCAGTGTATGGGTGGGAAGTGTATGTGTGTGTGTGTGTGAGGCAATGTGTGTAAATGTGTATGGTGTGTATGGGGGCAGTGTGTGAATGTGTATGGTGTGTGGGGGCAGTGTGTGAATGTGTATGGTGTGTGTGTGTGGGGGCAGTGTGTTTATGGGGCTAGAGTTCACTCTCACCACTGCGACCACCAGGAATCCCTGGTGGTCACAGTGTTGAGAGTAAACTCTAGCCCGTAGCTCCAGGGCTAGAGTTTACTTTTGCAAGAGCCGTAACGTTGCCATGGTAACCGCGGCAACGCTCTGTGCTCGCGCAAGAAGGACCCAGAGGAGCTGCAGGCTGAGCTCCCGGGTCCTCTTTCCCCTTCCCTTACTCCCCCCTCCCCCTCTTCTTACTCCCCCTCTTCTTACCCCCCTCTTCTTACTCCCCCCTCTTCTTACCCCTTTCTTACTCCCACCCTCTTCTTACTCCCCCCTCTTCTTGCTCCCCCCTCCCTCTCTTCTTACCCCCCTTCTTACTCCCCCCTCCCCCTCTTCTTACTCCCCCTCCCTCTCTTCTTACTCCCCCCCTCCCTCTCTTCTTACCCCCTCTTCTTACTCCCCCCTCCCCCTCTTCTTACCCCCTCTTCTTACTCCCCCCTCCCCCTCTTCTTACCCCCTTCTTCTTACTCCCCCCTCTCTTCTTAACCCCCTCCCCCTCTTCTTACTCCCCCTTCCTCTTTTTACTCCCCCCTCCCCCCTCTTCTTACTCCCCCTTCCTCTTTTTACTCCCCCCTCTTCTTACCCCCTTTTTACTCCCCCCTCCCCCCTCTTCTTACTCCCCCTTCCTCTTTTTACTCCCCCCTCTTCTTACCCCCTTCTTACTCCCCCTCCCTCTCTTCTTACTCCCCCTCTTACTCCAGAAAAAAACAGACTGCGCCAAATAAGGAATACTAGATAATCTTATGCAGATATATGTATACACAATATTATATATAAAAATATTGAGATATAACAATAATAAAGAGTCCCAGCAGAAAAAGTCTTTTTTTTGGAGATTAGAAGATTTTGAAGATGCAGATGAGGAATTCTGTTGTTGGTGTCTCATATAAAAATAAAACACAAAAGAAACCACCAATAGTGTAATCTAGTATATACAATGTTTAGGTAAATTCTTTTTTTATTTTTTGGGATTACACTATTGGTGGTTTCTTTTGTGTTTTATTTTTATATGAGACACCAACAACAGAATTCCTCATCTGTGCTTAAGTTTTATCGACTTGAACACTAAGGAGGATAACAGACTAACCTCCAAAAAAGCTCTACCTTCAAAAGGTTCTAATCTCCATAAAATACTTTTTCTCCTGGGACTCTTTATTATTGTTATATCTCAAATTTTTATATATAATAGTGTGTATACATATATCTGTATAAGATTATCTAGTATTTTTTATTTGGCGCAGTTTGTTTTTGTCTGTATTTTTTCCTTGTTCCTCTTGGGTTATTAGGGTATCCCAGTAAGGGATCTTATTCTGCTGCCTTTGGAGTTAGCGCTGTATGTCCTCTTCTTTTTACTCATTTGAGATGCACTTGAGCAGTCACTAACTATATTCCAAGATCCTACACTGTGTTTTATTGCCTACATTGTAAAAACAATTTATTCAATGCACAGATACATTATTAATTCTTAGGAGAGTCTTTTATGGAAAAGGACACATCACAGATTAAAGGATGACTCTCTATGTAAGACTGATACAAGCTTTCTCGATTGACTTATAAATTGGGCAAGAAGCACTTTCTGGTCAAACGGCCACTTCAGTAATATCTCTGTAAGGACACAACAAAAGACGTATATGTACGGATTAGACAAGTAAACAGAGTGAAATCCATCAAGATAACAAGCTTAGCAACCTTTCTGCACCACTAGAATTAGCTATTCCATAGAAGACCATCCCTTGTAGTCACACCTCGGAATGTTTGAACAGCTCTCAAACAATCCAAGATTAGAAAGGTTGGCAACGGAGCCACTTCCACCCAGCTGAAATAACCAAGGAGAATATTATTACTATGGAGGTACATAAAGGCGAGTCCCTGAACTTTTCAAATAGAAAATTCTCAGAGATAAAGGATGAAACATTCAACTCCATCATTCTGAGTCTTAAATGAAAACAAAAGGCTAAAATGGCCCAACATTTGTTAATGATTTACAGGGTATGGATTAAAACATGCTAAAGAATAAATAAATAAAAATGACATTAAAAACATACCTTCCAATATTCTGTAAGAGCACAGTTTATATAAGCCGGCTGCATCTTCACGCAGACCCCCTGTTTACCCAGAAGTGTCTCCACCAATCAGGAGCTTCTTATTCAGATCTACGGGTGTAGATGTCATCTGTCCAACAGGGGTTTACAGGTCAAACATATGAAGAAATGCAACAAAAGGTGCAATTGCTAATTAGAGAAATCACCAACATTGGGCGGTATAAAATCAGGATATGTATTGGGGGTCTAAATCGAAGAGAAGGGGCATAAACGTACACAAGATTAATTGACAGCCTCGCTGACCGCCCCACTCACAGCTGGCTGACATGAAGGGAGTAGGAGCTGGCACTAAGTTTAGCATGACATACAGTTGAGCTCAAAAGGTTCCATACTCTTGGAGAATTGGTCATATATGTACCATATTTAACCCCTTAAGGACACATGACATGTGTGACATGTCATGATTCCTTTTTATTCCAGAAGTTTGGTCCTTAAGGGGTTAAAGGGACACTATAGTCACCTGAATAACTTTAGCTTATTGAAGCAGTTTTGGTGTATAGAACATGCCCCTGCAGCCTCACTGCTCAATCCTCTGCCATTTAGGAGTTAAATCCCTTTGTTTATGAACCCTAGTCACACCTCCCTGCATGTGACTTGCACAGCCTTCCATAAACACTTCCTGTAAAGAGAGCCCTATTTAGACTTTCTTTATTGCAAGTTCTGTTTAATTGAGATTTTCTAATCCCCTGCTATGTTAATAGCTTGCTAGACCCTGCAAAAGCCTCCCTTTATGTGATTAAAGTTCAATTTAGAGATTGAGATACAATTATTTAAGGTAAATTACATCTGTTTGAAAGTGAAACCAGTTTTTTTTCATGCAGGCTCTGTCAATCATAGCCAGGGGAGGTGTGGCTAGGGCTGCATAAACAGAAACAAAGTGATTTAACTCCTAAATGACAGTGAATTGAGCAGTGAAATTGCAGGGGAATGATCTATACACTAAAACTGCTTTATTTAGCTAAAGTAATTTAGGTGACTATGATACCGGAGAAACTGACGGAAGCCAAGCACAGAGAGATGGACACAGGTTTCTTCAGGAAGGAAGAGATTCTTTATTGGATCACCGATCGGGACTCAGAGGGACTAATGTCACCCAAAATACAGCAAGTTCTGAGCCCCGGACAATAGTGCAGGCTCCTTATATAGGCACATAACTCCTCCCATATTAAGCTCCACCCGCACATTCTCTTGACCAATCAATACAAATAAGAATTAACTTCCTGCTTGACCGCATGGCCTGTCCAGCACAATGGAGGAGGGGAATACTATATCCTGTATTCTTGCACATGCTCCGTACACTACTGATCGTATCTTGCCTCGTGCAACCAACTGATCGATACGTCAGGATATGCACGTACACATGCCACGTGGTAATCTCGGCCTACTAAATTTATTTTTACCGAGATTCCACCACATTTCCCCCTTTGATGCCTCTTGATATTTCACAATTACTTGAGGCATCACTTAACCTTGGTTTGCATACACCGCAAGTTACCTTGAACCAGACCAGACTTATCTATGATGTGAATCTTCAACACTCATCTTCCTGCATTGGTTCTCCCTGATCTAGAGCCTTATATTTATAAATTGCCATTATCTGTGCAGCAGCCTTCCTCTCTGCTATATTTTCTATCAGGCTTTGCACAGACCTAACTACTAAGGGTATAAGACACGGCAGGAGTAGACACAACATTAAAATTAGTAGGACTCCACCTACCAATGCCTTAAGCCCTCCAAACCACTCATACCAGCTACCAAACCAACTACTTGGATTATACCCTTTCCATACCTGAGTAGGCACATGCGCTAGTTTAACCATATGGCTAGTAAGCTCAGCTATTGCTTGCCCTTCGTCATCTATTTGAAGACAGCAATTGCTCAGGTTAAACTTCCCACATACACCTCCCTCTACTGCCAAAAGGTAATCCAAGGCTAATCTATTTTGGTATACTGCTGTCCTCATCCTGGTATTGTGCTTCGCTAGAAGATTGAGCGCTTGTGATGTCTCGTTAGTGATGATCTCAACCACTACCTGTAATCTTATAATACGGTTGAGCATATAAATTGGGGTTCTATAACCAAAGGTACCGTCCTCTGCCCACGTGGCTGGCCCATAGTAATCTATAATACGCTGGGGAGGCCATTCATTATCTTCCCAGGCGCCTATCTCTATGGGTCCCCTTTTCTTCCTATGATTCACATCATACACTTTAACACCTAAAGTCTCACCTGTTTCAATAGGTAACAAGAAGAAGGATGGTTTGAGCATACCCAACACACATGCCCCTTCCCAGTCCTGTGGCAACTCCGAATAGGCTTTCTTACCACAGATCCAGTACAAATTTGCTGGGGCTCTCCAGTTAGATGTGATGGATAAATCAAACCACACATCCTTTAAATTGGCGTATCTAGCAAACGGGTTAGATGGTTCTGAGACATTTGAAGCCGACCACCAAGTTGTATTCTTTGTATCATCATCATAAGCTTTTTTTGCCCTAGACAAGTTAATTCTCCTACAGAAGTATTATACATCATTCCTTTCCTCGCTATGCAAACATAACCTATGATGGAGGTCTTTAATCTCCACTCAGATTTACCTCTAACACTCATATGATAATCGGCTTGTGTAGATATTAATTGGTCAACTGCCTCAGAACCGGACATTACCTCCTTTGCTTCCCAAGGCCATTGGTCTCCCATGTTAGTACCTCCACACACATAGCAGTTGGTAACATTAAGACTACCGGCAATACTTTCAGCTAAATCAATAAACAGGTTTTTAGCATTATGGGGGATCTTATTATCTATGCTCATCTCTTCATAAAAGGAATGGTATACTTGATGAGTCTGGGAGGATACCGTATCAGTCTCTATCCCTATAAACAATACTGTCCCAGGATCTAAACCCGTCCCATATATTTGAAACCCAAATAAATTACCATATTTATCTAAGAACTTGTCGGGGTTATTTATAAGTATATGGACTGGATTGCATTCCATAGACTTACAATATGGACTAGTAGGCAACTTAGTCACAATCATGTCCTTGTCTACTGTCTGTCCCCAAGTTGCCCACCCCACACAAGACCAAAATGGGCAAAAGTTATAATCTCTATTTGGGCATCTAGGGCTCACATACTTATTTTTACTACTGGGACAAATATATTTATCGTTAGACCCATACGTCCTCTCCCATCTAAGATCCCCACATACATTCCACGGCTTTCTACCACTTGATATCGCCTTACACGCATCAAATAGCAGAACACCCGAAGAATGTACGGATTCTAATACCGTCTTATTAATTAGGGTCCCCTGAGGATCTCCATTCCTGAGAGTCAACCAAATTGTACGAGGTTGATACTCTGGACTGAAGCACTTAGGTTCTCCTACTCCTAAATGGCACACACTATATTCTATATTTAGGTATCTACATCTTGATACATCTCCTTTACACTCGTATTGCAAATGCCAAATTAGGGTTTGGGAAATATGGTTACCTGTTCTTGTAGTCTTAATGCATACCTCACAGCTAGGAGTGTCGGTACCTCTACCTTCCTGAATATAAAAATACACATATAAAAACATTATTAAGAATACATCTTTCGTCGTCATCCTCAGTCTTCGTCCGTGCGAAGGCACCTCAGCTTCCAGGATGTAAGGGCTGCAGGGAATGGAGTTCTGCTCATCTTCACAGGGGTCCCTTCGGGACTTTTCCTGGCTTATACACTCGTTGGTGAGCGGACAGGCTTTATTATGGCCTTCTCACTCACTTACCAAATCTCTGAAACAATAAAATTTGTAATCCACAAGGTTCCTCGTCACTCCGACTGAGTCGTGCGCTTTAACCGGATCTTGCAGGGATTCTCTGGATCTGCTGTAGCTTGCCAAGAATCGACTGCTGCTGGTTTAACCCTGGAGTGATGTATCCACGGAGTCACTTCGGCTACTTTTATCGCTGTAGGGGTAGACAAAAGAACAACATAAGGACCTCTCCACTTGGGCCGTAACGGTACATTATTCCACTCTTTAATCCACACTTGGTCTCCTGGGTGGTAACTATGAACTGGGGGATAAATATTCACAGGTAATCTATCTTGTACCCATTTCTGTACCTCCTCCATAGTCTAACCCAACTCTACAACCTGCTGCCGGGTAATTCCTTCTCCCAACTGACTCAAATCCCCCCTTAAGTTACCAAGTACGGGAGGTGGTCGCCCATACATGATTTCAAAAGGAGAGAGGCCCATCCTTCTGGTAGGTGTACTGCGGATTCGCAATAGAGCTATGGGCAAGAGAACGTTCCACTTAAGTTGGGTTTCCTGACACATTTTAGCCAACTGATTCTTAATAGTTCTATTCATTCTCTCTACCTTACCAGAACTCTGGGGTCTATATGCCGTATGAAGCCTCCACTTTATACCAAGCATATGAGTCAGTTGTTGTAGGCACTGATGAACAAAAGCTGGACCATTGTCCGATCCTATAGAGCAGGGTAGTCCATATCGGGGTATTATTTCTCGTAGCAGGAATCTCACAACTTCCCCTGCTTTCTCCGTACGAGTAGGACATGCTTCTACCCAGCCTGAATAGGTACACACAACTACCAGCAGGTAGCGATGTCCACCAGATTTAGGCATCACTGTATAGTCAATTTGTAAATCGGACATGGGGAGTCCCCCCATAAACTGGACTCCTGGTGGCTTTACTGGTCCTTGCCTTGCATTATTTTTAGCACACGTTACACATCTTCGTACAATGGCCTGAGTCAAGTTGGACAATCTTGGTATGTAGAAATGTTTTCTGAGGGATTCTTCTGTACTATCTCTCCCAGAATGTGTCCCGTTGTGATAGTTTTGGACAATTTCTACCGCTAGTGATGCTGGAATGACTATTCTTCCATCTTCTAATTGATACCATTTGTTCTCCAAATACTTTCCAGGTTCAGTCTTTAACCACTCCTCTTCTTGAGCTGTATAAACTGGAGTCCATTGAGACAGTGGAGTTGGTATAAGAGCAGCTATATGCCCCACATACTCCTGTCTTCCCGATTCAGCGGCACGCTTAGCTGCACTATCTGCCATCCGATTTTCTTTGGTTACATCACCATCTCCTCTCAGATGCGCTCGACAATGTATAATACCGACTTCTTTCGGCTCCCACACTGCTTCCAATAGTTGTAGGATTTCAGCTGCGTACTTGATTTCCTTGCCTTCTGAATTCAATAGTCCTCTTTCTTTATACAAAGCTCCGTGGGCATGAGTGGTTAAAAACGCATACTTGGAGTCTGTGTAGATGTTCACTCTTAAACCTTCAGCCAATTGTAACGCTTGTGTCAGTGCTATCAATTCTGCCTTTTGTGCTGATGTTCCTTTTGCCAGTGGCCGAGCTTCTATCACCTTGTCTATCGTTGTTACTGCATATCCTGCATAGCGGATCCCTTCTTTCACATAACTACTGCCGTCGGTGTAATATTGAACATCGGGGTTCTGGATGGGAAAATCACGAAGATCTGGTCTACTTGAAAATACTTCATCCATTACTTCCAAACAATCATGTTGACTTTCAGTAGGTTGTGGCAAAAGGGTAGCTGGATTTAAGGTGTTTACAGTCTCTAAATGCACTCTTGGGTTTTCACACAACATTGCTTGATACTTGGTCATACGGCTGTTACTAAACCAATGATTTCCTTTGTAATCCAACAACGTCTGTACTGCATGTGGGACTCGTACATAAAGTTCTTGACCCAGAGTGAGTTTATCGGCTTCAGCTACTAGCAGGGCGGCTGCAGCTACGGCTCTTAGACAAGGTGGAAGTCCGCTGGCCACTGCATCCAGTTGTTTAGACATGTAGGCAACAGGTCTTTGCCATGATCCCAAGTACTGTGTCAATACTCCCACAGCCATTCTTCTTTGCTCATGTACATACAGGTAGAATGGTCGTGTGTGATCAGGTAGACCTAATGCTGGGGCACTCATCAAAGCCTTCTTCACATCTTCAAATGCCGTTTGCTGTTCTTGAGTCCATAAGAAGGGGTCGTGCTCTGTACCTGTGATAGCTGCATACAGAGGTTTTGCCAGTATCGCGTAGCTGGGAATCCATATCCTACAGAAGCCTGCTGCCCCCAGGAATTCTCGCACTTGTCTTCTATTCTTGGGTATCGGTATTTGGCACACAGCTTCTTTTCACTCTGGCCCCATAATTCTTTGACCTTCAGAGATATGGAATCCCAGATATTTGACAGTTGGCAAACACAACTGAGCCTTCTTTCTAGACACCTTGTATCCTGCCTTCCAGAGAATGTGTAGTAGATCGTGCGTTGCTTGCTGACATATTTCCTTTGTAACTGCTGCTATCAACAAGTCATCTACATATTGTAACAATACACACTCTCCTGGGATGGACTCGAAATCCAGTAGATCTTGACTTAGAGCTGAACCAAATAGGATAGGTGAATTTTTAAACCCTTGGGGCAGTCTTGTCCAGGTCATTTGGCGTTTTGAGCCCGTTACAGCGTTTTCCCATTGGAAAGCGAAGATACATTGACTTTCTGCGGCAATTCGGAGGCAAAAGAAGGCATCTTTGAGGTCTAGGACTGTAAAGTAAGTAGCCCCGCCCGGAATTAAAGCAAGCAGGTTATATGGATTGGGCACAACTGGATGTATACTAACAACCGCATCATTGACTGCTCTCAAGTCCTGTACAGGTCGATACTCATCTGTACCGGGCTTTTGAACAGGCAGCAATGGGGTGTTCCAGGGGGAAGTACAGAATTTTAGGATACCATACCGTATGAACTTATCCAGATAAGATTGGATGTTCTTCTTAGCCTTCTGCAGGATGTGATATTGTCTTAGGCTCACTGGATAAACCCCAAGTTTTAGTTTGATTTTAATAGGTGGAATATTGCGGGCCAGTCCTGGTGGGTTGTTCTCTGCCCAAACTCCTGGTATGTTGAATAAGGACTCATCACTCCTAGGGTTTTGGCTAGTCAACGCTGTATAAAGTCGCCACTCTTCTTCCTTTGGTACGGATAATGTCATAATACCTGAAGGTCCATTAAACTTTAAGGATGTTGTTCCATTTGGTAGGAACGTAATCTGCGCTTGTAACTTAGATAGCATATCACGTCCCAGCAATTGGACTGGACATTCAGGCATATAAAGGAATTGATGTTTTACTACGTGGCCTCCCAATGTACAGAGTCGACTTTTAAGAACCGGTTTTGCAGCACTTCTTCCAGTTGCTCCTATTACAGTAATAGTTCTTCCAGATGGAGGAGCAACTAGGTCAGTCACCACCGAATGTTCAGCACCAGTGTCGATCATGAACGCACTCCTTTTTCCCCCTATTGATACATCGACCATAGGCTCCGCTCGACCAAGGGGGATGAAGCCCGGTCGGTATCAATAGTCCTCCATGACCGTGTCAGCCAATCCTACAAAGTCCCTACCTTCTCTATCGCGGGACCTTTGCGCTGCTGGATAGTACCTATCTTCCCTTACACTTCCTCTGTTCCCATTACTCCCTCTATTACCATTGCTCCCTCCGGGGCCTCCTCTACCTCTCGCTCTGCCTCTAAAGTTTCCGTAACCTGCCCTGGGTAGGTCTCTCTCGTACTGCTCTCTTTGCGGACACTCGTTTCTACAATGCCCTTCTTCCTTGCAATACGCGCACTGATTCCTACTCAAAGGCTCCCTATTCCATCTACTATCGCCTCTATCTGGGCCCCGTCTATCTACGCCTGCGATCGCTACCGCTAGCATATCAGCCTTTTTACGCATCTTGCGCTCTTCCTCTTTCTTTGTCTCTGTTTTCCTGTTCATGTATACTTTATTTGCTACCTCCATTAGTTGGGTGATAGACATTCCTGCAAACCCTTCTAACTTTTGTAGCTTGCGCTTAATATCTCCGTAAGCTTGGCTGACAAAGGCGGAGTTTACCATTCGGGAATTATCAGCGTCTTCCGGATTAAAGGGGGTATACAAGCGGTATGCCTCCAATAATCGGTCATAAAAGACACTGGGCGCTTCATCACTTTTCTGAATCACCTCAACTGTCTTCGACATATTAATAGCTTTCTTTCCTCCGGCTTTCATGCCAGCAATTATAGCGTCTCTATAGGCTTTGAGTTGAACCATATCTGCGCCATTAACATTCCAATCGGGATCGGTATTAGGGTAATGTGTTGCGGCCCATGCTGCCGGATTGGCTTGATTTAAAGCACGGGCTCTATCCTCTAGCGCTTTAATGGCCGCTTGGTTAATCCTTGTCCTTTCCTCATTATTAAACAATGTCTAGTAAATAGAATACTCCCAGCCGAGCTAGAAGAAGCTTGACCGGAAGTTTGAAGTGGCGCCAAATCAGGATATTCAGATCTAACGGGGTTGGTTCTGGTTCCGGAAGGGGAGGTTTAATACGAGGGGGGGTGGATTCTGTACTGGAGGAGGAAGCGGAAGTGGATGAGGGCAATGAGGGGAGGGGTATAGAACTTCCTGCACTCGCGTCACCTCTTCCTGTAGGGAAATAAGGGGGCGGCAAAGGGATCTCGGACTCAGGGGGCGTGTCCAAAATGGGCCTAACCACAGTCCTAGTGGACAAACAAGTCCTGGCCACCATGAGGCGACATTGCTCCTCGTGGCATATCTGAATCCATTTTGGCGAGTCGTTTACGGCCTGTCTCCAACAATCAATATATGGAAACTGTCCGTAAAGTTCAGGCCTACCTGACACAGCCACGTGTACATGCTGTATCAGGGTTGGATCCAAACTACCACGTGGTGGCCATGCCGCAACCAAAATAGGCCACTCCCTAGTGCACAAAGTGACCAAACGTACAGGAGACATTTTAACCCCAAAATCACAGGTTTTAAATCCCTTTTTAAAATTCTTCACCATACAACCTAAGGGATCCGGAATCGTTGACTCCGACGCGCCCATACTTATCAATGGAACGTCGTTGACAACGAATACTATGCACGCGTTCTATTCAACAGTCACACCCGTTTCCTCTGGCAACAGCACCACGTGGTACGGTTACCAAGTGAAACGTACACAATAACACAATAAACACTCAGGGAATTCCCGTACACACACAGCTGTTACACCAGTCACTAAATAATCAATATTATGCCCTTTGGCGAAACTATACAGTCACCCACACTATAATTCTCTATATATGAATTACCCGTCTATAACACACCCCAGTAACATCGTCTTTTACAAACAGCGGTTACAGTACGGTTAGCATAGGTCAAAGCACAATTTAAGGTCACAATACAATTATTAGTGGTTATGGTGTTAAACATGCAATAGACGACAATGATTAGTACTTATATACAGTGTCAGTAAATATACAGGGTTATGGTACCGTGCACTATGATACAGCAACACACTATTAACACTCTCGCTAGACGGCTGAGCTCGCGCTATCTAACAAGATATACACTTTACTAACAATCTTTAACACATATACAATCCCAACTAAACTATTGGCCAGTACCTTGAATGGACTACCTAAAACTATGTACACCCGTTTTGGTTAGCCACACTGCCCAAGCACCACATATAGCGAACTAGAGGGCGGAATTTACAACAGAACCCTCTTAGTCTATTTACTCTATCAAAAATCTAGTGGGTTCCAAATTTACACGCCTTCCCACTTAGCCAAGATAGGTTGAGATCTAGCGAACCGAATTTACACAGGCGCCGCTTAGTCTCCCGGTCCCTCCGACCTAGCGAACGTAATATACACCCTAGAACGCTAGTCTAGACAAGACACCGGTGTCCGGCTAGGGCTATTTACACAGGACCCCGCCTGACTCCAAACCAAATCAAACGGTCTTACTAAAGAGCGTTCGATTGAGCGGTGCGCCTTCGCTCCTTCCCTCCGACAGAGGGGGCAGATTCCATACACAGATTTAAACCCCTTTTGGGCCTACCGCACAATCGGTATACCCCTAGTGGGTCTGCCGTCTAAAACAGCAGTTGTCTTACCTCCTCGTTCCTGAACCTGAGTTCACACTCATCGACGGGGACACCCCAGCACTTCTTATGTAGAGGCCGATGATCTCCTGGACAACAGACCAGTGGCACCGAGACGAAGGGAGGTCCACGCAGAAGTTCAGGGGTGCAGCCGTAGAGAACGTGGGCAAAGATAGACCGTCTCACGCCTCTGCCTCTCAGCTACCGTTGAACGATGAGCTTCCCGGCCAATGCACCAAATGATACCGGAGAAACTGACGGAAGCCAAGCACAGAGAGATGGACACAGGTTTCTTCAGGAAGGAAGAGATTCTTTATTGGATCACCGATCGGGACTCAGAGGGACTAATGTCACCCAAAATACAGCAAGTTCTGAGCCCCGGACAATAGTGCAGGCTCCTTATATAGGCACATAACTCCTCCCATATTAAGCTCCACCCGCACATTCTCTTGACCAATCAATACAAATAAGAATTAACTTCCTGCTTGACCGCATGGCCTGTCCAGCACAATGGAGGAGGGGAATACTATATCCTGTATTCTTGCACATGCTCCGTACACTACTGATCGTATCTTGCCTCGTGCAACCAACTGATCGATACGTCAGCATATGCACGTACACATGCCACGTGGTAATCTCGGCCTACTAAATTTATTTTTACCGAGATTCCACCACAACTATAGTGTTCCTTTAAAGAAAACATGAGTGAGCAGGCAAAACACATTTATTTTATTTCTTATGGGATTCATATTCAATTGTAGGTTATAACAGAATGGCACAAACATAGAACAAAATATGGCAACAAAGAAAAAAATGAAATGACTCCTGTTCCAAAGTCTGTGCATGGCCCCCATTTAGCATCAATGACTGGGTGCAGTCTTTTATAATAGTTGTCTATGAGGCCATTAATTCTTGCAGGTGGTATAGATGCCTATTCGTCTTGGCAAAATGCCTCTAGGTAATGCAAAGTCTTTGATCGTCTTCCATGAGCCGCATGTTTACGATCTCCCCAGAGTGGCTCGATGATATTAAGATCAGGAGACTGTGATGACCACTCTAGAACATTCACTTTTTTCTGCTGTAACCACTGGAGGGTCAACTTGGCCGTGTGCTTAGGATCACTGTCATGCTGGAAAGTCCAAGAGAGTCCCATGCACTTCGTGCAGACGTATGCAAATTGCCTGCCAGTATTTTCTGATAACATGCTGCATTCATCTTACCATCAATTTTCACAAGATTCCCTGTGCCTTTAGAGCTTACACACCCAAAACATCAGTGAGCCACCACCATGCTTCACAGTGGGAATGGTTTTCTTTTCACAATAGGCCTTGTTGACCCCTCTCCAAACATAGCGTTTATAGTTGTGACCATAAAGCTCTATTTTGGTCTCGTCACTCCAAATTACAGTGTGTCAGAAGCTGTGAGGCTGCCAAGGTGTTGTCGGGCATATTGTAACCGGGCTTTTTTGTGGCATTGGCACAGTAAAGGCTTCTTTCTGGCAACCCGACCATGCAGCTCTATTTTGTTCAAGTATCATTATATTGCGCTCCTTGAAACAACCACACCGTCTTTTTCCAAAGCAGCCTGTATTTCTCTTCAGGTTACCTGTGGGTTTTTCTTCGTATCCCGAACAATTCTTCAGGCAGTTGTGGCTGAAATCTTTATTGGTCTACCTGACCTTGGCTTCGTATCGAGAGAGCATTGAATTTTCCACTTCTTAATAAGTGATTAAACAGTACTGACTGCCATTTTCAAGGCTTTGGATATCTTGTTATATCCTTTTTCATCTTTATAAAGTACTATTACCTTGTTACGCATGTCTTTTGACTATTCTTTTCTGCTCCCAATGGCTCAGTATCAATTTAAAAAGTCACAGGTGTGGCAAATGAACCTTTAATTGCCATTTTAACCTGTGTGTGTCACCTTGTGTGTCTGTAACAAGGCAAAACATCCAAGGGTGTGTAAACTTTTGATCAGGACCATTTCGGGGATTTCTGTTACAATTATGATTTACAAAGGAGCCGAACTATGTGATAATAAATGGCTTCATATGATCACTATACTTCAATAAAAGACATTTTGTTGAATGATCAGTCCTATTTTCAAAATCAATGCCAAAATTTCACAATTTCTGCCATGGTATGCAAACCTTTGGGCACAACTGTATATGGGGGAAATGACTTTAATGGAATTGGAGGGGAGTCAGAATATAATGTGTAGGGATCTGCTATAAAATTACATGGCTGCAATAATTAGAATTAAATTAATAGACAGAGCCTTTTTGACCATGAACTGATTTGGCCCTGACTGTGTGAACAAGTGATTTACTAAAAGTAAATGTGAGCTTGTTACGAGTAGTGATTAGTGATGTACCGAACTGTTCGCTGGCGAATAGTTCCTGGTGAACATAGCGTGTTCACGTTCGCCAGGGCGTGCCTTTAAAAAGAAAAAAGTTTTCACTGTAAGCTAATAGCAGTCAGTGTCCTTCAAGCGGGTGTCAGGCCTTCAGCGTGTACTCTGACAACCTCTGCAAGTACACATTGCCACTCATATCTGGTGTCATTATAGCGTGCATTTAAAACCAAAAAACTTTTTCCACTGTTATAGATTGAATAGCAGTTAGTTGTCTTCAAACGGGTGTCAGGCCTACAGCGTGACAGGCAGAGGCAGGCCACCCCGCAGGGGCCATCGTGGTCGTGGTGCTGTGATTCCCTTTTGCCCTACAATAATGCCCAGTTTTCAGAGGCCACGTACCCTGAACTTGAAAAGTTCTGAGGACATAGTTGACTGGCTAACACAGGACACCCAATCTTCTACAGCTTCCGCTCGAAACCTTGACGCACCATCCTCCTCCAGCTTAGCTTCGGGCACCTCTCAAGATACCACTCACCCGCCTGCCGCCACCACCAACACTAGCACCACAGCCGCTTCACTTGGTATGTCAGAGGAGTTATTTACACATCCGTTTGAAGAAATGAGTGATGCGCAACCATTATTGCCAGAGGATGTAGATAACAGGGATATGTCTCAGGCAGGCAGCATTACACACATGGACGTACGGTGTGATGATGATGATGTTGCACCCGCTGCTGCTTCCTTTGCTGAGTTGTCAGATACAAGTGAAGCGGTTGATGATGATGATGCGTCCATGGATGTCACGTGGGTGCCCGCTCGGCAAGAAGAAGAACAGGGCGAAAGTTCAGATGGGGAGACAGAGAGGAGGAGGAGGAGACGAGTTGGAAGCAGGGGGAGGTCGTCGCAAGGAGCTAGTGGCACAGTCAGACAGCATGCATCGGCACCCGGGGTCAGCCCGAAAGCACGCCAATCAACGCATGCTGTGTCCACCACCAGAATGCCGTCATTGTAGAACTCAGCAGTGTGGAATTTTTTGTGTGTGTCTGCCTCTGACAACAGCGATGCCATTTGCAACCTGTGCCAAAAGAAACTGAGTCGTGGGAAGTCCAACACCCACCTAGGTACAACTGCTTTGCGTAGGCACATGATCGCACATCACAAACGCCTATGGTATCAACACATGAGTACAAGCAGCACACAAACTCAAAGCCAACATCCTCCTCCTGGTCCAGCATCTTCAGCCACGTCAACCACTGCTGTCCTCCTTGCCCCGTCTCAACCATCCGCCACATCGTCTCTCGCCTTGAGCAGTTCCCGCTCATCTGCCCACAGTCAGGTGTCTGTCAAGGACATGTTTGAGCGTAAGAAGCCAATGTCAGAAAGTCACCCCCTTGCCCAGCGTCTGACAGCTGGCTTGTCTGAACTATTAGCCCACCAGCTTTTACCATACAAGCTGGTGGAGTCTGAGGCATTCAAAAAATTTGTTGCTATTGGGATACCGCAGTGGAAGGTACTCGGACAAAATTTATTTGCACAAAAGGCAATCCCCAACCTTTACTCGATTGTGCAAAAGGAAATAATGGCATGTCTGGCACACAGTATTGGGGCAAGGGTCCATCTGACCACTGATACCTGGTCTGCAAAGCATGGTCAGGGCAGGTATATCACCTACACTGCGCATTGGGTAAACCTGCTGACGGCTGCCAAGCATGGAATGCGTGGCTCTGCAGAGGAGTTGGTGACACCGCCACGACTTGCAAGCAGGCCTGCTGCCACCTTCTCTACTCCTCCTACTCCATCCTCTTCCATAACCTCCTCGGCTGAGTCCTCTTCTGCTGCTGTGTCTTGCTCCACATCAACGGCACCCCCCCAGCTCCCGAGGTACTATGCCACATCCCGGATACGGCAGTGTCACGCCGTCTTGGGTTTGACTTGCTTGAAAGCAGAGAGTCACACCGGACAAGCACTCCTGTCCGCCTTGAACGCAAAGGAGGAAAAGTGGCTGACTCCGCAGCAACTGGATATCGGCAAAGTGGTTTGTGACAACAGAACAAATTTGTTGGCGGCATTGAAGTTGGGCAAGTGGACACATGTGCCGTGCATGGCACATGTGTGTAATCTGATCGTACAACGCTTTGTGCATAAGTACACAGGCTTACAGGACGTCCTGAAGCAGGCCAGGAAGGTGTGTGGCCATTTCAGGTGTTCCTACACGGCCATGGCGCACTTTGCAGATATCCAGCGGCGAAACAACATGCCAGTGAGGCGCTTGATTTGCGACAGCCCGACACGTTGGAATTCAACACTCCTAATGTTCGACCGCCTGCTCCAACAAGAAAAAGCCATTAATGAATATTTGTATGACAAGGGTGCTAGGAAAGTCTCTGGGGAGCTGGGAATTTTTTTCCCACGTTACTGGACGCTCATGCGCAATGCCTGTAGGCTCATGCATTCTTTTGAGGAGGTCGCTTGCTGGAGCTGCGGCAATGCTGGAAGAGGATTGTGAGGAAGAGGAGTCAGAGGAGGAATGTAGCTTTGAGGAGGAGGAGGAAGACCAACCACAACAGGCATCCGAGGGTGCTCGTTTTCACCTATCTGGTACCCGTGGTGTTGTACGTGGCTGGGGGGAAGAACATACCTTCATTGAGATCACTGAGGAGGAGGAACGGGAAATGAGTAGCTCGGCATCCAACCTTGTGCAAATGGGGTCTTTCATGCTGTCGTGCCTGTTGAGGGTCCCTCGTATAAAAAGGCTGAAGGAGAACGACCTGTACTGGGTGTCCACGCTACTAGACCCCCGGTATAAGCAGAAAGTGGCGGAAATGTTACCAAATTACAACAAGTCGGAAAGGATGCAGCATTTGCAAAATAAATTAAAAAGTATGCTTTACACGGCGTATAAGGGTGATGTCACAGCACAACGGGAATCTAACAGGTGAAGAGGTGAAAGTCATCCTCCTCCTCCCACGACCACGCCGGCAAGGACAGGACGCTTTAAAGACGTGTTGTTGATGGAGGACATGCGGAGCTTTCTAAGTCCTACGCATCGCCACAGCCCTTCGGGATCCACCCTCAGAGAACGACTCGACTGACAGGTAGCAGACTACCTCGCCTTAACTGCAGATATCGACACTCTGAGGAGCGATGAACCCCTTGACTACTGGGTGTGCAGGCTTGACCTGTGGCCTGAGCTATCCCAATTTGCGATAGAACTTCTGGCCTGCCCCGCTTCAAGTGTCCTGTCAGAAAGGACCTTCAGTGCAGCAGGAGGTATTGTCACTGCGATACATTCGACTAAAAAAGGCCTGATGAGATGAGCTGCCTTGGGCTAAAAATGGTGACCCTATGTAGGAGGAACAGTCCCTATTCTGCTCTGTGTCAGCGTGTATCAGGGTCCCTGAGGACAGGTGTCAATCCATATCTGCCAAGTGACCCTATGTAGGAGGAACAGTCCCTATTCTGCTCTGTGTCAGTGTGTATCAGGGATCATTAGGATAGGTGTCAATCCATATCTGCCAAGTGACCCTATGTAGGGGGAACAGTCCCTATTCTGCTCTGTGTCAGTGTGTATCAGGGTCTCCGAGGACAGGTGTCAATCCATATCTGCCAAGTGACCCTATGTAAGGGGAACAGTCCCTATTCTGCTCTGTGTCAGTGTGTATCAGGGATCATTAGGATAGGTGTCAATCCATATCTGCCAAGTGACCCTATGTAGGGGGAACAGTCCCTATTCTGCTCTGTGTCAGTGTGTATCAGGGATCATTAAGATAGGTGTCAATCCATATCTGCCAAGTGACCCTATGTAGGGGGAACAGTCCCTATTCTGCTCTGTGTCAGTGTGTATCAGGGTCTCTGAGGACAGGTGTCAATCCATATGTCAAGGTGTCAATATGTCATATGTCATATGTAAATCCATATCCATTGTGATTTAGGAATGTTAGGTGATTTATGCCCTTTATGGATTAAAACCAGACTCTGCATCAACTGTGTAATTTTCCATGGGAGTTTTGCCATGGATCCCCCGCCGGCATGCCACAGTCCAGGTGTTAGTCCCCTTGAAACAACTTTTCCATCACTATTGTGGCCAGAAAGAGTCCCTGTGGGTTCTAAAATTCGCCTGCCCATTGAAGTCAATGGCGGTTCGCCCATTTCGCCGGTTCACGAACGTTTGCGGAAGTTCGAGTCCGACGTTCGCGAACCGAAAATTTTGTGTTTGCGACATCACTAGTTACGAGGCGGCCTGGGTATCCTGCTGTGTGGAGTGTAGGTAGGTATTATATCTACGTGTAATAATAGGACACTTTATGAAAGTCACATTTTCTCTGTCTGTACGGAAAGGAGGCTGGATGTCTCGTACACATTTAAAGATATAACAATAGGTTGTTGCCATCTCTCCCGTTGGTGTTTCTCAGGCTTTCCCAGTAAGGTTGACATACAATCGTTTGATGGGGACCATACAGGAATTGGACAGTCTCATGGACACCCCGCCTGGGGATTATGGGGCTAATGACCTTCAAAGAGAGAACATGCTGACCTGGCTGAGGAGAGAGAGACTTCCCCTATTTCTGAAGTGAGTAGAAATAATTCCCTCTAATTCACTATGTCCAGCGACGTCTGGTTTATACAATATGTAGATCAGACTCAAGCAGGACTCTAGTGGGAGCTCACTGGAACCCAGTCCCCTTACTACATTCTAAAAGAAAAATGAGTTCTCATGCTTTTCTTACAGTGAAGGAAAGAGCATTGCTTATAGCATAACAATTATATCGAGAATCGTCAGTTTTAAAATTGCAGAGATGCAAATAAAAAAGTGTTCTACCTCAATTTATTCCTATCCAGTTTCTAAATCCGGTGTGCCCTGTTTATAGTTCTGCGCTTCTCCCTTTATACAAGGTCGAAATAATTTTACCAGACTGACACTCTGCCAGGGATGTACTAGCCTTTTAACAGGCTCCCCTACCCTCCGATGAGCAAGGGGCCACTACAATGTCACCATTGTATACATGTTGAGTTTGAATGCTCTATAAATGGATTTGAATTGTTCATATTTTGGTATTTGACTATCAAACACCCATCACTGCAATGATGGGAGATGGGGTCTCTAGCTTGTAGAAGTCGGACCTTTAGATGTTTAGATCCTTTATTTTTGGTATTAATTCCTCGTTCAGGTCTCCACTTTACTTGGAATACAAACTGGCCAACTTACTGCTGCGACCTCTGGAAGACCCCCGCTCAGTCAGCCGCTATGGAATTCATGGGTATAGTCGCCAGTCAAACAGCGTCACCTTGTCTTCTTTACCCAGCAATCCATCCACCTCTTATCATCGAACAGGTGAAATTGATGGTGGTAGCATCCATCCAGTGGAGCTGGTACACAGAATGCCCAGCCGCGTGCGAAGCACACCTGCCGCCATAGGTGAGTGATGGTTTCATGTACCAAGAATAGCCTTTACTTATTGTCTTCGGACTGGGTTTCCTGGTCCCCTCTTTCCCAGCCAATTAGATGAGCGCAACTTTATTTTTTTTCATATAAAATAAGTAATACGTTAAAACAGATACATGCACCAACTGTTCTCATTTATTTTGTTAATGACCAAATGTAGTGGAGGTTTAATTAACACCCCTTGAGAATAAATATGGAGTTGGTTGTTTCATTTACGCTATATCATCTTCCATGGAAAAGGATTTGTTTCCACTACTAGATGTTGGAACATTGTTACAAGACTGAGGTTGGGCAATGATTTGTGGTTACTCCTAGGCAGAATTTTTGATGCCAAAAAGTGTTTCAGGGCAATGTACAGGCCATTCGAGGTCTTCCAGACCATGTCAGCACCCATTTCTGTATCAAACCTCCTTTGTGCACGAAAATTCTGAAACACGAAAACAACAGTGTGTCATCAAAAACTGAAAACAGACTCTACAATGTCAGGTAATACATACCTACCTTCACTCCCTTGCTGTGCTGATCTCACCAAGATCGCCCCACCCTCTCAGCTGAGATCATCAAACTTGATGATTTCAGTTAATCCAATGCTTTCCTATAAGGAAGCAATCAGAGACTAGTACAATGTGCGTCAAACCTCTGCACTGCACAAGTAAATGTTCTCTGTGAAACCATCTGATTGCACAGCCATGTTTGACTTGGTTATAGAGACAGACGTTTCTCATACTGACAGCCACTAGAGGTGGTTTCAATGGTAATGTCTGCTCCTTCCTCCGTCTGCTCCTTCCTCAGTTTACTGATCGCAGCTGACTTTTTCCACTTTAGGTATTTTGACCTTAAATTTTAAATTTACTTTGAATTCTCAGTTCAATGAATAACCCTGTAAATATCCTTGCCCAGTCTATGTGTGGGCATTGCTATGTTGTATTTTTATGGTGTGAAATGTGTAACATTCTCCTTTGTGGCAGGTTATTTATCAGAGACTTACAGCCTGTCTCTTCTGGAACAATATGGAGATCTGATCCTTCAACTCTGCCAACCTCGAGAATCAGACTTTACGGACGGTCTGCTCTTTCCATCCCTAGTAGAAAGCACAGAGCAAGGTCAGTGTGGGAACCACTCAAACTCACCAATTATAAACCCTGAGCCACAGCCGTAGACTTCAAAGGTCTTTATGTGGGTCATCATCTTGGTATTTTATAGCATTATCAGGGTAACAAATCAACACCCAGAGCTTGTGGTGAAAACTAGACTTGTGTATTCGGGTTCATCTGGACTGAAATACGTCCATATTCAGGCCGATCGGCTGTTTGGCCAAATTCCATATTTACAAAGTGCTACACATACATAAAACTGAGCAAACGACTAGTGCAAAGGCCGAACATTCATGATTTATGGGAAAAAAAGATAGCGGGGGGACAGTCACTAAATGTTTATTTTATTCACAGATCGAGGGAGACGTGAGAATTGACCAACAGAAGGAACAAAAGGATGAGCAGTAAAAGAAATCTATATTTATATATTATATATTTAATAAATATCTATTACATATAAAGAGTTTATGTTACTGCTAATTCTGTTTTTCCTTCTCTTACTCACATTTTTTCAATTGCTCTGTGAACCAAATCGTGGGAAAATGTGTCTATATGCTTTGTGTATATTGTGCAGTACACTGATTGGCCCATTCTTGCCCCATTCTTGCCCCATTTTTGCCCCCTTTTTGTCCAAATGTTTCACCAGATATTTTTTCCATGGACGATATTCAGCCAAACTGACCTGTCAAACAAGCATCGGACTTCCTGATCAACATTTTGTGAAAATTATTCAGACAAACAGAACAATTGCACCATGCACAAATCTATATTAAATTATATGATCCATTTAAATGAAAGCTTTAAGGGCCATAGTATGCATATCGTATGGAAGATTAGAAAATAAATCATTATTATTTTTATTAAAAGAATTTGGACCCAACAATAAGAAGTCCCATGGCCTCCGGAGACTGATGACACCAGGCACCGATCTCACCCATGTGGAGTCTGAGGCTATTATCAATGGGTGAGAGCTCTATTTTATTTTATTCAACCTTAATATGAGCCATTTTATCATGCATTCAATGTATTGTATCATATTATAAATCACGTGTTCATTGTATCATATTATAATCACGTGTTCATTGTATCATATTATTAATTGTGTGTTCATTGTATTGTATCATTTTATAAATCATGTGTTCATCGTATTATACAGGGAGTGCAGAATTAATAGGCAAGTTGTATTTTTGAGGATTAATTTTATTATTGAACAACAACCATGTTCTCAATGAACCCAAAAAACTCATTAATATCAAAGCTGAATATTTTTGGAAGTAGTTTTTAGTTTGTTTTTAGTTTTAGCTATTTTAGGGGGATATCTGTGTGTGCAGGTGACTATTACTGTGCATAATTATTAGGCAACTTAACAAAAAACAAATATATACCCATTTCAATTATTTATTTTTACCAGTGAAACCAATATAACATCTCAACATTCACAAATATACATTTCTGACATTCAAAAACATAACAAAAACAAATCAGTGACCAATATAGCCACCTTTCTTTGCAAGGACACTCAAAAGCCTGCCATCCATGGATTCTGTCAGTGTTTTGATCTGTTCACCATCAACATTGCGTGCAGCAGCAACCACAGCCTCCCAGACACTGTTCAGAGAGGTGTACTATTTTCCCTCCTTGTAAATCTCACATTTGATGATGGACCACAGGTTCTCAATGGGGTTCAGATCAGGTGAACAAGGTGGCCATGTCATTAGATTTTCTTCTTTTATACCCTTTCTTGCCAGCCACGCTGTGGAGTACTTGGACGCGTGTGATGGAGCATTGTCCTGCATGAAAATCATGTTTTTCTTGAAGGATGCAGACTTCTTCCTGTACCACTGCTTGAAGAAGGTGTCTTCCAGAAACTGGGAGTTGAGCTTGACTCCATCCTCAACCCGAAAAGGCCCCACAAGCTCATCTTTGATGATACCAGCCCAAACCAGTACTCCACCTCCACCTTGCTGGCGTCTGAGTCGGACTGGAGCTCTCTGCCCTTTACCAATCCATCCATCTGGCCCATCAAGACTCACTCTCATTTCATCAGTCCATAAAACCTTAGAAAAATCAGTCTTGAGATATTTCTTGGCCCAGTCTTGACATTTCAGCTTGTGTGTCTTGTTCAGTGGTGGTCGTCTTTCAGCTTTTCTTACCTTGGCCATGTCTCTGAGTATTGCACACCTTGTGCTTTCGGGCACTCCAGTGATGTTGCAGCTCTGAAATATGGCCAAACTGGTGGCAAGTGGCATCTTGGCAGCTGCACGCTTGACTTTTCTCAGTTCATGGGCAGTTATTTTGCGCCTTGGTTTCTCCACACGCTTCTTGCGACCCTGTTGACTATTTTGAATGAAACGCTTGATTGTTCGATGATCACGCTTCAGAAGCTTTGCAATTTTAAGAGTGCTGCATCCCTCTGCAAGATATCTCACTATTTTTGACTTTTCTGAGCCTGTCAAGTCCTTCTTTTGACCCATTTTGCCAAAGGAAAGGAAGTTGCCTAATAATTATGCACACCTGATATAGGGTGTTGATGTCATTAGACCACACCCCTTCTCATTACAGAGATGCACGTCACCTAATATGCTTAATTGGTAGTAGGCTTTCGAGCCTATACAGCTTGGAGTAAGACAACATGCATAAAGAGGATGATGTGGTCAAAATACTCATTTGCCTAATAATTCTGCACACAGTGTATTATTAATTGTGTGTTCATCGTGTTATATTATTAATTGTGTGTTCATTGTATTGCATCATATTATAAATCACGTGTTCCTTGTATCATATTATAAATCATGAAGGCAGTTAGGCAGATAATCAGTGCGTTAAACAAATACAGGTAGGCAGAACCTCCCCCCAAGACTATTTTTTTATAAGAAAATTGAGTAATGTTGTCTACACCAGTAAATCAGTGTTCCTGAGGGTTTCATTAATAAGATAATGTTATAACTCTAGAAGGACCCATGTGGCAGGAGACCCTGTGACTCAGAAATATTGAGAAACTTACTTGCGGAACTCTGTCACCTAACGAGAAGAGTGACATTGAAACAAAGTGCTCCAGGCTGTGATCTGTGTATAGAGAAGGGAAGAGAAAGATTAGAATTCCATTCAAGATAAGTCTCTATTTGACACCTGACCTGATACCTGAGACTAGTAACTCACCTGTAACTGTAAAAAGGGATTGTGTGTGTGCAGATGTATTAACATGATTAAAGGCCTGGTGCCAAGAAGCATTCTGTTGACTTGTGGAAATAAGATAGACACAGGGGATATTTTAGGACAAAGTATTTCTTATTCAAGACATTTCATTCAAGTTAAAAATAATATATTGTTATATTTTCATAATTATATGAAACATAAATAAGGTTCCTCTTTACCCTATGAGTTAGACAGCTGCTGAACTTAAAGGAGAATAAGTGGAGTGAATTTAATTAGTTCTAAAAACAGAATTTTCCTGTAAAGAATCCTTCCAGGGTTGGTATCGGCCAGGATGGACAGGGTTCCAGGTCACTGAATGTGTATTTGTAGATATGATTAGTTTCAATGTGTACAGAGTGATAGACAATGATCTGTGTGTTGTGCAGGAAAGCAGCAGATGATGCCCAAGATGTCCAAGAGGCGTCCAAGGAATGTTCTGAAACGGATGAAGGCTTTGCTGCCACTGAAGAAGAGGAGCAGTTTCTGGTCCAGCATAATTTAACATGGTCTTCGTTACAACAGCTTAAAGAGAAGACTCTTGGCACCGTGAGTAAATCCCTGGTCTGAAGGTGTCCTAAATAAGACACCACTCCCTAGCCAACAAGGCTCATACTATTTAGGGGCTATAAAATACTAATATAAAGATAATGTGGGAAGCGCAACAAATAGTGGCAAAAACAGGTGTTATAGTACTTTCCTGTATATACAATAATATAGATGGTCACAGATGTATCTGCAGAGATATAAATGGAAAAGCAATCATAGTGCAGCTGTATAATTCTCCATTTTAACTAGTATACAAGTGCACACTAACAATTTTAGAGCCTCACAAAGCTGGCTCTGGCTGTACAGGCATGTAGATAAAGATTATCTCGGCATGACCCTCGGATTTCCACCACATCTGCAAAAAATGGGGATGATCCAAAGGGGTGTAGTAGTAAAAGAATTTATTTAGCCACAGAGATAAAATACATTTCATTCGGTTCTTCAGGGTCACGTGACAACCCCGTGACATGCGGGCGTCACGTCATCGCACCCTGTGATATCGGCACGAGTTCTCCTAAATCATGTGACAATGTCCTTACGTCCCGGCGTCACTTATTCATCATCAGTGACGTTGGGTTCTATAAGGCTTTAGAATTAAAAATCAAATGGGAATTTTTTTACTTTAAAGAAATATCCAGGGGGAAGAGATAATACCACGTGGCCTCAGATTTACAAAGTTTCCCACATTTGATAAAGGTGACACCTGTTTCATGGATATTTGGGAGAGAGCTCTAGCATCTTTCGCCATCAAAATGATGACAATTATTATTGAACAAAGAAAGAAAAATCTAGAGGAAATAGATAAAACTATCAAAGAAATACAAATAAAACTTAAAACCATTTAAAGGAACAAAGGATTTTGAAGATTTCAGTGCAAAGATTGGTAATAATCTGGAAAAAACGGCAGGAGGAACAACAAAAAATGTCAGAGAGATTTCCAGGATTATGCTACCAACGATATCCGGAGAATACCTAAAAATAATAGTAATAAAACCAACTTCAAAGAAACACGCTTTGAATCAGAAAACTATAGGAGACATACAGGAGACTATAGGAGACATAATGGCTTTACCCAAAATAAAACAAATAATAACCAGATGAGAATTGCACAATCCGTTAAAAAGCCAGAATGGATTGAGATTAAAAGGAGAAGTAATCAATCAAAAATGTAAGCAACTCAATCGAAAGGAAGAATACATATGTCTCCAATAAACCTAGGTCACCTCAAACACTTAGATCACCCCAAATATGTAGGAGGAAAATCCCATTCTCCAATAGACCATTAGACCAAATCAACAAAAGCAACACGCCTTCTTTTTTGGACAGAGGACGGGAATTCTTCTCTCGAAGGACCCTGTACTCCCAAGAAAGAAGGAATCGAGACTACGAAGAAGGGGAAGTAGAGGATGTCGGGGATTGGAAATAATGAATAGATAACAGTTTTTAATTTATCAGACAAAATCTTAAACCCATTCCACATGAGTGTTTTAAATAAAGGTTTTAAATTTGCCCCAAATTGCCCTGTTTACACTTTCGCTACATATGTAGACATAAACAGATTCACTCTGAAATTGTGTCTTAAAAAGTTCTTTAAAAATAAAGAAATAATCCTCGATAGGAGGCAAGCGATACAGGATCTAGAAAGTGGCTTGTCATAGGGGCTGATGTCAATTATTATGTATACACAATTGTTTTTTGGTAATTTGGCTTCTGTGCAAGCCTCCCAGTTGTACTTTTCTTGCCCTACCTATGGTGCACAAAAATACAGAAATTAAAAATCCTCGGTGGGAGACAAGTGATGTAGAATTTATAGCGAGGCTTGGCAAGTGGGCTGCTGTCACGATTTTGTGTTTACGAAACGGGTCTTATGCATTTTGGCTTCTGCGCAAGCCACACAGTTGTATTGCTCTTGCTATGCCTATCGTGTGTTCAGCATAGAATTTTAAAGAAACACAAAATCCTCGATGGGGGGCGAGTAGTATAGTATTCATAAAGAGGCTTGTGATGTCGGCTACTGTCAATTATTGTGTTTACTAGACTGATTTTTTGTATGTTGGCTTCTGCGCAAGCCTCCAAGTTGTGCTATTCTTGCCTTACCTATCGTGTGCAAAAATAAAGAATTTAAAAAAAATAAATAAAGAAATAAATCACATGAACATAGAGACTAGTGGACAATTTAAACATACCTCTTTAAAAAAAAAAAACATCCAACTTCAATCCCATATATTTGAAATCCAATGAAATAAAGAAAATTAAACCGAATAAGAAGTAAGGTAATTTAAGAAAAGCTAGCTTTGGAGGATCTTAAAAAGGATTCTTCAATTGTTATAAAGCTAGTGGATAAGGGGGAGGGGTTGTAATCATGAAAGAAGAGAATTATTTTAAATATTTTTTTAAACAATTGGAGGACAAGGAGGCTTACAAAAAACTCACCCACAACCCCACTAGTGATATAAAAAAGAATACATTAAACTTTTGGATGACGGTGTAATGGAGCTCCCTGTACCCCAGCTGGGTACCTCTGTCAAGGACCGCTTCCTGGCTGGAACAGGGGACAAACCTCAGTCCCTAGTCGCCGTGACTTGACTGGGGTCCTGGAACCACTCCATGCTGGCGCCGAATAGGGTAACTCACTCTATCCACTCCCAGGCACTGCACGACACTCAGTCCTGGGAGCTCTAGTCCTTACAAGGACTTTCCCCGTTGAATCCTCCACACTGGAACAAGCAGTGGCAGCCAGAGCCTGACCTCGGGAGGGGCACTTGCAGATTATTTAGAGAACTAATCCAGACACAATACCCACTACAGCTCAGTGTAGTGGTTATGGTGCCAGTAGTGCCGGGACCCCCTCCCAGAGTAAGTAGTCAAAGCGTTTAAGAACAGTTTGACAACTTACCTGAGGTCTGCTTGGAAATGGGGCTGTAGTAGGGCATAGGAGCAGAGGTGCAGTGTGTGTGTGTTTGTGTGAAAGTTGCAGTGTGTACGTGAGGACGGCAGTGTGTGTTAGGGGGGCAGTGTGTGTGTGTGCATTGCAGTGTGAGTGGGGGCAATGTATGTGTGTATGGGGGGAAGTTTGTGTGTATGGGGCAGTGTATGTGTGGGGGGGGGCAATATGTGTGTAGGGTGTGTGTGTGTATTGGGGGCAGTGTATGTGGGCAATGTGTGTGTATGGGAGAAGTGTGTGTATTGGGCAGTGTACGTATGTGGGGCAGTGTATGTATGTGGGGGCAGTGTGTATGTATGGGGGCAGTGTATGTGTATGGGGGTAGTGTATGAGTATGGGGGCAGTGTATGTATGTGGGGGCAGTGTATGTGTATGGGGGCAGTGTATGTGTGTGGGGCCAATGTGTGTGTAGGGTGTGTGTGTATTGGGGGCAGTGTATGTGGGCAATGTGTGTGTATGGGAGAAGTGTGTGTATGGGGGCAGTGTATGTATGTATGTGGGGGCAGTGTGTGTGTATGGGGGCAGTGTATGTGTATGGGGGTAGTGTATGAGTATGGGGGCAGTGTATGTATGTGGGGGCAGTGTATGTGTATGGGGGCAGTGTATGTATGCGGGGGCAGTGTATGTATGTGGGGGCAGTGTGTGTGTATGGGGGCAGTGTGTGTGTATGGGGGCAGTCTATGTATGTGGGGGCAGTCTATGTATGTGGGGCAGTCTATGTATGTGGGGGCAGTGTGTGTGTATGGGGGCAGTGTATGTATGTGGGGGCAGTGTATGTATGTGGGGGCAGTGTATGTATGTGGGGGCAATGTGTGTGTATGGGGCAATGTGTGTGTATGGGGGCAGTGTGTGTGTATGGGGGCAATGTGTGTGTATGGGGGCAGTGTATGTATGTGGGGGCAGTCTATGTATGTGGGGGCAATGTGTGTGATAACGATGGGGGGCTTTTTTTTAATGTTTTTAATGTCATTTCTCGATCCTTGGTGGTCCGGTGGGGAATCCCTGGTGGTTCACTCTCGCCAGATCCGGAGCATTGCCGTGGCAATGCTCCATGCTCGCGAGAGAAGGACCTGGAGGAGCTGCAGACTGAGCTTCCCCGGGTCCTCTCTCTCTCCCTCCCCTGCCGGCGGCCAGCAAACAGTGCCTGCGGACCGGAGAGAGAGATCTCTGATCTCCCCTCCGGTCCATGAAAACACATTGCAGGGCTGGCGCTTGGACAGCGCCAGCCCTGCATTAGCCGGCAGGGGAGAGGGAGAACCTCGGATTCTCGGGGGGGCAATTGCCCCGTTGCCCCCCCCTGGATCCGCCAGTGGGAACAAGCTGGAATAGTGATTAACCCTTTCCCCTCCCAGTAACCAGACGACACATAGTTCTGGGAGTACAAGCTGAAATATTTTAATCTGGTCAGATGGCCTGCTTTTATACATTTTAGAGTCCGAGAAAACACGCCCAGGACACTCCCACACAAAACAGGGTAATCCCTCCCCTATGCCTGGGAGATAATGGAGTCAGGAACTGTACAAAACTCAAATATCTCCAGGCACAAAAAAAAACACATTTCACAGACACCCCAAAAGTACCTTTAACTTCATGAAAATCCCACAAAAGTTAAATTCCCGGGGGTCGGGAATTCCATGGAAGTCATATTTTGACCAACCGTACACGAGGCTCCTGCCCAAAATAGTTCCAGGGAAAAAGTGGTAGCGGTCGGTCAAGTTCTGTTCAAGTTCTGTTTAAAAGAGAACAAACTACCGAACATAATCCATTTCCATACTGTGGAGCTTGTTCCCTTCATCCAGACGAATGATCCCACCGAACAGTGTTCTTCTAAGTTATATAAAACCGAACGCAGGTGATCATGTAAGTCTAGCGGTGTTTGGTAGTTTCAGTGTCCATTTTCAGTTCCAGGAACTCAACGACCAAACACTCCTGCCTGCGTTCATGCAAACAAAATGGCCGCCACCATGTTGTTGTGCATACGAATGGTGCCCACCTAGATGAACCAATAGAACACTGCGTTTAGGATCGTTACAATGTAACCATTGGGTTTAACAAGCTCCCGGGTGGTCCATAGTTTGTGCGCTGGTTCAGTTCCCGAAAAGCAAAGGAGAATTCCACAAACCAGGCAAGTTAAATAGTCTTTTACTGGTTTCCCTGCAGGGCTCATAGTCTGTGGGCAGGAGGCTGACAAGCAGGCTCTTCCAGGAGCTCGTGGCAAACTCACATGGGAAGGGTTTGTCACGGATATTTTTTTTTAAAAAAAGCATTTTAACTAAAAATGAATAGTGATGTCCCGAACGGTTTGCTGGCGAATAGTTCCTGGCGAACATCGCATGTTCGCGTTCGCCACGGATGGCGAACCTATGTAATGTTCGGTCCGCCCCCTATTCGTCATCATTGAGTAAACTTTGACCCTGTATCTCACAGTCAGCAGACACATTCCAGCCAATCAGCAGCAGACCCTCCCTCCCAGACCATCCCATCTCCATAGCCAGTAACCTGTGTTTATTATACATTATCCCCCCATAGCCAGTAACCTGTGTTTATTATACATTATCCCCCCATAGCCAGTAACCTGTGTTTATTATACATTATCCCCCCATAGCCAGTAACCTGTGTTTATTATACATTATCCCTCCACAACCAGTAACCTGTGTTTATTATACATTATCCCCCCACAACCAGTAACCTGTGTTTATTATACATTATCCCCCTATAGCCAGTAACCTGTGTTTATTATACATTATCCCCCCCATAGCCAGTAACCTGTGCTTATTATACATTATCCCCCCATAGCCAGTAACCTGTGCTTATTATACATTATCCCCCCATAGCCAGTAACCTGTGTTTATTATACATTATCCCCCACAACCAGTAACCTGTGTTTATTATACATTATCCCCCATTAGCCAGTAACCTGTGTTTATTATACATTATCCTCCCCATAGCCAGTAACCTGTGTTTATTATACATTATCCCCCCATAGCCAGTAACCTGTGTTTATTATACAGTATCCCTCCACAACCAGTAACCTGTGTTTATTATACATTATCCCCCCCATAGCCAGTAACCTGTGTTTATTATACATTATCCCCACCCCCATAGCCAGTAACCTGTGTTTATTATACATTATCCCCCATAGTCATTTATCGTTGGACCTAGGCAGCATGATGTCTTAGGCCGGCCCAGAGAGTGAGTGAGTGAGTGAATAATATAATATATATGTTCAGAAACATATTAGTAATATATGTAAATCTGGTTCATGCAAAGAGGGTGAAAAGGTATTAAAGAAAAACACACTTATTGCATCAAATTTACAAAGCCAAACTTTTAAAAGCTTTCCTCATTTCTTTCTCGGGATGAGGAATATATCGGTTGTAGACTGAGGATTTCCATCTGCCCAATCTTTTAATAATATGCACTGGAGTGTCAGTGTTGAAGGAGACCGAAGCTGCCCCTATTCTAAATGAAAGACCCGAGACATGGATACAACCAAATCTTAGGAGTAGTTTTCTGATGTAGAAGATGAATTTAGCCGTAGTCAGAGGGATTCAGTGAGAATAGTGGTGAAATGTGTGTGGCATGACTGAGTGTGGGTAAGTAAGAGTCAAGTATTTTAACTGGGCACTAGTTCTAGGTGGGATAAAGTGGTATAGCGGATAGATGAGTAGCTTGGTTCATTTTAGAGGTTTGTAGAGAAAGTATATAGTGATCATGATTTTTAGCGATATCCAATATTTTTAAGGTGGTCCCAGTGCCACCACTCATATCTGGTGTCACAATAGCTTGCATTTAAAAAAGAAAAAAAAACTTTTTTGACTGTAATATAATAGCAGTCAGTTTCCTTCACACGTGTGTGTTTCAGGGCCTGCCAGGGCACAGTGTCACACCAGTGCAACTCATATCTGGTGTAACAGTGGTGTAATTTTTTTTTAAAAAAAATACAGGGGGCTTGTTGTCACCTTTTGGGGACCCTTGGTGTTGTACGTGGCTGGGTGGAGGAAGAGACCATCAATGACATCAGTGAGGACAAGGAACGGGACATGGCTAGCTTGGTATCCAACCTTGTGCAAATGGGGAGTTTGCGGTTGTGCAAATGGACTGTTTGCGGTTGTTTGCAGTGCGTTAAATGGGGAGTTTGGTCTTTCACTCTGAAGCGGGCGTAACCCTTACACTATCTGATCGATACAACATCATACCTGATGTTTTAAAGCACCTTATTCCAAACAATTTAGGAATGTTAGGTGATTTATGCCCTTTATGGATTAAAACCAGACTCTGCATCAACTATGTAATTTTCCATGGGAGTTTTGCCATGGATCCCCCTCCGGCATGCCACAGTCCAGGTGTTAATCCCCTTGAAACAACTTTTCCATCACTATTGTGGCCAGAAAGAGTCCCTGTGGGTTTTAAAATTCGCCTCCCTATTGAAGTCTATGGCGGTTCGTCGGGTTCGCCCGTTCGCGAACATTTGCGGAAGTTCACGTTCGCCATTCGCGAACGGAAAATTTCATGTTCGCGACATCACTAAGAATGAATATGACTTTTTGTATAAGGTTTGTTCCAAGATTCCCGTTTTGTACATATTGCCAAAGGTACATAAAGATTCAATCAACGTCTCAGGGGTGGATTCCCTGTTATCACCCCTCTCTAAGCATTTGGACACTCTATTACAGCACATAGTGAAGGAATGCCCATCATATCTTAAAGATTCAATGAGCCTCCTCAATACTCTACAACATTTTGGATGGTCTGAGAATTACTTGCTAATAGTCTGTGATGTCAGTAGCCTTTACACCTGCATTGGACATGAAATTGGATGTGAAGCCACAAAATTTTATCTTGAAAAGTTCAAATTTTATTCGGACAACCAGATTTTACCATTGAAGACATTAAGTTAATCCTCACGAATAATTTCTTCTGGTTCGAATTAGAATAATTTTTACAATGCAAGGGAACAGCTATGGGGACCAGGTTTGCGCTCAGCTATGCTAACCTCTTTACGGTCTACTGGTCAGAGTCTTTTATATATTCCCAACATAGCTAGGCGGAAAACCTGGTCTTCTATAAGTATTACATTGATGACATCTTTTTTATTTGGCGAGGGGAATAAACCTTTGCCCTCCAATTTTTAACGTTTTTGAACTCCAATAGTTGGAACATTTGATTGACCCAGGAGATAAGCAACTCTCATGTTAATTTTTTAGATTTTTGTAGAATAAAAAGAATCTCAGGCACTCACTGTGATTGTTCTTCAAGCAGACCTCATTGAGGTCGAAACGTTGCAATAAAGCTGCTTGAAGAACAATCACAGTGAGTGCCTGAGATTCTTTTTATTCTACATATGTCTCTTGGGGTCTTTTTTGCTGACCCATGCTCAGTAGCACCCTGTGTGTAATTGTTGTGACTGAGTGCGACCCTATTTCTATTTTTGTTAATTTTTTAGATTTTGACATGTGCAATGAAAACAACCAGATTAAAACCTGCATGCACTTTAAACAAGTAGATGTCAACAGTTTCATTGAAATGAGAAGTTGTAATTTCTGTCCCTGGCTCTCTTTTGTCCCAAGAGGTCAGTTTCTAAGACTGCGGAGAAACTGTACCGAAATATAGAAATATTCAACTCAATCAGATATTTTAAAGAAACAGTTTCTAAAAAGAGGATATTCCGAATCAAACATAGACGAGCAAATTAAGCAAGTGCACGGATATGAGAGGGAACAATTATTGAACTATAAACAAAGACCCATAAATAATGATAACACTGAAAAACAGATTCTTTTAATTTTTGATTTTAATAGTGACTCTAATACCTTAAAAAGTATTTTAAGGAAGAACTGGCGTATTTTATCCCAAGATAAGGATATAACTCAATATATAGGTGAAAAACCTAAAATAGTATATAGAGGAGCTCGAAATATAAAACAAATTGTAACGACAAGTTACATAGAAAAAGATAGAAATAATTTTTGGGGTGATTTTAAAAAATTGAATACAGGATTCTTTTACTGTGGATATTGCATGGGTTACACCACATCTAAAATAGAAAACTAAAAGAGGGAGACATTTACATCAGTAGTTACTGGAGCAAATTACAAAATTGGCTCATTTATTAACTGTAATTCCAAAAATGTCATATATGTTCATCTCGTGTGCCCATGCAGGTATCGATATGTGGGTAAAACCTCGAGATGCCTTAAAACGAGAATACGGGAACATATATACAACATAAAAAGAGGTTGTATGAAGCACAGTGTCTCACAACACTTTCTAGAACACCATAACAATGACCCAAGTCTATTGGTTTTCTATGGGATACAGAGGGTTGATAGACACTGGAGGGGAGGTGACATGTCCGCTTCATTAGGAAGAAACGAGATGAAGTGCATCTTCAACCTAGAAACATTGTCACCCCATAGTTTAAACTTTGATTTTGAAATGGTATCTTTAATATGAAAAAAACGTAATAAAAAAAAAAACCATTTACTCTATGTATTTTTTACATGTTCAATTTTATATGTGTTTTAAATCCATTTCTACTCATATTATAGATTTTTTGGTGTGGTTAATTTTATACTTATTTTTTTCTTATTTCAAGTGGTTTTGGTTATTTCAAATACGTCATATTTGTTTTGCTTTTTCTGATTAACTTATATACTTCTCTTTTACTTAGGGATCTCCTCCTACACATATTGTGTTTTTATTTCTGTATATTGTATATGTCTGTATCTATATCATGTGTTATTGTTTCTAGTCCATGTCTACAAGTAAGACATTTGACATTTTGTCTAAAGTCTCATAGAACCCAACGTCACTGATGATGAATAAGTAACGCCGGGACGTAAGGAAGTTGTCACATGACTTAGGAGAACTCGTGCCGACATCACGGGGGGCGATGACGTGACGCCCGCACATCACAAAGTTGTCACGTGACCCTTAAGAACAGAATCAAACAAATGGGCAGAATTAACCAGCAAATTATTGACACCAGTACCAGGACGAGTGAAACAACTTATGCACCTGGAAGAAGACAATAACAGCCGAAACGCGTTGTGCTTTTAAGACTTTTGGGACTATCCTTACTAAGGACATTTTTGTTCCAATTTTCTGTTTATTATTTTATCTATGTGGCTAAATAAATTCTTTTACTACTGCACCCCTTTGGATCATCCCCATTTTTTGCAGATGTGGTGGAAATCCGAGGGTCATGCCGAGATAATCTTTATCTACATGCCTGTACAGCCAGAGCCAGCTTTGTGAGGCTCTAAAATTGTTAGTGTGCACTTGTATACTAGTTAAAATGGAGAATTATACAGCTGCACTATGATTGCTTTTCCATTTATATCTCTGCAGATACATCTGTGACCATCTATATTATTGTATATATTGTATATCTATATATATTTTATAACATGACAGGAGGCTTCGTATTTGCTTAAGTCTCTCTTTACTAGAACTCCGCAGCAGCACAGAAAAACAACCAATCAGAAAAAAGTTAGGTACTATAAAACTCCCCTCCCCATGCATCATTTCCTCTTTCTTTGCTGCTCCGCATGAGTACAGGTCAGAGTACCACTGCCTCCTGCTATATTAGTTAGGGGTTTTGAGATTAATTATGATTTATTAGGATTAATTATGATTGATTATGATTTATTGGGATTGATTATGTTTTGTTGTGATTTAAATTTGATTTATATTAATTATGCTTAGCTTTTGGGATTTATGTGCCTTTTGGTTCTTCTTTGCTTCCCCTGTCTTCTACTTGGGGAGATTTTCCTTTACATTGTGGTGGTTTATGGGGGTCCCTGGAGATACCTATCCGGTTTGCTCTCCCTTTGTTTTTGCCCTTTCCCCCCTCCACCCACTCTATCTCACCCTTCTGCTATTTCCCGCCCTTTCTACCGTGGGCTACTAGTGTTCTGCTCGGGGTTTCAGGAGACTAGCCACCTGGCTGCCTCCTCTGATCCCCCGAGCTCCTTTGCGAGCCTGCCGGCACCCGGGGTACTTGCGGTCGGACGCAAGTACCCGGCAGCCGGATCCTCTTGCCTACCTGCCCCCCCTCATTATTTTTAGGGTGAGGGGGGTAGGTAGGGGGATAATTTTTATTGGGGGGAGGGGGTGACTAGGGGTTTGGGGACCCCTAGTCACCTGAGGGGGGACACATTTTTTTTAGGGCCCCTACCCGCCGCGGAGGGGTGGGGGCCAGGGGGGAGGACACTAGGTCCCCGCCCTATTCCAATTTAGGGCCCCCACCCGCCGCTCAGGGGTGGGGGCCAGGGGGAGGACATTAGGTGTGTCCCCCTTATTCCAATTTAGGGCCCCCACCCGCCGCTCAGGGGACATTAGGTCGTCCCCCTTATTCTGATTTAGGGCCCCCACCCACTGCTCAGGGGTGGGGGCCCGGGAGAGGACAATAGGTGCCCCCCCCCCCATTATTTTACATTAGGTGGACATTGTTGTATTCATCGTATCTAGGACTTCGTTTCTTCCCCATTATGTTTTCTGCCTTTTTATCTCTTTTTGTCGCAGCTTGAAAGAGGAAATGATGCATGGGGAGGGGAGCTTTATAGTACATAACTTTTTTTCTGATTGGTTGTTTTCTGTGCTGCTGTGGAGTGTAAAGAGGCTTAAGCAAATACTCGCCTCCTGTCATTAATAAAATTGAGATTATAGGTACACTAAAGTTAACATAATCTACAATTATTTAGGGGCTACTACAATCATGTCAAATGATTAATTAAGATAATTAACCTTATTTTTACTCAGGCTAATTAATGTAATACTAAATCTTTCATGGTGCCCTCTTGCCGTTTGTATTGACTGTATTTAGAGTCATACTCAAATCCATCTCATCTTCCTTTAAAGAGAGAAGGAATGAGGAGGTTCAGAGATTTCCTACAGAACACATTAGGAGACCATCTCTTCCAGTTTTGGGTTGAATGTGAAGAGTTTAAAGATTTCTCCAGAGACCTTGAAACCAGTGAGAACCCAGAAGAATCCAGACACATGTGTGCTCACCTGTTCAGGTAAAGCAGGGTTAGTGACTGGGTCCCTTGTATTGCCAGCCCAGTAACCAATCCAGGTATAACTGCATCTGACTTTCATTCCTTCTAGGCGCATCCAAAGCAAGTACCACGTGTATCTAAGTCCGGAATGCCAGGTACAGGATTCTAAATAATCTCTCACTTAATAGTAAATAGGAGGAAAGGCTGTCACAACTAATTATTATTATTATTATAATATTATTATTTATATAGCGCCAGCAGATTCCGTAGCGCTGTACAATGGGTGGACTAACAGATACGTAATTGTAACCAGACAAATGGACGCACAGGAACAGAGGGGTTGAGGGCCTGCTCAGTGAGCTTACATGATTTCAACTGTACTTATGAAAGAGGGCGTAGAATTAAGTGATGTAGTTTGTTATGTTTGATGAAGTTTGTTATTTGTATGATGTAGTTTGTTATTTGAATGACGTAGTTTGTTATATGTATGATGTAGTTTATTGTATGTTTCATGTAGTTTGTTATTTGTATAATCTAGTTAGTTATGTTTGATGTAGTTTATTGTATGTTTGATGTAGTTTGTTATATGTATGATGTAGCTTGTTATGTGTATGATCTAGTTTGTTATTTGTATGATCTAGTTTGTTATTTGTTTGATGTAGTTTATTATTTGTTTGATGTAGTTTGTTATTTATATAATTTAGTTTATGGTATGTTTGATGTAGTTTATTTGTTTGATGTAGTTTGTTATTTATATAATTTAGTTTATGGTATGTTTGATGTAGTTTGTTATTTGTTTGATGTAGTTTGTTATTTATATAATTTAGTTTATGGTATGTTTGATGTAGTTTATTTGTTTGATGTAGTTTGTTATTTATATAATTTAGTTTATGGTATGTTTGATGTAGTTTATTTGTTTGATGTAGTTTGTTATATGTCTGATGTAGTTTATTATATGTTTGATGCAGTTTGTTATTTATTTGATGTAGTTTTTTATTTGAATGACGCAGTTTGTTATTTATATAATTTAGTTTATGGTATGTTTGATGTAGTTTATTTGTTTGATGTAGTTTGTTATTTGTTTGATGTATTTTGTTATTTATATAATTTAGTTTATGGTATGTTTGATGTAGTTTATTTGTTTGATGTATTTTGTTATTTATATAATTTAGTTTATGGTATGTTTGATGTAGTTTATTTGTTTGATGTAGTTTGTTATTTGTTTGATGTATTTTGTTATTTATATAATTTAGTTTATGGTATGTTTGATGTAGTTTATTTGTTTGATGTATTTTGTTATTTATATAATTTAGTTTATGGTATGTTTGATGTAGTTTATTTGTTTGATGTAGTTTTTTATTTGAATGACGTAGTTTGTTATATGTCTGATGTAGTTTATTATATGTTTGATACAGTTTGTTATTTATTTGATGTAGTTTTTAATTTGAATGACGTAGTTTGTTATATGTATGATGTAGTAACATGATATTATTGTCCCTTTGAATCGTCCAAGTTAGTTACTGATGCTCTGTCTGGTTTTACAAACAGGAGCAGATCCGGCTTTCTCAGCAGATCTGGGGTCCAACATTTCAAGCCTTCAGAAGGTCTCACTATGACGCCTTAAGACGACTGCGCTCCTACTGGGTCCCCAGATTTATCATCCACCAGCGGAGGTCTCAGCTGGCCCAGTAAGTCACAACCACATTACAGTCACTGAGTTAAAGGTCTATTTCCAGAGCACAAGACAATTATTGCTGCTTAAATCTGTTGCCAGAGGAATCATAGTTTCATAAGCAATGGACTGAATATTGGCTGCGTGAGTGGAAGGCTGTATGGATATACGCACGGTCATATAATAGCCTACATTATAGGGCAGAGATCTAAAAGTGTAGCAATTACAAGTTAAATTCAATAAACATGTCTACTGTTCACCTGATTCTTAGAACATTTTCCCACAATTTAGTGCCAGTATTTTGTACTAAGAAAAGAAACAAATATGGTAGAAATAATTCACCAGATGTAGTACTTGTTCAAACCTCAGTGCTGCAGGTTTGATTCTCAGTAGAGCAACTCTGCCTTCACGTTCAATAAAATGTGTATAATTCGGCTGAGTAACAGTAAGATCTGTGAGAGTGTGTGCTGGAGTGTGGCAGACTGCTAAGACTGGAAGTAGGTGACTGTCATTATTTTCGGCTAATCTCCCCTCCATCCTATGGCAGAGACAGTATAGATCTATGGGACTTTCCTACACTGTATCTCTCGTTATCTCTGTCTGGTAAAATCAGATGATTAGGAAATTTGGTGTTTTGGTGATTTACAGCAGTCTCACCATACATATGCCCTTAAGGAAAGGACATTAGAAAAGGGACCCTACACTGGGTGACTCTTCTCCTAAAAAATATATCCTCCGGGGGTTGGATAGCTACTCAAAGAATATTATGTCCTGTTTACTAGCGCAGGAGACAATGAAGTAAAGCACTGGTGGGCTGTAAGTCAAAGTAAAAGACATCAAATAAGATCAAACTATTACTATAGTAAGAGACAAACACGTCATGGTGAGGAGCAGCCGTACACCAAAAACTGGATACTGAGTGTCAGCCAGGTACATAGATAGATCTATGGTGGGGTCCATGGCAGGTCTGTGGTGGGATCCATGGTAGATCTATGGTGGATTCCAGGGCAAATCTGTGGTGGGATCCATGTTAGGTCTGTGGTGGGATGAATGGCAGATCTATGGTAAAATTCATGGCAAGTTTATAGTTGGATCCATGGAAAATCTATAGTGAGATCCATGGTGGGTCTCTGGTGGGATCCATGATAAGTCTGTGGTGGAATCCAGGGCGGGTCTATGGTGAGATCCATGGCAGGTGTAAGGGGAGAACCAGGGCAGCTCTCTGGTGGGATCTTTGGTATGTATGTGGTGGAAACCTTGGCAGGTTTGTGGTGGGACCCTTGGCAGGTCTAAGGCGTGATCCATGGCAGGCGGGATCCAGGGCAGAACTGTGGTGGGATCCATGGTAGGCCTGTGATGGAAACCACAGGAGAATTAATGCTGACCTGCAGTTGGAGGCATGAAAAATGCTTTCAGTTATAAATTTTCAATATTCCTCTGTTTCCCTTCCAATACAATATATATACAATATACAATATAGAAACTATATAAATTTAAATTAAAAAAAACATTATTGCAATAATAATGTGCTAAGATGAAACAAATGCATTTAAATGTCTGTGATATTCTTCACGTAATCCCTATCTTTCGATAAGCGAAGCCATCAACATGTGTCTGTGTTTCAGGAACAAGGTTGGCCATAGAAAGGTTCTCCTGACATCGCAGGATAGCATGTCAATCTCTGAGAGGGAATCACTAAGCTTCGAAGACACAGTGGCTCACCCAGACAGGAAACAGAAAGAAATCCCAAGCGAGGTAAGATCTTCAGAAACTTGTGATCATTCTGACTTCAGTCACAAGGTTACAGTGAGAGGAAATCTATTAAACCCCAGAAGGACTTAGCTTCTCCCACACTCGCTGGGTGGCAGTCGCAGATCATACCCCACACAGGGCGCAGATCTATATAAATGGTATAGTACAAAGATAAATGGGTTAATATATTTGGGGATAAATTGAAATTCTCCAATTTGAGACTTAGACAATAGCAGAAGCCCCGTGATGAAGATGCTTTTGAAATCTTGTGAATGTCCACTAAAGACAAAATGTAAACATGGTGACCTAAAATCCCACGCCTACCACCTCGGGAAACAGGAAGAGGTTCTCCTGCTCATTTGTTTTCTAACCACTGTGGTTGTTTTTTTTGGGGGGGTTGGATAATATATAATTACACTTAAACGTAAAGAAAATAATTTTCATTCATTCTGCAACCAAATCCTACCAGCAGATGAATTGATACACGTTTCCTGGTCCAAATGTGCAGAATTCTGTTCTGATTGTCATACTTTTTACACTACGTTTGTTCTCCTCTAGACTAGTCTGCACTTACTTGTTCATTTTTTTGATATCATGGAAATCTGCCGGCCAGCTTCGCTATTTATTGAATTTGAGATTTAATGTTAGTGGGTCTGATTGACATCTCCGATGCCTATAAACACAGAAGGTTCTCAGACCCCTCTACCGCCCCACAAATAATCCAGCTCTCTGTTTGTTCCGTAATCTGGAAGAGCCAAGAAATACATCTGTTGTTACCAAAGCAAATAAAGTCAACTGCAAGGACCACGTAGCAAAATGAAATAAATCAAAATCCATCTAAAGTAAAAATCTTTCTGTAGCCAGGAAAAGCACCTCTAGTGGACAGATACCTGTAGGCAGCAGCCCAGTGGCAGATCTGAACCTGAATATCAGGAAAGCTATTTGGTTTTATCCTGTTTATATGAAGTGGAACTTGCAGTTTGAGCATCTCTTTCTTACATTTTGGTTTTCTGCCATTTGTCGATTTCCGTTGGCTGCTGAGTGATATTTTTTATTTAGTTTTCTTTTGCTACATTTTTTTTTTTTACTTCATATAATCTTCCTTTCCCCAGGTTAGACCTCCACAGCAATATCCTGACAAGGGAAGCGTGGGCTTCATGGAGAAGATCTGCAGCAATCCGCTTTTACACAGAATTATCCCCGCTTTGCAGAGTGACCATCAGGCCGGGGGAACCTTCCTTCATTATCTTAAGAGGTGACCACTAAATAGCACAGGTTACATTACAGAACCCCGGCTCATAGAGGGTTCTCATTGCTATCCAGTAACTGTGTGACAATGACAAATAACGTTCTCTCAACATTCATGTGTCACAGTTAGTGAACCCAATGCATACCTCCCAAGTGTCCCTATTTCGGAGGGACGTTCCCTATTTTGGGCCCAAATCCCTTTTTTTTCTTTTCTAATCTCTCTCTTTTCTAGGAGCTCCATATTGTTGGTGTGTCTGAGTATAACAGGGCTCCACAGCAATAATACTCCCAGTAATGTGTCTGAGTGTATAACAGAGCTTCACAGCAATAATACTCCCAGTAATGTGTCTGAGTGTATAACAGAGCTCCACAGCAATAATACTCCCAGTAATGTGACTGAGCGTATAACAGAGCCCCACAGCAATAATACTCCCAGTAATGTGTCTGAGTGTATAACAGAGCTTCACAGCAATAATACTCCCAGTAATGTGTCTGAGTGTATAACAGAGCTCCACAGCAATAACACTCCCAGTAATGTGTCTGAGTGTATAACAGAGCTTCACAGCAATAATACTCCCAGTAATGTGTCTGAGTGTATAACAGAGCTCCACAGCAATAATACTCCCAGTAATGTGACTGAGCGTATAACAGAGCCCCACAGCAATAATACTCCCAGTAATGTGTCTGAGTGTATAACAGAGCTTCACAGCAATAATACTCCCAGTAATGTGTCTGAGTGTATAACAGAGCTCCACAGCAATAACACTCCCAGTAATGTGTCTGAGTGTATAACAGAGCTCCACAGCAATAACACTCCCAGTAATGTGTCTGGGTGTATAACAGAGCTTCACAGCAATAATACTCCCAGTAATGTGTCTGAGTGTATAACAGAGCCCCACAGCAATAATACTCCCAGTAATGTGTCTGAGTGTATCACAGGGCTCCACAGCAATAATACTCCCAGTAATGTGTCTGAGTGTATAACAGAGCTCCACAGCAATAACACTCCCAGTAATGTGTCTGAGTGTATAACAGAGCTCCACAGCAATAACACTCCCAGTAATGTGTCTGAGTATAACAGGGCTCCACAGCAATAATACTCCCAGTAATGTGTCTGAGTGTATAACAGAGCTTCACAGCAATAATACTCCCAGTAATGTGTCTGAGTGTATAACAGAGCTCCACAGCAATAATACTCCCAGTAATGTGACTGAGCGTATAACAGAGCCCCACAGCAATAATACTCCCAGTAATGTGTCTGAGTGTATAACAGAGCTTCACAGCAATAATACTCCCAGTAATGTGTCTGAGTGTATAACAGAGCTCCACAGCAATAACACTCCCAGTAATGTGTCTGAGTGTATAACAGAGCTCCACAGCAATAACACTCCCAGTAATGTGTCTGGGTGTATAACAGAGCTTCACAGCAATAATACTCCCAGTAATGTGTCTGAGTGTATAACAGAGCCCCACAGCAATAATACTCCCAGTAATGTGTCTGAGTGTATCACAGGGCTCCACAGCAATAATACTCCCAGTAATGTGTCTGAGTGTATAACAGAGCTCCACAGCAATAACACTCCCAGTAATGTGTCTGAGTGTATAACAGAGCTCCACAGCAATAACACTCCCAGTAATGTGTCTGGGTGTATAACAGAGCTTCACAGCAATAATACTCCCAGTAATGTGTCTGAGTGTATAACAGAGCCCCACAGCAATAATACTCCCAGTAATGTGTCTGAGTGTATCACAGGGCTCCACAGCAATAATACTCCCAGTAATGTGTCTGGGTGTATAACAGAGCGTCACAGCAATAATACTCCCAGTAATGTGTCTGAGTGTATAACAGAGCCCCACAGTAATAATACTCCCAGTAATGTGTCTGAGTGTATAACAAAGCTCCACAGCAATACTACTCCCAGTAATGTGTCTGTGTGTATAACAGAGCTTCACAGCAATAATACTCCCAGTAATGTGTCTGAGTGTATAACAGAGCCCCACAGCAATAATACTCCCAGTAATGTGTCTGAGTGCATAACAGAGCTCCGCAGTAATAATACTCCCAGTAATGTGTCCGAGTGTATAACAGAGCTCCACAGCAATAATACTCCCAGTAATGTGTCTGAGGGTATAACAGAGCTCCACAGCAATAATACTCCCAGTAATGTGTCTGAGTGTATAACAGAGCTCCACAGCAATAATACTCCCAGTAATGTGTCTGAGTGTATAACAGAGCTCCACAGCAATAATACTCCCAGTAATGTGTCTGAGTGTATAACAGAGCTCCACAGCGATAATACTCCCAGTAATGTGTCTGAGTGTATAACAGAGCTCCACAGTAATAATACTCCCAGTAATGTGTCCGAGTGTATAACAGAGCTCCACATCAATAATACTCCCAGTAATGTGTCTGAGTGTATAACAGAGCTCCACAGCAATAATACTCCCAGTAATGTGTCTGAGTGCATAACAGAGCTCCGCAGTAATAATACTCCCAGTAATGTGTCCGAGTGTATAACAGAGCTCCACAGGAATAATACTCCCAGTAATGTGTCTGAGGGTATAACAGAGCTCAGATAAAGTTCTATTGTGATAGATGGGATTGTGGAGTGATGTACAGGGCTCTGCAGTAATAGATCAGACTAATTTCTCTCTATTCATAAACAGGGCTATACATAGGACACAAGGTCACACATTTAGACTGGAAGAAAGGAGATTTAGTCTAAGGCAAAGGAAAGGTTTTTTACAATAAGAACAATCAGGATGTGAAATTCTCTGCCTGAAGAGGTGGTTTTGTCAGAGTCACTACAGATGTTTAAACAGCAATTGGATAAATATTTGAAAAACATAACATACGGGGATCCAGAGCTTTTCTGGGAAGCTCCCGCCCTACCTGAGCAGAATGCTCTCCCCGGCTGATCCCACCTCCTACAACCTCCGATCCAGTACCAACACTTTGCTTAGTCTACCTCAATACAAAAAGAAAGCAGCCCGATCCTCCTTCTCCTACAGAGCACCGCAATTATGGAACGACCTCCCGCACACTTTCAAATCTTCCCCATGCCTAGAGTCCTTTAAGAGATCCCTCTCTACATACCTCAAAACAGAATGCCCATGTCATGGTTGATTATATATTTCCTACCTGTTCTATGTTACATTCTGTATATATTGTGTAATAATATAGTTTTTATATTTAATTGTACCCTAATGTATCAATGCAATTATTTGTGGACCCAGGACATACTTGAAAACAAGAGAAATCTCAATGTATCTTTCCTGGTAAAATATTTTATGAATAAAATAAAATTAAAAATAAATAAATCAATATAATTTCTAATTAGTGGGGTAATACCTTCTTGATCCAATGAGATACCTGACTGCCATTTTGGGGTCAAGAAGGAATTGCTTCCTAATTTGTTGCACAATTGGAAGTACTTCAAACTGTTGGTTTTTTTTGCCTTTTTTTGGATCAACAGCAAAAACCAAATGTGAGGAAGGCTGAACTTGATGGACGCAAGTCTCTTTCCAGCTATGTTACTATGTAACTCTACTGTGAGGTTCTACATTAATAAATAAACTCTGCAGCATTGGCGGATCCAGGGGGGGGGGCAACGGGGCAATTGCCCCCCCCCCCCCGAGATTCCCCCCTGCCGGCTAGTGCAGGGCTGGCATTCCCAAGCGCCAGCCCTGCAATGTGCCTGCGGATCGGGGAGAGTGATCAGTGATCTCCCTCCCCGGTCCGCTGGCACTGTGCTGACAGCCGGCAGGGGAGGGAGAGAGGACCCGGGAGCTGTTACCAGCAGCTCCTCCGGGTCCTCCTCTCGCGAGATTTGGAGCGTTGCCGCGGTTACCACGGCAACGCTCCAAATCTCGCGAGAGTGATCTCTAGCCCTGGAGCGCGGGCTAGAGTTCACTGGAACCACTGGACCACCAGGGATTCCCCACTGGGACCACCAGGGATCCAGAAATGTCCCCCTCCTCCTCAATAAAGGTAAGAAGGGAGGGGGGGCATAAATATATTTCATTAAATACATTTTTTTTTGTTTTTATTTATTAAAAAAGCCCCCCTTCCCTCCTCCCCTCCCCCCCATACACACTGCCCCACATACACTGCCCCATACACACACTATACACACACTACACACACTGCCCCCATACACACACTGACCCCATACACACACTGCCCCCATACACACACTGACCCCATACACACACTGCCCCCATACACACACGGCCCCCATACACACACGGCCCCCATACACACACTACAAACACTACACACACTGCCCCACATACACACACTGACCCCATACACACACTGACCCCATACACACACTGACCCCATACACACACTGACCCCATACACACACGGCCCCCATACACACACTGCCCCCATACACACACTACAAACACTACACACACTGCCCCACATACACACACTGACCCCATACAGACACTACACACACTGACCCCATACACACACTGACCCCATACACACACTGACCCCATACACACACTGTCCCCATACACACACTGTCCCCATACACACACTGTCCCCATATACACACTATCCCCATACACACACTGCCCCACAAACACTGCCCCATACACACTACACACACTTCCCCCTTACACACTGACCCCATACACACACTGCCCCACAAACACTGCCCCACATACAAACACTACACACACTGACCCCATACACACACTGTCCACATACAAACACTGCCCCCATACACACACTGCCCCCACATACACTGCCCCCATACACACACTGCCCCACAACCACTGTCCCCATACAACACTGTCCCCATACAACACTGTCCCCATACAACACTGTCCCACAAACACTGTCCCCATACAACACTGTCCCACAAACACTGTCCCCATGCACACACTGCCCCACAAACACTGCCCCATACACATACTGCCCTGCACACTGCACACCCATACACACACAGTGCCCTACACAAACTGCTGCCCCCATACACACATTGCCCCAAACACACACACACGACCCCCCCATACACACAGTGCCCCACATACACACACTGCCCCACACATACATACAGTGCCCCCATACACACACTGTCACCCTTACGCACTCACACTCACTTCACCGCTCACACACACACACTGCACCTTTCACACACACTTCACCCCTAACACACACCACTTCTCCTATGCCCTATATCCCAGCAGACCCCAGGTAAGTTGTCAAACTGTTCTTAAACGGTATGACTACTTACTCTGGGGTGGGATCCTGGCACTACTGGCACCATAACTACTACACCGAGCTGTAGTGGTTATTGTGCCAGGATTTTTTTTTTTAAATAATCTACAAGTGCCCCTCCCGAGATCAGGCTCTACAATCATTGATAGAGTTTTGCTTTGCTAGATGGGACTCTGCAGTAATAGACGGGGCTCTGCAGTAATAGATGGGACTCTGCAGTAATAGACGGGGCTCTGCAGTAATAGACGGGGCTCTGCAGTAATAGACGGGGCTCTGCAGTAATAGACGGGGCTCTGCAGTAATAGATGGAGCTCTGCAGTAATAGACGGGGCTCTGCAGTAATAGACGGGGCTCTGCAGTAATAGATGGGACTCTGCAGTAATAGATGGGGCTCTGCAGTAATAGACGGGGCTCTGCAGTAATAGACGGGGCTCTGCAGTAATAGACAGGGCTCTGCAGTCATAGACGGGGCTCTGCAGTAATAGATGGGACTCTGCAGTCATAGACGGGGCTCTGCAGTAATAGATGGGACTCTGCAGTAATAGATGGGACTCTGCAGTAATAGATGGGACTCTGCAGTAATAGATGGGACTCTGCAGTGATAGATGGGACTATTCAGTAATAAGGGGACTCTGCAGTAATATATAACACTGTGCAGTAATTGATGGGACTCTGCAGTAATAGATAACACTGTGCAGTGATAAGGGGACTTGGCAGTATTAGATTAGACTGTACAGTGATAAGGGGACTTGGCAATACTGGATTAGACTGTGCAGTGATAAGGGGATTTGGCAGTACTAGATTAGACTGTGCAGTGATAAGGGGACTTGGCAGTACTAGATTAGACTGTACAGTGATAAGGGGACTTGGCAGTACTAGATTAGACTGTACAGTGATAAGGGGACTTGGCAGTACTAGATTAGACTGTGCAGTGATAAGGGGACTTGGCAGCACTAGATTAGACTTTACAGTGATAAGGGGACTTGGCAGTACTAGATTAGACTGTACAGTGATAAGGGGACTTGGCAGTACTAGATTAGACTGTACAGTGATAATGGGACTTGGCAGTACTAGATTAGACTGTACAGTGATAATGGGACTTGGCAGTACTAGATTAGACTGTGCAGTGATAAGGGGACTTGGCAGTACTAGATTAGACTGTACAGTGATAAGGGGACTTGGCAGTACTAGATTAGACTGTACAGTGATAAGGGGACTTGGCAGTACTAGATTAGACTGTACAGTGATAAGGGGACTCGGCAGTACTAGATTAGACTGTACAGTGATAAGGGGACTTGGCAGCACTAGATTAGACTGTACAGTGATAAGGGGACTTGGCAGTACTAGATTAGACTGTACAGTGATAAAGGGACTTGGCAGCACTAGATTAGACTGTACAGTGATAAGGGGACTTGGCAGTACTAGATTAGACTGTACAGTGATAAGGGGACTTGGCAGTACTAGATTAGACTGTATAGTGATAAGGGGACTTGGCAGTACTAGATTAGACTGTACAGTGATAATGGGACTTGGCAGTACTAGATTAGGCTGTGCAGTGATAAGGGGACTTGGCAGTACTAGACTAGACTGTACAGTGATAAGGGGACTTGGCAGTACTAGATTAGACTGTACAGTGATAAGGGGACTTGGCAGTACTAGATTAGACTGTGCAGTGATAAGGGGACTTGGCAGTACTAGATTAGACTGTACAGTGATAAGGGGACTTGGCAGTACTAGATTAGACTGTACAGTGATAATGGGACTTGGCAGTACTAGATTAGACTGTGCAGTGATAAGGGGACTTGGCAGTACTAGATTAGACTGTAAAGTGATAAGGGGACTTGGCAGTACTAGATTAGACTGTACAGTGATAAGGGGACTTGGCAGTACTAGATTAGACTGTACAGTGATAATGGGACTTGGCAGTACTAGATTAGACTGTGCAGTGATAAGGGGACTTGGCAGTACTAGATTAGACTGTACAGTGATAAGGGGACTTGGCAGTACTAGATTAGACTGTACAGTGATAAGGGGACTTGGCAGTACTAGATTAGACTGCGCAGTGATAAGGGGACTTGGCAGTACTAGATTAGACTGTACAGTGATAAGGGGACTCGGCAGTACTAGATTAGACTGTACAGTGATAAGGGGACTTGGCAGTACTAGACTAGACTGTACAGTGATAAGGGGACTTGGCAGTACTAGACTAGACTGTACAGTTGATGTGGGATTATTAAAAATCTTTATTGTACTTGTATTGAATTATTGTACTAACTCCATTTTAACTTTATACTGTGACAATCCTCCATTTTGTCCTCCTAACCTGACTTCTTCAATCCTCCATTTTGTCCTCATAACCTAACTTGTTCATTTTAAAACTACCTTACATGACAGAATTTCCCAGCACATCTAATACAATAGACAAAGACTGTATTTTCTATAAAGACATGATTAACACAGAAATTGCTGACTTTTCCTTAACTTGCAACATAGTATAATTTGAAGGCCATGAGAACACAGTAGTAATGAAATGTTCTATTCATAAGAGACCTTGCACCTGGCCACGAGGCCTGAGATCACCGACCGTGTAAAATGACGCTCAAGACCCCCTTGTCCCCACCCGTGTCCAGAACAATCCCACCTCTTGGTGGGTGGGCACGGGACTAACCACTTAGTTTTTGAGCCAATTAATAATATTGATAGGAGGACACTAATCCCGACACTTAACAATTAATCCAATTAATGATGTTTATTTGCTGATATTCTAATAATCAATGATGACGTAAAATGCCTCTTAAAAGGGCCTGCGCGCCCGCTTTTTAATCACTTGCCAATAAATTTTCTCGAAGTTATTTTAACCTGAACCTTGTGTGTCAGACTTAATTACTTCAGCGTATATACGCAATTCAATTTTATTAATTTGGACAGGAACAGATAGACATTTAAACATTTTGGTTTACTGCTAAAAAGTACCATAACACAGTGATAAGGGGACTTGGCACTACTAGATTAGACTGTACAGTGATAAGGGGACTTGGCAGTACTAGATTCTGTACAGTGATAAGGGGACTTGGCAGTACTAGATTAGACTGTACAGTGATAAGGGGACTCGGCAGTACTAGATTAGACTGTGCAGTGATAAGGGGACTTGGCAGTACTAGATTAGACTGTACAGTGATAAGGGGACTTGGCAGTACTAGATTAGACTGTACAGTGATAAGGGGACTTGGCAGTACTAGATTAGACTGTGCAGTGATAAGGGGACTTGGCAGTACTAGATTAGACTGTACAGTGATAAGGGGACTTGGCAGTACTAGATTAGACTGTGCAGTGATAAGGGGACTTGGCAGTACTAGATTAGACTGTGCAGTGATAAGGGGACTTGGCAGTACTAGATTTTACTGTACAGTGATAAGGGGACTTGGCAGTACTAGATTAGACTGTGCAGTGATAAGGGGACTTGGCAGTACTAGATTAGACTGTACAGTGATAAGGGGACTTGGCAGTACTAGATTAGACTGTGCAGTGATAAGGGGACTTGGCAGTACTAGATTAGACTGTGCAGTGATAAAGAGACTTGGCAGTACTAGATTAGACTGTACAGTGATAAAGAGACTTGGCAGTACTAGATTAGACTGTGCAGTGATAAGATAAGGGGACTTGGCAGTACTAGATTAGACTGTACAGTGATAAAGAGACTTGGCAGTACTAGATTAGACTGTGCAGTGATAAGGGGACTTGGCAGTACTAGATTAGACTGTACAGTGATAAGGGGACTTGGCAGTACTAGATTAGACTGTGCAGTGATAAGGGGACTTGGCAGTACTAGATTAGACTGTACAGTGATAAGGGGACTTGGCAGTACTAGATTAGACTGTGCAGTGATAAGGGGACTTGGCAGTACTAGATTAGACTGTGCAGTGATAAAGAGACTTGGCAGTACTAGATTAGACTGTACAGTGATAAAGAGACTTGGCAGTACTAGATTAGACTGTACAGTGATAAGGAGACTTGGCAGTACTAGATTAGACTGTGCAGTGATAAGGGGACTTGGCAGTACTAGATTAGACTGTGCAGTGATAAGGGGACTTGGCAGTACTAGATTAGACTGTACAGTGATAATGGGACTTGGCAGTACTAGATTAGGCTGTGCAGTGATAAGGGGACTTGGCAGTACTAGATTAGACTGTGCAGTGATAAGGGGACTCGGCAGTACTAGATTAGACTGTACAGTGATAAAGAGACTTGGCAGTACTAGATTAGACTGTACAGTGATAAGGGGACTCGGCAGTACTAGATTAGACTGTACAGTGATAAAAAGACTTGGCAGTACTAGATTAGACTGTACAGTGATAAGGGGACTTGGCAGTACTAGATTAGACTGTGCAGTGATAAGGGGACTTGGCAGTACTAGATTAGACTGTACAGTGATAAGGGGACTTGGCAGTACTAGATTAGACTGTGCAGTGATAAGGGGACTTGGCAGTACTAGATTAGACTGTACAGTGATAAGGGGACTTGGCAGTACTAGATTAGACTGTGCAGTGATAAGGGGACTTGGCAGTACTAGATTAGACTGTGCAGTGATAAGGGGACTTGGCAGTACTAGATTAGACTGTACAGTGATAAGGGGACTTGGCAGTACTAGATTAGACTGTGCAGTGATAAGGGGACTTGGCAGTACTAGATTAGACTGTACAGTGATAAGGGGACTTGGCAGTACTAGATTAGACTGTGCAGTGATAAGGGGACTTGGCAGTACTAGATTAGACTGTGCAGTGATAAAGAGACTTGGCAGTACTAGATTAGACTGTACAGTGATAAAGAGACTTGGCAGTACTAGATTAGACTGTGCAGTGATAAGGGGACTTGGCAGTACTAGATTAGACTGTACAGTGATAAAGAGACTTGGCAGTACTAGATTAGACTGTGCAGTGATAAGGGGACTTGGCAGTACTAGATTGGACTGTACAGTGATAAGGGGACTTGGCAGTACTAGATTAGACTGTGCAGTGATAAGGGGACTTGGCAGTACTAGATTAGACTGTACAGTGATAAGGGGACTTGGCAGTACTAGATTAGACTGTGCAGTGATAAGGGGACTTGGCAGTACTAGATTAGACTGTGCAGTGATAAAGAGACTTGGCAGTACTAGATTAGACTGTACAGTGATAAAGAGACTTGGCAGTACTAGATTAGACTGTACAGTGATAAGGGGACTTGGCAGTACTAGATTAGACTGTGCAGTGATAAGGGGACTTGGCAGTACTAGATTAGACTGTGCAGTGATAAGGGGACTTGGCAGTACTAGATTAGACTGTACAGTGATAATGGGACTTGGCAGTACTAGATTAGGCTGTGCAGTGATAAGGGGACTTGGCAGTACTAGATTAGACTGTGCAGTGATAAGGGGACTCGGCAGTACTAGATTAGACTGTACAGTGATAAAGAGACTTGGCAGTACTAGATTAGACTGTACAGTGATAAGGGGACTCGGCAGTACTAGATTAGACTGTACAGTGATAAGGGGACTTGGCAGTACTAGATTAGACTGTGCAGTGATAAGGGGACTTGGCAGTACTAGATTAGACTGTGCAGTGATAAGGGGACTTGGCAGTACTAGATTAGACTGTACAGTGATAAGGGGACTTGGCAGTACTAGATTAGACTGTGCAGTGATAAGGGGACTTGGCAGTACTAGATTAGACTGTGCAGTGATAAGGGGACTTGGCAGTACTAGATTAGACTGTACAGTGATAAGGGGACTTGGCAGTACTAGATTAGACTGTGCAGTGATAAGGGGACTTGGCAGTACTAGATTAGACTGTACAGTGATAAGGGGACTTGGCAGTACTAGATTAGACTGTGCAGTGATAAGGGGACTTGGCAGTACTAGATTAGACTGTGCAGTGATAAAGAGACTTGGCAGTACTAGATTAGACTGTACAGTGATAAAGAGACTTGGCAGTACTAGATTAGACTGTGCAGTGATAAGGGGACTTGGCAGTACTAGATTAGACTGTACAGTGATAAAGAGACTTGGCAGTACTAGATTAGACTGTGCAGTGATAAGGGGACTTGGCAGTACTAGATTGGACTGTACAGTGATAAGGGGACTTGGCAGTACTAGATTAGACTGTGCAGTGATAAGGGGACTTGGCAGTACTAGATTAGACTGTACAGTGATAAGGGGACTTGGCAGTACTAGATTAGACTGTGCAGTGATAAGGGGACTTGGCAGTACTAGATTAGACTGTGCAGTGATAAAGAGACTTGGCAGTACTAGATTAGACTGTACAGTGATAAAGAGACTTGGCAGTACTAGATTAGACTGTACAGTGATAAGGAGACTTGGCAGTACTAGATTAGACTGTGCAGTGATAAGGGGACTTGGCAGTACTAGATTAGACTGTGCAGTGATAAGGGGACTTGGCAATACTAGATTAGACTGTACAGTGATAATGGGACTTGGCAGTACTAGATTAGGCTGTGCAGTGATAAGGGGACTTGGCAGTACTAGATTAGACTGTGCAGTGATAAGGGGACTCGGCAGTACTAGATTAGACTGTACAGTGATAAAGAGACTTGGCAGTACTAGATTAGACTGTACAGTGATAAGGGGACTCGGCAGTACTAGATTAGACTGTACAGTGATAAAGAGACTTGGCAGTACTAGATTAGACTGTACAGTGATAAGGGGACTTGGCAGTACTAGATTAGACTGTGCAGTGATAAGGGGACTTGGCAGTACTAGATTAGACTGTACAGTGATAAGGGGACTTGGCAGTACTAGATTAGACTGTGCAGTGATAAGGGGACTTGGCAGTACTAGATTAGACTGTACAGTGATAAGGGGACTTGGCAGTACTAGATTAGACTGTGCAGTGATAAGGGGACTTGGCAGTACTAGATTAGACTGTGCAGTGATAAGGGGACTTGGCAGTACTAGATTAGACTGTACAGTGATAAGGGGACTTGGCAGTACTAGATTAGACTGTGCAGTGATAAGGGGACTTGGCAGTACTAGATTAGACTGTACAGTGATAAGGGGACTTGGCAGTACTAGATTAGACTGTGCAGTGATAAGGGGACTTGGCAGTACTAGATTAGACTGTGCAGTGATAAAGAGACTTGGCAGTACTAGATTAGACTGTACAGTGATAAAGAGACTTGGCAGTACTAGATTAGACTGTGCAGTGATAAGGGGACTTGGCAGTACTAGATTAGACTGTACAGTGATAAAGAGACTTGGCAGTACTAGATTAGACTGTGCAGTGATAAGGGGACTTGGCAGTACTAGATTGGACTGTACAGTGATAAGGGGACTTGGCAGTACTAGATTAGACTGTGCAGTGATAAGGGGACTTGGCAGTACTAGATTAGACTGTACAGTGATAAGGGGACTTGGCAGTACTAGATTAGACTGTGCAGTGATAAGGGGACTTGGCAGTACTAGATTAGACTGTGCAGTGATAAAGAGACTTGGCAGTACTAGATTAGACTGTACAGTGATAAAGAGACTTGGCAGTACTAGATTAGACTGTACAGTGATAAGGGGACTTGGCAGTACTAGATTAGACTGTGCAGTGATAAGGGGACTTGGCAGTACTAGATTAGACTGTGCAGTGATAAGGGGACTTGGCAGTACTAGATTAGACTGTACAGTGATAATGGGACTTGGCAGTACTAGATTAGGCTGTGCAGTGATAAGGGGACTTGGCAGTACTAGATTAGACTGTGCAGTGATAAGGGGACTTGGCAGTACTAGATTAGACTGTACAGTGATAAGGGGACTTGGCAGTACTAGATTAGACTGTGCAGTGATAAGGGGACTTGGCAGTACTAGATTAGACTGTACAGTGATAAGGGGACTTGGCAGTACTAGATTAGACTGTACAGTGATAAGGGGACTTGGCAGTACTAGATTAGACTGTGCAGTGATAAGGGGACTTGGCAGTACTAGATTAGACTGTGCAGTGATAAGGGGACTTGGCAGTACTAGATTAGACTGTACAGTGATAAGGGGACTTGGCAGTACTAGATTAGACTGTGCAGTGATAAGGGGACTTGGCAGTACTAGATTAGACTGTACAGTGATAAGGGGACTTGGCAGTACTAGATTAGACTGTGCAGTGATAAGGGGACTTGGCAGTACTAGATTAGACTGTGCAGTGATAAAGAGACTTGGCAGTACTAGATTAGACTGTACAGTGATAAAGAGACTTGGCAGTACTAGATTAGACTGTGCAGTGATAAGGGGACTTGGCAGTACTAGATTAGACTGTACAGTGATAAAGAGACTTGGCAGTACTAGATTAGACTGTGCAGTGATAAGGGGACTTGGCAGTACTAGATTGGACTGTACAGTGATAAGGGGACTTGGCAGTACTAGATTAGACTGTGCAGTGATAAGGGGACTTGGCAGTACTAGATTAGACTGTACAGTGATAAGGGGACTTGGCAGTACTAGATTAGACTGTGCAGTGATAAGGGGACTTGGCAGTACTAGATTAGACTGTGCAGTGATAAAGAGACTTGGCAGTACTAGATTAGACTGTACAGTGATAAAGAGACTTGGCAGTACTAGATTAGACTGTACAGTGATAAGGGGACTTGGCAGTACTAGATTAGACTGTGCAGTGATAAGGGGACTTGGCAGTACTAGATTAGACTGTGCAGTGATAAGGGGACTTGGCAGTACTAGATTAGACTGTACAGTGATAATGGGACTTGGCAGTACTAGATTAGGCTGTGCAGTGATAAGGGGACTTGGCAGTACTAGATTAGACTGTGCAGTGATAAGGGGACTCGGCAGTACTAGATTAGACTGTACAGTGATAAAGAGACTTGGCAGTACTAGATTAGACTGTACAGTGATAAGGGGACTCGGCAGTACTAGATTAGACTGTACAGTGATAAGGGGACTTGGCAGTACTAGATTAGACTGTGCAGTGATAAGGGGACTTGGCAGTACTAGATTAGACTGTGCAGTGATAAGGGGACTTGGCAGTACTAGATTAGACTGTACAGTGATAATGGGACTTGGCAGTACTAGATTAGGCTGTGCAGTGATAAGGGGACTTGGCAGTACTAGATTAGACTGTGCAGTGATAAGGGGACTCGGCAGTACTAGATTAGACTGTACAGTGATAAAGAGACTTGGCAGTACTAGATTAGACTGTACAGTGATAAGGGGACTCGGCAGTACTAGATTAGACTGTACAGTGATAATGGGACTTGGCAGTACTAGATTAGGCTGTGCAGTGATAAGGGGACTTGGCAGTACTAGATTAGACTGTGCAGTGATAAGGGGACTCGGCAGTACTAGATTAGACTGTACAGTGATAAAGAGACTTGGCAGTACTAGATTAGACTGTACAGTGATAAGGGGACTCGGCAGTACTAGATTAGACTGTACAGTGATAAAGAGACTTGGCAGTACTAGATTAGACTGTGCAGTGATAAGGGGACTTGGCAGTACTAGATTAGACTGTACAGTGATAAGGGGACTTGGCAGTACTAGATTAGACTGTGCAGTGATAAGGGGACTTGGCAGTACTAGATTAGACTGTGCAGTGATAAGGGGACTTGGCAGTACTAGATTAGACTGTGCAGTGATAAGGGGACTTGGCAGTACTAGATTAGACTGTGCAGTGATAAGGGGACTTGGCAGTACTAGATTAGACTGTGCAGTGATAAGGGGACTTGGCAGTACTAGATTAGACTGTGCAGTGATAAGGGGACTTGGCAGTACTAGATTAGACTGTGCAGTGATAAGGGGACTTGGCAGTACTAGATTAGACTGTACAGTGATAATGGGACTTGGCAGTACTAGATTAGGCTGTGCAGTGATAAGGGGACTTGGCAGTACTAGATTAGACTGTGCAGTGATAAGGGGACTCGGCAGTACTAGATTAGACTGTACAGTGATAAAGAGACTTGGCAGTACTAGATTAGACTGTACAGTGATAAGGGGACTCGGCAGTACTAGATTAGACTGTACAGTGATAATGGGACTTGGCAGTACTAGATTAGGCTGTGCAGTGATAAGGGGACTTGGCAGTACTAGATTAGACTGTGCAGTGATAAGGGGACTCGGCAGTACTAGATTAGACTGTACAGTGATAAAGAGACTTGGCAGTACTAGATTAGACTGTACAGTGATAAGGGGACTCGGCAGTACTAGATTAGACTGTACAGTGATAAAGAGACTTGGCAGTACTAGATTAGACTGTGCAGTGATAAGGGGACTTGGCAGTACTAGATTCGACTGTACAGTGATAAGGGGACTTGGCAGTACTAGATTAGACTGTGCAGTGATAAGGGGACTTGGCAGTACTAGATTAGACTGTGCAGTGATAAGGGGACTTGGCAGTACTAGATTAGACTGTGCAGTGATAAGGGGACTTGGCAGTACTAGATTAGACTGTGCAGTGATAAGGGGACTTGGCAGTACTAGATTAGACTGTGCAGTGATAAGGGGACTTGGCAGTACTAGATTAGACTGTACAGTGATAAGGGGACTTGGCAGTACTAGATTAGACTGTGCAGTGATAAGGGGACTTGGCAGTACTAGATTAGACTGTGCAGTGATAATGGGACTTGGCAGTACTAGATTAGACTGTGCAGTGATAAGGGGACTTGGCAGTACTAGATTAGACTGTGCAGTGATAAGGGGACTTGGCAGTACTAGATTAGACTGTGCAGTGATAAGGGGACTTGGCAGTACTAGATTAGACTGTGCAGTGATAAGGGGACTTGGCAGTACTAGATTAGACTGTGCAGTGATAATGGGACTTGGCAGTACTAGATTAGGCTGTGCAGTGATAAGGGGACTTGGCAGTACTAGATTAGACTGTGCAGTGATAAGGGGACTCGGCAGTACTAGATTAGACTGTACAGTGATAAAGAGACTTGGCAGTACTAGATTAGACTGTACAGTGATAAGGGGACTCGGCAGTACTAGATTAGACTGTACAGTGATAATGGGACTTGGCAGTACTAGATTAGGCTGTGCAGTGATAAGGGGACTTGGCAGTACTAGATTAGACTGTGCAGTGATAAGGGGACTCGGCAGTACTAGATTAGACTGTACAGTGATAAAGAGACTTGGCAGTACTAGATTAGACTGTACAGTGATAAGGGGACTCGGCAGTACTAGATTAGACTGTACAGTGATAAAGAGACTTGGCAGTACTAGATTAGACTGTGCAGTGATAAGGGGACTTGGCAGTACTAGATTAGACTGTACAGTGATAAGGGGACTTGGCAGTACTAGATTAGACTGTGCAGTGATAAGGGGACTTGGCAGTACTAGATTAGACTGTGCAGTGATAAGGGGACTTGGCAGTACTAGATTAGACTGTACAGTGATAAGGGGACTTGGCAGTACTAGATTAGACTGTACAGTGATAAGGGGACTTGGCAGTACTAGATTAGACTGTGCAGTGATAAGGGGACTTGGCAGTACTAGATTAGACTGTGCAGTGATAAGGGGACTTGGCAGTACTAGATTAGACTGTGCAGTGATAAGGGGACTTGGCAGTACTAGATTAGACTGTGCAGTGATAAGGGGACTTGGCAGTACTAGATTAGACTGTGCAGTGATAAGGGGACTTGGCAGTACTAGATTAGACTGTACAGTGATAAGGGGACTTGGCAGTACTAGATTAGACTGTGCAGTGATAAGGGGACTTGGCAGTACTAGATTAGACTGTACAGTGATAAGGGGACTCGGCAGTACTAGATTAGACTGTACAGTGATAAAGAGACTTGGCAGTATTAGATTAGACTGTACAGTGATAAGGGGACTTGGCAGTACTAGATTAGACTGTACAGTGATAAGGGGACTTGGCAGTACTAGATTAGACTGTACAGTGATAAAGAGACTTGGCAGTACTAGATTAGACTGTGCAGTGATAAGGGGACTTGGCAGTACTAGATTAGACTGTACAGTGATAAGGGGACTTGGCAGTACTAGATTAGACTGTGCAGTGATAAGGGGACTTGGCAGTACTAGATTAGACTGTGCAGTGATAAGGGGACTTGGCAGTACTAGATTAGACTGTGCAGTGATAAGGGGACTTGGCAGTACTAGATTAGACTGTGCAGTGATAAGGGGACTTGGCAGTACTAGATTAGACTGTGCAGTGATAAGGGGACTTGGCAGTACTAGATTAGACTGTGCAGTGATAAGGGGACTTGGCAGTACTAGATTAGACTGTACAGTGATAAAGGGACTCGGCAGTACTAGATTAGACTGTACAGTGATAAGGGGACTCGGCAGTACTAGATTAGACTGTACAGTGATAAAGAGACTTGGCAGTACTAGATTAGACTGTACAGTGATAAAGAGACTTGGCAGTACTAGACTAGACTGTACAGTGATAAGGGGACTTGGCAGTACTAGATTAGACTGTGCAGTGATAAGGGGACTTGGCAGTACTAGATTAGACTGTGCAGTGATAAGGGGACTTGGCAGTACTAGATTAGACTGTGCAGTGATAAGGGGACTTGGCAGTACTAGATTAGACTGTACAGTGATAAGGGGACTTGGCAGTACTAGATTAGACTGTGCAGTGATAAGGGGACTTGGCAGTACTAGATTAGACTGTACAGTGATAATGGGACTTGGCAGTACTAGATTAGACTGTACAGTGATAAGGGGACTTGGCAGTACTAGATTAGACTGTGCAGTGATAAGGGGACTTGGCAGTACTAGATTAGACTGTACAGTGATAAGGGGACTCGGCAGTACTAGATTAGACTGTACAGTGATAAGGGGACTCGGCAGTACTAGATTAGACTGTACAGTGATAAAGAGACTTGGCAGTACTAGATTAGACTGTGCAGTGATAAGGGGACTTGGCAGTACTAGATTAGACTGTACAGTGATAAAGAGACTTGGCAGTACTAGATTAGACTGTGCAGTGATAAGGGGACTTGGCAGTACTAGATTAGACTGTGCAGTGATAAGGGGACTTGGCAGTACTAGATTAGACTGTGCAGTGATAAGGGGACTCGGCAGTACTAGACTAGACTGTGCAGTGATAATGGGGACTCGGCCGTAATAGATGGACTGTGCAGTAATAGATAACACTGTGCAGTGATATCCAGATGAAAGATTCCAATGACGAGGCCACGTGTAAGTGGATAAACTGACGTGTTACATTTTTCACTGACAGGTTTGAGTCACTGCAGAAGATTCAGGCTTTTTATCTATGGAAGGAATTGAGTGATTTCAATGACTGGGAATCACACCAAACAAACAGTGCATGCCAACACCAACCTAGCGGGTATACTGATGGCCTACACGTCAGGCCTGGCCACACACAGACAGGTAAGAGACATGCAGGAGAGGATGGCTTTACAAAACTCTCAATCCAGAAACCTGGAGGACAATTGCAGATACGCCGATAGAAACATATCTACAAACACTGAAATCCATAGAGCTGCATTAGATACATGGCTATCCTGAAGTTTGAAGGTCCAGCTGGAATTCCTACACATTTATTTCCTGTATTTGTTTTCGCCAGGTTTGGTTGTTGGGAAATCAGGGGTTAGATAAAATCAATAAAAAAACACACAGGGCGCCTCAATCACTAATATTTACCAGCCTTGTGTGGGATATCTCAAAGTAGAAAACAGAAAAAAAAAAACAAACAAAAAAATTGTTAAAATTATATACAATTTATTGAAAATAGGAGTTAAAAAATACATACGGTATATTGAATTTTGTTTGTAACTGAATATTTAATTTGGGGTCAGTAATTAGGATCACTTTTTTAGGGGCAGAGCTGTTTTTCACATTTTCTGTATATTTCGTTGAACGCCAATACAATATTCTATGATGTAAACTATAATAAAATAGAACACTATCGCAGGATGTTTGCCTGTTAGCTTATCATAGTTTATTTAATGAATTCATAGAGTGCATACTGTGAGTTACATGTTGTTTAAAGAGCATGTGTTACCTTACATAAAGTGATTTATACTCGAGAGATAATTATAATTTTAACATTTCTATATAGAATCAGCACTATAGACATATTTGCATACGCTGAGGAGTGTTTTCCTAGCAGACCCCTTATTGTTTCATCTTGTTACCTTATTACTTGTACGGGTTAAGATAACTCTAGACAGTTTTATGGCACACAGTCTAAATCCGGAGGATGTCTTAAAATTCGTACACTGTTTAAAATACATATTAAGTGGTGTGAGCACCATTTTGTTTCCAAACACTATTTACGTCAAAGGTGGAAAAAATCTAATTAAATTAAATGCAAACCCAGACAAGTTAACCTATGATTTATTTTGTCCAGAAACCAGCTGCAGGTCTCCAGGAGACAAACATAGAAGCTCGTGGTTCCCAAATTCTCATCTACAAGGTAAAGCACTCCCGGATTTGGGGTCGGCGAGTCAGATGGCGCTGGCGGCTCTGTGCCAGCCTTGGATTCGGTTCCTGCATTATGACATCTCCATGTTCCTGGAGTAAGTTCCTTCCCTGCAGATAAGCGGCTGCCATGCAGACATTGTCTATTAGGAGGGCAACTTTATCCAAGAGACAATGTAGGCATTTGTCCAGGGCCGCCGTCAATGGGAACCATCTTGAGGGTGAGAAATGCGAAAGGGTTGAGAAAGGCACAGATATTCCTCAACTAGATGTACCCACCACCAGGGTACCCACCACTATATACTAGCAAAGAGGGATCACCAATTCCTTAAAGTATCATGGGCCTGTAACAGGCAATGTGTTAGCAAAATCCAGACTGGAATTAGTTTTATCAGCATCCCTTGGTGCACTGGGTGAGCCATCCAACCAGTCCCTTGGCTCTGGCAGATGAGAAGAGCCAAGAGTCTTGTTAATCTGCTGATGTAATCTCCCAGGGCCCAGGGACACTTGAGATGTCAGGTGATACACAGCCCGCAGGTCCAAGCCAGCAACTAGCATTTCCTTTACACGCAATGAAAAACAGAGACATGCAGACACAATGTGGACAATCCGTAGCACGTGGAGATCAACTGCAATGTGTACTAACATGGGGTAAGAGGAAAATAACCCCCTACATTCTATTTAGAATTCCCTGTCAGTTAGAAAGCTGATTCTCAGAGATACTCTGGGCAGAGCTCAAACCTGGGGTGCTTATCAGTTATCAGAGCTTGCAGGGTTATTCTGTGTGTATGTAACACAACAATATACAAATGTTATGTGTGAGTGTCTGTATGTACTGTGACAATGTATGAATGTAATGTGTCAGTGTCTGTATGTAATGTGCCAGTGTCTGTATGTACTGTGACAATGTATGAATGTAATGTGTCAGTGTGTGTGTGTAACATGAAAATGTATGAATGTAATGTGTCAGTGTCTGTGTGTGTAACGGACAATGAATGAATGTAATGTGTCAGTGTGTGTATGTAATGGACAATGTATGTATGTAGCGTGACAGTGTATGAATGTAATGTGTCAGTGTCTGTATGTAATGTGACAATGAATGGATGTAATGTGTCAGTGTCTGTATCTAACATAACAATGTATAAATGTAATGTGTCAGTGTCTGTATGTAATGGACAATGTATGAATGTAACGGACAATGTATGTATGTAGCATGACAGTGTATGAATGTAATGTGTCAGTGTATGTATGTAGCGTGACAGTGTATGAATGTAATGTGTCAGTGTCTGTATGTAAAGTGACAATGTATGAATGTAATGTGTCAGTGTGTGTATCTAACATAACAATGTATAAATGTAATGTGTCAGTGTCTGTATGTAATGGACAATGTATGAATGTAACGGACAATGTATGTATGTAGCATGACAGTGTATGAATGTAATGTGTCAGTGTATGTATGTAGCGTGACAGTGTATGAATGTAATGTGTCAGTGTATGTATGTAAAGTGACAATGTATGAATGTAAAGTGACAATGTATGAATGTAAAGTGACAATGAATCAATGTAATGTGTCAGTGCGTGTACTTATTGCAGCGTTATTCCAGTGAGGATTAACCCTGTTTGTTTCTATAGTGACTGATCTATTTCTGCTCTTTGTTATTACAAGAAAACCCAGTAAATCTACAGCATGTCTGTCTGCATGTACTCTCCATCTACTCCTTGTAACAAGACGATTCTACATGAGCATGTATGTAGTCTATGAGATCATATAGTGAGTGTGTCAGTTATAGTGTCAGAATGTGTCTGCACCAAAGGAAAGCATGAATGTAGTGTATCAGCACATGTATGTAGAGTGACAATGTATCAGCAAATGTATGCATAGTGGCAATGTATCAGTGCATGTATGTATAGTGACAATGTGTCAGTACATGCATGTATATTTTCAATGTATCAGTGCATGTATGTATAGTGACAATGTATTAGTACATGTATGTATAGTGACAATGTATTAGTACATGTATGTATAGTGACAATGTATCAGTACATGTATGTATAGTGACAATGTGTCAGTACATGCATGTATAGTTTCAATGTTTCAGTACATGTATGTATAGTTACAATGTATTAGTACATGTATGTATAGTGACAATGTATCAGTACATGTATGTGTAGTGACAATGTATCAGTACATGTATGTATAGTTACAATGTATCAGTGTATGTATGTATGTATAGTGACAATGTATTAGTACATATATTTATAGTTACAATGTATCAGTACATGTATGTGTAGTGACAATGTGTCAGTACATGTATGTATAGTTACAATGTATCATTGTATGTATGTATAGTGGCAATGTGTCAGTACATGTATGTAGAGTGACAATGTATCAGCAAATGTATGCATAGTGGCAATGTATCAGTGCATGTATGTATAGTGACAATGTGTCAGTACATGCATGTATAGTTTCAATGTATCAGTGCATGTATGTATAGTGACAATGTATCAGTACATGTATGTATAGTGACAATGTGTCAGTACATGCATGTATAGTTTCAATGTTTCAGTACATGTATGTATAGTTACAATGTATTAGTACATGTATGTATAGTGACAATGTATCAGTACATGCATGTATAGTGACAATGTATCAGTACATGTATGTGTAGTGACAATGTATCAGTACATGTATGTATAGTTACAATGTATCAGTGTATGTATGTATAGTGACAATGTATTAGTACATATATTTATAGTTACAATGTATCAGTGCATGTATGTGTAGTGACAATGTGTCAGTACATGTATGTATAGTTACAATGTATCAGTGTATGTATGTATAGTGGCAATGTGTCAGTACATGTATGTATAGTGACAATGTATTAGTACATGTATTTATAGTTACAATGTGTCAGTACATGTATGTATAGTGACAATGTGTCAGTACATGTATGTATAGTTACAATGTATCAGTGTATGTATGTATAGTGGCAATGTGTCAGTACATGTATGTATAGTGACAATGTATTAGTACATGTATTTATAGTTACAATGTATCAGTACATGTATGTATAGTGACAATGTGTCAGTACATGTATGTATAGTTCAAATGTGTCAGTACATGTATGTATAGTTACAATGTATTAGTACATGTATGTATAGTGACAATGTATCAGTACATGTATGTGTAGTGACAATGTGTCAGTACATGCATGTATAGTTTCAATGTTTCAGTACATGTATGTATAGTTACAATGTATTAGTACATGTATGTATAGTGACAATGTATCAGTACATGTATGTGTAGTGACAATGTGTCAGTACATGCATGTATAGTTTCAATGTTTCAGTACATGTATGTATAGTTACAATGTATTAGTACATGTATGTATAGTGACAATGTATCAGTACATGTATGTGTAGTGACAATGTATCAGTACATGTATGTATAGTTACAATGTATCAGTGTATGTATGTATAGTGACAATGTGTCAGTACATGTATGTATAGTTACAATGTATTAGTACATGTATGTATAGTTACAATGTATTAGTACATGTATGTATAGTGACAATGTATCAGTACATGTATGTGTAGTGACAATGTGTCAGTACATGCATGTATAGTTTCAATGTTTCAGTACATGTATGTATAGTTACAATGTATTAGTACATGTATGTATAGTGACAATGTATCAGTACATGTATGTGTAGTGACAATGTGTCAGTACATGCATGTATAGTTTCAATGTTTCAGTACATGTATGTATAGTTACAATGTATTAGTACATGTATGTATAGTGACAATGTATCAGTACATGTATGTATAGTTACAATGTATCAGTGTATGTATGTATAGTGGCAATGTGTCAGTACATGTATGTATAGTGACAATGTATTAGTACATGTATTTATAGTTACAATGTATCAGTACATGTATGTATAGTGAAAATGTGTCAGTACATGTATGTATAGTTAAAATGTATCAGTGCATGTATGTATAGTTACAATGTGTCAGTGCATACATGCATAGTGGCAATGTGTCAGTACATGTATGTATAGTGACAATGTATCAGCACATGTATGTATAGTTACATTGTATCATTACATGCATGTATAGTGGCAATGTGTCAGTGCATGCATGTATAGTGGCAATGTGTCAGTGCATGTATGTATAGTGACAATGTGTCAGTACATGTATGTATAGTTACAATGTGTCAGTGAATGCATGTATAATGGCAATGTGTCAGTACATGTATGTATAGTGACAATGTATTAGTACATGTATTTATAGTTACAATGTATCAGTACATGTATGTATAGTGACAATGTGTCAGTGCATGCATGTATAGTGGCAATGTGTCAGTACATGTATGTATAGTTACAATGTGTCAGTGCATGCATGTATAGTGGCAATGTGTCAGTACATGTATGTATAGTGACAATGTATTAGTACATGTATTTATAGTTACAATGTATCAGTACATGTATGTATAGTGACAATGTGTCAGTGCCTGCATGTATAGTGGCAATGTGTCAGTACATGTATGTATAGTGACAATGTGTCAGTGCATGCATGTATAGTGACAATGTGTCAGTGCATGCATGTATAGTGGCAATGTGTCAGTACATGTATGTATAGTGACAATGTGTCAGTGCATGTATGTATAGTTACAATGTGTCAGTGCATGTATGTATAGTGACACTGTATCAGTACATGTATGTATAGTTACAATGTATCAGTGCATGCATGTATAGTGTATGAATATAGTGTGTCAGTTTGTGTGTATAGTGTAAGACTGGATGAATGTTTAGTGTGATGAAGCATGAACGCAGCATGCTGTAAATATATGACAATGGTTTAATGTAATGTGTCAGCGTGTGTATGTAACAAACAATGTATGAATGTAATGTGTCAGTGTGTGTATGTAACAGACAATGTATGAATGTAATGTGTCAGTGTGTGTATGTAACGTGACAATATATGAATGTAATGTATCAGTGTGTGTATGTAATGTGACAATGTATTATTATTATTATTATTATTGGCATTTATATAGCGCCAACAGATTACATAGCGCTTTACAATATTTTGAGAGGGGGGGATGTAACAATAAATAAGACAATTACAAGAAAACTTACAGGAATAATAGGTTGAAGAGGACCCTGCTCAAATGAGCTTACAGTCTATAGGAGGTGGGGTATTAGAAACATTAGGACAGGAAATATCAAGTAGGAGTGAAGCAGAGCTGGAGGAGAGAGCAAAGCACTATCCCATAGGAGAGCAAGAGACAGGTATGTAAGGGAGAGATTACTCTGGGAGGCCATACGCTTTCCTGAAGAGATGGGTTTTAAGGCCCTTCTTAAATGATTGAAGACTAGGGGAGAGTCTGATGGCAGTAAGCAAGTTATTCCATAGGAGAGGAGCCGTCCATGAGAGGTCCTGCAAGCGCGAGTTGGCCGTACGGGTGCGAGCAGCGGTCAGGAGGTGGTCGCGGGCAGAGCGGAGGGTACGAGGAGGGGCATACCTATGGATCAGTGAAGAGATATAAGAGGGGCTGGAATTGTTCAGTGCTTTAAATGTATGGGTTAGCACTTTGAATTGACTCCTATAGGATACACGGAGCCAATGTAAGGACTGGCAGAGGGGCGAGGTGTGAGAGGACCGACTAGAGAGGAAAATCAGTCTAGCTGCAGCATTCATTACAGACTGTAGCGGGGTAATACGGCTTTTGGGGAGACCAATCAGGAGAGGGTTACAGTAATCCATGCGGGAAATTACTAGAGCATGGACAAGCTCCTTGGTAGCATCTTGCATAAGAAAGGGGCGGATGCGGGCTATGTTTTTGAGTTGGAACCTACAGGACTTGGCAACAAACTGGATGTGAGACTCAAAGGTGAGACCAGAGTCAAGTATGACGCCAAGACAGCGCGCTTGCAGGGATGGACTTATGTGGATATCACTGACTTGAAGGGAGAGCGAGAGAGGAGGATCAGTATTAGGAGGAGGAAAGACAAGGAGTTCAGTTTTGGAGAGGTTAAGTTTGAGAAAGCGTGACGACATCCAGTCAGAGATGGAAGAAAGGCAAGCAGTGACACGTTGCAGAACGGCAGGGGAGAGGTCTGGGGAGGAGAGGTATATCTGAGTGTCATCAGCGTACAAGTGGTAGTGGAATCCAAAAGAGGCAATAAGTTTTCCAAGAGAGGCAGTATAAAGAGAAAATAGAAGGGGACCGAGGACAGAGCCTTGAGGAACTCCAACAGAGACAGGACGAGGGGAGGAGGTATCCTTGGAAAAGGAGACACTGAATGAGCGTTGGGAGAGATAAGAGGAAAACCAAGAGAGGACAGAGTCACAGAGACCGAGCGATTGAAGAGTTTGAAGGAGGAGAGCATGATCAACTGTGTCAAAGGCAGCAGAGAGGTCAAGGAGAATTAATATGGAGTAGTGACCTTTGGATTTAGCAGAGATTAGGTCATTAGTCACTTTGATAAGAGCGGTCTCAGTAGAGTGGAGAGGGCGGAAGCCAGACTGAAGAGGATCAAGGAGAGAGTTGGAATTAAGGAAGTGAGACACACGGGTAAAGACAAGTCTTTCCAAAAGCTTTGATGAGAAAGGGAGCAGGGATATGGGACGATAGTTAGAGGGGGAGGACGGGTCAAGAGATGGTTTTTTCAGGATAGCTAATACAGTGGCATGTTTAAGGTCAGCAGGAACAGTGCCAGAAGAGAGAGAGCAGTTAACGATGTGTGTTTGGGTAGGCACAAGACAAGGGGAGAGAGATCTGATAAGGTGAGATGGGACAGGATCAGTGTGTGTATGTAATATAACAATGTATGAATGTAATGTGTCACTGTGTGTATGTTACATAATAATGTATGTCTATGTACATGTAGAGTATGTCAGACCTTTTATAGTCCTATAACGATCAGGAACACTTCTGCTACCCATAACCCCCCACTAACTAGATATCATTAATCCTGGGAGAAGTCAGCTGTAAGTACAAGGACCAAACTGCTTACTAGCAAGCTATTATAACTATTATCATTAATTATATTACACCAACCATGTGCCCCTGCAGACACATAGACTCATATTATTGGATTGACTTAGGGGAGGATGAGTGCACCATAAGCCCACATTCCAACACTGGACACAAAAGTAAAGGTGATCCAGCGATCTAACAGGTTCAATCCAAACCCCAAGTTCAGATACGTCCCTACCTTTCTCTACCTTTCTACGATGATTTTGATCATTAAGAGTTGATGATTATGAATGTGATTTCTGTTTCAGGTACTGCTTTCCCACCATATTCCATGAGACGCAGGACCAGACTGGCAGAGAACGCAGGCCTGACAAGATGGGGCAGCAAAGGTAAACTATATAAAGTGTACTTACCCATTAGTGCAGCAACACCCAATATATGTTTATCATTGTTTATAGAAAATAAAAAAACTGAACAGAATTAGGGAAATGTGTATTTCAGTTTCCAAATCTGGAAATTTGCCTAAAATGCTTTTTTGGTTTTAAATCGTTTTTTATTGTTTCATTTAACAATTCTCGGTATATATTAAGCATATTATAGCAGTGCATAACATAGCCGTCTTAGACAAGGTTAGAAGAGAGATAATGTAAAACGTATGTTCCAATTAAGTACGTGCAAGCATAGTACGGTCTCTAATCATACATGATATGAATTGCCTTTGCCTAAAACAGCGTCTAAAATCTACATCAAGCACGTCAAACATGCGGCCCACAATGAATACAAATATTCAGATTTGTGCTCTTTTTTGGGGTCCTGAGCCGGAGCTGCATGTGGTAGCGTCTGGTCAGCTCCTAAAATGCTTTTATTGGAAAATGTAGACTTGCTAAGACGAGATAATATCTTCGTAAACAAATCTACTTTAATGATATCAAAAAAGGTGCATATTGTGAGAAAACACTGTATTTCTTGTTATATTTAATCTGTTTACAACATTTTGTAAAAATTGCAATATTTTGCTTCTATGAATTTTCAATGTAATAGTGTGTCTGTGATTTAAATCCTGTGTCCTGTCAAAAATCGGAGAAATTCTAATTTCAGATGAGCCTAACGAATTGCAGGATTTTACCTTTCAGGCAATTTTGGGCTAAAAATCACTTTGAATTACGGTGATTCACGGCTTAATTCTTCTTCAAAGACTATTAAGGCTACTAATCAATATGTGACTGAGCCTCTTTCAATATACCGTGCATTCATGAATAGGGCTTTGTCTGTGTTTCTTCCATTGTAGTTTAACCCTTTCTGTTTGAGTGCTGTCTTAATATCATGGACAGGCTTTATTATTATATTATTATATTATAATTATAAAGGCTTTCTTCTGATATCCTATATGCATGCCTACAACAGCTTTACATATGAATAAAATGGTAAAAAAACATTCTTTCTATAACTTTGCTTATAATAATGTTAGTGCAACTAAAAAACCCTCTAAATAGTCTCACTTATTAGTCCTCACTGTTACAAATAACTCACATGTTCATAATTTCATTTATTTTTGGACACATGTAAAATGTAGTGTGCTGAGTCTATAACATTAATAATGGTCACAAAATCCCAAACCATTACTGAAAGTATATATCTGCAGAAAGTAGACAACCTGGGTACATCAGGGTATTTAACACATTAAAATACATTTCCACCTTTGAAAATATCAAAGAATTGTAGAATTGTAATGTTAGATATTCACAGATATTTTATATTGACAGGAATTCAATAGAAAATGAATATAGAAGTGTTAGCTACCATGAAGGGACAACAAATCTTAGAAGAAACAAAAAGAGGTTTATTCATCCCAGCCAAGTGTCACAATTGGCTGGTGGTCCTCAGTATGATGCCACGGCCCCCCTGGAGATGCTGCAGCACCGAGAAGTATACAAGGTTTACCGAAAGACAGTGCAAAACACAGAAGAACCAGAGCTTCTAAAAGCCCTGGAGCTCCTTCATGCTCTAACAGATGCTAAGGGAGACCGGAGATTGTTGGACTTAGTGCAGAAGACCTTGGAGCTTGACAGCTTTCAGAAGCCATTTGCAAAAGGACTTGGGAAACGCATAGAAAATGAACTTTCAAAGGGTAGAATAAGCAGACCCTGCTTGGGGGAAACCATTAGCTTCCTCGGTGGGCTCCTAGCAGAGTCATTTGGTAAATTTTGGAGTGAAATGGCGGGGAGGCTAAAGGACTATGGAGTGGAAGAGACTGGAAATGAGGGTTGGATCCGTCTTAAACCAATTCTTAAGGTTATATCCACCAAAATTATCATCACGCGCCTCCATGGTAGAAAGAATAACAACTGTCACCCTGTAAAGACACAGCCGAGTGAAGAAGACAAGGCCACGTTTAACCGGGCAATTCAAGTAGCTTCTCAAGGGTGGCCTACACCAGAAGTGCTACATTTTCTAAGGCACCTTCAGACTTATGGACCCCAAGAGGACCTCCCACTTTTAGAAAACAACCTGTTCTGCTGCCTGGAGGTGCAGAAGTTCAGAAATGTCCATCATGCCATGCCAGATCGAGTGTTGCTCAAGAAGAAGGTCAAGGTGATAAAGGAGAAATTTCTGTTCCCACTAACAAACCCGGTCCTGCAGGTATGAACCACTGAGCCTTGGGAAACCACCTCAATCTCCTTCAATCCATTACAATTTCCTTAAAAAAATGTGTAATCATCAAGTCAAGGATATAGTATACGTTCTAGGTTTTGATGCAAATCATTAATTGACTATAGAGCATATGGAGCGCGCCACATACAAGCAGACGCTCAACATCACAAACCTATAAATCAATGCTACAACCCACTCCTGTTTGGTAAGATTATAAGAATGACAAAGGTAAGAATTAGATTCAGTCACTATTGCTGACATCTCAGTGTCCACCTTTCCTATGTAAAGAGTTTGGCACTTCGAATCTGGTTTTATAGTGGGATTTCTGGGATCCCTTTACAAACATTTTACTAACCCAAAGGTCTCTCCTGTGCCATGGGATAGTACATTTATAATATAGTCTCAATCTGTTCACTTTATACCTAGTCACCATTTGTATAAAGCACGATAGGTAAAAGCTACTGGCTCTCCATCTTTTTGTGTTACCTATTGGTAGAAACTGGTCTACTGTATATGTAAAGTTGTGCAATATTGAACGGTAAATACATCTTATATTTTGTCCATTTCACAGTTATCCTCAGAAATACTCCAGAAATCCCTACAAGACACAGAAAGTGCAGAGCAGTCAGAGATTCCTTCATTAGCTGTTTTCAACCATCTTCAGGACTCGCTCTGTGACTCACTGCTTCCTTTCTGGGCTGGCTTTCGGAAGGCATGGCAGATCCGCTCGCCGGCCAGTGCCCAGAGACTCCCATGTAGGCTCATAAATTTAATAGAGTTTTTTTAATGGAATCAGTGGAAGCGTTTCCCTAACTGACATCATCTGCTTCATTCTTTCTGTTATGGTTTAGAAAATTCCTCTGAAAATAATTACCGTATGTTGCCATGTTTTTATGCCAATGACAAGCTTTCAGCCAAAGATCAGCGTGTCTCCAATAATTGTTACATTAATTCTTCCTGAACGAATCATGGAATTCCTGGATATCTGTGAGTTTCAGGAAGAATGACTGAAAAATGTACTAGAATCAGTGAAAAACTACTTTTTACAAATAAAAGATAACACTATATATGGGGCTCAGTTAAAGTAACCAGTTTGGCAAAGTTACCCCAGTGGTGAATTTTTTAGATAACATGTAAGTGAATAATGTGCAAATTAAAGTTTTTCCCCCATGATGTCTTCTTCATAAGCATAACACTGCAAACATGAACGCCACAGTTGCCCTGAAGGGACTAGTCTTCAGTTCAATAAAGATTCACCAAAATAAGTCAATTAGAAATGTGCCTTGTTTATTTAATATTTTTAAAAGTCATCCGTGGCACAATGACTTGTGTATTTCAGGCAGTAAAAGGCAATGCCTCTCATTTCATTGACATCTCTGTCTCCTCAGTACTTCGAGTGCAGCAGATGTTAAGGAAACGTTTGGCCCTATTTGAGATGGAAGAACCTTCTGTGAAAACTTTCCATTTACCACCCATTCAGCATTCGTCCGAGAGCAAGTTCCCCTCTACTGTTACCTTCAGCTTTAGTATTAGTCAAGGAATCACCATAAAGGTAACAACTTCTCCACGTTTAGGTATGGTATCTTCATGTTTTTCATTTGTCACCAAAGCTGACCCTTTCATCATCTTAACAGGAGAACAGCGAACAAGACAGAGACACACAGACTCCCATGGCACGGGAAGATGGTACGATATCGCAGATTGGACAACTGCCACCTCTGATCAGAACATCTCCAAATAGATTACCTGTTGATAGAACGTAACTCAACAAACAGACTTGTCTTTCTAAATTTTTTTATTTTTTTTACTTTGAACTGATGGCCAACCTGACACAGCAGATTTGTGTCAACTACATTTTCCAAGATGCTCACCCAACCTGAACTCTGTATGATACAGCTGCAATCTTAATGATCAGATCAAATACACCCACACTATACTAGATTCGTACTCAGTGAGTGCATGGTGTGTATGATCCAATATAAAGTAAGAGGGGAACTACATGACCTCTAAATCACTGCTACCCTTGTAAAAGTGACTTATAGTCGAAAAGAAAGAAAATATTTGATAACATTCAAGCGACTCTGTCATGGGCTCAGCTTTTTTTTTATTATATTTTATCGTACCCAACTCTATTTGGGCTTCTTGTCCCCCAATGAGGAGGACAATGAGGTTTCACTTGTAACTTCGGAGCCATGATGAAGGCCCTTCATACAATAAACATATTATTGTAGGTAGTTACCCCGGGACTGAAATAGGAGGTGTCTTTTCTTAACAATGAGGACCCACTAAAAAAACACATAAGAAACAATGATTTAGGGTCTGCAACAACTCCAGTTGTTACACCATTGGCGTTTGGTAACAAATCCAGCAGTAATTCAATACGTAGAGATTGCAAAGAATATAGCTGAAATTGTCCATATCCATATCTGACATGCACATTTTAACTTAATGTCTTGACATGTCTGCTTTGTTCACCCATGGATTCACGTTTTGGCTGACAGTGGACTTAAATGGTAATTTCTGGGAAGACATGAAACAAAGTCCACTTTCAGAGGTAACAATGTATACCGAGGAACTCACTTTATTTCTGGGCCTAGAGTTTAACCCCTTAAGGACCAAACTTCTGAAATAAAAAGGAAACATGACATGTCACACGTCATGTGTCCCTAAGTGGTTAAAGGACTCCTGTTCCAATGATCCAATGAATTGCAGTGCTGGAGGACGTGATGTCATATTACTAACTCTCAATGCAGACACTGCGCAGGAGTTCATGCAGAGCCAGAAACTTGTACTAGCCCAAAGGGCAAGGAAGGAGGGAGGGGTTCTACTGAATAGGCATCATTCCTCTGTATAAGATTTACTGACGACTTATGACCGTTTGTAACGAACAATCAGGGCTCCAGACCTATTTTCCCGAGCAGATAACTGCTGAATCGTAAGATGGTGGCGCCAAGATCTTCCAAAAATCACATTGGCCTTCTCATTTCCTGCTCTTGGTGCCACCATGAAAATATTCCAGTAACAGCGTGTGGGGAAGATAAAATTCCCCTGGGAAGACCTTTCTTTTGTAAAAATTAGTAAATATTTTAATGCTTGCTTTTTTCTCCAAGAGTGGTTATTAAGAAATAAATTTTATCAGAATAACATTTATGACTCTATTACACTACATTTTTACTGTACTCTATTTATTAAAGGAACACTGTCGGCACTATAACCATGCCTTCTCATTGAAGTGGTTATAGTGCCTGAAGTCCCCTGACGCTGTTCCTCCATTCAGTGTTAAACCATTGCTTCTCATTGAAGTGGTTACAGTGCCCGAAGTCCCCTGGCGCTGTCCCTCCATTCAGTGTTAAACAATGCGTTCTCATTGAAGTGGTTATAGTGCCTGAAGTCCCCTGACACTGTTCCTCCATTCCTTCTCATTGAAGTGGTTATAGTGCCTGAAGTCCCCTGACGCTGTTCCTCCATTCAATGTTAAACCATTCCTTCTCATTGAAGTGGTTATAGGGCCTGAAGTCCCCTGGTGCTGTCCCTCCATTCAGTGTTAAACCATTGCTTCTCATTGAAGTGGTTATAGTGCCTGGAGTCCCCTGACGCTGTACCTCCATTCAATGTTAAACCATTCCTTCTCATTGAAGTGGTTATAGTGCCTGAAGTCCCCTGGTGCTGTCCCTCCATTCAGTGTTAAACCATGCCTTCTCATTGAAGTGGTTAAAGTGCCTGAAGTCCCCTGACACTGTTCCTCCATTCCTTCTCATTGAAGTGGTTATAGTGCCTGAAGTCCCCTGGTGCTGTCCCTCCATTCAGTGTTAAAACCATGCCTTCTCATTGAAGTGGTTAAAGTGCCTGAAGTCCCCTGACACTGTTCCTCCATTCCTTCTCATTGAAGTGGTTATAGTGCCTGCAGTCCCCTGCTGCTATCCCTCCATTCAGTGTTAAATCATTCCATCTCAGTGGAGTCCCCTGGCGCTGGCCCTCCATGGTTAAACCATTTTCCAGAAGTTTAACACTGAATGAAGGACTGGCTTCCCATAGCCACGCCCCCACTGGAGTTGTGGCTAAGGTGGAGATTACATACCGATTTATATCAGCAATGGGAGCTGTGATTGGCTGAAAACTATAGTGGTTATGGTGCCAAGAGTGCCCTGCCACCCCTTCCAGGCTAACTAGCCAAACTGTCATAATGGCTCATGCATGGCGCTTCCTTTAGCTCCACTGTACTAAGCTGCGCTGTGCATGGCCAGCTGTGTGTTCTCAGATAATGAGTTAAACCCTGCTCCATGAAGGAGATTCAGGGTGCACAGGAAGGGGCGCTCCATGAAGGAGTTTCAGGGTGCACAGGAAGGGGTGCTCCATGAAGGAGTTTCAGGGTGCACAGGAAGGGGCCCTCCATGAAGGAGTTTCAGGGTGCACAGGAAGGGGCGCTCCATGAAGGAGATTCAGGGTGCACAGGAAGGGGCGCTCCGTGAAGGAGTTTCAAGGTGCACAGGAAGGGGCGCTCAGTGAAGGAGTTTCAGGGTGCACAGGAAGGGGTGCTCCATGAAGGAGTTTCAGGGTGCACAGGAAGGGGCCCTCCATGAAGGAGTTTCAGGGTGCACAGGAAGGGGCGCTCCATGAAGGAGATTCAGGGTGCACAGGAAGGGGCGCTCCGTGAAGGAGTTTCAAGGTGCACAGGAAGGGGTGCTCAGTGAAGGAGTTTCAGGGTGCACAGGAAGGGGTGCTCCATGAAGGAGTTTCCGGGTGCACAGGAAGGGGCGCTCCATGAAGGAGTTTCAGGGTGCACAGGAAGGGGCGCTCCATGAAGGAGTTTCAGGGTGCACAGGAAGGGGCGCTCCGTGAAGGAGTTTCAAGGTGCACAGGAAGGGGCGCTCCGTGAAGGAGTTTCAGGGTGCACAGGAAGGGGTGCTCCATGAAGGAGTTTCAGGGTGCACAGGAAGGGGCGCTCCATGAAGGAGTTTCAGGGTGCACAGGAAGGGCCGCTCCATGAAGGAGTTTCAGGGTGCACAGGAAGGGGCGCTCCGTGAAGGAGTTTCAAGGTGCACAGGAAGGGGCGCTCCGTGAAGGAGTTTCAGGGTGCACAAGAAGGGGTGTAACCGCGGCTGGTTCCCTTATTTACCACTATAACGTCTTAAAGCATAGACCTTAGCAGGGCTAACCATACAGATATCTTAGCCAAATTTTATATAGTTAGTAAGAGATCCTCTATTTAACATATATAAATAATTGAGAATACAATATAAAATAAGGATTGTCTTGGAAGCAATAAAGTTTAGTTTTTTAGTTATTTATTATATAAAAATATAAATGTAGACATATAAAATCCATTATAGCAGAGTTTATAAGATTAAATTAAATGCTTGCAAATATCATTAATAGGTTAACATACCCTCCTGAACATGTCATCATGTCAGCCTCTCTGTCATTTTAAGATGGAGCAGTGTCTGTCTCCAAGTCTCTCCTCTGTGTCTTAACATTTAAAAGTACACCTATTTATTATACCTTAGGTGTCTTCATTTTAGGGTCACCATAGTTCATATATGAAAAAGTAACACTTCTTTTACTTTATTCATTTTAGGACCTCCCTTAACTTAGCAAAAATACAAGTCCATAACTAAAGGGTGCATACGTCATGGAAATTTTCCTGACTTAGTTCAAGATGGCATTAAGGTCTGAACATCTTTATCTACTAAGGTTACCACAGTATATTACGTACTGAAAGAGTCATAGTATAGTCTTGAAGCTTGTTTATGCATTATTGTTATTGTAATTCGTCTGGGACAAAATGGCGCAAACATATTATGCACTGAAGGTAAGTGAGAGGTTATTGCTTAAAGAAACAGTTATGAAAAACAATATGTTCCATTTCTAACACCTTGTCAGTTTGCAATATCTCTTAAAGACAAAGTACACAGTTTAAGAAATACAACATTTCATTCTAAAACTTGTAATATTTGCATATGCCCATAACAGGGGCACTCCATGAAGAAGTTTCAGGGTGCACAGAAAGGGGCACATTATGCAGGAGATTCAGGGAGCACAGGAAGGCGTGCTCCATGCAGGATTGTCAGGGTGCACAAGAAGGAGCGCTTCATGCAGGATTGTCAGGGTGCACAAGAAGGGGCGCTTCATGCCGGATTGTCAGGGTGCACAGGAAGGGGCGCTTCATGCCGGATTGTCAGGGTGCGCAGGAAGGCGTGCTCCATGCAGGATTGTCAGGGTGCACAAGAAGGAGCGCTTCATGCAGGATTGTCAGGGTGCACAAGAAGGGGCACTTCATGCGGGATTGTCAGGGTACACAGGAAGGGGTGCTTCATGCGGGATTGTCAGGGTGCACAGGAAAGGGCGCTTCATGCGGGATTGTCAGGGTGCACAGGAAGGGGCGCTTCATGCGGGATTGTCAGGGTGCACAGGAAGGGGCGCTTCATGCAGGATTGTCAGGGTGCACAGGAAGCGGCACTTCATGCGGGATTGTCAGGGTGCACAGGAAGGGGTGCTTCATGCGGGATTGTCAGGGTGCACAGGAAGGGGTGCTTCATGCAGGATTGTCAGGGTGCACAGGAAGGGGCGCTCCATGCGGGATTGTCAGGGTGCAAAGGAAAGGGCACCTTATGCGGGATTGTCAGTGTGCAAAGGAAGGGGCACTTCATGCGGGATTGTCAGGGTGCACAGGAAGGGGCGCTTCATGCGGGTTTGTCAAGGTGCACAGGAAGTGGCGCATCATGCGGGATTGTCAGGGTGCACATGAAGGGGCGCTTCATGCGGGAGTGTCAGGGTGCGCAGGAAGGGGCGCTTCATGCGGGATTGTCATGGTGTGCAGGAAGGGGCGCTTCATGCGGGATTGTCAGGGTGCACAAGAAGGGGCGCTTCATGCAGGATTGTCATGGTGCACAGGAAAGGGTGCTTCATGCAGGATTGTCAGGGTGCACAGGAAGGGGTGCTTCATGCGGGATTGTCAGGGTGTACAGGAAGGGGTGCTTCATGCAGGATTGTCAGGGTGCACAGGAAGGGGCGCTCCATGCGGGATTGTCAGGGTGCACAGGAAGGGGGCGCTTCATGCGGGTTTGTCAAGGTGCACAGGAAGTGGCGCATCATGCGGGATTGTCAGGGTGCACAGGAAGGGGCGCTTCATGCGGGATTGTCAGGGTGAACAGGAAGGGGCGCTTCATGCGGGATTGTCAGGGTGAACAGGAAGGGGCGCTCCATGGGGGATTGTCAGGGTGCACAAGAAGGGGCGCTTCATGCAAGATTGTCAGGGTGCACAGGAAGGGGCACTCCAGGTGGGATTGTCAGGGTGCGCAGGAAGGGGCGCTTCATGTGGGATTGTCAGGGTGCATAGGAAGGGGCGCTCCATGCGGGAGTGTCAGGGTGCGCAGGAAGGGGCGCTTCATGCGGGATTGTCAGGGTGCACAGAAAGGGGCGCTTCATGCGGGATTGTCAGGGTGCACAGGAAGGGGCGCTTCATGCAGGATTGTCAGGGTGCACAGGAAGGGGCGCTTCATGCGGGATTGTCAGGGTGCACAGGAAGGGGAGCTTCATGCGAGATTGTCAGGGTGCACAGGAAGGGGCGCTTCATGCGGGATTGTCAGGGTGCACAGGAAGGGGCGCTCCATGCGGGATTGTCAGGGTGCACAGGAAGGGGCGCTTCATGCGGGATTGTCAGGGTGCACAGGAAAGGGCGCTCCATGCGGGATTGTCAGGGTGCACAGGAAGGGGGCGCTTCATGCGGGTTTGTCAAGGTGCACAGGAAGTGGCGCATCATGCGGGATTGTCAGGGTGCACAGGAAGGGGCGCTTCATGCAGGATTGTCAGGGTGAACAGGAAGGGGCGCTTCATGCGGGATTGTCAGGGTGCACAGGAAGGGGCGCTCCATGGGGGATTGTCAGGGTGCACAAGAAGGGGCGCTTCATGCAAGATTGTCAGGGTGCACAGGAAGGGGCGCTCCATGCGGGATTGTCAGGGTGCGCAGGAAGGGGCGCTTCATGTGGGATTGTCAGGGTGCATAGGAAGGGGCGCTCCATGCGGGAGTGTCAGGGTGCGCAGGAAGGGGCGCTTCATGCGGGATTGTCATGGTGTGCAGGAAGGGGCGCTTCATGCGGGATTGTCATGGTGCACAGGAAGGGGTGCTTCATGCGGGATTGTCAGGGTGCACAGGAAGGGGTGCTTCATGCAGGATTGTCAGGGTGCACAGGAAGGGGCGCTTCATGCGGGATTGTCAGGGTGCACAGGAAGGGGCGCTCCATGCGGGATTGTCAGGGTGCACAGGAAGGGGCGCTTCATGCAGGATTGTCAGGGTGCACAGGAAAGGGCGCTCCATGCGGGATTGTCAGGGTGCACAGGAAAGGGGCGCTTCATGCGGGTTTGTCAAGGTGCACAGGAAGTGGCGCATCATGCGGGATTGTCAGGGTGCACATGAAGGGGCGCTTCATGCGGGATTGTCAGGGTGAACAGGAAGTTGCGCTTCATGCGGGATTGTCAGGGTGCACAGGAAGGGGCGCTCCATGGGGGATTGTCAGGGTGCACAAGAAGGGGTGCTTCATGCAAGATTGTCAGGGTGCACAGGAAGGGGCGCTCCATGCGGGATTGTCAGGGTGCGCAGGAAGGGGCGCTTCATGCGGGTTTGTCAAGGTGCACAGGAAGTGGCGCATCATGCGGGATTGTCAGGGTGCACAGGAAGGGGCGCTTCATGCAGGATTGTCAGGGTGAACAGGAAGGGGCGCTTCATGCGGGATTGTCAGGGTGCACAGGAAGGGGCGCTCCATGGGGGATTGTCAGGGTGCACAAGAAGGGGCGCTTCATGCAAGATTGTCAGGGTGCACAGGAAAGGGCGCTCCATGCGGGATTGTCAGGGTGCGCAGGAAGGGGCGCTTCATGTGGGATTGTCAGGGTGCATAGGAAGGGGCGCTCCATGCGGGAGTGTCAGGGTGCGCAGGAAGGGGCGCTTCATGCGGGATTGTCATGGTGTGCAGGAAGGGGCGCTTCATGCGGGATTGTCATGGTGCACAGGAAGGGGTGCTTCATGCGGGAATGTCAGGGTGCACAGGAAGGGGTGCTTCATGCAGGATTGTCAGGGTGCACAGGAAGGGGCGCTCCATGCGGGATTGTCAGGGTGCACAGGAAAGGGCACCTTATGCGGGACTGTCAGTGTGCAAAGGAAGGGGCACTTCATGCGGGATTGTCAGGGTGCACAGGAAGGGGCGCTTCATGCAGGATTGTCAGGGTGCACAGGAAGGGGCGCTTCATGCGGGATTGTCAGGGTGCGCAGGAAGGGGCGCTTCATGTGGGATTGTCAGGGTGCATAGGAAGGGGCGCTTCATGCGGGAGTGTCAGGGTGCGCAGGAAGGGACGCTTCATGCGGGATTGTCATGGTGTGCAGGAAGGGGCGCTTCATGCGGGATTGTCAGGGTGCACAAGAAGGGGCGCTTCATGCGGGATTGTCATGGTGCACAGGAAGGGGTGCTTCATGCGGGATTGTCAGGGTGCACAGGAAGGGGTGCTTCATGCGGGATTGTCAGGGTGCACAGGAAGGGGTGCTTCATGCAGGATTGTCAGGGTGCACAGGAAGGGGCGCTCCATGCGGGATTGTCAGGGTGCACAGGAAAGGGCACCTTATGCGGGACTGTCAGTGTGCAAAGGAAGGGGCACTTCATGCGGGATTGTCAGGGTGCACAGGAAAGGGCACCTTATGCGGGACTGTCAGTGTGCAAAGGAAGGGGCACTTCATGCGGGATTGTCAGGGTGCACAGGAAGGGGCGCTTCATGCGGGATTGTCAGGGTGCACAGGAAGGGGCGCTTCATGCGGGATTGTCAGGGTGCACAGGAAGGGGCACTCCATGCGGGATTGTCAGGGTGCACAAGAAGAGGCGCTCCATGCGGGATTGTCAGGGTGCACAAGAAGGGGCGCTTCATGCGGGGATTGTCAGGGAGCACAGGAAGGGGCACTTCATGCGGGATTGTCAGGGTGCACAGGAAGGGGCGCTTCATGCGGGATTGTCAGGGTGCACAGTAAGGTGCGCTCCATGCGGGATTGTCAGGGTGCACAGGAAGGGGCACTTCATGCGGGATTGTCAAGGTGCACAGGAAGGGGCGCATCATGCGGGATTGTCAGGGTGCATAGGAAGGGGCGCTTCATGCGGGATTGTCAGGGTGCACAGGAAGGGGCGCTCCATGGGGGATTGTCAGGGTGCACAAGAAGGGGCGCTTCATGCAAGATTTTCAGGGTGCACAGGAAGGGGCGCTCCATGCGGGATTGTCAGGGTGCGCAGGAAGGGGCGCTTCATGTGGGATTGTCAGGGTGCATAGGAAGGGGCGCTCCATGCGGGAGTGTCAGGGTGCGCAGGAAGGGGCGCTTCATGCGGGATTGTCATGGTGTGCAGGAAGGGGCGCTTCATGCGGGATTGTCATGGTGCACAGGAAGGGGTGCTTCATGCGGGATTGTCAGGGTGGACAGGAAGGGGTGCTTCATGCGGGATTGTCAGGGTGCACAGGAAGGGGAGCTTCATGCAGGATTGTCAGGGTGCACAGGAAGGGGCGCTCCATGCGGGATTGTCAGGGTGCACAGGAAAGGGCACCTTATGCGGGACTGTCAGTGTGCAAAGGAAGGGGCACTTCATGCGGGATTGTCAGGGTGCACAGGAAGGGGCGCTTCATGCAGGATTGTCAGGGTGCACAGGAAGGGGCGCTTCATGCGGGATTGTCAGGGTGCGCAGGAAGGGGCGCTTCATGCGGGATTGTCAGGGTGCATACGAAGGGGCGCTTCATGCGGGAGTGTCAGGGTGCGCAGGAAGGGACGCTTCATGCGGGATTGTCATGGTGTGCAGGAAGGGGCGCTTCATGCGGGATTGCCAGGGTGCACAAGAAGGGGCGCTTCATGCGGGATTGTCATGGTGCACAGGAAGGGGTGCTTCATGCGGGATTGTCAGGGTGCACAGGAAGGGGTGCTTCATGCGGGATTGTCAGGGTGCACAGGAAGGGGAGCTTCATGCAGGATTGTCAGGGTGCACAGGAAGGGGCGCTCCATGCGGGATTGTCAGGGTGCACAGGAAAGGGCACCTTATGCGGGACTGTCAGTGTGCAAAGGAAGGGGCACTTCATGCGGGATTGTCAGGGTGCACAGGAAGGGGCGCTTCATGCGGGATTGTCAGGGTGCACAGGAAGGGGCGCTTCATGCGGGATTGTCAGGGTGCACAGGAAGGGGCACGCCATGCGGGATTGTCAGGGTGCACAAGAAGAGGCGCTCCATGCGGGATTGTCAGGGTGCACAAGAAGGGGCGCTTCATGCGGGATTGTCAGGGAGCACAGGAAGGGGCACTTCATGCGGGATTGTCAGGGTGCACAGGAAGGGGCGCTTCATGCGGGATTGTCAGGGTGCACAGTAAGGTGCGCTCCATGCGGGATTGTCAGGGTGCACAGGAAGGGGCACTTCATGCGGGATTGTCAAGGTGCACAGGAAGGGGCGCATCATGCGGGATTGTCAGGGTGCACAGGAAGGGGTGCTTCATGCGGGATTGTCAGGGTGCACAGGAAGGGGCGCTCCATGGGGGATTGTCAGGGTGCACAAGAAGGGGCGCTTCATGCAAGATTTTCAGGGTGCACAGGAAGGGGCGCTCCATGCGGGATTGTCAGGGTGCGCAGGAAGGGGCGCTTCATGCGGGATTGTCAGGGTGCGTCGGAAGGGGTGCTTCATGCGGGATTGTCAGGGTGCACAGGAAGCTTCATGCGGGAGTATCAGGGTGCACAGGAAGGGGCGCTTCATGCGGGATTGTCAGGGTGCACAGGAAGGGGCGCTCCATGGGGGATTGTCAGGGTGCACAAGAAGGGGTGCTTCATGCGGGATTGTCAGGGTGCGTCGGAAGGGGTGCTTCATGCGGGATTGTCAGGGTGCACAGGAAGCTTCATGCGGGAGTATCAGGGTGCACAGGAAGGGGCGCTTCATGCGGGATTGTCAGGGTGCACAGGAAGGGGCGCTCCATGGGGGATTGTCAGGGTGCACAAGAAGGGGTGCTTCATGCGGGATTGTCAGGGTGCACAGGAAGGGGTGCTTCATGCGGGATTGTCAGAGTGCACAGGAAGGGACGCTCCATGCGGGATTGTCAGAATGCACAAGAAGGAGCGCTTTATGCGGGATTGTCAGGGTGCACAGGAAGGGGTGCTTCATGCGGGATTGTCAGGGTGCACAGGAAAGGGTGCTTTATGCGGGATTGTCAGGGAGCACAGGAAGGGGTGCTTCATGCGGGATTGTCAGGGTGCACAGGAAGGGGTGCTTCATGCGGGATTGTCAGGGCGCACAAGAAGGGGCGCTTCAATGATCTTTGGAACTGTACCTATATCACCTAAACTACAAAATCAACAACTGTGCATCATGGCAAATTCAAATAGCGCACTGATAGCAGTCTGCTCTTTTAACCACTTAACGCTGTTACGGCGTTCTATGCCGTCCCGGCTCTAGAGGGTCCGCCGCGATCCTCTTCTGGAGGGCTGCCTCACAGCCCAGGCAGCCCTCCCCCGGCAAATGAGGCCCCCGGGGGCCATGTGATCGCTCTCAAAGAGCGATCACATGGCCCCTAGAGCTGGCTGTGGATCTGCCAGCAGGGGGGCTGTCTAAAATATCAGACAGTCCCCCTGCTGGTAGGTAGTGTAAAAAAAATAATAAAAATTAAACATGTTTAGAATTAAATTAAAAGTATTTTTATATGTATTAAGGCCGTTTGGCCTGTATTTGTGGGAGGGGTTGTATTAATTCACTCCCCTATATAAGGGACACCCCTTACCTGACTCATATCACTTGAGGTCAGCATCAGAATGATTTCCACTTCCGGGTTATCCAGACGCCATTTTACCTGATTACTCCATGAGGTTTTCTAAGCCAAGCTGTGTCAGGAATCCAGCCACAGGCTTTTCCGGCCTACCACCTTCTTTCTTCAATCCATCACCGTGGATGGTGTCCAAGTGACTCACAAACTGTAAGTCGACCTACCCGTTACGCCAGGCATCAGTCCCACGGCACCATGCACGGGTCAGGTCCTCACTTTACGGCTGCATTTTGTCTAAGTCTGTTCTAAAACCATGGCAAGTTCATGCATATCATTCGTTTAAACCCCCTACTGGTCTTTGGGTGTACTACAGGCTTCATAGACATTATCGCATTTCATGTACAAACCAACGAACCACTGCATTTTCGCCTACACACTGACCCCTACCGGTCATTCAGTGTACTACAGGCTTCTCAGACATTATTGCATTTCATGTAAAAACCAACCAGCCACCGCATTTTTCACCTACACACTGACCCCTATCGGTCATTTGGTGTACTACAGGCATCTTATAAGTTTTTTTGCATTTTCATGTACAAACCAATAAACCACTGCATTTTCACCTACACACTGACCCCTACCGGTTTTTGGTATACTACAGGCTTCTTAGACATTATCGCATTTCATGTACAAATTAACAAACCACTGCATTTGCGCCTACACACTGACCCCTACTGGTCATTTGGTGTACTACAGGCTTCTCAGACATTATTGCATTTCATCAACAAACCACTGCATTTTCACCTACACACTGACCCCTATCAGTCATTCGGTGTACTACAGGCTTTTCAGACATTATTGCATTTCATGTACAAACCAACGAACCACTGCATTTGTGCCTACACACTGACCCCTACCGGTCATTCAGTGTACTACAGGCTTCTCAGACATTATTGCATTTCATGTACAAACCAACTAACCACGGCATTTATGCCTACATGCCGACCCTTACCGGTCAATCGGTATACTACAGGCTTCACAGACTTTATTTCACTTCATAAGCAAACAAACTAACTACATTTTTGCTTTTATACTGACTCCTATCTGTCAAACGGTAGGATTAACCCCTTAAGGACATATGACATGTGTGACATGTAATGATCCCCTTTTATTCCAGAAGTTTGGTCCTTAAGGGGTTAAAGGGTATTTTAACATACAATCAGCATTTCTGACCCCTACTGGTCAACAGCAAAACTGTCTACACATGTCATATACAATTTACCAGCCAATATAAATTACACATAAGATTGTTTTAAACATAACCATAAATTAAACTCCAGCACGGGCTCAACTTCGGGTTTAATTCACAATAATTTACATTTCACATCAAGACTAACAGTGGTTCTATCAACACTGCCACCTACAGGTCTGTCAAGTACATTGACAATTTTCATGGGGTTTTACAAACACCAAAACACTGACACCTATAGGTCAACAGACAAACAACATTTCACATCCCAATCAGTATCCAACTATACTGCCACCTATAGGGCAATAGGCAGATCTCCAGTGCAGTTGCATTTTGCAACACCATGTTCACTGACCCCTACCATTCAATAAGACATACAACAATTCACATAGCAAGTAGTATATCAACATCTGGTATAAATACATATATTATTACACAGTAGCAGACGCATCTGTATATACGTAACTGGCAATATAGTTCACATACATTTTTCACAGCACGCTGCTCACACAACAGACTTTCCCCTAGCAAGTGGACATAAAACTTACAAGGTGGGGACAGACCACATTTTCACTTGTACATACGGCCCTTAATTAAGATTAAGATTAAGGGGTTAAGATTGATACATATTTAACCAGTATGGCTACGATGTTTAATATTTACACGGCACTTTATTTTTCACATATACTGTACATATTAAGATAAGCTTGGTCTATGCCATATTTCCTTATACCATATGGTTTTATCCATTCAGGTTACAGTTACTACTAAAAAACCTATACGTATTGTCAGGTTCAATACCATACTACCAGGTACATACACCTGCTCACCTAGTTAGCCATCTCTTACCTTCCCTGGAATAGTAAAAGTGTACTGGCAATTAGGGTTCTAGGGCCCAATAGGTATTACCCCCTTTTTTCTCTGCATTATGCTTCGGTTAGTGGTTCCGCGAGGCCAAAACCCCACCTCACACTCGGAGGCATACACCCCTCGGGCCACTCGTAAGCTAGCCGCCTCGCATTGTATCATAGATGGGGCCTCACCTGTCACTCCCCTTCCTATTTTCTGGTTACTGTCACCGAGAGCAGGGCCGGCGCCACCTGTAAGGCGACCTAGGCAGCCGCCTAGGGCGCCCCTTAGCAGGGGGCGCCGGATCCCATCCCTGCACCCGGAGTTCCCGCTGCGGCTCCTCATGATGCGCCGCCTGAGCGCTTTAGCAAGCCTCAGGCGGCGCAGCACTGCTGTGTGGAGGGCGGCCGGGTTTGTGACCGGCAGGAGGGAGACACAGAGCGCGCCCTCCTGCCGGTCGCTCAATGTAGCGTGGCCGGGCGGCGCGGAACGCGGGAAAGGAACCTTTGTTTCCTGTACCCGGCGGACTGACAGGAAGTGCTCACTCAGTGAGCACTTCCCTTCAGTCCGCCGGCGGCCGGGTACAGGTAACAGAGGTTCCTGTCCCGCGTTCCGCGCCGCCCGGCCACGCTACATAGGTAGGAAGGAGGAGGAAGAGGAGGGGGTGAACCATTAGGGGAGGGGGGTGGGGGGTGAACCATTAGGGGAGGGGGGGTGAACCATTAGGGGAGGGGGGTTGAACCATTAGGGGAGGGGGAGGTGAACCATTAGGGGAGGGGGAGGTGAACCATTAGGGGAGGGGGAGGTGAACCATTAGGGGAGGGGGGGTGAACCATTAGGGGAGGGGGGGTGAACCATTAGGGGAGGGGGGGTGAACCATTAGGGGAGGGGGGGGTGAACCATTAGGGGAGGGGGGGGTGAACCATTAGGGGAGGGGGGGGTGAACCATTAGGGGAGGGGGGGGTGAACCATTAGGGGAGGGGGGGGTGAACCATTAGGGGAGGGGGGGGTGAACCATTAGGGGAGGGGGGGGTGAACCATTAGGGGAGGGGGGGGTGAACCATTAGGGGAGGGGGGGGTGAACCATTAGGGGAGGGGGGGGTGAACCATTAGGGGAGGGGGGGGTGAACCATTAGGGGAGGGGGGGGTGAACCATTAGGGGAGGGGGGGGGTGAACCATTAGGGGAGGGGGGGGTGAACCATTAGGGGAGGGGGGGGGTGAACCATTAGGGGAGGGGGGGGGGTGAACCATTAGGGGAGGGGGGGGTGAACCATTAGGGGAGGGGGGGTGAACCATTAGGGGAGGGGGGGTGAACCATTAGGGGAGGGGGGGTGAACCATTAGGGGAGGGGGGTGAACCATTAGGGGAGGGGGGTGAACCATTAGGGGAGGGGGAGGTGGGGGTGTAAAGTCCATGAGGGGAGGGGGTGCACAGTTTATTAGGAGAAGGGGGGTGTAAAGTCCATGAGGGGAGGGGAGGGGAGGGGAAGGGGGGGTGTAAAGTCCACAAGGGAAGGGGGGGTGTAAAGTCCATGAGGGGAGGGGAGGGGAAGGGGGGGGTGTAAAGTCCATGAGGGGAGGGGAAGGGGGGGGTGTAAAGTCCATGAGGGGAAGGGAGGGGGGTGTAAAGTCCATGATGGGAAGGGAGGGGGGGTGTAAAGTCCATGAGGGGAGGGGAGGGGAGGGGAGGGGAGGGTGTAAAGTCCATGAGGGGAGGGGAAGGGGGGGTGTAAAGTCCACAAGGGAAGGGGAGGGGAAGGGGGGGGGGTGTAAAGTCCATGAGGGGAGGGGAAGGGAGGGGGGTGTAAAGTCCATGATGGGAGGGGAAGGGAGGGGGGGTGTAAAGTCCATGAGGGGAGGGGAGGGGAGGGGAAGGGGGGGTGTAAAGTCCATGAGGGGAGGGGAAGGGGGGGTGTAAAGTCCACAAGGGAAGGGGAGGGGAAGGGGGGGTGTAAAGTCCATGAGGGGAGGGGAAGGGGGGGTGTAAAGTCCATGAGGGGAGGGGAAGGGGGGGTGTAAAGTCCATGATGGGAGGGGGGGTGTAAAGTCCATGATGGGAGGGGAAGGGAGGGGGGGTGTAAAGTCCATGAGGGGAGGGGAAAGGAGGGGGGGGGGGGGGTGTAAAGTCCATGAGGGGAGGGGAGGGGAAGGGAGGGGGGGGTGTAAAGTCCATGAGGGGAGGGGAAGGGAGGGGGGGGGTGTAAAGTCCATGAGGGGAAGGGAGGGGGGGGGTGTAAAGTCCATGAGGGGAGGGGAGGGGAAGGGGGTGTAAAGTCCATGAGGGGAAGGGGGGTGTAAAGTCCATGAGGGGAGGGTGGTTTTAAGGACCCTTAGGGGAGGGGGGTAAGGACCCTTAGGGGAGGAGGGGTAAGGACCCTTAGGGGAGGGTGTTGTAAAGTCCATGAGGGGAGGGGGAGGGGGGGGTTAAGGACCCGTAGGGGAGGGGGGTGAGGACCCTTAGGGGAGGGGGGGTGTAAAGTCCATTAGTAGAGGGGAGGGGGGTTTTAAGGCCCCTTAGGGGAGGGGGGGTAAGGACCCTTAGGGGAGGGGGGTGTAAAGTCCATTAGGGGAGGGGAGGGGGGGTAAGGACCATGAGGGAAGGGGGGGGGAGGACCCTTAGGGGAGGGGGGTAAGGCCCACTAAAGGGTTTGGGAGAGGGAGGACCACTAAGAGGGGGAAGGACCACCAAAGGTGGGTAAGGAGGGAGGACCACTAAGGGGGGGGAGAGGGTAATGACCACTCGGGGGGGGGGAGATTACCACTAAGGGGGTGGGGGGAGGAGGGGAAGGTCTACTAAGGGGTTTGGGAGAGGGAGGACCACTCAAGGGTTTGGGAGAGGGAGGACCACTAAGGGGAGGGATGGAGGACCACTAAGGGGGAGAGGGGGGAGTGAGAAGACCACCAAGGGGGGGCTACAGGGGGCCAAGGGAGAGCATTAAGGCACAGAAGGGGAGAACACGGAGGGACAGGAGGGACACACACTGCATTCAATTACATACACAGAAACACACCTTGCACCCCTTACACACACACACACACACTCACACACATAAACATACAATGCATTCCTTACACGCAAACACACACTGCATCCCCTATAAACACACTACATCCCTTACACAAATTGGTATCCCTATACACTACATTCTATAAGAACACACACACATTGCATCCTCTACAATAACACATAAAACATCCCCTACACACTCCACTTCCTGTGAGAGAACTCATGGGTGGGCCATGTAGGTATTTATGGGTGGGCATTGTAGGCATACTCACGGTCAAGCCCCGGGGGCCCAGACCTTGAGCTGTGTAAGGGGCCCTAAAAAATGGAGCTGCTTCCTGTTCGTTAATTGTTGTGAGCACTGTTAAATACAGTCTCCAGAGAGCCTCTTCTACACCAGACCTGTGGAGCCAGACTGAGCCCATCATCAGCCTCTTGTCCTCATCTGGTGGTAAGTAGGCAATCCAATATATTATTAGTGGCACTAATCTCACACTAAATGGATACTATAGTCACCAGAAGCACTACAGCATAATGTAGTGGTTCTGGTGTCTATAGCCTGTGCCTGTAGACTTTTTAATGTAAACACACTGTCTTCAGATAAAAGACACTTTGTGAAGACTGGCGTTGGCCCATATGGCAGAGCATATGGGCGAGGCATTGTGATGTCACATGGTGGGCAGGACATATGGGGGGGGCGGCAAATTTTTTTTGCCTAGGGCAGCAAAAATCCTTGCACCGGCCCTGACCGAGAGGCCAACATCCTGCCACAACATTCAGTGGCCACACAAAATCCCCTCGCGCCAAGCATAGATAGAGCCTCTCAAGCCACTTGGCAACTAGCAGGGCCTCACCAGTCACCAAAAAACACCAAGCCTAATCGTTTCGCCTTACGGCTTAGCTAGCAAGCCAGTACAAGAACCCTGGGTACAAATAATAATTGCAATCTTTATTGTTATTTAAGTATTTCTCCAAAAGATGGTGAATCACCTCTTCCTAGCACCCCGGCTAGAATTGATACACCTTCAAGCAGAGGAGATGTTGCTAGTCAAGCAGCAATCAGATCCTGGACGATCCCACACATTACCACCGACCTAAGGAGGTAACAAATCCCCTACCCTGCTACAGCAAGGAAAGCAGAGTTATTCAAACTCCTCCATACATCAACGGACAACACGGAGACAGGGGAAGGCCCATCTACATCAACTCAGGTGACACCCAGGCTATGCTAGCCTCACTCATAAACTCATGAGCCAAAAAAAAAAAAATTAATGATAGACTGGCAATCTCGAGTTGGTCACCACAGCCCTCACAAGGCTGGGCCTCACGCTACTCTACAACCAGCACCAACCGAAACTCGGTTACCTGGTAGAATCAATTCTTATGACACACAAGACGTTAACCCTGCACGTATGATCCCAGCACATTGGGGAAGCAAGGCATATATATGTATGATGATGTATCGGTGATGGTCACATCCAGGGATTCCAGGATTGCATTGCATATAGACTGTTGCATATATGTTCAAATGGTTCAGGGCACATGACAAACCATGTGTCCCAATACAACTTACAAATAACGTACTCATCATCTGTACACACTAATGCATTTTCAACACTACTGACTCATCACCCTTCCAGACTTGTAGTAGATTTACTAAAGCTCTGGAGCTTTAAAGGGCTCCCATACAGGTATCATAAACACACCTTCAAGGAATATAGCATGCCCTCACTTACAGTCAGCACAACAAAACCATTGGCTGTAAACACACTCATAGCTGAGATTTGCAGAGGGGTCTTCCAATCTCCACCATTTACAGCATGGCACCAAACACACACATTGGTATTGTCACAAGGAATCTTCCCTTAAACAAAGACTAACCATAGACTTATTGGCACAACACACATCCACTACCCCAAGTCTCAACTCCCTCATACCCTCCGAGGAGTTTTCTTACTATACAACACCATTGATCTACCTTTACAGCTATCACTCAAGCATGGGTTGAAGCTTGGTTAAGTAAGACCAATATCATCAACGCAGTAAACGGCTACCATCTACCCTACACACTGGCACTTACATGGCATAAATTGGGCAATCCTTTCCCTGCTCAACTTTCGAGCTACAGATTAGCCTACTATCGATATTCGCAGATACTCTGTGCTGGTTATGATAACATATCCAAAGGCCTTACAGTAATACACTATCTAGAAGACTTCTTGTTGATCAAAGATAATATATGTTTCACTAGAAGCCTCACGGCAGCTTAGTCTGGTTGACCACTTGGGCGTCCCAGTACCCCATAAGAAACAGAAGTCTCAGACACTATCATCACATTACTGGGCATATAACTTGAGTCGGCATCCATACACGCAAGTTACCACAATACAAATAGGGAACATTCTCAACTACATCAATCACTACCTCCTGCTTAGTACTTACAACTGCAAGGAACTACAATCCCTACCAGGTTCCTTAATTTTGCTATGCCAATCATACCACAAGACCACGCTTTCACATCCAGAGTACTTTCCCCTTTTTTCCAACATGACGATCAGAGGATGTCCCTAGACACCCCAGCAACAGCAGACCTGCACATGGGGGGGGGGGGGGATTTCTTAACCACTTGGCAGGGTAAAAGCATGCTCCTTCCAGGATTGTCTGACACTTCTCCAACCAGATGGTCAGATGCGGCGTCTACCACGGGTTTGGCAGCAATCTACCGGGAACAATTGCTTTGGAGCTGTTGGCCATGGCATCCAGGTTTGGAAATTTTTCCACCACCCCTTTGGGAGATCTACCCCATTGTAGCAGCTGCTGTGGCATGGGGTAATTCATGGTCAGGGTCATCAATCTGTTGTTACTCAGACAACTAGGCACATGTCATATAATCAACAAACGCCACTACTCATCCATAAGGTCATGATATTTCTGGGGAACTCACTTGGGTGGCCACTTATCACATTTCACTTTTATGTACCAGACGGGGGTATACATCCCTGCTGACAATTGTCTTATTTATATTCCAGACATGTTCATCATACGCTTCCTACAGCCGCCCATACAGTCTCGGCCACTCTTTCGTTCCAGAGACAAAGTCATGGATTAGACATACTCATGCAGCATAGCATGCACTATCCCATCTAGCACTTTCATCCCATACTTGTAGAACACATAACACGGCTTTTTACCTGGCTTAAAGAATCTCATTGGAACACAACATAGCTCAACCTGTGTCATAACATTTCTGCTAGGTTTTGCTTCTTTTTGCCACCTTAAACTATCTCACACACCATTAATTATATATTTTACAGGCATTCAACACAGGATAACCTATGGCCAAAACTACCATAACTTCATGCTATCATACCAGACAAGAATATACTCAGAGGTTTTCAGGAATCCATTCCCCCACGATACTCTCAGAGATTACCAATAGCCATCCAACTTTTCATCCTTATCGGACCTATTAGATCTACAACCATTCAATTATACTACCAAGTCGGCCATTACCAGCCATGCACATTGCCTTTTATGCCTTTCTCAGGCCAGAGAATTCACTACCATCACCACCACTCAGACAGATCATTGTCTTCAACGATCCCACGTACGTAAACACATATATCATTACCTATTGGCTCTAACACATTCCGAAACGAGTCAACACGCACCAACAGTAGAGATAACATACTATCCTACCCACAACAAATGGTGTCCACCTTCGGTCCTAGATTCCTACCTTCAAAATTCTTCCAGGAATTAAATACTGTAATGCAGTTAAGGGAATATCTGGTTAATTTGTATATATTTGTTGACTGTATTAAATCTTTGATTATTTATTTTTGCCCTCTTTATTTACAGGCCTACCGTATCGTCGGTCTCGGCACACCACAACGACTTGCTCCCTTTTATACTATCCTACGCTTATGCTATATCCTTACTCCATATACGGCTATTTGCCCCTTACACAAATATAATATATGTGTATATATATATATATATATATATATATATATATATATATATATATATATATATATATATATATATTATACACATAATATATATGTAACGTCATACAAAGTGTATTTTAATATTAATATTAGTATATATATTAATATTAAAATACACTTAGAATGACGTTACATATATAATGTGTGTGTGTGTATGTATGTGTGTGTGTGTGTGTGTATATATATATATATATATATATATATATATATATATTAGATATATACGTATAATTACAATAATAAATAAATAAAATAATAAAATAAATTAATAAAATATTGAAACAAAATATAAAATAAATGATATATTCATATGTAATTTCATTCTAACTGTATTTTTGTTATTAATATATATATATATATATATATATATATATATATATATATATATATGTAACAAAATACACTTAGAATGAAATTCTATATCTATCTATATATGAAATACATATATTTACATAAAAGATTACATTAATATACACGTAGAATTTAAATACCTATAAATGCATATATATTAAAATTCTACGTGTATATTTAAGTAATTTTTCAACATAATTATGTCATTGGATTAATTAAAATTTGATTGACATGCCTGTCAACACAGGGAGAAAGTGCAGAGAATTTAATTCGCATGCACTATATTTGACCCTGTAACTCTCCAAGACACCATAAAACCTGTACATAGGGGGTACTGTTTTACTTGGGAGACTTCGCTGAACTCAAAAATTAGTGTTTCAAATTGGTAAATTGTATTACAATAATGATATTTTAAGTAAAAGTGACGTTTTTTGCATTTTTGACAAACGAACGGCACTTTTATGGACTATATTATTGTTGTAATATGTTTTACTGTTTTAAAACACTAATATTTGTGTTTAGTGAAGTCTCCCGAGAATAACAGTACCCCCCATGTACAGGTTTTATGGTGTTTTGGAAAGTTAGAGTCACATATAAGGCTTGCATTTCATTTATTTGACATTGAAATTTGCCAGATTACGTTGCCTTTGAGACCGTATGGTAGCCCAGGAATAAGAATTACCCCCGTAACGGATTGCCTGGCACCCCGACTGGGTACCTCCGTTAATGGATGCTCCTAGCGCTTCCTGAGGACTCCAAGCACTCTGGCAGACACCACAATCACCGAACCGATTCAGCATATGAATCCTCTCAAGCCTCTGAATGCTGTAGACCGTTGAATAGGAACCATACGAATAGGCGTACACTCCTAGCAGTCAACTGGAACAGCATACAATAAATCCTTCCCCCAATAATGAGACGACACTTCACTTTGAGGGTAAAACAGGAACTCTGGACTGGCTTTTATTTCCAACTCACACATACAGGCCACACCCAGGGGGAGGCATAAAAGAACCAATGACATAGATGTTACCTCTCACACATCCCCTCCCCTTAGTGTGACACATAATGCCATTATGCATACAGTGTAAAATATACTTTTACACAACTTTCATAACTTTAAAACCATACATCACATTCACATAAAAATACATATCCACAATCAATCCATTCAGGAACAACATATTAAAAAATGGCATGAATCCGACCAGGGGTTCAAAAGTTACTAAAAGTATCTTTTGTTCCTTTCTGGCTGGCAGAAAAACATCCCCACAATGCACCCTGGTTTCCTCCCTTCTGCCCTGGAGTTAATTGGAGAAGTAATCCAATTACCCAGGACTAAAGGCAGACTCCATTAACCACATGGTTGCAAAACAACATAAAACACTTTAAAATACATAAAGTCAAATTTTATCCATAACACACAGACATTTCACATATCCCCAGATAGCTGGGATCTGCGCGCACAAAACTACCGAATAGCGCGCAGATCCTACTCACACAGTTCACTCGCCACGGAGCCGAAGTCTTTAACTACACGAATGGGCTCCATGGCATAACTATCTGGGTTAACACATTCACATAAGGTCTGGTCCATAGTCCAAAGGCAAGAGGCGGGCAAGCAGCCCCCTCCAAGGACACGTGGCGAGTTCGGTTTCGCCACAACCCCCATGATGGCATACCATGTGCAAAAGAAGACAACCCAAGGTATTGCAAATGGGGTATGTCCAGTCTTTCTTAGTAGCCACTTAGTCACAAACACTGGCCAAATATTAGTTTTTTGCTTTTTTCACACAAAAACAAATATGAACGCTAACTTTGGCCAGTGTTTGTGTGGCCAGTGTCTACTTTTTCAAATGCTATGCCATTATGGGGGTAATTCTCATTCCTGGGCTACCACACCGTCTCAAAGGTAACATTACCAATCTGGCAAATTTCAATTTGAAAATGGAACGTTCTATATTTGACCCTGTAACTTTCCAAAACACCATAAAACCTGTTAATGGGGGGTACTGTTGTACTCGTGAGACATCGCTGATTACAAATATGTGCATTTTTGTGCAGTAAAACCTAAGTGTTATGACATTCACAGTTAAAATGGCAGACGGAAATACAAATAAAAAAAAAATCTTATTTTCTCAGTTTTTTTTATTTTATTCATAATAAATTATGTTCCATATATGAATAGTTAATGATAGATTAAAGCCCTGTTTCCTCTGAATGAAATGATATATAATAAGGGGGGTGAATTACGCCTGAACACACACATAGCGCGAATTCCAGTTTACGTTGCGTTTACGTTTTGATCACAACGTGCACTATTGACTCCGCCCTGAAGGGGTTAAATATCCGGGTATGTTGCTGGACCCCACTGAGTGCCCTGTGTCTGCAGGGGACTCAACAGGAAGGAGTCGGGATTCCTTTTGTGGGCGTGGCTATGATGCGCATGTTGTGATTGGCTGTCACTGTGGCTGCCAGACTCCCTGTGCGCACTGTGATTAGCTGTGCTCTGAGAGTGGGCGTGGCTCTGAACCTGTGAGCGGGGATGGATGTGATATTTACAGTCATTGGTTACATGTCTAGGCTGGCTGTCTCCGAGTCCCGCGCTGTGATTGGCTGGCTGTCTCCGAGTCCCGCGCTGTGATTGGCTGGCTGTCTCCGAGTCCCGCGCTGTGATTGGCTGGCTGTCTCCGAGTCCCGCGCTGTGATTGGCTGGCTGTCTCCGAGTCCCGCGCTGTGATTGGCTGGCTGTCTCCGAGTCCCGCGCTGTGATTGGCTGGCTGTCTCCGAGTCCCGCGCTGTGATTGGCTGGCTGTCTCCGAGTCCCGCGCTGTGATTGGCTGGCTGTCTCCGAGTCCCGCGCTGTGATTGGCTGGCTGTCTCCGAGTCCCGCGCTGTGATTGGCTGGCTGTCTCCGAGTCCCGCGCTGTGATTGGCTGGCTGTCTCCGAGTCCCGCGCTGTGATTGGCTGGCTGTCTCCGAGTCCCGCGCTGTGATTGGCTGGCTTTCTCCGAGTCCCGCGCTGTGATTGGCTGGCTGTCTCCGAGTCCCGCGCTGTGATTGGCTGGCTGTCTCCGAGTCCCGCGCTGTGATTGGCTGTCGAGCTGCGGGCGTGTTAAAGCGGGTGTTGCTGAGAGGATTGCTGTCATTGGCTGTCTTGCTGGCAGTGTGTCAGGGCAGACATGGCGGAGCAGCCGGAGCAGCCGGAATTGAGCGGTCTGAGCGAGGAGGAGGCTCACAGCGTCTGCCGGGACCCGGACCCCAGCACCAAGGTCAGTACCATAACCACTGACAGAACCCCCATAACCACTGACAGAACCCCCATAACCACTGACAGAGCCACCACCATAACCACTGACAGAGCCACCACCATAACCACTGACAGAGCCACCACCATAACCACTGACAGAGCCACCACCATAACCACTGACAGAGCCACCACCATAACCACTGACAGAGCCACCACCATAACCACTGACAGAGCCACCACCATAACCACTGACAGAGCCACCACCATAACCACTGACAGAACCGCCACCATAACCACTGACAGAGCCGCCACCATAACCACTGACAGAGCCGCCACCATAACCACTGACAGAGCCACCACCATAACCACTGACAGAACCACCACCATAACCACTGACAGAACCACCACTATAACCACTGACAGAACCACCACTATAACCACTGACAGAGCCGCCACCATAACCACTGACAGAGCCACCACCATAACCACTGACAGAGCCACCACCATAACCACTGACAGAGCCGCCACCATAACCACTGACAGAGCCGCCACCATAACCACTGACAGAGCCGCCACCATAACCACTGACAGAGCCACCACCATAACCACTGACAGAACCCCCACCATAACCACTGACAGAGCCGCCACCATAACCACTGACAGAGCCGCCACCATAACCACTGACAGAGCCGCCACCATAACCACTGACAGAGCCGCCACCATAACCACTGACAGAGCCGCCACCATAACCACTGACAGAGCCGCCACCATAACCACTGACAGAGCCGCCACCATAACCACTGACAGAGCCGCCACCATAACCACTGACAGAGCCGCCACCATAACCACTGACAGAGCCGCCACCATAACCACTGACAGAGCCGCCACCATAACCACTGACAGAGCCGCCACCATAACCACTGCGCGTACCACCATAACCACTGCAACTACCATAACCACTGCGCGTACCACCATAACCACTGCAACTACCATAACCACTGACAGAACCACCATAACCACATCAAGTACCATAACCACTGACAGTACCATAACTGCACGGCCACCATAACCACTGACAGAACTACCATAACAACTGCAAGTACCATAACCACTAACAGACCAACCATAACCACTGCACAACTACCATAACCACTGACAGGCTTACAGTGTCTGCCGGGACCCGGACCCCAGCACCACTGTCAGTACCATCACCACTGCACGGCCACCACCATAACCACTGTCAGTACCATAACCACTGTCAGAATCACCATAACCACTGACAGGCTTATAGTGTCTGCTAGGACCCGGACCCGAGCACCACTGTCAGTACCATCACCACTGCACGACCACCATCATCACTGCACTGTCACCATAACCACTGTCAGTTCCATACTCACTGCACGACCACCATCATCACTGCACAACTACCATAACCACTGACAGTGCTGCCATAACCACTGCACAGCCACCATAACCACTGTCAGTACCAACATCACCACTACATGGCCAGCATAACAACTGACATACCACCATACCACTGACTGTACCACCATAACCACTGCTCGACTACATAACCACTGCCAGACTACCATAACTACTGCCAACACAACTTTGAAACCTCCTGCGCACCCCGCTGATGCCCCACTAACTCACTATATTCATTGCTCCAGCTCACCCTGTGTGATAACCCCAGCCCCCCCATTCTGCTGGTAATATGTACACAGAATAACAATGAGTAGAATTATCTATGGAATGATCCTGTTTGTTATCTTACTACTGAGATATATGAAATGTTGTAATATGTTTTGACCTATTTCTTGCCGTTTGTCACCCTGTATGAGCTATCTCACACTCTGTCCTAGTTACAGTGACACCGTCTCTGTGCCTCTCTATCAGGCAAGCAGTGACTTGGTGAAAGGCCGTGATCCTGAGATAAGAAACTGTTAGGGAAAGGCGTTCTCTCAGAAAGGCGAAAGGGTAAATGGCTAAATGCAGCTTTAAAGGGGGAGCAATTAGGAATTTTACTAATATGTTTACTCATAGTCTATATCTCTCAGATAATGAGTGTGAGAGAGTACGAAATGGGATTTAAAACCAAAACATAGTTCCTTGCAAAATCCTGGTTGTTTAGAGTTTCAAGCAAGAGACGGGAAAAGAAACACCTAGACCAGGGATAGGCTACCTTCGGCACTCCGGATGTTGTGGACTACATCTCCCATAATGTTTTTACACCCATAATGCTAACAAAGCATCATGGGAAGTGTAGTCCAAAACATCTGGAGTGTTGAAAGTTGCCTTTGCCTGACCTAGACTGAAGAAATAATAATATATAATAATGGTTTAGTCCAGGCATCAGCAACCTTCGGCACTCCAGATGTTTTGGACTACACCTCCCATGATGCTTTACCAGCATTACGGGTGTAAGTGCATTATGGGGGATGTAGTCCACAACATCTGGAGTGCCAAAGGTTGCTTATCCCTGGTCTATCATACAAAAATATAAATCATCCAATTGTGGAATGAATCTGTCATTTTGGTGATTACTGTGCATTCACTAGGAGTAGGGCGTAATGATCCGGCTCTGAATATTGAGTGTTTTAAAACGTGTGGGCTGAAAAATAACTCTCTTAGCCCTGTACTGCGGTGGTTATAGTGCCAAGAGTGCCTCGGCATTCTTCCAAGGTAAGTATTCAAACCATTTGCAGATGAGCGAAGCTCAGGTCATTGGCTGTGAATGATTAGCTAATGCTCTCAGCCAATAAGACGGCATTACTTATCTTTGGGGGAGCTTCCGAGGGACAGAGCAAGAAGTGACTGGCACCTGGCAAACTCCAGGAATGTTTTCAAACTATTAAAAAAACGGTTTCACTAAATTGAGGGAGTGTCAGGGCACTGCAGCAACCATAACCACTGCAGTGGACTGTAGTTGTTATGGTGCTTGGAGTGTTCCTATAATGTTTAATATTTAAATACTGAAATGGCTGATACTTTGTATTTTTCTGAGTGCAATATTAGTTCACCTGTTCCTATTTATGATATAAACCTCTATGCGCCCTCTCCCCTCCCCCCCCCTTTTTATTTTCAGTTGCCAGTAAAGTGATGGTGGTACATGGCATGGGTGTTTGTTAGCTGTGAATTCACATCACAATCAGAAACAGCAGCATGTGAGCTGTCACAAACTGTCCTTACAGGACACGGCCACTGCTTCATTGTACAATGCCATGGAATGGATGGTGCTCTGGGAATATGATCAGACCAAGTGACATAGTGTGACTGTGCCTCCCACAGTCGGCTCCTGGAGCTATGAGAGTTAATCAGCATGTTCTGTGACTTCTCTCCGGGGCTCTGTCTTTATCCCCAATGCTGAGCGTATATTTCTCATTTCTCTCTGTAGGATCACATTTCTTCTCTTCCCTTTCTTGCTAAATGATCATTAACTCCTATTCTGAGTATGGTGTAACATATATGTCACTGTGGCATGTGTTTTAATTGGGGATCGACCGATATGTTTTCAGAGCCAATGCCGATATAGATAATCAGTCGCCTTTGGGTTGATTGCCGATGTTCCGTACATTTAAAGTTTGGAAAAAGCAACACAAATTCTATACAAATCTGGCATTAATTAAACAAGCTCTCAGCAAACAGCCAGCCAGCCCAGTACATTACGGTAGATTATTCACTGTCTCATTGCTCCTCATTGGCGGTGGTTGGAGTTTGTAACGGACCGTTTCACTTACAAGAGGATAAAACCCAGTTTAGGCGATATCCCCCTTTTCAGATGCACAGGCAGCTACTGCAAACACCACTCTCCCGACTGGAGACACACGAACACTGGATCCGAGAAAACCTTTTAAATTCTCCCAAGCATATGAATGCTGTAGACCATTGAATAGGAACCATACGAATAGGCTTGTACTCCTAGCAGTCAACTGGAACAGCATGCAATAAATCCTTCCCCCCAATAATGAGACGACACATCACTTTGAGGGTAAAACAGGAACTCAGGACTGGCTCATCCAGCCTGGCTTTTATTTCCAACTCACACATACAGGCCACACCCAGGGGGAGGCATAAAAGAACCAATGACATAGATGTTACCTCCCACACATCCCCTCCCCTTAGTGTGACACATAATCCCATTATGCATACAGTGTAAAATATACTTTTACACAACTTTCATAACTTTAAAACCATACATCACATTCACATAAAAATACATATCCACAATCAATCCATTCAGGGGAACAACATATTAAAAAATGGCATGAATCCGACCAGGGGTTCAAAAGTTACTAAAAGTATCTTTTGTTCCTTTCTGGTTGGCAGAAAAACATCCCCACAATGCACCCTGGTTTCCTCCCTTCTGCCCTGGAGTTAATTGGAGAAGTAATTCAATTATCCAGGACTAGAGGCAGACTCCATTAACCACATGGTTGCAAAACGACATAAAACACTTTAAAATACATAAAGTCACATTTACACATAACACACAGACATTTCACCTATCCCCAGATAGCTGGGATCTGCACGCACAAAACTACCGAATAGCGCGCAGATCCTACTCACACAGTACAATTGCCATGGAGCTAAAGTCTTTCCCATAGTCTTTCATTATATGAATAGGCTCCATGGTATAGCTATCTGGGGTATTACATTCCCATAAAGTCTGGTCCATAGTCCAAAGGCAAGAGGCGGGCAATCAGCCCCCTCCAAGGACACGTGACGAGGTCGGTTTCGCCACAGAGTTTGCAGAAGACCACGTTCAGTGACTGAGGTAAGTACGGTAGCAGTAATATCGGTAAACTACAAACCCGATAGCGATGATCAGAAATATGCCGAATATCAGTTCTAATAATTGGCAGAATGGATAATCGGTCCATCCCTAGTTCTAATAGATCCAGGAACTACAGTAAGTGTGTACTTTAAACATTACTGCATACACCATAACCACGTCAGTGATTTGAAGTGGTCACGGTGCCTGCAGTGTCTTATGTGCTGTTTTTCACTTTCAAATGCAGCTCACGCAGAGATTAACCCCTTAGCTGCCAGAGGTGTAACTTCAACTCTGCCAACGTCGTAGAGTTGTCGTTAGCCAGCCTGGAACTAGAGGTCTCGACTGGCTAACATCAAATCTGTGCAGCTTTCGTTGCCCTCAGCCAATGAATAGAGATTTCCCTTGCCCCGGCTCCTGCTGTTTGCTCTACTACCCGGGGAATGGATCAGGGTACTAGCGGGACAGCGAGTTCTGGGGGTTAGTCTGACTGGAGTAATCCTTTCCCTAGCACCGTGGGTTTATAAGCATGATGTCTGGCAAAACATAACCTTTATACCATGTTATGGAAACCGGCTCCTGTACTAATATTATACTAAACACAAAGCGTCTTTACATGAACGGATATAATTTACCACTTTGTAGGACAGGTAGTTTCATTTACACGTTAAACTGCCTGATTGCTGTAAAATGGATAGAGTACCATTCGTTTTATGAAATTTAGGTTCAAGCATATGGCATGGTTATAAACCATCCGCACAGGATTCTTCCCATAATGCCCAGCACGATATTCCAGAATGCAAGACGACTGGCTGGCTTCTGGAGATTGGAGAGTGGAGGAGATGGCTGGGAATGGGTCAGTCTGTTCCATGTAGTAACCGCGTGGAAATGCTATAACTGTGTATACATCACGTTTTGATGGGTGTAACGGACCGTTTTGCACACAAGAGGTTAAAAACCGTTTAGGCGATATTCCCCTTTCCAGATGCACAGGCAGCTACTGTAAGCACCAATCTCCCAAACTACACGAATCCTCCAACTCCTGAACAGGAAACACACGAACACTGGAAACAGCCGAACAGGAAAAGCATACAATCAGCTTACACTCCTGGCAATCGGTATACAATCCAAATCCCCAATAACGAGACGACACTTCGTTTTGAGGTCAAGCAGAATCTGCTTTACTGGGGCTAACTGCCCGGCTTTTATGCAGGTCTCCCACCTGGTAGACACTCCCCTAGGGGACCAGATGGAAGACTGGGACACAAAGGATACAAGAACCAATCACAGACTTACACATTTCAACAATCCCACAATGCATTACAATCCCTCCTCTCTGCCCTGGAGATAATTGGGAAGTAATCCAATTATCTCCAAGGACAGAGGTAAAACTCCATTAACCACATGTTGGCAAAATGACATAAAATTACATACGGTTACATTTAACACATAAAACATATACCTCCTACATATCCCCAGATAGCTTAGATCTGAGCGCACATTATTACCGAATGGCGCTCAGATTACATTCATACAGTTCAATCGCCATGGAGCCAAAGTCTTTCCCATAGTCTTTTGTTACACGAATAGGCTCCATGGCATGGCTATCTGGGGTGATGCTGTTCATACGGTTAAACTACCGAAGGAACAGTCCTTCGGTTCCACTACCGAATACAGAGGTAAGGATGCTGGAGGCTCAGCGGTGTTCGCGCAATTAAGTGTCCGTTTTCAGTTCCATAGTTTGGGCGCTGAACACCGCTGGCCGTTCGGGAGCTAAAATGGCCGCTGCCACGTGTTCGGCAAACAAACAAAGGTCACCCAGCGTTCATCAATTAAGCTGCGGTCTGGGCGGTTAATTGACGGCACACTCCAGTTCCCAGGTGGTCCATCGTTTGGTACTTGGTAGATTGAATCTACCGAACACCCCGGCAGAAAGGCACGAATAGGGGGGGCGGAGCCTGGCTTCCAGGCTGCAAGGACGTGCTGACTTAGAGCACCTGAGCATCATGGCACGATTTGGGGCAAATACCCCAATAAAACAGCATGTTCAACGCCTGGAAGGTGACAGCACAACCGGGGACACCTGGGCAAATCGATTTGATACCAGCCGTTAACCAATTGCTTGCCGGGAACCGGCACCAGCATCAAGAGGCCTACTCGAGGCCCTGTCGGGGAGAGACGGCCGCTCTCCTCGCGGGCGACTCGGCAGAGAGATCCTCCAAATGACTCACCTCCTCCCCCCCCCCCCCTGGAGTGGCGGGGGTCATCCCGGTCCGCACGGTGGGTTCGGAGCAGCCAGCCACACAGAAAAGCGAGGTGGAGGAAGACCACTGTAGGCGCCCACGAGGCACCCCTAAGATGGCGGATAGTGACACGCCGCCCGCGCTGATCTACCAAGACACCGCACAGCGCCTGGAGGTAATATTCAGCCGCTTCTGGGCAAACCTTAGAGATCGCATGAGAGCAGCACAAACCGCTCAAAGTCCAGCACGGATGACGGGTGGGAGAGGCAGACAGTGGCGGGGAGAGGAGAGCATACCCTTGGGCAAAGCGACAGGCGCCCCACACACTCCCAAACCACAGTGCCCACCTGGGTTGGAGGCCAAAAGGGCGAAGTCCCGGACGCATCGTCCACACGCAAGACGAAAGAGGCCAAAGACCACCAGGCCCTCCATTGCCCCCGTCAGGGGAAGAAACTCAGGCTCCAGAAGCTGCAGAGTTCGTGGCACCGTGATGCAGGCCTACACAACAGCCTGGGGCTGGAAGGATGTCCCCATACTGCCCACCGCTGCAGCAGCCTCCGACACTACCTCAACCACTGTCCACTGCTTCACAAGAGATGGCATTGGATAATAGAGACTCTCTACACATAGCCTCCATACAGGTCAGCGCCAGGCCCATCATCTTCAGCCTAAGCCTGTTGTACGGTGAGACCATGATTGACACCCATGGAGAAAAGGAGGCATCACCACACACAGCTCCGAACCTCAGTGACCCACAAGCTAACAGTCATACTAATTGTTGAGCCAAGTTATCGTTTCTTTTCCTCTACTGTTATGACTTTCCATCACGTAATCTATATAATGCACATTAAGCGTAAATATAACCAACGTTGATATAAGCATCGTGAATATCTAGCCACAAGCTACTGAAAACCTACAACCTATCTTACCATGTTATTGTTGCATGCAATCCCTATACCCTAAAAAAAAAATGTGCAAGATATATCAGATACCCCGCTGTTATTATTGTTTATTTGCATAAGCACGTGAAATGCCGTCGGGGAATCACATGCCTGTATGTTAAACTTTTCTGCACTGCAAAAAATAAAAATAAAAAAGGCACGAATAAACCTTTCAGCAGGGGAAATAACAGGTTTGAACTGCAGGGCCATAGTCTAAAGGGAGCAGGCGAGCAACCAGGCTTCTCCAGTGCACAGTGGCGAGGTTGGTTCCGCCACAATGGGGCTTATCCACTACGTAGAGAATGGTGGAGGATTTACAAGGGAATGCAGATTTAGGCCACAGTACAGAGCTGGCGGTTTACCAGTGTGATACAATTCCAGAGCCAGTTCTGTATAATACCGGGAATAGTGAATAGAACGTAATGTGTAAATGATATGACGATTACCGCTCGGTACCTGTTAACGCAGTGTATAAGAAAGACTCTCTATTTCTCGCAGGACTTCATGATGCAGCAGACGATGCTCCGGATAAAGGATCCCAAGAAATCTCTGGACTTTTACACCAACGTTCTTGGAATGACGTGAGTGCAATTGTTTATTGAATATTGGAACAAGTTACAATTTGTCCAAAAATAAATCTGCTGCTTTTTCTTTTGGTCCGTAGTTAACAGTAACAGAGATTCCCAGATTGGATCCTTGGCATAGCCTCATGGTTTATATTATTTATCATGTGTCACAGCCCACAAGTGAAATGATCCTCCTTTATTTAGTAGTATATGAAACCAGTCAAGGCTTACTTTGTAGATTTGTTTGAATTCTGTTCAGTTTTATTTATTTATTTATTTTTTTCACCTTGAGGTTTGGCGTTCTAATCTGTGTGAGAGGTATGTTGGGTTTATTGCACCCGCCTATGTGATAACCTGCGCTCTGTACTAAACCAACGTATTTTTGCAGAGTTAAACATACAGGCTTGTAAAGACATTTCAACAAAATTATATAAGTCCATAAAGGTTCCGACCGTAACATGGAATGTCAAGAATGCTGCAATAAAGTATATTATATAGAAAGAAATACATGTTGGTGAAGACATAGCAGCCGATTCACAGCAGTGCTATGTCAGAAATGTAACTAGAACGTTTTCCATTAGGCCTTTGCTTAATATACTTTGTCTAGAGGCTATCACATATACGGCCTAGCATCCGTTCCACCTATAAGAGGTTACTAAAACTTTGCAATCGCAATATGTAGATGCTCGCACTTGACGTAAAAAGAAAGGAAATTGAACACACGAGAGTGTTACCAAAGCAAAAAGCTGCATTCTGAGTGGGGAGGAAATCCCAGAGAGAGATGGCACCATTTCAGCCTATGTTGAGACAAGGGAAGCTGCAAACCCTATTATCACCCTGTTTGCTGTACCAGACCCCACATCCCCAGCCCCAAGCCGTTACCAGAACCAACACGCACTGTCCAACCTCCCCACCACATCGTGTGCGCAGGGTAGAGTATCGAATTAGAGGCACTCTTCTCTTATCTAAGATAAATAGTGACCTGGTGATAAAGGAGCTCAATGGAATTTTGCAAAACTTAAATAGTTACATGATCTCAAATCCCAACATACATTTAAATAACAGATTTTTAGTACCATCACTTTGACCATTGAAGTGTAAGCTCACTTGCCAATGTAGAGGCAGACTTCTTTGTGGAGGCTTCTGATAAAAAAAATCACCTTGCTGCATTCAGCTGAAAGGCAAAGTCTTCAAAACATACTTAAATGGTTTAAAAGCTTACTCTGGGCCAGCGCCGGTGAATGCCATGAAGTGGTTATAGTACTTGGATTCGCTTTAGAGTCTTCTGGGTGTAGTCTAGCCGGGAGCACACGGCACCCCATCAAGCCATTTTATTTTGATTCCCAGATATGCAGGGATTGTTTAGGGTTAACCGGCTGCATAATCCATATTGTTCTCCTTCTAGAATAAAGAGCGCGAACGCAAAGTAACTTAAACAGATCCGGGCATTTGTATCTAAGTATGAAGTAGAATGGGGCCTTGTCTAACCTGCCATCTCATCGTGTTCTCAGACTGCTCACTAAATGCGATTTCCCTGCCATGAAATTCTCATTATACTTTGTGGGCTACGAGGACAAGAAGGATATTCCTACGGACTCCAAGGAGAGGGTAGCGTGGACGTTTTCACGCAAGGCAACCATTGAACTCACTCAGTAAGTACCGCAATATCTGTATACATTTTGCAACTTGACAAATGTTGTGCATGCTCAATTTTAGAAATGTTTTGCAAAATGTTGTAGAATAAGCTGGACTAAAGCCCCCTCCCCCCAATATTCCAGAAAAAATACTTCTTTATCGATGTCATACACAGACCAGACCGCATTTAGAATCCTTATGATTGCTGCATGCACCAGATTAGCGTTTTCTCGGTAGGTGAGAGTGGTCTATGGAAATGCAGGAGAGGAGCTGATTCGAGGAGCCCTAGTCAGGGAGCAGTTCCAATCACCAGCTTCAGTAATCGAATTACAAGTAATCACTTGATTGCTTTGAGTAACGGTGCGTGTCAGTTGTCCTTGGGGACAATATTCTTGTGACATTCTCATGTATTTTTTTTTTTTTTTTCTTATTTTTGTTGTGCAGGAAAGTACAAAGCGCAGTTATACGCCACAACAGCGTGCATATATATATATATATATATATATATATATATGTAAACATAGATTATACAGTGGCTTGGAGTATTGTGCCCAATTTTTGTTTTTTTGTTATACATATTCTGCTATGCTGACATGTCTAGACGATATCTCTTTGTGTGTGATCGAGCTGGCTTACGGCATCCTGACATCACTGACATGTAGAGTTTGAGCATAAGAATAAAAAGTTAAGATAAAAAAGAATTTGAATAACTAGCCTGAGGTGTCACGGGTTATCTACCGGCTTTTAACCTTTGGTAAAGGCAGTGGAATTGGAGTAGGTTTTGCTTGCCGTTTTTAACCCCATCGTATATCGTTGGGAAGTAACCAAACTATTTGCGTCACTACGAAAGTTGGGTTGATGTAACCAAAGTGTTTAGTCGTGTAGGTGCTGCTCCCTGCATGCGTCTTGAAACATCTATGCTTGTTCTAAGTGGTGTATGTAGAGTTAACGGGTTTAACAGAGGCCCACAGGCCAATGCACAAGTGTGAATATTCTCTGTTTACGTTTTCCTTTTTATATAGGGACATATGAGTAAATTCGTGTAGCCTAATGAGTGAATTAAGAAACATTCCATAGGTTGGCATCGCGTTTGCTTATCCCAAGTCTCCACCGTGTTCCGACTTTGGCGTGGTAGGTCGCTTACGTGTTATATTATATGCTCTTAGTTATCTATGTGTGTCGTCTGGACGATGTTAATGAAAGTAGGACAAAAATTTTCCCCCTTGGGACAAGCGCAGTTGGCATGCAAGCCGTCTAGCAATAGATAATTAGTCACGTATGGTATTTGACTAAGCAGTAGACAGGTATGATGACTAGTACACTGATACCGAGTTACATTAACCCTGTACATTCCTGTAACTAGTCTAGCTTAAAGGAGACTATATAGGTTGTGCTATCTAACGAAAAATCATATATTATATACAGTTTAGCGAACATATAACTTAATAAAGAGGAGTTACATTGGAACCCCAAACCGTGGGTATAAACAAGAAAAATAGTGGTGGGTGATGTCCCTTTGGAGCCTGGATAGCCCTGCTTCGCCTCAAGTCGTGGCCCCCGCATTGGCATCCGAGCGGGTCCTCTGAGGAACAAACGGAATAACCCTAGAGGGGTCCCAATTGTGCGTGTTAGCGGTATGGCTCGGGCCTGTTTGGGCGAGCGCGTCTCGTGGGAGGCCGATGGCTTCCAGCATGGCCGCCGCCTCCTTAATGTCCCTGACCGTGTGCAGAGTCCTCTTTCAGGATGTGGAGTAGCCGCTGTGGTCTCCAGCGATAAGGGATGGCGTGGGTGCGCAGCAGTGAGGTAAGTGGTTGGAGCGTCTTCCTCCATTTCAGGGTGTCCCCAGACAGGCCGGAATAAAACGTGAGCGCCATGTTTTCGAAGGAAAGTGGGGATTTCCCTTTGGTTGCTGCTAGTACCGCTGCTTTTTCCCTGCCGTTGCTGAATCTGACCACCAGATCCCTGGATGCGGTCTCTGGGGCTTTTTGAGGCTTTGGTATGCGAAAGATCCCGTCAGTCATTATGCTTTTAGCTTGCTTAGGAGTAAGTAGTGCCCCCAGCAGCCTTCTTACCAGGTGTGGGAGTTCTGCGTCTGGGATCGCCTCTAGGACACCCCTTATCTTGAGATTATTCCGGCGCCTGCCATCCTCCATCACAGCCAGGCGTTGTTCCAAGGTGGCTTGCTGTTTCTGTAAGGTCCGGACTGCACCAGAGAGAGTGGTGATCGTCTGGGCATGTTCAGCCGTTGTCGTCTCCACCGTCCCCAGGCGGCCTACCAGGCCTGTTAGATCAGCCCTGAGTGAGGCCATGTCGGCTTGCAAGGTGAGTTGGAGGCCGTGTAGTAGCTCTTTCAGAGTGGCATTTGTCACCGGCGCCGAGTCAGTGTTCTTTGGGGCCGTGGTGGGAGGGGGACCCCAGCGGATCCCATCCCCATTATCGAGTCCTCCGAGGAGTCTGAGTACTCATCCATGTCGGCGGCCATCTTGGGCCTGCTTGTGCCGTGGGCCTGCCGGAGTAGATCTCCTATGTTCATACTCGGTTTGGGCTTGTCGGGCTTTTGCTTCTTCAGCTTGCGGCCCATGACTGCTATTGGTGCCCGTGTTCCGATTTGCCAGCGGTGGTAAGGGGTTATAAATTGCCGAAATGTGGCGGTGATGATCGGAGCTCATCCGATATGCGTCCGTCTCGGTCAGCAGCTTGGCCCCGCCCCCTACATTCTCATATGTTACTGGTGACTAAGGTGTTCTTTTAAAAAAACGACAAAGGTCTGAACATGTGCAAAAATACTGGATATTGGTGAGGGCAAAACCTATCAAATGCATTAAGGTTGTTTTGGTGCCTGTGGTGTCCCTTTAACCTACACAATGGATAAATATAGCTTTAAAACTCCTGATTTAGTTTGAGATCAGGCTTTGTCTAATGCAGGCTTCCCCCAAACTCCGGCCCTCCAGATGTTGCTGAGCTACAACTCCCATGATTCTCAGCCTATATATTTCATTCATAGGATCATGGGAGTTGTAGTTCAGCAACATCTGGAGGGCCGACGTTTGGGGAAGCCTGGTCTAATATTATTACAGACTTTACAGAACAACAATAATCATCTTTTATTACCCCACTGCTGGCATCATTTACCTTAATTCTAAACAAGGCTTTATCCCTGTACTCCTGTGACCTCATTCCCTGTAGATAATGACATCACTTCCACTTTCTTTCCTGTGACTGGATATCTCTTTGAAGAGGAACATGTTACTTCCATATCCTAAAATTTAACAAATGTTTGGGTGGATCTAGAACCTAAGATATTCGGATGGGACCATGCGTCCCTATACATGTGGCTACTCAAACAGCATCGACCTCTCCACTACCACCATCACCCACGATCACTAACTCGCTGGATTTATGGGACAAGCTGAGGGATAGGTACGAGTTATCATCCTTTCGATCTCCCCTAACACCTGGAGAAATAAACTCTTCCCACCAGGACTCACTTTGCCTACTTTCAGGATAAGGACATCTCAAGAATGGGCAATGTATTTCACAATAACAAGATCATAGAGTATAATGACATCCCTGACAAATCTGCTTTCACAACATTCGACTACTTTAGATACATCCAACTCCGAAGCTTTACCTCTTTGCCTATCATCCAACAAGCGGGCAATTCTCTCTTGACACAATTTGAGCTGGATTGAAGCACCCCTCTAGAAAGGGTCAAATATCTGACCCATACACAACAATATCGACCAACACAATACATCTAACACTCCCATATATTGCAGCATGGGGTATCAGACCTAGGTCCCCCCAGACAAACCCTCAGAATGGTCTGATATATGGGAAGCCATAGCCTTAATATCCATATGTGTAACACATAAGGAACAAGTTTACAAGATGTTGTTCCATTGGTATTTAATGCCAGAATGTCTTGCGGCTATGCAGCAATCTCCTTCCAAACTCTGCTGGAAACAATGCGGTGAGACCTGCACATTCCTCCACTGCTGGTGGACCTGCCCCAAACTAAATCCACTATGGCATGGAAAAAGCATGCCCATCAGATCCCTGGATGATGCTGATCTCCAGACCTCTGGACTCCTTCACAAGAGCAGAGAACAAACTAATAGCAGTATCGCGCTACCAACACGCTGAGCGATAGAGGAGGTATGGTCGACACAGCACATACCCACACAAGCCACTATAGCCAAAAAGATACAAGACAATGTTCACATGGACAGCCTAACTTCTCAAATCCACGGTACTCCTAAAGCATTGCACAAAATATGGGACCCCTGGCTTGAAAGAGACACAGCACCACCATAGTAGAACCACCTTATTTAGCCTATTCACACTTCTCCCCGAGATACCGAGAGATACTGCATCAAAGCAAACACTGAACATACAAAAAAAGGCCCCAATACCTGATAGTTCCATCCACTCCTAACCCTATCCTCTTGCCCTCCTCTAGGGGGGGACCCATGGGGCCGGCTGCTCTTAACCTACTTTCTACTCTTCCCCTCTATCCTGTAGTTTACTACTCTCGACGTCTCTTTCAACTCTTTCAATCTTGCGCAGGTCACACTTGCACAGACTACAGGCCCAAGGCTTGACACATGACAAGGCTAACATCCCTAAAATGATCAAAAACTTAGACTAACTGGACAACAGCCAGAACTTCACCCAGAAGGGACTCTACTTACGAACTCAGAGCAACTAGGGACACAACTCGACTTTAGCACTACAACATAGGCTCACACCAGACACACCGCGCAAAACAAAGATAAATATATATACACACATGAAATATAACAACCCTTGCATGACTAATAGCGCTCCCAGCTCTACAGATCATAATAGACAAAGGCCGACTTCCAAATCAGACCATTCATTATTCCCGACAGGTGGAGAACCATAACAGAGAGCCTATATATATGTAATGGAAGATATGTAACAAACTGTGCAGAGAGCTGGACAACAAATGTGACGCTGTGTAATAATTTGTACTTACCTGAATGTTTTTACTTTTTATTAAATATACTAAAACAATCGAAATAAAAACCTATTCATCATGTAACTGGGCGCCTCCATCTTGGCGTCTCCAGCTACCTGTCAGTTATAGTTGTAAGCTCTGCCCTTTACACCAGGTAGTCCGTATAGAGCGAAGAAATATGTGTCTATTTCTCCTTTTCATTTGCACTGTGGGCTCTGGATTTGCCTTGTCTGACCTTGATTATCATGTAATTGGCTAAATGTTTAATAAACATTTTTAAAAGAAAATGGAGCCTCTGACTTGCTTCCTGCCGTCCCTCCTTTGAGGCAAGGTTAACCTTAATTGCGAAGAATCAATTGCTGGACCGCCTCACTGCTAAGGTTTGTCTCACCTTTCGCTCGTACAACAAGACTTGACTTGCTTGGGAAGGCGTAAAGTTCCTAACGACTGCTCTGTGTGTTTTCTACCCCTCCCCCACCTGTTTTTCACTTGTAATTTTTTTTTTCATATAAAAATTAATAATTGCTTTATTTTTCCTTTTATTATAGCATTCTCTGTATTCTGACCTGACGTATAATTAGTAAAACTAACCTTTTTATTATGAGACACACAATTTATAGGTGATTTTTTTTTTTTTTCTCAATGTTTTTCTTTAATGGTGTAAAGTGACAGTACCCCTTTAACCCCTTAAGGACACATGACATGTGTGACATGTCATGATTCCCTTTTATTCCAGAAGTTTGGTCCTTAAGGGGTTAAAGAAACCATCCAATTTGTAGTGGTTATGGTGCAATGTTGTGTGTGTATTGCAGGTATATATGTACAAAAATACGCCGACACTCAGCCCTGTTATCTGGCTTAAAATACAAGGTGTTTAGATACCAGACTGTAAGCGTTCTCGCTAACAGCCCGTTTATATGTAAACTCAGAATTTTCCTGTTCAATGAATGAGATCCCAAGTTCTGCCAGCCAGCAGCTCCCATTCCTTTCATTACATCTGCAAAATCAATGAACCTGTGGCGTTTTGCTTAGCAGGTTTGGCTGAGAGGGTTAAGCTGGCGATGTTAGAACGGCCAGACTGTGTTGGAGCATTTAGGAAAGGAGACTTTTTTTTATTTTTTATTATTAAATGTGTGCCGTGTAGCGCATTCGCATTAACGTGTGCTTGTTTACAACTGTGTTGTGTTTTTTGTTTTTGCAGCAACTGGGGAACAGAAAACGATGAGAAACCTTACCACAACGGCAACTCTGACCCCCGGGGATTCGGTGCGTTATACTTAATCCTCACTCGCAGGATTGATTCAGTGACATGTTCTGTGGAAATGTAAATGGATTAATCAGGATAATGAATAGCCAAAAAATAAATAAAATACACACCCTCCTGGCTCTCAGCGGAGCATATATATGAAAAGCATAGAGTTCTTACACACAATTGCTGTCTGTGTCACTAATTATACCTTCTAATATTTGTCATGACAACCAGATATCTTCTTTGATGTGTACACAATGCCCCTGTATTATTACAGGGCAGTAAGTGGGATTTACGATGTGTTACAGTGCAAATTGGCACTTTAATCTTCTTATTGTGTTTTTGCTTTCTGGCATCGCACCCAACTAGCAGCAGTTTTATTCGAGTAATAATATACCTGCCTTGCTTGCTGATGGCACTTGGAGACTGCCTTTTGCCTTCCTAGTGCGGTAATCTGTTATTGACCAGGGAATTACACATTTTAGCTCAAAAGAGATGGAAAATCTTGTCCATTTCCTTTCTGATTTCTGGCCATGTGAATGTGAATAAAGGTTGTGCAGCTCTGTATCCCTCTGCGATTAGTTATGGTGTTTGTGGTGTGTTCCCTTCTATAGGTCACATTGGCCTGGCTGTGCCTGATGTGTATGCTGCCTGTAAGAGATTTGAGGAACTTGGAGTCACCTTTGTAAAGAAACCTGACGATGGTAAGTGAAGCTGAATTCATTTCTTTGTATTATGGGAATTGTAGTCTATGTAGAGGACAGCGGTTTGAATACCTGAACTAAACGTATATGATTAATTGTATAGACAGGATGGACTTAGCTTTAACTTTCACTCCTCATGATTCTCGCTGGCCCTTCTCAGTCCTTTCACCTCCTGAAAAGGTTCTGTGGGTGGTGTCGGCCTTTGCTTCTCTGTACAGGATCCTACAGTCAGACTGACAGAGCTGGTTGCAGTTACTAATAGATGAGATTGTGTGGATGTCATTGGGAATGGGAATTCCTATAGAGCATTCTCTCTATTATTTTCCGCTAGCTCAGGATTCTGCTGTCAGGAGGATTTCATATGATTTGTATATAGTTTATACACCAGCCTCCGACCAATATATCTTCAGTGGATGAATGAATGGTGAAGGTTATCTGACTCGTTTATCCTTTGCTGTCCTATGTTTAATATAAATGTTTCTTTGCTCGTTTTAACAGTGGGATTAAATCTGTAAATGAAGCAAGTCTCATTGAAGTTAATGTACTGGAACCTCCAGTCTCCTGTAAACCGTATCTGATTATTTTCAAGTAACGTGTCTTGGTTTTGTGAACCCAGTTGTGTTGTCCTTGTTACATAATATGGAAAAAACAAAACCGAAAATCCCACATCCGTCTGACTTGAACTGATTATACTAGGAGTGTCTGTGTTCGTATTGTGTCAATTTTCCCCATTCTAAGATGGCAAAGCACTGCGGATTATGTTATTAATAATAATAGGAGTGCCTGTCACAACCCTTGCTGCTTGTTAGTGCAGAGCTGGTCTAACCACTCTCAGTTAATGTAACAGCTGGGAGGAGCACATCCTAGCCACTCTCAGTTACTGTAACAGCTGGGAGGAGCACATCCTATCCACTCTCAGTTAATGTAACAGCTGGGAGGAGCACATCCTATCCACTCTCAGTTAATGTAACAGCTGGGAGGAGCACATCCTAGTCACTCTCAGTTAATGTAACAGCTGGGAGGAGCACATCCTATCCACTCTCAGTTACTGTAACAGCTGGGAGGAGCACATCCTATCCACTCTCAGTTACTGTAACAGCTGGGAGGAGCACATCCTATCCACTCTCAGTTACTGTAACAGCTGGGAGGAGCACATCCTATCCACTCTCAGTTTCTGTAACAGCTGGGAGGAGCACATCCTATCCACTCTCAGTTACTGTAACAGCTGGGAGGAGCACATCCTATCCACTCTCAGTTACTGTAACAGCTGGGAGGAGCACATCCTATCCACTCTCAGTTAATGTAACAGCTGGGAGGAGCACATCCTATCCACTCTCAGTTACTGTAACAGCTGGGAGGAGCACATCCTATCCACTCTCAGTTACTGTAACAGCTGGGAGGAGCACATCCTAGTTACCCTGTTTCTGTAACAGCTGGGAGGAGCACATCCTATCCACTCTCAGTTACTGTAACAGCTGGGAGGAGCACATCCTAGCCACACTCAGTTACTGTAACAGCTGGGAGGAGCACATCCTATCCACTCTGTTAATGTAACAGCTGGGAGGAGCACATCCTAGTCACTCTCAGTTAATGTAACAGCTGGGAGGAGCACATCCTATCCACTCTCAGTTAATGTAACAGCTGGGAGGAGCACATCCTAGCCACTCTGTTACTGTAACAGCTGGGAGGAGCACATCCTAGTCACTCTCAGTTAATGTAACAGCTGGGAGGAGCACATCCTAGTCACTCTCAGTTAATGTAACAGCTGGGAGGAGCACATCCTAGCCACTCTCAGTTACTGTAACAGGTGGGAGGAGCACATCCTAGCCACTCTCAGTTACTGTAACAGCTGGGAGGAGCACATCCTATCCACTCTCAGTTACTGTAACAGCTGGGAGGAGCACATCCTATCCACTCTCAGTTACTGTAACAGCTGGGAGGAGCACATCCTATCCACTCTCAGTTACTGTAACAGCTGGGAGGAGCACATCCTAGTCACCCTGTTTCTGTAACAGCTGGGAGGAGCACATCCTATCCACTCTCAGTTACTGTAACAGCTGGGAGGAGCACATCCTAGCCACACTCAGTTACTGTAACAGCTGGGAGGAGCACATCCTATCCACTCTGTTAATGTAACAGCTGGGAGGAGCACATCCTAGTCACTCTCAGTTAATGTAACAGCTGGGAGGAGCACATCCTATCCACTCTCAGTTACTGTAACAGCTGGGAGGAGCACATCCTATCCACTCTCAGTTACTGTAACAGCTGGGAGGAGCACATCCTATCCACTCTCAGTTACTGTAACAGCTGGGAGGAGCACATCCTATCCACTCTCAGTTAATGTAACAGCTGGGAGGAGCACATCCTATCCACTCTCAGTTACTGTAACAGCTGGGAGGAGCACATCCTATCCACTCTCAGTTACTGTAACAGCTGGGAGGAGCACATCCTATCCACTCTCAGTTACTGTAACAGCTGGGAGGAGCACATCCTATCCACTCTCAGTTACTGTAACAGCTGGGAGGAGCACATCCTAGTCACTCTCAGTTAATGTAACAGCTGGGAGGAGCACATCCTATCCACTCTGTTAATGTAACAGCTGGGAGGAGCACATCCTATCCACTCTGTTAATGTAACAGCTGGGAGGAGCACATCCTAGTCACTCTCAGTTACTGTAACAGCTGGGAGGAGCACATCCTAGTCACTCTCAGTTACTGTAACAGCTGGGAGGAGCACATCCTAGCCACACTCAGTTACTGTAACAGCTGGGAGGAGCACATCCTAGTCACCCTGTTACTGTAACAGCTGGGAGGAGCACATCCGATCCACTCTCAGTTACTGTAACAGCTGGGAGGAGCACATCCTAGCCACACTCAGTTAATGTAACAGCTGGGAGGAGCACATCCTATCCACTCTGTTAATGTAACAGCTGGGAGGAGCACATCCTATCCACTCTGTTAATGTAACAGCTGGGAGGAGCACATCCTAGCCACTCTGTTACTGTAACAGCTGGGAGGAGCACATCCTAGTCACTCTCAGTTAATGTAACAGCTGGGAGGAGCACATCCTAGTCACTCTCAGTTACTGTAACAGCTGGGAGGAGCACATCCGATCCACTCTCAGTTACTGTAACAGCTGGGAGGAGCACATCCTAGTCACTCTGCTACTGTAACAGCTGGGAGGAGCACATCCTATCCACTCTCAGTTACTGTAACAGCTGGGAGGAGCACATCCTAGCCACTCTCAGTTAATGTAACAGCTGGGAGGAGCACATCCTAGCCACTCTCAGTTACTGTAACAGCTGGGAGGAGCACATCCTATCCACTCTCAGTTAATGTAACAGCTGGGAGGAGCACATCCTAGCCACTCTCAGTTACTGTAACAGCTGGGAGGAGCACATCCTATCCACTCTCAGTTACTGTAACAGCTGGGAGGTGCACATCCCTCCCGGGTTGGATTGTTTTTTTTGTTTTGTTTTTTTTTGTTGTTTAACTAACTAAAAAGGTATTTCTGTCCTCCATTGACCACATTATCGTTTGCTTTTATTTTACAGGAAAAATGAAAGGACTGGCCTTTATTCAGGATCCCGACGGCTACTGGATTGAGATTCTCAGCCCAAACAACATGGTGTCTATAATTTAGAAATCATATGGTACTTGAACATGGGATAATACACAAATAGTAAATATGCATACGTTCAGCTGGGCTCTGTGCAATGGATATGGTTCCCCACGTTCTAGCATGTTGGTTATTTCTAGAGTCCTGTGTAAGCCAAGCTTATAACCCAGCGTGAGAGTTAAACATCCTCCCGGATTTTGTACAGTTAAATCTGGGATATTCCAGCACCCCTCGCAAATCTAAAAACCAATTTTATAAATATATTGAAAGCTTCTTTTTCATTTATAAAACCTGAATAAACGTTTAATTTTCTGAAATGGAAATCTGGCAAATAAAAGCTTTCAACATTGGGAAATGTACGGCTCCCGAGATGTTTCAATACATTTTCCATAATGCTAAATTAACCATCTGGGGTTCTAAACTTGGTCACTTTTGCCATAGAGGCTGCTAATACTATGTTTTTGCAACACTAAACCATTGAATTTAGTGAATTGGACCCTCTTAATAATTTCTTTTCTCCAGACCCATAAATACAGTTTGTTTGAAATAGTGAACTTTAAAATAAATTAAAAAAAAATTCTAAGTAAGATTCTTATTAGAGATACAATGTTACTTGGTTTTTAGCCATTTTTTGCTCAGGACAAAGCCAATAAACCCCTGTATTATGTAATAGTAATCTAGGCTTTACCGTAAAGACCAGAGTGATCTATGGAGCTCAAGTCTGGATAATTACAACATGTATACTGATAACTGGAAATTCTAGGCGCCTATATAGATCGAGACACTCTGGTTTACTGAGATAGCCCCTGACTGTATTAGCTGTTCTTATTACCCCTTCTGTGTGCTGATACATCAAACTGTCATGTACAGTCTGTGACTGGTCTCTAAACAGATTAGAAACCATCCATTATACTCTATCATTGGAGGGATACATAGACGGTCTCCCTGTGTTACAATCTTACAAGCCTTGTGATAATGTGTAATATTACCAAACGAGTATCTTGGAATCCGTGCCTTAATGTAAGCACTAAAGTGTTTAAACCCTGATTGATGTGATCGTATGAAAGCGATCAAAGTGGCGAGTTTGCAACTACAAATAAACTGCGTCTCTGAAAAGTCTTCATTGCCGATTCATTTCTGAATGTCTGTTTATAGTTAGAACTTTGAAGTAAAATGTGTATTGTGGGAAAAATTCAGGGACACGTGTAGCATTTATTTTACATACTCTTTGATTTCTTGTCATGTGACTTTTTTTTTCTCTATATAAATGGGGGAGGAGGGGAGGGTTCTGGTTTAACAGAGTAGTATCTATTAGATATGCTCTATTGTAAGTACCGTACCATGCATTAAATACATTCCGCATTCCTGTGATAAAATATTCACACCTGTAACATTAAAGGAAATAAAGTGAACAGACTATTCAGAAGTCACTACTGGAAAATGGGAGGTTTTATATTTCTTCAATGACCATGTGATTTAAAAGCAAGGGAGAAGAGATCATGTGACATCAGCAACCAATCAGAGTCTGTGATTTACAGAGAAACTCTGAGCATATGGTTCTTTAAAGGGACACTTTAGTTACCAGAACCATTACAGCTTAATGCAGTGGTTATAGTGTTTAAAACATGTCCCTGCAGCCTTAGCATTGTAAACTTTACCTTTTCATAGAAAAAGCAGTATTTACATTGCTGCCCTGTAACACCTCTAGGTGCAGTCACTCAGGTGTTCCCTGTGTCAGTGCTGCACAGTGTGCAGCATCTACGTTTAGTGTCTTCACGCTCTGCAAGGAGACATCTATAGAGATTTAATGCATCTCTATGAGGAGATGCTGATTGGCACAGCGTGGCGTTTTTCCTTTGGTAAAGCTCTGGATTGGCTTGATTCGCAAGCTGCGATAAGTCCGGCAAAGTAGAAAAGTTATGTTTAATACCTTTTTAACTCCACAGAGTGGTGGGGAGGGGGAAAACATGCACACACCTAAGTATATATTCCTGCTGCACTATAGGATTCCTTTAAACTCTGTTTTGTGAGCAAATGAAACGGTTGGAAATGCTATATATTTTTTTTATAATAAAGAATAATTCTTTTTATAATATCAGCTCATTGTAACTACTTATGTTGCTACAAATACATCATTCTACCACTTGGTGCCCTGGGTGGATCCTGTGACTGTTACATTGAGCCTCTATATTTAGTCATCACTACAGCATTTTCCATATAGCAGGTTCATTCAGGCACCAACAGCACTATTTACTTTAGTCTCTAGCTAAGTCTATAGACTATAACCATCTCTACCCCCTCCACATCTTTTCAAATAATTTTTATTAAAGTTTTACATATTTGTATAACAACAAGAATATAAACATTGTATTGGGGGTAGGAAGGGAAGGGGAACTTGGAAATGGAAAAGAATAACCATCCAGTATTAAAATAGGCATAACAGTGTATATGGTAAAAAAATAAATAAAAAATATGTTTTTACATCAATGCACTTTAATAACAAATATGTCAAAGACCATATGCTGTTTTGATTTTTTTTCTTCCCACTTATCCCAATTGTATTTTAATATTGGGAAACCACGCATATTAGCTCTATGTGATAATTCGTGTGCCTTGTTTTCTAGAATCAAATTAAAAACTTCCCTGAGAGATGGTGTTCTATCAAAAAACCCTACCCCGTGAAAATTCCCTACCCTCGTCACTTCCGGTGACCCGGCCGCACCGGAAGTGACCCTCATCCAATGGAGGAGGAGGGTGTGCGCCGCCGCGCAGGCGCACAACAACTAGGCTAGGTAGGGATTTTTCACGGGGTAGGGGAAATTAACGCCACAGTGCGCACGCGCGGCAAAGTACTCCCGTCGGAGGTACAGCGCGCGTGCGCACTAGTGGCAAGGGAGAGAGGCTTTAATCCGACGATCAGAGTTCGCGCGTGCGCAGTATAGGGGTAGGGAATTTTGATGGCTGTTAGCCCTGTGAGATCTCCCTACCCCTATACTGCGCATGCGCGAACTCTGATCGTCGGATTAAAGCCTCTCCCTGCTCCCAACACTCTCAGCCATCCAAGATTGAGGGTGAAGTATGGTGGGACGGTGGGTGTTTATGTGCATTATATTGGGGGGGTCTGTGCAGAATTGGGGGTCTGCACAGACCCCCCAATATAATGCACATAAACACCCACTGTCCCACCATAATTCACCCTCAATCTTGGATGGCTGAGAGTGTTGGGAGCAGGGAGAGGCTTTAATCCGACGATCAGAGTTCGCGCATGCGCAGTATAGGGGTAGGGAGATCTCACAGGGCTAATAGCCATCAAATTTCCCTACCCCTATACTGCGCATGCGCGGTTTGTGAAGCGCTCCCTTGCAACTCGTGCGCACGCGCGCTGTACCTCCGACGGGAGTACTTTGCCGCGCGTGCGCACTGTTGCATTCATTTCCCCTACCCCGTGAAAAATCCCTACCTAGTTGGTGTGCGCCTGCGCGGCGGCGCACACCCTCCTCCTCCATTGGATGAGGGTCACTTCCGGTGCGGCTGCGTCACCGGAAGTGACGAGGGTAGGGAATTTTCACGGGGTAGGGTTTTTTGATAGAACAATGGCACATCTTGGGACTTCCAATGTCTAGGTAAACAGGATGTAGCAGCGATCAAAATGTGACCTATGATTATTTTGTCTGTTCTAGTAATGGACTCCGGGAGTTTTTTAAATAAGGCTAGTTCCGAGGTTAAAATGCTAATGGTTCTGTCCACTTTAATAATTAGGTCGTGAATCAATTTCCAATATTTAGTTAATTTAGGACAGAACCACCAAATATGGGCCATATTGCCCACACCCCCACAATCCCTCCAACACCGGTCAGAATACATATTGTTCATGTTGTGCAATCTAGACGGGGCCAGGTACCAACGATATAAAATTTTATGATTTTCAAAGTGGTCGGTGCAATACGAAATACCTTTTTAAAGCTTTTAAAAAAAAAAACCTCCACATCTGTTCACAGTGGTGACGGTGCACATTTTATTTATCCGTATTTCTTCTTTTTTGGGATCATTTTCTTTATGATGCCCACAATAAAGTTATTTTAGTTTAGTATTTTAGAACTACTCTCCAGTGCTCCTGAAGCCGTTCTAGCTTGGGATCACGCCTCTCTACTTATTGTATAGGCAGTTTTTAAAGTTCTAGATGATAGTATGTGACTAACTCTGGACAGCCATTCATTATTCTGAGATGGTACGTGCATATAGTCAGACTCCGTAATGCAGGTTGTTACGGCTCTATAAGGAAATTGCTTTCACAGCATCCAACATTGGAATTAAAATTGGTTATATTTGCATGCAGGCCTGGAAGGGGCGTTATGAATGTCTGATTCCAGCCAACTTCTAATTTAATCTCTCTGTAAAATAAGGAGATACAAACTCAGTCTAAAATGAAAGTCCATGTAATTCCAAAATGACATGAAGAAAAGGTGTCTAAAGATTCCCAAAGGAGCTCAAGGGAGGGCAAGGGAGGGGAGTAATCCAGTGATCCCGCCCTGCATCCTTTTAAAAGGCTATATTATATGACTATAATATTGCTGCTTCTACTCAGTAATTTACTCGTACACCAGTCACTTACAGTATAATCTTTTTATTTAACAATAGCAGACATTAACGTTGGTAGTAAGAAAAGTGACATACAAAGCTAGTTCAGTGTATCTGCGCTGTCCTATCAGCTGGATGTGTACACCGTAACCTATTGTCCTGTCTGCTTCTTATAAGGACACACTCACACAATGAGCATAGTCCCAGACAATCAAATCCTGGCATTATGTCCAGTCACATGAGGGAAGGCAAAATCCGGGATATGCACCAGTTATTTCAAGAGTAATTGCCTTTACCAGTCTGTGGTTTACTTGTCATTTAGGAAAGACAACATCTCCGGCCTCCCCTGATATTGTCCAGAGGGGACAATAGTAAAATCTTACTTCTATTCAAGTCTGCAGCTGCTGGCTCCGCCCCTGATCTTCCAGCTTGGCTGACATCATCAGAAGTGATTCTCTGAGCCAATCACAATGCTTTCCCATAGGATTGTCTGAGCTTGTCAAGGAGGCAGATCAGGGGCAGTGCCATCACAAGCCAAACACAGCTCGGGCCAATCAGCATCTCCTCATAGAGATGAATTGAATCAATGAATCTCTATGAGGAAAGTTCAGTTTCTGCATGCAGAGAGTGGAGATACTGAATGTTTGGATGCATTTTAGGCAGCCATGATCCAGGAAGGATCTCTAACAGCCATCTGAGGAGTGGCCAGTGAAGCTATCACTAGGCTGTAATGTAAACACTGCATTTTCTCTGAAAAGACTGTTTACAGCAAAAAGCCTGAAGGGAATGATTCTGCTCACCAGAACAAATTCAATAAGCTGTATCCTATACAATGATCTGTGTCCTATACAATAAGCTGTACACTAAGCTATAGCTGTTCTGGTGATATAGTGTCCCTTTAACTCTGCTCTCCGTAATAAATGTGAGCCATTTTCAAGCGCAATGTAGGCCGAATCAGTGTGGGAGAAATTCCAAGTCTGTGGTCCCAGCTGGACTATTGAGATTCCCATTCACTGCAGTTAGGAGTTTAACGAATATCCGTGATGGTTTAGTTTGCTATTGGCTAATCCGCCCACAGTGTGTGTATAAACATGCCATAATCCTCTCATTGTTTCCGTGCCCCTCCTTCATTTTGGTTTGTATTTCACAGCCCTGAAGCGAGCATGAAAAATAAATAGCAACACAGGTAATTTTACTAATAAGGTAATATTAACATTGTAAGTATATTCTGCTTTTTAATAAACCTACACAGTTAAAACGTGTGTTTATGTTCTTTGGCGTCATTGATCGTCTGATGAGAATACCAGCAAATATCGTGAAATATGTCACTGGTCAAAAAATACAAAGAAACAAACTCCAAGGTGGACAGTTGATTATCTCAGAGTTTCTGACAGTCCTGGCAGTGTGCCCACACTAAGCATTGACTCTGTAATGGCATGGAATCAATACGTGTAGAAAGGAAAGGGATTTTATTAATACTGAATAATTAAAATTCTTTACATTTCTAATGTAAGGTAAGGTAAGTGACTTGCTTCTGTATGGGGGCCGTACGTCTTGCATTGTTTGAGGAAACACAATGCTGGCCTATTTATTAACCAGAGGGAATGGGAGAATCTAACAGGTTTTCTGATGATACATTTTATTGAAATATGTATTTTCTGCTACATTTAGTGAAATTTGCAGATAAATACTTTTCACCCAGTTATGTATCCCCCTGCAATTCTGACTTATCTTTATTTGTATATAATGGGAAGGAAATGGTATCTGGTAACAATTCGAAAAATCTGATTTACTGGGATACTAGACATGTGCAATTCGTTTCGGTCCGAATATGAATTCGGACATTCGGGTACTTCTAAATGTTCGAATTGCTGAAGTGCCGAAGTTCCGAAATTAACGAATTTCTGAAGTGTCAAAGTACGAAGTTCCGAATCACAGTATTGCCTAAGTACTAATATACTTACCCAGTGAAAGAAGAAAAATTTTACATTGTATACAATTTTAAATAAAAAGTATACAAACATAGTCAAGATTCACAATACTAAAGCAAAAAATAGCAGATATGGCTATACAAGCAATATAAGCTAAAAGGGAGGGATAGCACATCAATAGAGAATACAACCTTAGAACGGGCCGGGATCTTTGAACAGATCTAAAACATAAATATAATAATATATGGTGAAGTATGAATGAACAAGAGGGTGAGTATCCAGGAGGTAGAGAACTTACAAAAGGTATAGATGTTCTGCGCTTATCTCCCTTTTGGGTGTCTGCAGCGAATCAATGTGTGGAATAAACGATAAATTTTCTTCCAAAATGTAAGATCCTCAGAATGGGCAGAAAAGAGAGATATACATAGAGTAGTACTGTATAAAAATATCAAAAATTTATTTCACTGATTGCACTTACATTCAGGTAACTTTCAGGTTACCTGAAATCAGGTAATTTTTTACATTTTTGATATTGCAATCAGTGAAATAAATTTTTGATATTTTTATACAGTACTACTCTATGTATATCTCTCTTTTCTGCCCATTCTTAGGATCTTACATTTTGGAAGAAAATTTATCATTTATTCCACACATTGATTCGCTGCAGACACCCAAAAGGGAGATAAGCGCAGAACATCTTGTCAGGGTACCTGAGGCCTCTACCTCTAAGGGAGGTAGAGACTTGGTGGTGTATCCGTCCAGGCGAGCTGTCTCCTCCGTTCCTCGCGGTTCATCCAGTCACTTAAACACCGGCCGCGAGGAATCCACGTCCTTTTCTAGCAGGACGCTCAATACGTGACGTCATGACGCTAGCACGAGCAATCTGTCACTCAAGTGTCCGATATCCAATCGGTACTTGTCAGAGGCGTGATTTCCATCCAGAACCAGGGTATTTAAGCTTACTCCTTACTTCAGCTCATTGCCCTGTCGTGGTTCTAGCTTGTCTAGTCACTCAGTGCTCTGGTATTCTAGTTTGCTCTATTGGTTTTGACTCGGCTCGTTGTACTACCCTGTTTCTCTGTTATCCCTTGACCCGGCTTGTCTCTCGCTTATCTGTCTTCTCGTTCCCTCGACCTCGGCTTGCCTCTGACTATTCTTTACTCTCGGTACGTTAGTCCGGCCATTCTAAGGCCCGGTATACGTACCTTTCCACTCTTTGTACTCTGCGTGTTGGATCCCTGTCCCGATCCTGACATTACGACAGGGCCAATGGATCCTGCAGGTACAAACAGTCAGCTTGGTTCTTCGGATCCCAGGTTTGACGCCATGGAACATAGGATGGATCAGATGGCTTTGGCACTACAGGCACTTTTGTCTCGTGCTAGTAATCCACCTGAGGAGACACGTACTCCTTCTATCTCTCCTGCAGTCTCAGGTCTAGAGGTAGCCACTGTAGGTGCTTCTTCCCGTATTACCCCACCAGTACGTTATGGCGGGTCACCGGAGAAGTGTCGTGGCTTTCTAAACCAGATTAGCATCCATTTCGAACTACAACCCCGCTCTTATCCTACAGATAGAGCAAAGGTTGGATTTATTATTACTCTGCTCATTGAAAAAGCTTTGAGATGGGCCAATCCTTGATGGGAGAATGATAATCCACTCGTCTATAATTATAATGCCTTTGTAGCTGCGTTTAGAAGAACTTTTGACCCTCCTGGCAGAAAGGTCAATGCAGCTAGATTAATGTTGCGCCTTAAACAGGACAATCGAACACTTGTGGATTATGCACTAGAGTTCAGATCCTTGGCGGCAGAAGTTAAGTGGAACGAACAGGCTTATATAGATGTGTTTCTGAATGGGTTATCAGATGTAATTCTTGACGAGGTCGCTACTAGAGAACTCCCTGAAAATTTGGAGGATTTAATTTCTTTTATATCTCGTATTGATGAACGCTTAAGAGAGAGGCAGAACACTCGAGATAGGACCCGTAGACCCTCCTTTAAACTAGCGCCTACCTTTCAAATCTCTGAGTTCGAAGACTTACGTATTCCTGAACCTATGCAGATAGGCAGTACTCATCTCACTGAAAGGGAGAGACAGTACAGGAGAAGGGAGGGTTTATGTATGTATTGTGGAGTCAGGGGTCATTTACGCCTAAATTGTCCTAATCGTTCGGGAAACGCTCGCACCTAAGTTCCTCTAGAGGACAGGCCTTGGGTGTTTCTACTTTGTCCTCTATTCACAACTACAAGGAGCTCAGGCTTGTGTTACCCGTTTCTTTAAAGTGGGAGAAGGGAGTAGTTAAGACTATGGCACTAATCGATTCTGGAGCTGCTGAGAGCTTTATAGATCAGGGTTTTGCTGCCAAGCATGCTATTCCATCCCAGTTAAAAGAGACACCTCTGGCTGTTGAGGCCATCGATGGTAGACCGTTACTTGAGCCTGTTATTTTTCATGAGACCATACCGATTAACTTGACTGTTGGCATCCTGCATAAAGAGGATATATCCTTGATGCTCATTTCTTCTCCGTCTATTCCCATAGTTCTGGGGTACTCCTGGCTGAGGAGACACAACCCTATTATTAATTGGGAATCAGGGGAGATAGTTTCGTGGGGAGAGAATTGTCAAGAAAAATGCTTGCGGAAGGTCTTACCTCTTGGATTAACTAATACATCGAATACCTCTGACAATCCTACAGAGACACAAATTCCGCCTCAGTATCTAGATTTAAAGGCAGTATTTGACAAAAAGAAAGCCGATACCTTACCCCCACACAGGTCCTTTGATTGCAAAATTAACCTACTCCCTGGTACCATGCCTCCCAGAGGTCATGTATACCCATTATCTATAAAGGAGAACTCAGTCCTAGAGGAATATATTCACGAGAATTTAGACAAGGGATTCATCAGGAGGTCCTCCTCCCCTGCCGGGGCTGGATTTTTTTTTGTTAAAAAGAAAGATGGTTCTTTGAGACCTTGTATTGATTATCGAGGCTTGAATAAGATAACCATTAAAAATGCCTACCCGATTCCCTTGATCACCGAACTCTTCGATCGTTTGAAGGGCTCTACAATTTTCACCAAGTTAGACCTCAGAGGGGCATATAACTTGGTGAGAATCCAGCAGGGACATGAGTGGATGACGGCATTCAATACTCGATATGGCCACTATGAATATACTGTCATGCCTTTTGGGTTATGCAATGCACCAGCAGTATTCCAAGATCTGATTAATGAGGTTCTTAGAGAATTTCAGCAAGAGTGCGTCATTGTATACCTAGATGATATACTCATTCATTCTAGTGACATTGAGATTCATCACAAACAAGTCAGGAGGGTTTTGCACAAGCTTCTCCAGCATGGCTTGTACTGCAAGTTGGAGAAATGTAGCTTTGATCAAACCCAGGTAACCTTTCTCGGCTATGTGATCTCTGGGGAGGGATTTAAGATGGATCCGGATAAGCTCCAATCCATTCTAGAGTGGCCTTTACCCACAGGTCTTAAAGCCATACAGAGATTTATTGGTTTTTCCAATTATTATAGGCGCTTTATTAAGGGCTATTCTTCCATTATTGCACCTATCACTAACATGACCAAACAGGGGGCTGACACTAAGAATTGGACTACTGAAGCTCTCCTTGCGTTCAAGACTCTCAAGGAGCTTTTCGCTTCCGCTCCAATTTTAGTTCACCCTGACACTTCTCTGCCATTTTTGCTCGAGGTAGACGCATCAGAGACTGGTTTAGGTGCTGTTCTATCTCAAAGGTTGGGTGTTGATAAACCATTACATCCATGTGGATTTTTCTCTAAAAAATTGACCGGTACTGAAAGCAGGTATGACATTGGTGACAGAGAATTACTAGCGGTTATCAAGGCTTTGAAAGAATGGAGACATTTATTGGAAGGTACATTACATCCTGTTACCATCCTGACAGACCACAAAAACTTGTCTTATATCGGAGAGGCCAAGCGTCTGTCCTCCAGGCAGGCTCGTTGGTCGTTGTTTCTTACCCATTTCAATTACGTTCTGACTTACAGACCTGGGTCAAAGAATTCTAAAGCCGATGCGCTATCTCGCCAATATGAACCCTCTGCTTCAGTTGAACCACTTTTGTCTTCCATTGTACCCAAATGCAATATTATTGCTAATACCAGTCTCAAAATTCATTCCCCGCTACTTGACCAGATCTTGAAGTCACAACATCTAGCTCCCGGAAACACTCCTGAGGGAAGAAACTTTGTTCCTCCTGAACTTCAACTGGAGCTCTTACAATGTTTTCATGAAAGTAAAATAGCTGGTCATCCTGGTATTCGCAAGACGTACTCTCTGATATCCAAGGATTTCTGGTGGCCTTCACTTCGTAAGGATATTGAGGAGTTCGTCGCAGCTTGTGAGACTTGTGCCAAGACTAAACTATCTCATGCATCCCCATGTGGCCTGTTACACCCCTTGGACATTCCTGAGAAACCTTGGTCCTGTTTGTCCATTGACTTTATCGTTGATTTGCCTGCTTCCAAAAGACAGACTGTTATTCTCACGGTGGTGGATAGATTTACCAAGATGGCCCATTTCGTGCCATTACCTAAACTTCCGACTTCCCCTGAATTGGCGGAGATTTTTGCGAGAGAAGTTTTTCGCCTACATGGGATCCCTTCAGAGATTGTTTCTGATAGAGGTTCTCAATTTGTCTCACGTTTCTGGAGATCCTTTTGTTCTCAAATGGGCATCAAATTGAACTTTTCCTCTGCCTATCACCCTCAGTCTAACGGAGCTGCGGAACGTACTAATCAAAAGATCGAACAGTATCTGCGTTGCTTTGTTTCCGAACACCAGGACGATTGGGTCGGTCTGATTCCTTGGGCGGAGTTCGCACACAATAACCTTGTTTGCGATTCAACTCGCTCTAGCCCTTTCTTCATGAACTATGGCTTTCATCCTTCGATTTTTCCTTCGGTTTCCTCTTCTCAGGGGATACCGTCGGTTGATGATCATGTCGCCAACCTGAAGAAATTATGGGATCAGACTCGACAAATTCTATTACGTAGTTCCTCGCTGTTCAAGAAACACGCTGACAAACATAGAAGAGCGGCTCCTGTTTTTGTTCCTGGGGATAGGGTATGGTTGAGTACTAAGAATATTCGCCTAAAAGTTCCGTCCATGAAATTTGCTCCTCGTTACATAGGTCCTTACAGGGTTCTCACTCGTATCAATCCGGTTGCGTATCGCCTTGCTCTGCCACCTGCCTTACGCATTCCTAACTCTTTTCATGTCTCCTTGTTGAAACCCCTCATTTGCAACAAATTCTCCTCTAAGGTCTCCTCGCCTCGTCCTGTTCAGGTGGAGGGTCGGGAGGAGTACGAGGTCAGCTCCATCATTGACTCCAGAATTTCAAGGGGAAAATTGCAATATCTGGTCAACTGGAGGGGATATGGTCCTGAGGAGAGGAGTTGGGTACCTCAGGAGGACGTCCATGCTTCTCGCCTTCGCAGAGCATTTCACCTTCGCTTCCCATCTCGCCCCGGTTCATTCCGCCCGGTGGGCGTATCTGAGAGGGGGGGTACTGTCAGGGTACCTGAGGCCTCTACCTCTAAGGGAGGTAGAGACTTGGTGGTGTATCCGTCCAGGCGAGCTGTCTCCTCCGTTCCTCGCGGTTCATCCAGTCACTTAAACACCGGCCGCGAGGAATCCACGTCCTTTTCTAGCAGGACGCTCAATACGTGACGTCATGACGCTAGCACGAGCAATCTGTCACTCAAGTGTCCGATATCCAATCGGTACTTGTCAGAGGCGTGATTTCCATCCAGAACCAGGGTATTTAAGCTTACTCCTTACTTCAGCTCATTGCCCTGTCGTGGTTCTAGCTTGTCTAGTCACTCAGTGCTCTGGTATTCTAGTTTGCTCTATTGGTTTTGACTCGGCTCGTTGTACTACCCTGTTTCTCTGTTATCCCTTGACCCGGCTTGTCTCTCGCTTATCTGTCTTCTCGTTCCCTCGACCTCGGCTTGCCTCTGACTATTCTTTACTCTCGGTACGTTAGTCCGGCCATTCTAAGGCCCGGTATACGTACCTTTCCACTCTTTGTACTCTGCGTGTTGGATCCCTGTCCCGATCCTGACACATCTATACCTTTTGTAAGTTCTCTACCTCCTGGATACTCACCCTCTTGTTCATTCATACTTCACCATATATTATTATATTTATGTTCTAGATCTGTTCAAAGATCCCGGCCCGTTCTAAGGTTGTAATCTCTATTGATGTGCTATCCCTCCCTTTTAGCTTATATTGCTTGTATAGCCATATCTGCTATTTTTTGCTTTAGTATTGTGTATTGTTGAGTGAGTGAGGTACACTCTTGGTGATAGCACATTCTTGATTTTGGATTAACGCTATAGTACACACCTTTTGTATAGTCAAGATTCAGCTGTAATCATTTGCAACACTTACAACAATCAAGTAACATACATTCATATAAAATGTAAGTTACTTGGCCAGTCAATGTAATGACAGGAATGAATAAGTAGATAACTACCTAATTCCCACGGTATTAGGGAGCTATCTACTAAAAGGCTGGTCTTTCAGCCAAATTTACTAATATTTTTTTTTTTTTTTTTTTGGGTTAACATAGGTTAAATATAGCGAGAAGGTATGCATTGCACTCCGAGAAAAGATTGCCATATTTTTTTTAAGTTGTAAAGCGTCATTTAAACAATATAATAATACAAGTATGTTGACTGTAGTGGATCAAATTAGTATAACAAGAATAATGAATGCTTAACAGTGCCAATATATTAGGCAGATTTATCCAAGCAATAACAATCTATGTGAGATCACCTATGGTAGCAGCCTCTTGACCGTGTTAGCTCTCAGGGTTAAATATACAAATAGACATTTCATGAGTTAGCATAAACATGTAAACCTGTCTGTGGTGCTGTGTCATGAAGGAGAATGTGTCTGGCAATAGTTACTTAACCCTTAATGTATTTTTAAGGTTCCAAAAGGCTGTCTAATGTTTGTATGAGAAGCGAGTATATGACTGACTACTCTCTACCGAAGAATCTAAAGTCATGTGTTGTGTCCAGAGGCTCATAAATGTGCCACGCTAGGCGAGTAAAATAAGCCAAACATTTGTAGCGAGTGGGAACTAGCTCATTACGCTTATCTAGGCTGGAGGATAAATTATCCCGTGTCGAAAAGGCTAAGCAAGCAAAGTCAACTGTAGTTGGCCGGTCCCAGATATGAGTCTACAGGCCGCAATAGAAATGATAAAGCATAGAATTACAATAGGGTCTCAACTTTGGTTGGTGTAAGGGTAGTAGTTAGATGCAGGTATTATACACAAGCATGTCATAACTTAATTAGATGTAACTACTAGACAATACCATGAAACCATGTGTTACATACGTCCGCTGGTGAAAGTTCAGTATGGGGTGTTCATGCCTGTCATTTGAGCCAGGCCCCCGAGAGTCATTGGTAGTACGCGGTATAAACCGGACTGCCAGTCCAGAAGGCTGATTTAGCCGATGCCGCTGCTGGGTATGGTCAGTAGAGTGAAATGTACGGCCCCATCGACTAGGAAATACCTCAGGGCTGCAGCTTTATGCGGGTTGATGGCGGCCGCCCTCCGGCCCCAGGTCTTCACAAAGGCCTGCACCTGCGTTCCACCGACTCGGTTGCTCATGGAGGCCGGGTCGACCCGTCGTCGGGCGCCTTGTGAGGCCTGGGTGTTCAGCCGCCGCCAGCGGCGGGCAGGCCTCCGGCGGTGTGGTTGGTGCCTCGGAGTTTGACTCCCTGTGGCCTTCAACCTGGGAAGGCATTGTGGGCGGTCCACGGTAGTGACCTCCGGTATATGTCGGAAGCATTGGATGGTTCGTCGTGGTAGTTTGGTACCACATCTCTGCCGCTGTGCGTGTTGCTTTGGGCCCTTGGGTAGGCCTTTAGATCTGGCTAGGCGACTATGAGCCGGGCTTCGTTGGCTGGTCCAAGGTAAGGACGTCGCCTTGTTCGGGCTTGTGTTAACCTTCCTGTGACTGACACCCGTAGTTGCCAGGGGTGTGCACGCTGGTTTGGTCTGTATAGCATTCGTTGTCCTCTGCGCCCTTTCCGAGATCCGAGCCCAGAAGGCATCAAGGATTTCGTCCAACTTAGTCAGCGCGGTGTTTGTCGAGTTGCCCACTGCCTCTATGCTTGCTGGCTGGTGCGTGGCATCCGCCATTTTGGAGTCAGGGACTCCTGATGTGGGTAGTCTCTGGGACGTGAGTGTCCGCGGTGAGTATGCTGTGTGTGCCGGGATAACCCCCACCGGCGGGGGGGGGGGGGGGAGGAAAGCTAGTGGATGGTTCCCCGCTGTTTTTGTGTCGGCCTTCAGGGCAGGGTGATCGGCCGCCTCACCCCGTCCTTCAGCTCTGTTCAGGCTAGTCGTGTCAGCGGTAGGCCCCATTGTTGCAGTCCGCGTTCACGGTGACTCAGCTTTTCAAAAGTGGTCTCGTTTTGTGCTCTCTTGTATCCCCTTCGTGGTTATTACGTTTTTAATCGATTTTGTAGTTGGGGAGTAATGATTATTTTGATATAAGTAAAGTTCCAGGCTGGAGCTCCTGCTGCACACGTCTGTTCAGCTCCACAGCCAGGCTCCGCCCAAATTTACTAATATTAAGTAAAGATTACTTAGTATTAGTAAATTATGTCCCTACTCGCTATACCGCGAGTAGGGGCATGTCTATTAAACAGTGAGCAGCCTGTGGCTGCTCACTGTTAAAAAAAAAAAAAAAAGTCCCCCTTCCCGAGCCCCCACCCCTGAGCGGCGGGTGGGGGCCCTAAATTATAATAAGGGGGGGGGACCTAATGTCCTCCCCCCTGAGCGGTGGGTGGGGGCCCTAAATTATAATAAGGGGACCTAATGTCTTCCCCCCTGGCCCCCACCCCTGAGCGGTGGGTGGGGGCCCTAAATACTAAAAGGGGGGGACCTAAGGTCCTCCCCCCTGGCCCCCACCCCTGAGCGGTGGCCCTGAATACTAAAAAGGGGGGGGACCTAAGGTCCTCCCCCCTGGCCCCCACCCCTGAGCGGTGGTTGGGGGCCCTAAATACTAATAAGGGGGGGTACCTAATGTCCTCCCCCTGGCCCCCACCCCTGAGTGGTGGGTGGGGGCCCTAATGTCCTCCCCCTGGCCCCCACCCCTGAGCGGCGGGTGGGGGCCCTAAATAGTAATAAAGGGGGGGCCCTAATGTCCTCCCCACCCTGAGCGGCGGGTGGGGGCCCTAAATACCAATAGGGGGGGACCTATTGTCCTCCCCCCGCCCTCACCCCTGAGCGGTGAGTGGGGGCCCTAAAAAAATGTCCCCCCCCCAGGTGACTAGGGGTCCCCAAACCCCTAGTATCCCCCCCCAAAAAAATGATCCCCCTACCTACCCCCCTCACCCTAAAAATAATGAGGGGGGGACCTTTAACTAAGAACCTGTAAAAAAAAAAAAAAAATAACTTGCCATTCGATGTTTTCTTTCTTCTAAAATCTTTTTTCAGCCCCAAAAAAGGCCCCCCAAAAAAAACGACGCAAAAAATAAAAAAAATCCTTCTTCACCCATGGAGGTCTCCGCGCAGACTGAGCTCTGCAGGGCGGGGGAGGCTTATAAAGCCTTGCCCTGCCCTGCAATTAGTCTCAGAGCACTCTGATTGGTGGGTTTAAGCCCTCCAATCAGAGTGCTCTGACAGGTAAATTAAGAGACTGACAGGTAAGTCTCTACATTTACCTGTCACAGCACTCTGGTGGATTTCAAACCAACCAATCAGAGTGCTCTGTGTAATTTTACACAGCGTGGGAAAGTTCTTTGGAATTTTCCCACACTGTGTAATTTGACTCATAACACTCTGATTGGTGGATTAAGCAAGCCAGCGCCATGGACCTTCTGGCAACATAACTTCCTTCTGATGACATTGTTATGACACCATGACATGAGGAAAATGAGCAGGGGAGGTGCAGGTATAGTGAGTTTTATAGATGTAAAACATTTTCAGTATTAAACTTCGCATACACCAAAATCATGCAATGCAAATATGCACATTTGGGGTTAATCACTAACATATTTATTTCCCATACCTAACATTTTGGAGATTTAAGAAAAGAATTGCAAAAGTTAGGACAAAACAACTGAGTTTGAGAATTCTACCAATTTTGCTATTTTGGCCTCCGGTTTGCAGTTCCATTGCCCAGAGATGGCGCAACCATAAGGCAGCATAGACAGCCACTTCATGGTGCACCTGCCCAGATGGGGCCTCAAGTTTTAGGTGGCAGGAAGGCAGCAGCAAAGCACACAAAGTTCCTTCCTCCTGCCAAAATAGAGGTAATTAGGAGGTAAGGGAAGAGAGACCACAAAGGGGCTGTGGGGAGAGAAAGACACACAAAAGGGGCAGGGGGAAAGAAAGAGACACAAAAGGGGCTGGGGACAAGAAAACGGTGTGGCTGGGGGGGGGGGGGGGGAGAAAAACAGAGTGTGGCTGAGGGGGGGAGAGAGAAAAACAGAGTGGGGCTGAGGGGGGGGGAGAGAAAAACAGAGTGGGGCTGAGAGGGGAGGAGAAAAACAGAGTGGGGCTGAGAAAAACAGAGTGGGGCTGAGAAAAACAGAGTGGGGCTGAGGGGGGAGGAGAAAAACAGAGTGGGGCTGAGGGGAGAGGAGAAAAACAGAGTGGGGCTGAGGGGAGAGGAGAAAAACAGAGTGGGGCTGAGGGGAGAGGAGAAAAACAGAGTGGGGCTGAGGGGGGAGGAGAAAAACAGAGTGGGGCTGAGGGGGGAGGAGAAAAACAGAGTGGGGCTGAGAAAAACAGAGTGGGGCTGAGGGGGGAGGAGAAAAACAGAGTGGGGCTGAGGGGAGAGGAGAAAAACAGAGTGGGGCTGAGGGGGGAGGAGAAAAACAGAGTGGGGCTGAGGGGGGAGGAGAAAAACAGAGTGGGGCTGAGGGGGGAGGAGAAAAACAGAGTGGGGCTGAGGGAGGAGGAGAAAAACAGAGTGGGCTGAGGGGGGAGGAGAAAAACAGAGTGGGCTGAGGGGGGAGGAGAAAAACAGAGTGGGGCTGAGGGGGGAGGAGAAAAACAGAGTGGGGCTGAGGGGGGGAGGAGAAAAACAGAGTGGGGCTGAGGGGGGGAGGAGAAAAACAGAGTGGGGCTGAGGGGGGAGGAGAAAAACAGAGTGGGGCTGAGGGAAGAAAGACACAGAGAGGTGCTGAGTGGGAAAGAGACACACAGAGGGCCTGGGGGGAGAAAGAGAAACACAGAGAGGGGCTAGGACGAGAGAGACACACACAGAGGCTTGGGGGGGACATAGTGGGGATAGAAAGAGACACACACAGAGAAGGTCTGGGGGAAGAAAGACACACTGGGAGGTTTGGGGTGGATACATAGTGCGCTGGGGGGGTTAGAGACACACAGCGAGGATTGAGGTGCATACATAGTGCGCTGAGGGGTTAGAAAGAGACACACAAAGAGGCTTGGTGGGGGCACAGAGGGGGACGCTGGGGGATAGTGGTAAAGGAAACACAGAGACGGGGAAGGGGGGTTAAAAAAAGAGACACACAGAGAGGCTTGGTGGGAGGGGTAGAAAGAGATAGAGGCGGGGAGTGGGGTGTGTGACAAACTCCCCTTTCCAAGTGAGTTTGCCACGAGCTCCTAGAGGAGCCTGCTTGCCAGACTCCTGCCCACAGACTATGGAGCCTGTAAAATGTAATGTAAAAGTCTCCGTTTGTGTATTTAGACTATATGGTTCGGGAACCGAACAGCCGCACGAACGTGAGACCACCCTAGAGGTTGTTAAGCCTAATTGATAATGTAACGACACCCCCAGGAATAAAAGGGGTTAACAGACGTTTAGGAGATATTCCCTTCCAGATATACAGACACCAACACACAGAACCGGAGAAGCATATGAATGCTCTCAAACATACGAATGCTGTAAACAGCCGAATAGGAAAAACCATACGAAAGGTTTACACTCCTAGCAGTCGAACTGGAACAGCATACAATAAATCCCCCCAAGATAAGGCTCCGTGTTGAGGGTCAAACAGGAACAGGCAGAGCTGTGGGTTTATTGTTCTTATATACACATTCTTACACATTAGTACCACCCACAGGGTTTTGTAAAACAACCAATAAACATGTACAATACACTCAGACACTCCCACAGAAAATCCTCGCCTCTGCCTGTGATACAATTACCTTACACAATGGGTTAATGTAAATATCACAGACAGGAAAATACACAGTTTTACACAATATTCATAACTTTAAAAGTATGCATCACATGAAATTTTCAGAATCAGCATACTCCAAATAAAAACATACGTCAAAATCATACAAATTGGTCCAGTGGGTCGAAAGTTAGATCGAAGTCCTTTGTGACAAATGAAGCATGGCTTTTCTGCCCAAAACCAGTTCCACAGAGTCTCCTATCGTGGAGATAATAGGGAAGTAATCCAATTATCTCCAAGGACAGAGGCAAAACTCCATTAGCCACATGGTAGCAAAAGACAATAAAATACATACAAATATATAACTGTGCAGCTATTGCATGAACAGGTATATTCAACATATCCCCAGATACCTTAGATCTGAGCGAACATTATTACTGAATGGCGCTCAGATCACATACATACAGTTCAATTACCATGGAGCCAAAATCTTTCACATAGTCTTTCGTTATACGAATGGGCTCCATGGCATAGCTATCTGGGGTATCACTGTTCAAATAGGGCAAGTACCGAATGACCCGGCTTTCGTGTCTTTGCAGGGGAAAATCAAGCGTTTCAACATGGGGCCATAGTCTAAAGGCAGCAGGCGGGTAACCAGGCTCTTCCAATGCACAGTGGCGAGATTGGTCTCGTCACAGATACTTTGTAGCAATTTCCACCGCAGTGTTCTAAGTGTTCGCCTGCGTTCACATGAACAGAGGCAGCGGTGTTTGGTTGTCGAGTTCATGGAACTATTTTTGGACACTGAAACTCCCGAACACCACTGGACTTCCATGATCGTCTGTGTTCGGTTCTACAACACTTAGAAAGACACTGTTCGGTGGAAACGTTCCAACAAACAAGCTCCAGGGTAAGACTATTGACTATGTTCGGTAGTTTGGTTTTTAAACTACCAAACTAGACCGACCGCAAACCCTGATTCTCTGGACCTGTTTTGGGCATGGGACCATGCGTGCGGTTGTTCAAATTATGACTTCCAGGAAATTAACAAACCCCTGAACCAATCTGAGTGATTTTTTGGATATATTGGTCACTCAGATTTGGGGTATCAGGGGATGTAACTGTTTTGCACACAAGAGGTTAAAAACCGTTTATGCGATATTCCTCTTTTCAATGCACAGGCAGCTACTGTAAGCACCAATCTCCCGAACTGCAAACTACACGAATCCTCCAACTCCCGAACAGGAAACATACGAATACGGGAAACAGCCGAACAGGAAAAGCATACAATCAATTTATACTCCTGGCAATCGGCATACAATCCAAATCCCCCAATAACGAGGCGACACTTCGTTTTGAGGGTCAAGCAGAATCTGCTTTACTGGGGCTAACTGCCCGGCTTTTATGCAGGTCTCCCACCTGGTGGACACTCCCCTAGGGGACCAGATGGAAGACTGGGACACAAAGGGTAAAAGGACCAATCACAGACTTACACATTTCAACAATCCCACAATGCATCCCAATCCCTCCCCTCTGCCCTGGAGATAATTGGGAAGTAATTCAATTATCTCCAAGGACAGAGGCAAAACTCCATTACACACATTTTCAGTGAAAAGACAAAATTACATACGGTTACATTTAACACATAAAACATATACCTCCTACATATCCCCATATAGCTTAGATCTGAGCGCACATTATTACCGAATGGCGCTCAGATCACATACATACAGTTCAATCGCCATGGAGCCAAAGTCTTTCCCATAGTCTTTCGTTACACACATAGGCTCCATGGCATGGCTATCTGGGGTGATGCTGTTCATACGGTTAAACTACCGAATGTACAGTCCTTCGGTTCCACTACCGAATGCAGAGGTAAGGAGGCTGGCGGCTCAGCGGTGTTCGCGCAATTAAGTGTCCGTTTTCAGTTCCATAGTTTGGGCGCTGAACACCGCTGGCCGTTCGGGAGTTAAAATGGCCGGTGCCACGTGTTCGGCAAACGAACAAAGGCCACCCAGCGTTCATCAATTAAGCTGCGGTTAAAAACAGCTTCTGGGCGGTTAATTGACACTCCAGTTCCCAGGTGGTCCATCGATCGGTACTTTGTTCGGTAGATTGAATCTACCCAACACCCCGGCAGAAAGGCATGAATAAACCTTTCAGCAGGGGAAATAACTGCAGGGCCATAGTCTAAAGGGAGCAGGCGAGCAACCAGGCTTCTCCAGTGCACAGTGGTGAGGTTGGTTCCGCCACATAACTTTTAGGGGGTTTTATGTATTTTTAAAGGTACTTTTGGGGTGTTTGGGAAATTAGTTTTTAGTGCCTAGAGATAATTGAGTGTAATACAGTGCTTGACTCAATTATCTCCCAGGCACAGGGGAGAGATTATCTTGTTTTATGTGAGTGTCATGGACCTGAAAGCCAATGTAATTGAGTATTTATTTGTTTTTACTGTAGTCTACTCTCAGGTCCAGGGGGAAGTGCCCCTTGCATGGGGACCTGCATATAAGGCCAGTTGTGGCTGCCAATAAACGTACCCCAGCTTGTACTCTCAGAACTATGTGTCATCTGGTTACTGGGAGTGGAGAGGGCTAATCACTAGTCCAGTGTGGAGGATTTAACGGGGAAAGTCCTTGTAAGAACTAGAACTCCCAGGACTGAGTGTCATCCAGTGCCTAGGGGTTGCTAGAGCTAATTCCCCATTCGGCTCCAGGAGGGAGCGGTTCCAGGGTCCTAGTCAAGCCACGGCGACTGTGGGCAGAAGTGCTGCGGTTTGTCCCCTGTTCCAGCTAGGAAGCGGTACTTGGCGGAGGTACCCAGCCAGGGGCACAGGGAGCTCTGTTACAGAAAGAGACACAGAGGCGGGGTTCGAAAGATACACAGAGAGGCATGGTGGGGGCACAGACGGGGGCTGGGGGAGAGGGGTAGAAAGATACACAGATGCGGGAAGGGGGGGGGGGGGGGTTAGAAAAGCACACAGAGAGGTTTGGTGGGGCACAGGGGAGGGTTGGAAAGACAGAGGATTGGTGGGAGAACAAGAGGGGCAGAGGCTTGGTGGGGGGCACAGAGTGGAGGGGCTGTGGGCACGCAGAGGGGGGGGGGAACAGTAAGAGACACGCAAAGGGGGGGGGGAACAGTAAGAGACACGCAAAGGGGGGGAACAGTAAGAGACACGCAAAGGGGGGGACAGTAAGAGACACGCAAAGGGGGGGACAGTAAGAGACACGCAAAGGGGGGGACAGTAAGAGACACGCAAAGGGGGGGACAGTAAGAGACACGCAAAGGGGGGGGACAGTAAGAGACACACAGAGGGGGGGAACAGTAAGAGACACAGAGAGGAGGGGAACAGTAAGAGACACAGAGAGGAGGGGAACAGTAAGAGACACAGAGAGGAGGGGAACAGTAAGAGACACACAGAGAGGGGGGGCAGTAAGAGACACACAGAGAGGGGGGCAGTAAGAGACACACAGAGAGGGGGGCAGTAAGAGACACACAGAGAGGGGGGCGGTAAGAGACACACAGAGAGGGGGGCGGTAAGAGACACACAGAGAGGGGGCGGTAAGAGACACACAGAGAGGGGGCGGTAAGAGACACACAGAGAGGGGGCAGTAAGAGACACACAGAGAGGGGGGCAGTAAGAGACACACAGAGAGAGGGGGAGTAAGAGACACACAGAGAGGGGGGGCAGTAACAGACACACAGAGAGGGGGGTTGTAAGAGACACACAGAGAGGGGGGGCAGTAAGAGACACACAGAGAGGGGGGCAGTAAGAGTCACACAGAGAGGGGGGGCTGTAACAGACACACAGAGAGGGGGGCAGTAAGAGACACACAGAGAGGGGGCAGTAAGAGACACACAGAGAGGGGGGGGCAGTAAGAGACACACAGAGAGAGGGGGTCAGTAAGAGACACACAGAGAGAGGGGGGCAGTAAGAGTCACACAGAGAGGGGGGGCAGTAAGAGACACGCGGGGGGGGGGGGGGCAGTAAGAGACACACAGAGAGGGGGGGCAGTAAGAGACACACAGTAGGACACTCTGTGCCAGGACACAGGCAGTGGAAGCCTAGTTAAAGCTGTCGCGGGGCACCCTGGGATTGCCGTTGTCACCGGAAGCAGTGGCCGCCATATTTGATGTGGGCAAACGATCCGTCTCAGGTTAGTTACCGAGCTAGGAGCCGGGGTAGAGGTGTGCTGTGTGTTATTATTGGGGAGGCAGTGGGTTATTATATCTCAGTGTTACAATGCAGTGTAAAATGGGGGCGGGGTCTTTTACAATCCCCCTCCCCAGTAATGCTATGGGCAGACAGCAACTGGTTGCCAATCTCTGTATTACCCATCAGCCCCATCATCAGCCCTCCTCTCAGTAATGGGATATCAAGGCCGGAAGTGATGGCATGCCAGAAGCAGGCATGGCCGCCGCTCGCTGCCCTCGTGTGACGTCATCAGTCCGTGACGTGCCAGGAGAGCCCAGCTGGGTGGGAGGGGGAGGAAGGAGCTGTCACTGCGGGCCGGTGAGTGGGGTACAGAGTGCGATGGCTATTCACTAAACTGCGATATCAGCAGGAAATGGAGATATTACAGCATTCTAGCAGTGTGCCTAGTGAGTGTGTATTGTGTCAACTACTGTCTGTGTGTGTTTACACTGTGTGTATTGTGTTATCTACTGTCTGTGTGTGTTTACACTGTGTGTATTGTGTTATCTACTGTCTGTGTGTGTTTACACTGTGTGTATTGTGTTATCTACTGTCTGTGTGTGTTTACACTGTGTGTATTGTGTTATCTACTGTCGGTGTGTGTTTACACTGTGTGTATTGTGTTATCTACTGTCTGTGTGTTTACACTGTGTGTATTGTGTTATCTACTGTCTGTGTGTGTTTACACTGTGTGTATTGTGTTATCTACTGTCTGTGTGTTTACACTGTGTGTATTGTGTTATCTACTGTCTGTGTGTTTACACTGTGTGTATTGTGTTATCTACTGTCTGTGTGTGTTTACACTGTGTGTATTGTGTTATCTACTGTCTGTGTGTTTACACTGTGTGTATTGTGTTATCTACTGTCTGTGTGTGTTTACACTGTGTGTATTGTGTTATCTACTGTCTGTGTGTTTACACTGTGTGTATTGTGTTATCTACTGTGTGTGTGTGTTTACACTGTGTGTGTGTGTTTACACTGTGTGTGTGTTTACACTGTGTGTGTGTGTTTACACTGTCTGTGTGTGTTTACACTGTGTGTACTGTGTTATCTACTGTCTGTGTGTGTTTACACTGTGTGTATTGTGTTATCTACTGTCTGTGTGTGTTTACACTGTGTGTATTGTGTTATCTACTGTCTGTGTGTGTTTACACTGTGTGTATTGTGTTATCTACTGCCTGTGTGTGTTTACACTGTGTGTTTACACTGTGTGTATTGTGTTATCTACTGTCTGTGTGTGTTTACACTGTGTGTATTGTGTTATCTACTGTCTGTGTGTGTTTACACTGTGTGTTTACACTGTGTGTTTACACTGTGTGTTTACACTGTGTGTTTACACTGTGTGTTTACACTGTCTGTGTGTTTACATTGTCTGTGTGTTTACACTGTGTTTGTTTACACTGTGTGTATTGTGTTATCTACTGTCTGTGTGTGTTATCTACTGTCTGTGTGTGTTATCTACTGTCTGTGTGTGTTATCTACTGTCTGTGTGTGTTATCTACTGTCTGTGTGTGTTATCTACTGTCTGTGTGTGTTATCTACTGTCTGTGTGTGTTATCTACTGTCTGTGTGTGTTATCTACTGTCTGTGTGTGTTTACACTGTGTGTATTGTGTTATCTACTGTCTGTGTTTATACTGGGTGTATTGTGTTATATACTGTCTGTGTGTGTATATATAGTGTCTGTGTGTGTTTACACTCTGTGTATTGTGTTATCTACTGTCTGTGTGTGTTATCTACTGTCTGTGTGTGTTTACACTCTGTGTATTGTGTTATCTACTGTCTGTGTGTGTTTACACTGTGTGTGTTTACACTGTGTATTGTGTTATCTACTGTCTGTGTGTGTTTACACTGTCTGTGTGCGTTTACACTGTCTGTGTGCATTTACACTGTGTGTATTGTGTTATCTACTGTCTGTGTGTGTTTACACTGTGTGTTTACACTGTCTGTGTGTGTTTACACTGTCTGTGTGTGTTTACACTGTCTGTGTGTGTTTACACTGTCTGTGTGTGTTTACACTGTGTGTGTTTACACTGTCTGTGTGTGTTTACACTGTCTGTGTGTGTTTACACTGTCTGTGTGTGTTTACACTGTCTGTGTGTGTTTACACTGTCTGTGTGTGTTTACACTGTCTGTGTGTATTGTGTTATCTACTGTCTGTGTGTGTTATCTACTGTCTGTGTGTGTTATCTACTGTCTGTGTGTGTTATCTACTGTCTGTGTGTGTTATCTACTGTCTGTGTGTGTTTACACTGTGTGTATTGTGTTATCTACTGTCTGTGTGTGTTATCTACTGTCTGTGTGTGTTATCTACTGTCTGTGTGTGTTATCTACTGTCTGTGTGTGTTATCTACTGTCTGTGTGTGTTATCTACTGTCTGTGTGTGTTATCTACTGTCTGTGTGTGTTATCTACTGTCTGTGTGTGTTTACACTGTGTGTATTGTGTTATCTACTGTCTGTGTGTGTTTACACTGTCTGTGTGTGTTTACACTGTCTGTGTGTGTTTACACTGTCTGTGTGTGTTTACACTGTCTGTGTGTGTTTACACTGTCTGTGTGTGTTTACACTGTCTGTGTGTGTTTACACTGTCTGTGTGTGTTTACACTGTCTGTGTGTATTGTGTTATCTACTGTCTGTGTGTGTTATCTACTGTCTGTGTGTTATCTACTGTCTGTGTGTTATCTACTGTCTGTGTGTTATCTACTGTCTGTGTGTTATCTACTGTCTGTGTGTTATCTACTGTCTGTGTGTGTTATCTACTGTCTGTGTGTGTTATCTACTGTCTGTGTGTGTTTACACTGTGTGTATTGTGTTCTACTGTCTGTGTGTGTATCTACTGTCTGTGTGTGTATCTACTGTGTGTGTTATCTACTGTCTGTGTGTGTTATCTACTGTCTGTGTGTGTTATCTACTGTCTGTGTGTGTTTACACTGTGTGTATTGTGTTATCTACTGTCTGTGTGTGTTATCTACTGTCTGTGTGTGTTATCTACTGTCTGTGTGTGTTATCTACTGTCTGTGTGTGTTATCTACTGTCTGTGTGTGTTATCTACTGTCTGTGTGTGTTATCTACTGTCTGTGTGTGTTATCTACTGTCTGTGTGTTATGTACTGTCTGTGTGTTATCTACTGTCTGTGTGTTATCTACTGTCTGTGTGTGTTATCTACTGTCTGTGTGTGTTATCTACTGTCTGTGTGTGTTATCTACTGTCTGTGTGTGTTATCTACTGTCTGTGTGTGTTTACACTGTGTGTATTGTGTTATCTACTGTCTGTGTGTGTTTACACTGTGTGTATTGTGTTATATACTGTCTGTCTGTGTTTAGACTGGGTGTATTGTGTTATATACTGTCTGTGTGTGTATATATACTGTCTGTGTGTGTTTACACTCTGTGTATTGTGTTATCTACTGTCTGTGTGTGTTTACACTGTGTGTATTGTGTTATCTACTGTCTGTGTGTGTTTACACTGTGTGTATTGTGTTATCTACTGTCTGTGTGTGTTTACACTGTGTGTGTTTACACTGTGTATTGTGTTATCTGCTGTCTGTGTGCGTTTACACTGTCTGTGTGCGTTTACACTGTCTGTGTGCATTTACACTGTGTGTATTGTGTTATCTACTGTCTGTGTGTGTTTACCCTGTCTGTGTGTGTTTACCCTGTCTGTGTGTGTTTACACTGTCTGTGTGCGTTTACACTGTCTGTGTGCGTTTACACTGTCTGTGTGCGTTTACACTGTCTGTGTGCATTTACACTGTGTGTATTGTGTTATCTACTGTCTGTGTGTGTTTACACTGTCTGTGTGTGTTTACACTGTCTGTGTGTGTTTACACTGTGTGTTTACACTGTGTGTTTACACTGTCTGTGTGTGTTTACACTGTGTGTTTACACTGTGTGTTTACACTGTCTGTGTGTGTTTACACTGTCTGTGTGTGTTTACACTGTCTGTGTGTGTTTACACTGTCTGTGTGTGTTTACACTGTCTGTGTGTGTTTACACTGTGTGTATTGTGTTATCTACTGTCTGTGTGTGTTATCTACTGTCTGTGTGTGTTTATCCTGTGTGTATTATCTACTGTGTGTGTCTGTGTGTGTTTATACTGTGTGTATTGTGCTATATACTGTCTGTGTGTGTTTATACTGTGTGTATTGTGTTAACTACTGTCTGTGTTTATACTGTGTGTGTGTGTTATATACTGTCTGTCTGTGGTTATACTGTGTGTATTGTTATATACTGTCTGTGTTTATACTGTCTGATTGTGTTATATACTGTCTGTGTTTATACTGTCTGATTGTGTTATATACTGTCTGTGTTTATACTGTCTGTGTGTGTTTATACTGTGTGTATTGTGTTATTTACTGTCTGTGTGTGTTTATACTGTGTGTATTGTGCTATATACTGTCTGTGTGTGTTTATACTGTGTGTATTGTGTTAACTACTGTCTGTGTTTATACTGTGTGTGTGTTATATACTGTCTGTCTGTGTTTATACTGTGTGTATTGTGTTATATACTGTCTGTGTTTATACTGTCTTATTGTGTTATATACTGTCTGTGTTTATACTGTCTGTGTGTGTTTATACTGTGTGTATTGTGTTATTTACTGTCTGTGTGTGTTTATACTGTGTGTATTGTGTTATCTACTGTCTGTGTTTATAATGTGTGCATTGTGTCATCTACTGTCTGTGTTTATACTGTGTGTATTGTGTCATCTACTGTCTGTGTTTATACTGTGTCTATTGTGTTATCTACTGTCTGTATGTGTTTATACTGTGTGTATTATGTTATCTACTGTCTGTATGTGTTTATACTGTGTGTATTATGTTATCTACTGTCTGTGTTTATACTGTGTGTATTGTGTTATATACTGTCTGTGTTTATACTGTCTGTGTGTGTTTATACTGTGTGTGTTATCTACTGTCCATGTGTGTTTATACTGTCTGTGTGTATTGTGTGTATATATACTGCGTGTGTTTACTGTGTGTATTGTGTATATATACTGTGTGTATTGTGTGTGTGTGTGTGTGTGTATGTATATATATATATATATATATATATATATATATATATATATATATATATATATATATAATACAAAATACAAATAGCTTGGCACTCTCCTTATTGTATAATAGGATACCTGCCTGGGTGCAAACCACGATGCGTTCCAAATATAGACAAAAATAGAGAATGTAGGATGCACACTCAGGTCTTTGTGAAAAAATGTGTAGTTTTATTCAATCCAGGTACAAACCAAACCAACGTTTTGACCTCTGCAGGTCTTTTTCAAGGTTACTGTAGCTAACACAATAATCTCTATATATACATAAAAGTAAGTGAACTATAGAGTCTTCATGCAGAGTTCACAGGACAAACCCTAATTACAGATTAAATGACTGGGTCTGGACACTGTTTGTTTGTATGCAGGGATTCCTGGGCTGGGGGGGGCTGGGTGGGGGGCATTGGGCAAAGGTTCCCAAAACATAGTAATATATTTCTCCTGTGTAACAACTCAACAGTCTCAAAAATATATTCTAGCAAAATGGTTCTCCAGCAACATGCTACTCACTCTAAACAGTTAGTATGTATCGTGTGTGTATTTTAGGTGTTTTTAAAAAGCATTTACATTTTGTGAGTTTTGAAGTTGGTGTATAGTAAGTGAATTTGCTAGATTTTGTATGTTCTATGTATCTACCCAAATATTTTACACATATATTAAGACTAAAACAATTGTTTTATTGTTTTGTTTTTCTTGATATGTAAATGTATTGTGCTCTTATTCTTGTAGATATCCTGCAGTTCACTAAAGGGTTAATTGATATTTATGTTATCTATCTTCCTACTATGCACATTCTCTTTTGTTGTGGGTGTGTTTTTTTTTTTTTTTGTTTTTTTTATTAGTTAAAAAAAATAAAAAAATGTAGATATTGTGTATTTTAGTAACAACCCCTGGATGTTGGGCTAAGGTTACATCCCCAGGACGTACTTGGAAACCAGAGCAATCTGAATGTACCTTTCCTGGTTAAATACTTTGTTATTATTATTATTTAAAGGAACAATTCTCAATGAAGTGGTTTGGTTGCCATGTCCCCCTCCCCCACATTTGAACTCTGCAGCTGCAAACATTGTCACTTTGCACAAACGGTAATGTTTACATTGCAGGGTGAACCTGCATCTTGTTTCTGTCGGTATGTTAGAGGTGCTTCCATTAGTGGCAGAGTAAAACTCTATTTCAGTAAGATGGCCCACAGAGATGGTCTGACTAGTGCAGCACGGTGTTCTGCTATCTATGGGAAAGCATTGGGAGTCTAGTGCGCATGCGCAGCAGAACACCACCCTGGACCAGTCAGATAGGAAAACATTGTTCTCAGCCAAAGAGGCGGATTTTCATGTAGGAATCCACGCTGCGAGGGAGGAAAGGTACGTAAACTACCCTTTTAAACCCGTTCACCTAAGTGGTCAACTAAGGCACTAGAGTGTTAGGAATACATATTTCAGGCATAGGCAACCTTTGGCACTCCAGATGTTTGGGACTACACATCCCATGATGTTTTGCCAGCATTATGGGTGTGAGAGCATTATGGGGGAGGTAGTCCACAACATCTGGAGTGCCGAAGGTTGCCTATCCCTGACATATTTGTATTCCTTACACTATAGTGTTCAATTAATGGTGGAATGGGGACTTTTTATACTATCCATAATAATGTCTTAACTTTAAAAAGGACAAAACACATAAGACGTTTTAGAATCATGTTTTTAATGTTCCATAATATGGAGTGCCAGATTTTAAACTTCCACGGGGGTGTTGTGAGTGTCTGGATCCATTTATTTGTTTATTTAAAAATGAAAAGGATAACTAATAATTCTGTGAATTTTACTATTCTTTGAAGGGTAGCATAGTGACGCACAGCGTGTTCTACAATTTGCCGTGCGGGAACGCACCTTCGCAGCGCATGCCAGTGTGGTCCGTTGTGATGTCATAGTCACAATATGTTAGTAGCTGTTATTGCAGGAGAACAGATCTCTGTTTCACTGACCGACTTGTGTTTATGTATGAAAGTGTCGCCAACAAAACTTGAGCAGTTGCCCAGGAAACCAGTGGATTCATTAGCAAGTTTTTATTGGTCTCTATGACAACCGCTTCACTGTTGTGTTGGCGGTAATTTGATGAATCTCCGCCTGGTGTTTTTTACTATTGTGTTTGATTTTAACATTGTGTGAATTTTGTAACCAAGCTGCTGGCGTGTCTTCATTGCAATCTTGGACATGCCGTGTCAGTTGTCCACGCCGTGTCGGTTGTCCACGCCGTGTCGGTTGTCCACGCCGTGTCGGTTGTCCACGCCGTGTCGGTTGTCCACGCTCGTCAATCGGCCACACCGTGTTAGTCGTCCACGCTGTATCAGTCGTCCATACTGTGTCTGTCGTCCACGCTCACCATTTTGGAAGACAGACATATTATTGCAATATGTTTGTAATGCACATAGTATTGTGTTTATACCTGCCACGATATACGACACTTTGCTTTAAATGAAACATCATAAAACTTTATCTCTATACTGTTAATAAATTAGTATACATTTTCAAAAAAACAGTTTTAGACGTGTATTCCTAATGCTATAGTGTGTTACTCCTGATTTACATCCAGGCCCCCCCAAATCAAATGATGAAAAGGCTTTACTCACCCTTTGCAAAGCATTGAGACACACTGCGCTCGTCCTGTCAACAAATGCTTCTCATAGGGGGAAGCATTGAGTCCAGTGCTTCCCTTTTACAGAATTTCATTACATTTGACATTGAACAACACACAACTGAGTCAATATTGTTCGATCCAGTCAGGGCCGGTGCAAGCATTTTTGGCGCCCTATTACAGACACTGACTAATACAGACACTGACCCAAGCAGACACACACGATGACCCAAGCAGACACACACTGACCATGCAAACTAATACACACGCACTAACCCATGTAGACTGACGCACACAGACCCATTCAGGCACAGACACTGACCCTTACAGACACACACAATGACCCTTACAGACACACACAATGACCCTTACAGACACACACAATGACCCGTACAGACACACACTGACTCATTCAGACAGACACACTGACTCATTCAGACAGACACACTGACTCATTCAGACAGACACACTGACTCATTCAGACAGACACACTGACTCATTCAGACAGACACACTGACTCATTCAGACAGACACACTGACTCATTCAGACAGACACACTGACTCATTCAGACAGACACACTGACTCATTCAGACAGACACACTGACTCATTCAGACAGACACACTGACTCATTCAGACAGACACACTGACTCAATCAGACAGACACACTGACTCAATCAGACAGACACACTGACTCAATCAGACAGACACACTGACTCAATCAGACAGACACACTGACTCAATCAGACAGACACACTGACTCATTCAGACAGACACACTGACTCATTCAGACAGACACACTGACTCATTCAGACAGACACACTGACTCAATCAGACAGACACACTGACTCAATCAGACACACATTGACCCATACAGGCACAGACACTGACTAATACAGACCCTGACCCAAGCAGACACACACAATGACCCAAGCAGACACACTGAGCCATTCAGGCAGACATACATAAACATACTGACTGAAGCAGACCAGCACGCATTCTCCGACATACCTTCCCTTCATTGCTGTTCATTGCATGTGCCTGGCTGCCCATCATGTCCTTTCTCTGCACATTTCCTGTTATGCTCCCGCCCACTTTTCCCCACGTACAGGGGTAGTGGCGGGAGCGAGGAATTGAAATGCCCGTGCGCTGCCACTGCCGCAATGCATGTCTGGAATGGGGGCACTGGCTGAGCGGGCTGTGGTGGATGCCGCCGGACCTGTGTTCTACCGGGCGCTAGTGAGCAACAATGTAAGTGCATACTCAAAATAATCTATCTTGTCATGGCCGGCGCCCCCCTTTAAGCAGCGCCCTAGGCGGCCGCCTAGTTTGGCCCTGGATCTGGTGGAGTAACCCTCAGGTGGACAGCCACTAGTGTGATGTTTAGCCCTTCAAGGAAAACCTTGCTGAATCTACAAAACTGTTCTAGTTTACACTGCAGGAGTAAGAACACAGAGCCGCTGGTCTGGGTGCCTATAGTGGTCCTTTATAAATGATGGTGAAGGCAGATAATCTATTAAATTATATTATAGTTATTGCTGGAGGAGTTAATGTTATGACCATTTTACTTTCAGTTGTAATTAGTTGCAGTTTTTGAATTGTCGATATAGTCCAGGTTTTGCTGTCAGAGCTGTGCGTGTGTACCTCGTTATGCTGCCGCTGTAGGAGCTGACTTTTTTTCCTTTCTGCACAGACCTGCAATTCGCCGCATGCTGCCAGGATGAGTAACAGCCACCCTCTGCGACCATACACCACCATCGGAGAAATTGACCACGTGCACATATTATCGGAGAATGTTGGCGCGCTGATAAATGGTGAAGAATACAGCGATGTTACCTTTATTGTGGAAAAGAAGACATTTTCGGCTCACAGAGTCATTCTGGCGGCCAGGTGTCAGTATTTCAGGTAATACACTGCTTTTATTCCCTACCTACAGATATCCTCATTGTCAATCCCAATAGTCTAAATATGGACAGCCAGCTGTTCGATGAACACAACTCCCATGAATCCTTGTAGACCATAAAGTGGTTGGCTGAGATCTGAGAGTCGTGGTTTAGTAAAGTCTGGCATGGGTTATCCCTTGACTGGTTCTGAATTCTGTCTGTATCAAACAAAGTAGGACCTACATCTTAAACAGGGTTGTAATCAGTCCTGTGTATTTAACCCCCTAAGGACCAAGGATTTTCTAAAGTACGGGGAGATATATGTTTTTTTGCACATAGCCTTTGGGGGCTTACAATATGTCTGAAACACTGTGAAATCTCTATGTGATAAACTTACAAGCTAAACTTTCTACAGCTTCTTATTTGGGATAGATTATGATAATCTATTGGCATTATTTTAAATCTGATTTATGGAAATACATTTTCAGGTGATAACGCCACGTTAAATAGCATCTAATCAAACACAGCCCTCTTTCCAGTGAGTTTGGGCGCAGAACCCGCAGTGAGTGTTGGTATCAGACCTTTTAACTCCTTAACCCCTTAAGGACCAAACTTCTGGAATAAAAGGGAATCATGACATGTCACACATGTCGTGTGTCCTTAAGGGGTTAAGGACCAATGAGATTTAATTTCATTTTTACGACTTGGCCAATAATGTTCTACTTATTTAACATCTATAAATTTCTGTCCCTTCTCACAATATGTGTCCATTTCTGACAGCGACTCCCTCCCTCCCCCAGTCACGTGTGGTGTTCATTCTCGGCCCCCTACTATTTACATTATCTATAAATGATCTGCCTAATGTCTGCAAATCCTCAAATGTACACATGTATGCAGACGACACGGTAATCTATGTGAGCAAATCCAATCTACCGCAGCTTGAGGCTGTGCTCCAAGACCAGTTTACAGAGGTAGAAAAGTGGATCGCAAAAAACAAACTCTTCCTGAACACTGACAAAACTGTCACAATGATCTTTGAAACAGTACCTAAATTACACAAATTACACAATTCCCACCTATCCATCAAAACAAATTCAAATGGCACACTGACCGCAGTCCACTCTTTCAAATACTTGGGTATGATTTTAAACCTCAATCTACCTTTTGGCCTCCACTTAGAAAAACTTGCATCTAAACTGTAACGGAGCTCCCTGTACCCGGTCTGGGCACCTCCGCCAAGGACTGCTTGGCTGGAACAGGGGACAAACCGCAGCACTTCTGCCCACAGTTGCCGTGCCTTGACTGGGGTCTGGGAACCGCTCCCTCCTGGAGCCGTATGGGGAATTCGCTCTAGACACCCCAAGGCACTGGAAGACACTCAGTCCTGGGAGCTCTAGTCCTTTCAAGGACTTTCCCCGTTGAATCCTCCATGCTGGAACAGTGATTAAAGAATAACCCTTTTCCCTCCCAGTAACCAGACGACACATAGTTCTGGGAGTACAAGCTGGAATACGTTTAATGGCAGCCACAACTGGTCTTATATGCAGGTCCCCATGCAAGGGGCACTCCCCCTGGACCTGAGAGTAAACCACAGTATAAGAAAATACACAATTACATTGGCTCTCAGATCCAGGACACTTCCATAAATAAATCAGATAATCCCTCCTCTGTGCTAGGGAGATAATTGGATCAGGAACTGTACTAATCTAATCCAATTATCTCCAAGCACAGAAAAAACATACTTTTCCAAACACTCCAAAGGTACCCTAAAAATACATAAAAACCCCACAAAAGTTACATGCCCTGAAATCCCTGATCTGGGTGACCAACATATCCAAAAATCACCCAGATCAGTTCAGGAATTCAGGAACTTCCTGGAAGTCATTTGTTTGACCGACCGCATGCATGGTCCCATGCCCAAAACAGTTCCAGAGAATCAGGGCTCGCGGTCGGTCTAGTTCGGTAGTTTAAAAACGAACAAACTACCGAACAGAGTCAATAGTCTTACCCTGGAGCTTGATCCCCTTGTTCGTGGAAACATTTCCACCGAGCAGTATCTTTCTAAGTGTTGTAGAACCGAATGCAGGCGATCATGGAAGTCCAACGGTGTTCGGGAGTTTCAGTATCCGAAAATAGTTCCATGAACTCGACGACCAAACACCGCTGCCTGCGTCAATGCGAACAAGATGGCCGCCACCTTGTGGTCGTCCATAGGAATTGAGGCCACCGAGACGAACACTTAGATAGAACACTAAGGTGGAAATTGTTACAAAGTATCAATTCGGCTTAACAAGCTCCAGGGTGGTCCCTGGCTCGTGCGTTTTTTCCGGTCCCGAACCATATAGTCTAAATACATGAACGGGGAGACTGTTATCACATTTTACAAGGTCCATAGTCTGTGGGCAGGAGGCTGGCAAGCAGACTCCTCCAGGAACTTGTGGCAAACTCACTTAAAAAGGGGAGTTTGTCACATAAACTTTATCCAAAACTAGGTGCCCTGTACAAAAACAAATCCTGCCTAAGCCCTACAGTAAAGGAAAAGATTGTACAGCAAATGCTGATGCCAATCATTGATTATGGGGATGTAGTGTATACACCTGCACCACAAACCCACCTTAATAAACCTAATACATTGTTTAACTCGTTCTGCCGATTTGTGCTACAATGTTATTACAGGACCCACCATTGTGACATGCTAAAATAACTAAACTGGCTGTCGCTGGAATCCAGATGCACCCTTCATCTTTCCAGAGTGGAGCTTTCCATTTTCATACAGCCTGATGTGTGCGATGACAGATTTATTCTGTCATTGGTTCTTAAGGGGTTAAATTGTCTATAGACGTGGAATTCAAGACTGCATTAATTTAATTAGTGGTTTGTTTTTAAAAAACATCTGAGAGGGGCATTAAAGGGACACTATAGTCACCGAAACAACTTTAACTTAATGAAGTGGTTTTGGTGTATAAATCATGCCCCTGCAATCTCCCTGCTTACCGGTAATTATCTGCCATTTACGAGTTAGATCACTTTTGGTTCTGTTTATGCATCCCTAGTCACACCTCCCTTGGCTGTGACTGAAAAAATGGGTTAATTTTCAATCGATCAAATGTTAACTTGCTTTAGAAGTTTTTTATCTCCTGCTCTGTAAATTAAACTTTAATTACATACAGGAGGCTCCTGCATGGTCTAGCAAGCTATTAAATAGAGTAGGAGAGAAGAAATTCTAAATGAAACAGAATGTGCAATAAAGGAAGTGTAAACATTAGATGACTCTTTACAGGAAGTGTTTTTATGAAAGGCTGTGCAAGTCACATGCAGGGAGGTGTGGCTAGGGCTGTATAAACAAAGTGATTTAACTCCTAAATGGCAGAGATTTGATCAGTTCAACTACAGGGGAATGACCTATACAGCAAAACTGCTTCAATAATCTAAAGTTGTTTTCATGAATACATAGTCCCTTTGATTAGTTTTATTTATTTAGATGACAGCTTCTTTCATTGCTGTTTGAGCAATCTAACAATTATTTAAATTTTTTCTTATATATGATCTCTTCGTAAAAAGAATGGTAATTAGTCCATATTTGTTTTTGATCAGTATTTGTTTAATAACCCCTTTTCTTCTCAGCTGAGATTTTAATTGAAACAATATAAAATGCTGCAAAAAGAACCGAAAAGTTCTATGTCCCAGTGTAGCGTCCGTACACACAACCCCCTGTATGTGGAGGACAGGGGGGAAAGTGGTAGCGGGCGCTGCCCCGGAACAAATGTACCGAAATGAGACTCCAGATATCTCAAAGGGGCTTAACCCCTAATAAACAACAGAAAAACAACAATTAAGTATGCAAAGCAGTCTCAGTGTGAGAATGAGACTGTTTGCACATTCTGGAAAATCTATACAGCGTGGTAAAGTCAAAAATCCAAGATTGACTGTCCAAATAATCTGGTAAAGATACTCTTATCAAATAAAGTATATACAAAACATCCTGCAGTCTGGTAAAGATACTATTATCAAACAAAGTATATACAAAAAATCCTGCAATCCCTTGCCAAACCCTATTGCTAAGGGAGATAGTAATGCTTGATCTGTATCCTCACTTGACCCTATTCAAAAAAGCTTTATTGTGATCTGCTCAGGGGTATAGATAACAGAGTAGCAAAAACTCCATCTACTAGACACCCCAGGAGAAGTCAATGTTAGTGTAAATATATGCTCCAAAATTGAGCCATGTCCTTATCAGAGAGAGCGACAGAGATTAACACGGAAAATAAAGTGTCAGTCATAAACAGACTGGCAGTAGTAATTAATAAAGCCTCTCTCCCTGTAAAACTAACTAGACAGGCAAAGGAAAGAAAATAAGACATTAAATAAATCAAATAGTGATCATGGTGTTACAGACACCAGTGCCCAGTGCAAAAAACGAGAGGGTGCCCGACGTACGTTTCGGTGCTTAGGAGATGCACCTTCGTCAGGGGCTAGACTAAGACTGATATGGAGTCTCTTAAATACCCAAGTGCCAGAATTAATGCATACCTTGTGGCCAATTACGTGTGGGTGTGTGTGTGCACAGCTGAATGATATCACTTAGTGGATGGACTCGGCAATTCTCGCCTCACATCCCCATGGTGATTGTATACAGGTCCGGTCCCGGTCACATGACCATCTGTGCCGTACATCACGTGACATGCGTCACGTGACGTCAACCCCACCTGACACGTCCGTCATATGGTGTGTATCCGGCCAGCCTATGTGGGCAGGGTTACCACAACATCCCCACTTCTCTCCGCCCATCGAACTGCAGTGGGCGGACCCAAAACGTCCGTATAGAGCTAAAATAGCTTGCGATCCCAAAGGGGCAAAATTGCCCAACATATAAACTTGTATTGATATATACATATGTCACTACCTAACCCGAGGTGGACACATGTAATATCGATGTAGTGTACTAAATAGAATGTCCGATCTCTGGGGTATGCCCAGGGTGAAATGTATAACAGGTGATCATAATGTGATGGAAGCACATAGAGGTATATGGATAAATGTGGCAGGGTCTATATGAACATCAGGTACCATATATGGGAATATCCATAACAGTAGTATCTCCAGCCCATATGTATCCATAGCTATATATTAATGTAACCAATGTACTCCATGTAACTGATTACCTTAGTAGGGGTATATCCTGGGACATTAATGAGAGACATTGGAAGGTGTGATCGGCCAGCTACAGGCACAGGACATTATCTCTAGGTACAGATGTGATGAGTATAGTAGAGATAATGCATCCATCTTGATTATACACGGTGGCCTTCAAGGTAAGCTACTCATTCTATGACAGTCATGTCAAAATGATAGAAAAATATTCCAAATAAAACCAAAGAAAATAAAAAAATAAAAAATTATTATACTTAAATTATACTAATAATATGTACATGTAATATAACAAAACACACGCTCTATTTACAAATTTACAAGTATACGACAAGCCAGTGCAAATGTCCAACCCAACTCATATATACCTTTAGCGTACAAAGGTTGGGGACACGTTATTATAACTCTACATTATCAGAACTCTGAGATGAAAGGTGTATATGAGAAACCCTCATTTAGACCAGAGGGAGACAGGGTTTTCAGCTTATAGATCCAGAAGCTCTCTCTTTGGAGTAGCTTCTTGTCCAGATCACCACCTCTTGGTCCCAGTGTAACCCTCTCAATGCCACTAAATCTAATTCCTTCAGGTGACCCATCATGATACAGTTTCAGGTGTTTTGAAACTGGGGTGTCAATTTGTCTTCTGGGGTTAACTGAGTTGACGTGTTCCCGTATTCTGAGTTTGAAGGGGCGGAAGGTTTTTCCCACATATAGTTTTTTACATGAGCAAGAGAGTAGATATATAAGGCCCTTGGACTGACAGTTGAAAAAGTTTTTTACTTTAAATTCCTGTGTACCAAGGGAATCTGAAAATGTTTTGGAGGGTCTGCGGATAAAGCGGCACGCCTTACATCTCCCGCATTGGTATGTCCCCACCACTGGGGAATTTAGCCATGATGTTTTTTGCGGTGCGCTTTTTAAGTGGCTGGGGACCAACATATCCTTAATGTTGCGTCCCCTTCTTGCTGTCACCGAGGCCTTAGATGTAATTACCTTATGTATATGTGGATCCTGATGTAGGAGAGGCCAGAACCTATCCAAGACTTGCATAATTTGGTGCCAGCCGGCATCGAAATTCCCTATGCATCTTATAATTTTCTGTGTTGCCCCTAGGTTATGTTCACCCAATAGATCCTTACGGTCCGACAGAAGAGCCCGTTTATATGCCTTCTTCAGGCATCTGTTCGGGTATCCCTTCTGTTTGAATTGGTACTGTAATGCCTTAGCTTTTATTTTAAAATCGTCAAGGGTAGAGCAATTGCGTCTAAGGCGCAAGTACTGGCCAGTTGGAATCCCTTTCTTAAGTGAGGGGGGGTGGTGGCTTGTCCAATTCAGTAAATTATTAGTTGCCGTTTTTTTGTATATACTTTGTTTGATAAGAGTATCTTTACCAGACTGCAGGATTTTTTGTATATACTTTATTTGATAAGAGTATCTTTACCAGATTATTTGGACAGTCAATCTTGGATTTTTGACTTTACCACGCTGTATAGATTTTCCAGAATGTGCAAACAGTCTCATTCTCACACTGAGACTGCTTTGCATACTTAATTGTTGTTTTCCAATATAAAATGCTGCAGATTTTATGATTAGGCACATGGTGTATGTTTTCTTGATATTTACATGGATTAAGGTCCCGCATCCCCTTTTTATTTTCAGAGCGCTGTTATACGGAGGGATGCGGGAATCTCAGCCTGAGGCAGAAATCGTCCTGCAGGACACCAGTTCAGAGTCCTTCTCCATGCTGATAAAATACATCTACACCGGGCGAGCCACTCTTCGAGATGAACGTGAGGATATCATCCTGGACTTTCTCAGCTTAGCTCATAGATATGGCTTCCCAGAGCTCGAGGACTCCACGTCGGAGTATCTTTGCACCATTCTCAAGATTCAGAACGTGTGTATGATCTATGACGTGGCAAACCTGTACTCGCTGTCCAAGCTGACCAACACCTGCTGTATGTTCATGGACCGTAATGCACAGGAAGTCATCACCAGCGAGGGCTTCCTGTCACTGTCCAAGGTACTGCCTCCATTACTGTGCGGGCAAGAATTCTAATCTTCCTTAATCTGTCCTGCAGCAAATTCTCTAACCTCTTTTATTACCAGTAAATAATTACTGGTACAAGGGGCAGATTTACACAAAATCATTCAGACACTTTTCCATATTCTCCATAGAAAAGCTGCAGTCAAATATTTACTATTTATATATAGGGGTCTCTTAAAGGGCCATCTCAAATTTGAATTATTACGTGGAACATCCTGAACCTATCCCAGTGAAAACTGCAGTCATTTTTTCAAAATCGCAGAGATATAAGCCAGCCAATGCCCAAGTACCGTTGGGCAGCCACAAACATGACTTCTGTGTTAGGTTTGTTCATCTTATGTTTGCTGTGTATCGCTTTTACAACGAAGACTGAGCTTTGGGACTGAAGCTGTGAAGTGCACTCTGCTTGGACCCACACATAGTCTCTCTAAACCACGTAAACTGACCATGGTACGGCTCATGTCACTTTTTAGAGCACTTCCACTCATCCAAAGTTGAGTGCATTTATTTTTGTGCGTTTTGTTTTCTGAGAGTTGTAGTTCTACTGTAGATAATTGAACTGTGAGTCCCAGAAACTGTAACTCCTTATGTTAAATTCTAGTCTTCCTATTATTCTAACCAAACTGAGTATTTTGGGATACACACTGGTTTATGTCACATATAAGGTGTGTATGTGTGTGTATATTATGGGTGCCTGAAAGCCTGGTTGAAATATTTATTGCACCAAATATATGTTATCAGATCACTGGTTAAGGTAATGAGATGAAAGCTATATATTGTAATCACTGTGAGACACAGACCTAATTAATGCTTGCAGGCTCTGTCTGATTCGACATTCAAACCCTGAGTGTTCTTCAGTTCCTGTATTGTATCATATTTCAGGCTAACTTCTCTCCCTCCCTGTAGAGTGCACTCTTGGATATCGTACGGAGGGATTCCTTTGCTGCTCCTGAGAAGGACATTTTTCAGGCTCTAATGCGGTGGAGCAAACACAATCCAAAGGAGAATCATACTGAAATAATGGATGCCGTGCGCCTACCTCTGATGAGTCTCACAGAGCTCCTAAATGTGGTGAGACCCTCTACTCTGCTCTCCCCAGACTCAATCTTGGACGCCATCAAAGTGCGCTCAGAAAGTCGAGACATGGACCTAAATTACAGAGGAATGCTAAGTATGAAATTTGTTCCAGAACCTGTTTGTCATTTGTTTTTCATTTGATGTTGATATGGGTTATCCCAATAAGAAAATGGGAACATAATCCAGACATAGAGAACAAAGCTACACCTCACTGACAAGGCACAAATGGGTGGAACATGTCTGGTTTCTGAGTTAAAGATACAGATCTAGAACCATATTATTACAGCGGCTCTGCGTTTCATAGAAATGGTAGATTTGAATCCAGGGAGAAGTCAAATGCCCCAACACATAATTTACCCCAAAAAAGGGACCCACGTTTGGTTATTTCATTGTGTCACCAAGAATGGATAACACATATTCTATACAACATACCCGAATAAACGGTTTATCAGCCCATGCAGTTAAGACCCCTGACACTAGATACATGTCATTGAAGGGGTTTAGCATAATACATTCTACTGGAATTTCAATTAAAGAATGTCAAGGGAGGGTCCAGAGCCCAAATTTGGAAAGGACGCTGCTGGATTTTGTGTCAGATTTTATTGTAGGAATTGACATATACGTTTGCACAAATGCAGATATATACACTAACAAACATAAATTCAAAGACCAATATCTACACTCAAACACACATAAATATATACACTCACATACAGACTTCTATAACTACACAGACATAGATTCGCATATTCATATTTACAATATGGATATAGGAGTTGTTTGGGTAGTTGTTCATTCAGCTCTTGCTGCTGGTTAGACATACCTGGGTCCTAAAGTCACCTCCAGTCAGTCCTCTTCTTCAGATCTATCTAATGTGATAGTACCTACTTCCGCCTATTTCTTTGGAGTTCTTTGAGAGTGTCAGTTGATGGACTGTCAACGATTGTTGTCCAAAGATGGGCAGAATTGATCTTATTACACTGAACAAAATGATAAACGAAACACTTTTCTTTTTGCCCCTATTTTTTCATGAGCAGAACTCAAAGATCTAAGACTTTTTCTATGTACAGAAAAGGACTATTTCTCTCAAATATTGTTCACAAATCTGTCTAAATCTGTGTTAGTGAGCACTTCTCCTTTATCGAGATAATCCATCCACCTCACTGGTGTGGCATATCAAGATGCTGATTAGACAGCATGATTATTGCACAGGTGTGCCTTAGGCTGGCCACAATAAAAGACCACTCTAAAATGTGCAGTTTTACTGTATTGGGGAATCCGGGGGGTCCAAAAACCAGTCAGCATCTGGTGTGACCACTATTTGCCTCACGCAGTGAAACACATCTCCTTCGCATGATAGTGTTGATCAGGTTTTTGATTGTGACCTGTGGAATGTTGGTCCACTCCTCTTCAATGGCTGTGCAAAGTTGCTGGACATTGGCAGGACCTGGAACACGCTGTCATATACGCCGATACAGAGTATCCCAAACATGCTCAATGGGTGACATGTCCGGTGATGTATGGTGGCCATGCAAGAACTGGAATGCTTTCGGCTTCCAGGAATTGTGTACAGATCCTTGCAACATGGGCCCGTGCATTATCATGCTGCAACATGAGGTGATGGTCATGGTTGAATGGCACAACAACGGGCCTCAGGATCTTGTCACAATATCTCTGTGCATTCAAAATGCTATCAATAAAATGCACCTGTGTTCGTTGTCCAAAACATACACCTGCCCATACCATAACCCCACCGCCACCATGGGCCACTCGATCCACAACGTTGACATCAGCAAACCGCTCACCCACACAACACCATACACGCTGTCTGCCATCTGCCCTGTACAGTGAAAACTGGTATTCATCCGTGAAAAGAACACCTCTCCAAAGTGCCAGACGCCATCGAATGTGAGCATTTGTCCACTCAAGTCAGTTACAACGAACTGCAGGCAGGTCGAGACCCGGATGAGGACGACTAGCATGCAGATGAGCTTCCCTGTGATGGTTTCTGACAGTTTGTGCAGAAATTCTTTGGTTATGCAAACCGATTGCTGCAGCAGCTGTCCGGGTGGCTGGGCTCAGACGATCTTGGAGGTGAAAGATGCTGGATGTGGAGGTCCTGGTCTGGTGTGGTTACACGTGGTCTGGTTGTGAGGGAGGTTGGATGTACTGTCAAATTCTCTGAAACGCCTTTGGAGACTGCTTATGGTAGAGAAATGAACATTCAATTCATGGGCAACAGCTCTGGTGGACATTCCTGCAGTCGGCATGCATATTGAATGCTCCTTCAAAACTTGCGACATGTGTGGCATTGTGCTGTGTGATAAAACTGCACATTTTAGAGTGGCCTTTTATCGTGGCCAGCATAAGGCACACCTGTGCAATAATCATGCTGTCTAATCAGCATCTTGATATGCCACACCTGTGAGGTGGATGGATTATCTCGGCAAAGGAGAAGTGCTCACTAACACAGATTTAGACAGATTTGTGAACAATATTTGAGAGAAATAGGCCTTTTGTGTACATTGAAAAAGGCTTAGATCTTTGAGTTCAGCTCATGAACAATGGGGGCAAAAACAAAAGTGTTGCGTTTAGAATTTTGTTCAGTGTAGTTTGAGAATAGGGAATTATCTGAAGAACAGGCTGGAGCGCAGGTGCCAGGAGAACCCAGTTAAGTGTCAAATGGCTAGAAATCATTGGCTACTTGGCTTTGGCCAGTGCCAGGAACCTCCTAGCTCTGTAACCATCACAGCACATGCAGTACACATGATTTGAGTTCCCTATTTAAAAAACAAGGTTAAAAGACATTGCCCTAAAATTTGACATCTCTACCAAACGCTGCAATGTTTAATACAAATGATTTAGACCTTTGTATTTAGACCTTTTTATTCTCTCCTATTTATAGTCCCTGAGGAGAATCTTGCCACTATGAAATACGGCGCGCAAGTGGTTAAAGGAGAACTGAAATCCGCCCTATTGGATGGAGACACACAGAATTATGACCTAGATCACGGCTTTTCTCGGCATCCAATCGAGGACGACTGTCGCTCCGGCATTGAAGTAAAGCTTGGTCAGCCCTCAATTATCAATCACGTCCGTCTCCTCTTATGGGACCGCGACAGCCGGTATGTGATATAATCACTTGGTTAGAAGGAACATTTAACCTTCCCAAATTTACCATACTGCAGGCATCCATCTTGTCGTAATCAAGATTATAATCCTTCCTCTGCAATGTACTCCATCTGTTTTGTTGGTGATGGATATCATGCCTGTCTCCTAAATGAGGCAGAGATATCGATATAGTGCAGGGGTGTGAGTAATTGTTTATTACTGCCTTATCAGATCTGACACATGATGCCCCATACTAAACTCCACATAGAGAACAGCACCTTCTAGAGTGTAAAACTCTGCAAAAATTAGTCTATTTGTACTAAACCTTCACTTAATCTTTTTTCAGTGCCCCAGATGAATTGAAAATTCTGATTTTGAATCTTTAAGAGATTTAAGTGATGTTTATAGCCAACTCCAGGTTGATATTTTATATAGAGCGGGGTATGTGTGATAATGTGTATATAATGTGTGTTATTTTTTAAACAGCGCGTGATGTGTAATATTTTATATACCGTACATGATGTGTGATATTTTATATACTATGTGTAATATTTTATATACGGCGCGGGATGTGGGATATTTTATATTCGGCGCGGGATGTGGGATATTTTATATACGGCGCGGGATGTGGGATATTTTATATACGGCGCGGGATGTGGGCTAATTTATATACGGCGCGGGATGTGGGCTATATTATATACGGCTCGGGATGGGGGATATTTTATATACGGCGCAGGATGTGGGTGTAGCGGAGAGCTGATACTCCACAGCTATTCTCCACTTAAGAGCCCAGTGAGGCTCAGGAACAAGTATTATAAATCCATAGAGTAGTAAATTCAGCAGGCAAAATAATCCAACAATATCCCAACAGCAATCCCAATGACTGGACGACACACAGCATCAGGAGCAGAACTAACGTTTATTCCCACTGCCTCCTTTTAAGGCATTCTCCCATGCAAGGAAGGGATTTGCAATAATTAAGACAGTAGCCAATACAAAAATAGTTAACTCCCACACATCTCCTCCCCTCAGCGTGACACATAATCCCATTAATTGTACTATACTTTTCCCCAAAACCTGGATGTACCCTAAACCAAGCAGCTAGCCTAATACTTGGGGTACCCCCAGGTAGCCCTGATCTGGGTGACTAACATATCCAAAATTCACCCAGATCGGACCAGGGGTTCGGGAGTTAGGTGGAGGGTGAAGTTTGACCGACTGCACACGAGGTGGTATCCGGAAAAGGCTCCATGTGTTTTGGCCCTGCGGTCGGTCTCCGTTCGGCAGTTAAATTGCATAGAAATCCTTAACATCCATAACTAATAATACCTTCGCCTTTATTCCCTTGTTCGGTACATTGTTTTAACCGAACGAGGGGATGTCTAGTCCCTCCGTTCGGGAGTTATGGCACTCTAGAGGTCTCAGCGGTGTTCGGTTGTTTGAGTGTCCGATTTGAGTTCCAGACACTTGACGACCAAACACCGCTGAGATTTTTGTGCGTAAGATGTCCGCCGCGCGTGGTTCGTATTCCAAACAGCAGCCACACAGGCACTTAACAAACATCAATTAGCCTGCGGTTTTGAGAAGTGTGAATGCTTAACGAGGCGCACACTTATCACTGGGGTGGTCTGAGGGTTCAGTAGTTTTATTCGTATGAAAACTAACAAACCCTCATACGAAAGTACATACATTTTCCAATATACAGAGACACAATTAAACGAAAGCATTTTTACACGAATTGTACATGACAGGCTTAATACAATCCGCTACAGTGGGCTATTTTCTATATGGCGCGGGATGTGGGATATTTTATATACGGTGCGGGATGTGGGATATTTTATATACGGTGCGGGATGTGTGATATTTTATATACGGCGCGGGATGTGTGATAATTTATATACGGTGCGGGATGTGGGATAATTTATATACGGTGCGGGATGTGGGATATTTTATATACGGTGCGGGATGTGTGATATTTTATATACGGCGCGGGATGTGGGATAATTTATATACGGTGCGGGATGTGGGATAATTTATATACGGTGCGGGATGTGGGATATTTTATATACGGTGCGGGATGTGGGATATTTTCTATATGGCGCGGGATGTGGGATATTTTCTATATGGCGCGGGATGTGGGATATTTTCTATATGGCGTGGGATGTGGGATATTTTCTATATGGCGCGGGATGTGGGATATTTTATATACGGCGCGGGATGTGGGATATTTTCTATACGGCGCGGGATGTGGGATATTTTCTATACGGCGCGGGATGTGGGATATTTTATATACGGTGCGGGATGTGGGGTATTTTATATACGGCGCGGGATGTGGGGTATTTTATATACGGCGCGGGATGTGGGGTATTTTATATACGGCGCGGGATGTGGGGTATTTTATATACGGCGCGGGATGTGGGGTATTTTATATACGGCGCGGGATGTGGGGTATTTTATATACGGCGCGGGATGTGGGGTATTTTATATACGGCGCGGGATGTGGGGTATTTTATATACGGCGCGGGATGTGGGATATTTTATATACGGCGCGGGATGTGGGATATTTTATATACGGCGTGTGTTTCTCTAGGTGTCAGAATGGGATTTATGCCAATGAAGTAGACTGTACTGTAATTCCATGTAATCATGCTCTGTCTCTCACACTTTGTGTTTTTGCCACAGATCTTACTCGTACTACATTGAGGTATCCATGGATGAACTGGATTGGATCCGTGTCATTGATCACTCGCAGTTCCTGTGCAGGTCCTGGCAGAAGCTATATTTCCCAGCTCGTGTCTGCAGGTAGGGCTCTAGGAATATGTGTTTGTTGCATTGCTCGTAGCAGCCTTTTCGGAGTTTGTAAATTCAGACTTTGCAGCATTTTTTGAGATTTTAAAATCTGTGCAAAGGCCGGTTTATGGTTTAATTTCACGGTGGGCTCATGTTCCGTCTGCAGTGTGTTCTTTACTGCGTTTTGTTGTTTTTAAAAATCTAATAAGGTCGTTGCTCAGGGAAACCTCCCTTATGTACACAGACACGGTAACAGTATTTCTCTAAAGTTAAAATTAATCAATAAAAAATGACTGATCGTGTATTGCTTAAACCTAAGAGTTTGTTTAGGAGTAAGGAGTAAATAGAATTTCTGCCGTCTGCTGTTTAGTTTCTACCTCCATTTCACAATCTGTATCCTCAATTGTCAGCTCACCAGTAACAGCGTAAATGTCCTTAATCTTTCTCAATAATGGGCCGTGTTGGAGCATGGTGTTTGGGGACGGTGGGTTAATTCACTTAGTCCCATATCTTCGCCCATGCTGACTCTCTAAGGTGGGCAACATAAGATCGGTTGGCAGTCTGGCTGCCTCAGACAGGATGCCTATAACTGCCAGAGATTAGGTAGAAGTACCAAGATATTTTAAATCTGTACTTCTGTACCCTGAGTATTTGTTGAGCTCTATACAGAGGAGAAGCAAGGCATTGTGTTGGGAAGTTCTGCCCTATAAATTCAGTGCAAGAAGTGGTCATCCAGTGGACTACAACTAATTACATGTTAAACCGCTCATGTGGAATACAACTATAATCAACCTCAGCGGTGATTGGCTGAATGTGATAAGCATTTCAGTCCACAGGAGCTTTATAAAGCACGTCACCATTTTAATACACATTAAAATGAATCTGTAACAGTCACACCCATTGCAGCACCACAGCGTCGATTCATATTGTTTTTTTTAATGAATCTCTAAATCTCACTAAAGCCACTCCTCTCAACGGGAAGCATTTGTCCTCGGAAATATTTGTTCATGTTCTAGTAAATACATATTTATTTATTTTTTTTCCTTTGGAGTGATTGATTCTATGTGTAATAATATGCATTTTTCAGATAGTTGCCTTTAACCGGATTTTTCACAGTTAAGGCCAAACTAGGCCATTTAGTCAGTACTGTGTTCACTTTGGCTCTTTCGGTCTTAATTTTGCAATTCATTATTAATTCCTAGCAATCCTCACTTGAATGATTACTATGTCATAGAACATTGTGAAACTTGTCCACATGGTGGCGCTCTAATCCTGTCTGTGAAATGTTAATGGCTTCTTACGGCATGAGAAGTCATCTATTCCCTGTTTAATACATGCAGTAATTATTCTGAACTTTCTCCCAGTCACATAATGTTTTCTTCTTTTTGGGTTAATTTTAAAGGGACACTATAGTCACCTGAACAACTTTAGCTTTTTTAGCTTGAAGGAAAAACACACTAACAATGCTAAGACACCAACTCTCCTCTTTCATAAAGTGAGGGGGGAGGGGGACATAGGCATTGGGGAAAATGGAAAATTCAGATGCATTTTCCCTAGATCAATAGTTCAGTAATAAATCTATCGGTAATGAACCTCTTGAAACTGGGTACTCCATCACAGAATCGAAGGTTCTAAGAAAACGATCATATAAAGGGAACATGCAGAATCATTTGTAGCGTGTCTGGAATTAATTGAAACTTACATATACATTCTACTTTCTGGCCAGTTTCTTTAAAGGGACACTATAGTCACCTGAACAACTTTAGCTTAATGAAGCAGTTTTGGTGTATAGAACATGCTCCTGCAGCCTCACTGCTCAATCCTCTGCCATTTAGGAGTTAAATCCTTTTGTTTATGAACCCTAGTCACACCTCCCTGCATGTGACTTCCATAAACACTTCCTGTAAAGAGAGCCCTATTTAGGCTTTCTTTATTGCAAGTTCTGTTTAATTAAGATTTTCTCATCCCCTGCTATGTTAATAGCTTGCTAGACCCTGCAAGAGCCTCCTGTATGTGATTAAAGTTCAATTTAGAGATTGAGATACAATTATTTAAGGTAAATTACATCTGTTTGAAAGTGAAACCAGCTTTTTTTTCATGCAGGCTCTGTCAATCATAGCCAGGGGAGGTGTGGCTAGGGCTGCATAAACAGGAACAAAGTGATTTAACTCCTAAATTACAGTGAATTGAGCAGTGAAATTGCAGGGGAATGATCTATACACTAAACTGCTTTATTTAGCTAAAGTAATTTAGGTGACTATAGTGTTCCTTTAATTATTTTATTCTGTTTTGGAAGTGGAAGAGCCCGTCTTGTTTTAAGAAGCTATTTTTTACAGACAGCGTCGGTTATTGCAGACAGCGTCGGTTATTGCAGACAGCGTCGGTTGTTGCAGGCAGCGTCGGTTGTTGCAGGCAGCGTCGGTTGTTGCAGGCAGCGTCGGTTGTTGCAGGCAGCGTCGGTTGTTGCAGGCAGCGTCGGTTGTTGCAGGCAGCGTCGGTTGTTGCAGGCAGCGTCGGTTGTTGCAGGCAGCGTCGGTTGTTGCAGGCAGCGTCGGTTGTTGCAGGCAGCGTCGGTTATTACAGACAGCGTTGGTTGTTGCAGGCAGCGTCGGTTGTTGCAGGCAGCGTCGGTTGTTGCAGGCAGCGTCGGTTGTTGCAGGCAGCGTCGGTTGTTGCAGGCAGCGTCGGTTGTTGCAGGCAGCGTCGGTTGCTGCAGGCAGCGTCGGTTGCTGCAGGCAGCGTCGGTTGCTGCAGGCAGCGTCGGTTGCTGCAGGCAGCGTCGGTTGTTGCAGGCAGCGTCGGTTGTTGCAGGCAGCGTCGGTTGTTGCAGGCAGCGTCGGTTGTTGCAGGCAGCGTCGGTTATTACGATAGCGTTGGTTATTGCAGACAGCCTCAGTTATTACAGGCCGCGTTGGTTGTTGCAGGCAGCGTCGGTTGTTGCAGGCAGCGTCGGTTGTTGCAGGCAGCGTCGGTTATTACGATAGCGTTGGTTATTGCAGACAGCCTCAGTTATTACAGGCAGCGTCGGTTGTTGCAGGCAGCGTCGGTTGTTGCAGGCAGCGTCGGTTATTACGATAGCGTTGGTTATTGCAGACAACCTCAGTTATTACAGGCCGCGTTGGTTGTTGCAGGCCGCGTCTGTTGTTGCGGGCAGCGTCGGTTGTTGCGGGCGGCGTTGGTTATTACCCATGGCGTTGATTATTATGGATACCGTTGGTTTTTGCTCTGTATGAGGTCTTGATAATGATGTTGTAAGGAGATCCTTGTGGGAGAAAGAAATATCTGATGTAAGCGAGCAGTAAATGGCAACACACAGGGTTCTTTCATTGAAGGGGAGTATCACAGTCCTCTCCTTACTATGATGGCACTAGGATACCGTCCTCTGGCCTCTTATTCACCTGGATCGGGTAACAGACTTTAAACAAGCTGCATCATATCTGGACCCACAGGGCATTTTCAGATACTAAGATTGGCTGAGAAATCTCCCATTTCTCAATGTGTGTGTATGACCCATCCTGCTGGCACAGAACTCCATTTTGGTGCTCTAACTCTGCGGTTACAGATGAGCCCAGTTCATTTTTAGAAATATTTAAAATTATTTTTATTTTCTTCCTCCTAATTCGCATAGAGATGAGAAACGGCCCTCAGTCCCCCTGCACCCCCTGTGGTGTGGAAAATGTACTTGATGGGTTGATTGGAAATTCTGTGAATTGCAAATACATTTTTTCACTGAATTCTGACCCCGTCCTCGCGGCTGGATGTTGGGAATCGTTAATATTCATTTTCTTTGTGTGATTAGCATTTCATGAGCCTGATTGTTTGAATGGTGCTGGCTGCAGGAACTGTCCAAACACTGTGCAGTGAGCGTGACTTGGGTATTCGGGCAGCTGTTTGCATGTTGTGCGTTGTGTCTGGGGAGGGGGGGGTACACAATGATTTATGTATGGATACAGAATTTCTATTTCATTTCTTTCCCAATATGCTCCAATAATCTGACCTGCTTTGGGATACCTAAAGCCTCTGAAAGTGATTTAATGCAGGGTTGGCTAACAGGTAGACTCCCAGCTTTTAGGCTGGCCAAGCATCATGGGAATTGTAGTTCTCCCTGCTGTTCCTCTTCTCAGGTATGACACCCAACAGGGAATCTGTGTGGCCGTAATTTCATGATTGGCACTAGCCATCTGTCTTAATTGAAACGGACTGACTTTATCAGATGCCTGAAGCTGGGATAATAAACGATTCTTCACTGAGGCAATACGTCTTCCCCTACAGAATATTATCACTATGTATCAACGGCTCTCTTGCGCAGTTGAGAAGGGGCAAGTAGCTGTGCAAGGGAAATATTGTATAAAGCGGGCTGCAAGTGGCGCGGACACCCGCCCCATAGAATTAGCCATAAACCAGGGACGCAGTGTCCGAGCTGTGCACGTAGGTATACCTTTAACATTTTAAGATGCTGTCTCTCTTATTGCTTCCTCCATGCCTCCTCTGGGATTTTTGCAGCATGCACAGAAAGATCAGCAAGCACTTTATAAAATCCGAGAATAAATTACTGCCATCATTTTTCTGTCTCTCCTCCTTGTGGTGTAAAAACCCTCATTCTGCCGGGGGTGGGTTTATTACCTGTGTTTTCTTGGCATGGCCATGTTCAATTCAATTCGCATGACAAGCTTCAGGGTTTTCGCTCCTCCTTTTTTAAACTATTTTCTTTTTCTGTCCAATTCTTTCAATACTTGATATGGAGAGTGCAGTTTATTAGTTTGCCGGTGGCTCCTGGGAGATCATTAAGGCTCTGTAAAGAGTGCTCTCAGGCTCTTTATTTTATACCTTTCTGTTTTCTGCTGAAATCAGGTCCTTTGCATTGTCACAGTGAAAGCTGGCTGGAGATAGAGGCTAAAATATACAATATTTCTCGAGCTCCTCGCCACGATGTGTGCACAGCTGTCAGAGGATAAGGATGGCAGAGTTTAGTTGTTTTGCGTCTGTCTATAAAATCAAAGACTGGGGGATGACAGAACGCGCCAGAGCGCTGCCTAAGACACCAGTTTGACACTAAGCTCTCCGATCATGCTCTGGAGATCTATGCTGCTCTCAAAGCTCCTGCACTAACTCTGCCATCATTCTCAGGCAGTCCGTATTTAGCTCCTCTGTATGGCAATAATAATAAATCCCCCTGTTACTGTTACTGGGAGCCTCCTGGCTCATTTTAACAGCAGCAAAGCGTAGGGACAAGGCTTTGCCCCCCTTGAACACGGGGTTATGGAAGTAGAGTGCGTTTGTCTGGTTTGGCGAAGCTCATATTATCCACTCCCCTTCGTTCTCATCACGGTTCATGGGAAATAGTTTTTTTGTTTTCTTTGGCAGCCCTTGGTTTATCAATAGGTGACCAGTTCTCCTCCAGCAATATTTATGATAATTCTTTAAAATATGTCAAATCTGGAACCGTGAAATCAAACTCCTAGTGTGAGATTAATCTAATTATTTTCTAATATTAATTCATTTTCAGGGTTATTACATATTCATGACCTTTCATTTTAACTTTTTTGAGAATTATTAAGGCAGCTCTGACTGTCGCTTGGTCCTCCATGGCGATTCTGGAGAAAACATCAACACATGGGACAAAATCTGGGAGTTAGAGGAGAGGGATGGTGAGGCTGTCTCAGCATATAATCAGATTATAGCATGATTATCAAAGCACCATCTTTATAAAACCAACTAAAATGTAAACAAAGCAATGAATGCTGCCTCCATTTATACACCGTACTGACATATATTATCTTTATCACGCGTCTCCTAACACATAATGAGCGAGGTCAGCTAAATAGGAAATAATAGAATACATTGTCTGATTGGTGGAGAAAGACATGTAGCTGACTTACTTGCCCTAACGGAAACATGGCTCTCCCTCTGATACTGCTGCCCCTGCCTCTCTAGCCTTTGGTGGTCTTCACTTTACCCACAATCCAAGACAGTCTGACAGTAAGGATGGCGGTGTAGGGTTCTGCTTTCACCCCACTGCTCCTTCAAACCTCTACCCCCCCCCCCCCACCCCCCTCTTCCCTCTCTTTCTCCTTATTTGAAATTCATTCAATTCGCCGGTTACAAGCCATCTCTGCTAACATTGCTGTTATTTATCGCCCCCCTGATTTTCCCTCTTCTCTACCTTGACCATTTTCCTGCATGGCTTCCCTACTTCCTTTCAAATAGTATCCCTTCCCTAATTCTCTGGGATTTTAACATTCCCATTAACACGCCGTCAGTAGCTTCAAAACGTCTTTCAGTTACTTCCTCACTTGGGCTATCACAGTGGGCTAATCCTCCCACACACGTAGCTGGCAATACCCTCGATCTTTCTTTCAGATGTATGCATGGTCTCTAATCTCTAACACTCTATTTTCTTTGCCCGCATCCTCCCCTTTCTCACGCAAGATGCTGCCAAGGAGCTTGTTCATGCTCTAGTAATTTCTCGCATTGATTACTGTAATTCTCTCCTAATTGGTCTCTCAAGAAGCCGTACTGCCCAGCCATAATCTGTAATGAATGCTGCCGCAAGGCTAATCTTTCTCTCTTGGTGCTGCTCTCTGTCAATCCTTACATTATCTTCCTGTATCCTATAGGAGTCAATTTAAAGTACAAATCCTTACCTATAACGTTCTAACCAACTCTAGCCCCGCGCTGCCGGTGACCTTCTTCTGTCCGCTGCTCACACCCTTATTGCTAACTCGCACTTGTAGGAATTTTCTCGGGCATCTCCTTTCCATTGGAACAGCCTGCCTACCCCCATCAGACTTTCCTCTACTCTTCAATCGTTTAAGAAGTCCCTAAAAACCCATCATAAAGTCTTTTGGCATATCACCCTGTCGTGGTTCCATAGTGTCCCAATAGTGTGTTTTATAATGATTTGGTTTGTCTTGTTTATTGACTTGGCCTTTCCTTTAGTTCTGATCTCTGATATCTTATATCCGTTGTAGCTTTTTTTTCCTGTCTGTCTTTTGACCTTGGCCTGATTACTCTCTCACTATTACCTTCCTGATTGTATAAAGTCTGTAATATACCTCAATGCTCTCCGTACCATGTATAGTGTAAATTTAAGTACTGCGTTTTGGGATATCCTCTACCTCAACACCATCGTAGGGACTGGGTGTCACTGTTAATATTTCCTAAAACACAGAACATAATAACAATAAGAATAACAAATAAAGACAAATAGATTTGACATATCAGACTGGGCTTAACATACAAAAGATAGAAATCGTGGTCGAATACTAGCCAAGGGCAAAGTAACCGTGAGACAGAATAAATGTAGATACTGGTCTGGTTCAGGAATGCAGAATATCAGGAAAACTTTTAAACTAGCCAGGTCACGGTTACAGAAGTACTCAATATTCACAAGCAAGCCAAGGTCGCTATCAGAAAATATATAGACAAGACAAGAGTATTATCAAATAGAATATATAGACAAGAGTATAAACGGTTACTGGAAACAAAAACCATGTTTGGGGACAACATTCTTTAAATAGTGTTAGGTGCTTACTGATCGGTCCACGTCACATTATCCGAAAGAGGGCCGCATGCAGGTCTCACTCTATCGCAGGGGAATATGGGATCACCGTGCAGATCAGGTGAGTAGCACCATACTGGGATGTTGATATTTTTGTTTGATAAAATCAACAGAGTTCTGCACTTTGTTGTCTTTGCAAAATATGCACATCAGGCCCCTAATGCACGGTGGATAACTGATCTAGCTAAAATTCTTATAGATTTCAAATTATCTTTTGTTTATTTACAAAAAAATAAATTATCGGGATGAAGGGTATTTTCTCTCCATTATATTTATTTGCTTTAATTAACTGCTTACGAAGCAGGTATAACAAATCACTTGTTATGGTTACAGTGCCGACATGGCGCCGGTCCTGTTGGTGTTAATATAGTTGATATTGCTAGCTGCGATATTCCAGGTTGCTTGTGCTGGCGTAATCCGTCCGACCCTGTATTCTGCAGGTTAGTTTGAACACACTACTTTGTTTATTCTCCCTGTATTCGTCTCAAATTCATGGACTTCGGAGGGTTCAGAAGTCAAACGGATTTGCAATAAATCCTCATAAATGGCAGCTTCTTGGTCTGCGATGGTTTAACAAATCTTACAGCTGATACCAGACAGATGGATTTATTTTTTAATGCTACGTCAATTTCAAGTCCACCATGTTCTGTAATTATCCTCCTTTATTTTAGCTTTTTTGGTATTCACAGCTCAAAGTTTGAGCTTCCGTTGTGGTGTGAGTAGTGCCAGCTCCCTGTACCCAGACTTGTAACCCATAGGGCACAGTCTATCCCAGTGTAGCCCTCTCCTTCCTTAGTTAATAGGCCAATAATAGTTACTCAAAACTTACTTCACCAGCAGGAATCCTTTGAGAATTTTCCAAGTCGAGGTTGCGGCGTTGCAACGTGTGGATTATAGTTCATACAAACTGACCTAATTGCCGCTGCATACATTTCCCAAATGTTATCATTTTGAAGTTGTTTACATCCGCTGATGGCAGGATGGAGCTCTGGACAGTTGTTCCCATATAGTCACTGTCTCTACCCATCCTATGATTTGAGGAGGTCTTGTGTTCTGCTCTGCTTGCGTACAAGATCCCATATGCCTCAACGTTACGTGCAACATGAATTGGATCTTTGCAAAGATAATTCCATAATCTCCCAAACTATTCTTAAAGTGAGTTTTAACACTATACTGTGTCTGGAATTTTAATATACAATATTACACTTCCCATTTCCAGAGTGCCAGCGTATTCCGCAGCAGTGTACAATTACGCAGTGCGGACAGATACAAGAGGTGAGGAGACTTTACAGATGTTCTTACAATAAAAAAGGATTCAAAATGATTTTCAAATTAGAGTCAAGAATTGCTAAACTGGAAACATTCACCAAGTCAGAAATGTTAACATTTGGCTGTTTTGACCTAAACATTTTAATTTGTTTTAACTTTTGAACAATTGGCATAAACCTGTAAGTATAGCTCAGTTTTCAAGTGTAATCTGGTAATATTCTCCAGGCAACCAATTGGCTATCTTTTCAAATCAAAGCGTTTCTTTTTAATAAGATTAATCTTTTATTACAATGTGAAATAAGTGCTCAGAGGCCGTTTAACATTTCACTTTTCCATTTGATCTAGAGGTTTATTTTAGGTGAGAATTGACCAAACCGGAAAAATTAATATTTTTTTTTTTCTGTCTGTCTATTTTGGCTGTAATTTGGCAATTCCTGTGTTGTTCCTCCAGAATTCCGTGAATAAAGCGCATATTATTACGGTTTGTGGCTGTCTAACTCCAAGCATAGGGTTAATTTCATTAGTGTTTTTAAATGTTTGATTCCTCCAATCCAAGTAATGAGGGGATAATTAGCGCTGATTGCCACCATAGAAAGTGCGAGAACACGGAAGCTGATGACTTTATTCTCATACTTCGAGATTTTTAACATTTCTTTCTGTGAGAGGAAACAAACGAGAGAGAATGATTTTTGTTCTAATTTATTGTTATCTTCTGGTTTTTGGTTTAAGTGTTCTGAGAGGGATAATGCTTTCCGATTGGCTTGCCTTGGAGATGTTTCAAGCAAATAAAAAGGATTTAAAAGGCAAAATCAGTAGATTGAGTGGCGTATTAAGTACTCTCGTGTGGCTGTTTTATGGCGTATGTTTTAGGTTGCTGTGTCTGATAATAAGGCCGGGCTCAGTGTATGGGGTGAAGCTGGCCTCGTGTATGCTGCTTATACAATAAACCGTTTATAGAATGGAAGAATGTGAGCCCAGTATCCTCTGAATGTCCTCTCGCTGGCGTGGCCGCACCAAGTGCGTGCAATAGTTGTATAATGTCTGCTTGTGTTCAGTACCTAAATCTCCCCTAATTATGCACTTGGGGGTTTAATTATTCTGTAAACCAATCTTTCAGCTCTGTTCCACAATTAAGATGAAATGACACTTGCTGGAATATTTACTAAATCACACAGTTTGCTATAGTTGTTATGGTAGTTGTAACGGATCGCCTGGCACCCCGACTGGGTACCTCCGTTAAAGGATGCTCCTAGTGTTTCCTGAGGACTCCAAGCACTCTAGCCGACACCACAATCACCGAATCAGAGAAGCATAGGAGTCCTCTCAAGCCTCTGAATGCTGTAGACAGTTGAATAGGAACCATACGAATAGGTTTGCACTCCTAGCAGTCAAACTGGAACAGCATACAATAAATCCTCCCCCAATAATGAGACGACACTTCACTTTGAGGGTAAAACAGGAACTCTGGACTGGCTCATCCAGCCTGGCCTTTATTTCCAACTCACACATACAGGCCACACCCAGGGGGAGGCATAAAAGAACCAATGACATAGATGTTACCTCCCACACATCCCCTCCCCTTAGTGTGACACATAATCCCATTATGCATGCAGTTTAAAATATACTTTTACACAACTTTCCTAACTCTAAAACCATACATCACATTCACATAAAAATACATATCCGCAATCAATCCAATCAGGGGAACAACATATTAAAAAATGGCATGGATCAGACCAGGGGTTCAAAAGTTAGTAAAGTATCTTTTAAAACCCCTGGCTTTCCAGCTCAGACTGTTTTTTTTACAGAGCCTTCTCTGTGCTGGAGAAGTAATCTAATTATCTCCAGCACAGAGACAGACTCCATTAACCACATGGTTACAGAAAGACATAAAACACTTTAAAATACAGAAAGTTACTTTTTATCCATAACACACAGACATTTCACATATCCCCAGATAGCTGGGATCTGCGCGCACAAAACTACCGAATAGCGCGCAGATCCTACTCACACAGTACAATTGCCATGGAGCTAAAGTCTTTCCCATAGTCTTTCATTATATGAATAGGCTCCATGGTATGGCTATCTGGGGTATCACATTCCCATAAAGTCTGGTCCATAGTCCAAAGGCAAGAGGCGGGCAATCAGCCCCCTCCAAGGACACGTGGCGAGGTCGGTTTCGCCACAGTAGTTATGGTAAGTTTGGCTGTCTCACTGTTAATAGTCAAACCCTTTTTGTATATCAATTAAGTGTAATCTTGATAAGGTTTTAATTCGCAGCCTAAAAGACAGAACAACCTCCAATAGTTCCAAAACAAACGTGAAATCGAAAATGTCTTTGGTGCAAACTAAAGTCACTGTGCAATCTCGCAATTTTGTGTAAAATACCATATAAATATCAGTGTTGCCTTAAAAGGCTTCAAAAACTGGTCAGAAGACTCTCAGGATTAAGTTATAAAAAGTGGATCATACAACGAGAAAAACATAAAGAGAATAATATCGTAGTGCAGTATTTAAAATGACAATATTAAAACAAACAGACGGACACTCACAAGGATAAGGGAAAAAGAGGATCCGTTCAATACATTGTTTGCCAGGTTGGAACTAGTTTGTGCTTGTAACGAAATCCCTGTTTAACCAGCCTCAGAAACAGCATTTCGTTTGACCATACGTATTATGCTCAATTCATATAATACTAAGAACCGAATAAAACTACGGAAGCACCCGACCTCCCACTGAGGTCGTGTGCCCCTCATTTACCTCCCAGGTCTTGCAGTTAACCGCAAGTTAATTAACGAAAGCATGGTGGCCTTCGTTCGTTTGCCGAACACGTGGCGGTCGCATTTTGAAACCGTCGAACACTCAGCGGTGGAAAGGCAACAATCCTATGGAACTATTCTCGGACACTTATTCCGCCACCCACCGCTGATGCGTACGAAGTCTTCGTCCATACAGGTAATCTCTCCCGAACATATTAATCTCCTTGCCGTTCGGGACTTTCTTTCACCAAAGACCTACCGACCCCAGGTAGCTACAGTTATGGAACTCTCTTCCGATTGAATTGCACGAACAACTGGTGAACTTGGACTTCGTTCGATGTTTTTGAGAACTGTGTTCGTGGGATCTGAGCGCTATTCGCCCATAATATGCGCTCAGATCCAAGCTGTCTGGGGGTATGTGGAATATGGGGATTATGTTCGGGGAAATATAAGTTATATATTTTAATACTGTTTTGTTACAAAATAAAAAGACATGTTTCTCTCTGCCCGGAGATAATTAGGTTCTCTTCAACCACTTAAGTTAATTATCTCCAGGATAGAGAGGACGGGTTACACTCTTCCTGTGGGTGTGTGTAACATTTGTAAAGTACAGTGATTGGTTCTGTATATTTTGTTACAGTCTTCCACAAGGTCCCATGTGGGAGTGTCCTTGCTGGAAGGCCATCAATAAACACATTCGTTTTACCCCTTCATGAAGTCTCGACTCATGTTTGGGGAATTGGGAGCTATAATCACTACTTCACTCTTTTCAGCTTGGATTTCGGGAGACGCTACAAGGATCAGCGCTGCACGGATAGCAGGATCCTTTACAGTGCTGTCACTTGATAAATCGTTAAAATACATTTAAGGGAAAACAAAAAGTTAATGCAAGTTTTCAGCGATTTTCAGATTTACTTTTAAGTGGAATTTGACTGTTCCTCTTTAAAAGGACAGTCTGCACACCATTGTCGCTACTTTGTTAGTCCTTGGGTATCCCGTCTGTAGCGGAACCCCTTTTTGGCTGTCCCCCCTATTGTTTTATTTTGTTGGCACTACAGAGGTTTTTCATGCCAGTTACATTGCACTATCTATGGACATACTTTGTTCGGTATACGAACAAAGTACCGAACACCCGGACCACCCTGATGTACATTATGCATGTCATTTACCTCCCTGTTCGTTTCTTTTATTCCCCTGGTTCATACGAATGTACTGCATGTCTCCTGGGTGGCCGCCATTTCGTTAGCCGAACACGTGGTGGCGGCCATCTTAAACTCCCGAACAGCGGTGTTTGGTCGTCGAGTGTCTGGAACTCAAAACGGACACTCGACTAGCCGAACACCGCTAAGACCTCCAGGACAGCAGAAAGTACCGAAAGAAACCCACGAACGGCCCGTCGTTCGGTAGGATGAATCCCATGAACTAGGGGATTCATCCTGTTACCGACCCCATTATGTGTGATATAGCATTTCGGGAGTTTTGGGGCACGAACAGAGACCGACCGCAGGGCCAGATTTTATGGAACTATTTTCTGCATCTTTTTCCATGCGGTCGGTCAAAACTTTACCTTCATATAACTCCCGAACCCCTGGTCTGATCTGGGTGATTTTTGGATATGTTTCTCACCCAGATCAGGGCTACCATATTTAAAGGTATATTATACATATTTGGGGTACATCCAGAAAGTGGGGAAAAATATGTACAGTATAATTATATCATCTGTTAAGCCAAGGGGAGGAGATGTGTGGGAGGTAACGACTCTATGATTGGTGCAATGTGTAATTACTGTAAATCCCTCCCTTGCATGGGAGAATCTCATAAAAGCAGGAATGTTGCCAATAAATGCCAGTTCTACTCCTGATACTATGTGTCGTCCAGTTATTGGGAAAGGTGATGGGATATCCTTGGATTATATTGCTGATTGTGCTGGTTACCCTGTTGGATTTATTACTTGTTCCTGCATCCCCTGGATATATTAGTGGAGTTAAGCTGTGAGAAATCAGCTCTCCGTTACACCGTCCAACTTTACAAGGCAGTGACTGGCTGAGAGTGGGTTATCAATGCTCGCTCAGCTTTTATTACCTAAAATTTCCAACTCTGCTAATTTATCTTTTTCAGTAGGAAAACCATGTGCTGAAATTATAATTTTTTTTTAATCATGAAATGCACTAATTTTAAATGATTTCATTCTCGTTTGTTTGGGTCCTTTTTTATGCTGTAATCCTGAGCATATTATAAAGATTAGGGACGGGCAATGAGACCAATAAACATTCATGTGAATGGTTACCCCAAAATTGACCAAGTCTCCTTTAAGAAGTTACATATTTTATTTTAGTAATCTGCCATCACCTCCCCCTGTAAACAGCCGCTGGAAGAGGTCGAGGGGCTGCATACTAGCTAATAGGCTGCCATCGCTTATCACGGGCATGGCGGGGTGGCATGTGCAGCTGTCCACAGGCACCGTATTGGAATCTACGGTCAAAACGGAAAAATGTGAATAGTTTATAACAGGCTTTTCATCGATTTGGCAACCAAAGTGAATATATGAAAGTTTGTTTATAAACAAAATGAATGCATTTTGCCCCTTGCTACAAGGTTTACCTCCTGTTTACCAGTCCGGCGTGTCCCTTTAAGCTGTCCCTCTGCTCTTTATTGTGACATTTTAATAATAAGTGTTTTTGCAGCTACAACCGCTGTGCTTATGATGATGGCATCTTGAAAGCCAAAGCTATCTTTAAACGTAGAAAGTGTCAGATTAGCTCCAAGTAAATGTGTTTGTTAGGGCACCTGAGATCTCTGACCTTATTTCTCCTTGCGCTGTGACAAAAACACAATCTTTCAAAGTTGTTTTGCAGAAGCGAAAATGTGAATATTTGCATATTATGAAACGTCTGTCCAAAAGCGGAGAAATAAGAGTCCGCGTCCATCTGATTGCCTCGTTCCATACAGGAACATTTGTTTATCACCGACAATTATCCCATCATGCTAAGCCAGCCCAGCTCACACTTTGTATGGGTTTAAAGGTCCGATATTGCACTACAGAGTGTCCAAACACGTACAGAAACTCTCTAAGTATCTAGTTATAATGCCAGAAATGCTGCTTCCTCCTTTAATAAATGGTCAATCCATGTTAGACCCCTCTGCCCAATCCTAGCATACCCCCTTCTCTCTCATCCTGGTGTGCAGCCCTCCCCACACTTCCTGAGTTAAGTTTTCTTAAACTGAGCGTTGTTAACCGTTCCCGCATTGTGAATTTTTATTTATAAAAATGTCCTAGAAATATAAGGAATGATGCCGTCCCCTGCGCATATCCCCAATAAACCACTGGTAACCTCCTCTAACAGTGCTCCTACAGATTGTCCCTCTAAGAAGGTGGAATGTGACTCTACGAAGTTCCAGACGCTGCGCATTCTGTATAGCAACTAGCCGTGAAATCATTGGACCTCACTGTAATAAGGAACAGTCATTATCAGAGAAGGTTCCTTTAAATGAACACTTCAGGCATCATAGCCAGTACATTCTGCTGTAGTGATTATGGTGCTACGAGTGTCCTGGCGCTGTGCAAAGGTAAGTAGTCAAACTATTGTAGAATGTTTTGACAACTTACCTGTGTCCTAGAGGGACAGTGCCAGGACACAGAGGGAAGACTAAAAGTTTATTGTGAAAATTAGACGATTTGCTGAAAAACATGTTTAGTATGAGACGCCGTGGTTGGAAAACATTATATTCAGAAAGGTGAATGCTGCTCCGAGACAGGATGTTTGTGAATGAAGTTATGACAAACCGAATTTCTAGACAATCTACTAACCATTTAAATCTTGTTTATCTTCAGCAAAGCCTAAATTGTTGTAAAAGAAGTTTTATAATCCCAGTTTCATGTAGTGGGTCTTGATGAATAGTTTCAGCTGTAAAATGTCATCTATCGGTCCGTTCAGAAAGCTGGAGTGCTGGAAACAAAGTCATGTATTGCTTTAATCTGCAGCATTTCTTTTTATCATACGTTGTTTATATCCGGCCTCCCCAAAATGTGAGCGCTCCTTCCACTTTCCCTTGGTTGGTCGGAGTTGGAATAACCAGAGATGGCTAAAGATTATGTAGCATTGCATTATTTCTGATTTAACTTTCTGCATCTTGTGAATAACAGAGCCCAGAAATAGTGTCCTACGTTGCCCCTTATTACTGCAAACATGTGCAAAGAGCATATTGATTAAATCAACACAATTATACAGAACTAGCCGCTGCCCTAATGTGTAAACGGAAATTTAGGCTCATATAAAAACCGTAAATAGGTTATTAGAGAAAATGAATTGGGTTAACGCGTTTTACTATTAGAAGCGCAGTAAAGGAGTCATTGCTGAAAACATTAACCTGTTAATCATCATTTTAAAGGATTTGCATATACCCTTTCTCTTAAGAGTAAGTGCAGAGTGATGGTTGTAGAAGTTGTAATTAACAAGAAATAACCATTTGGGAGATATGCCCCCAAATCTCAAAGTGGATTAAATAGAGTATCTACGGTATATTAGAAATAAATCCTACAAGCATATAGTACAGCAAAATATGTATAAATTGTATAAATAGATGAAATTAATTAGTGTGAAAAGCAAAAATAATAGAATTAAATCATGAAAATAGAATCAGAGACAATCCACTCTATAAATGTGGAGGGTAATTATACTGTAAATTATTAATTTATTCTGGGGGTTACCCCCCCCCCCCCTTCCATCGAGTAACCTGACACCCTCTCCCTAAAAGGTGTCTTTTGTTTCGTTTTGTGGAAGTTGTAGTCCACGAGTAAAGTGTGAATTCACATTTACTAAACACATTTGGTAAACCCTCTCCCTCCTGTAAAGCTAGCTGTATCACTCTCTCTCCCTCCTATAAACCCATCAAGCTAGCTGTATCACTCACTCTCCCTCCTGTAAACCCATTAAGCTAGCTGTATCACTCGCTCTCCCTCCTGTAATCCCATCAAGCTAGCTGTATCGCTCGCTCTCCATCCTGTAAACCCATCAAGCTAGCTGTATCGCTTGCTCTCCCTCCTGTAATCCAATCAAGCTAGCTGTATCGCTCGCTCTCCCTCCGGTAAACCCATCAAGCTAGCTGTATCGCTCGCTCTCCCTCCGGTAAACCCATCAAGCTAGCTGTATCGCTCGCTCTCCCTCCGGTAAACCCATCAAGCTAGCTGTATCGCTCGCTCTCCATCCGGTAAACCCATCAAGCTAGCTGTATCGCTCGCTCTACCCTCCAGTAATCCCATCAAGCTAGCTGTATCGCTTGCTCTTCATCCAGTAAACACATCAAGCTAGCTGTATCGCTCGCTCTCCCTCCGGTAAACCCATCAAGCTAGCTGTATCGCTCGCTCTCCCTCCGGTAAACCCATCAAGCTAGCTGTATCGCTCGCTCTCCATCCGGTAAACCCATCAAGCTAGCTGTATCGCTCGCTCTACCCTCCAGTAATCCCATCAAGCTAGCTGTATCGCTTGCTCTTCATCCAGTAAACACATCAAGCTAGCTGTATCGCTCGCTCTCCCTCCGGTAAACACATCAAGCTAGCTGTATCGCTTGCTCTCCATCCGGTAAACCCATAAAGCTAGCTGTATCACTTGCTCTCCATCCTGTAATCCCATCAAGCTAGCGGTATCACTCTCTCTCCCTCCTGTAAACCCATCAAGCTAGCTGTATCACTCGCTCTCCCTCCTGTAAACCCATCAAGCTAGCTGTATCGCTCGTTCTCCCTCCTGTAATCCCATCAAGCTAGCTGTATCGCTTTCTCTCCCTCCGGTAAACCCATGAAGCTAGCTGTATCGCTCGCTCTCCCTCCTGTAATCCCATCAAGCTAGCTGTATCGCTCGCTCTCCCTCCTATAAACCCATCAAGCTAGCTGTATCACTCGCTCTCCCTCCTGTTATCCCATCAAGCTAGCTGTATCGCTCGCTCTCCATCCTGTAAACCCATCAAGCTAGCTGTATCGCTTGCTCTCCCTCCTGTAATCCCATCAAGCTAGCTGTATCGCTTGCTCTCCCTCCTGTAATCCCATCAAGCTAGCTGTATTGCTCGCTCTCCCTCCGGTAAACCCATCAAGCTAGCTGTATCGCTCACTCTCCCTCCAGTAAACCCATCAAGCTAGCTGTATCGCTCCCTCTCCCTCCGGTAAACCCATCAAGCTAGCTGTATCGCTCGCTCTCCCTCCGGTAAACCCATCAAGCTAGCTGTATCGCTTGCTCTCCATCCGGTAAACCCATCAAGCTAGCTGTATCGCTTGCTCTACCTCCTGTAATCCCATCAAGCTAGCTGTATCGCTCGCTCTCCCTCCGGTAAACCCATCAAGCTAGCTGTATCGCTCGCTCTCCCTCCTATAATCCCATTAAGCTAGCTGTATCGCTTGCTCTAGATCCGGTAAACCCATCAAGCTAGCTGTATCGCTCACTCTCCATTCGGTAAACTCATCAAGCTAGCTGTTTTACTCGCTCTCTCTCCTTTACACCTTTCTGTTTAGCTGGATTGCTCGCTTTCACGCTGTGAGGACACCGACAGCACAGGCTTCCATAGGGTTACTCACTGAAGCCATGATGGGGGTACTTAGGTATCTATTGTGATGGTTGTGAGGTGTGGGGAATGTTCTTGCCTCTGATATCCTGGATCAGGTGGACTGTTTAGAATGAATGAATAAACACGCGTGTATGCTGTCATCCAAACTCCCCTTTAACAAACTGAGTGGTGTCCTATATGTTCTCCCAACAAAATCTGTAAGTTACTTTAGAACTCGCCAATCAGCATACACTTGGGGGCGCTGTTTAACCATCTAAATTCAGATGTGGTTTATTGTAACATCCAAATCAATTTAGAATTGTAGCAATGTTTTGTAACATTTATATATGTGTCTATCCTTAAATATTGAAAAGACTATTATTTATCATGAGACTCACATATCTTTCCTATACACTTCCTGAAAAAGAGAGATCTCATTTTAAACTTCCCTTGTTGCACAGTGTGTTTTAATATATATTTTTTTTATCTCCTGCTTTGTTCATAGCCTTTAGAGCCCGCAACTGCCTCCTGTGTGTGATTAAAATTCATTCAACAAAGCAGCAGATAAGAACTTTGAAAGTAAACATACTGTGCTGTCAGATCTGATAAAAAATTAGTAATTTTTTTCATGTACACAGCCAGGGGAGGTGTGGCTAGAGCTGCATAAACCGAAACAAAAGTGATTTAACTCCTGAATGGCTGAGAATCGAGGTGTGAGACTGCAGGGACATGATCTATACACCAAAACTGCTTCATTACGATTACGTTGCTTTGGTGCTCAAGTGTTTTAAATGTATTTTTTTCTGTTTGCAGAGAATTCTGGCACAATGTAATCTAACAGGTGTAAGTCCTAGGTTTGATAGCCCTGTTATAAACAATGGGAAATATTCCTTTTTTTTTTAATGGTCTTTCTTTTTCTTCTTGATAGCAAAATAATTCTAACGTAGTGAAAGAGAACGGAACGTAAGCCGCATGGCCATTACATTTTATTTCTTGGAGAACGTAATGGTCTGTTTAATTACACACAGGGGATTTTAATGTTCTCGCCACAGAGCTTTTTTTTTATTTATATTTTCAACATTTCTGACACAGGCAGACTGTCTTTCCATGTATTAACCCTTGAAAGTTTGTGCAATAAGCACGCCTACATAAACCGCGTGCACGTGTCTGTGCTGCGGGTTTTATGAAGAAATACATCAAACAATGAATGTTCTGATTTCTCTTATTGAAAGGGATTGACTCCCTTCTTGTCACGAGGCGGTTACGGGACACTTCAAGCCGCGTGCAGTGATGTCTGACCTTCCACCAACTTGTTTTTGGACTACAAATCCCCCAGGAATAGCTGGGTATCAAGGGAAATATCAGTTTATGACACCAGAAAAATTGCAATTTGCTTGTTTCCAAGTCCCTGGCAAAGATACTGTTATTCCCCATCTTTTACTGTCCTGGTGAGATGGAAACAGAGCTTACCTTGATGGGAAATCAAACCTGTAATTCCAAGATGCTGGAGCCCTATCCACAGAGTTCAGCAACTTCTGGCCTCCAAGATTAATACTGACTGCAGTGTGCAGCCTCTATTAATATCATCATTTACTCCAACCACAGGGCCACCAGCTCTCTGGGCCCCTGACCCTCCAATCTGAGCTCTCTGGGCCCCTGGCACGCTCACCTAAACTCTCTGCACCTATGACCCTCCCACCTGAGCTCTCTTTGCCCCTAGCCCTTTCATATGAGCTTTTTGGGCCCCTGAGGCTCTCCTGTGAGCACTCTGGGCCCTTGCCCCTCCCACCTGAGCTCTCTGGGCCCCTGCCCCTCCCACCTGAGCTCTCTGGGCTCCTGACCCTCCCACCTGAGCTCTCTGGGCCCCTGACCCTCCCACCTGAGCTCTCTGGGCCCCTGACCTACCCATTTGAGCACTCTTGGCCCCTGACCCTCAAATGTTTGCTGACCAAGCCCCTTAGGCTTCCACATGAGTTCTCCTTTATGTTTATCTGTGTTCTATAAAATGTATATTGCAGGGGGGCCTACGGAAGGCAGCAGCAGGCGACACGAGGGAGGCGGCCGATCCCTCCGCAACTTTCGGGGACTGGGGTCTCCCCGGAGGACTCTACCTCCCCCCCCCCATGCCGGCGGGGGATATCCCGGCAACGACGACCAAGCACCAGGGAATCACCCTGAGAAAAACATGGCGGACACCGCATGCAGCCTCGCGACCGGCACCAGACTGCCCCCGTTAGCGGAAAGGATTGACCGCATACTGCAGGACTTCTGGGCCAAACTTGCACGCCGGGAACACACTTCTGAGGCTAGGCCGCCCACAAAACGGCCACAAGACATGGCACCAACACTAGAGATCAAGCGGAGGAAGCAAGCGCTTCGGAGAGTGCCACGACGCAAACAGCCTGGCGCCAACAAGGTACGCCATCCTAGGCAGAGACAGTCCACCACGCATCACCCACGATATTGGGGAGCTGCTCCCAGCCGGGGACACAAGCACTTCACGGAGAAAGGCTCTTTACTAAGCAGTTGCAAGCCCTCGGACCAGCAGAGTCGCCAAACCCGCAAATTCACTGCCCAACAGAGACTTACCACACCTAGAGACGGCGGATGGACTCCTGCCTCCTCAAGGGGTCTGAGAGATGACTATCGCAGCCGCTCCCAGCATGCTGAACCGCGACACCACGGCATCACGTACCAGACACGGCTACAGCTCATGGTCCTGACTACCCAGCTGCAAGTACCCTATATCAGTACAATTAGGGCCATACTACGGGCCTCTAGACGGGGTATAGGCTGACCAACATGGACTGCTGGGAGGCTTCATCTTCTGCATCACACTGCAGGGACAGACCACATGGCACACAGCCAATATTACTTTCTCTTATGTTATTCTTTTCGTTATTCTACTGTTATAATATGTTGATCTGCGGTCTCCTAATTATTCCCACAATGTTTTAACACTATAGGCATAAGTTTAAATTACTTTTTATTCTCTCACTTTGACAATTGCATTATTTTAACATATAAAAATGTGTCGACGCATGAGCTTTTGTAATAGACAGCTAAACTGTCTGAAACCTGGATAAACCGGCATAGGATGGCACTCAACCGTTTAAACTATATACATCATTGTCATGCCATAGTCTGCCTAACGAATGTTCTCTTGTTTCTTTTTTTTTTTTTTTTTTTAATATTACTTTTCGTTTGTATGCCGGTCAAATTAATGCTATCTTTTTCATGCACATAGTCATCTCATGGCAAGCATAAAATTTTACCAGTATGAGCCTGATCAGTTAGCAATTTGGTGTTCAGTCGTTCACTCTGACAATGTTAATATCTGCCTACCTAATATGCCTTGATTACACTGTCTCAGATGCCCACAGCAACCTGTAATGTGCCCCCTGTACCCTAACAGCAGAGTCTAAGCTAACGTATTAGTCCTATCATTTAAAGGAGCTCTACGCTAACATTTCGTGTTACTTTTCGCAACTAAACGGTTAAAGCGTGTTTAAACATTATTATAAAAATGTGCATGTTCCTCAAATGTCATTCCCAGTTCTAAAAGTATAATACTGAAACTTGTTTACAATGCTGTGACATACTGAACGCTTATGTGATTATCATAAATGCACAACCAAAATAAAGAATTTAAATAAAAAAAAAATGTATATTGCAGGCCTGCTGGGGCCTCTCATTCCTTGTTACAGGCAAAAAGTGGCTTGGTGTTCTCCTGTGGTGGGAAGACCTGCTATTTTGTCCATAATATGAATATATTTGGTTTTATTTTAAATCATTTTGCGAAGCCCGTGTCTAACCAAGCAGTATTACTCCGTAACACAAGAGACAAGCTCTGGCTCTAGCTATAAGCAGCAATTTGGCACAGAAAGACAACGTAAATGTGTTGAGCGCTTTTGGAATAAATGTGGCCATATGTAACCTCAGCGCTTATCCTGGGGACACGATGTACAGCCGGCAGAAAACTCAGCCGAGTTAAAACTTAATCCAAACTGAAAATGGATTTATTTTGCTCCAGGACCATAGTAAATATCCATGATCAACTCAGCCGGGGCGTGCGTCTTTTTTTTACTTTTACTTGAAAAATCTTTTACTTATCTACAGAAGCGAATAAAAAAACTACTAAATAGATTCACAATGTTGTCCTGAGTTTAAAAACACCCAGTGTTTACCTGCTTTTTTTGCAAGTTATAGGGCCATAAGTACAAGTAGGACATTGTTGTTTCAAAATATATATTTTTTTAAATGTATCAGTTGTGACATTGTAACACTATTATCTTTCAAATCTCTGAATCACACCTCACATGTACATATGTTTTTAAAGTAGACAACCCAGTGTATTCAATATGGGGTATGTCCAGTCTTTTTTAATAGCCACTTAGTAACAAACACTGGCCAAAGTTAGCATTTATATTTGTTTGTGTGAACGCTAACTTTGGCCAGTGTTTGTGACTAAGTGGCTACTAAAAAAGACTGAACATACCCCATTTGCAATACCTTGGGTTGTCTTCTTTTGCAAATGGTATGCCATCATGGGGGTAATTCTCATTCCTGGGCTACCATATGCTCTCAAATGCAATGTAACCAATCTGGCAAATTGAAAAAACTGAAAGTCAAGCCTTTTATTTGAGCCTGTAACTGTTCCGGAGTATGGGGGTTAGCGGTGATGGTTGAGTTGTGAGCCCACTTTTGCGCGTTATTTTATCCCATACCTTGATAGTGTTTAGGATTGCGGAGGATGTTTGGGGTAGGGGCGGTCTCGCTGGTCCAGGCAGCCATATGTACATGGAGGGGAAGTCCCTGCCAAAAATGTCATGCTCTAGGTCGACCCATCTCTTCGCCCCTGGCGTAATGTGCCAGTTCTGTGCTTGCGTTAGTTGTGCAGCCTGATAATAGTGGGTGAGGTGTGGTAGGCCTAGACCACCTTGTTTGTTGGGTACGTATAAGGTTCGGCTTTTTATTCTGGCGCGTCTGTTGGCCCATATAAATGTATCAATCTTGGTTTGCAGCTGTTTGAAATCTGCGTATTGGGATCGGGAGGGTTTAGAACAGGTATAAAAGTCATGGTAAGGCATTCATTTTGACAGATGCCAGCCGTCCTAGCCATGATATCGGCATGTTATGCCTACTGTCTATGTCGCGGGTGATATTTTGGATCGTAGGTGTGTAGTTCAGGTTGTAGCAGAGGGAAACTGCCGGGATGGATATGCCCAGATATTTTATATGGGTGAGTGTGAGGTCGAATGGGTATATGTCGTGTATGGCTGTCTTGGTGGCAGGGTCTATATGTATTGGGAGGGCTTCCGTTTTGTTGATGTTGAGCTTGTATCACGAGACCCTGGCGTATACTTCTAGAGCGTTGAGGAGTGGTGGTAGGGATGTTGCTGGTTCTGTAATTGTGAGGAGCAGGTCATCTGCGTATGCCGCCGTTTTGTATTCTTCCTCGCGTATTTTCATTCCTTTTATGTCCCTATTGAGTCTGAGAACTCTCTGTAGGAGTGGTTCTAGGGACAATGCGAAGAGCACTGGGGATAGTGGGCATCCCTGGCGTGTACCGTTATGGATTGTGAAGGTTGGGGGGTGTGTGAGTGGGAGGAGGAGGTGTGCTTGCGGTGTGGCGTAAAGTACCTGTATGGCGTTTATGAATCTTCGTGGGAGTCTGAATTTTTCTAGGGTGGCGAATAGGAAGTGCCATAACAGTCTGTCAAATGCCTTTTCGGCGTCCAGTGATAGGAAGAGGGCTGGGATGTGTCTCGTGTGAGCTGTCCAAATGAGGTTGTATGTCTGTCTTGTGTTATCGCTCGCCTGACGTGTTGGTATGAAGCCTACTTGACATGGGTGTATTAGTTTGGTTAGGTTGGGGCTTAGGCGGTCCACAAGGATTTTGGTGAATAATTTAATGTCCACATTTAGGAGTGAGATTGGTCGGTAGTGTCCAGGTTCGAGGTTTGTTTTGTTAGGTTTGGGGAGGAGGCATACATTCGCTTGTAGCATTTCTTTCGGTAGTTGGTCTCCCTGTAGTATGGCATTGTATAGTGTGCAAAGGTGTGGGATCAAGATGGGGGTGAATGTCTTGTAGTATAGCCCAGTGAACCCGTCTGGGCCCGGGCTTTTGTTGGGTTTTAGAGCTTTTATCTTTCCCGCGAGTTCTTCTGGTGTTATGGGGCTGGCTAAAACCTGTGCCGCTTCTGTAGTTAGAGAGGGTAATGGTACTTGGGTTAGGTATTGGTCTATTAGTGTTTTGGCTGATGTTGGATGTTGTCGTGTTTCTGGGGTATGGTCGTATAGGGTTCTGAAGTAGTCTTGAAAGACTTTGGCGACTCTCTCTGGGTCCTCTGTGGTTTCCCCTCTTGGGGTGATTATTATGTGTATCTGTTTGTTTCCGTTTCGTTGTTTGAGTCTGCGGGCGAGTAACGTGTCAGCTTTGTTAGCCTTGTCGTAGTATAGCTGTTTTGTCCAAAGTAATGCTTTGGTCGAGTCTTTTGCCATGTATTCTTTTATCACGGTTTGACATTTTTTGATTTGCTCATTGAGCTCTTGTGTTGGGTCTATTTTATGGCCTCCAGGGTTCTCAGGGTCTGCAATGTTTGTTCTAGGAGAGCCACCTGCTTTTTTTTGTGTATCGTTGCTTGGTTTATAAAGGCTCCCCTGATTACAGCCTTGTGTGCTGCCCACAGGTTCCCTTCAGAGGTTGCCGTGTCTTTGTTGATTTGGAAATATTCTATTATGGTCTTGTCAATCGATTGTCTGATTTGTGGGTTGTGTAGGAGGAGTGGGTTTAGGCACCATGTCCATGGTCTCACCGTTCCTGGCAGGTTAAGCGTTAGTGTTATTTCGGCATGGTCGGACCATGTGATGGGGCCTATTGACGTGTTTTTGGTCGTGGGCGCCAGTGTTGGTGATATGAGAAAGAGGTCTATATGGGAGTGTGATTGGTGTGGGTGTGAAAAGAAGGTGTAGTCTAGGGCTGTTGGGTGCTGGGGTCTCCATGCGCCTATGAGGTGTGTGCGTGAGATGAATGCTCAGAGTAGTTTATCTGCTTTTGCTGTCGGTTGTCTACTTTGGCTGTGTGATTGCGATCGGTGTCTGTCTACCGTGGGTGATGGAGTGGCGTTAAAGTCGCCGCCGATTATGGAGTGGTGGGAGGGAAAGAGAGCTAAGTGTGCCTGTACTGTCTGCCAGAATGTGCTAGTTGGGGTGTTTGGCGCGTATAGAGTGGTGAAGGCATAGGAGTGTGTGCCTATCTTGCCTGCGACTGTGAGGTATCGGCCTTGTGGGTCGGCTACTGTCCGCTGTATCGTGAGGGGGCATGATTTCCGTAGAACGATGGCTACCCCGTTATGTTTCTCTTGTGGAGAGCTGGCGAAGTGGTTAATTTTGTAGTGTTGGCTCAGGAGGCACTGTCCAAATAAAAATAGTAGATTTACCCCTAATGCAAACATTGAATTCATTAAGAGATATATCTAAAAACAGCTTGCAAAACCTGCTGATCTCTTGTCAGAAGCCTTTTCAAGCCCTCCCCTTCTAACCCCGCCCAGACTTTCTGTGTCTGTCCAATCACAGACTTCCCAATGCAGCTCAATGAGAAGTCTTTGCAAGGCAGGTGCTGCTTCTTGAGTTCATCTCCACTGAGCTAGCCAAACCATGAAGTAGCAGGACCGGTTGCCAATTTCTACTGAAATCTGCACTTTTTTGTAAAATGAAAAAAAAAAGAGGCCACACTCTCCACACACAAAGCATTTCAGCAAGCTACAGTGCGTTAGAGGTCTGGCGTGTCGGTGTAACAAGTACTGTAAACCATCATGCTTGCCCTCACCTCTCCCGTACGTGACCAGTGAGTTAGTGGAGAATTCTGCTATTTGTCAAGTTATGGAACGAGCGGGCAGCTGGTTTTTAACGGTTCAGTAAAGCTGAGCCTTGTGTAGCGAAAGTAAGTGATGTATTATTTTTCACTACACAAACAAAACATTACTTGACAGCAAAAATAACAGGTTTAGCATGATCGCTGCGCTGCAAAAAAATATCATTCTCAAAATGTGCCTCTCACGTAGCAGAAGGAAGGAGCTGTGCTATTATCCTGGAAAATGAGGCCCCGAGTGCAGTTTTCAATTGTAACAAAATTATCGGAAATATTTCTTTTTGTCGACAGTGAGCTAATTTTGCTGTATCCATGGGAAAGCTTGGAATGCATTTAAAGGGTACGGTAAATGAAGCTGTGAATATCTGCAGCGAGCCCGATGCTGGGATTACTGGCGCTTATTTTATTACACCAATTATCCTACAGAGAGAGCCATTTCAGGAGTCATTAGACACTTTATAAAAGTCACCCGACGTGAGGTTTATCTGCTGAATAGTGCTTTGAAATAGGGCACAGAAGGAGCTTACTCAATACTAATTCTTATTTTACATTAAATTATGATAAGACGTTTGTGACACAGTACATGGATAATAACAAATCCTCCTTACTGGGTGACGAGCTGTAATCTAAACTAAAGAGAGATTGCGAATAGAGTTCCTTCACGTGCCCTGCTGTATGTAGCATTCTTATGTCTGCCCTGCTGTATGTAGCATTCTTATGCTACTGGAAGAAACTAATTGAATAAGAACATAGTAATCCCAGGAAGTACTATCATTTCATGGCAGCAGTTATCTACCGCTCCTTAATATGTAGGCTATATAAATATATATAATGTATAAGGGAGGTATTTATGGGGTGTGCTCGCTAGGAGTATATGAGAGGTATTTATGGGGTGCTCTCGCTAGGAGTATATGGGAGGTATTTATGGGGTGCGCTCGCTAGGAGTATATGGGAGGTATTTATGGGGTGTGCTCGCTAGGAGTATATGAGAGGTATTTATGGGGTGCTCTCGCTAGGAGTATATGGGAGGTATTTATGGGGTGCGCTCGCTAGGAGTATATGGGAGGTATTTATGGGGTGCTCTCGCTAGGAGTATATGGGAGGTATTTATGGGGTGCGCTCGCTAGGAGTATATGGGAGGTATTTATGGGGTGCGCTTGCTAGGAGTATATGAGAGGTATTTATGGGGTGCTCTCGCTAGGAGTATATGGGAGGTATTTATGGGGTGCGCTCGCTAGGAGTATATGGGAGGTATTTATGGGGTGTGCTCGCTAGGAGTATATGAGAGGTATTTATGGGGTGCGCTCGCTAGGAGTATATGAGAGGTATTTATGGGGTGCTCTCGCTAGGAGTATATGGGAGGTATTTATGGGGTGCGCTCGCTAGGAGTATATGGGAGGTATTTATGGGGTGCGCTCGCTAGGAGTATATGGGAGGTATTTATGGGGTGCGCTCGCTAGGAGTATATGGGAGGTATTTATGGGGTGTGCTCGCTAGGAGTATATGAGAGGTATTTATGGGGTGCGCTCGCTAGGAGTATATGGGAGGTATTTATGGGGTGCGCTCACTTGGAGTATATGGGGGAGGTATTTATGGGGTGCACTCACTAAGAGTATGTGGGAGGTATTTATGGGGTGCGCTCGCTAGGAGTATATGGGAGGTATTTATGGGGTGCGCTCGCTAGGAGTATATGGGAGGTATTTATGGGGTGCGCTCGCTAGGAGTATATGAGAGGTATTTATGGGGTGCGCTCGTTAGGAGTTTATGGGAGGTATTTATGGGGTGCGTTCGCTAGGAGTATATGGGAGGTATTTATGGGGTGCGCTCACTTGGAGTATATGGGGGAGGTATTTATGAGGTGCGCTCGCTAGGAGTATATGGGAGGTATTTATGGGGTGCGTTCGCTAGGAGTATATGGGAGGTATTTATGGGGTGCGCTCACTTGGAGTATATGGGGGAGGTATTTATGGGGTGCGCTCGCTAGGAGTATATGGGAGGTATTTATGGGGTGCTCTCGCTAGGAGTATATGGGAGGTATTTATGGGGTGCTCTCGCTAGGAGTATATGGGAGGTATTTATGGGGTGTGCTCGCTAGGAGTATATGAGAGGTATTTATGGGGTGCTCTCGCTAGGAGTATATGGGAGGTATTTATGGGGTGCGCTCGCTAGGAGTATATGGGAGGTATTTATGGGGTGCTCTCGCTAGGAGTATATGGGAGGTATTTATGGGGTGCGCTCGCTAGGAGTATATGGGAGGTATTTATGGGGTGCGCTCGCTAGGAGTATATGGGAGGTATTTATGGGGTGCGCTCGCTAGGAGTATATGGGAGGTATTTATGGGGTGTGCTCGCTAGGAGTATATGAGAAGTATTTATGGGGTGCGCTCGCTAGGAGTATATGGGAGGTATTTATGGGGTGCGCTCACTTGGAGTATATGGGGGAGGTATTTATGGGGTGCACTCACTAAGAGTATGTGGGAGGTATTTATGGGGTGCGCTCGCTAGGAGTATATGGGAGGTATTTATGGGGTGCGCTCGTTAGGAGTTTATGGGAGGTATTTATGGGGTGCGTTTGCTAGGAGTATATGGGAGGTATTTATGGGGTGCGCTCACTTGGAGTATATGGGGGAGGTATTTATGAGGTGCGCTCACTTGGAGTATATGGGGGAGGTATTTATGGGGTGCGCTCGCTAGGAATCTATAGGGGAGGTATTTATGGTGTGCGCTCACTTGAAATATATGGGGGAGGTATTTATGGGGTGCACTCACTAGGAGTATATGGGAGGTATTTATGGGGTGCGCTCGCTAGGAGTATATGGGAGGTATTTATGGGGTGCGCTCGCTAGGAGTATATGAGAGGTATTTATGGGGTGCGCTCGCTAGGAGTATATGGGAGGTATTTATGGGGTGCGCTCGCTAGGAGTATATGGGAGGTATTTATGGGGTGCGCTCGCTAGGAGTATATGGGTGGTATTTATGGGGTGCGCTCGCTAGGAGTATATGAGAGGTATTTATGGGGTGCGCTCGCTAGGAGTATATGGGAGGTATTTATGGGGTGCGCTCGCTAGGAGTATATGGGAGGTATTTATGGGGTGCGCTCGCTAGGAGTATATGGGAGGTATTTATGGGGTGCGTTCGCTAGGAGTATATGGGAGGTATTTATGGGGTGCGCTCGGTAGGAGTATATGGGAGGTATTTATGGGGTGCGCTCACTAGGAGTATATGGGAGGTATTTATGGGGTGCGCTCGCTAGGAGTATATGAGAGGTATTTATGGGGTGCGCTCGTTAGGAGTTTATGGGAGGTATTTATGGGGTGCGTTCGCTAGGAGTATATGAGAGGTATTTATGGGGTGCGCTCACTTGGAGTATATGGGGGAGGTATTTATGGGGTGCGCTCACTTGGAGTATATGGGGGAGGTATTTATTGGGTGCGCTCACTTGGAGTATATGGGGGAGGTATTTATGGGGTGCGCTCGCTAGGAGTATATGGGAGGTATTTATGGGGTGCGCTCGCTAGGAGTATATGGGGGAGGTATTTATGGGGTGCGCTCACTTGGAGTATATAGGAGGTATTTATGGGGTGCGCTCACTTGGAGTATATGGGGGAGGTATTTATGGGGTGCGCTCGCTAGGAGTATATGAGAGGTATTTATGGGGTGCGCTCACTTGGAGTATATGGGGGAGGTATTTATGGGGTGCGCTCACTTGGAGTATATGGGGGAGGTATTTATGGGGTGCGCTCGCTAGGAGTATATGGGAGGTATTTATGGGGTGCGCTCACTTGGAGTATATGGGAGGTATTTATGGGGTGCGCTCACTTGGAGTATATAGGAGGTATTTATGGGGTGCGCTCACTTGGAGTATATGGGGGAGGTATTTATGGGGTGCGCTCGCTAGGAGTATATGAGAGGTATTTATGGGGTGCGCTCACTTGGAGTATATGGGGGAGGTATTTATGGGGTGCGCTCACTTGGAGTATATGGGGGAGGTATTTATGGGGTGCGCTCACTTGGAATATATGGGGGAGGTATTTATGGGGTGCGCTCACTTGGAATATATGGGGGAGGTATTTATGGGGTGCGCTCACTAGGAGTATATGGGGGAGGTATTTATTGGGTGCGCTCGTTAGGAGTTTATGGGAGGTATTTATGGGGTGCGTTCGCTAGGAGTATATGGGGGAGGTATTTATGGGGTGCGCTCACTTGGAGTATATGGGGGAGGTATTTATGGGGTGCGCTCACTTGGAGTATATGGGGGAGGTATTTATGGGGTGCGCTCACTTGGAGTATATGGGGGAGGTATTTATGGGGTGCGCTCACTAGGAGTATATGGGGGAGGTATTTATTGGGTGCGCTCGTTAGGAGTTTATGGGAGGTATTTATGGGGTGCGTTCGCTAGGAGTATATGGGGGAGGTATTTATGGGGTGCGCTCACTTGGAGTATATGGGGGAGGTATTTATGGGGTGCGCTCACTTGGAGTATATGGGGGAGGTATTTATGGGGTGCGCTCACTTGGAATATATGGGGGAGGTATTTATGGGGTGCGCTCACTAGGAGTATATGGGGGAGGTATTTATTGGGTGCGCTCGTTAGGAGTTTATGGGAGGTATTTATGGGGTGCGTTCGCTAGGAGTATATGGGGGAGGTATTTATGGGGTGCGCTCACTTGGAGTATATGGGGGAGGTATTTATGGGGTGCGCTCACTTGGAGTATATGGGGGAGGTATTTATGGGGTGCGCTCACTTGGAGTATATGGGGGAGGTATTTATGGGGTGCGCTCGCTAGGAGTATATGGGAGGTATTTATGGGGTGCGCTCGTTAGGAGTTTATGGGAGGTATTTATGGGGTGCGCTCGCTAGGAGTATATAGGAGGTATTTATGGGGTGCGCTCGCTAGGAGTATATAGGAGGTATTTATGGGGTGCGCTCGCTAGGAGTATATGGGGGAGGTATTTATGGGGTGCGCTCACTTGTAGTATATGGGGGAGGTATTTATGGGGTGCGCTCACTTGGAGTATATGGGGGAGGTATTTATGGGGTGCGCTCACTTGGAGTATATGGGGGAGGTATTTATGGGGTGCGCTCACTTGGAGTATATGGGGGAGGTATTTATGGGGTGCGCTCACTTGGAGTATATGGGGGAGGTATTTATGGGGTGCGCTCGCTAGGAGTATATGAGAGGTATTTATGGGGTGCGTTCGCTAGGAGTATATGGGGGAGGTATTTATGGGGTGCGCTCGCTAGGAGTATATGGGAGGTATTTATGGGGTGCGCTCACTTGGAGTATATGGGGGAGGTATTTATGGGGTGGGCTCACTTGGAGTATATGGGGGAGGTATTTATGGGGTGCGCTCACTTGGAGTATATGGGGGAGGTATTTATGGGGTGCGCTCGCTAGGAGTATATGAGAGGTATTTATGGGGTGCGTTCGCTAGGAGTATATGGGGGAGGTATTTATGGGGTGCGCTCGCTAGGAGTATATGGGGGAGGTATTTATGGGGTGCGCTCGCTAGGAGTATATGGGGGAGGTATTTATGGGGTGCGCTCGCTAGGAGTATATGGGGGAGGTATTTATGGGGTGCGCTCAGCGGGTGTTTCTTTGGATTAACAAAGTTTAATGCTTCGGGTGGTATAATTTTGGTATAAACTAACTTTAAACACTGTTTCTGATTAATAATGTTGAGTCTGGCTGTAGTCATACTTTATTACACAGGCATAAAATTGAAACTTTGCAAATCACAGCAGCAAACAATGCGCCTTCTAACTTTCTCTGCCTGTTAAATGTTTAATGGGTTTCAAAAAGAATTACTGCTGCTTCAGGGTAAACTTTGAACTGATATCGGGATGCAATTAGCTTTTATTTGTAAAAATGTTTTATTTAGCTTTGTGTGTCAGAAAACTGAACTTTTTGCAATTAATGATTTGGAGAGCAATGGCATGTAATTGACCAATTACAGCTGCGATGATACAGGCTGTTGAAAACAATGCATGCTTTTATTGCGCATTGCGTATTGCGGTTCTTTATATGGCTGTAGCATGCAGGCCAAAACTAAATGACCCACTGAGTGCCGAACCCAAGTGTATTCTTATATAACTTTATGATTTTTCCTAAAAACAAATTGTAACGTGGGTTCCTCGCTCTGGATAAATAGGATTTATCTTTCATTTTGTTCAATTTCTCTCAGATTTATTTTCCAGTACGCTATTTTACTAGGAAGGAAACCCCTATACTGGGGGAATAAAGGTTCCGGTACTCTCCTATACTGGGGGGGGATAAAGGTTCCGGTACTCTCCTATACTGGGGGGGGATAAAGGTTCCGGTACTCTCCTATACTGGGGGAATAAAGGTTCTGGTACTCTCTTATACTGGGGGGATAAAGGTTTCAGTACTCTCCTATACTGGGGGGATAAAGGCTCCGGTACTCTCCTATACTGGGTGGATAAAGGTTCCGGTACTCTCCTATACCGGGGGAATAAAGGTTTCAGTACTCTCCTATACTGGGGGGATAAAGGCTCCGGTACTCTCCTATACTGGGGGAATAAAGGTTCTGGTACTCTCCTATACTGGGGGAATAAAGGTTTCAGTACTCTCCTATACTGGGGGGATAAAGGCTCCGGTACTCTCCTATACTGGGGGGATAAAGGTTCCGGTACTCTCCTATACTGGGGGAATAAAGGTTCCGGTACTCTCCTTTACTGGGGGAATAAAGGTTCCGGTACTCTCCTATATTCGGGGAATAAAGGTTCCTGTACTCTCCTATACTGGGGGAATAAAGGTTGTGACGAAACCAACCTCGCCACTGGGCCCTGGAGAAGCCTGTTTGCGAGCCTCATACCTACTGACTATGGCCCCTGGGTTATTTGGGGCATATTGTACTGTATATGGCTGCTACTGGCCATTTAAAATCATCTATGAACAGATTGGGACTTTTGGGACTACTGTCCCTTTAAGACTATGAAGCATATTCCAGTGTACTGCCTGTAATATTGTATATTATAAAGTTTCTGGTAGTCCCCTATACTGGGGGATATAAAGTTTCCGGTAGTCCCCTATACTGGGGGGAATAAAGTTTATGGTAGTTCCCTATACTGGGGGGAATAAAGTTTCCGGTAGTCCCCTATACTGGGGGGTATAAAGTTTCCGGTAGTTCCCTATACTGGGGGGAATAAAGTTTCCGGTAGTTCCCTATACTGGGGGGAATAAAGTTTCCTGTAGTCCCCTATACTCGGTGTGGCGAAACCGACCTTACCACGTGTCCTTGGAGGGGGCTGCTTGCCCGCCTCTTGCCTTTAGACTATGGCCCCTGTTCTTTTTCCCTGCAGAAAGGCTGATTTGTGCCTTTCTGCGGACTGCTAAAGCCATGCTACCCCAGATAGCTATTGTAACGAACCGTTTCACTTACAAGAGGATAAAACCCAGTTTAGGCGATAATCCCCTTTCCAGATGCACAGGCAGCTACTGCAAACACCATTCTCCCGACTGGAACCACACGAACACTGGAACAGCTGAACAAGAAAAGCAGACATCGGCTTACACTCTTGGCAGTCAGCATACAATCCCATTCCCCCAAAGACCGAGACGACACATCGCTTTGAGGGTTAAGCAAGAACTCTAGACTGGGATACCCAGTCTGGCTTTTATTTCCAACTCACACATACCGGCCACACCCAGGGGGAGGCATAAAAGAACCAATGACATAGATGTTACCTCCCACACATCCCCTCCCCTTAGTGTGACACATAATCCCATTATGCATACAGAGTAAAATATACTTTTACACAACTTTCATAACTTTAAAACCATACATCACATTCACATAAAAATACATATCCACAATCAATCCATTCAGGGGAACAACATATTAAAAAATGGCATGAATCCGACCAGGGGTTTAAAAGTTACTAAAAGTATCTTTTGGGCCCTGGCTTGCAGCATGGCACAATCTGGCCCAAACAGAAGTAAAACATCCCCCACAATGCATCCCGGCTTCCTCCCTTCTGCCCTGGAGATAATTGGAGAAGTAATCCAATTATCTAGGACTAGAGTCAGACTCCATTAACCACATGGTTGCAAAAAGACAGTAAAAGACATAACATTACATACTGATACAGTTAACACATAAAACACACATTTCTACATATCCCCAGTTTAACTGAACACATAAATACCTACATAATATTTAAGACGGTATTACTGTGATATGTTACAAAGTCTTAAAGGGACATTAGTCCCAATATGTCCATCGCTGATTTTACAGGGCCAGTAGCAGCAATATAAATTATTACATGCCCAAATATAGTGTTTATAGAGCAATATGTCCATGGGCCGTAGTCGCAGGGCAGGAGGCTAGCAGCCAGGCCTCTCCAGTTCACAGTGGCGAAGCTGGTTTCGCCACATTTCTCCCCTTTGCCAATTAGACTAACAGGGTACCTGACTTTCTGCCGGTCAGTGCCCTGGTTAGTCCAGCAACCCACCCACGAAACAGAAATAACAGAGCAGCCCACCCACACTAACCGGTTACTACATCTGGGTGAGGAAGGATTTTGTCCAAGTTCTGGTGTTTCACCACTGCTGGGTGGGAGACGGGTAGGCTGCCTTGGTGGGTTGCTGAGGGGGCAGAGACCAGCGGTACTCTGTCCTGTTGCCAGCACTACCACGGGAGTAGTCTGGTGGGCGCCTGGTTGTTGGAGACTGGCTGTCTCCCCTTTAGGTGCACAGCTCGACTGCCGGAGGGGGAGACCGACTGTCTCCCCTTTGGATCCATCACACTGAGGCTGGGGAACAGGACCGACCGTCCCTATCCCTTGTGCTGTAAGTGCAGAGACTACGGTCCCATCTGCACAGTTGTGGGGCTTAACATCTCCCCTTGGTGGGTTAGGTTGCCGTGGGAGAGAGGGTGTAACAAGTTCCTCTCTCTGGATGGCAAACTGCCGCTGGGGAGAAAGGATGGCACCTTCTGCTCCCTGGGGTACACACTGCCGCTGGGGAGGAAGGATTGCACCTTCTGCTCCCTGAGGTACACACTGCCGCTGGGGAGGGAGGACGCTGCTCTCCTCTCCCTTCACCTCACCCTGCCTTCCTGGCACATCACTTTGTTGCTGGGGGGCAGGAACAACAACCTCTGCCCCCTGTAACTCAGCCTGCCGCTGGGGAGGATGGACGACACCATCAGCTCCCGGAGACACACACTGCCGCTGGGGGGGGAAGGACTGCACCTTCTGCTCCCTGGGGCACACACTGCCGCTGGGGAGGGAGGACGCTGCTCTCCTCTCCCTTCCCTTCACACTGCCTTCTTGGCATATCACTTTGCTGCTGGGGGGCAGGAACAACAACCTCTGCCCCCTGTAACTCAGCCTGCCGCTGGGGAGGATGGACGACACCATCAGCTCCCGGAGACACACACTGCCGCTGGGGAGGGAGGACGCTGCTCTCCTCTCCCTTTACTTCACACTGCCTTCCTGGCATATCACTTTTCTGCTGGGGGGCAGGAACAACAACCTCTGCCCCCTGTAACTCAGCCTGCCGCTGGGGAGGAAGGACAACACCTTCATCCCCCTGGGACACACACTGCCGCTGGGGAGGAAGGACGGCACCTTCAGCTCCCTGAGATACAATCTGCCGCTGGGGAGGAAGGACGACACCTTTAGCTCCCTGGGACTTACTCTGCCGCTGGGGAGGATGGACGACACCATCAGCTCCCTGGGTTACACACTGCCGCTGGGGATCTGGGCCGACTGCCCAGCATCCCTGTAGGGCCGGTAGAGAGACCTCGGTCCCATCTCCACCTGCCTGTTGTGGTTCCTCACAGGACCAATCTATGAGGACCCCTACTTCGGGTTCTTCCTGCCGCCTCGGGGGGGGGCGGCTAACCTCCTCGGATGCAGCCTCTACTCTGCTGCTGTACCACTCTTCCTGCTCATCATACTCTTCGTCCATCTTTGAGTTTTGCTCAGCCATGACCTGGTTCCAGATCCCCTGGAATGTGTCCATGGATATATAACCCCCATACTGGGCCACTTGCTGCCTCACCTTGGCCATAAAATCATCTTCAGCGTCAGAGCCTTCCATACTTGTCTGCTCCAAGTCGCTGGATACCTCTGCTGCCAGGGGCGCTGCACGAGTGCTAACGTTGCCCTCAATTTGTAACTCCAAGGAATTGGTGTTCTGTAGCTGTCCTTCTGGCTGTGGGAACAATCCCGCAGCTTGTTGGTTCCTCTGCGTCGTTCGCAGCATGAGGTACGCCTGTACATCGTTGTAGACCCGGTCTGCCATCCGCTCCGCTCGGGCTGGTGAGAATAGAGCCATCCTGCTCCTATATTCCCTTGCAAACTCGGATTCCTCCTCCTCCCTCGGAGGTGCTGCAGCAGCCTGCGACTCTGTCTCCTTCCATTTTCCTGATTTCCTTTGTAGATAGGGTCGCTGTACGGATACTAGCGTTGCCCTCAATTTGTAATCCAGAAATGGTGTTGTCTGTAGCTGTCCCTCTGGTTGTAGGAACGATCCCGCCGCTTGCCACCAATTGTAACGAACCGTTTCACTTACAAGAGGATAAAACCCAGTTTAGGCGATAATCCCCTTTCCAGATGCACAGGCAGCTACTGCAAACACCATTCTCCCGACTGGAACCACACGAACACTGGAACAGCTGAACAAGAAAAGCAGACATCGGCTTACACTCTTGGCAGTCAGCATACAATCCCATTCCCCCAAAGACCGAGACGACACATCGCTTTGAGGGTTAAGCAAGAACTCTAGACTGGGGCACCCAGTCTGGCTTTTATTTCCAACTCACACATACCGGCCACACCCAGGGGGAGGCATAAAAGAACCAATGACATAGATGTTACCTCCCACACATCCCCTCCCCTTAGTGTGACACATAATCCCATTATGCATACAGAGTAAAATATACTTTTACACAACTTTCATAACTTTAAAACCATACATCACATTCACATAAAAATACATATCCACAATCAATCCATTCAGGGGAACAACATATTAAAAAATGGCATGAATCCGACCAGGGGTTTAAAAGTTACTAAAAGTATCTTTTGGGCCCTGGCTTGCAGCATGGCACAATCTGGCCCAAACAGAAGTAAAACATCCCCCACAATGCATCCCGGCTTCCTCCCTTCTGCCCTGGAGATAATTGGAGAAGTAATCCAATTATCTAGGACTAGAGTCAGACTCCATTAACCACATGGTTGCAAAAAGACAGTAAAAGACATAACATTACATACTGATACATTTAACACATAAAACACACATTTCTACATATCCCCAGTTTAACTGAACACATAAATACCTACATAATATTTAAGACGGTATTACTGTGATATGTTACAAAGTCTTAAAGGGACATTAGTCCCAATATGTCCATCGCTGATTTTACAGGGCCAGTAGCAGCAATATAAATTATTACATGCCCAAATATAGTGTTTATAGAGCAATATGTCCATGGGCCGTAGTCGCAGGGCAGGAGGCTAGCAGCCAGGCCTCTCCAGTTCACAGTGGCGAAGCTGGTTTCGCCACAGCTATGCCATGGAGCCCAGCCGTATACTGAAAGACTGTATGAAAGACTTTGGCTCCATGGCGATTGAAATGTATGTATGTGATCTGAGCGCCATCCGGTAATAATGTGCGCTCAGATCTAAGCTATCTGGGGATAGGTAGAATGTCTGTATTTTATGTAATAACTGTAACCTTGTGTATTTTATTGTATTTTTATGTATTTTATTGTCCTTTGTCTGCCATGTGGCTAATGGAGTTTTGCCTCTGTCCTTGGAGATAATTTGATTACTTCTTGTAGCGGAGCGGCAATAGTAAAATCCACGATCTCCGCTGGTACAATAGGTAATCCACGGTCAGTAAAGTAAGGCAATATCCCAAATCCCCCAGTAACCGGACGAAACACAGTTCTGGGAGTCAACTGAGGTCTTTATTCACAGCTTCCAGTATTTATGCAAGTCCCCATGCAAGGGGTTTCCTTACTGACATAGCAGGGGTAATACAGTAGGGGACTACATCGGGGACTTAACATTTGGAGCATTTCTCCCATCAGGCACTGCTGCGCGAGAGGGACACTCCCACTGAAATACACCGTTAAGTGGATTACCCCTCCGTGCAGCAGAACCGGCAATTCACATGAAAATCTATAACTTCCATAATATTCACTTTATTTGCACGGAGGGATGTTCGGTAGATAGCTGGGGTCTGAGAGCACATTTCGTGAGAATATCGCTCAGATCCCAGCTAAAACAACCGAACGCCGCACGAAATACACTTTATTACTAAAGTAGTCTGAAAGTACCGAACACAGATGGGGGAACCACAATAGGGGAAGACCGGAGCTCCCGAACGGCCTGGAAGTACAGTGGTGTTCGTGCCGTCGAGTAGCCGTTTTCAGTTCCAGGCACTCGACGACAAAACACCGCTGGGGAGACAAAGGATCCAAGATGGCCGACCGCCGCGTGGTCGGTAGTCGAATGACGGCCACCCAGGAAAGCACTTAACTACCGATTGCAACAATGTTGTAATCTGTTAATTGGTGCCACATGACCCTCAGTGTATGGGCTTGGGTTCGGTACTTAATTTGTTTCACAACATATGTTTATATTTGTAGTATGCTGCTTATGGAAATGTATGTTTTATGTTTGTGACATGTATATTTTAGAAGTTATAAATATTGTGTAAAAACTGTACTCCTCTGCCTGTGATAATGAGATTACCCATTGTGTTCAGTAATCACAGGCAGAGGGGAGGATTTTGTGTGGGAGTGTCTGTGTGTATTGATTGGTTGTTCTGTAATACCCTGTGGGCTGTACTGTGGTTGTGGATTGGAAATAAAAGAGACTGTATGTGCCAGGACAGTCAGATTCTGCTTAACCCTCAAAACGAAGTGTCGTCTCGTTATTGGGGGAATTGGATTGTATGCTGACTGTCAGGAGTGTAACCCTTTCATATGGTGTGGCGGAACCCACCTCGCCACTGGACATTGGAGGGGCTGGCTGCCTGCCTCTTACCCGCTGACTATGGCCCCTGGAAAACTGGTACATTTACAAATTTATATTTGGGCTTGTTATACTGTATATTGCTGCTACTGGCCCTTTTAACAGCATCTATGGACACATTGGGACTTTTGGGACTACTGTCCCTTTAAGACTGTGAAGCATATTCGAGTGTACTGCCTGTAATATTATATATGTATTTATATATGTGTTAAGTTTATCCTGGGTGATTTGTATGCAGCATTCAGCTGATTGTTCGGTAGAATCACTCCATTCAGTATATTGAGTGAAACTACCGAACAACCAGACCACCCAGGAATGAGTGTGCCTCCAATTACAGTTTACAACAATGTTGCAAACGGGTAATTGGCGATCAGTGTAATGTATGCTTTGTCCTCTGGGTGGCCGCCATTCGGGAAACAAACACGTGGCGGCGGCCATCTTAAACTACCGAACAGCGGTGTTTTGCCGTCGAGTGTCTGGAACTAAAATCGGACACTTGACTAGGCAAACACCGCTGAGACCTCCATACTTCCAGAAATTCGTATAGAAACTACCGAATGACCAGCCGTTCGGTAGAAAGAACCCCACAAACAAGGGAATTCATTCAAACCCTCTCCAGGCTCTATAACACAGGCAATTCGTCTGTTTTCATTCCCTTGTTTGTGACCGACCGCAGGGCCAAAATGCATGGAACTGTTTTCGGATACTTTACCCATGCGGTCGGTCAAATCTTTGGAACCCCATATCTCCCGAACTGTTCATCCGAATGACTTGAATTTTGGATATGTTTCCCCCCTGAATAAGGGCTATCCAGCAATGCTGGATTTAAAGGTGTACCCCCTGTTTTTGGGGTACATCCAGAACTTGGCTGGAAAAGTGTACCGGATAATTGGGTTTAATGTTATCTGAGGGGAGGGGATGTGTGGGCTGAACCATGTATGTGATTGGTTATTTTATGCCTCCCCCTGGGTGTGGCCTGTATGTGGATTAGTGTAATAAAAGCCAGGCTGGATGAGCCAGTCCAGAGTTCCTGTTTAACCCTCAAAGTGAAGTGTCGTCTCATTATTGGGGGAGGATTTATTGTATGCTGTTCCAGTTTGACTGCTAGGAGTGCAAGCCTATTCGTATGGTTCCTATTCGACTGTCTACAGCATTCAGAGGCTTGAGAGCATTCATATGCTTCTCTGATTCGGTGATTGTGGTGTCTGCCAGAGTGCTTGGAGTCCTCAGGAAGCGCTAGGAGCATCCTTTAACGGAGGTACTCAGTCGGGGTGCCAGGCGATCCGTTACATATGGTTTTCCTGTTCAGATATTTCCAGGGTTCATGTGTTTTCAGGTCGGGAGATTGGTGCTTACAGTAGCTGTCGGTGTATCTGGAAAGGGGAATATCGCCTAAACGGTTTTTAACCTCTGGTGAGCAAAACTGTCCGTTACACTCAGGGGAATAAAGTTTCCGGTACTCCCCTATACTGGGGGGTACAAAGTTTCCGGTAGTCCCCTATACTGGGGGGTATAAAGTTTCCGGTAGTCCCTTATACTGGGGGGTATAAAGTTTCCAGTAGTCCCCTATACTGGGGGGTATAAAGTTTCCGGTAGTCCCCTATACTGGGGGGTATAAAGTTTCCAGTAGTCCCCTATACTGGGGGGTATAAAGTTTCCGGTAGTCCCCTATACTGGGGGGTATAAAGTTTCCGGTAGTTCCCTATACTGGGGGGAATAAAGTTTCCGGTAGTCCCCTATACTGGGGGGTATAAAGTTTCCGGTAGTTCCCTATACTGGGGGGAATAAAGTTTCCGGTAGTCCCCTGTACTGTTTTTGTTCTAATATTAACAGAGGCATCAGCATTGCGGAGCCCTGCGTTTCTTCCTGGTTATATTACGGCCCCCATGGGCCTGTTTGAATAGCTCTGTTATGCAGGGTCCCATTAGGACAATGTGCTGCTTACAGTGAAGGGTTAAAGGCGAGAATGTCCACTGTGGTTGTTAGTAAATGTGTCTCCTGTCAGCGCAGCCATTGCTCGTCCCAGTCATCCTTCTCTCGGCCCTGGAAACTGCTGTGCCAGCGGAAAACTATTCGATGAGTCAGGTGAAGCCGCGTGTGCTGCTCCCCGGCTGTTATTAATGGCCTTTCTAAACATGGCTGCTTGATAATCGGAGAAATATTTAGTGCCACGTCCACCTTGAAAATTTCCTGCTCCCTCTCTGCAACTTTGCAACTTTTCATCATTAATTAGCGAGTGTTGCAGCCAGCGAGCCCGCAGGGATCGTTACAATTCAGCAAGAAGATGTTCCTCTCATTAGCAGCTATATTGACACACGTGCCGGTTGATCTCTTATGAAAACAGCCTTCTCCGGCTCCGTGGGCAACTGCCCTGTCACCACAATTAACCTGTTAGCTGCCAGGCACTTTAACACTCATAAGACGGCAGCTGTGTTTTTATGCAAGTGTCCTCCATCATATTAAACGTTTCCTCATTATCCGCTCATCCTGGCTTTCATTTAATTTTCTTACCTTTCCTGTATGGCACCCACACAAGTCATTCAAAATTAATGTATCCAAAGAGCTACAAATATACAATTTATTCAACTGTAATGTTAACGTGAGTTACAAACACAAGTGTTATGTTTTCTGTGTTTTTGTTTTTATCTTCTTCTTCTAAATTTAAAAATAATCAGAAATCTATTTAAAGCAGAGTTGTTACTCGGAAATATCTGCACAAACCGATCGTTCTCTAAAAGTTACCTGTTTAGACCACAGGTTCTATTATTTCTTGCATATTATTCTCATTTAATTACTGTTTTGGCGCAGAGTATACCAGGTTAAATTATATGTGGACATAGCTTTATGGAAGGAATGCCCCGGGTGTTATGGGTGATGGTTACCTTGATCATGGAAGTGCTGTGTACATAAGTGCATTTATGGGCTTGTTTTGTTTTGTTTTCTAACTCTGGACTGCTATCCCCAGTAATTGCTTCAATCTCTCATGTTGCGTTTGGGGTTATTAAAAAAAATTAAAAAAAAATGTTCTGCTCTTTTTATGTATTTAGATGATTTATGTATTTTATTGAATCCTTTACCCAAGCAGATTTTGTGCTGTTGGTAATTTTCGGAATTGCTAATCCTCTGTTATCTTATCTGATGACGCCCAGTCATCCAGTACATTAATTCACCCATCGTACCTACTACCAGCTCGCTGTGCCATAGAAGCGTACTGTCCAGACTATTATTTAGGACATATATCTACGTTTGCCAACTCTTCTCTCTGCGGGACAGTGAGAGTCATTAAAAGGTCTAGGAAGTAATTTCCTTTTAAATCTCCCCATACTGATTCCTCACAGCCTCGTCTTCTCATCGGCCACGTCTGACATGATTTCTCAAACATTTGCACCTGTCTGTTTCCTTCCATTCCCCCTCAGTAGTAGTGAAGACTTTGTAGCCGGTGGCCTCCAGTTAATTTGCCGAGCTGGATCTCGGCTGGTCACAGCCTGACATCAAGATTCCTCTGTCAAGTCCGCAAGTTCTCAGAGAGCTGAGATTCTTTTTTTTATCATCAGTCTTGAGGTATTATCTGTGGGGGCCTCTTCGCCCCATAGTCTGCGCAGCCAGAGGAACTTGTATTACCAGAATGTGAAAAGAATGGATCAGCAACATATCTGCCATGTGTTCCCTTTTGTCTGTTTGTGTCTGAATGTCTGTACATTAATACTCCAACATTATGAAATAAATGGTGGAATCATTGCATTTTCTAAATGGTTAAATGAAAGAAAGAAATATACACTGTAGCACTGTTTGTATGGATGTCCAGAGTTTGGTTACTGTTCTCTGGGTAGTGAGCTTTGAATTGACTGGTTTCTCTGGGATGATTGAGCGTTATACTATTAGTGACAATATGGCGGATACGACGTTACACAACGCCTAGTTAACCTGGATCTATGGCTGACAGGTCACCCTGTAGAAGAGCCTTTTTCTCGTTTTCCTGGCACTATGGTGCCCTGAGGGTGCCCCACCCTCAGGGACCCCCTCCCGCCGGGCTCTGGGGAGAGTAAAGGGTTAAAACTTACCTTTATTCCAGCGCCGGGCGGGGAGCTCTCCTCATCCTCTCCGCCTCCGATCCTCCCTTTCGGCTGAATGCGCATGCGCGGCAAGAGCTGCGCGCGCATTCAGCCGGTCTCATAGGAAAGCATTTACAATGCTTTCCTATGGACGCTTGCATGCTCTCACTGTGATTTTCACAGTGAGAATCACGCAAGCGCCTCTAGCGGCTGTCAGTGAGACAGCCACTAGAGGATTTGGAGGCTCTGAAACTGCTATGTTTATAAAGAAAAGGGTTAATCCTAGAGGGACCTGGCACCCTGACCACCTCATTAAGCTGAAGTGGTCTGGGTGCCTAGAGTGGTCCTTTCATACAATGTACAAGCAGAAGTGTAGATCAAAATGTAATTTACTGTAAGGATATGCGCTCACGTTATTTTTAGGTACGTGCCTAGTGCAGCATGGTTGCGGATGTAGGAGGACACATGGGTGCCAGCATTTTTTTTCCGATCCCTTTATGGTTTCCACCTATTCCTTTTTGTAGCAAACTATTAGGGTGCACAAATAAATAATGACCAAATTGTTAATGTTTAGTGTTAAATAACGTAGAGCTATGGGTGGATTAATTTGCACTTTATAATCATACATCAGTGAGACTGGCTGCTAATTGAAGATACCTCTCAAAGAACTGACCATCGGCAAACCGACAAGTCCATTAAAACTGACTCCAGCTTAAAAAAACTTTTTCTTGTCAGGTTACTGAACTACTGAAATCCTTTCTGCGGCTCCTAATAGAATGCTTTACTGCCAAAACTTGTTTTCAATAATTAATTAAGCAGCCAGGAACAGAGAGTGATGAGCCGATCTGTTCAGAACAGTGTGTCATTTCTGAAATAAAAAGACGTGTGATTTGTCTCCCCTCCTTCTCGATGTATGAGCACATCGTGAAATCCGGCACTTTTGAGTTTACATGAAATTGTTATAAATGGGGGGAAAAACCCTACTTTCACCTTCCGGAAGGTATTCAGAAAATAATGTGTAGAGTAAAAATTGGCATTTAGTAACGGATGGCGTATTTTGCAGACAACAATTCCAGGTTATGCGTTGGCATCATATCGGTTGTGTCGGCTGTACGTGTGCACAGCAACCAGCGGATACCATAATTCTATTATTTATCACTGTTCCAAAAGCATAGTGCTAAAATAAAAATAGTAAAGTAAGTTTATTTTATTTGTCATTCTCATAGTTTGTTTCATGTATACAAGCCCTGTTTGCCATGACTAGTGCTGATTAGCATGACACAGACATGGTATCTCCATGCAGCACGCTGAATTTAATCACCTTTCGGACTATAAACGCCGCCAGTAGTAAAGAAGTCTTTTTTTGTTATTTTTATTGTGAGATTTTAGTGTTGGCTGATCGGGGGGTGAACAATGCTAGTGGATGTATGAGTAGTATGGGAGCCTGGGTTCACCATTTCTAACCCAGAATCACAGTTCATTAGGTTTCATTTTTGCAATATGTGAGACTATAAGAACTACACACTTCACCCAGTGAAATCAAACGCAAACAGAATACGTAGCGATGTGGCGACTTCCGCTAGGACCTTCCTCTTGTCCCCGCATGCAAGAAATCAATATTAAAAAAAAAAAAAAAACAAAGCAAAACCCAGAAGATGGTCAGAGACGGAAGATGACAATAAAATGGAGACCGAATAATAATATTATAATACGCAAATATTCTTAAAAGCAATGACATGTTAATTTATATGTATCTTAAAAAATGAATTGTTTTATGTTGTGATTTTTGGCATGTTTACTCATTTTTACTCAGGATTTCTGGTATCCTGAAGAAGTCACACAACCAGCGACAAAACGCTTTGGGTGGATACTAGCAAAGTCGTTGCTATATGCTTACAAGAATTATTCTTAACCCCTTAAGGACACATGACGGAAATATTCCGTCATGATTCCCTTTTATTCCAGAAGTTGTGTCTTTAAGGGATTAAAGGCACTCTCCAGTCAAGCCTTTTTACTCACCTGGTTCCAGCGCCGGGAGCCTCGTGAAGCCGCGCCCCCTATTTTGTCAAAATGACGAAATAGGCAGGCGCGAGCAGTGAGCAATCAGACGCTTCCATTTCGCAGTGTTCGCGGCCGCGAGCTGAGCTGACTGACAGCTCAGCTCGCGGTCTTTGCCCGCCCCCTCTCCTCTCTGACAGGCTGGAGAGAGAAGGCGCGTACAAAGTTTTAATACGTCTGACGTGTACAGGGCCTTTTTAGGGCCCTACATGATAGGAAGTCAGCTCTGACTAACAGGCATCCATCCCTATCATCCCCAGCATGGCGCTACATCCAGCTCTGACTAACAGGCATCCATCCCTATCATCCCCAGCATGGCGCTACGCCCAGCACTGACTAACAGGCATCCATCCCTATCATCCCCAGCATGGCGCTACGCCCAGCACTGACTAACAGGCATCCATCCCTATCATCCCCAGCATGGCGCTACACCCAGCTCTGACAGCACAGACATCCATCCCTATCATCCCCAGCATGGCGCTACACCCAGCTCTGACTAACAGGCATCCATCCCTATCATCCCCAGCATGGCGCTACGCCCAGCACTGACTAACAGGCATCCATCCCTATCATCCCCAGCATGGCGCTACACCCAGCTTTGACTAACAGGCATCCATCCCTATCATCCCCAGCATGGTGCTACATCCAGCTCTGACTAACAGGCATCCATCCCTATCATCCCCAGCATGGCGCTACGCCCAGCACTGACTAACAGGCATCCATCCCTATCATCCCCAGCATGGCGCTACGCCCGGCACTGACTAACAGGCATCCATCCTTATCATCCCCAGCATGGCGCTACACCCAGCTCTGACTAACAGACATCCATCCCTATCATCCCCAGCATGGCGCTACGCCCAGCACTGACTAACAGACATCCATCCCTATCATCCCCAGCATGGCGCTACACCCAGCTCTGACTAACAGACATCCATCCCTATCATCCCCAGCATGGCGCTACATCCAGCTCTGATTAACAGGCATCCATCCCTATCATCCCCAGCATGGCGCTACATCCAGCTCTGACTAACAGGCATTCATCCCTATCATCCCCAGCATGGCACTACACCCAGCTCTGACTAACAGGCATCCATCCCTATCATCCCCAGCATGGCGCTACACCCAGCTCTGACTAACAGACATCCATCCCTATCATCCCCAGCATGGCGCTACATCCAGCTCTGATTAACAGGCATCCATCCCTATCATCCCCAGCATGGCGCTACATCCAGCTCTGACTAACAGGCATCCATCCCTATCATCCCCAGCATGGCACTACACCCAGCTCTGACTAACAGGCATCCATCCCTATCATCCCCAGCATGGCGCTACATCCAGCTCTGACTAACAGGCATCCATCCCTATCATCCCCAGCATGGCGCTACGCCCGGCACTGACTAACAGGCATCCATCCTTATCATCCCCAGCATGGCGCTACACCCAGCTCTGACTAACAGACATCCATCCCTATCATCCCCAGCATGGCGCTACGCCCAGCACTGACTAACAGACATCCATCCCTATCATCCCCAGCATGGCGCTACACCCAGCTCTGACTAACAGACATCCATCCCTATCATCCCCAGCATGGCGCTACATCCAGCTCTGATTAACAGGCATCCATCCCTATCATCCCCAGCATGGCGCTACATCCAGCTCTGACTAACAGGCATCCATCCCTATCATCCCCAGCATGGCGCTACACCCAGCTCTGACTAACAGGCATCCATCCCTATCATCCCCAGCATGGCGCTACATCCAGCTCTGACTAACAGGCATCCATCCCTATCATCCCCAGCATGGCACTACACCCAGCTCTGACTAACAGGCATCCATCCCTATCATCCCCAGCATGGCGCTACACCCAGCTCTGACTAACAGACATCCATCCCTATCATCCCCAGCATGGCGCTACATCCAGCTCTGATTAACAGGCATCCATCCCTATCATCCCCAGCATGGCGCTACATCCAGCTCTGACTAACAGGCATCCATCCCTATCATCCCCAGCATGGCACTACACCCAGCTCTGACTAACAGGCATCCATCCCTATCATCCCCAGCATGGCGCTACATCCAGCTCTGACTAACAGGCATCCATCCCTATCATCCCCAGCATGGCGCTACACCCAGCTCTGACTAACAGACATCCATCCCTATCATCCCCAGCATGGCGCTACATCCAGCTCTGACTAACAGGCATCCATCCCTATCATCCCCAGCATGGCGCTACACCCAGCTCTGACTAACAGACATCCATCCCTATCATCCCCAGCATGGCGCTACACCCAGCTCTGACTAACAGGCATCCGTCCCTATCATCCCCTGCACAGTGACAAACACACACTAATAGACATCCATTCCCATAATCCTTGGCATTGTGCTATATTTTGAGACATTCATCGTTATAATATAAATTTTATGCTGTAATAACATGATCCTCGTGATTTACCAGTTTTAACGTGATATTCTGTAGACAGAATGTGTTGGATTTCAATAGGAAGAATTGTCTGAATCTTGTAGACCTCTCCTAAAATGAGAAAAACACATATTTAACGATTACTCCTATTATCTACAGCCATCCGAAGTTAGACAATCCACACGTATATAAAAGCAGAGTGACTACACAGCGCATTAACTTTTAATATCCGATGTTCCTTCCTTTTCAAAATGCCGAATTGCACTCTGTCAGTGTTCCTGGGATACGTCTTCATCGAGGCATTGATTGCATTAGCAGAGCAGAAACCATTTCCAAATGTCCTGGCTTTTGAGTTGTATCAATGCTATTGGCCAGCGCTGTGCTCAAGCGAATAATATCCAGCACAGTATAGATGAATTGTGTTAATAACTGAACGGTCTAGCGGTCTTTTCTTAATCACGCTGGACGAAAATCGTTCTCAAGAGCGTCTTTGAAGCACTTCATAACTGTGTAAAACTGCGCCCTGTTTGTGGGTCAGGGAGACTTTCAATAAAGGTTGGAGCTTTGATATAAACTGTATATTCCATAAATCTCCCAACAGAAGTGCAGATTACATATAGTTTGTTTTACACTTCAAAGTTTCTTAAAGCTGAAATAATGTTCCCAATCTGTCTTCTCTCCTTACATTATTAGATCTGCATTCAGATAGATCCGTTTATAAATGGAAATATCCATGAATCGCATGGAACAAGCGGATAAACAAAAAGTTTACAATAGCGGAGAAAAAGGACTTTTTAATATTCAGACTCATCTTGGGGTCCGACTGCTCGCCCCATAACATTGGACTTGTGTATAGATTACAATGTCACAGTCAGAAGTTTGTTTAGGCTGTGATGTTCGAGGGGGGTCTAATTGCAGGTTCTAAAGGTTAGTTTTATGATTAAATATTAGTCGGTCTGTGAAACCAACGGTCTAGAGAAAGAAGTGAGTGGTAACTCCGTGAGAAGCTATAAAACTCCTCTGGGCCCCATCTGTACTCCGAGGCCTTAATCTTCTCAATTCTCACTACTCTCCAGATCAGAATTGATAATTAGAGGTTGTACCTCACTGAAGTTGGCCCGTCAATAGAACTGACGTCCCGTTGTGTGCCCATCTTGATTAGCCGTCTCGACTTTCAGATTTGTATAAAGAGTCGAAATCTCTTAACCCCCATCACCCTCAACTGTTCTAATTTTTTAAGCTCCTTCCAAATTTCCAGCCCCTATCCCGCTACCACTGCTTAGTGTCCTGCTTGTAAACCTCCCTTTGTTGGCTGAATGGCAATTATTTGGCTCAGGCGACTGGGGACTGTTCATGTAATGTACACTTCTGTGCGCTGGTTGATCGTACACATTGATTTGGTTTACTGGGATACATTGTAAATATGGAAACCGGAGGCTTCTCCTTTAAAACAAATATCTCAAAGTAATTCAAACCTAAAAATAGGATATTTCACATAAAGTTTCTACAACTGCATTATTAGTTTGAACAATCCCCTTGTGGTCATATTATTTTTACATTAACATTGAAAGTCCCTATTTGGATGAATTAAATTGATTAATATCTTACTTCCCATTTTTTATCCCCATCATTTCAAGGAGTGAGGGCCTCGTTTTTGCTCCTTTAACAGCCCATTATACATTATGCTGTCAGCCTTGCTTAGTGATAGAGCTGTTCGAATGGTCAATGCCCGATCAGACATACTTTGTGTCCCGTTATCCGATCTCTGGATTCCTTTTATAACTTTTGGTGTAAACAGGGGATGGGGAGAAGCATATGAATCGCATTGAGAAGATATTTTGTCTTCTACATCAATCCTCCTCATTGTTCTCACAGTTCTGTTCTATTGTAAAACTAGAATATATATATATATTACAAAAAGGTACTTTGACACTTATATTAAAGTGCTTTAGTGATTAAAGTGCAATAATATAATAATAGAAATATTGATGGAATCATTGATTTCCTCAATAAAATCCTCAACAGATATCAAAGTATAAAAACAGGGGTTGTCCTGTCAGAGAAGAAAATGGCACAACATAGTTTAAAACTGTGTAACTGAATTTAATGAAGATATTTGCCAAATGGCCACTCACAATTTGTAAAGAATAAAAGAGCCTTCAGTATAGTGGATGAAGGTCTCTTCACAGTCTGGAGCTTGATGTATCTTGAGATACGGTGCAATCCAATGAAATATCAATCAATTAAAGTGTCCAATGCAGATTTATTGACTTACATCAAGGTCTATATTAGCAGATGATGTATGTCCCAAATCTATCCCAAAATCTTTATATCCATTTCGGTAACAGATTTATTTTAGTACCACAGCATAGCCATTTAAAGTGTAAGGTCTCTTGCCAATGCTAAGGCCATTTTTTAAAGTTTATTTTTAAGCTGCTTAGTTCCAGTCTGTCCTAGAGTTTCATAGCATTTACCAGCTGGTCCAGGGATGGCTTAAATGGGTAGCATTGGACATGGCTTCTACTGCCTATGTTTGGGAGTCTTTCCGACACTGTTCCTGTGGACTTTTTTGGGAGGCCTTCACTTCTCTTCCATTATTTTCTCTTCCACCCAGTTTGTCTTTGAGTATTTTTCTTCACCTGATTGTCCAGTGCTTAACAACCCTGGATGGTCTCCAAACTGCCATTTAGTCGATATATTTAACGATATTGGCTACATTTAATTAGTAAAGTGTTGCGTTAATCCAACTCATGGTATAATATAATATGCTCATACCTTTGTGTGCTTCCTTTGGTTTGAAAGGAAGTTTTTGTTGCTGTTCTGCACATGGTAAAAACACAGTAATTTAACCGCCATTAGCAATCTGCTTCCAGGTGGAAATGGCTGGATAAATAGATGGAGTCTTGTGTTATTTGTCTTGTAGTGTTTTATTTATCTTTTATAAAGTTGGATCGTTCCCGCCATGCATATTAAGCAAGTTAGCTTACCTTACACATTCGTGTACATGGACATTGTCAGAGGTCTTTCAGTGTGAACGAAGAATTGGAAATTAGAATTCACCAAATAAATTCCTTTTCCTTGGCTGTCGTGTGTCTGCCTCGGTGTGGAGAATGTTCTGGATGCTCTCAGTCAGTGGATCCTGTACCTGACATTATTGGATTTAAGAATATGGAGGTGGTTTCTCACTAATCTATAGCTTCATGTTTTTCTGGCTGAGGGATTGGTAGAAGGTCTCACTTGTGGTTAATGTCTCGTCTTTTGAAAGTGGGCAGTTGGCATGTTAGATTACCCACCTCAGAGAGGTCTCTCAGTACATATTATATAACTACATTCACACCATAAAGGTTTCTCTTCAGATTAACCCCCCCCGCCCCCCTGTTTGTTTGAACCATTTGATGACTGTAGTATATTGTTTCCCACATACAATTGTCATTATTGCTTCTTATTGCACAGCTTGCCCCAGCAATGAATCTACAGCCTAACTTTAGCCTAACCCAACCGTGATGGACCGATATACCGTGCATAGATAAAGAGGGGGGATGAAACTCCCATCCCTCGTATGAGACTCCCGAACCAGCTGTGTGGAGCTTGGTGATGTAGAAATACTGGGGGCTCTGACAGTGTTGTAGTCCACCATCATATATCCTGAATGTTTTTTATGGAAAAGATATTAGCTTGTGAAGGTGTAAAGAAAACAGAAAAACAGCAGGATCCTGTCTTTGTTTTGAGCCAAACCTGTGATAATTTGATTTTTCCAGCTGGTTGTGTCTTCAATGAAGGACACATCTATTTCCATTACATGACAAGCAATTCCCGAGGCTCGGCATTGGCAGTGGGCATGGGGCAGCCTTGGAAGCTGTGATTATCTGCTCGGGATGTTTTATGGAATTGATAGCTGACTGATACTTTGTCTGCTTTCCCGGAGCTTCTGCAATCATCAAAAGCACTTTGTGTTTAGTTTAAGATATAATGGACTTTCAGCACACTGAGCAGTGACTTCAAAGCTGAATTCTGGAAGTTTGGTTTATGTTCTAACAAGTATTATTTTGTACAAAACGTAATCAGGACCTCGAGCATCCAGACAGCAATTACTGTAATTTTTCTGTAGGATTCTCAGATTCTGTGACCTGCAATAACAGCTTCTGTTTATCTGTGACCGTTTTAGTTTGTTGCCTTGCTTGGGCTGTGAAAAATCTTCCATTTTCTGATTAATTGGAATAATCTCCTGCGTCGCTAGTATTTCTTACATGTAGCGTGTATTGTCGCATTGTTTACATGGATATGAAGGAACCAGGATCTTTAATCAGAGATGACTTTGAAAGCTTTCGATGACACCTAAAAAAATGTACCTCTGGCCAAAGCCGTCCTGTCCCTCTTTTCTTAGAGTGTTATCTTTTCTTAGCTTTAGCTATAATAAATGCACGTTCTGTGTTTAAATTACTCCTATAAAGGGTTGTCAGTAGGTTATGAAGTCCCTTAACGTGTTCCTGAATGGCTCTCTCCCTGGTCACACTCCTAACATGAGTCTATCATTCTGGCCATTTCAATTGTTAATAGTATGCTTTAGGTTACACTGTACATAATTTTGTTAACCAAATAAAAAAATGTACAGGGAGAACCTATATGTTCTATATTCTATATGGATAGGATATGTATCACTACTACCTTTAGGCTAAGGTACAGAGCGAGAGGGAGAGAGGGACAAAAGTGTCTGTGAAATACTCTAAATGATGAATGAAATGTCTATGTGGAATCCGAGACTATGGAGTTGGGACACAAAATGTTAGACCGACTACTTACCGTATATGGATTATAAGTCTATTACAATTGCTATATTGCAATTTTCTGCCTATTTACTGTATATGTCGACATTTTAAGCATAAAAAAAAGTCTAAAAATTTAGGGTTCGAATAATACGCCGAACCTAAAGTTGTTGATACGTGACCAAGATGAAAATAATGCTCTATAATGCGCTTTTCTAATACTTCTTTATCACTTTTAACTACTTTTACTTTTTTTAGAAGTAGAATTTCTGGAGTGCTTACGATCACGGTTATCGCTCAATTAAGTACACTAAGGAGCCATTATTTACTCGTTATATACACATTTCAAAAGAACTAGCAGGTGACATTTGCTTATGGCAAAGATAGTAAACTACACTAAAAATGTTTTGTTAGTTTAAGTTTAAACTATGACCAGGATACAGTGAGTAAATAAAATTATAATTTATCATTTTAAATGAAACGGGACAATTTGTTGATTTTTTTTTGCTGCCAATTCTAGGACCCAATCGTAAGTGTGTGAGTCCGCAGACCTTGCCTATGTCCAAATTTTAAATGTGCGAGTCCGTAGGCCCAGTCTAGGTCCAAGTTGTAAGTGTGCGAGTCTGCAGGCCTAGCCTAACTCCAAGTTGTAAGTGTGCGAGCCTGCAGGCCTTGCCTAGGTCCGAGTAGTAAGTGCGCAAGTTCGTAGGCCTAGCCTAGCTCCAAGTTGTAAATGTGTGAGTCCGTAGACGTAGCCTAGATCGAAGTAACACATCATTTAGTTGGTTGTCATACCAGGCAAATATAGGCCTAAATCTGTAGAACACCTTGACTTTTTGGGCGTCGACTTATACCTTTGCATATACGGTACAATTATTTGGAGTCTGACACCAGGAGGAGTATAATGAAGGGGTTCTGCAAAGTTTATTTTAAAAGAGTAGACCGTAACTTACAAGTACAAATGAAGAATGTGACTCTGTGTCATGCTGGTTAAATAGTTGTTTAGGATGAAAAAAAGACTAAAGTCCATCAAGTTCCACCCTGGTCCAGAAAGGTTAAGATCCATTGCCCTAATGCCTCATCTCCAGCTATTAATGCTTCTGGCAGTGGCAGGGAAACAGTGGGTGCAGTCTCTTGAACAAAACACAGTTGCTATTTCTGAGAGTGACACTTGGTGGTGCTGACGCCATGCTCACACACAGAGATAGTGATGTTTTTTTAATGCACAGTGTGTTTCCCGTTTAGTAGACGAGCACTTAAAACACTCCGCCTGTATCTGTGGCATGACATTAACCCTCTGCCATACGCTTTGTTTTAAAGTGTAGCTGTCACGTATACACAAACCTGTGTACTAATGAAATTGTGTTAAAATTCATCCATTGTGTTGGCTAATATATAGATTTTTTGAAAATGTATGGTAAAGATGTCCCATGGACCTGTGAATGAATTCTAGGTAAAGAGTGCTACGCCGACACCCAAGTGGTCATGGTGTTTGAAGTAACTCATTAATGCATTATGTCCAACTGCTCACAACTCACTCCATAAAGGATGGCTCTGTCCTGAAGATGGCCAATTTCAACTATGAACTCAAATGGTATTCTGTCTGTGCCCTTGACAGGGGAACCTGTTAGACATAGTCATGGTTGACCTAGAGTAAGCCATTCGGAGGACTGTTTTATGTGCATTTCAAAAATAAAAGCAAGCCCTTGCTCTGCCCTAGAAATGAGCAGGTGCCGCAAAATGTGCTGCAGAAGGTGCTGCAAAATGTGAATTAGCTCAAATTGCATTCTGGGTGTTTTTATTATGATTATTGACGTCTAAGGAAAATACAAGTTCATATTCCATGTTTACAGAGCTGTTAACGACTGGCAATGATGTTCATGCAACCACAATCCCACCGCTGGGATACTTTTTGACAAAACATTGACCTATTTCAGTTCAGTTAAAAACTTTTGTTGAATGCTTACGTTTTGGAGGTCTAAATCTGGCCAAACTTGGAAATTTCAGCACCTCAAAGGACTTTTTTTATAAAATGATCAATACCCCAAATTATTTCTGATTGTTAGTGCATGTTTCAACGAGCACCACCAACACCGCCGCTAATATGATATGACATGTACAGGCAGCATTGAATAATGGTGCCTCATTAATCAACCAATTAAAGGACAGATAAGCACGGTAACTAAAATGTAACGCAGCACAATCTGTAACATAATAAATTGCAGAATACCTGACCTGTTCTTTACAGGTCCTGTACAGTAAAACGACACATGCTGGGAATGCATTAAGAACATGATGGGTTAATGACGCACCTGTCAGCTGGTCGAATCATCGTTGCGTTCGGCTGTCCATAACCATCAACATGTGATGTAATCAAAGCTCTCAAAGGCGGCAGTCTTTTAATTTCTTTAATCTTGAAATGTCAGACTTTCAAGTTCAGTATCGTGAGATTAAAGGGTGGGCATGCAGATCAATCTGACTTTACAATATCTGTGTACCCAGGTGTAAAGATATATTAACTGAGGATTACTCTGCCATGTTACAGTGCTGCTACCCACCCCATGCGTGTCTTAATGAGGGTTAAATACTGAGTGCTGTTGCTGCCGCTCAAGAGTAGATGGAGTTTGAACGAATTCCTTTTTTTGTAGAGGCTTACACCTCAATGAACATTATGGAGGTTGGGTACATGCTTGTGGTTTGGGGATACAATGTATCATTTTTTATTCAGAACATCTGTGGCGAAACCAACTTCGCCACTGTGAACTGGAGAAGCCTGGTTGCTAGCCTCCTGCCCTGCGACTATGGCCCCTGGACATATTGCACTGTAAAAACTATATTTGGGCATGTAATAATTTATATTACTGCTACTGGGCCTTTAAGGGCCATCCGTGGACCTATTGGGACTTTTTGGGATATGTGAAATGTCTGTGTGTTATGTGTAAAATGTGACTTTATGTATTTTAAAGTGTTTTATGTCGTTTTGCAACCATGTGGTTAATGGAGTCTGCCTCTAGTCCTGGATAATTGGATTACTTCTCCAATTAACTCCAGGGCAGAAGGGAGGAAACCAGGGTGCATTGTGGGGATGTTTTTCTGCCAGCCAGGAGGGACAAAATATACTTTTAGTAACTTTTGAACCCCTGGTCGGATTCATGCCATTTTTTAATATGTTGTTCCCCTGAATGGATTGATTGTGGATATGTATTTTTATGTGAATGTGATGTATGGTTTTAAAGTTATGAAAGTTGTGTAAAAGTATATTTTACACTGTATGCATAATGGGATTATGTGTCACACTAAGGGGAGGGGATGTGTGGGAGGTAACATCTATGTCATTGGTTATTTCATGCCTCCCCCTGGGTGTGGCCTGTATGTGTGAGATGGAAATAAAAGCCGGGCTGGATGAGCCAGTCCAGAGTTCCTGCTTAACCCTGAAGCTGGAGTGTGTCTCTTTCTTGGGGGGAAAGGGGACTGTATGCCGACTGCCAGGAGTGTAAGCTGTTCGTATTGCTTTTCCTGTTCGGCTGCTTCCAGGGTTCGTGTGTCTGCTGTTCGAGAGTTGGTGAATTCGTGCAGTTTGGGAGTTCGGGAAGTTGGTGCTTATAGTAGCTGCTGGTCTATCTAAAGGGGATTATCGCCTAAACTGGGTTTTATCCTCTTGTAAGTGAAACGGTACGTTACAACATCTTAAGATGAGCAATCACCTTCTTAGATGTCTCAAAGGAAATGTTATGGAAGCATTAGCTGGAGTGAGTTGTAGAGAGATAAGTAGAAGCAAACTTCCCTCCATTGTACAGCAGGCAATCAGCACAACCATCTAGACCCCCCTATCTGTCACCAGCTGATTGCTGAGAATTATGGGGCATTTTATATTTGCACTGAATGCCAGGCCGTGCCAGAAGACCCTTTTAGCTTTTATACATTATAGTATGACAGCTTCCTTTATAAATAAATATAACACCTTTCTGTTTCATTACCAAAGTATTTCTTTACTTCATTTTCTTTTTCTTAAACTTTGACTCTGTAATATAAGTGTATATATTCTTGAAAATGCAAGTTTCCTGTCTGAAGCTATGTGTTGTGTGTTGGCAGAGAGGTGAAACCTTGCGCTAAAATCAAGTGGAAAAGATATATGTTCATCTCAGAAACCCTTAGTCTGGAATGGAGAGCTATCTATCTTGGCATCTATAAATTGCTATAAAGACAGCTAGAATTTGCTATTTTGGGTGAAAGGCAAAGCAAGGTTATTCAGTTGAGAGTCCTGGCGTCCTTGTGCGATAGATTCTCTCAGTGGCTTTATACAACTTCTAATAAAATAGAAAAAAGAGGCGCAGCGCTAACAAATGTCACTTTCCATCTGGACCTCATCAAGATTGTTATTCCTTGGGGACAAACAAGTTTCCAGCATCACGGATACTTATTCAGGGAATGACATTCAGCCTGCATCTTAACCGTTCAATTGCTCTTTGAGCTCCGTGTTTCGTTTTCATGTCACACACTAATTTGATGGTCCTGCTTCGGCTCATTAGAAGGGGCATTGGACAAAGAGTTTCCGTAGAGGTGAAAGTGTAATGAAAAAAAGCAGGGGGGTGGAGTGGCGGAAGCAGGACGTAACCTGTCCAATAATTCATCTTGTTTACTTGGCCATGCCTGTTCCCTAAACCTCTTACAGGAATGAGTGGAACACGAGAACACGAACTAAAATCTAAATACAGCCTATAGACATTTTATTGAAATCCTGCCTTTATAATCTACCCATTCATAGTATCTATAAACACACATGTATCTGATAGATTACATATTACTCTTTTTATAAATGCATTGGAGCACTGGAGGGGGCTCGGTGTTGGACAATCATTATGATGTTTTAATCTCAACATGTTGTTGGATTTGGTGGAATTCGGTATAAATGCCATTGGACCAGGACATGCCTTGAATTATTACAGTATTTAAAGTTGTGCAGGTTGTCACTGATGTGATGGAGCACGTGATATCAGCCAGCCTATCAGAACGTAGAATCCCAGCGTATGTGTAGGGATGAAGAAATGAATACACATTTAATCTATTCAGTGAACAGCGTTTCAGCGTGTGTGAATGGTCGCATTAGGCAAGCAGCACTGATCACGGTATTGTATTTGTGGAATACAATAGAAGACTCAGACCCTGTCTCACTGCTCACAGAGATGTGATGCCATGTGTAGTGTGTGTTTAATATTAATATAATCTTTTGTGATATATAATATTTTGAGAATATATAACTTTATTTTTAGAAACTATTAATCATTAACTTTTTGCAATAATTCCTCAAATATATATATTTGTGTTTTCCCCATTAAAACATTTGTGATACTCCTATCACAATTAAGGAGAGTTAACAATGCAACTGCAGATTTTAATTTGGAAAATAGACGAGTTTGAGAAGTTCGCTTACCTCCTCAATCGTTCCTTGCTTTATTAATAAATCCACGTGTTAAATTCCGAGGAATGCCGTAGGATTAGTAACTTTAAGATTTTCCGTACTGTTCTTGGTGGCTGACTCACTGCACGGTAAGGCCTGTGGAACGGACCAGGCCTTAGGAAATTGTTTGTGTACATTTGTGATCATTATTTTTGCTTATTAGATTTTTTTTAATGGAAAACAAATCATCAATATAATTACCCCCTTCGACACAATCAGACTTCCTGAAACTGAATGTCTGCTGATTGCTTTCTTGTAGACTATTTACATGTTAGCGGAGTCCGTATCTGATACTTCTCCATTCTTGTTTGTTTGGCTAACCATGCTAACATAATTATCTTGACTGAACAACAAAGAAAGCTGAGAATAATAACACTTTGGCTTTTTATAGACACTTTCAACAGCTTTAAAATTTAGATAAATGCTGCAAAATATTCTTAAATGTGATTACTATGGGCAGTTAAACTGTTTCTCATCTCTGTGTTGATCTTCTACTGCACATTTACAGACACTGTGTCGGAGCCGTGGCTGTGCGTTGGTTTAGCCCATGGTATGTTGTTCCCATACTGCAAGCGTGGTAGTTGGTCATTGGCCACTGATCAGGATATGGCAATCACTAAATTAATTACTTTGGAGACAATCCAAGGACATGCGTGTCAAATAACTGCTTTACACATGTCCATGCAGTACTATGGGCGGTCATCGTCCAGTAGTGACTTTTCAACCAGGATATATCCGAGATCTATAAACCCTGTTTCATAGCCTTATGGGAAAATATAGTTGTTGTAATGACAAGTAACAACAATGAGCACCCGACATAACATGTAAATTACCCACTTTGTATCTCAGGTTCCCATGCTCAAGGCTGTTTCACTGCTCTCTCCATTTAATGGGAAACCTGAGGCGGTCACGGGGGAATGTCCAATGGCTGGTAACATTGGGCCGTCCTCACCATGGTCTGCGAAGAACTGGCTGGAAAGCAGAAGTTCTTCTTCTTGTTGTTGTGAATGTGACTTCTCTCCTGCCATGCCTCCTATTGCTCCCACCATATTCCTATGGTCCTCACCACCTCGTGATTTGCTTCTTTTTAATGTGATACAATGTGGCAGAAGCACAACCTGTCCGTGAATTGGCTGTCTTTACATTGTGTGTGTTTTACCCATTCTTTCGTCCCTACTTTGTACCAATATATGTTTTCACTGTGTTGGCATTTCATTAAAATTCCAACACAGTCAATTTGAGAGTTCAATCTATCTCTCTGAAATACTAAATTTGCAATGAGGGGATAAGTATGACAGCGCCACAATACATTTAAAATTTGTTTTGAATTCACCTTGAAATCTCACTTTGAATAACCCCGTGTATTTTTATGGTCATAATTTTTACTAATCAGCAGCGGGTTAAATATAAGGTTAAAATAAATGAGCTGGAGTGGCTATTTTTTATTTTTAACTCGGATTACGGGTAAATTTTCCTAATGTAAACCAAGCAGCCCTCTTTAAATCAAATCACTGCTGTTCTTTTTAGTAAAAGAATAATAGCATATACCGCTGATGTTGGCCCTTGGGAAGGTTTCATGCACCCTTTTCCCATACTTTGTGTGTGATCGCAGGACGTACTTCACGAAATCGGGTCATTTCTAGTCATTTATCTCCGTGGCAGGAAGAGAAGACATAGGAAATGTTACATGCTCTTTCTGTCACTTTATTTGATTAATAGGTTCTAAACATAGCGATTTTACTGATGTCACTGTATAAATATGTACATAAAGAATGGTTTGCTGTACACGTGACACTTTTTACCTGTTGCGTATTAGAGGTACGAGCAGTGTGCGGCGATACTAAATGCTGTAATCATTCTCGGAATTGTCTTGCGTTCCATATTCGCTCCAACTCCCCGTACAGAAAGTTCTGATATTTTAAGATATCTGCGATCCTGAGCATATCTCAATGAATGCACAGTTATTGCTTTTCTTATTCCTCGAAGACAGTGTGGTGTGGGGACACGTTACACGTGCGTTGTGCCTAACAGCGTAATATCTCTAGGTTAACCTGGATTATGCTTTAAGATTTAACTGTAATAAACGCATTTTTACACAAATAAAAAAGGTGCATCCTTTGTTGTATATTTGCAGAGGTTCGTGCAGTCGACCAGAGTAGATAATGAACGCCAACAATGGCAGACCGCAAATACAATCATCCAGGATTGCCGATCGAAGGTTGTGTGAGCTCCTAATGTGCTAGTCATGAGCGTTATGCATTCTGGGATTGAACAGCGAGCATTGTGGGAAGTTATGGCGTGTGCCATTACTTGCTGGTGTGTTTGCAGACATGTTGGATAAAATAAATGGTGTTATTTATAAAAGTAAGGTTTCTCCTTCTGCACATTTTGTTCGGGCAGATCCCCTTTAGAATCCATTGTCACCCCATAGAATATTTAAATACTTATCCCTCGGTTTAAGGCTGCAAAGCATCATGGGACACGCAAATCCCAAACATGTGGACCGCCAAGTTTAGGATTTGTTGTCACCCTTCCATCTTTGGCTTAGTGGCAGTCATAAAATATTAAAACATACCGGTTGTGGCAAACCTAGCCACTTCTGAACTATATTCATTGCAGGTTGTCCGTAGGCTGAATGTATAACGTGTCGCGTTGACTGTATGTGTATTGTACTGTGACCGTTCGCATGCTGGCAGCCGTATGCCGCCAGCATACAAAGCATTCGTACGACGAAACACGGCTATCCTGGCCGTTCGCCGTACGAATGTGGACTCCCCAGGTAGACCACACATTCACAGGTCGTGTGGCACCAATTAACCGATTGCAACATTGTTGCAATCGGTAATTAAGGGTTCTTCTAGGTGGCCGTCGTTCGACTACCGACCATGCGGCGGTCGGCCATCTTGGATCCTTTGTCTCTGCAGCGGTGTTCGGTCGTCGAGAGCCTGGAACTGAAAACGGCTACTCAGTGATCCGAACACCGCTAGACTTCCAGAGCGTTCGGGAGTACCGCGTTCGGTACATTATGTGTCCCGTACTTATTCGGTACTTTTAAACTCACCTTGATGTTTAAATGTATTATGTGCGGCGTTCGGTCAATTCAGCTGGGATCGGAGCGGTATTCTCACAAAGTGTGCGCCCCGACCCCAGCTATCTACCGAACGTTCGGTTATTCTAAAGTACCGAATATTACGGGAATTATGTATTTTAATGTCAATTGTCGGTTTTGCTGCACGAGGGGATAATCCACTTAATCGTCCATTTTAGTGGGAGTATCCTTCTCGTGCAGCGATGCCTGTTGGGAAAGTCACAATGCATGTTGGGAGAAATCCCCTGGAATATCTGTATGGAAACCCCTTGCATGGGGAACTGCATAAATACGCTGTTTGTGAATAAACCGAGTTAGTTGACTCCCAAACTGTGTTTCGTCCGGTTATTGGGAGGATTGGGGATATTGCCTTGCTTTCTACTCTGACTGTGGATTTCCTGAAGATACCAACGGATATCGTGGACTAATATACTGCATTCCGTTACAATTGGTGGCAAGCGACGGGATCCGAACCTTACAGCCGAAAAGCAGCGTTCGTGTAAACTGGAACTACCGAACAAGGAAAGCAAGGGCAATTCGTATGGAGATTGATTATACCATACTGAAACGACAGACTTTAAAAGAACTATTGGAAGCCAGGGGTAAGATAGCCAGCAACAAATCTAAGGCTGTGCTGATCGCAGAACTGATGGAGGGAGACCAAGCCCGCAGCGCTACACCCCCACCAGCCATGGAAGAGACCCCATTCCAAAAAGAGCTACGAACCAGGTTGGCGTTCCTACCACAACCATTACCGCTGGAAATAATGACCGTGATGATATCGGATGTACAGGATTATCTGATGGCAACCAGCACACCAGCAACCCCGCCTAGGGCAGAGTCTGTTACTGCCTCCACCTACGGACAGGTAAAGCCCAAAGTCCCACATCACGCATTTAAAGCGTTTTGTGAAGAAAAGGACAAAATTGATGGATATTTGCAGGATTTTGAGCGGCTGTGCGATTTGCACGATTTGGAACCCGCCACATGGGTGCCGCTGCTGGCAGGCAAATTATCGGGTAGGGCAGCTGAAGCCTACCGTGCTGTACCCCGAGAGGACAGCAAAGATTACCCTAAGGTAAAGAGGGCGATCTTAGAGAGGTATGCTATTACCCCAGAGGCGTACCGGCGGAAATTCCGGGGCTTGCGCAAGCCTGAGAAAGATTCACATGCAGAATGGGCGCACAAGCTGGACCAAGCATCACTAGGCTGGATACAGGCCAGCAACGCTACAAACATGGAGGAGTTGAGGCAGTTAATGCTGCTGGAACAGTTTTTTAATGGTTTGTCCCCGGAAGCACAAGAATGGGTGAGGGACCGTAAACCACTCACCCTACCCGAAGCCGCTAAATTGGCGGATCAGCATTTTGATGCCAGGAGGCATCACGGTGCCCAAAATAAGACTCTCCCTCGGATTACAGGGCCACCCAATAATTTTATCCCTACCAGCCCCACCGTACCCCTGCACCGGCCAGCACTGAATACTCCACCACCCCCCTCCCGATACAACGGCCGGGCTAACATTCAGTGTCACACATGCAAACAGTGGGGGCACATTTCTCGAGAGTGCACCCAAAACAGGAGCCGGCAAGCTTGGAATCAAGTGCGACAAAATTTGGCACCCAGGGCTGCTGCGCACCATTACCAGGTAGCCCCCGCCACCCAAGAATTGCTGAGTGCTCAAATTGAGGAGCCTCTAGGGGTGCTGCATGAGGTAATGTCGGTCCGGGCCACCGACAACCGACAACATCACCGGCAGCTAGTAACCCTGGAGGGGAAGGAGGTACAAGGGCTCCGGGATTCGGGAGCCACTCTAACTTTGGTTGCACCACATTTGGTACCAGGCGCAACCCACACTGGCGGCTCAGTGGCAGTACGGGTGGCAGGGGGAGCAGTATACCGGCTACCTACTGCCAAGGTTCATTTGGATTGGGGTGTGGGAGAGGGAACTGTGGAAGTGGGGCTGATGCAGAATTTACCTGCAGATGTTGTGCTGGGGAATGACTTGGGCCAAATGACTTCCGCTTTTATTCCCCAGGCTCCGTACCAGGAGGCACACCCCGTAACCACCCGACAACAGGCTCGCACCACGGCTACACCGATACACTCTGAGGCTCAGGTAAGAGACCCTGTTCCCCAACTGACCCCCATGTCCTGGGATACCCCGACGACTTTTGCGACCGAAGTCCAGACCGATCCCACCCTCCAAGTATATAGGGACAGGGCACAAACAGACCAAGCAGGGCTAGAGGGGGAGCGGTTCATCTGGGAGAAAGAGTTGCTATACCGTGTCACGGCAAAAGATGTGGGGGGGTCTGTCACCTTAACTAATAAACAGCTAGTGGTACCCCAGAAATATAGACAGGAGCTGCTGAGAATTGCGCATGACATTCCCTTGTCAGGACACCTAGGGATGACCCGTACCCGATACCGTTTGACCCATGCCTTCTTCTGGCCCGGGATCTCTCAGGATGTGCGCCAATATTGCACCTCCTGCGACGTCTGCCAGCGTGTAGGTAAACGAGGGGATCGCCACAAGGCCAGGCTATGTCCCCTACCCATCATTGCAGAACCCTTCAGCCGAGTAGCGGTGGATATCGTAGGGCCCTTGCCAAAACCCAGTCCCTCTGGCAAAAGATATATCCTAACTATAGTGGACTACGCCACCAGGTACCCCGAAGCTGTAGCTCTCTCTAATATCCACGCTGAGACCGTAGCGGAAGCCTTAATGAAGGTATTTTCCCGAGTAGGGTTTCCCCAAGAGATCATCTCAGACCGAGGTACCCAATTTACGGCCGAAGTTACCCAACATATGTGGAAGGTGTGTGGCATTAAGCCAATAATTAATTCCGCCTACCACCCCCAGTCCAATGGGCTATGTGAGCGGTTCAACGGGACGCTGAAGCAGATGCTTCGGACGTTCGGGGAGACCCACAAAGACTGGGAGAGGTTTCTGCCTCACCTACTCTTTGCTTATAGAGAGGTTCCCCAGGAGTCAACAGGATTCTCCCCGTTTGAGCTACTATTTGGGAGGAGGGTACGGGGACCCTTGAATTTGATTAGGGAACACTGGGAGGGGGAGAGTCCCACTTGCGAAACCCCTATCATATCATACGTCTTGGAGTTCAGGGACCGTCTGGAGGCGCTAACTCAGGCTGTACACACCAACCTCCAGGCGGCCCAGCAACGCCAGCGACGCTGGTACGATAGAGGAGCCAGGGACCGCAGCTTTCAGGTGGGACAGAAGGTCTTGATCTTAAAGCCCGTCCGCACCGATAAGCTGCAGGCCATCTGGCAAGGCCCATACCAGGTAGTGGAGCAGCGATGCGACACTACCTATGTGATCGGCCCCTGCTCAGGGGTAGGGAAGAGACGCATGCTCCACGTGAACATGCTCAAACCCTACCATGAGAGGATCGAGGATGTGATGGCAATCTGTGCCTCCTCCTTAGAGGATCAGGAGAACCTACCCTTACCTGACCTACTAGAACCCGAGGAACAGATAGAGCCTTCCCGGGGAGTCCAGCTGGGGGAGCGGCTAAGCCCCCAGGAGCGTGCCCAGGTACAGGCGCTGATTGTAGCCAAAGGGACTACCTTCTCCAATTTACCTGGGTACACTCCGTTAGCCACCCACCGAGTAGAGACCCCGGGACAGCTACCTATGCGCCAGGCTCCATATAGGGTTCCGGAATCAGTCCGTACCCATATGAAAGCCGAACTAGACGAAATGCTGCAGCTAGGGGTTATCGAACCCTCCGATAGCCCCTGGGCATCGCCGGTAGTCCTGGTACCTAAAAAGGATGGCACCACCCGATTCTGTGTCGACTACCGGAGGCTAAATGACAAAACGGTGTCTGATGCCTACCCGATGCCCCGGATAGACGAGCTGTTAGATAAGATGGCACGGGGCCAGTACCTCACTACCATTGATTTGTGTAAGGGGTACTGGCAGATTCCTCTAGCCGATGACGCCATCCCCAAGTCGGCGTTTGTCACCCCGTTTGGCCTGTACCAGTTCAAGGTCATGCCTTTCGGGATGAAAAACGCTCCGGCTACCTTTCAGCGGATGGTAGATCGGCTACTGGACGGTTTTCAGGAGTATGCCTGTGCTTATCTAGATGATATAGCCATCTTTAGCCAGACCTGGGAAGACCACCTACACCACATAGGGGCGATCCTAGATCGCATTGGGGAGGCTGGGTTAACGCTAAAACCTAGCAAGTGCCACATAGGTATGGCCGAGGTACAGTATCTGGGCCACCGTGTAGGATGTGGGCAGCAGAGGCCTGAGCCAGCCAAGATTGAGGCCGTAGCAAAGTGGCCTACCCCCAGGACTAAGACCCAGGTGCTGGCGTTCTTAGGGACGGCAGGCTATTACAGGAAGTTTGTCCCCGACTATAGCACCCTGGCCAAACCCCTAACGGACCTGACCAAAAAGAACCTTCCCCGACTGATTGTCTGGGCCCCAGAGTGTGAGCAGGCATTCCAACAACTCAAAACAGCTCTCACCAATGCTCCTGTGTTAACTGCTCCTGATCCAACTAAAAGATTTCTTGTTCACACAGACGCTTCCATGTTTGGATTGGGGGCAGTACTGAGCCAAGTGGGAGCCGATGGCGGAGAACACCCCGTAGCCTATCTAAGCCGCAAGTTACTACCCCGGGAAGTGAGCTACGCCGCCATCGAGAAAGAATGCCTGGCCGTGGTGTGGGCCCTTAAAAAGTTGCAGCCATATTTGTACGGACAACCTTTTTCCTTACTCACAGATCACAACCCGTTAGTGTGGCTAAACCGTGTGTCTGGAGACAATGCCCGGCTGCTGCGCTGGAGTTTGGCGCTGCAGCCCTTTGACTTTACTATCCATTACCGGCCAGGAAAACAAAACGGTAACGCTGACGGGTTATCCAGACAGACTGAACTCGAGAAGTGATCTGTGGGTACTCTCCCGGACATCCCCAAGCCGATCCGTTGGGATCAGACTGTGTATGCCGGCTTGGTTCTGGGGGAGCATTGTGGCAAACCTAGCCACTTCTGAACTATATTCATTGCAGGTTGTCCGTAGGCTGAATGTATAACGTGTCGCGTTGACTGTATGTGTATTGTACTGTGACCGTTCGCATGCTGGCAGCCGTATGCCGCCAGCATACAAAGCATTCGTACGACGAAACACGGCTATCCTGGCCGTTCGCCGTACGAATGTGGACTCCCCAGGTAGACCACACATTCACAGGTCGTGTGGCACCAATTAACCGATTGCAACATTGTTGCAATCGGTAATTAAGGGTTCTTCAAGGTGGCCGTCGTTCGACTACCGACCATGCGGCGGTCGGCCATCTTGGATCCTTTGTCTCTGCAGCGGTGTTCGGTCGTCGAGAGCCTGGAACTGAAAACGGCTACTCAGTGATCCGAACACCGCTAGACTTCCAGAGCGTTCGGGAGTACCGCGTTCGGTACATTATGTGTCCCGTACTTATTCGGTACTTTTAAACTCACCTTGATGTTTAAATGTATTATGTGCGGCGTTCGGTCAATTCAGCTGGGATCGGAGCGGTATTCTCACAAAGTGTGCGCCCCGACCCCAGCTATCTACCGAACGTTCGGTTATTCTAAAGTACCGAATATTACGGGAATTATGTATTTTAATGTCAATTGTCGGTTTTGCTGCACGAGGGGATAATCCACTTAATCGTCCATTTTAGTGGGAGTATCCTTCTCGTGCAGCGATGCCTGTTGGGAAAGTCACAATGCATGTTGGGAGAAATCCCCTGGAATATCTGTATGGAAACCCCTTGCATGGGGAACTGCATAAATACGCTGTTTGTGAATAAACCGAGTTAGTTGACTCCCAAACTGTGTTTCGTCCGGTTATTGGGAGGATTGGGGATATTGCCTTGCTTTCTACTCTGACTGTGGATTTCCTGAAGATACCAACGGATATCGTGGACTAATATACTGCATTCCGTTACACCGGTAGTTTAAAATATTGTGACTCGTCATGCAGATGTCTGTAAACACTTTCCTGTAAAGGTGCATTTTAATTGGAGTAATATTTCCTGTATCACAAACATGTATTCAGACCCTATTGTGCTAAACCCACCATATAGGTTTCTTGCCCCCCCCCCTCCTTAAAAGTTAATAAAATGGACATTATTTCCAGCGCGGTGTGGGTCCTGGCGTTGGCCCTGCCCCTTTAGTGACATCTCCCATGGGGAAAGCATTGGATTGGCTAAAATCGTCATGAGGGCAGGGCAAAACGCCATTTTGGCCACCAGCACCTCCTCATAGAGATGCATTGAATCAATGAATCTCTGTGAGGGAAATTCAGAGATGCAGAGTGTGGAGACGCTGAACGGCAGTGCTGGTTACTGTGCAGCCCTGACCCAGGAAGCACCTCCAGTGGCCATCTGAGGAGTGACACCTGGACGTGTCCGTAGGGGCAATGTAAAGGCAGTGTCCGTAGGGGCATGTAAAGGCAGTGTCCGTAGGGGCAATGTAAAGGCAGTGTCTGTAGGGGCAATGTAAAGGCAGTGTCTGTAGGGGCATGTAAAGGCAGTGTCCGTAGGGGCAATGTAAAGGCAGTGTCCGTAGGGGCAATGTAAAGGCAGTGTCCGTAGGGGCATGTAAAGGCAGTGTCTGTAGGGGCATGTAAAGGCAGTGTCCGTAGGGGCATGTAAAGGCAGTGTCCGTAGGGGCATGTAAAGGCAGTGTCCGTAGGGGCATGTAAAGGCAGTGTCTGTAGGGGCAATGTAAAGGCAGTGTCCGTAGGGGCAATGTAAAGGCAGTGTCCGTAGGGGCAATGTAAAGGCAGTGTCCGTAGGGGCAATGTAAAGGCAGTGTCCGTAGGGGCAATGTAAAGGCAGTGTCCGTAGGGGCAATGTAAAGGCAGTGTCCGTAGGGGCAATGTAAAGGCAGTGTCCGTAGGGGCAATGTAAAGGCAGTGTCCGTAGGGGCAATGTAAAGGCAGTGTCCGTAGGGGCAATGTAAAGGCAGTGTCCGTAGGGGCAATGTAAAGGCAGTGTCCGTAGGGGCAATGTAAAGGCAGTGTCCGTAGGGGCAATGTAAAGGCAGTGTCCGTAGGGGCAATGTAAAGGCAGTGTCCGTAGGGGCAATGTAAAGGCAGTGTCCGTAGGGGCAATGTAAAGGCAGTGTCCGTAGGGGCAATGTAAAGGCAGTGTCCGTAGGGGCAATGTAAAGGCAGTGTCCGTAGGGGCAATGTAAAGGCAGTGTCCGTAGGGGCAATGTAAAGGCAGTGTCCGTAGGGGCAATGTAAAGGCAGTGTCCGTAGGGGCAATGTAAAGGCAGTGTCCGTAGGGGCAATGTAAAGGCAGTGTCCGTAGGGGCAATGTAAAGGCAGTGTCCGTAGGGGCAATGTAAAGGCAGTGTCCGTAGGGGCAATGTAAAGGCAGTGTCCGTAGGGGCAATGTAAAGGCAGTGTCCGTAGGGGCAATGTAAAGGCAGTGTCCGTAGGGGCAATGTAAAGGCAGTGTCCGTAGGGGCAATGTAAAGGCAGTGTCCGTAGGGGCAATGTAAAGGCAGTGTCCGTAGGGGCAATGTAAAGGCAGTGTCCGTAGGGGCAATGTAAAGGCAGTGTCCGTAGGGGCAATGTAAAGGCAGTGTCCGTAGGGGCAATGTAAAGGCAGTGTCCGTAGGGGCAATGTAAAGGCAGTGTCCGTAGGGGCAATGTAAAGGCAGTGTCCGTAGGGGCAATGTAAAGGCAGTGTCCGTAGGGGCAATGTAAAGGCAGTGTCCGTAGGGGCAATGTAAAGGCAGTGTCCGTAGGGGCAATGTAAAGGCAGTGTCCGTAGGGGCAATGTAAAGGCAGTGTCCGTAGGGGCAATGTAAAGGCAGTGTCCGTAGGGGCAATGTAAAGGCAGTGTCCGTAGGGGCAATGTAAAGGCAGTGTCCGTAGGGGCAATGTAAAGGCAGTGTCCGTAGGGGCAATGTAAAGGCAGTGTCCGTAGGGGCAATGTAAAGGCAGTGTCCGTAGGGGCAATGTAAAGGCAGTGTCCGTAGGGGCAATGTAAAGGCAGTGTCCGTAGGGGCAATGTAAAGGCAGTGTCCGTAGGGGCAATGTAAAGGCAGTGTCCGTAGGGGCAATGTAAAGGCAGTGTCCGTAGGGGCAATGTAAAGGCAGTGTCCGTAGGGGAATGTAAAGGCAGTGTCCGTAGGGGCAATGTAAAGGCAGTGTCCGTAGGGGCATGTAAAGGCAGTGTTTGCATAAAAATGCCTGCGTATAATGATTATACTCACCAAAACAACTACATTAAGCTATAGTTGTTCTGGTGACTATAGTGTCCCTTTAATGCAGCAGCGCTAATGCCACATGGTGTACCAGCACCCTGCCTTTGGGTTTCTGGGTAGGAACTTCACCATGTTGAGATGCAGGGATTTCTGGAATATACTCAAACTTTTTCGGCTCAAGATACAATGAATGTAGTCTCGTCCCTCAGAATTAAAGGCACTCTGTAACGCTCAGCTTACACACAGGTATATGAAATGATAAATTCATGTCTGTAGATTGTGTAAAACAGTGCAATACTTTGCAGATTATTCTGAATCTGGTATAAATACTATTAATTACAAAGAATACTCCCCCCACCCAACATGCTGACAACTCGACCACAGAAATCTAGACACACATGTACGACTAACATGCAACAAACGCCTACACCACAACCTAAATTGACACTACCCGACTGTTAAGACACCTTTTGTGTAAATACGTAAAAGCGCCGTTTAGTTCGCCTTCCCCTGTCACCGTATCAATTCGCTGTTCGTATAATTGTAATCCACAAACCATAACCAGGGGAAGCGGTAATCTCCCGAACAGGATCCGTGAAAGGACTCCGGTTCCCGAACAGAACTTCACGAACTGCCGCTAACAGCCGAACCACGACATCCAAGCGGCATACGTTTCCCATAAGTAGTCTCTAAGCGTGAATAATCAATCCCCCCAATAAAGAGACAGAAGCTCCGTATTGAGGGTCAACCAGGATCTGGATTTACTGTGGGCTACCCGCCCGTATTTATGCGGGTCTCCCACTTGGTGGACACTCCCCTAGGGGACCAAATGGAAGACTGAAAATACAGATGTACAGTAGGACATTCCAGACATACAGGCAGTGGCGGATCCAGGGGGGGGGGCAACGGGGCAATTGCCCCCCCCGAGAAAATTGACGGTCTCCCTCACCCCTGCGAGCACATGCAGGTGCCTGCGGACTGGGGAGGGAGATCAGAGATCTCCCTCCCCGGTCCGCAGGCACTATGCTGACAGCCGGCAGGGGAGAGGGAGAGGGAGGAGAGAGGACCCGGGAGCTCTGCCTGCAGCTCCTCCGGGTCCTCATCTCGCGAGCTTGGAGCGTTGCCGCGGTAACCACGGCAACGCTCCAAATCTCGCGAGAGTGAACTCTAGCCCGGGAGCTATGGGCTAGAGTTCACTCTCCCCACTGGGCCACCAGGGAATCACCCTCTGACCACCAGGGATCAAGAAATGTCCCCCCTCCTCCCGGTAAAGGTAAGAAGGGAGGGGGGACATCAATATTTATTTAGGTTAAATAAAAAAATATATATATATTATTAAAAAAGAAAAGCCCCCCTTCCCTTATCACACACAATCTACACACATACACTGCCCCCATACTGCCCCCATACACACACATTGCCCCCCATACTGCCCTCATACACACACATTGCCCCCCATACTGCCCCCATACACACACATTGCCCCCCCATACTGCCCCCATACACACACATTGCCCCCCATACTGCCCCCATACACACATACTGCCCCCATATACACACATTGCCCCCCATACACACACATTGCCCCCCATACTGCCCCATATACACACATTGCCCCCCATACTGCCCCCATACACACATATTGCCCCCCATACTGCCCCATACACACATTGCCCCCATACCGCCCCCATATACACACATTGCCCCCCATACTGCCCCATATACACAAATTGCCCCCCATACTGCCCCCATACACACACATTGCCCCCCATACTGCCCCATATACACACATTGCCCCCCATACTGCCCCCATACACACACATTGCCCCCATACACACACATTGCCCCATACTGCCCCCATACACACACCTTGCCCCCCATATACACACATTGCCCCCCATACTGCCCCATACACACACGTTGCCCCCATACTACCCCCATACACACATTGCCCCATACACACATTGCCCCATACACACATTGCCCCATACACACACTGCCCCTCATACACACATACTGCCCCCATACACACACACACTGCCCCCATACAACACACTGCCCCCCATACACACACACTGCCCCCCATACACACACTGCCCCCCATACACACACTGCCCCCCATACACACATACTGCCCCCCATACACACACACTGCCCCCCATACACACACACTGCCCCCCATACACACACACTGCCCCCCATACACACACACTGCCCCCCATACACACACACTGCCCCCCATACACACACACTGCCCCCCATACACACACACTGCCCCCCATACACACACACTGCCCCCCTACACACACTGCCCCCCTACACACACTGCCCCCCTACACACACTGCCCCCCATACACACACACTGCCCCCCATACACACACACTGCCCCCCATACACACACACTGCCCCCCATACACACACACACTGCCCCCCATACACACACACTGCCCCCCATACACACATATTGCCCCCATACACACATACTGCTCCCCCATACACACACACTCTATATACATACACTAACCCCATACACACACACTGCTCCCCATACACTGCCGCCCCATACACACACGTTGCCCACACTCACACATACACTGCCGCCCTCACTCACACACTACAACCTTCACACACACACACTGCTCACACACTGTCCCCCTCACACACACACTGCACCCCTTACACATTGCACCACTCACACACACCACTCCTACTACAGCCCCAGTTCCCAGCAGACCTCAGGTAAGTTGTCAAACTGTTCTTAAACGGTTTGACTACTTACTCTGGGAGGGGGTCCCGCCACTATTGACACCATAACCACTACACTGAGCTGTAGTGGTTATTGTGTCTGGATTATTTCTTTAAATAATCTACAAGTGCCCCTCCCGAGATCAGGCTCTGGATCCGCCACTGCATACAGGCATAGACTTTTCCCACCATGCAATATGGTTTCCTCCTTCCTGCCCTGAGAATAATTGGGAAGAAATGCAATTATCTCCAGGACAAAGACCCATCGCCATTTTAAACATAAAATTAGAAAATACATAAAAATGCATAACTTTATAATAACTGTACATTTTATATCCACATCACATATCCCCAGATAGCCGGGATCTGAGGGCACATTATTGACGAATAGCGCTCAGATCCCATACGTATAGTTCAATCGCCATGGAGTCAAAGTTCTTAGTCTTTCTGCAGGCGATCGACTCCATGGGAGGGCTATCTGGGTTAAGTACTTTTCGTCGACGGTAAAACTCCCGAACAGCCAGGTGACCCATGGTTTCAGCGGTGTTCGGCAGAAAGAGTGTCCGTTTTTAGTTCCATGGAATCAGAGCCGAACACCGCTGGGCTTTCGTACGATTAAAAATGGCCGCTGCCTCGTGGTCGACATACCAACGACGGCCACCCTGAAGTCGGTTTAATTGAGAAGTGTCTGCGGTTAACCACAACGTTCTAATTGGGATCAAAAGGTTAACCAGCAGCACACTTCTCTTCTGGGTGGCCATCCGTTCGGTAGCTTTATTCGGGAAAAACAGTCATTCGGATGGTTATAGTACTGGAAACAGTCATTTGGACGGATGGAATAAAATACGAATCCACAAAAAAATAGACAGACGGATGGTTCTGTCACACCGACTGACAAAACATACAAAGTACAAAGCAAAAACATACAAAGCAAACAGACGATGGCGCAGTTGACATAGACTCGACCCCACAACACCGACAAGTACACCAATACAGGGCAAAACATTATGCTAACACTTAAATGTCCACACCACTCGCACACCAACATCTGTCCGCAGTACCAGACAGATGACAACACAATGATCACAAACGGACAGGTTTGGTCAGTAGAGCGACCCACAAGACCTCTGTATCAAAACAAAAAGTTTACATGTTTCCATGTTATCTGTTTGTTATCTGCGCGTCTCACTCTCATCCTATACTGTTATTTCAAAGATCTGCGTATCTCACATGACCAACTGTTATAACCTATGTGTTTCTGGTTATCTCCTTACGTGATGTGTTGTGACACATTTGTATAATCTTCAATAAAAAGAGATTTACAGAAAAAAAAAATACTATTAATTATTGTGTGATAGTGAATATTAAAGGCTGTTACAGTGTATTGAATACATATTGCAGTGTAATCGGATATTCCAGACAGTTCCTTTGGTTCCGGTTACCTACAGACATTGGACATATTTACCATTGACTGACAGTCGAAGGAACAAAATGACTTAATCTTCCAGCATTCGTATTCGTAGCGGAGGGTCAATGTGTTTCCCCCCCACCGTTCCCTGCTTCCAGTTTAATTATCTTCCATCTGTCAGAGCCAGCTACAGGACTTTGGGAAAGGATACCTGCGTTCTGTAGGATGTCCTCCGAGGAGAGTGAACACGCCGTCTGCTTGCTTTGTCTGCTACAGATTGTAATGAAGAGTCGATGGCTTTTCTGGATGACATTGAATTGAATGTGGTGTCATTAGAGAGCTTGGACGGGATGTTAGGTGTTTCAGAGTGTGATATTCTTAGAGTCGCTACTTCTTACTCTGAGACGTCTTATTCCATTCTGTTAGCAGGGTTTGTACAGTGCAAGGCTGTTACTGTATCATCTAAAAGCTGATTACTGCAGGCCTATGGGACTTTGCGCTGAGTGTTACTGACCGGTGATACACTGCGCTGAGTGTTACTAAACGGTGATACTCTGCGCTGAGTGTTACTAAACGGGGATACACTGCGCTGAGTGTTACTAAACGGTGATACTCTGCGCTGAGTGTTACTAAACGGTGATACACTGCGCTGAATGTTACTAAACGGTGATAATCTGCGCTGAGTGTTACTAAACGGTGATACTCTGCGCTGAGTGTTACTAAACGGTGATACACTGCGCTGAGTGTTACTAAACGGTGATACACTGCGCTGAGTGTTACTAAACGGTGATACTCTGCGCTGAGTGTTACTAAACGGTGATACTCTGCGCTGAGTGTTACTAAACGGTGATACTCTGCGCTGAGTGTTACTAAACGGTGATACACTGCGCTGAGTGTTACTAAACGGTGATACTCTGCGCTGAGTGTTACTAAACGGTGATACTCTGCGCTGAGTGTTACTAAACGGTGATACTCTGCGCTGAGTGTTACTAAACGGTGATACTCTGCGCTGAGTGTTACTAAACGGTGATACACTGCGCTGAGTGTTGCTGATCGGTGATACACTGCGCTGAGTGTTACTAAACGGTGATACACTGCGCTGAGTGTTACTAAACGGTGATACTCTGCGCTGAGTGTTACTGAACGGTGATACACTGCGCTGAGTGTTACTAAACGGTGATACTCTGCGCTGAGTGTTACTAAACGGTGATACACTGCGCTGAGTGTTACTAAACGGTGATACACTGCGCTGAGTGTTACTGATCGGTGATACACCGCGCTGAGTGTTACTGATCGGTGATACACCGCGCTGAGTGTTACTGATCGGTGATACACCGCGCTGAGTGTTACTGATCGGTGATACACCGCGCTGAGTGTTACTGATCGGTGATACACTGCGCTGAGTGTTACTGATCGGTGATACTCTGTGCTGAGTGTTACTGATCGGTGATACACTGCGCTGAGTGTTACTAAACGGTGATACACCGCGCTGAGTGTTACTGATCGGTGATACACTGCGCTGAGTGTTGCTGATCGGTGATACACCGCGCTGAGTTTTACTGATCGGTGATACACTGCACTGAGTGTTACTGATCGGTGATACACAGCGCTGAGTGTTACTGATCGGTGATACACTGCGCTGAGTGTTACTGATCGGTGATACACTGCGCTGAGTGTTACTGATCAGTGATACACCGCGCTGAGTGTTACTGATCGGTGATACACTGCGCTGAGTGTTACTGATCGGTGATACACCGCGCTGAGTGTTACTGATCGGTGATACTCTGTGCGGAGTGTTACTGATCGGTGATACACCGCGCTGAATGTTACTGATCGGTGATACACTGCGCTGAGTGTTACTGATCGGTGATACACCGCGCTGAGTGTTACTGATCGGTGATACTCTGCGCTGAGTGTTACTGATCGGTGATACTCTGCGCTGAGTGTTACTGATCGGTGATACTCTGCGCTGAGTGTTACTGATCGGTGATACTCTGCGCTGAATGTTACTGATCGGTGATACTCTGCGCTGAGTGTTACTGATCGGTGATACACCGCGCTGAGTGTTACTGATCGGTGATACTCTGCGCTGAGTGTTGCTGATCGGTGATACACCGCGCTGAGTGTTACTGATCGGTGATCAGGGAATCCACCAGGGAGTAGGGATCATGACCGCTAAATCCTAAACTTTTTCTTCTAGTAAAAATGGCCACATTTGAGCAGAGGCTTTCTTTAATTAATATTACTTTATGAAATGTTTTAATGAATGCTACTTTGTATATAAAATCAGCTTTTTTCCTACTGCAGACAATCCATCTCTGGCCACGAGTTATAAAATGCAGTAACACGTGGCGGGTTTCAGACGGTAAATGCCTTCCCATGAGATTACCTTCATTATGGAGAATTCGTCTCTTCATTAACCTCTGAACTGTCAGGTCTCTTCGGACTGCCCGGGGTTAATATGCACTCATAACAAGCTAATCCTCCAAAGGCAGACTGCGTTCTGAAAGAACCGGAGATCAAGAGAGAGCATTCACCCCGAACCCAGGGGCCGCCGTGAGTGGCATAATATCACCTCACAGAGAGAGGATTAACCGTTAGGATATAGCTACAATAATGAATTAATCTAACCAGGATCACAGTTTTAATAACACTTAGTAAAATGGGAATTTTTGTTTTTTTAAAGTTTGGATATATACATGTCGATATAAGCTTTATTTATCAGCCTTCTATGGGGGGGGGGGATTCCGTTTCTGTACAATTTTACATCTGATCATAATGCTCTCTTGTATTTACATTTAAACTCAGCATTACACACTGTCATTTTTTGTGACCTACTTTGATATGAATCATGTTTTCTTATGTCAGTTAGGGAATTCCAATCTCCCTGGCCATAATCATCATATCATGAAACAATGTCACTTTGTTTTGCCCTGTTGGTGCTGTAGGACGGATGGCAGGCTGGCTGCGGCTTGCCGTGGTGGGAGTTTCTTGTTGCTGGAGTGGATAGGGGATTCAGGTCTTTGGGTGGAGGAATTCTTTAGAATAAATCAGACTGATGCCATCACTGGCCACACGCCGTGGATCCATACTTTTTCTATTATTGAACTAGGAATTATGGGTAGAGAGCATTCTAATTATGCAGCAATCCACAGAACCATTTCCATTGGTTTCCATGAGGATTGCCCCACTTTTATAACTTTGTCCCGTAACCCGTAATTGCTTTTACTTTTACACTCCTAATTATTAGTGGCTCAGAAAATAAAAATGACATATATATATATATATAATCATTTGAAGAGATGTTCCGCACTCTCGGTCTTAATAAAACGTAACTTTTAATGTTTACTGTGGCAAACAGAACCTCACTGGCTTTTGTAAGGGGCCTGCTTGCCAGCCTCCTGCCAAAAGACTATGGGCCAGGTCAGCGACTGTAAAGACCCATAGAACCGAACGCTAGCTCACTGGCGGTCGTTCGCATGGACCAAAACCGCGAATAGACTTTAAGGGGACTTAGCCGCAAATGCCATGGAACTATTTTCAGCATGAAAACTATGCGGTTCCCGGTAAGTCCCCCAGATTCTATGGAACTGTTTTGGGCATGGGACCATTTGTGCGGTTGACCAATACTATGACTTCCAGGAAATTCCTGAAACCCTGAACCAATCTGGGTGATTTTTAGTTTTGTTGTGGGGGGGTTGTGTGTTTTGGGGGTATTTTGTTTTTTTTATAGAAATGTGTGTTTTTGTGTCTGGAGATAATTGAGTTAATACAGTACATGACTCGATTATCTCCCAGGCACAGGGGAGGGATTATCTGATTATGTATGGGAGTGTCTTGGATCTGAGAGCCAATATGGTTGTGTATTTGTTTATACTGTGGTTTACTCTCAGGTCCAGGGGGAGTGACCGTTGCATGGGGACTTGCATAAAAGGCCAGTGTGGCTACCATTAAACGAGTTCCTGCTTACCCTCAACATAGAGCCTCGTCTCATGTGTGGGGGAAACGGCTGTATCTACCCTGGGGATTGCTATATCACTATACTCCTCTGGGTTATAATCACTTGCTCTTGTAAGAGCAGCCTGCTACACTCTCTGGAGTAGGAGAGGTCTGCCCACTGGAAGCTGGATCCTTGTCTTGGATCCAGGGTGAGTGGAGGACCGTGAGACCCCCAGCCAAGCTGTAACGCTAGAAGTGGGGACTACAGTGCTGATGGTGTCTGGTGGAGTGTTTGGAGTCCTCGGTGAGCACTAGGAGCATCGATTGGCGGAGGCACCTGATCGGGGTGCCAGGCAGTCCACCACATTTACATTATAAAAAAACAACAAATGTGATGCATCACATTTTTTTTTTTTTTAATCTAATCATTAAAAGTTATGTTTTTTTAAGACCGAGAGTGCGGACCATCTCTTCGATTTTTGTATACATGTGACCACAGCCTGGCACCCGGCATTTACAATTATATTGGAATAAATCTTTGGATTTCTCAAACGTTCACAAAGTTTCAGTTCCCGATCTTTCTCTTGTTATCCTTACTAATTACCGCAATTCTGCCATTAAACCTTATTGTAGTTGTAGCAGAATCCCTTTTTGTTCAGCTGTCCGTATGCCCCGTTCGTTTACCGAATTCCCTCGCTGTTTGGCCCCTTGTTTGCACCTTCATAATCAATGACCACCCCTGCCACAAATTAGTTATCATGGCACTGCAGGTTCCCTCTCTCTCCCACCCCCCAATCCCCGGTTGCTGAAGGGGTGAAAACCTCTTTAGTCACTTACCCGAGGCAGCGACGATGTCCCTCGGCGTTGCCTCCTCCTCCGCGCCGCTCCTCCTACTGACTCCGTCGGCCGGATTTTCAATGCTTTCCTATGAGGAAATGAGCGACGCTGGAGGTCTTCACACAGCGTAAGGAGGTCCAGCGACGCTCTAGTCAGGAAGTGACCTCTAGTGGCTGTCTAATAGACAGCCACTAGACGTGGAGTTAACCCTGCAAGGTAATTATTGCAGTTTATTAAAAAACTGCAATAATTACACTTGCAGGGTTAAGAGTAGTGGGAGTTGGCACCCAGACCACTCCAATGGGCAGAAGTGGTCTGGGTGCCTGGAGTGTCCCTTTAAAGTGTTTTCCCTGTGTGGCCGCCGTTCGTATAACCAAATGCACGTGTTCAAACAATTGGCGGCCATTTTGTCTCCAAAACGAGGGCAGCGGTACATGGTCGTCGATGCCGTGGAACTAATTTTAGATACGCGACACTGCGAACACCCGGGAAACTGGTACAGTTGCCCATGCAACTTCCCGAACAGTTAAGAGAACGGCGTTCGGGAGGCATAAACTACCGAACAGGGGGAGCATTCATACACTAATAGTCAGGGGATAGATTTATCACTGTTCGTGTGAGAACCCCTGAAAGATAACCGGTCGTTGCCTTGTTTTCTCTGGAACGGGTTTGGAGCATTACCTTGTGGACGACTGGTCAAAACTTAATTCAACTGGCGTTCCTGAACCACCAAAGGGATCTGAGTGATATTTCGGCAAAGTGTGCGCTCAGATCCAAGCTATTTGGTGATATGACTTTTGTGGGGTTCTGAAGTATTGAAATGTATTTTTGGATGTTTTTAAATAGTGTAGATTTTTCTGTACCTGAGAGATAATTGAGTTATAGTTTTTTATCACGCAATTATCTCTCCGGCACTGAGGATCTTGGGAAGAAAAGTCCTGTGACTAAGAAATCCCATGCTAGGGACAATGTATAAAAGCCGTGTGTGGCAGGAAAAAGACAGTGGCAGTTGCTGGGGAGGAGGTGGAATATCTACTTGGTGTTTTCTTGTTCCTGATTTTACTCTTGGCTGATCCAGCAAAGAGGAAGTCCCTGCTAGGACTAGGGCTCCGCTACAGTAGTGTCTCTGTCATAAAAGCTAAATATGTTTGTTGTATTTAATAATCAATTTTCCTGAGGAAGATCCGATCGTTAACTCTAATTACATGTCATTTAAAGTGCTACATTCTGTCCCTATCACTGATTCAACTAAATATATTGTTCGCCTTTTATTTAATCTGGTCTCATTGCTTCCCCTCCCATCAAACACTAGATGTTAAATAAAAGCTAACACACATAGTGTGTGTGAAATGTATGTACATAGCTCTGGGGGTTATATACATGCTATACAGATCAGTGTACAACCTGATGGTAAATGTAACCACATCTACTGAGCAATGGTGGTAATCGATGACATACAAATATCGCTTGACAAAGACTCCATTGGGAGTCGAAACGTTGCACTGTTCCACTTGTTCTAATAAAGGTGCCTGAAGGCGTTGGAATGCCTGGACCCTTTTTCTAATACTAGTATTTATTATCTTCTGGGCTTGTGCTGGCCCCTTGTTCAGCTAAGCACCCTGTCTTTAGCGAATTGAGTGCGGTTCCTTTTCCATTTTTGCAATACAAATATCGATGCGCTGTTCAGCTGGGGTAAGAAGTTCTGTTTGAGCACGTTATTATAGCTTGTTAGTAGTATTCGGCTGTGTGTGACCTTTAGTTCCTCGTGTCATTTTAGATTGTTAGTAGTATTCGGAAGTGTGTGACATTCAGTTCCTTGTGTAATTTTAGATTGTTAGTAGTATTCGACTGTGTGTGACATTCTTGTCCTTGTGTAATTTTAGTTTGTTGGTAGCATTCAACTGTGTGTGACATAATTCTTGTCCTTGTGTAATTTTTGTTTGTTGGTAGCATTCGACTGTGTGTGACATTCTTGTCCTTGTGTAATTTTAGTTTGTTGGTAGCATTCGACTGTGTGTGACATTCTTGTCCTTGTGTAATTTTTGTTTGTTGGTAGTATTCGACTGTGTGTGACATTCTTGTCCTTTTGTAATTTTAGTTTGTTGGTAGTATTCGGCGGTGTGTGGCATTCAGTTCCTCGTGTAATTTTAGTTTGTTAGTAGTATTCAGCGGTGTGTGGCTTTCAGTTCCTTGTGTGATTTTTTTTGTTAGTTAGTAGTTTTTGGCAGGGTGTGGTATTCAGCTCATCGTGTAATTTTAGTTTGTTAGTAGTATTCGGCGGTGTGTGGCATTCAGTTCCTCGTGTAATTTTAGTTTGTTAGTAGTATTCGGCGGTGTGAGACATTCAGTTCCTCGTGTAATTTTAGTTTGTTAGTAGTATTTGGCGGTGTGTGGCATTCAGTTCCTCGTGTAATTTTAGTTTGTTAGTAGTATTCGGCGGTGTGTGGCATTCAGTTCCTCGTGTAATTTTAGTTTGTTAGTAGTATTCGGCGGTGTGTGGCATTCAGTTCCTCGTGTAATTTTAGTTTGTTAGTAGTATTCGGCGGTGTGTGGCATTCAGTTCCTCGTGTAATTTTAGTTTGTTAGTAGTATTCGGCGGTGTGTGACATTCAGTTCCTCGTGTAATTTTAGTTTGTTAGTAGTATTCGGCGGTGTGTGGCATTCAGTTCCTAGTGTAATTTTAGTTTGTTAGTAGTATTCGGCAGTGTGTGGCATTCAGTTCCTCGTGTAATTTTAGTTTGTTAGTAGTATTTGGCGGTGTGTGGCATTCAGTTCCTCGTGTAATTTTAGTTTGTTAGTAGTATTTGGCGGTGTGAGACATTCAGTTCCTCGTGTAATTTTAGTTTGTTAGTAGTATTCGGCGGTGTGTGGCATTCAGTTCCTCGTGTAATTTTAGTTTGTTAGTAGTATTCGGCAGTGTGTGGCATTCAGTTCCTCGTGTAATTTTAGTTTGTTAGTACTATTCGGCGGTGTGTGACATTCAGTTCCTCGTGTAATTTTAGTTTGTTAGTAGTATTTGGCGGTGTGAGACATTCAGTTCCTCGTGTAATTTTAGTTTGTTAGTAGTATTCGGCAGTGTGTGGCATTCAGTTCCTCGTGTAATTTTAGTTTGTTAGTAGTATTTGGCGGTGTGTGGCATTCAGTTCCTCGTGTAATTTTAGTTTGTTAGTAGTATTCGGCGGTGTGTGACATTCAGTTCCTCGTGTAATTTTAGTTTGTTAGTAGTATTCGGCAGTGTGTGACATTCAGTTCCTCGTGTAATTTTAGTTTGTTAGTAGTATTCGGCAGTGTGTGGCATTCAGTTCCTCGTGTAATTTTAGTTTGTTAGTACTATTCGGCGGTGTGTGACATTCAGTTCCTCGTGTAATTTTAGTTTGTTAGTAGTATTCGGCGGTGTGTGACATTCAGTTCCTCGTGTAATTTTAGTTTGTTAGTACTATTCGGCAGTGTGTGACATTCAGTTCCTCGTGTAATTTTAGTTTGTTGGTAGTATTCGGCGGTGTGTGGCATTCAGTTCCTCGTGTAATTTTAGTTTGTTAGTAGTATTCGGCGGTGTGTGACCTTCAGTTCCTAGTGTAAATTTGTGGCTCATGTACCGGAAAGTTCAGTCCAGATTTGTTCAAATCCGTATAAAGCTGGACGACCATGGGTCCCTTGCTGCTGTGTGCGCTGTAGACTTTATTAGCATGTCAGTGTACACATGGTTTACAAATTTTTGGAATAAATAACTCCCATGATTCATTGCCAGCTATCACTCTCAGGCAGTTTGAGTCCGACTATATACAGTAATATTTTTGTATACTGTATTCATATTTATGTAAAGGCCGTGCCAAAATTAGGAGAAGGGTTTGAGGTCAATAACTTTTTAATTATTAATTAACCAGTCCCAATGGTGTTACATACAATGAATACTTAATGTATGGAGATTTGTTTGACTCGGAAGTTCCATTTGCCGCCTCGCAAAGTCTGACTCTTTCGATTGTTCTTAACATTAGTTAATGTTTGTAGCTCTAGCGCTTGAATTTCTATACGGATACTCTTCTTGAGCTGCTCAAGCGTTTGTCCACATACACCTGCTCCTTCAGATATCCCCACAGGAAGCAATCGGGAGCTGAATGGTCGGGGGAACGTGTTGTGGTGGCCAATTAATCCTAGAATTTCTTGAAATTATCAGTTTGGACAATTGTCTCAGGTGGTCCATTGTGGCCTTTGCTGTATGGGCAGTATCCTCATCCTGTTGAAACCACATCTAAAGGTTATTTTCCACTACAGGATGTAATAAATTTAAATAATTTCCCGATATCTCACATCAATAAAATTCCACTATTGTTACTCATTGTTCCTTCGTGAAATTACCCGTGATGAATCTCCCAAGGCTCCGTTATAATATAAACCTGCGTCATAAAAATCTTCGGACTGAAATGTTGATTCACCTGCATGTACCTCCAGAATGCAGAAGCCTTTATTCTGGAGAGCATGAGAAGACGTTTTGCGATGTTTCTAGGTGTTTATTGCACGTTGTGGATGTTCTATGTGGAAATAGAATTCCAGCACACTGTTACTGCACTGCTAATCGTATTAACTGTCTGCTTTTCTCCATTTTCAGGTACGTTCGAATCGTGGGGACGCATAACACGGTCAATAAGGTTTTCCATCTCGTGGCGTTCGAATGCATGTTCACCAGCAAGTCATTTACACTGGAGAAAGGCTTATTGGGTAAGTGACGGTCCGCATGCTATCTCAGAGCAGTATAATGAAATCTCGGTATACAGTATGCACACAGTCTGTCTCAATGGGTGGAGCGATCTCAGAGCAGTATAATGAAATCTCGGTATACAGTATGCACACAGTCTGTCTCAATGGGTAGAGCTGTCTCAGAGCAGTATAATGAAATCTCGGTATACAGTATGCACACAGTCTGTCTCAATGGGTGGAGCGATCTCAGAGCAGTATAATGAAATCTCTGTATACAGTATGCACACAGTCTGTCTCAATAGGGGAGCTGTCTCAGAGCAGTATAATGAAATCTCGGTATACAGTATGCACACAGTCTGTCTCAATAGGGTAGCTGTCTCAGAGCAGTATAATGAAATCTCGGTATACAGTATGCACACAGTCTGTCTCAATAGGGGAGCTATCTCAGAGCAGTATAATTAAATCTCTGTATACAGTATGCACACAGTCTGTCTCAATAGGGGAGCTATCTCAGAGCAGTATAATTAAATCTCTGTATACAGTATGCACACATTCTGTCTCAATGGGTGGAGCTGTCTCAGAGCAGTATAATTAAATCTCTGTATACAGTATGCACACAGTCTGTCTCAATGGGTGGCGCTGTCTCAGAGCAGTATAATTAAATCTCTGTATACAGTATGCACACAGTCTGTCTCAATGGGTGGCGCTGTCTCAGAGCAGTATAATTAAATCTCGGTATACAGTATGCACACAGTCTGTCTCAATGGGTGGAGCTGTCTCAGAGCAGTATAATGAAATCTCTGTATACATTATGCACACAGTCTGCCTCAATGGGTGGAGCGATCTCAGAGCAGTATAATGAAATCTCTGTATACAGTATGCACACAGTCTGTCTCAATGGGTGGAGCTATCTCAGAACAGTATAATGAAATCTCAGTATACAGTATGCACACAGTCTGTCTCAATGGGTGGTGCTGTCTCAGAGCAGTATAATGAAATCTCTGTATACAGTATGCACACAGTCTGTCTCAATGGGTGGAGCTATCTCAGAGCAGTATAATGAAATCTCAGTATACAGTATGCACACAGTCTGTCTCAATAGGGGAGCTGTCTCAGAGCAGTGTAATTAAATCTCTGTATACAGTATGCACACAGTCTGTCTCAATGGGTGGAGCTGTTGGGTGACGGTCCGCAAGCTATCTCAGAGCAGTATAATTAAATCTCGGTATACAGTATGCACACAGTCTGTCTCAATGGGTGGAGCTGTTGGGATTTTTAGGCTATTGTATAATTTGTTTATCTTCCACTTTCATGAACCATCATTCTATTTCATCTTGTAAGTAAATGTTTAGTTTGAATTATGGAGCTGTAGCCCAGATGTGGTTACCTTAAAGTGGGTCTGCCACCTAAGAATGTTTTATTAACAGACAATTTATCGTATATTGAACCCTGCTCCGGAGTCCTTAAGATGATAGAGTTAAAGGGTTTAGGTTGGAGAATGCATTTTATATGTTAACGCATTTAAAATATGCAGTGAAAAAAATGTACATTTATTAAAACAAATCTCTCTCAAAATACCTTTCCTCACTGCCTAAAAAGCCACTATTCCTCGGATACTGAATTTCTGTCAAATTAATGCTGATTAGCCCCCTATTTGTTAGTGCTGAGCATTGTCCAATTAAATACTTCTCATACAGAAACATCCAAACCACCTGGAACATAACAAAACCTATTATGAACACTTACATTAACCTAATCTACTGCATATACCCCAAACATATTTGTAATACGGGAATCGGGTAATGTTGGTGTGTTACTGTGCATGCTGGGTAATATATTCTAAGAACGGGAATCGGGAAATGTTGGTGTGTTACTGTGCATTCTGGGTGATATATTCTAAGAACGGAAATCGGGTAATGTTAGTGTGTTACTGTGCATGCTGGGTAATATATTCTAAGAACGGGAATCAGGAAATGTTGGTGTGTTACTGTGCATTCTGGGTGATATATTCTAAGAACGGGAATCGGTAATGTTAGTGTGTTACTGTGCATGCTGGGTAATATATTCTAAGAACGGGAATCGGGTAATGTTAGTGTGTTACTGTGCATGCTGGGTAATATATTCTAAGAACGGGAATCGGGTAATGTTAGTGTGTTACTGTGCATGCTGGGTAATATATTCTAAGAACGGGAATCGGGTAATGTTGGTGTGTTACTGTGCATGCTGGGTAATATATTCTAAGAACGGGAATCGGGTAATGTTAGTGTGTTACTGTGCATGCTGGGTAATATATTCTAAGAACGGGAATCGGGTAATGTTAGTGTGTTACTGTGCATGCTGGGTAAGATATTCTAAGAACGGGTATCGGGTAATGTTAGTGTGTTACTGTGCATGCTGGGTAATATATTCTAAGAACGGGAATCGGGTAATGTTGGTGTTACATAGTTATATAGTTACATAGTTAGATAGCTGAAAAGAGACTTGCGTCCATCAAGTTCAGCCTTCCTCACACCTGTTTTTTGCTGTTGATCCAAAAGGCAAAAAAAAAACAAAAAAACAAAAAAAAAAACAGTTTGAAGCACAATTTTGCAAAAAGCTAGGACAAAAAAATCCTTCTTGTCCCCAGAATGGCAGTCAGATTTATCCTTGAATCAAGCACATATTACCCTACATTGAAAGATTATATCCTTGAATATTCTGTCTTTGCAAGTATGCATAGGTGTGTTACTGTGCATGCTGGGTGATATATTCTAAGAACGGGAATCGGGTAATGTAAGTGTGTTACTGTGCATGCTGGGTAATATATTCTAAGAACGGGAGTCGGGTAATGTTAGTGTGTTACTGTGCATGCTGGGTAATGTTAGTGTGTGTCTTCTTGATATGTAAATAGAGAGGTTTATTTGGTTTTTCTGTTTTGTTTGTGTTTTACTTTAACCCCTTAAGGACCAAACTTCTGGAATAAAAGGGAATCATGACGTGTCAGACACGTCATGTGTCCTTAAGGGGTTAACAAGAGATTTGTTTTAATGTTCTTTCTCCTGGATCCCTCGGATTCACAGGGTTAATCTCTCACCATGGCTTGCCCTGTGGTAATGCAAGGGTTATAATGTTTAGCAGACAATTTGAAAACACATTTCACTTTTTAGCTTTGAAAGTCGTTGCTTTAGGTGGAAGTAAACTTTTGATAGCTTTCCAAGCTCCCGTGTCTAATTAGATGGTTGATTTTATGTCAAAAACTAATTAAAGACTAATTTAAAAGGAAGCATCAGATCCTGAAATAGTTTACATTTTGATTGTAGCAATGAGTTCTTTATTTGGCGTTACAAATAGCCTCTAAAACATTCCTTTATACTTCTCTTCATGGTGGTACCTCGGATCCTCGGATTAATGTAGATCAAAATTACATATTGTCCATACCTTATTATATATTATCCAACCTTATTATATCTAAATTACATATTACATATTGTCCATTCCTTATTATATATAAATTACATATTATACATACCTTATTATATATAAATTACATATTACATATTGTCCATTCCTTATTATATATAAATTACATATTCTATATTATCCATACCTTATTATATATAAATTACATATTACATATTCTCCATTCCTTATTATATATAAATTACATATTACCTATTATCCATACCTTATTTTATAAAAAATGCATATTACATATTATCCATTCCTTATTATATATAAATTACATATTACCTATTATCCATACCTTATTTTATAAAAATGCATATTATATATTATCCATTTCTTATTATATATAAATTACATATTACATATTACCCATACCTTATTATATATAAATTACATATTACATATTATCCATTCCTTATTTTATACAAATTACATATTACATATTACCCATACCTTATTATATATAAATTACATATTACATATTATCCATTCCTTATTATATATAAATTACATATTACCTATTATCCATACCTTATTTTATAAAAAATGCATATTACATATTATCCATGCCTTATTATATATAAATTACATATTATCCATTCCTTATGATATATAAATTACATATTACATATTATCCATACCTTATTATATATAAATTACATATTTCATATTGTCCATTCCTTATTATATATAAATTACATATTATCCATTCCTTATTATATATAAATTACATATTACATATTGTCCATTCCTTATTATATATAAATTACATATTATCCATTCCTTATTATATATAAATTACATATTCTATATTATCCATACCTTATTATATATAAATTACATATTACATATTGTCCATTCCTTATTATATATAAATTACATATTATCCATTCCTTATTATATATAAATTACATATTACATATTGTCCATTCCTTATTATATATAAACTGCATATTATATATTATCCATACCTTATTATATATAAATTGCATATTACATATTGTCCATTCCTTATTATACATAAATTACATATTATTCATTCCTTATTATATATAAATTACAGATTACATATTGTCCATTCCTTATTATATATAAACTACATATTATATATTATCCACACCTTATTATATATAAATTACATATTACATATTGTCCATTCCTTATTATATATAAATGACATATTATCCATTCCTTATTATATATATAAATTACATATTACAAATTGTCCATTCCTTATTATATATAAATTACATATTACATTGTATCCATTCATTATTATATATAAATTACATATTATATATTATCCGTACCTTATTATATATAAATTACATATTACATTGTATCCATTCATTATTATATATAAATTACATATTATATATTATCCGTACCTTATATATAAATTACATATTAACCATATCTTATTATAAACAAATAGAAAGGAGTGCACTCGAGAGGACTTCTTAGAAAAAATCAGTTCAGTTTATTTTGCAAACGTGCAAACATTCAAAGACGATCAAAAAATGAATTATCCATACCTAATATATATAAATTACATATTATCCATTCCTTATTACATATAAATTACATATTACATATTATCCATTCCATATTATATATAAATGACATATTACATATTATCCATACCTTATTATATATAAATGACATATTACATATGGTCCATTCCTTATTATATATAAATTGCATATTATCCATTCCTTATTATATATATTACATATTATCCATTCCTTATTATATATAAATTACATATTATCCATACCTTATTATATATAAATTACATATTACATATTATCCATTCCTTATTATATATATAAATTACATATTACAAATTGTCCATTCCTTATTATATATAAATTACATATTACATTGTATCCATTCATTATTATATATAAATTACATATTATATATTATCCGTACCTTATTATATATAAATTACATATTAACCATATCTTCTTATAAACAAATAGAAAGGAGTGCACTCGAGAGGACTTCTTAGAAAAAATCAGTTCAGTTTATTTTGCAAACGTGCAAACATTCAAAGATGATCAAAAAACGAATTATCCATACCTAATATATATAAATTACATATTATCCATTCCTTATTATATATAAATTACATATTATCCATTCCTTATTACATATATATTACATATTATCCATTCCATATTATCCATACCTTATTATATATAAATGACATATTACATATTATCCATTCCTTATTATATATAAATTACATATTGTCTATTCCTTATGATATATAAATGACATATTACATATTGTCCATTCCTTATTATATATAAATTACATATTGTCCATCCCTTATTATATATAAATTGCATATTATCCATTCCTTATTATATATATATTACATATTATCCATTCCTTATTATATATAAATTACATATTACATATCACATATCATCCATTCCTTATTATATATAAATTACATATTGTCCATTCCTTATTATAAAGAAATTACATATTGTCCATATCGTATTATACATAAATTACATATTATCCATTCCTTATTATGTATAAATTACATATTGTCCATTCCTTATTATATATAAATTACATATTACATATTATCCATACCTTATTATATATAGATTACATATTATCCATTCCTTATTATATATAAATTACATATTGTCCATTCCTTATTATATATAAATTACATATTATCCATTCCTTATTATATATAAATTACGTATTAGCTATAGCTTATTATATGTAAATTACTTATTATCTATACCTTATTATTATATATAAATTGCATATTATCCATTTCTTATTGTATATAAATTACGTATTGCATATTATCTATAACTTATTATATATAAATTACAGACTGTCTGTATATTGTTATATAAATTACAGACTGACCGTATATCGTTATATAAATTACAGACTGTTCGTATATCGTTATATAAATTACAGACTGTCCGTATATCGTTATATAAATTACAGACTCTGTATATCATTATATATAAATTACAGACTATATGTATATTGTTTTATATAAATTAGACTGTCTGTATATTGTTATATATACATTAGACTGTCCGTATATCCTATATATATTACAGACTGTCTGTATATCATATATAAATTACAGACTGTCTGTATATCATATATAAATTACAGACTGTCTGTATATCATTAGTAACAGTGAATAGTATAGAAGTGGCGCTAAAGGGTCAAATCGGTGGATGGTGCAGCCAAAACCAAGTATATCACCACTAAATATACTTAAAGAAACATACACAACCAAAAAAGTTTGAGCGCACACACACACCAAACAGGAGTGGTTACCTGGGGTATAGCAAATAGGTATCTCCTCCTTAATACACAATGATAGGGTTTGACAAATGGAAAATCCCTATATAAAAAATATAAATACAGAGAAGAACATAGTGCAACCTGTATAGTATATATACTTGAAAGTGAAAATTTGAGATGGAATCACTCACACTTTTTTGAGCCGTTTGGAAGTAGGCTCAGGACTTATACAGCTTTCATGTCACTTAAATGGGACATGCACATTTACTGGAATCCTCAGGCCAGTTCCCCTTAGGTCCCAATGATCATCAAGTTTGAAGTCAGGAGTCAGGAGCCAGGAGCCAGGAGTATCAGAATAGTAATTTATTTTAACGGATAGTTAAAAGATAAGTAATAAAAAGCAATATTGCACACACAACGCGTTTCAACCAACTAGATGTGGTCTTCCTCAGGTGCTCTTCTAAGTTACAATGGATATACCACAGTTTATATAGGGGAATCATTACCTGCTTAATTAAACAAATTCACAGCACTTGTATATGTAATTACCCTTATATGGTCCGGACCGGATGTGGTCTGCCACCTCCAATATGGCTGCACATCCGGTTCGGAAGGGCATATAAAACAGATCAAATATACAATATACAGAAAACAATTAATAAAGACAGTCAATAAATCCTATCCCCATCACAGTCAGCTACCATGATATGATAAAATCATGTGTGACTGTGAAAATAGGTATATCTAAGGTTCTTTCGATATTCCGTTTCGTCACTTCCGGTGACGTATCCAAAGATGGAGTCCGCCCGTCGCGTCACTTCCGGTGACGCATATATCAGCCGAGCCCATCAATCTTGCTTCTGGTGTCATAATAGGGAGGCGGAAACACTCTCTTCGTTCTCCTGGGAGTATAGGAGTGTCCATTTTTGCTTTGAGGATAAGGTGGCCATCTTAAGAGTGGGCAAATAGTCCTCTTATGAATAATTTCACACGCAAGGCACATATTGCATATAAATAAAAGAAAAACACAAAATATACATGTATTAATACCAACATCCACTTTACACATATAACTGCAACCCATTTTATGACTAATTAATGCAGATAATAAATACATTGCATTATTTAAGGGTGCATCAATGTAGCAACGTTAAATAAACCATCTATAAAAGTTCCTGTACTAGGAAAAATGAAATATAAAAAATAGCTGTCTATTAATAACCTGATCTCAACCGACTAGACCAGAAATGATATAGAATAAAATAATTATAAATAATTAGATAAAACATCCTAAAAAAGGACCATATTAAAAATAGAAAAGATATAAATGCTATAAAAATTCCTCGTAAATGAGTTCTCAGATACCATCAATTATAGCAGTTTATTGATCTCAAAATCAATGTTGAGACCCTTTGGGGCCAGAGAGCGTAATTCGAAAATCCACTTGGATTCTTTTAAACTAAGGGCTTTCGATATATCTCCACCTCTCCAGTGTCCCACTACTTTTTCAATAGCAAAAAAGCTCAGAAACTTAGGGTCCGAGCCATGATGTTGTAAGAAGTGTCTCGATACACTATGGTTCGGGAACCCTTTTTGAATATTTCTTAAATGTTCACTAAGCCTAATTTTAAGTTGGCGGGACGTTTTCCCTACGTATTGGTATCCACAACTACATTGCAAAAGATAGATGACATAAGTAGAGTGACACGTGATTAAGGTTTTAATGTGATATTCTTTTTTAGTCACTGTAGAGTGGAATTTCTCTACCTTCTTGTTATTCAATCTTAGGGTGTTGCAGCAGGCTCTGCACGCCCCACAATAGAAAAAACCTTTTTGTTCTTGTGTCCAATCACTTAAAAAGTTTCTTGGTACTTCAGTTTTAATAAAACTGGAAGTTACCATTTGTTTGAGATTTCTTGCACCCCTGAATATAAATTTGGGCTTTGTGCCTACAAATTGTTTAATATCCTCCTCATGTTGTAAAATGTGCCAGTTCTTGTTGATAATTTTCTTGATGGCACCTATATTGCTAGAAAAATTAAAAATAAAGGGGATCTGTTTTTGTTCACTTAAATCCTGTTTACTTTTGTATTGTAACAGGGGGGATCTATCCATGTCCCCGACTTGATCTATTTTTTCCTGTAAATCGTCACTCTCATACCCTTTTTGTATTAGCTGGTTTTTAAGGGACATAGCCTGACTAGTATAGTCCTCTTTTTTGGTACAGTTCCTTCGTATCCGAAGGAACTGTCCTTTGGGTATGTTGTTTAGCCAAGGACGATGGTGGCAGCTATCCAATTCGATAAAACTGTTAACATCTACCTTTTTGAAAAAAGTTTTAGTCATTAAAACTTGGTCCTGAATAAAAACATTCAGATCCAAAAAAATCAACATTGTTATTGCTCACATTTTGTGTGAGGGAGATTCCCCACTCATTATCATTGAGGTAAGTAAAAAATTCTAAAAGTGTCTTCTCCGGCCCCTTCCAAATAATAAAAATATCGTCAATATATCTTTTATAGAGGACCAAGTTTGCGCCAAAGCCATGTCCCCCAAAGACGAAAGTACGTTCCCAAAAGGACATGAATAAGTTCGCATAACTTGGCGCAAACTTGGTCCCCATAGCTGTCCCTTTGATTTGCATAAAGAACTCCTCCTCAAACCAAAAATAGTTGTTTTGTAGGATCATGCGAATTCCCTCCAAAATAAACGACCTTTGGGGGTCTCCATATGCCTCAGTAGCCTCGAGATAAAATTCGACGGCTTTACATCCTATATCATGTTGGATAATTGTATAGAGGCTAGATACATCGCATGTTGCAAGTAAATAATCCTCTTGCCAACTAAAATGTTTTAGAATATTCAGCAGACTCATCGAGTCTTGTAAAAATGCTGGAGTCTTTTTAACCAAAGGTTGTAGGTGGTAATCGATATATTGGGATAATGCAGATAGAACCGAGTCTATTCCAGAGACAATGGGGCGTCCTGGGGGGTTGGTTACGTCCTTGTGCATTTTGGGCAATATATATATGACAGGAATTCTTGGATGTTCAGGAAGTAGGAAGGAGAATTCTTTCTTATCTAAAATATTGTCCTCCAAACCTTTTTCCAAGAATATTTTTAAATTATTTCTAATTCCTTCTAAGGGATTATTCTTAAGTTTTACATATGTAGTTGTGTCATTTAATTGTCTGTATATTTCCCGTATGTACCAACTTTTATCAAGGACGACTATTCCTCCCCCCTTGTCTGCTGGTTTAACAACTATAGATATATCCTTTTTGATTGAGTCTATAGCTTTTCTCTCTTGAAAAGAGATATTTTGTTCAAACTTAGTAAGGGGCTTTATGTTATGTATGTCGGCCAGACAAGAATTTTCAAAAACCTTAATATTATCTGTTTTGAGAAAGGTGGGAAAAAAGTCTGACTTTTTCTTTAAATCAGTGTGGATAACTCCCGAATTCCCACTCACTGGAGCTGAATTCACCACTGAATCTGGTATGGTAGGATCTTGTCTATTAAAAAATTTCTTTAAACATAACTTTCTGGTATAGCGGTTGAGGTCAAGAAAAACTTCAAATTTATTAGCTGGACAGCTAGGTACAAATTTAAAACTCTTTGATAGAATCCCCTCTTCTGTTTTAGAAAGGACTCTATTAGACAAATTAAAAATTCTTATCTCACTTCCCTCTGCCTCCTTTTTCCCGGCATAATCTCTCCCTCCTCTCCCTCCTCTCTTTCCTCTTCTGATTTTCTGGTCCTTTTCCTTGGGGTTTCTTTTATCGGGGTTTTTCTCCCCATTCTGTTCCCTAAAAAAACATCCTCCCTAGTTTCAGTTCTAAGAGCCTCAAACCGATTTTTAAGGGGTATATATGGAGAGTTACTCCTAATAGGGCTTCTTCTCCTATATGAGGTCTTTCTTTCTCTGAACCTGCTCCATCTCTGAGGAAGTGGCGCAGGTCCAGGGAAATCGGATCTCAATCTTTCCGTATGAGAGGTCTTCCTAGGTTTCACAGGTGTATTCTCCCGAAAATAGGGTTTATGATTGTAAGGCCTACGGGTATCCTCAATTGGAGATTGAGGAACTCCTTTCCCAACTCTATAGTTATTATGGGACCTAGAGTACTGATGAGTGTCGCTATTTCGATATTGAAAGGAGGGTTTCCCCTTAGCTCCTGGAGTCCTTGGTCTCTCTTTATGTCTCTGATGATTATTCTCTTTTCTAGGCTTAGGTAACACCCTAACCTCATTATTAGCATAATCATCGAGATCCCTATTGAATTTCTTTTTTTTGTTAAAGATGAGACTTTTCTCAATTTTATTTTTTTTAATTGTAATCCTTTCTGAGAGACTTTCAAAATCCTTGGTCCCTACAAAGGGTTCTAGTCTGACTTTAATTCCCTTACAGCTCGTCAATTTCTCGTAAATTATCCCTTCTTTCGGTGATAATGATGTTAATCATGGTAATTGAAAATGATTCTAAAGCAGTAGTCCAGATTTTAATAAAACTTTCCTTTTCCCTATTGAATGTGGGGAACTTAGTAAACCTCAGCCCCCTAGGGGTGATTTCTCTCTCATCAGTACTCTAGGTCCCATAATAACTATAGAGTTGGGAAAGGAGTTCCTCAATCTCCAATTGAGGATACCCGTAGGCCTTACAATCATAAACCCTATTTTCGGGAGAATACACCTGTGAAACCTAGGAAGACCTCTCATACGGAAAGATTGAGATCCGATTTCCCTGGACCTGCGCCACTTCCTCAGAGATGGAGCAGGTTCAGAGAAAGAAAGACCTCATATAGGAGAAGAAGCCCTATTAGGAGTAACTCTCCATATATACCCCTTAAAAATCGGTTTGAGGCTCTTAGAACTGAAACTAGGGAGGATGTTTTTTTAGGGAACAGAATGGGGAGAAAAACCCCGATAAAAGAAACCCCAAGGAAAAGGACCAGAAAATCAGAAGAGGAAAGAGAGGAGGGAGAGGAGGGAGAGATTATGCCGGGAAAAAGGAGGCAGAGGGAAGTGAGATAAGAATTTTTAATTTGTCTAATAGAGTCCTTTCTAAAACAGAAGAGGGGATTCTATCAAAGAGTTTTAAATTTGTACCTAGCTGTCCAGCTAATAAATTTGAAGTTTTTCTTGACCTCAACCGCTATACCAGAAAGTTATGTTTAAAGAAATTTTTTAATAGACAAGATCCTACCATACCAGATTCAGTGGTGAATTCAGCTCCAGTGAGTGGGAATTCGGGAGTTATCCACACTGATTTAAAGAAAAAGTCAGACTTTTTTCCCACCTTTCTCAAAACAGATAATATTAAGGTTTTTGAAAATTCTTGTCTGGCCGACATACATAACATAAAGCCCCTTACTAAGTTTGAACAAAATATCTCTTTTCAAGAGAGAAAAGCTATAGACTCAATCAAAAAGGATATATCTATAGTTGTTAAACCAGCAGACAAGGGGGGAGGAATAGTCGTCCTTGATAAAAGTTGGTACATACGGGAAATATACAGACAATTAAATGACACAACTACATATGTAAAACTTAAGAATAATCCCTTAGAAGGAATTAGAAATAATTTAAAAATATTCTTGGAAAAAGGTTTGGAGGACAATATTTTAGATAAGAAAGAATTCTCCTTCCTACTTCCTGAACATCCAAGAATTCCTGTCATATATATATTGCCCAAAATGCACAAGGACGTAACCAACCCCCCAGGACGCCCCATTGTCTCTGGAATAGACTCGGTTCTATCTGCATTATCCCAATATATCGATTACCACCTACAACCTTTGGTTAAAAAGACTCCAGCATTTTTACAAGACTCGATGAGTCTGCTGAATATTCTAAAAAATTTTAGTTGGCAAGAGGATTATTTACTTGCAACATGCGATGTATCTAGCCTCTATACAATTATCCAACATGATATAGGATGTAAAGCCGTCGAATTTTATCTCGAGGCTACTGAGGCATATGGAGACCCCCAAAGGTCGTTTATTTTGGAGGGAATTCGCATGATCCTACAAAACAACTATTTTTGGTTTGAGGAGGAGTTCTTTATGCAAATCAAAGGGACAGCTATGGGGACCAAGTTTGCGCCAAGTTATGCGAACTTATTCATGTCCTTTTGGGAACGTACTTTCGTCTTTGGGGGACATGGCTTTGGCGCAAACTTGGTCCTCTATAAAAGATATATTGACGATATTTTTATTATTTGGAAGGGGCCGGAGAAGACACTTTTAGAATTTTTTACTTACCTCAATGATAATGAGTGGGGAATCTCCCTCACACAAAATGTGAGCAATAACAATGTTGATTTTTTGGATCTGAATGTTTTTATTCAGGACCAAGTTTTAATGACTAAAACTTTTTTCAAAAAGGTAGATGTTAACAGTTTTATCGAATTGGATAGCTGCCACCATCGTCCTTGGCTAAACAACATACCCAAAGGACAGTTCCTTCGGATACGAAGGAACTGTACCAAAAAAGAGGACTATACTAGTCAGGCTATGTCCCTTAAAAACCAGCTAATACAAAAAGGGTATGAGAGTGACGATTTACAGGAAAAAATAGATCAAGTCGGGGACATGGATAGATCCCCCCTGTTACAATACAAAAGTAAACAGGATTTAAGTGAACAAAAACAGATCCCCTTTATTTTTAATTTTTCTAGCAATATAGGTGCCATCAAGAAAATTATCAACAAGAACTGGCACATTTTACAACATGAGGAGGATATTAAACAATTTGTAGGCACAAAGCCCAAATTTATATTCAGGGGTGCAAGAAATCTCAAACAAATGGTAACTTCCAGTTTTATTAAAACTGAAGTACCAAGAAACTTTTTAAGTGATTGGACACAAGAACAAAAAGGTTTTTTCTATTGTGGGGCGTGCAGAGCCTGCTGCAACACCCTAAGATTGAATAACAAGAAGGTAGAGAAATTCCACTCTACAGTGACTAAAAAAGAATATCACATTAAAACCTTAATCACGTGTCACTCTACTTATGTCATCTATCTTTTGCAATGTAGTTGTGGATACCAATACGTAGGGAAAACGTCCCGCCAACTTAAAATTAGGCTTAGTGAACATTTAAGAAATATTCAAAAAGGGTTCCCGAACCATAGTGTATCGAGACACTTCTTACAACATCATGGCTCGGACCCTAAGTTTCTGAGCTTTTTTGCTATTGAAAAAGTAGTGGGACACTGGAGAGGTGGAGATATATCGAAAGCCCTTAGTTTAAAAGAATCCAAGTGGATTTTCGAATTACGCTCTCTGGCCCCAAAGGGTCTCAACATTGATTTTGAGATCAATAAACTGCTATAATTGATGGTATCTGAGAACTCATTTACGAGGAATTTTTATAGCATTTATATCTTTTCTATTTTTAATATGGTCCTTTTTTAGGATGTTTTATCTAATTATTTATAATTATTTTATTCTATATCATTTCTGGTCTAGTCGGTTGAGATCAGGTTATTAATAGACAGCTATTTTTTATATTTCATTTTTCCTAGTACAGGAACTTTTATAGATGGTTTATTTAACATTGCTACATTGATGCACCCTTAAATAATGCAATGTATTTATTATCTGCATTAATTAGTCATAAAATGGGTTGCAGTTATATGTGTAAAGTGGATGTTGGTATTAATACATGTATATTTTGTGTTTTTCTTTTATTTATATGCAATATGTGCCTTGCGTGTGAAATTATTCATAAGAGGACTATTTGCCCACTCTTAAGATGGCCACCTTATCCTCAAAGCAAAAATGGACACTCCTATACTCCCAGGAGAACGAAGAGAGTGTTTCCGCCTCCCTATTATGACACCAGAAGCAAGATTGATGGGCTCGGCTGATATATGCGTCACCGGAAGTGACGCGACGGGCGGACTCCATCTTTGGATACGTCACCGGAAGTGACGAAACGGAATATCGAAAGAACCTTAGATATACCTATTTTCACAGTCACACATGATTTTATCATATCATGGTAGCTGACTGTGATGGGGATAGGATTTATTGACTGTCTTTATTAATTGTTTTCTGTATATTGTATATTTGATCTGTTTTATATGCCCTTCCGAACCGGATGTGCAGCCATATTGGAGGTGGCAGACCACATCCGGTCCGGACCATATAAGGGTAATTACATATACAAGTGCTGTGAATTTGTTTAATTAAGCAGGTAATGATTCCCCTATATAAACTGTGGTATATCCATTGTAACTTAGAAGAGCACCTGAGGAAGACCACATCTAGTTGGTTGAAACGCGTTGTGTGTGCAATATTGCTTTTTATTACTTATCTTTTAACTATCCGTTAAAATAAATTACTATTCTGATACTCCTGGCTCCTGGCTCCTGACTCCTGACTTCAAACTTGATGATCATTGGGACCTAAGGGGAACTGGCCTGAGGATTCCAGTAAATGTGCATGTCCCATTTAAGTGACATGAAAGCTGTATAAGTCCTGAGCCTACTTCCAAACGGCTCAAAAAAGTGTGAGTGATTCCATCTCAAATTTTCACTTTCAAGTATATATACTATACAGGTTGCACTATGTTCTTCTCTGTATTTATATTTTTTATATAGGGATTTTCCATTTGTCAAACCCTATCATTGTGTATTAAGGAGGAGATACCTATTTGCTATACCCCAGGTAACCACTCCTGTTTGGTGTGTGTGTGTGCGCTCAAACTTTTTTGGTTGTGTCTGTATATCATATATAAATTACAGACTGTCTGTATAACATTATATATAAATTACAGACTGTCTGTATATTGTTATATATAAATTAGACGGTCCGTATATTGTTATATATACATTAGACTGTCCGTATATCATATATATATATTACAGACTGCCCGTATATCCTATATATATATTACAGACTGTCCGTATATCATATATATATTACAGACTGTCCGTATATCATATATATATTACAGACTGTCTGTATATCATATATATATTACAGACTGTCCGTATATCATATATATATTACAGACTGCCCGTATATCCTATATATGTATTACAGACTGTCCGTATATCCTATATATATATATATATTACAGACTGTCCGTATATCCTATATATATATTACAGACTGTCCGTATATCCTATATATATATTACAGACTGTCCGTATATCATATATATATATATTACAGACTGTCCGTATATCCTATATATATATATATTACAGACTGTCCGTATATCATATATATATTACAGACTGCCCGTATATCATATATATATTACAGACTGCCCGTATATCATATATATATTACAGACTGCCCGTATATCCTATATATATATATTACAGACTGTCCGTATATCATATATATATATTACAGACTGTCCGTATATCATATATATATTACAGACTATCTGTATAACATTATATATAAATTACTGTCTGGATATAGTTATTAATAAATTACAGACTGCCCGGATCTTGGAGAGTGGGTTAGTGTAAACTCTTTGTATCTCTGTAACAGTGTAAAGGCTCCTTTCCTCAGAGGTATTACTTTGGATGCTAGCACAGATATTGGATTTATACCATCATGCAGTATCAGGTTATCGGCAGAGTATCAATCGTGGATTTCAGGAACTGAATTGATTTTTGTATCTTTTTGTCCCACATATGGCCACCAGGGAGGACAGCAAAACTGCATAATTTAAATAATAACAATCATGTTAATGACTGGATGGCTTCTATACTTCTGCTATATTGTTCACGTTTTATTTCCTTCAAAGGGGTGGGGCAGGGGTGTCCCTTAAACATTTAATTTCAGATAATACTAATTAATGAAATCCAGTTTGCAGAGTTCTAATGGTCACCATTCTTGTCTATTTTTTTATGTTTGATTCCCGCACTCATTCAGTTCGATGTATCTCATAGATAAGAATTGAATCCAGTGTTTCTATTTGAGAAGGATTCATAGCTTGTTGAACCCCATGCTGTGCATGATGTCGGTGAACATTAAAACTTTCATTCTCGGGGCGTGGCTACCGGCCAAGCAAGATGGCAGCTTAAAGTTTTGCTCCGGCACTTGGGCTCCTCAAAAAAGCAATTGTTGAAATGGACGAAACGTCTATGGATGGCACCTGTGACGGACCGACCGTCACCCTGACCAGGTACCTACGTCAGTCGCTGCTTGCTAGTACTTGCGAGCTCCTTAAGCACTGCACTGGAACACCATAACCACCGTAAACTCCACAAACCGCCGCAGCTTGGTTGGGGTCTTGCTGTCCTCCACTCACCCTGGACCCAGCTTCCAGTGGGTAGACCTCTCCTAGTACAGAGAGTGAAGCAGGCTGCTCTTATAAGAGCAAGTGGTGTGATCCATGGGAGTATAGTGATTATAGCAATCCCCAGAGTGTCAATATAACTCTTCAATCCCCCAACCATAAACCTAGACTTCATGAAGGGTAAAACGAATCTTGTTTAATGTTAGCCACAACTGGCATTTTATGAAGGTCCCCATGCAAGGGGCACACCTGTTTGACCTGAGAGTAAACCACAGTAGAATCAAATACACGATCACACTGGCTCTCAGGTCCAGGACACTCCCATACAAAATAGGTCAACCCCTCCCCTATGCCTGGGAGATAATTGAGTCAAGCATATACAAAACTCAATTATCTCCAAACAAAAAAAACACACATTTTTTACAAAACCCCCAAAATAACTTAAAACCCACAAAATCCCCACAAAGGTTACATTCCCTGATAGCCCTGATCTGGGTGACCAACCTTTCCAAAAATTACCCAGATCAGATAAGAGGTTAAGGAATTTCTTAATTTTGACCGACCGCACACATGGTCCCATGCCCAAAACCGTTCCAGAGAATCAGGACTTGCGGTCAGTCTAGTTCGGTAGTTTGGAAAACCAACAAACTACCAAACATAGTCAATGTTCTTACCCTGGAGCTTGTTCCCCTCATCCAGACGAATGATTTCACCAAACAGTGCCCTTCTAAATTGTATAGAACCGAACGCAGGCGATGATGGAAGTCCAACGGTGTTCGGGAGTTTCTGTGTCCGATTTTAACCCCTTAAGGACCAAACTTCTGGCATAAAAGGGAATTATGACATGTCACACATGTCATGTGTCCTTAAGGGGTTAATTCTATGAGATTCATGCCCAAACACAGCTGCCTGCCCAAACACCGCTGCCTGCGTTCATGCGAACAAGATGGCCGCCACCTCGTGGTTGTCCATAGGAATTGCGGCCACCAAGACAAACAATTAGAATACTGTGGTGAGAACCGTTCCAAGGTGTTAATAGGTGTTAACAGTTTCCCGGGTGGTCCTTGGTTCATGCGTCTGTTCGGTTGCCGAACAGGATAGTAAAAAGACACGGACACGGTCTTTTTGAGTCTTTATGCATGGTCCATAGTCCTGAGGCAGGAGGCTGGCAAACCGGCCCCTCCAGGAACCAGTGGCGAGGTTACTTTCGCGACAGCACCCTAACTAAACAATTTTTCTTGGACCACCTAGAAGCACAACCAAGAAACCGGATTGCGGGATGGTCAGAAAGCCTGGAAGGCATACGCAAGGACATCGGGGATATCGGAAATCGAGTCTTCCACATTGAAGAGAAAATGGAGGAGCACTCAGACGCGCACAACAGTCTGGCAGACCAGGTACACATGTTAATAACCAATCTTCAATTGTTCGTAACTAAACTGATGGACATTGAAGACAGGGCAAGGAGGAACAACTATTCCAGAAACAATCACTACCGCTGACCTCCCGGCATTTCTCCATGAATTTCTTCATTCACTGTCACCAGATACCCCAACTGACATGCTGCTGCTTTACAGGGGGCACAGGGTGCCTAGGCCGAGACATCTCCCAGACGCTGTCCCAAGAGATGTGGTGCTACGCGCACATTACTTTCATATAAAGGAACTGATCCATAAAAATAGCAGGAGAACGCAGAACTTAACAGACAAGTTTAAAGACATCCTGATTTTCCCGGACCTGTCTGCGGCAAGATTGCGAAAACGGCGGGAGTTCCAGCAAGTAACTACCACCCTCAGATTGCATCAGATTCCATACCGCTACTCACTAAAGCTGCTCATCACCCGGAATAGAACCATCACAGTGGTATCAAACCCCAAAGAAGGACTAAAAATCCTCAACAAGTGGCGAGCAAAACAACCATATCGCCAGAATAGAGGAAAGTCGCATCTAAATGAACTCGATACTTCCAGCCCATAGTAGGAAGCTTAATATGCCACTGCCTGGTGAAGTAAACACGGCCTAGACAATGATGTAACCCCTTGTTATACCATCCCACACACTTGTTAACAGACCCTCTATACTGGTATAGAGTGTGGTGACTATGCCCTTTGCGCGGTACCCATATAAATCACGGACAAACACGAAAATAACTGGGAAAAAATAAAAATAAAATTTCACAGCATGAAAATATATTCACACAATGCTAGGGGTCTAAACATACCCCGAAAACGTCATATCCTTTTAACTGAAGTAAAAAAAAATAGGTGTTGATGTCTTATGTCCAGGAGACTCATTTTAAACGAACTAAAGCACCATTGCTGGGGCTCAAAGATTTTCCGATATAATACCATGCTATGTTTGACACTAAATCTAGAGGTGTAAGCATCTTAATAAACCATTCTGTAACGTACGAACTACTTAAAGTTATTACTGATAGCAAGGGAAGGTTTATCATATTAATCTGTAACTTAAACAATGTCACATACACGATTGTCAATATGTATGACTCAAACGATAATCAAACCCACTTCCTACAACAACTTTTACATAAGGTGTCTGTAACGGACCGTTTCACTCACAAGAGGATAAAAACCGTTTAGGCGATAATCCCCTTCCAGATAGACAAGCAGCTACTGCAAGCACCAATCTCCCGAACTGCAAACTGTACGAATCTTCCAACTCCCGAACTGGAAACACACGAACCCTGGAATAGCTGAACAGGAAAAGCATACAATCCGCTTACACTCCTGGCAGTCAGCATACAATCCAATTCCCCCAATAACGAGACGACACTTCGTTTTGAGGGTCAAGCAGAATCTGAGGTGCTGGCACACCCATCCTGGTTTTTATTGCAGTTGTTACAAATACAGGTCCGCCCACAGGGAAGTATAAAACAACCACTCACACATCAGTTACTTCCCACATATTCCCCCCCCCTTATCCTGAGAGGAAACTCAATTATACATACAGTTAAAACATACTTTCTACCCAACTTTCATAACTCTAAAACCATACATCACATTCACATAAAAATACATATCCACAATCAATCCATTCAGGGGAACAATATATTAAAAAATGGCATGAATCAGACCAGGGGTTCAAAAGTTAGTAAAGTATCTTTTAAAACCCCTGCCAGCATGGCTTTCTGACTCAGACCGGTTTTACAGAGCCCTCTCAATGGACAGACTCCATTGAGCACATGGGGACACAAAGACAGTAAAACACTTTAAAATACATAAAGTCACCTTTTACACATAACACACAGACATTTCACATATCCCAAGATAGCTGGGATCTGAGCGCACAAAACTACCGAATAACGCGCAGATCCTATTCACACAGTTCAATTGCCATGGAGCCGAAGTCTTTAACTACACGAATGGGCTCCATGGCATAGCTATCTGGGTTAACACATTCACATAAAGTCGGGTCCATAGTCCAAAGGCAAGAGGTGGGCAAGCAGCCCCCTCCAAGGACACGTGGCGAGGTCGGTTTCGCCACAGTGTCTAATATTCAAAAAGGAATATTACTGATCTGTGGGGATCTGAACCATGTTATTGATCCAACTCTGGATACGACAATCTCACCCGCCACTCATAGGTTAACGACTCAAATCAGATCTTTCTGGAGTTTGGCCTATACGATATTTGTTGTACTCTACACTCTGCCGATAGGGAATACTCCTATTTCTCACATGTCCACAACACTCACTCGCGTATAGATCTATTCTTCACCACTGGACCTTGCTTACCACAAATTCACTAATGCTCTATTAGCGATATGCTTTGATCAGACCACGCACCTATCGTATTAACAATTGCAGATTAATATTCCTATAAAGGCAAAGGCTCTTGGCGTTTAAACAACTCCATGTTATGTGACCAAACCTTATCTCACACATAACAGACCAAAAACTACTACATTACTTTCAAACTAATGACAACCCAAACATGGTGCCGACCACCATACGGCAGGCACATAAACCTGTCATGCGGGGCCTATTGATCAGTAAAGCGACACATCTTAGAAAACATTCACACGCACAACTGATGACACTATTAAAGGACCTACAAGATAAAACAAATACCTACTATCAAACAACCTCCCTCTTGACGGACATACAAACTATAACAAAGCGAATTAACGAGCTAAAATTACAAAAAACAACCACATTGGACATGTGCAATTAGTTTCGGCCCGAATATGAATTCGGACGAATTTTGGGCAATTGGGACATTCGGGTACTTCCGAATGTCCGAAGTTCCGAAATTACGTGTCAGTATTGCCTAAGTACTAATATACTTACCAAGTGGAAGAAGAAGAATGTTACACTGTATACAATTTTAAATAAAAAGTATACAAACATAGCCAGGATTCAGCTGTAAGCATTTGCAACACTTACAACAATCAAGTAACACACTTTCATATAAAATGTAAGTTACTTGGCCAGTCAATGTAATGACCGGAATAAATAAGTAGATAACTCCCTAATGACCACGATATTAGGGAGCTATCTACTAAAAGGCTGAAAGACCTAAATTGGTCTTTCAGCCAAATTTATGAATACTAAGCAAAGATTACTTGGTATTAGTAAATTATGCCCCTACTCGTTATACCGCGAGTAGTGGCATGTCTGTTAAACAGTGCGCAGCCTGTTAGCAAACATGCTTCGCCACAAACAAGCACGGTCCAAAATACCGCACATTCTTACAGATGGCAATAAAAAAACTCATAAATAATGAACTTGTATCATTTTATAGCAACCTGTATAATTTAAAAAAAAAGACACCTCTGTACACCAACCAACTAGATCGGACATAGATACATTCCTACATCCGATCTCACTGCCCAGTTTCACTATAGACCAAAGAAACGCCATCTCCAACGCCATCACTCCTCAATACTGACATTAAATTGTTATCAAAAATATACTCAGATTTGCCTCAACTCTACCATATCATCTTTGATAATACATGAGGACCAGGTGGGTTTCATTAAAGGGCGGCAGGGTACCGATGGTACGAGAAAGGTCCTAAACATAATCTATAGCCTACAAAAACAAAATAAAGGAAGTCTCTTCCTGTCTTTAGACACGGAGAAGGCTTTTGATCACCTAAACTGGAGTTTCCTTGAAGTGGTTCTGCGCAAGTTCAGGTCCCTGATGAATTTATAAACGCTTTAAAAGCCCTCACCAGAACACTGGTGAGACCTCACTTGGAGTATTGTACGCAGTACTGGAGACCGTATCTTCAGAAGGATATTGATACTTTAGAAAGAGTTCAGAGAAGGGCTACTAAACTGGTTCATGGATTGCAGGATCAAACTTACCAGGAAAGGTTAAAGGATCTTAACATGTATAGCTTGGTGGAAAGACAAGATGGGGGGATATGATAGAAACATTTAAACACATAAAAGGAATCCACACAGTAAAGGAGGAGACCATATTTAAAAGAAGAAAAACTACCACAACAAGAGGACATAGTCTTAAATTAGAGGGGCAAAGGTTTAAAAATATCAAAAAGTATTACTTTACTAAGAGGGTAGTATTACTTTACTGAGAAGGAATAGCCTTCCAGCTGAAGTGGTAGAGGTCAATACAGTGAATGAGTTTAAGCATGCGTGGGATAGACATAAGGCTATCTTAGATATAAGAGACTAATTATTAAAAAGTATTTTAGAAAATTGGGCAGACTAGATGGGCCGAATGGTTCTTATCTGCCATCAAATTCTATGTTTCTATGTTTCTACACAGCACGTCAACGGCCAAGGTTACCAACGCTGGTTTCCTTTCGGACAATTATGCATTGTCCCACCCGAGAAGGCGATATGAACCTCCCAAATTTTGGAAACACATGCTTGCAAACCCCCGAAAATTCTCGCTGTGCTCCAGACACCTGGAACTAGCTGGAAAAAATAGAGCTACAGGTGGTACTTAACACTGACCTGCCTAAATCGCATGTGCCCAACCAAATCTACTCAATGTTGGAGATGTGCATCTGAACTGGAACTATGTCACACATATGGTGGAGCTGCCCAAAGCTCAGTGGCTTCTGGCGATGCTATAGCACGGATATACACTTACCCTACCTGATGGAAAACTTTGTACTATTAAATTTTCCACCTGTAATACCCAAGCCAGACCAATACCTGATGTTCCATATCCTAATAGAAACGCTTTTATCCATAGCTCGAAATTGGGCTCCACCACAAATCTCTACAATAGAAATGCATCACATTAACCAAACAAGTCTGTATGAGTTGGCATTTAAGAAACAAAACACACCACCCAAGCGCAAACATCCAAACTACCGATATTACTGGGAGATCGCTTGGGAAAAATGGGAAGGGTTCGCAAATAAAACATGCAAAATTGCACAGCCTAAAATAGGCACTTGATCCGACAGCTCATCCCTCATCCAGCTCATCCAAACCTAGCCCAGATTGGGCCTGTGTCCACAGGGGTTATGTGAAGGGAGTTTGCATGTATTGCTCCATAGGAGATACAGTGGGACCTCGGTTTACAATTTAATGCGTTCTCCGGGACGTTTCTTATTACGAAAAATTTGTAAACCGAAACGCTGTTTCCCATAGGAATGCATTGAAAACCAATTAATCCGTTCTGGAGGTAAGAAAATAGTAAAAATAAGCTGTCATGAAAACCAACCCACAATGCAGAACACACAGTAAAAGGCATGCAAACGACGAAGCTCAGCTCCCTAACGTTTCACAGCTTGAGAAATGCACCAAAAAGTCCCAAAACAACTGAAAACAATTTCCAGAATGGCTCCAAAACTTAATGCAAAAAGTGCTCCAACACCTCCACACTCGACGCCACGTGCTACCCACAGGCTCCAGCATGCAGGGGGCGCTGCTATAAACCTCCCAGGCGCAATGCATCCTGGGGAAACTTGCATTATATTCTGAAAAAAAATTGTAAACCGAGGCATTATTTTCAATGGATTTTAATTTGTAAACCGAAAATTATGTTAACCGAGGCGTTTGGATTTTGCTTTTGATTCCCACACTACTTCCTTGATGAGGAAAACTTTAAGGCAAGATGGAGAATAAGAGGTGAACAGATGGCTCCCCCCCTCGTTGCCCCTCCGAGTTTAGAAAACTAGACTCAGGAAGTTTGTGGACGAGCTGTTATAAACAATGTGGTATTTTGGGGCAAAGGTTTTTCCTTACTGCACTGTATGGATTTACACAATGTTCTCTTCTACAACATTCTACATATGGAAATGATGTCATTTATTTGTACTTATACTTGGACTACCTGCCCATGTTAAAATGTTGATGAACCATGCTTGAGCCTAAATAAAAACTCCCCCAATATATTTTACACTAAAGGGATACGGACATTACAATGTAACTGCTGTCTGTAGAATACTCAGGGAACACAGCAGCTCACACTGGAGGGGGGAATTAACCAAACCCCCCCCCCCAATATATTTTACACTAAAGGGATACTGACATTACAATGTAACTGCTGTCTGTAGAATACTCAGGGAACACAGCAGCTCACACTGGAGGGGGCAATTAACCAAACCCCCCAATATCTTTTACACTAAAGGGATACGGACATTACAATGTAACTGCTGTCTGTAGAATACTCAGGGAACACAGCAGCTCACACTGGAGGGGGGAATTAACCAAACTCCCCAATATCTTTTACACTAAAGGGATACGGACATTACAATGTAACTGCTGTCTGTAGAATACTCAGGGAACACAGCAGCTCACACTGGAGGGGGGCAATTAACCAAACCCCCCCTATATCTTTTACACTAAAGGGATACGGACATTACAATGTAACTGCTGTCTGTAGAATACTCAGGGAACACAGCAGCTCACACTGGAGGGGGGAATTAACCAAACCCCCCAATATCTTTTACACTAAAGGGATACGGACATTACAATGTAACTGCTGTCTGTAGAATACTCAGGGAACACAGCAGCTCACACTGGAGGGGGGAATTAACCAAACTCCCCAATATCTTTTACACTAAAGGGATACGGACATTACAATGTAACTGCTGTCTGTAGAATACTCAGGGAACACAGCAGCTCACACTGGAGGGGGGCAATTAACCAAACCCCCCCTATATCTTTTACACTAAAGGGATACGGACATTACAATGTAACTGCTGTCTGTAGAATACTCAGGGAACACAGCAGCTCACACTGGAGGGGGGAATTAACCAAACCCCCCCCCCCAATATATTTTACACTAAAGGGATACTGACATTACAATGTAACTGCTGTCTGTAGAATACTCAGGGAACACAGCAGCTCACACTGGAGGGGGCAATTAACCAAACCCCCCAATATCTTTTACACTAAAGGGATACGGACATTACAATGTAACTGCTGTCTGTAGAATACTCAGGGAACACAGCAGCTCACACTGGAGGGGGGAATTAACCAAACTCCCCAATATCTTTTACACTAAAGGGATACGGACATTACAATGTAACTGCTGTCTGTAGAATACTCAGGGAACACAGCAGCTCACACTGGAGGGGGGCAATTAACCAAACCCCCCCTATATCTTTTACACTAAAGGGATACGGACATTACAATGTAACTGCTGTCTGTAGAATACTCAGGGAACACAGCAGCTCACACTGGAGGGGGGAATTAACCAAACCCCCCAATATCTTTTACACTAAAGGGATACGGACATTACAATGTAACTGCTGTCTGTAGAATACTCAGGGAACACAGCAGCTCACACTGGAGGGGGGAATTAACCAAACTCCCCAATATCTTTTACACTAAAGGGATACGGACATTACAATGTAACTGCTGTCTGTAGAATACTCAGGGAACACAGCAGCTCACACTGGAGGGGGGCAATTAACCAAACCCCCCCTATATCTTTTACACTAAAGGGATACGGACATTACAATGTAACTGCTGTCTGTAGAATACTCAGGGAACACAGCAGCTCACACTGGAGGGGGGAATTAACCAAACCCCCCCCCCCAATATATTTTACACTAAAGGGATACTGACATTACAATGTAACTGCTGTCTGTAGAATACTCAGGGAACACAGCAGCTCACACTGGAGGGGGCAATTAACCAAACCCCCCAATATCTTTTACACTAAAGGGATACGGACATTACAATGTAACTGCTGTCTGTAGAATACTCAGGGAACACAGCAGCTCACACTGGAGGGGGGAATTAACCAAACTCCCCAATATCTTTTACACTAAAGGGATACGGACATTACAATGTAACTGCTGTCTGTAGAATACTCAGGGAACACAGCAGCTCACACTGGAGGGGGGCAATTAACCAAACCCCCCCTATATCTTTTACACTAAAGGGATACGGACATTACAATGTAACTGCTGTCTGTAGAATACTCAGGGAACACAGCAGCTCACACTGGAGGGGGGAATTAACCAAACCCCCCAATATCTTTTACACTAAAGGGATACGGACATTACAATGTAACTGCTGTCTGTAGAATACTCAGGGAACACAGCAGCTCACACTGGAGGGGGGAATTAACCAAACTCCCCAATATCTTTTACACTAAAGGGATACGGACATTACAATGTAACTGCTGTCTGTAGAATACTCAGGGAACACAGCAGCTCACACTGGAGGGGGGCAATTAACCAAACCCCCCCTATATCTTTTACACTAAAGGGATACGGACATTACAATGTAACTGCTGTCTGTAGAATACTCAGGGAACACAGCAGCTCACACTGGAGGGGGGAATTAACCAAACCCCCCCCCCCAATATATTTTACACTAAAGGGATACTGACATTACAATGTAACTGCTGTCTGTAGAATACTCAGGGAACACAGCAGCTCACACTGGAGGGGGCAATTAACCAAACCCCCCAATATCTTTTACACTAAAGGGATACGGACATTACAATGTAACTGCTGTCTGTAGAATACTCAGGGAACACAGCAGCTCACACTGGAGGGGGGAATTAACCAAACTCCCCAATATCTTTTACACTAAAGGGATACGGACATTACAATGTAACTGCTGTCTGTAGAATACTCAGGGAACACAGCAGCTCACACTGGAGGGGGGCAATTAACCAAACCCCCCCTATATCTTTTACACTAAAGGGATACGGACATTACAATGTAACTGCTGTCTGTAGAATACTCAGGGAACACAGCAGCTCACACTGGAGGGGGGAATTAACCAAACCCCCCAATATCTTTTACACTAAAGGGATACGGACATTACAATGTAACTGCTGTCTGTAGAATACTCAGGGAACACAGCAGCTCACACTGGAGGGGGGAATTAACCAAACTCCCCAATATCTTTTACACTAAAGGGATACGGACATTACAATGTAACTGCTGTCTGTAGAATACTCAGGGAACACAGCAGCTCACACTGGAGGGGGGCAATTAACCAAACCCCCCCTATATCTTTTACACTAAAGGGATACGGACATTACAATGTAACTGCTGTCTGTAGAATACTCAGGGAACACAGCAGCTCACACTGGAGGGGGGAATTAACCAACCCCCCAATATCTTTTACACTAAAGGGATACGGACATTACAATGTAACTGCTGTCTGTAGAATACTCAGGGAACACAGCAGCTCACACTGGAGGGGGGCAATTAACCAAACCCCCCAATATCTCTTACACTAACGGGATACGGACATTACAATGTAACTGCTGTCTGTAGAATACTCAGGGAACACAGCAGCTCACACTGGAGGGGGGGAATTAACCAAACCCCCCCAATATATTTTACACTAAAGGGATACGGACATTACAATGTAACTGCTGTCTGTAGAATACTCAGGGAACACAGCAGCTCACACTGGAGGGGGCAATTAACCAAAACCCACCCCAATATATTTTACACTAACGGGATACGGACATTACAATGTAACTGCTGTCTGTAGAATACTCAGGGAACACAGCAGCTCACACTGGAGGGGGGCAATTAACCAAACCCCCCAATATCTTTTACACTAACGGGATACGGACATTACAATGTAACTGCTGTCTGTGGAATACTCAGGGAACACAGCAGCTCACACTGGAGGGGGGCAATTAACCAAACCCCCCAATATCTTTTACACTAACGGGATACGGACATTACAATGTAACTGCTGTCTGTGGAATACTCAGGGAACACAGCAGCTCACACTGGAGGGGGGAATTAACCAAACCCCCCCAATATATTTTACACTAAAGGGATACGGACATTACAATGTAACTGCTGTCTGTAGAATACTCAGGGAACACAGCAGCTCACACTGGAGGGGGTAATTAACCAAAACCCACCCCAATATCTTTTACACTAAAGGGATACGGATATTACAATGTAACTGCTGTCTGTAGAATACTCAGGGAACACAGCAGCTCACACTGGAGGGGGCAATTAACCAAACCCCCCAATATCTTTTACACTAAAGGGATACGGACATTACAATGTAACTGCTGTCTGTAGAATACTCAGGGAACACAGCAGCTCACACTGGAGGGGGGAATTAACCAAACTCCCCAATATCTTTTACACTAAAGGGATACGGACATTACAATGTAACTGCTGTCTGTAGAATACTCAGGGAACACAGCAGCTCACACTGGAGGGGGGCAATTAACCAAACCCCCCCTATATCTTTTACACTAAAGGGATACGGACATTACAATGTAACTGCTGTCTGTAGAATACTCAGGGAACACAGCAGCTCACACTGGAGGGGGGAATTAACCAAACCCCCCAATATCTTTTACACTAAAGGGATACGGACATTACAATGTAACTGCTGTCTGTAGAATACTCAGGGAACACAGCAGCTCACACTGGAGGGGGGAATTAACCAAACTCCCCAATATCTTTTACACTAAAGGGATACGGACATTACAATGTAACTGCTGTCTGTAGAATACTCAGGGAACACAGCAGCTCACACTGGAGGGGGGCAATTAACCAAACCCCCCCTATATCTTTTACACTAAAGGGATACGGACATTACAATGTAACTGCTGTCTGTAGAATACTCAGGGAACACAGCAGCTCACACTGGAGGGGGGAATTAACCAACCCCCCAATATCTTTTACACTAAAGGGATACGGACATTACAATGTAACTGCTGTCTGTAGAATACTCAGGGAACACAGCAGCTCACACTGGAGGGGGGCAATTAACCAAACCCCCCAATATCTCTTACACTAACGGGATACGGACATTACAATGTAACTGCTGTCTGTAGAATACTCAGGGAACACAGCAGCTCACACTGGAGGGGGGGAATTAACCAAACCCCCCCAATATATTTTACACTAAAGGGATACGGAGATTACAATGTAACTGCTGTCTGTAGAATACTCAGGGAACACAGCAGCTCACACTGGAGGGGGCAATTAACCAAAACCCACCCCAATATATTTTACACTAACGGGATACGGACATTACAATGTAACTGCTGTCTGTAGAATACTCAGGGAACACAGCAGCTCACACTGGAGGGGGGCAATTAACCAAACCCCCCAATATCTTTTACACTAACGGGATACGGACATTACAATGTAACTGCTGTCTGTGGAATACTCAGGGAACACAGCAGCTCACACTGGAGGGGGGCAATTAACCAAACCCCCCAATATCTTTTACACTAACGGGATACGGACATTACAATGTAACTGCTGTCTGTGGAATACTCAGGGAACACAGCAGCTCACACTGGAGGGGGGAATTAACCAAACCCCCCCAATATATTTTACACTAAAGGGATACGGACATTACAATGTAACTGCTGTCTGTAGAATACTCAGGGAACACAGCAGCTCACACTGGAGGGGGGGAATTAACCAAACCCCCCCAATATATTTTACACTAAAGGGATACGGACATTACAATGTAACTGCTGTCTGTAGAACACTCAGGGAACACAGCAGCTCACACTGGAGGGGGCAATTAACCAAAACCCACCCCAATATATTTTACACTAACGGGATACGGACATTACAATGTAACTGCTGTCTGTAGAATACTCAGGGAACACAGCAGCTCACACTGGAGGGGGGCAATTAACCAAACCCCCCAATATCTTTTACACTAACGGGATACGGACATTACAATGTAACTGCTGTCTGTGGAATACTCAGGGAACACAGCAGCTCACACTGGAGGGGGGAATTAACCAAACCCCCCCAATATATTTTACACTAAAGGGATACGGACATTACAATGTAACTGCTGTCTGTAGAATACTCAGGGAACACAGCAGCTCACACTGGAGGGGGTAATTAACCAAAACCCACCCCAATATATTTTACACTAAAGGGATACGGACATTACAATGTAACTGCTGTCTGTAGAATACTCAGGGAACCCAACAGCTCACACTGGAGGGGGGCAATTAACCAAACCCCCCAATATCTTTTACACTAACGGGATACGGACATTACAATGTAACTGCTGTCTGTGGAATACTCAGGGAACACAGCAGCTCACACTGGAGGGGGGAATTAACCAAACCCCCCCAATATATTTTACACTAAAGGGATACGGACATTACAATGTAACTGCTGTCTGTAGAATACTCAGGGAACACAGCAGCTCACACTGGAGGGGGGCAATTAACCAAACCCCCCAATATCTTTTACACTAACGGGATACGGACATTACAATGTAACTGCTGTCTGTGGAATACTCAGGGAACACAGCAGCTCACACTGGAGGGGGGAATTAACCAAACCCCCCCAATATATTTTACACTAAAGGGATACGGACATTACAATGTAACTGCTGTCTGTAGAATACCCAGGAAACACAGCAGCTCACACCGGAGGGGGGCAATTAACCAAACCCCCCAATATATTTTACATTAAAGGGATACGGACATTACAATGTAACTGCTGTCTGTAGAATACTCAGGGAACAAAGCAGCTCACACTGGAGGGGGCAATTAACCAAACCCCCCAATATCTTTTACACTAAAGGGATACTGACATTACAATGTAACTGCTGTCTGTAGAATACTCAGGGAACACAGCAGCTCACACTGGAGGGGGGAATTAACCAAACCCCCCCAATATCTTTTACACTAAAGGGATACGGACATTACAATGTAACTGCTGTCTGTAGAATACTCAGGGAACACATAAGCTCACACTGGAGGGGGGAATTAACCAAACCCCCCCAATATCTTTTACACTAAAGGGATAAGGACATTACAATGTAACTGCTGTCTGTAGAATACTCAGGGAACACAGCAGCTTACACTGGAGGGGGGAATTAACCAAACCCCCCAATATCTTTTACACTAAAGGGATACGGACATTACAATGTAACTGCTGTCTGTAGAATACTCAGGGAACACAGCAGCTCACACTGGAGGGGGGAATTAACCAAACCCCCCCAATATATTTTACACTAAAGGGATACGGACATTACAATGTAACTGCTGTCTGTAGAATACTCAGGGAACACAGCAGCTCACACTGGAGGGGGTAATTAACCAAACCCCCTAATATCTTTTACACTAAAGAGATACGGACATTACAATGTAACTGCTGTCTGTAGAATACTCAGGGAACACAGCAGCTCACACTGGGGGGGGCAATTAACCAAACCCCCCAATATATTTTACACTAAAGGGATACGGACATTACAATGTAACTGCTGTCTGTAGAATACTCAGGGATCCCAGCAGCTCACACTGGAGGGGGCAATTAACCAGACTCCCCAATATCTTTTACACTAAAGGGATACGGACATTACAATGTAACTGCTGTCTGTAGAATACTCAGGGATCACAGCAGCTCACACTGGAGGGGGGAATTAACCAAACCCCCCAATATCTTTTACACTAAAGGGATACGGACATTACAATGTAACTGCTGTCTGTAGAATACTCAGGGAACACAGCAGCTCACACTGGAGGGGGGAATTAACCAAACCCCCCAATATCTTTTACACTAAAGGGATACGGACATTACAATGTAACTGCTGTCTGTAGAATACTCAGGGATCACAGCAGCTCATACTGGAGGGGGGAATTAACCAAACCCCCCCAATATCTCTTACACTAAAGGGATACAGACATTACAATGTAACTGCTGTCTGTAGAATACTCAGGGAACACAGCAGCTCACACTGGAGGGGGGAATTAACCAAACCCCCCAATATCTTTTACACTAAAGGGATACGGACATTACAATGTAACTGCTGTCTGTAGAATACTCAGGGAACACAGCAGCTCACACTGGAGGGGGGAATTAACCAAACCCCCCAATATCTTTTACACTAAAGGGATACGGACATTACAATGTAACTGCTGTCTGTAGAATACTCAGGGAACACAGCAGCTCACACTGGAGGGGGCAATTAACCAGACTCCCCAATATCTTTTACACTAAAGGGATACGGACATTACAATGTAACTGCTGTCTGTAGAATACTCAGGGAACACAGCAGCTCACACTGGAGGGGGTGTGGTGGAATCTCAGTAAAAATAAATTTACTAGGACAAGATTGCCATGTGGCATATGTGTAAATGTTGTATCAGTTAGTTAGTTACACGTAGCTAAGATACAATCAACACCGTATTGAGCAAATGCAGGAATGCAGAAACTGAAAACACTTCCCCCCTCCTCCATTGTTCTGGGTGAGCCATGTGGTCTAACAAGTAAGGGAAGTTAGGCTTTGTTCAGCTGATTGTGTAAAGAATATATGTGGGTAGAGTTAACTATAGGAGGAGCTATATGTCTATATCATGCATTTACACAGTCAGTTCTGGGCTCAGATCTTGTTGTATTTTGGTGACATAAGTCCCTCTGAGCCCCGGTCGGTGAATCGAATAAAGAATCTCTTCCTTCCTGAAGAAACCTGTGCCCATCTCTCTGTGCTTGGCTTCCGTCAGTTTCTCCGGTATCATTTGGTGCATTGGGCCGGGAAGCTCATCGTTCAACGGTAGCTGAGAAGCAGAGGCGTGAGACGGTCTATCTTTGCCCACGTTCTCTACGGCTGCACCCCTGAACTTCTGCGTGGACCTCCCTTCGTCTCGGCGCCACTGGTCTTTTGTCCAGGAGATCATCGGCCTCTACGTAGTAAGTGCTGGGGTGTCCCCGTCGATGAGTGTGAACCCAGGTTCAGGAACGAGGAGGTAAGACAACTGCTGTTTTAGACGGCAGACCCACTAGGGGTATACCGATTGTGCGGTAGGCCCAAAAGGGGTTTAAATCTGTGTATGGAATCTGCCCCCTCTGTCGGAGGGAAGGAGCGAAGGCGCACCGCTCAATCGAACGCTCTTTAGTAAGACCGTTTGATTTGGTTTGGAGTCAGGCGGGGTTCTGTGTAAATAGCCCTAGCCGGACACCGGTGTCTTGTCTAGACTAGCGTTCTAGGGTGTATATTACGTTCGCTAGGTCGGAGGGACCGGGAGACTAAGCGGCGTCTGTGTAAATTCGGTTCGCTAGCTCTCAACCTATCTTGGCTAAGTGGGAAGGCGTGTAAATTTGGAACCCACTAGATTTTTGATAGAGTAATAGACTAAGAGGCGTCTGTGTAAATTCGGTCCTCTAGTTCGCTATATGTGGTGCTTGGGCAGTGTGGCTAACCAAAACGGGTGTATATAGTTTTAGGTAGTCCATTCAAGGTACTGGCCAATAGTTTAGTTGGGATTGTAAATGTGTTAAAGATTGTTTAGTAAAGTGTATATCTTGTTAGATAGCGCGAGCTCAGCCGTCTAGCGAGAGTGTTAATAGTGTGTTGCTGTATCATAGTGCACGGTACCATAACCCTGTATATTTTCTGACACTGTATATAAGTACTAATCATTGTCGTCTAATGCATGTTTAACACCATAACCACTAATAATTGTATTGTGACCTTAAATTGTGCTTTGACTTATGCTAACCGTACTGTAACCGCTATTTGTAAAAGACGATGTTACTGGGGTGTGTTATAGACGGGTAATTCATATATAGAGAATTATAGCGTGGGTGACTGTATAGTTTCGCCAAAGGGCATAATATTAGTTACTTAGTGACTGGTGTAACAGCTGTGTGTGTACGGGAATTCCCTGTATGTTTTGTTGTATGAGTTTGACCTAGTAACTGTGCCACATGGCGCTGTTGCCAGGGAAACGAGTGTGACTGTTGGAGGTGTGTTTGTTGTGTTTCTTTGAATTAGACGCTCCGTTGCTAAGTATGGCAGCGCCGGAATTTAAAGATTGTTGATCCCTTAGAATGTATGCTAAATAACTTTAAAAAGGGATATAATGTGTGTGATTTTGGGGACTACCTTATGTAGTAGAGAATGACCAGTTTTTGACTGTTAACACAGTTTGTGTTACTAGATGGTTATCAAAACTGGTCTGTCCATCCCCAATGGAATCTGACCCATCTGACCATCCCTCAACTAAATTCTTTAGCAAAAACTGGTGCAGCTGGTATGTCCCCCTGTGCTCTAATTGTCTCTGGCTCTCAGATGCCTGTCCCCTCCTTTTTCTGTGCCTACCTACCCCCCCAACTGGTTCTTTGTATTCAGTTTTATTATTAGCAGTCAAAATTGTGAGGAGAATTCTTAATAACAGTAACTGAATCCACTGAAATCAGATAATTCTCAGCAATTACAAAACACCATAACCACTGAAAATACCATAACCACTGATAATACCATAACCACTGAAAACACCATAACACTGATAATACCATAACCACTGAAAACACCATAACCACTGATAATACCATAACCACTGATAATACCATAACCACTGAAAACACCATAACCACTGATAATACCATAACCACTGAAACACCATAACCACTGAAAACACCATAATCACTGAAAACACCATAACCACTGATAATACCATAACCACTGATAATACCATAACCACTGAAAACACCATAACCACTGAAAACACCATAACCACTGAAAACACCATAACCACTGAAAACACCATAACCACTGATAATACCATAACCACTGAAAACACCATAACCACTGAAAACACCATAACTACTGAAAACACCATAACCACTGATAATACCATAATCACTGAAAACACCATAACCACTGACATAACACTATAATTACTGAGCCTTGTGTGCCTTTAGTAACAGTAAATTAGTTTTGAAATACAACTGGATGAAATGGTCAATGGTATAGGACGCTGGAATACACTTTTACCATTTTTGGTTACTGGTCAGGCTCCTCCTAGCCCTGTCCGAAACATTTTGTTAACCAAGTTACTGACCAGTAAAATTAATTTATCCATTTCCACCTACCTCACCACTCCCCGACCGGAACCTATGACTAAACAACCCTATCTAAGTCCCACCCTAACCTGACAAATGACCGGTGCCCTCCAACTTTGACATTTACAAATGCCACTGCAGCTTACCCCTGGTCCACCACACATTGATATTAATGGTCAATTACAGTTGGCAGACCCTGTATTTGTTTATGTCCCGTTCACCATGACTGATCTGTTTAATTGGAAGACCCATAATTCCTTTACGAAAGCAGACGAGTAACCTAATGCTTTCTATGAGAGATTGCTGGAGTCATATAGTTTATATACTCCTTTTAATCCAGAGGCCCCTGAGAACTCTCGAATGAACAACTCAGCATTTGTCAGCCAGACCCAAGGTGCTATCAAAAGAAAATTGCTAAAGTTAAAGGGATTTGTAGGAATGTCCATATCACAGTTCAGGTGTATATGAACAGGGAGATTGAAACAAAGCAGGAGGAAGAACGTAAAATGAGGATGAAGGCAGATATGCTAGCTGTAGCTATCATAAGTGTAGAGAGACAGGGAAGGGAGGTGAATAGAGGAGTTGAGAATAGCCTGAGTAAGGGAGGAAGTAGGAATCACTGTGCGTATTGTAGAGAGGAAGGATATTGGAAAAGTGACTGCCTACAGAGGGAATATAAAGCAAGTTATAGATAAGACAAGAGAGAAGGTTACGAGATGGTTACAGAGGTGGCCATAGAGAAAGTCTTGGAGGGAATGACAGTAGTATACTATTCCCCTACCTAGAGATTAAGGGATAGAGAAGATAGAGATTTTGTCAGTCTGGCTGACACTGTCATGGAAGACTATTGATACCGACTGGGCTCCATCCCCCTTTAGCCGAGTGCAGCCTATGGTCGATGTATCAATAGAGGGAAAGAGGAGCTCTTTCATGATTGACACTGGTGCTGAGTACTCTGTGGTAACTAACCTAGTTGCTCCTCCTTCAGGAAGACTATAATTATGATAGGAGCTACTGGGAAAAGCGCTGCTAGACCAATTCTCAGGAGTCATACTTGTATTCTAGGAGGCCATTTGGTTAAGCACCAGTTCCTATATATGCTGGAGTGTCCAGTTCAGCTTCTAGGACGAGATCTATTATTAAAGCTTCAAGCCCAGATAACTTTTAAACCCAACGGATCAACGTCTCTGAAGTTTAATAGATCACCAGGCATAATATCAGTATCGGTGCAAAGGGAAGAAGAATGGCACTTCTACTCTATAATAACAAATACAGACCCTAAGAGTGATGAATCCTTATTTGACATTTCAAGAATATGGACAGAGAATAATCCTCCAGGACTTGCTCGCAATATTCCACCAATACACATTGAATCAAAGCTTGGAGCATATCCTGTTAGCCTTAGTTAGTACCATATATTATAGAGGGCTAAGGAAAATATACAAACCTATGTGGATAAGTGTGCAAAGTATGACATCCTAAAATTCTGTACCTCCCCTTGGAACACTCCATTATTACCTGTTCAGAAGCCGGGATCAGATGAGTATCATCCTGTACAAGATCTAAACGCAGTTAATAATGCAGTAGTCAATATACACCCAGTGGTACCCATCCCCTATAATCTGCTTGCTTTAATACCAGGTGGGGCAACCTACTATACCTTCCTAGACCTCAAAGATGCTTTCTTTTGTTTCTGGGGTACTGCTGAAAAATTATGTATGGGCATCCACCTTCCATACTTGGTAACTTAACGGGGGATTTGAGTCAGTTGGGAGAAGGAATTACCCGGCAGCAGGTTGTAGAGTTGGGTAAAACTATGGAGGAGGTACAGAAATGGGTACAAGATAGATTACCTGTGAATATTTATCCACCTGTTCATTCTTACCATCCAGGGGATCAAGTGTGGATAAAAAAATGGAACACTGTTCCATTAGGTTCCAAGTGGAGAGGTCCCTATGTTGTTCTTTTATCTACCCCAACAGTTGTAAAGGTTGTAGAAGTGACTCCGTGGATTCATCACTCTAGGGTAAAAAAAAACAGCGGCAGATTCCTGACAAGCTACCATAGATCCAGAGAATCCTTGCAAGATCCAGTTGAAGCGTGTGATCGAGTTGGATTAAAAGTGTTTTTTGCGAAGATAATATTGTTAAAAGGGAACATCAACAAAGATCTACAAGTGAGTGTTTTTGACGGCCATAATAATGCCTGTCCGCTCACCAACGTGTTATTAAAAGCCAGGAAAGTCTCGAAGGGACCCCTGTGAAGACGAGCAGAACTCCATTCCCTGCAGCCCTTACATCCTGGAAGCTGAGGTGCCATCGCACGGACGAAGACTGAGGATGAAGACGTCGAAAGAAGTGCTTTTGATAATGTATATTTTTGTGTCTTTTTATATTCAGGAAGGTAGAGGTACCGACACTCCTAGCTGTGAGGTTTGCATTAAGACTACTAAGACAGGTAATCATATTTCCCAGACCCTAATTTGGCATTCACAATATGAGTGTAAAGGTGATGTGTCTAGGTGTATATATCTAGGTATAGAATATAGTGTGTGCCATTTAGGAGTAGGAGAACCTAAGTGCTTCAGTCCAGAGTATCAACCCCGTACAATTTGGTTGACCCTCAGGAATGGAGATCCTCAGGGGACCCTAATAAATAAAACTGAGTTAGAAACCGTACATTCTTCGGGTGTTCTGCTATTTGATGCATGTAAAGCAATATCATGTGGTAGAAAGTCGTGGAATGTATGTGGGGATCTTAAGTGGGAGAGAACGTATGGGTCTAATGATAAATATATTTGTCCCAGTAGTAAAAACAAGTATGTAAGTCCGAGATGCCCAGATAGGGAATATAACTTTTGCCCATATTGGTCTTGTGTGGGGTGGGCAACTTGGGGACAGACAGCAGACAAGGACATGATTGTGACTAAGTTGCCTACAAAGCCATATTGTAAGTCTAGGGAATGTAACCCAGTCCATATACTCATAAATAATCCTGAACGATTCATAGATAGGTTCGGTAACTTATTTGGGTTCCAAATATATGGGACGGGTTTAGATCCTGGGACAATATTATTTATAGGGATAGAGACTGATACGGTAACCTCCCAAACTCATCAAGTATACCATTCTTTTTATGAAGAGATGAGTATAGATAATAAGATCCCCCATAATGCTAAAAACCTGTTCATAGATTTAGCCGAAAGTATTGCCGGTAGTCTTAATGTTACCAACTGCTATGTGTGTGGAGGTACTAACATGGGAGACCAATGGCCTTGGGAAGCAAAGGAGGTAATGTCCGGTTCTGAGGCAGTTGACCAATTAATATCTACACAAGCCGATTATCATATGAGTGTTAGAGGTAAATCTGAGTGGAGATTAAAGACCTCCATCATAGGTTATGTTTGCATAGCGAGGAAAGGAATGATGTATAATACTTCTGTAGGAGAATTAACTTGTCTAGGGCAAAAAGCTTATGATGATGATACGAAGAATACAACTTGGTGGTCGGCTTCAAATGTCTCAGAACCATCTAACCCGTTTGCTAGATACGCCAATTTAAAGGATGTGTGGTTTGACCTATCCATCACATCTACCTGGAGAGCCCCAGCAAATTTGTACTGGATCTGTGGTAAGAAAGTATATTCGGAGTTACCACAGGACTGGGAAGGGGCATGTGTATTAGGTATGCTCAAACCATCCTTCTTCTTGTTGCCAATTGAAACAGCAGAGACCTTGAGAGTTAAAGTTTATGATGTGAATCATAAAAAGAAGCTAGCATCCTTGAATGTAGGTAGCTGGGAAGATAATGAGTGGCACTGGCTACCTTAGCGCGCTTCATTGCCAATAGGAGGGATGTAATATGTGAGGGAACTGGTTAACAGCCAAACTGTATGCCCATGAAGTGTTATTGTATTCTAATACAGGGATTCAAGCCTCATTCTACCATTAGGCAATTATGGATTCCTCTGTAAAGCACATAGCCTTCTTACCAGGTAAACCAGTTGGGCTGTTGATAAAGTCCTCCATTCACTTCCAGTGCAAATAGAAGGAGGTGTATGTGGAAAGTTCAATCTCAGCAACTGTTGTCTGCACATAGATGATGAAGGGCAGGCAGTGGCTGATCTCACAAGCCACATGGCTAAACTGACGCATGTACCGACTTAAGCCTGGAACGGGTACAATTCTAGTAGTTGGTTTGGAAGTAGGTACGAGCAGCTTGGAGGGATCAAGACATTGGTAGGAGGAGTCATGTTGATTATAGTGTGTCTCTTTCTACCATGTTTGGTTCCATTGGTAATTAGGTCCATACAGAGTGTCATAGAGAGCACGACAGAAAGGAAACCAGCTGCGCATGTAATGGCTGTTTGCAAGTATGAACCCTTAGCCCGAACCCTTAGCCCAGAGAGAATATATTCAGAATGAGGAGTGCTGAAGGAATTTGTAAGGATGCTAAGATGCTTACGAGGTCTGTTCTGATTCATGGCAACCTGAGGTGTAAGCAAACTATGGTTAAGTGATGCATCTGGAATTATGAAATATCAGAAGCATCAAAGGGGGGAATGTGGTGGAATCTCAGTAAAAATAAATTTACTAGGACAAGATTGCCATGTGGCATATGTGTAAATGTTGTATCAGTTAGTTAGTTACACGTAGCTAAGATACAATCAACACCGTATTGAGCAAATGCAGGAATGCAGAAACTGAAAACACTTCCCCCCTCCTCCATTGTTCTGGGTGAGCCATGTGGTCTAACAAGTAAGGGAAGTTAGGCTTTGTTCAGCTGATTGTGTAAAGAATATATGTGGGTAGAGTTAACTATAGGAGGAGCTATATGTCTATATCATGCATTTACACAGTCAGTTCTGGGCTCAGATTTTGTTGTATTTTGGTGACATAAGTCCCTCTGAGCCCCGGTCGGTAAATCGAATAAAGAATCTCTTCCTTCCTGAAGAAACCTGTGTCCATCTCTCTGTGCTTGGCTTCCGTCAGTTTCTCCGGTATCAGGGGCAATTAACCAGACTCCCCAATATCTTTTACACTAAAGGGATACGGACATTACAATGTAACTGCTGTCTGTAGAATACTCAGGGAACACAGCAGCTCACACTGGAGGGGGGAATTAACCAAACCCCCCAATATATTTTACACTAAAGGGATACGGACATTACAATGTAACTGCTGTCTGTAGAATACTCAGGGAACACAGCAGCTCACACTGGAGGGGGGAATTAACCAAACCCCCCAATATCTTTTACACTAAAGGGATACGGACATTACAATGTAACTGCTGTCTGTAGAATACTCAGGGAACACAGCAGCTCACACTGGAGGGGGGAATTAACCAAACCCCCCAATATCTTTTACACTAAAGGGATACGGACATTACAATGTAACTGCTGTCTGTAGAATACTCAGGGAACACAGCAGCTCACACTGGAGGGGGGAATTAACCAAACCCCCCAATATCTTTTACACTAAAGGGATACGGACATTACAATGTAACTGCTGTCTGTAGAATACTCAGGGAACACAGCAGCTCACAGTGAGGGGGGCAATTAACCAAACCCCCCAATATCTTTTACACTAAAGGGATACGGACATTACAATGTAACTGCTGTCTGTAGAATACTCAGGGAACACAGCAGCTCACAGTGAGGGGGGCAATTAACCAAACCCCCCAATATCTTTTACACTAAAGGGATACGGACATTACAAGGGGGGGGGAGGGGGGAGGGGGGGGCACCCTAAAAGATGTTTATATCAGCTTTGCATCTTGGCATTAGAGTCTCTTATAAAATGATTCAATAAAACAGTTCCAATATTGCATTATAACTTTTATAATGCTACAAAATAACAACAAGCAATAAAGATAATATCAGAACTTTCTGCAGATAGTTATACAATTTATTTCTCATCTTCCATGGAAGCGGTTTGTGCAGAATATACTCTATGTAAATGCATTGATTACAATAAGTAATAGTCCAGAGAGACGACTGGGGCCAAACAAAGAGGAAAGGATGTTGCACATGCGCATCTTTCATTCTGCGGGTAAAGCGGCGCAGCCGTTTCACTACCGACTGGAAGATTTAGCTTGCACACAGACTGTGATGAGCTGGCAGGATGCTTTGGTAAACAAAGTGACAGCTATCCCTGTGGGTAAAGGGGGGAGATAGCTGGAACGTCGCGAGCAGAGAGCGTCCCTTCCAGATGGTGTTTTCAATAAATTTATCACGCTGCCATGAAGGATGGCTATGAGAATTCAGGACTGGGAGTGGCACGTGGGCCCCACAAGGCACAGCAATTGGAAGATGTGCAGCAATTACAATTATTTGTAAACTTGCCATGGTGTGCCTGGGAGCCAGGGGTAGTAGAATCAGTGAGTCATTGATTGGCGCGACTTGGAATGCAAATATATAATAATACGTTTTGTAAAACCCTTATTCTCATCTGAAAGCTTTTCATAAAAGGTATAACTTAACCACTTCACTACTTCTAGAGACATGATGGATGCTGTGAGCATGAGAGGTAAGCTTGTGGACCTCAACGTTCCAACTTACCACGAGTAGCTCTGAGTTTCAGCAAGGCTCCTTCACTTGGTTACTCTCACAGCTTAGTGAGTGAGCCCCTTTCCCTCATCTCCTGCCCAGTCATGTTATCTCATGCTGTCCTGTATCCTTTATAAATAGCCCCATTGACATTCCCATACCACCTGTTACATCTTAAAACGAACATCCTTCTGTTAGGGTTTCACTTGAATGTCATTTTGAGTTCTGTATAACGAGCGATTCTTGGGCAAAGGTCTAAAAGGGAAGCAATCAGAAGGAAAATGCAGTTGGTTTCCATGGTGATTGCTGCAGCTTTTAATCTTTTGCACAGAATTACTCTGTGTGCACCCTCACTGTATTCTGAAATCTTAGCCTATATACTTGTGGGGGGCGGGTGGATCCTTGCTTTCATTGGATCTGTAATAGTCTTTGCTGTCTTCTTCTGACCAGAGTTTATAGCAGTGAGTCAGTGAGTGGTTCCTGAAGTTATCCTAGATCTTGTATTCAGATCACTCCTTGTTTTTCAATGCTCTGATCCCCATTTAACCCCTCATTAACCTATGTATTTGTATGTAGTTCCCACAGACAATGTTGCTACCATCTCTGAATGTGCCAGCGTGATCGAGGGAGTCAGCCGATGTCGGAATGCCTTGCTGAACGGGGACACCAAGAATTACGACTGGGATTCTGGATACACGTGTCACCAGCTGGGCAGCGGTGCCATTGTCGTCCAGCTCGCTCAGCCCTACATGATCGGATCGATCCGGTAAGCCTTACTGTAGAAGCACATCAATTTAATTACCAATATGGATATCGCACTCTCCTGGATCCCAGGGTGCAACCAGGCTTGAGGTTGACCAATCCTCACAATGTGATTTGCAAAAAATTAATGATGGTCGAGGCACTCCAGTTCAATCCAGTGGGCAGATTTATTGGAGCAAAGTAGAAACAAAGTTTTGGCCCACAACAGGGCCTTTGTTAATTTTACTGGATTGAACTGGCTGGACCATCATTCGTGTTTTACTGTAGAAGTGGTTGCATTAAATCTGTCAGGATCGGGACAGGGATCCAACACGCAGAGTACGAACAGTAGAGATGTACGTATACCGGACCTTAGAATGGCCGGACTAACGTAAGGAGAAAGCAGAGAATAGTCAGAGACAAGCCGGGGTCGAGGGAACGAGAGGACAGGTAAGCGAGAGACAAGCCGAGGTCAAAGGACACGAGAGGTAAACAGGAACGATAGTACGAGCCGAGTCAAAACCAGATATAACGATAAACATAAGAGCACTGAGGGACCAGACAAGCTAGAACCACGACAGGGCAATGAACCATTAGCCACATCCCTCTTTTATACCCTGGTTCTCTAAATCATGGCTCCGCCCTTGCCGAGCCCTGATTCGTTGTTCCGAACCAGATTGACAGGTCGGGATGTGATTGCCGCCATGACGTCGGCTCCTGAGCGTCGTGTCATAAAAGGAAGTGGGGTTCTCGCGGCCGGCGTGGGAATGACTATGAGAGCTGTGAGGATTAGATGAATCAGCCCCGCTGAGAGAACGGACGTCGGGAAGTCTAACCTCCTCCGAGGTAGAGACTTCAGGTACCCTGACAAAATCTCCGGTTCTCAATGTGTGTGTTTTCTGGGTCAGTTCTGTGAACCGCTGCTCTTGTCATCAATGTGTTGGATTAAGTACTCCATAAACGACAGCCGCTAACACATAGGGGGTGTTTTATCATGTCCGCAAGCTGTCTGAGCAACCTATAGCCTTTACTATATTGCAGCATCATTTAATGACCGGTTTCGGTAATCTATAGGCTTTACCATATTACAGAATCATTTAATGACCAGTCTGAACAACTTATAGGATCTGCTATATCATACAGTCATGTAAAGAAACACTCCGGGCACCATAACTTTATTTCAATAAAATTGTTATTGTGCCTTTAGGTCTTGGGTGCTCTCTTATCTAAAAAGGTTAAACCATTTACAAAGTTGTGTAGATGGGGCCAGTCAGCTCATCCCTTCTTCTCCCGAAGAAGTAGGCTTCAATGAGGAATCCTCGGACTGAGTGTTCATGCTAGGCTGAGAGTGTCAGCTGGTTCTCTCAACTTATCACTAGCCCCCCATTCAGAAACCTGTGTGTGAAAAGTATGTACACTCCAATCTGTGTCCCAGTCTCCCTGCACACACTGTATACAAGGAATGTGTATGTCTTAGCTGTTCCACCCACAATGCATGTTCTGAACTTTCTGTGATGGAACCAGAGTCCCAGCTGTACACGTGTGATTAAAGCTCTGGCTCCTTTCACAAAGCTATCAATGGGACTGCCAGTTTGGGTAAAACGTCACATTTTCTGATAAAGTAAACTGCTGTTGAACACTGCACTTCATGTGCCCCACTGAGCAGGAGGAATAGGGTATGTTCTAGATGCCCACTGAGAACGCCAAGAAGGTAAGAAGGCTGGGATTGGCTGACCAGTACCAGCGACTTCCTAGTCCAGACAGAGATTCCTGCAGGACCCTGCACTTTGGGCATTTCCACTGAAAATTAGGATTACGCCCAGTGTAGTGTGTCTCTTTAACTAGGAGGAATTAGAAATAAACTCCGACCAAGAGGTGGGCATGGGGCGAGCTCTCTGCAGCTTTGGCCTGGCTGTCTATAATACATGGACAGGATCGGAACGACAGATTTGAAGCAGAATTTTAACATTATTATTAGAATCCTGGCAGGAAGTGTTTTTGGTTTGTGTCTGCTGGACGGGTGTTTTTGGTTTGTGTCTGCCGTTTAACCATTAATCACTGGATCACAACAAGCCCTTTCCTTCAGCAGCCGGTACCTTAATGTGCTCCAGTGAATGCTGAATCCACGTCTGTGCCAGAGATAAATTACTCTCAATGTGTTCTGCAAGTGGGTAATTGAGAAATAATTACATCATTTTCATGCCATTTAAAAACATTAAAATTTAAATAACAGAAACCTGCTGAGATTAGGAGACATAAAAGATTACAGGGAGCTTAATAACTAATCGAATCGGAATCATTTGTACGTTTATAGACCCAGACTCTCGCCGCAGTTTATTGTACTAGTTCTTATATCTGAATTAGAAAAAATACAATTTTGGGTTAATCGGAAAAATGAAAATGAGAAATTACCCAGGAGAGCCCAGTGCACCTGATATAATAACTGACAATAGACCAAGTTTGTTATTTTACTGAAATTACTTTCTGCTGGACCCAGACTCCGGTTTTACTTAGTAAAGTCCCCGTGTTGATATTCAATTATAATATTTATATGAGGACACATGGCAGAAACGTATACTAATGTTTTCATAAAAAAAACACTTAATTCTAGAATGTTATTTTTTCTTTACGCTGGGAGGTTTTATATTCTGTTTCTGTCATGTTTGGGGGCAGATAGCACAGCGTTGACGTCGACGGGTATTCTATTCAAACACCATTGTTTATGTAATAACTGTACATTTGTAAACATTTATGTGACAGTGTGTATCAGTCAATGAAGTTTTTGAAGCAATTACACAATTTTTATTATATATATAACTCTATATCATTTTATTTTATATATATATATATATATATATATATATATATATATATATATATATAAATGTTTATTTGTGGTCGTATACAATAAGCCGAGTTATAGTAATGGTGATGTCGGTTGTGGTGTGCTGGAACCGACGTTCGGGTAGGCCTGTAAAAGAGGGCAATAAGTGTAACACTGAATACGTGTTGACATTATATAACCAATACTTAAATACATGTCTCAATTCCCTCTCAGGTTGAGGGATATAAATGGCATATACAGATGACTCCACTGTCCCATCCATTAGATGATATGTACTGGGATATTACTAGCAGTAGTACAAGCAAAGCGCATTCTTTTAGAATCACCTGAAAATGTTAACGGTTGTATTCAAGTAACTTTAAGGTGATGTGAGCTAGTTAAAGGTTGAGGTGGCAAAAGATATGGGAATGCCTTTATGGAATCGAATGTGTATGGTTTGATGATTTGATATGTGGAAGTGAGTTTATTGAAAATGGCCAGAGCCAAGTGCATGACTAGGTGGCATTGGCAAAGAGTGTTATGTGTACCAGCAATTAAATCCTGGTACTACATGGAATGGGAAGACGCCCAAAGTCAGGAATTTCTAGTGTCAACAATTGTTTGTAAGGATGAAAGGATGGGAGCCATCGTGGCTTACATCCCTGTCATGCTGTCTATGTTTCCAGCTTGGGTGCTGAGCCCAGAGGTAGAAACCCAAGTCTATACATCAGTTTTCTGAGTCAAAGCAGGGAATAGTACACCTTCATATCTGGGCTCGCCGGTAAAAGTAGAATGGTACAAGATTGCCAGGAACTGTGGGTGGGTAACCTGTGTTATGGCTGGAGTCTATGAATTAGGTGGGGTCGAGGGTTTGGCTGGGGAGCCTGGATTGAAATATCTTACTAGTTCTCAGTTGTGCAACATCTATATGTAGAGTAAATGTGACAGTCATGTAGGTGATCGTATAACAACTGATGGCTTGCATAGTGTTGGATGGCGAAAAATAAGCTAAATAAGGGAAAGGTGAGGCCATACTAAGTGCTAAGTGAATCTGAGAGGCTCTAGGCTATAAGTAGGGATAGTAGAAACCTAGATAATAATAGAACTTGATTGTTAATAATTGTCAAATAGGATATGAAAGAGATACCTAGTAGTTGTGGATTATACAAGTCTTAGGTAAAACCGTGACAGACCGAGGAGGCCGAAAATGGTTAAATGTGTAATGAGGGGTTCTTGGTTCTCAGGAGCGCAGAGAGAGGGTTGTAAAGGAAGGAATCAGGTGGGCATAACAAGGCTTAGAGGAATAGTCAACCATAGTATGACAGGGTTGTAGTTGACCCTTGTAAAGCTGAAAATGTTGTATGTAATTGCCCAAATGTGTGGCATAACTTGTGTAATAGTGGATTGCTCACAGAGGGCCGTATATAATGTATGGCTTGAAGGCCTAGTGTAGAGGTATTGCAGCGGAAGGCCAATATTACTAAATGTAAGTCTCCAGCTGCCGGGTGTATAATAGGGTGTGTGTAATGTAATGATTACGGAATGAGCAAATGTAGGTTAATTGTACCAAAGTTGTAGAAGTGGACTGTGAATTGCGTATGGACATGAGTAGTGCTCTGGTATTCAATCTGGTTTTATTTATTATTTTTATTGCAGTTCCAGAGAACTGCAATGTTTACATTGCAGCTCTAAGTCTGCCCTCTGTGACTGTCTAACAGACAGCTACTAGAGGGCTTCCGGAATTCAAACAAACTTTTGGTCTGTTATCTGACGCTGGATGTCCTCACGGACCTCCAGCGTCAGATTTTCCCCATAGGAAAGCATTGAACAATGCTTTCCTTTGGGGAGGTCTAATGCACACGCAACCATTGGCGCACATGAGCATTAGGTCTCCCCCGCCTGACATCGGTGCTGCGTTCAGATAAGTGACTGAAAAGGTTTTAACCCCTTCAACTCTGCCGGAGAGCGGCCCCGAGGGAGGGGGGAACCTATTAACCCTATAGTGCCAGGAAAACGACCATCACTGTGATGCTATGTATGATTGAAATAGGCTGAATTCGTGTTAGTAGTGAAACTTGCCATATCCGAATGAGGGCAGAATACAAGTAAGCATAATACATGAACCGAATCGAGGTATCACTGTCACGCTATGTATGATTGAAATAGGCTGAACTCACGTTAGTAGTGAAACTCGCCATATCCGAATGAGGGCAGAATACATGAACCGAATCGAGGTATCACTGTGACGCAATGTATGATTGAAATAAGCTGAACTCACGTTAGTAGTGAAACTCGCCATATCCGAATGAGGGCAGAATACATGAACCGAATCGAGGTATCACTGTGACGCAATGTATGATTGAAATAAGCTGAACTCACGTTAGTAGTGAAACTCGCCATATCCGAATGAGGGCAGAATACATGAACCGAATCGAGGTATCACTGTGACGCAATGTATGATTGAAATAAGCTGAACTCACGTTAGTAGTGAAACTCGCCATATCCGAATGAGGGCAGAATACATGAACCGAATCGAGGTATCACTGTGACGCAATGTATGATTGAAATAAGCTGAACTCACGTTAGTAGTGAAACTCGCCATATCCGAATGAGGGCAGAATACATGAACCGAATCGAGGTATCACTGTGACGCAATGTATGATTGAAATAAGCTGAACTCACGTTAGTAGTGAAACTCGCCATATCCGAATGAGGGCAGAATACAGTAAGCAGTATGTATGAACCGAATCGAGGTATCACTGTGACGCAATGTATGATTGAAATAAGCTGAACTCACGTTAGTAGTGAAACTCGCCATATCCGAATGAGGGCAGAATACAGTAAGCAGAATACATGAACCAAATTGAGGTATCACTGTGTAACTCCTCCAACAATTACAGGCTTCGCCGAACGGCTCAGCCTTCTCATATATACACACACACATATTTGTTGTTTAACATGTGCTCTTTTAATACAGAATGTTCTAAATATGTTTGTGGCGGAAACAGCCCCGCCACTTGTGCCTGGAGAGGACTGCTTGCCAGCCTCTTGCCATGTGATAATGGTCCCTGGGAGGTTTGGCCCTTGAAATAACAGATTTGGGCATGTTGTATTTTATTATGCTGCTGCTGGCTCTTAAAGAACCATCTGGGGACATACTGTGGAGTTACTGGGTGGCCACCATTTCATGTATCAGAGGCACATGGTGAGAACAATGGATGAAGCACATGGTGAGAACAATGGATGGCAGACACTGTTAGGACTTTTCTACACGGTGCCATCTCGCCGGTATTTGGTGCACAAAGACATCGTGCAGTAGTTTTAAACTATACAACAGGGAACACATTATACAGTAATTATTTTTCATATAGCCTGTATATGTTATGCGGAATTTGCATTAAATTGTATCTTCCAAACTACTGAACGGATCTGGGCGAATTTTGGTTATGTGGTTCACCCAGATCCCCCGGTTCCGAGGATATACATATGGGGTTATTGCATGTTTTGGGGTCCCTGTGATATGTTTTATAAAACTGTATTTCTCTGCCTGTGATAATTATATTACCCATTGTGTTGAGTAATCATATCACAGGCAGAGGGGAGGATTTTGTGTTGGAGTGTCTGTGTGTATTGTACGGATTGATTGGTTGTATTTCAAAACCCTGTGGGCAGTACTATGTTTGTGGATTGTGAATAAAAGAGGCTGTATGTGCCCGTACAGTCAGTTCTGCTTGACCCTCAAAACGAAGTGTCGTCTTGTTATTGGGGGAATTGGATTGTATGCTGATTGCCAGGAGTGTAAGCTGATTGTATGCTTTTCCTGTTCAGCGGTTTACAGCATTCATATGTTTGAGAGCATTCGTATGCTTCTCCGGTTAGGTGGTTGTGGTGTCTGCTAGAGTGCTTGGAGCCTTCAGGAAGAGCTAGGAGCATCCTTCAACGGAGGTACCCAGTCGGGGTGCCCGTCGATCCGTTACAATGTTGTTAACATTGATTAGCTGAGTGTCACCTAGAATCATTAGTCAGTTTGTGACCAGTCGTGACCTGGTTTGGAGAAAGTTTCACGTTGTAACTGACTACAAAGCACGTGCAACCTTATCACCCAGTGTTTTTCAATGAATGTGATATTTATGAGAAACTGTAGATAACAGGACAATGATCTAGCCATCATTCTGCTGTGTCACCTGGACCAGTCCTGGACTTCTTGTAGAGAACTTTACGATAAAATAAACCTTGGTTTGCTCACTGTATTGAATCTCTGGCAATAGACCTAAGATACACAGACTTACAGAAATAGAGCCATAGTGTAGGAGACTCACTCGTTGGCCAAACTCAATTACTTGGACATTCCTGCACTAAAAGAATAGCGTGTGTGATTTATTTGTTAATGTTTGATTTGAACACTATGCTTGATAAAGGCTCCAGTAGGGAAATACTGATTTAATTCTATAAAGACTGTTCAGTAACACCTATTTCAGAGCTCAGGCATTCTTTATATTTAAGCTTTGCTTCTGGATCTTGCAACCTGGCCTACGGGCACCTTGAGTGGTTATATCCTTTAACGTGTGCGTTTACTGCACTAGAAGAACAATTGCCGAGTTCAGTACCAATTTAATGGTTTCCCTCTGACTCTGTCGCCTGGTTTATTAAGGGGGATATGACTCGTTTTGCCGTACAAGGAAACATGTTTTCTTTCCGTAGAGATAAAGTGAAGACGAGAGAGAACCCGTATAACTGCTTTATAGACCTAAACATCCCACTGTCTTTGATTAACCAGTAATTGGACTCTTACAATCACCTCTATACAACATTCTGTATCCTGCAATCTAGATGTCACTAATATGAATAGGGGCCCCCCCGACCGCTCCAGATCCAGGTCACGGCACTAATTCTCACCCCAGTAGTGCGCCTCACAATATGCGGAGCAGAGAGGCACCATAACTGTAAAAATCCTGTTAGAAATGGAAAAGGTTAAGGCATTTTTAAAACTTCCATTTGCCTAAGATTCAGTACAAGGCGCGTCCATTAGCCGCAGCTGAATGGCTCCGAACGATTTAAGAGCGCTGCTTCTACACATCAAACATTTAAAAGAAGCTCCTCTAAAATAAGTGGCCACATAAAACGATCTGTCTTATTTCTACTTTTCACGTAGTGTGGTGATAAAAGTGCTATTGTAATGAATGTAAATAGTGAAATTTATCCCCGAGTTTTACATTTTACAACCCAATCCTGCAGTACGTTCTGGACAGAAGATAAACGATACAGAATGGTGTGAATGCAGATTTCTCCACTCGCTCTGCTTTTTTCTCTGTGAAATGATTTTGCCCACTATAAAGCCTTACTCGCTCATCTTAAAGGGACAGTAACGCTAAAAAGTATCCTTGCGGTAAACCTGTCACGACATATTTTATCATTAAATCATATATTTGTATTCTTTAGTAGCTGTTGGATCTTTACTTATCTAACTGTACCCTTCATTCCAGCTCCTTCGTTCTTAGAGATATGCTAGTGGAACAGTATTGTTTTTCCGTAAGCTCTATGGCTGTTCACAGCCCATAATACACAATGCACATTTTTTTCCTCTTTATTTTTTCTCAGAATTTAAACATATATTCTCTGTATTTACTGACAAAACTTAAAATGTAAGAAAACAAAAAACAAAACTGATGTACCATTGTCAACCAAATGTGGAGAAAATCTCTCAAATATTGGAAGGACCCATCTCCTTCAAAATGACTACAAAGCCCGGTGTGCTGCTTCGAAAAGGGATAGTGTAAAGAATACAGGTTTACAGGACCCAAAAAAGCAGGCTTACACCCGTGCCATGTATGCATGTGGAGAATTTAGTACAAGGATTGGGAGTCCTCTCACCCAGTGTGCAATGATCAGGAAGGGTTAATACGGGCGGTACAGATACTCTCTCCGCCTCTCCCAGTATGCGTTATTATTCTGCATGTATTATATCTGCCGTGACCTCCCTAACGTGCAGCCACTAGGTTTCAATTCAAGCGATTGCAGCTATATTCTTAAAATGTATTATTACCGGCATTTATAAAGCGCCAACATATTCTGCAGCTCTATACAATTGGGGAAAAGGCCGTACAATATACACAAACCAACCTCTGTAAAGTTTCTGTAGGTAAATGTAAGGAGAGAAAATCACATTGCTCGATGTCTGGCACTATATCAAAAATCTGTGACTTTCTGTCATTTTAATTAGCTCCGTGCCCCCCTGAGTGTGTTCCCCAATGAATTGTCTTCACACTCCTGTGATCCTATGTGTTTTTGTTTTTTTATTCTTTATTTTGATCGTGCATGGAAGAACACACATTATAACACAACCACATAGCTTGTACTGCAGAACATTATAACATACATTTGATAGCTTTTGTGTGGCCTGTTAAGTCTTGCACTTTTTATGTGTTTTAGTCGCGTCCTAGTGAGTGGTACCTTATAGCTAGAGGTATGTGCCCGGTTAGCGGTGAGGGCTTGTCGACCCTATTAGGTATTGTCGCCAGATATAGCCTGTATGTGATCTGTGGCTTGCTGTGGCGGTGGGTCCCTGACCGGCTCGTAGTGTGTATGTGAAACTGTCCGGGCCATACCCTGTTATGTGTGATGTTCGGGTGGCAGGTTCCCTATTCGGGTAATACCGGCCATGCTTTGTCTCGTCGTGTGTATTACGCCTGGCTGTGCCGGGTGTTGTTGTGTGCTAGACGCTATGCTCCTTGTTTCTGTTTTTCTATTATCCGATGGATCCGATGCTTAAATTTGGTTTGAAGAAGGTTTGGGACAGTGTTTATTGTTCGTGTACAATGAGGGCCATCTCTGACTGATATCTGTACCTGTCGGCCGGGAGACTCCATACTCTGCGCTAAGGGCTCTCGACCACTTTAGTCTACGGTGTGCTTTTGTTAGAATAAGTGGAAGGAAAAGCCCCAGCCATCTGGAGATTGTTAGCTGGCTTTACTTACAGCTCTAGATCTGTTCCTTAGTCCGGCACCTACTGTCAGTCTAATTGACATTAATTGGCAGTCTCATTAGTCAGGCCATAGGAACTGAACAAGCTCCCAGCTCTGCTCTCTTTGAAACACATTTTGAAAGGTTCTGCCTGACTGCACCCAGTGCTTGTTAGGTAAGTATGTGCCTCCCATATATTTTCTAGGAGAATTTAATTGAGCGTTCTCTGTAAATTGTTGAGCGATATAAAACATGTGACCCCAGAACACTGATGTTTGAGAAGTCTCAGTATGAACCAGCAGTGGAGAAACTTTTATAATTAAATACTTGGCTTGTGCAGGTAAACCAAGAGAGTTGCAAGGGGATCATCTCCTTCATGTAGGTCAGCGTAACCACAAGACCCTCGTTTCCCACTGATTAGGGAGCTGAATGTGCGTACTGAGCTTTTACAGAAGTAATGTTATCGGTAGGGCTCTGCAATACTCCGCTCAGCAATAGAAAGCACTATTTTTTGTGCCACCAGTAAAGCGAGACTGTTGGATTCACATTAAATAACACTTTCTATCATTTTTAATTTACACATGACTCTCATTTCTCCTAACTTCATATCCACCTGGCCCCATAGTCACCCGTTACACTGTATTCTGTATTGCACTGTACTCCAGATCTGTCACCTGGGCTCCTAGTCACCCGTTACTCTGTATTGTGTATTGCTCTGTACTCCATATCTGAAAGGTGATTAGGCTTCCAGTGCGCGCCTTCCTGACACCTTGTACTCCATATCTGGTCTATGACTGGGTGACCTACCTTTCTGATGCCCTGTACTCCATATCTGGTGTTTAACAGGGTAACTTACCTTCCTGACACCTTGTACTCCATATCTGGTGTATAACAGGGTAACTTACCTTCCTGACACCTTGTACTCCATATCTGTTCTATGACTGGGTGACCTATCTTCCTGACACCTTGTACTTCATATCTGGTGTATGACGGAGTAACCTACCTTCCTGACACCTTGTACTCTGTTACGACACTCACCGCCAGGGGAATGAAGCCGCCGTTTAGTCGATAACCCCCTTTCTCCAGAACTGCAATTTCAGTCCAACCGATCATAAAACTCCCGAACGGAGCATACGAATGCGGTAACTCCCGATCAGCAATCCATCCGAAATCCTTCCACAGCTAGAAATAAACGAAAACGCTGTCCCAATAGTAAATCCCTCCACAAACGAGACAAAGCTCCGTCTTGAAGGTCAAGCAGTAATGTTTTTAATGGGGGCTACCTGCCCGATATTTATGCAGGTCTCCACAAGGTAGACACCCTAGGGGACCTTGTGGAAGACTGTAAAATATATTATACAGTTGCCAATCGCAGTGGCTTTAACACAAGCCCTTCCCATTTTACCCATAAGTCATTCTTTCCTATCCCGGAGATAATTAGGGAGAAACCTAATTAACTCCGAGGATAGGGACCATCGCCATTTTAAAACACAATACGAAAAATACAATAAAATACATAAAATCAGGAGTACCGAATGTATAGTGTTCGTGCAACGTATCCCCAGATAGCCTGGATCTGAGGGCATATTCCTACCGAATAGCGCTCAGGTCAGATGTACACAGTCCAATCGCCATGGAGTCAAAGTCTCTCAGAAGTCCTTCGGTATACGAATGACTCCATGGGACGGCTACCTGGGTAAGTCCATACGAATTAGAGAAACTCCCGAACTGACCGGTGTTCGTACGCCTCAAAGAAATAGAAGGGGGCGGCCGTCTCCAGCGGTGTTCGGTAGATAAAGAGTCAGTTTTTAGATCCATAGGTTTTGCACCGAACACCGCTGATTCGCCTCGTGTCCAAAATGGCCGCCGCCTCGTGGTCGGCATACGAACGACGACCACCCGTACGAATGGAATGGAAAGGTGTTTGCGGTTAACCACAACGTTCTAATTGTGGTCAAGGTGTTAATGAGCCGCACACTCCTCTCCTGGGTGGCCGATGGTTCGGTAGTTTCAATCGGTACTTAGGAAAACATACGAAAAAGGGCATACGGACAGGAAATCCACGAACCCAAGGCAAAGCAGACGAACCAACAATATAGGTCTATGCAGAAGGGTTCGTCACATACTCCATATCTGTTCTATGACTGGGTGACCTATCTTCCTGACACCTTGTACTTCATATCTGGTGTATGACGGGGTAACCTACCCACATGACACTCTGCATGCCGTGTTTGGCCTCTGGCTGGAACCCACCTCCATCCTTCTACTTATATTAAAGAAGCACTATAGGGTCAGGAACACAAACCTGTATTCCTGACACTATAGGGTTAAAACCACCACCTAGCCCACATGCCTCCCTACAAATAGTAAAATCTTACTTGTATTCAAGCCTGAAGCTGCAGGCTTTGTCCCTATTTCATTTTGACCTGCCCACTGCCTGCTGACATAAGTGGTGGCCTGATCCAATCACAATTCTTCCCCATGGGATTGGCTGAGCCTGTGAAGGAGGCAGATCAGGGCCAATCAGCATCTCCTCATAGAGATGAATTGAATCAATGAATCTCTATGAGGAAAGTTCAGTGTCTGCATGCAGAGGGAGGAGATACTGAATGTTTCGATGCATTTTAGGCAGCTATGACCCAGGATGGATCTCTATGGCCCCTGTTCTTTTTCCCTGGAGAAAGGCTGGTTTGTGCCTTTCTGCGAACTGTTAAAGCCATGCTACCCCAGATAGCTATGCCATGGAGCCCAGCCGTATAATAAAAGACTGTATGAAAGACTTTGGGTCCATGGCGATTGAACTGTATGTATGTGATCTGAGCGTCATCCGGTAATAATGTGCGCTCAGATCTAAGCTATCTGGGGATAGGTAGAATGTCTGTATTTTATGTTTAAATGTAACCTTGTGTATTTTATTGTATTTTACTGTCTTTTTACTGCCATGTGCTTAATGGAGTTTTGCCTCTGTCCTTGGAGATAATTGGATTATTTCTTAATTATCTCCAGGATAGAAGACTCTTTGGAACTGGTTTTGGGCAGAAAAGCCATGCTTCATTTGGTCACAAAGGACTTCGATCTATCTTTTGAACCAATGGACCAATTTGGATGATTTTGACATATGTTTGTATTTGGAGTATGCTGATTCGTTATGAATATTGTGTAAAAACTGTATTCCTCTGCCTGTGATAATGAGATTACCCATTGTGTTCAGTAATCATATTACAGGCAGAGGGGAGGATTTTGTGTGGGAGTGTCTGTGTGTATTGTACGGATTGATTGGTTGTTCTGTAAAACCCTGTGGGCTGTACTATGTTTGTGGATTGGGAATAAAAGAGACTGCATGTGCCAGTACAGTCAGTTCCTGCTTAACCCTCAAAGTGAAGTGTCGTCTCATTATTGGGGGAGGATTTATTGTATGCTTTTCCAGTTTGACTGCTAGGAGTGTAAACCTATTCGCATGGTTTGTCCTATTCGGCTGTATACAGCATTCATATGCTTGAGAGAATTTATATGTTTCTCCGGTTCGGTGGTTGTGGTGTCTGCTGCAGTGCTTGGAGTCCTCAGGAAGCGCTAGGAGCATCCTTCAACGGAGGTACCCAGTCGAGGTGCCCGTCGATCCATTACATTTGTGCACAATGTAGTCCTTAAAGGGTCTCCGATGTTGACAGCTTAAGAAGTTGGAGATATTATGAGTTGTCTCTGAGGACTTTAGTATGGGACTCACTTATGTGTTTGACTTGAGGGACAGAAGAATGAAAGATGACAGAACTCCAAGGGGGTCACCTCTATGGTTCAAAACGGTCATATCTTTAACAAGTTATTCTCAATATGTTTTCTGTAGCTTGGTTAAGTGAAAGTCAAATAAATCTTTTGGGAAATTTTGATTTGAAATGATTTATGGAAATAAAGTAGTAGTTGATGACGGGTCCACTCTAATGGTAAAAATTAGTATGTATTCCTCATCTAGTGGGTTGTTTATTTTATTTCTTTTTTTTTAACTCATAGCAAACCTGTGGAAATTTCCAGTCAGGGAAAGTTTAAGGCTTTTCATTGGTTTAAAAAACTATTAAAACTCATACCAGACCCCATTGTACCCCAGAGTAACATGTTGTTTTTTTGTTTTTTTTTAGCTTGTGAGTCACAAGCTCAAAGCCCGAGGAATTCCTTTTTAACTTTACCCATCCCACCTCTCACTGTGTCTGTAACAGAATTCAGCCTGGTATTTACCTTCCTTTCTACGCTTGTTCAGAATCAATTGTGAAGGATTAGCGAACACGCCACGAAATGTGATCCTTCTGCCCAATGTGAATGTGTGAATATTCATAGCATTGAGTGACAGCTCAATCAGAATAAATTCAAATCGGTTTACTTCCCACAGGTCTCTCGTGGCGTCTAGTTTACAGGGAAAGAAAACAAAAGTTTACATAGTTTGTAATACTTCTATTGTTTACAACAGTCGAGGGACCTAACTTTTTATCAGCATGAAGCCCACATCTGCTTGATTTTCATTAACCACAATAGCAGTTAGTTAATTTCCTTTACACCCTGTTAGAAAGCACACTGTATAACTAATTTGTACATTTGTGTGAATGTGTTTAATTACACAGCAATAATTATTACTGTGTTTTGTAAATGCTATTTTTTTTCCAATTAACTCCAAGTAAAACATCTCCGACCAGCAGGACATCTTCACGGGATTGTGCCGTTTAGAATGTGCATTCTCTCCAATCTGTGCTGGATCTTAAAATGCGTACTTGTTCCTCTGTTTGTCTTCTTTTTTTTGTGCACCCAAACGTTCTATTCATTATTTGACGCCATCACGGCTCCGTACAGAGCTCAGTCAACATTACCTAATGTGTCTGTCATCTGTAAATCTACCTGAAACCATTTAATACATCATTACCATTAATATGATTTACTAGTAATGTAACATTATCAGATCTCTTGCATAAGGTACAGTACAAGGAGTCGGTGTTCCAGGGCAATTGTCAACACCTCTGCACTTTTATATTAACCCTTACTAGATCACTCGGAGAGCATGGCACACTGGGGTACTACCTTCATGGGGCCTGGAGGCCAAAGCCTAATTTTCATTGTCGCACTTGGGAAAATGAAGGAAAGTATCGGTGGGATCATGGGTAGCTCATAACTACATTATATCATACTTTTCCAGTGTATTTATTTGTTGAACTATTTATTCTTAAATTAGTATTTTAATTAGACGTGTTTGCTATTGGATTATTCTGCCATTAAACCTACCTTTATTTCACTACAAGGACAGACTCCTCCCCACAGCCCGATACACCTCTGGTTATGTCATCGGTCTTGATGACTGTTAACCAATCAAATACTTCTCATAAAAAATCATTGAGAACACATGGTGCATGCGCTGCTATCAGGGATATTAGCCAATCCAGTGCATCTCTATGACAATCATTAAACCGAACACATCTCTATGACCAGCATTAAACCCAACGCATCTCTATGACAATCATTAAACCGAACACATCTCTATGACCAGCATTAAACCCAGCGCATCTCTATGACCAGCATTAAACCCAGCGCATCTCTATGACCAGCATTAAATCCAACGCATCTCTATGACCAGCATTAAACCCAGCGCATCTCTATGACCAGCATTAAACCCAACGCATCTCTATGACCAGCATTAAACCCAACGCATCTCTATGACAGCATTAAACCCAACGCATCTCTATGACCAGCATTAAACCCAACGCATCTCTATGGCACATTAAACCCAACGCATCTCTATGGCACATTAAACCCAACGCATCTCTATGACAATCATTAAACCCAGCGCATCTCTATGACCAGCATTAAACCCAACGCATCTCTATGACCAGCATTAAACCCAACGCATCTCTATGACCAGCATTAAACCCAACGCATCTCTATGACCAGCATTAAACCCAACGCATCTCTATGACCAGCATTAAACCCAACGCATCTCTATGACCAGCATTAAACCCAACGCATCTCTATGACCAGCATTAAACCCAACGCATCTCTATGACCAGCATTAAACCCAACGCATCTCTATGACCAGCATTAAACCCAACGCATCTCTATGACAATCATTAAACCCAACGCATCTCTATGACCAGCATTAAACCCAGCGCATCTCTATGACCAGCATTAAACCCAGCGCATCTCTATGACCAGCATTAAACCCAGCGCATCTCTATGACCAGCATTAAACCCAGCGCATCTCTATGACCAGCATTAAACCCAGCGCATCTCTATGACAGCATTAAACCCAGCGCATCTCTATGACAATCATTAAACCCAGCGCATCTCTATGACCAGCATTAAACCCAACGCATCTCTATGACCAGCATTAAACCCAGCGCATCTCTATGACCAGCATTAAACCCAGCGCATCTCTATGACCAGCATTAAACCCAGCGCATCTCTATGACCAGCATTAAACCCAACGCATCTCTATGACCAGCATTAAACCCAACGCATCTCTATGACAATCATTAAACCCAGCGCATCTCTATGACCAGCATTAAACCCAACGCATCTCTATGACCAGCATTAAACCCAGCGCATCTCTATGACCAGCATTAAACCCAACGCATCTCTATGACCAGCTTTAAACCCAGCGCATCTCTATGACCAGCATTAAACCCAGCGCATCTCTATGACCAGCATTAAACCCAGCACATCTCTATGACCAGCATTAAACCCAGCGCATCTCTATGACCAGCATTAAACCCAGCGCATCTCTATGACAGCATTAAACCCAGCGCATCTCTATGACAATCATTAAACCCAGCGCATCTCTATGACCAGCATTAAACCAACGCATCTTTATGACCAGCATTAAACCCAACGCATCTCTATGACCAGCATTAAACCCAGCGCATCTCTATGACCAGCATTAAACCCAGCGCATCTCTATGACCAGCATTAAACCCAGCGCATCTCTATGACCAGCATTAAACCCAGCGCATCTCTATGACCAGCATTAAACCCAGCGCATCTCTATGACAGCATTAAACCCAGCGCATCTCTATGACCAACATTAAACCCAACGCATCTCTATGACAGCATTAAACCCAGCGCATCTCTATGACCAGCATTAAACCCAACGCATCTCTATGACAGCATTAAACCCAGCGCATCTCTATGACCAGCATTAAACCCAGCGCATCTCTATGACAGCATTTAACCCAGCGCATCTCTATGACCAGCATTAAACCCAACGCATCTCTATGACCAGCATTAAACCCAACACATCTCTATGGCACATTAAACCCAACGCATCTCTATGGCACATTAAACCCAACGCATCTCTATGACAATCATTAAACCCAGCGCATCTCTATGACCAGCATTAAACTCAGCGCATCTCTATGACCAGCATTAAACCCAGCGCATCTCTATGACCAGCATTAAACCCAGCGCATCTCTATGACCAGCATTAAACCCAGCGCATCTCTATGACCAGCATTAAACCCAACGCATCTCTATGACCAGCATTAAACCCAACGCATCTCTATGACACATTAAACCCAGCGCATCTCTATGACCAGCATTAAACCCAGCGCATCTCTATGACCAGCATTAAACCCAGCACATCTCTATGACCAGCATTAAACCCAGCGCATCTCTATGACCAGCATTAAACCCAGCGCATCTCTATGACAGCATTAAACCCAGCGCATCTCTATGACAATCATTAAACCCAGCGCATCTCTATGACCAGCATTAAACCCAACGCATCTCTATGACCAGCATTAAACCCAGCGCATCTCTATGACCAGCATTAAACCCAGCGCATCTCTATGACCAGCATTAAACCCAGCGCATCTCTATGACAGCATTAAACCCAGCGCATCTCTATGACCAGCATTAAACCCAGCGCATCTCTATGACAGCATTAAACCCAGCGCATCTCTATGACCAACATTAAACCCAACGCATCTCTATGACAGCATTAAACCCAGCGCATCTCTATGACCAGCATTAAACCCAACGCATCTCTATGACAGCATTAAACCCAGCGCATCTCTATGACCAGCATTAAACCCAGCGCATCTCTATGACAGCATTAAACCCAGCGCATCTCTATGACCAGCATTAAACCCAACGCATCTCTATGACCAGCATTAAACCCAACGCATCTCTATGGCACATTAAACCCAACGCATCTCTATGGCACATTAAACCCAACGCATCTCTATGACAATCATTAAACCCAGCGCATCTCTATGACCAGCATTAAACCCAACGCATCTCTATGACCAGCATTAAACCCAGCGCATCTCTATGACCAGCATTAAACCCAGCGCATCTCTATGACCAGCATTAAACCCAGTGCATCTTTTTAGAAGCATTAGACAGCTCTCTGACCCCGAATCATTGACTCTAATTGTGACCCTGGCTGTCGGTGACGGCAAAGTATAAACCGTGTTATTTACTAAAGTGACAACTGGTGGGAGTTAAAGGTGAATTCAGAGTAAATTTCAAATTTAAGACCAATATTGTGATTGTTGCTTCCAGTTGAGCAATTATTGTCTGTAATTTTAAATTATCTTTGAATAATCGATAATTCTTACTTTAGTAAAAAATCCTGACCGTATTGATTCTTAGAAATAACCCAGCATAGGCTCCGCACTGACATTTCGTGCACATTACAAGATGCTTGTTATGGGAAATGCAGTTTGCACCTGGAGGAAGCTAGCTTTGGCCAGAGATCCGCAGGTTTATTAGTCAAGGTATTCCCTGTTTTATCTTATTTCTTTTCGTATTCAGAGAAATTCCAGTTCGATGTTTATTTAGATTAATAAATATTTATGAAGATTAAATATTCTATCTTTATGAAAATTTCACAGCTTTTCATTTGCATAGTACAATCAAGGACTATCGCTGTAATGTCGGAGTTAACTTAGCCTTGATAAAAGTTTTACAAACTGTTAGAAATCCCTACATGTTGCCCCAAATCTAAAATCCTTTCTGAGTGAAGTTAGGGGTCGTCCCTCTTTAATCCCCGATTATAAGATGTGCAGAAGCTTAGAGCATTACAGATTGATAAAGCTGCTATTTATCAAAATAAGAAGAGGTGCAAGGTTCTCTTATCGGATGATCTCCTCGTTCTCCCCCTTTATCTCTGCTGTGCTGTTAGTGCCTTCATCGCAAGCGGCATCTTTGTCTAATTTACACTATCTCTGCTTTAAAGGCCCAAATCTGAACACGTGCAGTTGATCCAATGATCAAAGGACTGCATGTTGACGTGTCGAATTAGTTGCCTGTTTTTAAGAAAAACATTTTCATGCCATTTTGACATTATTTTCATGCTTTTTATCGATGAATATTTTAGCTTTTAACAGCAAAACTGCACAGTACCCAACGATTTATCATGGATTACTTTAATTTACTTTAAGATTTAGCCAAGTTCTTTAATGCGAAAGTGACATAACAAATATTGAGGGGAAAAAAAATATATATTTTAGAAAGCACTTTGAAAGGGGAATTGTCACATCCGGTTTATTTACAGTCATGGAAAAAGAAAGTGCACCGTCTGTGAATTCTATGGTTTTACATAGGCTATAATAACAATCACCTGTTCCTTCGTAGTTCTTTATATTAGCTAAATACAACCTCAGATGGCCAAAAACTCACTAAATATTACACTATGTCATGGTAGACAGCCACTAGAGGTTGAGATAATTAGACAGCCACTAGAGGTGGAGTTCATTGGACAGCCACTAGAGGTGGAGTTCATTGGACAGCCACTAGAGGTGGAGTTCATTGGACAGCCACTAGAGGTGGAGTTCATTGGACAGCCACTAGAGGTGGAGTTCATTGGACAGCCACTAGAGGTGGAGTTCATTGGACAGCCACTAGAGGTGGAGTTCATTGGACAGCCACTAGAGGTGGAGTTCATTATTAATTTGACTTCAAACCCACTCCTGTGTGAGCTTTAAATATATCTTTACTTCAGCTTGCTTCCTACCCTGTGTACCTTGAAACATAGTGTGCTCTGCATGTGGTGAGGACATGCTATCGGTAATGGTCACGTTGCCAGTGAATGTATATATCAAGACACATGTCGGCTTTATGGTGTTTGTATGATTGCATTCTGCCCAATATGCCGTGATTTCATTCAGGTCTGATAAGAAATACTAAATTCTGTAAAATCTGCCACACGCACAAAAACTAAAGCGGTTAAACAGATTTTTTTAAAAAGAATTTTCTTTTAAATGGGAGCACGGTTTAGGACAGAGGTAGGCAACCTACGGCACTCGATGTGTCTTTGCACGGCACTCAAGGCTGCTAGACCCAAACGCACTCTGGCCTATCAGGAGTCCCAGTAAAACTTCAGATATTTGCTAGTACGAAAGGTGATAAAGGACAATCCTCAAATCATGCATTGCAGCACATAGAAGAAGTGATCTTGGATCACTTCTTCCCAGCACTTGTGAATGGGAATCCACACTGTAGTAGAGCAGCCCTCAACCGCTATCGCAGCTCCTGTCCTTGACGTGTACCGCCAGCCTGGTCCCCACTGGAACCCACCCACACTGCTAGATATACACAGAAATGCACAATAACCCTCCCCTCATACAAATAATACGAACAGCCCACACACACACCACACAATTCCCACAAACGCACCACTAACAATCCACATGCAGTCTCTCACATGCAATACCCCAAACAGCCATCACACACTACCAAACACACAATGTGACATATCCATCCACACACAATTCCACAAGCAGCCCTCATACACAGCCCACATTCATAGGTATCATACACGATACCATAAACTACTAATGAACATATACAATATAATAGCTCATATACGCACAAATACAACGATACAAAGCAATTACAGTAAAAATAACAAGCAGAATACGGCAGCATATACACCTCATTTAAAAAAAATAGGATCGGCACGCTACGGGACATCACAATCCTATATCGGCACAGTGCTGCTAAAAGGTTGCCTACCCCTGGTTTAGGATGTTAAACTGGAATGTAACACAAAAATTCCTGCTACATTTTCTTGTGTCAAAATAAATCAAACTTAGTTTTTCCATTATTTTCAAGTTGCCAAATGCTGTAGCGAATGCGACACAACATAACTACTTGAATGGCTTCTAAAATCGAATACCTTAAAAATAATTGTACTGCCCTTTAACATGACCACAATAACCCAGGTCTTTAAATAATGGATACATTCTAAATTCCATGGGGGCTGGAATACTGTATCTGATTCAAAGAAAAGGGATTCACCAAAATAACACGCAGAGCCAGTTTTCCAATAAATGTACACTGTGGAAATACCTTAATAACATTTCCTGTAGAATAAATCAGAACTGTACCGGACTCTTACAGTAAATCGTATGATTCCTGTTATAAATCACAGATTGCAGTTATATAATAAATCATATGATTCCTGTTATAAATCACAGATTGCAGTTATAGAGTTAATAACATGATTCTTGTTTTATCTCCTCACAGATTGCTGTTGTGGGATTGCGATGATCGTAGTTACAGTTACTATGTTGAAGTTTCCACCAATCAGCAGCAGTGGACGATGGTGGCGGATCGGACGAAGGTTCCTTGCAGGTGAGTTTAATCGGAAGGTGTTTGTGATTACGCAGTTTACTTGGGACAGTTCATACTGCGAGCCTACAATAAATGCTTTTAGATGGGAAATCCGTTTCCTTTCGTCCTGCGACTGAATAGATATCAACAGTATTAGCCCACCTGCTCCCTGACACTTATACCTGGGCACTTGTTTTACATAATTAAAAAATAATAATGCACTAAAACCGGATTAAACGCTGGTAAACAAACACAGTCATAATTTAATGGCTCATCGCTCACACATTCTGATACATCTTTTTACATACTGGTCTCCACACTGGTACAGAGGGTCTTCTGACCAGAGGCGAAGCCGCCGTTTCTCCCAGCAGCCTGCCATTACGCTCTGGGTGGTTTTAATTTTATAATTTCAGCTTGTAACTCTCAGAGCTGTTAGGTGGGAGCTCTGCTTCGTTGTCAGCACTTAGCTCTTATTAGACAGAGTCTAATGCAAGCCATGCAGAAAGTCGCTGTAGTAAAGGTTAGAATGGCATGATTGATGTCATCTGATGTCACTGCCGAAGGAGAGAAGTCTTCTCGTCAGACTCCAGAACAAAAAAGCAGAAGGAAATTGTTATTCTGCTCTTTGGGCTGATGTACTGAAACCTGTGTCTATATTAATAATTCGCTCCTCAAAGCTTTACGCAGACAGCCTATTTCTAACCTCTTTCTCGCTGTCTGTCTCCGTGAGAAGCGCAGAGGACAGAATCCGGAGGCTGTTTGTTATCATCCTTGATAAGCTCGCTGCTCCTCTATTATAGTAGCCAATTAATGCTACCGGCCCATGTAATTGTCATCCTTTGAAATGCCGGATGTAGATTTATTCTTTCCGTGCCTCGTCCCTTCTTTTCTTTTACATAAAATGACAGTAATGAAAATCTCTGCTTCACTTTTTCTTTGTTTTACTTTCCCTTAAAGGGCAAGCGTTTATGATAAATTTGCTGATGTCGGCCAGCTTGGGATATTGACGAGCGTTATTGTTTAGGAATCTGCCTGTCTGGGCATGAATGGTCAGAGGCAATTTGAAGTTCATTGAGCTAACCTTTTTGACTGTAGCAAATTACTGTGTTTGGAATGAATTAGTCCGTGCTATAAGGGGCTTATTATCACGCCGTGGCTCTAATTTGACAGCCGTAGCCGCTCCGAGCAAAGTTAAACAAACATGTCCAGCCAGCTCTCCGTGTGCATGGATGGCACACTCACGAAGCAGTGAGTTCTAATAGTTCTGTAGATCATATTTGACCCCGAGCAGGCTTAATTTCAGTGAGCACACTCTGTGAACCCCATGGTTTGGTACCCGTGGCTCTGTCAGACGTTTGATTTGTTTTATTCAGCTCATTAGACATACACAGCCTCGCGTACCCATGTGTCTGCTATCCATGTGCTGACACTGATTCTTGCTTTTTTGAGGCCATGATCGCTGAAAAGAATTAATGTGTGGGGTGAAAGCTGGTCTAGGGGCTGGTACCTGACATTCGGGGGTATAACACTAAGAGAAATCTTATAATAAAAGCTGAAACCTCACACTGCGGGGCTTCTCGAACCTTCAACCATATTACGTGCAAAGTGGACAGAGGCCTTGACTTGTAGAAAGAACGGTTTGGTGGCTGCTGCTTTTTAAAAAAATATATATCTATTTTTTTCTCTTGTCACATCAATAGAATCTAAGCCTAGGCTGATATCTGAAAAACACTGAGGGATCTAAATCACCAGTTTTCCTTTACTGCGCACCGCCAGTCAGTGTCTGTATAACATTCTCTGAAAAGGAGACCACATTACACAGATTCAGGATAAAGATAAAACAAGCCTCTGCCTATAGCAATCCCAAATTAACACTGCGGGCTGGGAATCGCTATACTAGATACTGTGACATCCTTACAGCTCCCGCTCTGCGGATACTTAGCACTAATTAGTTTGAAACAGCATAACCCCATCAAATCATTGTATGTAACTAGATATTTATTTTTAGTGACCCAAAAACATGTAAAATAAATGAAATAATTCATTATAATGCCTTTAAGTGGTTTAAAAAACTAATAAAAACGTGAGTCTCTGTTTGGCAGATGAAACAGGAACACAAAGTTTGATGGATTTTCTTACAATCGTCCCGAAAAACTACGTCTTAATTAGTATTCAGAGCTAAGATGTTACAGAATCACCCACTTTATTACAGTTTTATAATATAATAGAAATACTTGATTATTTATACTAATGCTGCATAAACCATTCTATAATTACAATATAGCATGCGCATAATTAGTATTTTTTTCTTCTTCTAATTAAATATAAATGAAGAATAAATGCTTTGTTGCTGAGAAACAATTGATTTTCCTCTAAGGTGGGAAAGTTTATCACATAAAAAATCCATATTGCATTGACCGTGACTGCGATATCTACCAATCTGCCTGATTCACAATAATAATACATACTGTCCCTTTTTACAGTGATAGAGTTAAAGGGACCGTCTAATCACCATAAACACTACATGCCGCAGATTCAACTGACACGGTCAGTGCCGGCCAAATATGGCTGGAACTGATACTGTATGTAGCATTGGAACTTCCGCTATATAAGAACCATAATCACTTCTGCTCTCTCAAGTTGGGATCATTTCCAATATTTTTCAATCTTGTCTGACTTCAGATGATACTTAAGCAAGTGGAAATTCTAAAAGTATGTGATGCCGGAGCTAGTTGATTATTTTCGACAGGTTTTTTCCAATAATATTAAATTGATCCCTATGTCTGAATCAGAAGACGTCCTTGGTTGGCAAACCTGACATTACTTCTTGATTTACATGAATGTATTTTTTTTAAAGTGGAAGGCAAATATCCAATTAAATGAGGAAAAACGCAAACACAGACCCTTGCTTGTACATCTAATTAAAGTAGCTTGTGACCGCAAATCCGCTGTATTTTAACAGCCGTCCCTAATTCCTTCTTGTTGATGTAATCCATCAGGAAGCGTTTCTTTTGCTATTTGCCTTATTTCATTGCTGCTCCGTTCAATTAATTATGGTTTCCTGTCTCTGAAAGTTAACCTGTCTTGTCCAGAATCACTTTGCTAAATATTACTGAGACTTGTACTATAAACATGTGTTATGTATTTACAATATATTTATATATATATTTTATTTTTTTCATGTTAACACTTTTTTTCGTGTTATTGTTAGTGAAATTTTCTGTTAATTCTGTCTAACCCGTTTTATTCTGCATCATTGTTATTTCAGAATACCCACGCTCAATCACAGTTATATAATACTCTGGAAAATATTGTCTAAAATACACTTTTAGAAAACTGTCAAGTTTAGATGATATTGTTTCTTGAAAACATTAACTTTGAACATCTATTTTTGACTTAACTTGTTTGTGCCATTGGAGCAGTAAAATTATTCTAGAAGTCCAACAGAACAACTACAGTTTAATGTACACCATGCATGTCGAACTCAAAGGCTAACACGGGCCAAATAAACAAGGTTTAAGTTAATGTAGGCCGCAAAAAAAACTAAAACTTCAGTTTTTTTATAGAAACATAGGTTTATTTAGAAAAAGTTGCCTAACTGACACTGGACGTCCTCACGCTTTTAGGGCTTCAAAGTAAACAAAAGAGCGATTTTATTTTAAGGAGACGTGCTGTGACGAATTGGACCTCATCACAGGTCCTTGGAGGGGCATACTTGCCATCCTTTTACCCTGTGACTATGGTCCCTGTGTAAAACCCTGGTTGAAAACACTATTTGTGCCTGTTAGGACTTATAACAGGAACAATTCAAACGTTCGAAGCGGCACTTTGAACTCCCGAAGCCATCTTGTTCGCATGGACCAAAACCGCAAATAGACTTCAGGGGGACTTAGCCGCGAATGCCCTGGAACTATTTCAGCATGAAAACTTTGCGGTTCCCGGTCAGTCCTCCAGCGGCACTTAGCCGCAATTCTATGGAACTATTTTGGGCTATGGAACCATGCCTGCGGTCGGTCAAATAAATGACTTCCATAAAATTCATGAACCCCTGAACTGATCTGGGTGTTTTTTGGATATGTTGGTCACCCAGATCAGGGCTATCAGGGGATGTTGTGGGGATATTGTGTTTTGGGGTACTTATGGGACTTGAAAAATTTGTGTTTTTTCTGCCTGGCAATAATTGGGTTAATACAGTATCTGACTCAATTATCTCCCAGGCAGAGGGGAGGGATCGTATGTTTGTTATAGGAGTGTCATGCATTTAATCACTGTTCTTATTGGTCTTTGTCTTTGTCTTTGTGTTGGAGTCCCCAACAAGGTCCATGTGGGCGTACCCCTTGCATGGGGATTGTCATAAAAGGCCAGTGTGGCACCATTAAAATTCAGTCTTACTTCACCCTCAACATAGAGCCTCGCCTCGTGTTTGTAGGGATCTGCTATACAATTTATAACCACTAGCTCTTGTAAGAGCTTCACAGCTATACTCTCTTGGAGGAGAAGTTCACCCACTGTAAGCTGGATCCTGGTCTTGGGTCCAGGGTGGGTGGAGGACGGTGAAACCCCAACCAAGCTGCAGTGGTTCGTGGGGTCTACAGTGCTTATGGTGTCCGGTGGAGTGCTTGGAGTCCTCAGGGTGCACTAGGAGCATCGATTGACAGAGGCACCCAGTCGGGGTGGCAGGCGGTCCATCACACGTGTATTTGCATATAACCAATGTCAACTACCTTGACATATTAAGAAAGGTTTGGTAATGGGACTGAAATGGTGAATGTATGCTGTTGCACAGCTGTAAAAAAACAAATTATGTTATCTTGTTGATTTTGAAGGCCTATGAGTGTGTTCTAATACACTGCCCTCTACACCCATTCTAATACACTGCCCCTACACCCAATCTAATACACTGCCCCTTAATCTTATACACTGCCCCTTCTCCCTCCACTCTAATTGAATACACTGCCCCCACTCTGCCAATTTAATTCACTGCCCCCTCCCTCCTCTAATTTAATACACTGTCCCTCTTCCCCAATTTAACCCACTGCCACCACTACCACCACTCTAATACATTGCCCTTCCTCCCTTACCCTAATTTAATACAATGCACCCCTACGTCCCCTAGTTTAATACACTGCCCTCCCCCCAATTTAGCACACTGCCCCCTCCCCCAATTTAACACATTGCCCCCTCCTACCACTTTAACACACTGCCCTCCCCCCCCCCATCACCACTCTAATACACTTCCCCCTCCCTCCCCCAATTTAATACACTGTCCCCCTCCCTCCCCCAAATGAATACACTGCTTCTCCTCCCCAATTTAATACACTGGCACCCACCCTCCCCAAATTAATACAGTGCCTACTCCCTCCCCCAATTTAATACACTGTCCACTCCCTCCCCCAATTTAATACAGTGGCCCTCAAATTAATACACTGATCGCCCCCCCCCCTCCCCAAACCCTCCCCAAATTAATACAGTGCCTACTCACTCCCCCAATTTAATACACTGCCCCCCCCCCCCCCACAATTTAATACACTGGCACCCTCCCTCCCCTAAATTAATACAGTTCCCCCTTCACCCCTTAAATACATACAGTGCCTTCTCCCTCTCCCAATTTAATACACTGCCCCCCACCCTTCCCAAATTAACATACGGCCCTCTCCCTCCCTCAAATTAATACACTTAGCCCACGCTTCCCAAATTAATATACTGCCCCCTCCCTCAAATGAAAACACTAACCCCTGCCTCCTTCAAATTAATACACTTGCCCCCTCCCCAATTCAACACACTATACAGGAAGGTTCCCCAAGCTCCTCTTCCCCTACCATAAGATGAGACACCCGTCCTCCAGTTCCAACTGAAGCAGACCAGATGCTCCTCTGGCACTGCGAGTTGGAGGGAAGGGGGAGTGACTGGCCTGCTCTGTAGACAGACAGTCACTCTGCGCTCTTGTGGCCGCGGGAGCAGGCAATCTGCCGTGGGAGGGAAGACAAGAAGCAGACAGAAAATATCTTTCCTGTCTTGTGGCTGGTCGCAGCCACGGCACAAAGCAGCCCCAGGGCAGGCGGCCGCAAATATATCCACAAGTTTGACATGCTTGATGTACAGTATACAGCTTAATGTACAGTATACAGCTTAATGTATAGTATACGGCTTAATGTATAGTATACAGCCTAATGTACAGTATACAGCTTAATGTATAGTATACAGCTTAATATACAATATACAGCTTAATGTACAGTATGCAGCTTAATGTATAGTATACAGCTTAATGTATAGAATACAGCTTAATGTACAGTATGCAGCTTAATGTATAGTATATAGCTTAATGTATAGTATACAGCTTAATGTACGATATACAGCTTAATGTATAGTATACAGCTTAATGTACAGTATACAGTTTAATGTACGGTATGCAGCTTAATGTACAGTATGCAGCTTAATGTATGATATACAGCTTAATGTATAGTATACAGCTTAATGTACGGTACACAGCTTAATGTACAGTATGCAGCTTAATGTACAGTATACAGCTTAATGTACAGTATACAGCTTAATGTATAGTATACAGCTTAATGTATAGTATGCAGCTTAATGTATAGTATACAGCTTAATGTATAGTATACAGCTTAATGTACGGTACACAGCTTAATGTACAGTATGCAGCTTAATGTACAGTATACAGCTTAATGTATATTATACAGCTTAATGTACAGTATGCAGCTTAATGTACAGTATACAGCTTAATGTATAGTATACAGCTTAATGTACGGTATACAGCTTAATGTACAGTATGCAGCTTAATGTACAGTACGCAGCTTAATGTACAGTATACAGCTTAATGTACAGTATACGGCTTAATGTATAGTATACAGCCTAATGTACAGTATACAGCCTAATGTACAGTATACAGCTTAATGTACAGTATACAGCTTAATGTATAGTATACAGCTTAATGTACAGTATGCAGCTTAATGTATAGTATATAGCTTAATGTACGATATACAGCTTAATGTATAGTATACAGCTTAATGTACAGTATACAGTTTAATGTACGGTATGCAGCTTAATGTACAGTATGCAGCTTAATGTACAGTATACAGCTTAATGTACGATATACAGCTTAATGTATAGTATACAGCTTAATGTACGGTACACAGCTTAATGTACAGTATGCAGCTTAATGTACAGTATACAGCTTAATGTATAGTATACAGCTTAATGTACGGTATACAGCTTAATGTACAGTATGCAGCTTAATGTACGGTATACAGCTTAATGTATAGTATACAGCTTATTGTACAGTATACAGCTTAATGTACAGTATGCAGCTTAATGTACAGTATGCAGCTTAATGTACGGTATACAGCTTAATGTACAGTATACAGCTTATTGTACAGTATACAGCTTAATGTACAGTATACAGCTTAATGTACAGTATACGGCTTAATGTACAGTATACAGCTTAGTGTATAGTACACAGCTTAATGTACAGTATACAGCTTAATGTATAGTACACAGCTTAATGTACAGTATGCAGCTTAATGTATAGTATACAGCTTAATGTATAGTACACAGCTTAATGTACAGTATACAGCTTAATGTATAGTACACAGCTTAATGTACAGTATACAGCTTAATGTACAGTATGCAGCTTAATGTACAGTATGCAGCTTAATGTATAGTATACGGCTTAATGTACAGTATACAGCCTAATGTACAGTATGCAGCTTAATGTACAGTATACAGCTTAATGTACAGTATACAGCTTAATGTACAGTATACAGCTTAATGTACAGTATACAGCTTATTGAATTTTTTCTGGTGAGTAGAATCATTACCTTCAGGCTTTTTTCTGTAAACACTGTTTTTTTCAGAGAAAATGTAGTCTTTACATTACAGCCTAGCGATCCCTCCATTCCTCAGAAACTGTCCAAAGACTTATATGATGGACAGTTTGTCACAGGAGGTTGGTATCTGATGAATTATGGCCTTCATTTAATATTTATGTATAAGCGTTACAAATTATTTCATATTTTGAAAGTTTTAATATGTTGATATATTGTTTATGTTGATGATGTATGATGTATTATTTTGATGAAAATAATTGTAAAAGTGTATCCCAAAATATGAAATCATTTTAAAACCTTATCGAATAGAGTCCTACGTTGGCTGGTTACCTTAGTTTAACGTCACTGCCGTGGAATTGGGAAACTACGTTTCAAATTCGGGTCAAGCGGCCGCTGACCATGTGCCTAGGCCTTTCTAAACGCTAATAATAGTAACTGGTATGTAAAATGAAGAATTCTGTCTAATGAAGGGTACCGGGTCCCTCTGAGGTCGGCACGTGCTATTGCTCTAGTTTATCGTACAGAGTGTTATTAGTATGAAACTTTATTGGCACACGTTCCCTAAACTAGCAGGAACAAAGCATATTAAAGGGCTTCTCCAAACACCCTAACCACTTCAGTGATTTCAAGTGGTCATAGTGCCTAGATTCTGTATGTGCAGCATTTCGATATGACATGCTGCACGTACAGCTGTTAACCCCTGCCACAGGTGGAGATACAGTCATTGGCGGCATAGCTCCCCTCTCCGTGCTACACCTGTCCTCCCCCTGATCTTATTCCGCCTCCAGGGGGACCTTGGCCTATGCACTGGAAAACAAAGTAAGTTTAAGCATTTTAAAATGTTTCGGTGTTTGGGAAGAAGATGGGGTGGAGCCTACAGGAAGTTTTATTTAGAGTAACCCTTTAAACTGAAACATCACAAGGAGGTCATGGTGTAGGTTACTGACAGACTACAAATAGACAAACCAAGTTAAAATAATTAATAAGATATAACGTGAGCAGTGAATACATCTATTGTGAGCAGATAAAAATTGAAATATAAGTACAGATGTAACACTTGAAATAAGCTGAGCGCAGCGTACAGACCAGTATCATTGTGATTCTTGGTACAATGTGATAGAATTGGATCTCTGACCGGCTCACAATGAGTGCATTGGAAGATGACAAGTTTACGGCTTCTTGAAGATCTCTGTATAGGAACGGAGACAATCGTGCTTTGTTTGTTCCTCTCTGTCAGCATGTAAGCCTCCCTTCGCAATACATGTAAAGCCGACTGCGGGATTGCCTGGCATTTCGTATTGTTATTGTAAAAAGCCATTGAATTAGTTTGCATATTGGGCTGCATCGGTTCTCCACTCATTGTCAGACAGTTCTATTGTGGTATGCGGTTTCCTCAGTGTCTCACAGATTGCACCCGTCACTGATACACTGACAGCCATTTCAAGTTTTCTCAACTTATTCTTGTAGTAATTTAATTTTTTAACAAAAAATAAATCAATTTCTTTGAAATCCTTTGCAGTTTGAGTTGAGGTTTTGCTCCAGGCCAGGTAAAATATACTGTAACTGATCGTCATACCTACAGAAATGTAAAATCCTCACTACGTGCAGTTATAACGTCACCAAATTTGTAAAACAAAAACGTGCCTTTTCTTTGTTTTACATTTGCAAGAATAAAAGGACGTAGGTTACAGTAGAAGAGCTGGCACAGGCACCCAGATTACTTAGTCTCCATGACGTGGTCTGGGTGCAGTGGTCCTGTCATTCCAATCTTGTAGTTGTGGTAATGTTTTCATTGCAGTGCTAAAAACACCACCGGTGGCTGTGTTCTAGACATCCACTAGAGGGTGTTTCCGCCAGTGTAACGGAGTCCGACTCGATTACGTGCGGTTCCACGGACTCACTCATTGCATGAGAATCTTGAACATCCTCTGACACGTATCATAGGGGATTCAGTGCTCCGATATGAGAAGCATTTGATTGTACGAGTGATGCTTTGTGAGAAGTATTGGATTGGATGAGAAGATGAAGAAAAGGAAGATGTCATGGGAGGCCGAGCGCGGGTGACTGCAGAAAGTGACTCGCGGTGCTGGAAAAAGGGGTAAGTAAAATCTCTCTTGTTTTATTAAATGTAGTGGGCCCTGAATCTAATAGGAAGTAGAGCACTATAGCATTAGGAATATATTTTTGTATTTGTAACACGATAATGTTGCTTTAACCAGGGTTGTCCTGGCAACGTGTCTCCTTTTTTTTTTCACATTGTGGGGGAGGGTGCAGTCTAACCATGTAAAGAGATACAGCTTTACCTAAGTACAACTTACCTCTGCTACATCCCAAGCATCAATGTCACCATTGGGGTCGTTACACCTTAAGAGTGACAGAGCCCCTTTAAAAGGTTACTTTAACACTTTTTAAATATATTTTTTAAAATATAGCACACTCTATTGGCCATTTGTATTGGCGCCCCCTTCAGCACCCTAAAATAGATATATGTAACCTAAGCAATATATTTCCTTGCAATCCCGCGGTGGGTGAAGCTGGTTTCCATGCATTGCTCTGATGTGACTGCTACCCTCATGAGGTCCAGTGAAATGCACCTCAAAGGCTAGAACATGTCGTTCAAATCTTGCAGATCTTCTAACGGCTTTCTCCTCTCCTTCTCTTCATATTCTTTCTTCAACCTTTGTCTTAATGACCCGGCAATAATTTAAAATAACAAAAAGGGATAATTTGATTGCATAAGCTGCCATAAAAGTAAGAAAAAAATAAAATTATTTTGTTCCTCCACCAGAGGACGTTGTTCAGTGAATTGTAACCGGAAGGCTCGCAGACCAGTCACCCAGTAATGTTATTATACACTGTTACTGCTCTCTGAAAGTGATCCGATGTGGTAGCTGCACCACAGCAGAGAACTTATTGAAAGATGGTTTGTGGTTTATTTAGGAATTCTGATACAAACTGTATACTAAGAAATTAACCTCACAAAACCATAAATAGAATTAATCGCCTTGCAGTCGCTGTGCACTCCTCTGCCGTTCCATCTTTCTTCTGTCTTCAGGTTTTAATCTTCATCCTCCATCCTTTTCCTCTACTCCTTTTCTATCTCTCCTTTCCCTTTTCAAATTTTCTTTTTTTGTGAGTTTCGTTACTCCCCTTTCCTTTCTCTTATTGAATGGTGCCCAGGGGCTGTGCCGCTGCAGTGGGTTAGCACTCAGAGAGTTTGTCTGTAGGAATGTTTTACTGCTTGAGATGTGTGTCTGAGGTGTGATGTCATTCCGTGTCTGAGGTGTGATGTCATTCCGTGTCTGAGGTGTGATGTCAGTCCGTGTCTGAGGTGTGATGTCAGTCCGTGTCTGAGGTGTGATGTCATTCCGTGTCTGCGGTGTGATGCCATTCCGTGTCTGGGGTGTGATGTCATTCCGTGTCTGAGGTGTGATGTCATTCCGTGTCTGGGGTATGTCATCCCATGTAGTATTATGTCATTCCATTTCTAGGGTGTGCTGTCATTTTGTGTCTGTGGTGTGCTGTCATTCTGTGTCTGTGGTGTGCTGTCATTCTGCGTCTGTGGTGTGATGTCATTCTGCGTCTGTGGTGTGATGTCATTCTGCGTCTGTGGTGTGATGTCATTCTGCGTCTGTGGTGTGCTGTCATTCTGCGTCTGTGGTGTGCTGTCATTCTGCGTCTGTGGTGTGATGTCATTCTGCGTCTGTGGTGTGATGTCATTCTGCGTCTGTGGTGTGATGTCATTCTGCGTCTGTGGTGTGATGTCATTCTGCGTATGTGGTGTGCTGTCATTCTGCGTATGTGGTGTGCTGTCATTCTGCGTCTGTGGTGTGCTGTCATTCTGCGTCTGGGGTATGTCATCCCATGTAGTATTATGTAATTCCATTTCTAGGGTGTGATGTCATTCTGTGTCTGTGGTGTGATGTCATTCTATGTCTGTGGTGTGATGTCATTCTGCGTCTGTGGTGTGATGTCATTCTGCGTCTGTGGTGTGCTGTCATTCTGCGTCTGTGGTGTGCTGTCATTCTGCGTCTGTGGTGTGCTGTCATTCTGCGTCTGTGGTGTGCTGTCATTCTGCGTCTGTGGTGTGCTGTCATTCTGCGTCTGTGGTGTGCTGTCATTCTGCGTCTGTGGTGTGATGTCATTCTGCGTCTGTGGTGTGCTGTCATTCTGCGTCTGTGGTGTGCTGTCATTCTGCGTCTGTGGTGTGATGTAATTCTGCGTCTGTGGTGTGCTGTCATTCTGCGTCTGTGGTGTGCTGTCATTCTGCGTCTGTGGTGTGCTGTCATTCTGCGTCTGTGGTGTGCTGTCATTCTGCGTATGTGGTGTGCTGTCATTCTGCGTCTGTGGTGTGCTGTCATTCTGCGTCTGGGGTATGTCATCCCATTTCTAGGGTGTGATGTCATTCTGTGTCTGTGGTGTGATGTAATTCTGTGTCTGTGGTGTGATGTCATTCTGCGTCTGTGGTGTGATGTCATTCTGCATCTGTGGTGTGATGTCATTCCGTGTCTAAGTTGTGATGTCATTCTGCCTCTGTGGTGTGATGTAATTCTGCGTCTGTGGTGTGATGTCATTCTGCGTCTGTGGTGTGATGTCATTCTGCGTCTGTGGTGTGATGTCATTCTGCGTCTGTGGTGTGATGTCATTCTGCGTCTGTGGTGTGATGTCATTCTGCGTCTGTGGTGTGATGTCATTCTGCGTCTGTGGTGTGATGTCATTCCGCGTCTGTGGTGTGATGTCATTCCATGTCTGGGGTGTTATGTCATTCCGTGTCTGGGGTGTGATGTCATCCCATGTATAGGGTGTTATGTCATTCCGGGTCATTGTTTATAACAGGTTGGCTGATTATCAGTTCTTGCAGTGATTTCTGCGTCTTCTTTTCACACAGTTGAAGAGTTTGTCAGTAGATATTTTCAATTTCCATATATTCTGCAAAAGATTTAAAGCGCTCTGTATGAACTGAGATTAACACGGTGCGGCCTGCGTTCCCCTCTTATGTAATTATAGACCGCGTAACACAAATGCCAAATTCAGCTCTGTAAACTTTGTCCTGTTGCGTTCAAACACTCATATAATGTAACCCTTTTATTGTAAAACAGACTTAATTAACATTTGTGACATTATTAGAATATTACGGGAGTGTATTTAATTTGGAATGTGGTACAGCAGAGCAATATGATGATTTTAATAAAGGGGAAATCACTCGATGTTCTCTACATCCTGGGAGACTTTAACTCCATAAATTAGTTGCTCGACCTTTGTTAGCGTTCCCAAGGAAGCATAGTGTTTTATCATGCGTTCATTTTTGCAATACAGTTACAGCGATGAAACGAGAAGGGTCGTTTCTCCCTCAATAACAGCATTGAGATGTCATAATCTATGTGCAGACTTTATTTAACGTCTGCTCAAGTCAAAAATATTTCTCCCGGTGATAAATATACATTGTGAGGCTGGCTTTTATGTTCTCAATGGATTGGTTTTTCTAAATGTACGTCCGGTTATTCTGTGATCTCATCACGTAACTGATGATGCAATATGACACTAGACTGTTGACAAATAAATGTGTTTTGGGGAATGATCTGGATACATTGTCAACTTTCAAGCCAATATAATTAAAACCATTCAAGAAAATTTCCACTACTTTCTCAATTCGTGACTATTAGTTGTTTATTTCCCAAAACATATTACCTATTTGATAAATAAAACCCATTATTGCCCATAATTTGTGGAGGGCCTTCTGTGTTTTTTATATTTTATTAATAAACGACATTGTTGGAATTTATGTATTTTTTTGTTATTACTATTATTGATAAAGCACCAACACATTCTGTAGCGCTGTACAATGCTTGGATGATGTGTACAAGTACATTCAGTAATAATACAAGTAAAGACAGGTTCGACTTACAGGAACAAGAGGAGATCAGGACTCGGCTCCAACAAGCTTCCAATCAAACGGAAGCTGGTTAACGTTACGCAAAACCTAATAATGGCAGAGTGCATTCTATTCATGTTACATACTGATTGCCTGCTGTATTACTAACTAAAGTCCGCAGGCGCTGTGTGATTTAAATCACGGAGAAGTAGACGCTGGTTATCCCACCATAAAGTAGGAGCTGGTTTTACGATTTATTAACAGACTGAAGAGAAGGGGAAAGTTTAATTAAACAAGTAAGGTCTGGAAAGTGGCATTTGGCTGTCTGGGTGAAAGCAGAGGAGAGGTGTAAGCTTAAGGTAGAGATATGGCATCATATTTATAAGCACATTTTATGCTAACTAACTGTTGCGCTCTTTGTCTATGGCGGCTGTAATGTCACTACACATGTGGTTTTCAGATCCAGGCAAAGTGCATTCTTCAGAACATTTCAGGAATTGAGATTGGAGCTGGTGGATGTGAACCTCAAACTGAACCTAGTCACGGGTGCTTGGAGGGGCCTGCTGGCCAGCCTCTTTCCAAGACTACGGGTCAAGTCAACGACTGTAAAGACCCATATTCCCTCTTGTTCCCCTGGTTCAGCACTTTCCATAGTACCGAACGCTAGCTCCCTGGTGGCCGTTCGCATGGACCAAAACCGTGAATAGACTTGTAGGGTGGTACTCCGTAATAACTAACCAGGCAGGACGCTACATGAAATTCTATCTGTATGTGGGGTGGTACTCTGTAATAACTAACCAGGCAGGCAGCTACATGAAATTCTGTGTGTATGTAGGGTGGTACTCCGTAATAACTAACCAGGCAGGCAGCTACATGAAATTCTGTCTGTGGGTAGGGTGGTACTCTGTAATAACTAACCAGGCAGACAGCTATATGAAAAATAGAGATATGCCCACTTTCCTTACAGCTGTGGTTAAAATAAAAACAAAATAAAACACTCATGCTACAGGGCAGGGAGAGCTTTATGACAGCCCAGTTCAAAGCACTGTCTCGATGACGTGAGAGAGGCATGTTTACGAGATGCCATGGTTACATGTGACAGGTTCCGGTGCAGTTTTTATGATTACACAATGACACTCTGTAACGAACTGAGCCTCGTCACGTGTTCTTGGAGGGGCCTGCTGGCCAGCCTCTTACCAAAAGACCATGGGCCCTTTAAAAAAAACTATGTGGACAGACTTGGTTCGTGGGATTTTATATTTGGTTCGGGAACCGAACAGCCGCACGAACCGGAGACTACCCTGGAGCTTGTTAAGCCTAATTGCTACTTTGTAGCAATTGCCACCGCAGTGTTCTAAGTGTTCGTCTGGGTGGCCGCAATTCCTATGGACGACCATGAGGTGGCGGCCATCTTGTTCGCATGAAAGCAGGCAGCCGGGTTTGGACATGAATCTCATGGAACTGAAAACGGACACAGAAACTCCCGAACACCGCTGGACTTTCAGCATCTCCTGAATTCGGTTCCACAACACTTAGAAAAGCGCTGTTCAGTGGAAACGTTCCCACGAATAAGTGGATCAAGCTCCAGGGTAAGACTATTGACTCTGTTCGGTAGTTTGTTCGTTTTTAAACTACCGAACTAGACCGACCGCAAGCCCTGATTCTCTGGAACTCTTTTGGGCATGGGACCATGCTTGCGGTCGGTCAAAATTAAGAATTCCAGGAAATTCCTGAACCCCTGAACTGATCTGGGTGATTTTTGAATATGTTGGTCACCCAGATCAGGGCTATCATGGGATGTAACTTGTGTGGGGTTTTTATGCATTTTTAGGGTATTTTTGGGGTGTTTGGGAAAATGTATGTTTTTTCTGTGCTTGGAGATAATTTGATTTGATTAGTTTACAGTTCCTGATCCAATTATCTCCCAGGCACAAAGGAGGGATTATCTGATTTTGTATGGGAGTGTCCTGGACCTGAGAGCCAATGTGATTGTGTATTTATTTCTACTCTCAGGTCCAGGGGGAAGTGCCCCTTGCATGGGGACTGTCATAAAAGAACAGTTTTGGCTACCATTAAACTGAGATTAATTTTACCCTTCATGAAGTCTAGGCTCATGTTTGGGAGATTGGAGAGCTATATTTACACTCTGAGGATTGCTATAATCACTATACTCCCTTGGATCACAACACTTGCTCTTATAAGAGCAGCCTGCTTCGCTCTCTGGACTAGGAGAGGTCTACCCACTGGAAGCTGGATCCTGGTCTTGGGTCTAGGGTGGGTGGAGGACAGCGAGACCCCAATCAAACTGCGGCGGTTTGTGGGGTTTACGGTGGTTATGGTGTTCCAGTGCAGTGCTTATGGTGTTTGCAAGTACTAGGAAGCAGCGATTGACGGAGGTACCCGGTCGGGGTGCCAGGCGGTCCGTCACACTCCTTGTTCCCGAAGTCCTGGAGATTGATGTGTTAATGGAGTTGTCCACAAAGGTTAATTTTCGTACATACAGTTAATTGTTCATTTCCTATAATATTCATTATTCTCTGTATGATTCAAGGCAAGCTGTTCAGGTTTCTTTAACTGGTTTGTTTGGTATATACATTTTGGGGTGACATCTCTACATTTATGGGAGCAGGTTTGTTTTGAATAAAGAAGGAAAGGTGTTGCTGTTGAAGGAAATTCGGCTTATTGTTGCCTGTGTTTTGGTGTTTTGATTCATGGCTATCAGGGGCACAATAGTGAATTATTCCCATTGTCTGTATTGTAATGTGTTCTGTAAAAAGTAAAATAGATGGTCATTCTGTGTGATCTGAGATCAGAAATCGTGTCTTTATAACACAGACACACAGACTGAATGAGAAATTTGTCTCTGGTGGCTACTGTGCAATAACGTTGGTAAATCCTGAGTTTCCTCCTCCAGACGTGCAGTCTGAGAGCGTATCTGTATATAACATTTTAAAAAATTCCCCATGAAGACAAGTCACCCTGGATAATGGCAGCACTGGGTTATTTTATTACATGATTGAAGGCGTGCTCATGCTTCACACTTCTAGCCAGCCCCTAAAAGTTATGGGCCACTGCAGTGCCGCCCCAGGATGCCTTGAACACGTTCATGCGTGCTCGGACACGTGCAGAGAAATGTGCACGAGTGCACTAGTGATTGTTCAGTAGTGCTGTGTGCGTGCTAGTGATATTGTGGTGGAATCTCGGTAAAAATAAATTTAGTAGGCCGAGATTACCACGTGGCATGTGTACGTGCATATGCTGACGTATCGATCAGTTGGTTGCACGAGGCAAGATACGATCGGTAGTGTACGGAGCATGTGCAAGAATACAGGATATAGTATTCCCCCTCCTCAATTGTGCTGGACAAGCCATGCGGTCAAACAGGAAGTTAATTCTTATATTGTATTGATTGGTCAAGAGAATGTGCGGGTGGAGCTTAATATGGGAGGAGTTATATGCCTATATAAGGAGCCTGCACTATTGTCCGGGGCTCAGAATTTGCTGTATTTTGGTGACGCTAGTCCCTCTGAGTCCCGATCGGTGATCCAATAAAGAATCTCTTCCTTCCTGAAGAAACCTGTGTCCATCTCTCTGTGCTTGGCTTCCGTCAGTTTCTCCGGTATCATTTGGTGCATTGGCCGGGAAGCTCATCGTTCAACGGTAGCTGAGAGGCAGAGGCGTGAGACGGTCTATCTTTGCCCACGTTCTCTACGGCTGCACCCCTGAACTTCTGCGTGGACCTTCCTTCGTCTCGGCGCCACTGGTCTGTTGTCCAGGAGATCATCGGCCTCTACGTGAGAAGTGCTGGGGTGTCCCCGTCGATGAGTGTGAACTCAGGTTCAGGAATGAGGAGGTAAGACAACTGCTGTTTTAGACGGCAGGACCCGCTAGGGGTATACCGATTGTGCGGTAGGCCCAAAGGGGTTTTTGAATCTGTATCTGCCCCCTCTGTCGGAGGGAAGGAGCGAAGGCGCACCGCTCGATCGAACGCTCTTTAGTCAGACCGTTTGATTTGGTTAGTCAGGCGGGGTCCTGGTGTAAATAGCCCTAGCCGGACACCGGTGTCTTGTCTAGACTAGCGTTCTAGGGTGTATATTACGTTCGCTAGGTCGGAGGGACCGGGAGACTAAGCGGCGCCTGTGTAAATTCGGTTCGCTAGTTCTCATCCTATCTGGGCTAAGTGGGAAGGCGTGTAAATTTGGAACCCACTAGACTTTTGATAGTACGACTAAGAGGCGCCTGTGTAAATTCGGTTCTCTAGCTCGTTGTATAGTGCGACTAAGAGGCGCCTGTGTAAATTCGGTTCTCTAGCTCGCTATATATGTGGTGATTGGGCAGTGTGGCTAACCAAAACGGGTGTATATAGTTTTAGGTAGTCCATTCAAGGTACTGGCCAATAGTTTAGTTGGGAATTGTAAATGTGTTAAAGATTGTTTTAGTAAAGTGTATATCTTGTTAGATAGCGCGAGCTCAGCCGTCTAGCGAGAGTGTTAATAGTGTGTTGCTGTATTATAGTGCACGGTACCATAACCCTGTATATTTACTGACATTGTATAATAAGTACTAATCATTGTCGTCAATTGCATGTTTTAACACCATAACCACTAATAATTGTATTGTGACCTTAACTTGTGCTTTGACCTATGCTAACCGTACTGTAACCGCTATTTGTAAAAGACGATGTTACTGGGGTGTGTTATAGACGGGTAATTCGTATATAGAGAATTATAGCGTGGGTGACTGTATAGTTACGCCAAAGGGCATAATATTGATTATATAGTGACTGGTGTAGCAGCTGTGTGTGTACGGGAATTCCCTGAGTGTTTATTGTGTTATTGTGTACGTTTCACTTGGTAACCGTACCACGTGGTGGTGCTGTTGCCAGAGGAAACGGGTGTGACTGTTGAATAGTACGCGTGTATAGTAATCGCTGTCGACGACGTTCCATTGTTAAAAATGGGTGCGTCGCAGTCAACGATTCCGGATCCCTTAGGATGTATGGTTAAGAATTTTAAAAAGGGATTCAAAACCTGTGATTTTGGGGTTAAGATGTCTTCTGTGCGTTTAGTTACTTTGTGCACTAGGGAGTGGCCTACTTTGGTTGCGGCATGGCCGCCACGTGGCAGTTTGGATCCAACTCTGGTACAGCGCTTACACGTGGCTGTATCAGGTAGGCCTGAACTTTACGGCCAGTTTCCTTATATTGACTGTTGGAGACAGGCCGTAAATGACTCGCCAAAATGGCTCCAGACATGCCACGAGGAGCAGTGTCGCCTCATGGTAGCTAGGACTTGTTCGTCCACTAGGACTGGTGTTAGGCCCATTTTGGACACGCCCCCTGAGTCCGAGATCCCTTTGCCGCCCCCTTATTTTCCGTTAAGAGGAAGTGACGTAAACGCAGGAAGTCCTGCACCCCTCCCCTCATTACCCCCATCCACTTCCGCTTCCTCCTCCAGTACAGGATCCACCCCCCCTCGTACTAAATCTCCCCTTCCGGAACCAGAACCCACCCCCATTAGAAACGAATATCCTGATTTGGCGCCACTTCAGACTTCCGGTCAAGCTTCATCTAGCTCGGCCCGAAGTGTTCTATTCACTACCTTTTCCCAAAACCAACCTCCCACATCCCCATACCCTGTCTCTCCCCGACCGGAACCCATGACTGACGCCTCCCTACGTAGCCCCATCCAAACCCGACAGTTGACTGGTGCCCAACAATTAAAGCACTATCAGATGCCTCTTCGCCTAAATCCCGGGTCAGCTTATATCGATGCCGCAGGTCAAATGGCACACGCTGACCCAGTCTTCGTATATGTCCCATTTACCACTACCGACCTTTTAAACTGGAAGACCCATAATTCCTCGTATACTGAGAAACCACAAGCCATGACTGATCTGTTCACCTCAATAGTACAGACGCATAATCCGACATGGGCTGATTGCCAGCAGTTACTAATGACTTTATTTAATAATGAGGAAAGGACAAGAATAAATCAAGCAGCCATTAAAGCATTAGAAGATAGAGCCCGTGCTTTGAACCAAGCTAATCCAGCAGCATGGGCCGCAACACACTATCCCAATACCGATCCCGATTGGAACGTAAATGGTGCTGATATGGTTCAACTCAGAGCCTATAGAGACGCTATAATTGCTGGCATGAAAGCAGGAGGAAAGAAAGCCATTAACATGTCGAAGACAGTTGAGGTGATTCAGAAAAGCGATGAAGCGCCCAGTGTCTTTTATGACCGATTATTGGAGGCATACCGCTTGTATACCCCCTTTAATCCGGAAGACGCAGACAATTCCCGAATGGTTAACTCCGCCTTTGTCAGCCAAGCATACGGAGATATTAAGCGCAAGCTACAAAAGTTAGAAGGGTTTGCAGGTATGTCCATCACCCAACTAATGGAGGTAGCAAATAAGGTCTATATGAACAGGGATACAGAGAGTAAGAAAGAGGAGGAGCGCAAGATGCGTAAAAAGGCTGATATGCTAGCGGTAGCGATCGCAGGCGTAGATAAACGGGGCCCAGATAGAGGCAATAATAGATGGAGTAGGGAGCCTTTGAGTAGGGATCAGTGCGCGTATTGCAAGGAAGAAGGGCATTGGAGGAACGAATGTCCGCAAAGAGAGCAGTACGAGAGAGACCAACCCAGGGCAGGCTACGGAAATTTTAGAGGCAGAGCGAGAGGTAGAGGAGGCCCCGGAGGGAGTAATGGTTATAGAGGGAGTAATGGGAACAGAGGAAGTGTTAGGGAAGACAGGTATATTCCAGCAGCGCAAAGGTCCCGCGATAGAGAAGGTAGGGACTTCGTAGGATTGGCTGACACGGTCATGGAGGACTATTGATACCGACCGGGCTCCATCCCCCTTGGTCGAGCGGAGCCTATGGTCGATGTATCAATAGGGGGGAAAAGGAGTGCGTTCATGATCGACACTGGTGCCGAACATTCAGTGGTGACTAATCTAGTTGCTCCTCCATCTGGAAGGACTATTACTGTGATAGGAGCAACTGGAAGAAGTGCTGAAAGACCGGTTCTTAAAAGTCGACTCTGTACATTGGGAGGCCACGTAGTAAAACACCAATTCCTTTATATGCCTGAATGTCCAGTCCAATTGCTGGGACGTGATATGCTATCAAAATTACAAGCGCAGATTACGTTCCTACCAAATGGAACAACATCTTTAAAGTTTAATGGACCTTCAGGTATTATGACTTTATCCGTACCAAAGGAAGAAGAGTGGCGACTTTATACAGTGTTGACTAGCCAAAACCCTAGGAGTGATGAGACATTGTTTAACATACCAGGAGTTTGGGCAGAGAACAACCCACCAGGACTGGCCCGCAATATTCCACCTATAAAAATTGAACTGAAACTTGGGGTTTATCCAGTGAGCCTAAGACAATATCACATTCCGCAGAAGGCTAAGAAGAACATCCAATCCTATCTGGATAAGTTCATACGGTATGGTATCCTAAAATTCTGTACTTCCCCCTGGAACACCCCATTGCTGCCTGTTCAAAAGCCCGGTACAGATGAGTATCGACCTGTACAGGACTTAAGAGCAGTCAATGATGCGGTTGTTAGTATACATCCAGTTGTACCCAATCCATATAACCTGCTTGCTTTAATTCCGGGCGGGGCTACTTACTTCACAGTTTTAGATCTCAAAGATGCCTTCTTTTGCCTCCGAATTGCCGCAGAAAGTCAATGTATTTTCGCTTTCCAATGGGAGAACGCTGTAACGGGCTCAAAACGCCAAATGACTTGGACAAGACTGCCCCAAGGGTTTAAAAATTCACCTACCCTATTTGGCTCAGCCTTAAGTCAAGATCTACTGGATTTCGAGTCCATCCCAGGAGAGTGTGTCTTGTTACAATATGTAGATGACTTGTTGATAGCAGCAGTTACAAAAGAAATCTGTCAGCAAGCAACGCACGATCTACTACACATTCTCTGGAAGGCAGGATACAAGGTGTCTAGAAAGAAGGCTCAGTTGTGTTTGCCAACTGTCAAGTATCTGGGATTCCATATCTCTGAAGGTCAAAGGATTATGGGGCCAGAGAGAAAAGAAGCTGTCTGCCAAATACCAATACCCAAGAATAGAAGACAAGTGCGAGAATTCTTGGGGGCAGCGGGCTTCTGTAGGATATGGATTCCCAGCTATGCGATACTAGCAAAACCTCTGTACGCAGCCATCAAAGGTACAGAGCACGACCCCTTCTTATGGACCCAAGAACAGCAAACGGCATTTGAAGATGTGAAGAAGGCTTTGATGAGTGCCCCAGCATTAGGTCTACCTGATCACACACGACCATTCTACTTATATGTACACGAGCAAAGAAGAATGGCTGTGGGAGTATTGACACAGTACTTGGGATCATGGCAAAGACCTGTTGCCTACATGTCTAAGCAACTGGATGCAGTGGCCAGCGGACTTCCACCTTGTCTAAGAGCCGTAGCTGCAGCCGCCCTGCTAGTAGCTGAAGCCGATAAACTCACTTTGGGTCAAGAACTTTATGTACGAGTTCCACATGCAGTACAGACGTTGTTGGATTACAAAGGAAATCATTGGTTTAGTAACAGCCGTATGACCAAGTATCAAGCAATGTTGTGTGAAAACCCAAGAGTGCATTTAGAGACTGTAAACACCTTAAATCCAGCTACCCTTTTGCCACAACCTACTGAAAGTCAACATGATTGTTTGGAAGTAATGGATGAAGTATTCTCAAGTAGACCAGATCTTCGTGATTTTCCCATCCAGAACCCCGATGTTCAATATTATACCGACGGCAGTAGTTATGTGAAAGAAGGGATCCGCTATGCAGGATATGCAGTAACAACAATAGACAAGGTGATAGAAGCTCGGCCACTGGCGAAAGGAACATCAGCACAAAAGGCAGAATTAATAGCACTAACACGAGCGTTACAATTGGCTGAAGGTTTAAGAGTAAATATCTATACGGACTCTAAGTATGCGTTTTTAACCACTCATGCCCACGGAGCTTTGTATAAAGAAAGAGGACTACTGAATTCAGAAGGCAAAGAAATCAAGTACGCAGCTGAAATCCTACAACTATTGGAAGCAGTGTGGGAGCCGAAAGAAGTCGGTATTATACATTGTCGAGCGCATCTGAGAGGAGATGGTGATGTAACTAAGGGAAATCGGATGGCAGATAGTGCAGCTAAGCGTGCTGCTGAATCAGGAAGACAGGAGTATGTGGGGCATATAGCTGCTCTAATACCAACCCCACTGTCTCAATGGACTCCAGTTTATACAACTCAAGAAGAGGAGTGGTTAAAGACTGAACCGGGAAAGTATCTGGAGAACAAGTGGTATCAGCTAGAAGATGGAAGAATAGTTATACCAGCATCGCTAGCGGTAGAAATTGTCCAAAATTATCACAACGGGACACATTCTGGGAGAGACAGTACTGAAGAATCTCTCCGGAAACATTTCTACATACCAAGATTGTCCAACTTGACTCAGGCCATTGTACGCAGATGTGTAACGTGTGCTAAGAATAATGCAAGACAAGGACCAGTAAAGCCACCAGGAGTCCAGTTTATGGGGGGACTCCCCATGTCCGATCTACAAATAGACTTTACAGTGATGCCTAAATCGGGTGGACATCGTTACCTGCTGGTAATTGTGTGCACCTATTCAGGCTGGGTAGAAGCATGTCCTACTCGTACCGAGAAAGCAGGAGAAGTGGTGAGATTCCTGCTACGAGAAATAATACCCCGATATGGACTACCCTGTTCTATAGGATCGGACAATGGTCCAGCTTTTGTTCACCAGTGCCTACAACAACTGACTCATATGCTTGGTATAAAGTGGAGGCTTCATACTGCATATAGACCCCAGAGTTCTGGTAAGGTAGAGAGAATGAATAGAACTATTAAGAACCAGTTGGCTAAAATGTGTCAGGAAACCCAACTTAAGTGGAACGTTCTCTTACCTATAGCTCTATTGCGAATCCGCAGTACCCCTACCAGAAGGATGGGCCTCTCTCCTTTTGAAATTATGTATGGGCGACCACCTCCCGTACTTGGTAACTTAAGGGGGGATTTGAGTCAGTTGGGAGAAGGAATTACCCGGCAGCAGGTTGTAGAGTTGGGTAAGACTATGGAGGAGGTACAGAAATGGGTACAAGATAGATTACCTGTGAATATTTATCCCCCTGTTCATAATTATCATCCAGGAGACCAAGTGTGGATTAAAGAGTGGAATAATGTACCGTTAGGGCCCAAGTGGAGAGGTCCTTATGTTGTTCTTTTGTCTACCCCTACAGCGATAAAAGTAGCAGAAGTGACTCCGTGGATACATCACTCCAGGGTTAAACCAGCAGCAGTCGATTCTTGGCAAGTTACAGCAGATCCAGAGAATCCCTGCAAGATCCGGTTGAAACGCACTACTCAGTCGGAGTAACGAGGAATTATTGTGGATTACAAATTTTATTGTTACAGGTGTAAGTGAGAAGGCCATAATAAAGCCTGTCCTCTTACCATCACATAGTGTATAAGCCAGGAAAGTCCCGAAGGGACACCTGTGAAGACGAGCAGAACTCCATTCCCTGCAGCCCTCACATCCTGGAAGCTGAGGTTCCATCGCACGGACGAAGACTGAGGATGACGGCGAAAGATGTGCTTTTGATTGTGTTTATTTATATGTGTTTTTATATTCAGGAAGGTAGAGGTACCGACACTCCTAGCTGTGAGGTATGCATTAAGACTACGAGAACAGGTAACCATATTTCCCAAACCCTAATTTGGCATTCACAATACGAATGTAAAGGAGATGTATCAAGATGTAGATACTTAAATATAGACTATAGTGTATGCCATTTAGGAGTAGGAGAACCTAAGTGCTTCAGTCCGGAGTATCAGCCTCGTACAATTTGGTTGACTCTCAGGAATGGAGATCCTCAGGGGACCCTAATTAATAAGACGGTGTTAGAATCCGTATATTCTTCGGGTGTTCTGCTATTTGATGCATGTAAGGCGATATCAAGTGGTAGAAAGCCGTGGAATGTATGTGGGGATCTTAGATGGGAGAGGACGTATGGGTCTAACGATAAATACATTTGTCCCAGTAGCAAAAATAAATATGTGAGTCCTAGATGCCCAAATAAAGACTATAACTTTTGCCCATATTGGTCTTGTGTGGGGTGGGCGACTTGGGGACAGACAGTAGATAAAGACATGATAGTGACTAAGTTGCCGACTAGCCCATATTGTAAGTCTATGGAATGTAACCCAGTCCATATACTTATTAATAACCCCGACAAGTTCCTAGATAAGTATGGCAATTTATTTGGGTTTCAGATATACGGGACGGGTTTAGATCCTGGGACATTATTGTTTATAGGGATAGAGACTGATACGGTATCCTCCCAGACTCATCAAGTATACCACTCCTTTTATGAAGAGATGAGTATAGATAATAAGATCCCCCATAGCGCTAAGAACCTGTTCATCGACCTAGCTGAAAGTATTGCCGGTAGTCTTAATGTTACCAACTGCTATGTGTGTGGAGGTACTAACATGGGAGACCAATGGCCTTGGGAAGCAAAGGAGGTAATGTCCGGTTCTGAGGCAGTTGACCAACTAATATCTGCACCAGCCGATTATCATTTGAGTGTTAGAGGTAAATCTGAGTGGAGATTAAAGACCTCCATCATAGGTTATGTTTGCATAGCAAGGAAAGGAATAATGTATAATACTTCTGTAGGAGAATTAACTTGTCTAGGGCAAAAAGCTTATGATGATGATACAAAGAATACAACTTGGTGGTCGGCTTCAAATGTCTCAGAACCATTTAACCCGTTTGCTAGATACGCCAATTTAAAGGATGTGTGGTTTGATCTATCCATCACATCTACCTGGAGAGCCCCAGCAAATTTGTACTGGATCTGTGGTAAGAAAGCCTATTCGGAGCTGCCACAGGACTGGGAAGGGGCATGTGTGTTGGGTATGCTCAAACCATCCTTCTTCTTGTTACCGATTGAAACAGGTGAGACTTTAGGTGTTAAAGTGTATGATGTGAATCATAGGAAGAAAAGGGGACCCTTAGAGATAGGTACCTGGGAAGATAATGAATGGCCTCCCCAGCGTATCATAGATTATTATGGGCCAGCCACGTGGGCTGAGGATGGTACCTTTGGTTATAGAACCCCTATTTATATGCTCAACCGTATTATAAGATTACAGGCGGTGGTTGAGATTATCACTAATGAAACATCACAAGCGCTCAATCTCCTAGTGAAACATAATACCAGGATGAGGACAGCAGTATACCAGAATAGATTAGCCTTGGATTACCTTTTGGCAGTAGAGGGAGGTGTATGTGGGAAGTTTAACCTAAGCAATTGCTGTCTTCAAATAGATGACGAAGGGCAAGCAATAGCTGAGCTTACTAGCCATATGGTTAAACTAGCGCATGTGCCTACTCAGGTATGGAAAGGGTACAATCCAAGTAGTTGGTTTGGTAGCTGGTATGAGTGGTTTGGAGGGCTTAAGGCAGTGGTAGGTGGAGTCCTACTGATTTTACTGTTGTGTCTACTCCTACCGTGTCTTATACCCCTAGTAGTTAGGTCTGTGCAAAGCCTGATAGGAAGTATAGCAGAGAGGAAGGCTGCTGCACAGATAATGGCGATATATAAATATAGGGCTCTAGATCAGGGAGAACCAATGCAGGAAGATGAATGTTGAAGATTCACATCATAAGATAAGTCTGGTCTGGTTCAAGGTAACTTGCGGTGTAAGCAAACTAAGGTTATGTGATGCCTCAAGTAATTGTAAAATATCAAGAGGCATCAAAGGGGGGAATGTGGTGGAATCTCGGTAAAAATAAATTTAGTAGGCCGAGATTACCACGTGGCATGTGTACGTGCATATGCTGACGTATCGATCAGTTGGTTGCACGAGGCAAGATACGATCGGTAGTGTACGGAGCATGTGCAAGAATACAGGATATAGTATTCCCCCTCCTCCATTGTGCTGGACAAGCCATGCGGTCAAACAGGAAGTTAATTCTTATATTGTATTGATTGGTCAAGAGAATGTGCGGGTGGAGCTTAATATGGGAGGAGTTATATGCCTATATAAGGAGCCTGCACTATTGTCCGGGGCTCAGAATTTGCTGTATTTTGGTGACGCTAGTCCCTCTGAGTCCCGATCGGTGATCCAATAAAGAATCTCTTCCTTCCTGAAGAAACCTGTGTCCATCTCTCTGTGCTTGGCTTCCGTCAGTTTCTCCGGTATCAATATTTTTAATGAATAGCATAACTGGCTGTAGATACCATTTCTAGTTAGCTAGCTGTTTGTGCAAAAATCTCTAATTTAACATTTCCTTTTCAAAGATTAACTCCAATCCCAAAAATATAGGGTTTTAAGAATACACTGTTTTGGTCAGAGTTACAAGTCCCACTAAAACATATAATAAAGGAACAAATAAAACCGCAAAAAGTCCAATGCTGAGGCCAAGTTCTCTGCACTGCCTGATCTATTTCTGCTAATGCCACTCCATCTCGCTGGGGATATGCATTTCACAGAGGGCTGGCTGAGAGTAGGATATGGGCAGTATGGAGGAGCGGGCATGCCGCCATTGGCTGTCTAGTACCAGCTGGCTGTGCGCTGGTATCAGACTCTCTTTTTTTCACAGAATTCCCATTAGTTACCCGGAACCTTTGTTCGGCCTGATGATGGCCAACGCTGACCCAATGATGCTGCTGGTGGTGGAGTTACACCTCTGGCAGCAGAGGGGTTGAGCTCTGTATGTGCAGTGTTTTGAAATGCTGCTCACAGACTTCTGGCACCAGGGACACTTCATATCAATGGAGTGATTGTTTTGCTTGGGACGACCCTTTAAAGCATTGTATGTACAGTAAAAAACAGGACAGGTGCGCAGCAATGCTTTTTGTGTTACTAACATTGTGTTTTTATCATTGTTTTTCCATTTCTTTTAAATGGTAATGCCAAGATCCCATGAATTGTGAATGTATTGCCCATCCGTTGTGCTAATTCTGCAATTTTGTTTTGTTCCAACTGACCCATTCTCTTTGTTTGTTTCACCAGGTCATGGCAGACGATTTCATTTGACCGACAGCCGATGTGTTTCATCCGGATAGTGGGAACGCACAACACAGCCAATGAGGTACGGCTTTGAAAGTCATTGGGGAACGTCCCCAGCACATTAATCAATCTCTGGTACAGTGAGTTCGTGATCTGCCTCCCAGGGTATGACCTGTTTAATAAAACCCTAAGGCTGGTCATGGTTAATCGTCATATCCTCCCGAGGCAGCCAGATCACGATCTGATCTCCTCAATCACTCGTTAATCTGTAGCAGCAGTCTACTCCAGTTCATTAATATGGCGTTTAAAAAGAGCTGGGCGGGGGAGGGACTCTGACCTCTTTTTGTCCAACTTTGTTTAGAAACGTTAACATTTATTTGATTACTGTTCTACATCTGAAAGATGTCCGTCTGTGAGTGAATCAGCAGATTTGCGAGCGAGTGGACTCACGTATAATGTGGAGGAACTCTCTCTAACTTAACATAATGTGCTAAACTGTGAGAATTAAAGGGATACTATAACCACCAGGAAATTAGCAGCCATCTAGGTGTGGCCCCTTAACTCTATCTATTCCTGTGGAAAGTAACAATATAATCAATACATAGCCATGAACTTCATATTGCCCGGGACATCGGCCATCTACAGGGAAACTCATCATAAAATATGACACAAAAGGTTTTATACAAACAGACCAGAAACAGTGGTATCTGCTACTTCTGCCAAAATCACATTTGGGCTCATAAAGATGCAGCTTTTATAACTTGCATTTATATTGCAATTACTGTAAATTATAATGCAGTAATCCAGCTATAGGCTTCACCCTCCCTCACAAAAATATACGGGAAGCTGTTTTTCTTGAACCATACAAGTACTTGTATTGTCTGTGGAGCAGGGACTTCTGTAAGTTGTAATTCATTGTCAGTTTTCTACTGTACAAAGCATAGCATCTTGGGTAAGATTACGAGTCATCCCAGCCTATGTTCAATATGCAAATTGGTTGCAAAATAGTAAGGATTGGCTGAAATAACTGACAGTCTGACTCGAGGTGCATCACGATGGCTGGGAGAAAAGGGAAGTGGAAAAGGTAGAAAAGAGATGGCTTAAAAATGTCAGTATGCATGAATTAATAATAATTTCAAGATTATAATTTCAAGATTATAGTAAGCTATTAAGAAATAATGTCCAATATCCTTTGAAGGGCACTAAAGACACCCAGGACAATTCATCTCATCTGATGTGGTCTGGATTCAGTGTCCCTGTCCACTTAACCCCGTAATGTAAAACATTGCAGTTACGTTATGTTAAATTGCAAGGTTTAGTCCCTGATACTGAGTCACAAGAGGTGCTTCCCCTGCACAGTCACGTGACTCGGAAGCACTAATTGAATGCATGCATACACATCAGGACCCCATGATTGGACCATCATGGAATAGGCCACGCCTCTACCATGACATCCATGGAAGGGGAAAGGTGAACATCGCTGAGGCAGCTATCACTGGAAAAGTAAGAACCTTTTCTTTAAATAATTTTTATGGCCCCAAAGGGGACTAGTGTCTCTTTAACTAGGGACTGGGACACTAACGCGTGGGGTAATTCTGTCACTGCCTGTCAGTAATGGGGTGTCTCTGGCAGCGGCTGGGTGTCTCGCTGTATGATAGAGGGAGTGATGCATCATGTTACGGAGCTCCCTGTACCCCGGCTGGGTACCTCCGCCAAGGACCGCTTCCTAGCTGTAACATGGACAAACTGCAGCGCTGCTGCCCGCCAGTCGCCGTGACTTGAATGGGGTCCTGGAACCTCTCTGTCCTGGAGCAGGTTAGGGGACTTGCTCTATCCACTCCCAGTGACTGGACGACACACACAGTCCTGGAAGCTGGATTCCTTACAAGGACTTTCACCGCTGAATCCTCGCCGCTTAACAAGCTGGAACAGTGATTAGCCCTTTCCCCTGCCAGTAACCAGACGACACATAGTTCTGGGAGTACAAGCTGTAATGCTTCAATATGGCCAGATGGCCTGCTTTTATACATTTCAGAGTCACAGCAAACAGCCCAGGACACCCACACAAAAAAGGGTAATCTCATGTGCCTGAGAGATAATTGAGTCAGGAACTGTACAAACTCTATTATCTCCAGGCACAGAAAACACACAATTTATAAAACACCCCAAAATACACATAAAATATACAGAAACCCCACAATGTTAAAATATACAGAAAACACTGATAGCCCCGATCTGGGTGACCAACATATACAAAAATCAGCCAGATCGGTTCAGGGGTTCAAGATTTCCATGGAAGTTAATTATTTGACCAACCGCGCACATGGTCCCATACCCAAAACCGCTACATGAAATCAGGGCTAGCGGTCGGTCAACTTTGGTAACATAAAATGAAAGAATTACCGAACGTAGTCTATATTTGAACCATGGAGCTTGTTCCCCTCATCCAGACAAACGGTTCCACCGAACAGTGTTCTTCTAGGATCTACCGAACCGAATGCAGGCAATGATGGAGGTCCAGCGGTGTTCGGTAGTTTCAGTGTCCGATTTTAGTTCCATTAACTTGACGACCAAACACCACTGCCTGCGTTCATGCGAACAAGTTTGCCGCCACCTCATGGTCGTTCATACGAATTGCGGCCACCCAGACGAGCAATTAGAACACTGAGGTGAGAGCCGTACTAAGGTGTTAATAGGGGTTAGCAAGCTCCCGGGTGGTCCCTGGTTCGTTCGGTTCCCGAACGGTATAGGGAAATTACACAAACCAAGCCAGTTAAACAGTCTCTTACAGGTTTCCCTGCAGGGCCCATAATCTGTGGGCAGGAGGTTGGCAAGCAGGCTCCTCCAGGAGATCGTAGCAAACTCACGAGGGAAGGGGAGTTTGTCACACATCACATTTGTATTTTGGCAGACTGTTCTCCTGATTTCCACCTTTAATGCCCAGGCTCCTTTCCATCTCAGTCGGCAATATGTACAATTATTATTATTTTGCCATTTTCTCAACACTGCCTTGACGTCGCTCGCTGGTAGATATATTGTCAGCATTGATTACAAGTATATCAGTTTCGTTACTGTGTGAGGAACATATAACCATCTCATTAGGCTCTTATTTGTCAACTAATGGGCTCCGCTATTGACTGACTTCTTTCTAACATTATCAGTGAGATACACAAAGCATAGTTTCAGCTCCCACAAATTGAAAATGATTAGTTACAAAGTATTTATTCTTAGTCTTTCTCATTTTCCTAACAGACAGGGAGATGGGATTTCATTTACCCCTCCACCTCCTTCCCCTCCTCTCTTTCAAAGGGTAATAAATTATCTAGAAAATGCACAGTGCTTTCAGCAAGAACGAAGGCCCTGGATTGCACTTAGCATATTTATTCAGCTCTCTATTATATTTATACACTGCTTTTCCTTCTGAATGTAAGGCCCCACAGGCCTAAAGTTTAGATTAGCCCATTTAGCCCATGATGCAGGGAATGACCAGGAGGGTAACCGTCCTTCACTGCAGGCTGAGCTTTGGGCTTTGCCTGTGTGCGGAGCCCTGCACTAGGCCCTGGAATGACTAGCAGGAACTTAAGTGCCACCACCGGACATTTCAGGACGAGGAACAAAGTTCAGGAACACGAAAACAGGACATGACGAAAGCCATCTGGAAACAGGAATGGTAAGGTATAGCTAAATAAGCCTCTGGTGAATTTCCTGGATCTAGAAATCAGAAAAATAATGCGTTTGATAAACTAGGAAATGAGAACGAGAAGATCTGGGCCAATTAACCATGAAGTTGTTAATTCGTAGCATCCGGGCCTCTCTCCATTACGGAGAAAAGTCACCACACTGGTTGAGTGGATAGAGAAACCAATTCCTATACGGTTTCCTCCCAAATCCACGTTTGGACTTTGATTCAGCTCACAGTAGTGTTCTCCAATCCTATACACAGATCAGTATCTGCCTGGTTACATTGTCCATTATATCACCCAATACTATCTTGGTACCATTTCGAATAACGGTTTTCTAAAACTCTATTTCTACCTGTAATCCTCAAATAAAATACTCTAAAATATCTGTGAGATCACTGGCCACTTGGTATCCCCAGGAAAATTTCTCTCAACCGGTCAGACTTCTTTCGTCTAATCAGCTTGTCAGGGTACCCTCTGTGAAGCGATATAACGTATGTGGTGCTGTGTAAATTAAAATGAGACAAATGAGGTCCAGTGAAAAAGGTTACTTTAAATCCAGAATGTCAGGTTAAAGAAACCGATCAGAGATATAGAATCCAGCTCTATGGATATCCTATGGACAGTATACATTACAGATGGGACCACGCCGAGCACACAGGCAGAAAGCCTGTTTTAATACTGTTTGTGTCCAGTCCTTTTTATATAATTAATGTCACATTGTCACTGTCCCCAGACAAATTAATCACAAAATTAATTTACTATTTTATTTCCCTAAAAATAAATGTTTTATGAATACAGCTTTGTAAGAAAATGGGCAGTGTGTAATACGGAGCCATACAGGCCTGAGATGGTTTTTAACCATTTTGTGTACCAGAGCCGTGTACGTAGCATTGCTGTAGGCATATGTTTGGCATAACTTCGGCATTTAAAGGTTAAATTAAGGAGCCATCCACCCCCTCCCCCACCACCCCCTTCATTCCCATTATTGCTTGGAAGGCCGACTGATAGCAGACCAGACAGATTCAGGTTTTATAATGTCACTGAATCTCCATCATTGCTGTAAGCAGCGAGAGGAGATTACGCTGACATATTAACACACCTCTCTCAACAAGCGCACATTAACTTAGTCTTTTATTGACTAGTTTGTTTCATGACTGCTTTTAGATCGCCATTAACAATATCTCTGCTAAAGTGCAGTTCACGAAGGTTGGAATTGTAAAATTGAGTCATGAAACTCTGATTGCTCCTGCGCTCCGAGGCCCGAGGACGGGAGTTTGTGAATCATGTTTACTTTGCACCTTTCTGAAGACGTAGTATGTCGGAAACTGTATTACTAGTCAAACACAACTTAAACAAGGTTATCAAGCTTATAGGGATCTCTAATGTTCACTATATCGTGTTCTTACTTTAGATTAATCCCCCCATTCCCCTCTGCAACCACTCATTCCACCTCTCATACCGTTAGATAATTGTGTTTGAAGATCTCTCTCCATTACAGTATTTTTTATAGACACACATTGAGGACCTACGGCGCATGCGCAGCAGTTATCACAACTGCCAATTCAGTTCTTGTCACAGAGCAGCATCGAATCCAATGGCCTTAAGGCCTTACTTGATTGGGGATAGCAGATGAAAAGCATAATGATAAACACTTAAAGGAACACTGTAGTCACCTAAATTACTTTAGCTAAATAAAGCCATTTTAGTGTATAGATCATTCCCCTGCAATTTCACTGCTCAATTCACTGTCATTTAGGAGTTAAATCACTTTGTTTTTGTTTATGCAGCTCTAGCCACACCTCCCCTGGCTATGATTGACAGAGCCTGCATGGGAAAAAAAACTGGTTTCACTTTCAAACAGATGTCATTTACCTTAAATAATTGTATCTCAATCTCTAAATTGAACTTTAATCACATACAGGAGGCTCTTGCAGGGTCTAGCAAGCTATTAACATAGCAGGGGATAAGAACATCTTAATTAAACAGAACTTGCAATAAAGAAAGCCTAAATAGGGCTCTCTTTACAGGAAGTGTTTATGGAAGGCTGTGCAAGTCACATGCAGGGAGGTGTGACTAGGGTTCATAAACAAAGGGATTTAACTCCTAAATGGCAGAGGATTGAGCAGTGAGGCTGCAGGAGCATGTTCTATACACCAAAACTGCTTCATTAAGCTAAAGTTGTTCAGGTGACTATAGTGTCCCTTTAATAGTAATACTGTACAATCCCTTTGGGGTTATGCAGATGGCAAGTCCTGTGAGCAACATGGTTTGATCACATATTATCACTATTTGTTCTCCTTTCAAAGCTTTGTTACTTGTCGCATATCGATTTCCAAACCCACTTTTATGGCTCAACTGTGTCTCTGTTACTGAATTAACCCCTTAAGGACCAAACTTCTGGAATAAAAGGGAATCATGACGTGTCAGACACGTCATGTGTCCTTAAGGGGTTAAAGCTAGTCCTTTTTACGATTAGTATGGTTTTACTTTGTCAAAAATGTCCCAAATCCAGAAATCTGGCTTTAACTTTTTCTTCTGGCTCCTTGGTTCTATAGGAATTTGCCAAGCCCTGGTCTAGGCATGTTTAATGCAAGCGATGGGCAGTTTCAATATACAATTTATATTTATTAAGAAATTTGGTGAACCAACAATGTTAAACATTTACAAAAAGTATGATGTCTGGCATATTTATTCCACTAAAAATGATTTTACAGTAATGTTGAATGCTCATACTAAAATTAGGAAGGTACTTACTTACAAAAGCAAGCAATCCCTTTGGCCCTGGTCGGAAAAACTGATTTGTTTTAATAACAAACTCATATTATTATTGTACCATATTTACCCAATAAAAGATTGGAAAACTTTGCTTGTTAAACTCTAAAAAAAAAAAACAAAACTCAAATCCTGAGGCAAATAGTAATGTAATAAACTACTACTAGGATATTACAAGATATATTTTATTACATGCTTCTTAAATTGGGAAAATTAAAGTGTATTCAATAAAGTTAAAATATGATTCCTTTTAACCTTAAAAAAAAAAAATCTGTGCAAAATAATAACTGAAAACTTGGCAAACCTATTTAAAGTATGGAAATAATCCAATGATGGTGTTCATTCACGTTGCTGTAAAATTGTTATTTTTGGTAAATAGAGTGTTTATCATCGATATGGAAACACAATATACAAGAGATGGATAGAATAATATGGCATCGTGGTTATTATCTGGGAATTGTGGGTAATTTATGTGAGTTCAGAGTGAACCAGCCAATTAATGCTTGAACTCTTGTTTATTTTTCGTTCCAGGTTTTTCACTGCGTTCACTTTGAGTGCCCAGCACAGATTGTCACGCACAAGGACGATGGTAATGAAGAAAGTACTTCTTCGGATCAGAATCATTCAGCACCACAAGGGCTATCGATAGGTCTCCGAGCCTCGAATGGCGGCTCCTTACAATTATTGACTGACCAGAACGGCCGAGGCCAGGGTCAGCAGCAGCAATAAAGCAGAGTATATGAAGAATCTAATGTGGAATGTCGGGAAAGTATGTCTCATTTCCATTCACGCCGAACATTCTGATTTGTATCCATTCAGCATTAACACTGGAAGCTTGTTCCAAGGGCATCATTCCCTTCTATTTGTGAAAACGAGATCAAAGCATGTGGGAGAGAAAATGGGTCTTCAATCCTCATCAAGGAAGCCATTAGTACACAGCCTCCATGGTGGAAACATGTCAAGAGGGCTATCATTACGTAATTGGTCGGATGGCTGCTGAAACGCAAGCTGTGGCTCTGCAGAGGAACCAGACTAATTGAGGAATTTATTGCTTTCTGACAACCTGAAGTAGATTTATTACTAATATATTGTGATTATTGATTGGAAGGCTCTGAATAGCTCACAGTTATTGTTTGTTTTTCTTTGTGTTTGGGACAATCGGTACAGAGATGCAGATACCCTCGCTGTCTCTATGTATTCATCATGCAGTCATCTGAGACTTCTGATCTCCTGGCCGATGTTGAGATATGATGAAAGGCTGCAATGATGCTAGATTACTATATAGAAGATAATTCTGTCCATGGAAATCGCAGCCCTGTGCCATGAATGACCGCGTGTTGGCTGTCTGAGTGAATGTATAGAGGATATTATTTGCCAATGTGCTCCGACATGAAGAAACTTGCAATGTTTTGCACTTTAGTTAAATTTAATCCCCTCAGCTCCCACAGGGGCCAACAACAAATACTGTAAACAAGTACTGTCAGGAACAGAATTAAAAGTATAGTCTATTCACTAATGTTTCATTTAATATGGTTTCTGTGAACTCTACCAGGCTGTGTATACTGTGTATTTCCCCAAGTTTCTGATAGGTGAGAAAATGTAGGACAACACCTAGAAATAGATATACAGATATATAACAATATGGATCCCATGTATGTATTGGTTGATTTTTTAATTTAATGTCGTTTTGTCAGACTGGTTGTCACATGTTTTGGGTTCTGTCTGGTTTTGAATTTCCCTTTAAGTGCCAGGCTATTGCACAGTACTTTGCCAGGCTTGTCCAGCTCAGGGGGGGGGGGGGGGGGGTTGAGGGTTAACATTTACATGGTTTTATTACAGAACATTGAAGATGTCATAAGATCAGTGCAATAAGATAAAGCCTTACAGTGAACCTATCCCGACAGGTTCGTTTTATCTACAAACCCTCCATAAGCAATCACACAGATAAATAGCACATTTTCTATTAAGCGTCTACTTATCTTCCCTGCAATGCTGCTATGCGCCTGGATCCAGGATCCAGAACTAATGTATCACCCATTCCCGATTCCTACCTACATCCCTACCCACACAACACAAGTGGGCCCCCCTCCCCCCCCTCCCCGCATAACCTCAACATGGGGCTTTATTGTCCGAGAATCTCTGTGATGTAGATCTGGAGAATTTAGAATGTACTGGTAAAGAAATTACCATATTTTAATAGTCTTTTTTTGTTTGTTTTTTATCTATATATTTGCTACTACATGACATTGTTTTTATACTCTTTTATTAGAGTATTAATAAGTGTATTCATGGTAGATAGTTGTTAATGTCTTTATTTAAAAGGTCATTAATGAAGTGTGAATACAGCCGTCAGCAATGTATTCTAAGGAACACGTTTTCTAAGTATGTAAAGCCGTTTAGGGCGAGTGGATTTCCCTGTGAATTATTGCTGGTGAGCCTGGATTGCTGATTGTATTGATCAGAGGGAAACCTCTCCTTATGATTGTGTTGAAATGTATGGATCGATAGAATATGTGCTTTAATACACTGTCACCCAAGCACCCATCACCAGCCTCTCTCCATCCTCGCCCCACACAAGCCTGCCGTGGCTCGATATCAATTAAAGGAGACATGTTAATCTACACGGATGTAGAGTCACAATGAATCCTCCCTATTATGTGCAAACCATCGGGGGGCAATTCACCAAGAGCGCTGTTAATTTCACTTTCTCCAACCATTGATTCTACATGTATATCTGGACAACATCAGCCTGAGGTCAATGCTCATTAGCCCAGCTATCTATTAAAATGCTTCTTTTTGGCTAATTCTTTGTAAATGTTCTGACTTGTTTTAACCCTATACAAGCTTTGCACTCCTTGATCTGTTCAGATGGTAGGTGGTATCGTATCGCAAGCATTATTAATCTAATCACTAAATTGGATTATTAGAGCATTACTACTACATGATATCCCTGTGCTATATAATAAACATTTACCTCTTTTATTAGCTTTTATTTAATATTAACTAGCTGCCAGGTTTGTAAACTACTTACCTCTCTACATACCTCCAGATCATTTCACAATTCTGCTCTTTCCAAGCCTACCTGCCATAGCCTGTATGTCCGTACACTGGACAATTCACATACCTACTGATTTCAATAAACTCAGGGTTCTAATACCTTGTCTAACATAAACAGACGTAAAGAGCTGTGTCCCTGTATCCCTAGTGTATTACTGTACGCATTGTGTGAGTACACATACAGAGCTGTATACCTGGTGTAACACATTATGCATTGTGTGAGTACACATACAGAGCTGTATACCTGGTGTAACACATTATGCATTGTGTGAGTACACATACAGAGCTGTATACCTGGTGTAACACATTATGCATTGTGTGAGTACACATACAGAGCTGTATACCTGGTGTAACACATTATGCATTGTGTGAGTACACATACAGAGCTGTATACCTGGTGTAACACATTATGCATTGTGTGAGTACACATACAGAGCTGTATACCTGGTGTAACACATTATGCATTGTGTGAGTACACATACAGAGCTGTATACCTGGTGTAATACTGTACGCATTGTGTGAGTACACATACAGAGCTGTATCCCTGGTGTAATACTGAACTCATTGTGTGAGTACACATACAGAGCTGTATCCCTGGTGTAATACTGTACGCATTGTGTGAGTACACATACAGAGCTGTATCCCTGGTGTAATACTGAACTCATTGTGTGAGTACACATACAGAGCTGTATCCCTGGTGTTACACTGGATGCATTGTGTGAGTACACATACAGAGCTGTATCGCTGGTGTAACACATTATGCATTGTGTGAGTACACACACAGAGCTGTATCCCTGGTGTAACACATTATGCATTGTGTGAGTACACATACAGAGCTGTATCGCTGGTGTAACACATTATGCATTGTGTGAGTACACACACAGAGCTGTATACCTGGTGTAACACATTATGCATTGTGTGAGTACACATACAGAGCTGTATACCTGGTGTAACACATTATGCATTGTGTGAGTACACATACAGAGCTGTATCGCTGGTGTAACACATTATGCATTGTGTGAGTACACATACAGAGCTGTATCGCTGGTGTTACACATTATGCATTGTGTGAGTACACATACAGAGCTGTATCGCTGGTGTGACACATTATGCATTGTGTGAGTACACATACAGAGCTGTATCGCTGGTGTTACACATTATGCATTGTGTGAGTACACATACAGAGCTGTATACCTGGTGTAACACATTATGCATTGTGTGAGTACACACACAGAGCTGTATCGCTGGTGTAATACTGAACTCATTGTGTGAGTACACATACAGAGCTGTATCGCTGGTGTAATACTGAACTCATTGTGTGAGTACACATACAGAGCTGTATGTATTGCTATGGGTGTGAGTGGCTGTATGCATTGCTATGGCAGGTGGGGGGGTTATAGCTGTATGTATTGCTATGGGGGAGGGGGGTATGGCTGTAGGAATTGCTATGAGAGGTGGGAGTTATAGCTGAATGCATTGCTATGGGGGTATGGCTGTATGCATTGCTATGGGGGTATGGCTGTATGCATTGCTATGGGGGGTATGGCTGTATGCATTGCTATGGGGGGTATGGCTGTATGCATTACTATGGGGGGTATGGCTGTATGCATTGATATGGGGGGTATGGCTGTATGCATTGCTATGGGGGGTATGGCTGTATGTATTACTATGGGGGTATGGCTGTATGCATTACTATGGGGGTATGGCTGTATGCATTACTATGGGGGTATGGCTGTATGCATTGATATGGGGGTATGTTGTATACATTGCTATGGGGGGTATGGCTGTATGTATTGATATGGGGGGTATGTTGTATACATTTCTATGGGGGGTATGGCTGTATGCATTACTACGGGGGTATGGCTGTATGCATTACAATGGGGGGTATGGCTGTATGCATTGCTATGGGGGTATGACTGTATGCATTGCTATGGGGGGGTATGGCTGTATGCATTGATATGGGGGTATGTTGTATACATTGCTATGGGGGATATGGCTGTATGTATTGATATGGGGGGTATGTTGTATACATTTCTATGGGGGGTATGGCTGTATGCATTACTATGGGGGTATGGCTGTATGCATTTCTATGGGGGGTATGGCTGTATGCATTACTATGGGGGTATGGCGGTATGCATTGCTATGGGGGGTATGGCTGTATGCATTGATATGGGGGGTATGGCTGTATGCATCGCTATGGGGGGGTATGGTGTATACATTGCTATGGGGGGTATGGCTGTATGCATTACTATGGGGGTATGGCTGTATGCATTACTATGGGGGGTATGGCTGTATGCATTGATATGGGGGGTATGGCTGTATGCATTGCTATGGGGGGTATGGTGTATACATTGCTATGGGGGGTATGGCTGTATCGGATATATTTTTGTTTTTTGCTCCAGAGGTAGAGCATGAAGCTGATAAATAATACCAGCTGTGTATGGTACCTCATCGGTTATAGTATTGAGATTTGTGGCTCACAAATGCGCAGATGTCCCATCTAGTTTAAACTCTTGGCTCTAGTGCTGAAAAAACTGGGGAGATTTATCATGTTCGTCAGACAGTGTTGGACCAGAAATATCTCTATCCACTAAAATGTGCCGGCCTGTTCTGCCCCACCATCAATCTCCCTCACAGTCTACGTTCGCTCATGCCTATTCTAGAGTTTTTGTCCCAAGAACAAAAAGACATACATAGATATTCACTAAACCAGGACATAGCACACAAATTTCACATTTCAAAAATTCCCAGGTCAATTCCTCCAATATCCAGTTTAGTGTCTGTTTCTGTCTTCCCGGGTCTCACCGTTTAATAAATAACTCCTTAATCCATTCTCTCAATTTGAAAGATTTGTCTGTAGAAGTTAAATAGTTGGTTTCCATTCGTTTCCTTTAACTCTCCATCCCTGAATTCCATCCACCATCATAAAGTTCATTCGTTACTCAATTATCATTTAAACAAGAACACGAGATCGACTTGTGTATTTATTACTTTGTCTTTTGTAGCATAGTTAATTCACAAAATCGATAAATAATATATTTGCATATATTTAAAATATGCACATTTGTAAGATTGCTGTTGTGATTTTACACATAAAGCTATGGTTTGTGTTTACAAAGTGGATTTCTTGCTTATTGAGTTTGATATAAATATTACATGGTCGTTAATGTTTAGGCAGTGCTTACATGGGAATTTTCTGTGAAATAGACTGTGTTTCTGCACGAATTTTTGTTTGAGTATAATTTCTGGTGTTGTGTATTCTCCCAATTGTTACTTTCTGTTCATTTAATAAAAGCCAATTAACCTAAACCAGGATTGTGTGTTTTTTTTTAGTTGACATCTTGACGTGAATTATGGGAATTTATCATTAATTCAGTGCTATCTAAATAAAAATCTCTACGGTGTGGGGATGATTCTAATGGAAAAAGTTAATATTTTCTGTTTGATCCATAGTTAGACTTGGGTTGTTTGGTTATCATTTCCAAAGGTGAGTGCACGTAATGACCTGAACTTGGGAGAGAATTGGCAATGTGCCAACAGGACTCTGCACTCATATATCTTATTGTCAGTGTGTCATCTGGACTTTGCGGTCGTATCGTATTGTCTGTGTCATCAGGACTCTGCACTCGTATCGTATTGTCTGTGTCATCAGGACTCTGCACTCGTATCGTATTGTCATTGTGTCATCGGGAGTCTGCACTCGTATTGTCAGTGTGTCATCAAGATAGTATTGTATTGTCACTGTTTCATCGAGACTCTGCACTCGTATCATATTGTCTTTGTCATCAGGACTCTGCACTCGTATCGTACTGTCAGTACCATCAGGACTCTGTACTCGTATCGTATTGGCGTGTGTCATCGGGACTCCGTACTCATATCGTATTGTCAGTGTGTCATCAGAACTCTGCACTCGTATCATACTGTCTGTATCATCAGGACTCTGCACTCGTACAGTGTTGGCAGTGTGTCATCGGGACTCTGCACTCGTATTGTCAGTGTGTCATCGGGACTCTGCACTCGTATTGTCAGTGTGTCGTCGGGACTCTGTACTCGTATTGTATTGTCTGTATCATCAGGACTCTGCACTGCATTTGATACACTGGAAAAAATCCTGGCAGTTGTGGTTCTACAACATCTATAAAACATACGCACAACTTGCCTCACGCACAGAACCTAGCAGTGAGAGTAAGGAGAAGAGCTGGTCTGGTGCTTGTTGCCATGGCAATGTGCACATATATAAGCATCATTATAGGGATTATACACTAAACACAGAATTATAGTCATTTTGCAATATTTAGATAAAAATACCCGCGCTGTGAGTGTAGCCAATAATAGAGACTTTTTTCTAATTACCGGTTTGTTTTAAAAGTGAATTAAAAATTTGAGGTAAAAATAGCCAAACTTAAAATATAGAATAATTCATAAAGATAGCGGTATTTCATCAAAGTAACACAAAATTCATCCTATATACACCAACTATATACATATATCTAGACACAGAATCCTCCTTTGTTCGATGAACAGTTCAAAGTCTGTATATCTGTACACGTTAATTGGTGATCTTAAGCGCAAAGAAAATAGAAAAACAAATGAGGAAAAAATCATGTGGAAAAATGAGAAAAAAATAGGAAAAAATAGGAAAAATGAAAAAAATAGAAACAATGCAAAGTACTACAGTCCTGATAAATTGCAGTCCAGTATATAGTGCACTATATCTACCCCACTATCTGTGGGTTGATCTCACCAATGTCGTCTATTTCTTTATGCTGTATCATGTAGGAAGATCCTGTAGTCTGTGAGAGATGGTGTGATTGGAGAGGATGAAAACAGTTCCTGATGATTGTAGAGATGATCACCACGCTGTATCAGCAGGTAGCTGGTCAATCCTTGTGTAGTAAGAGAAGTCAATCCTAAGGCTCTCCTATAATTGGGCTGCGCGCTCGGGACATGTGTGTATACTGGGGCCATCGAGAAACGGAGCATAAAGAAATAGACGACATTGGTGAGATCAACCCACAGATAGTGGGGTAGATATAGTGCACTATATACTGGACTGCAATTTATCAGGACTGTAGTACTTTGCATTGTTTCTATTTTTTTCATTTTTCCTATTTTTTCCTATTTTTTTCTCATTTTTCCACATGATTTTTTCCTCATTTGTTTTTCTATTTTCTTTGCGCTTAAGATCACCAATTAACGTGTACAGATATACAGACTTTGAACTGTTCATCGAACAAAGGAGGATTCTGTGTCTAGATATATGTATATAGCTGGTGTATATAGGATGAATTTTGTGTTACTTTGATGAAATACCGCTATCTTTATGAATTATTCTAAAAACATCACAATAAATACTATGAAATTGAACACAGGTTTAACTATCAGATTTATTGCCATTGGTTGAGTGCGGTATTCATATTTTGTTTATGATATAGATTAGGAGGTCTATTGTGGGGTTATACCTCGAATACCGGCACCTAACACATAATTGAGTGCCAGCACATATTGTTTTTTTTTAAACTTAAAATATAAGTGACTTGGAAAATGTATTCATTTCAGCTATATTTGGCGTAAACGTTTAATTTTCCTTGAAATTCCAGTGCAATAAACTCTTAAAAGGACACTATAGTCACCAGAACAACTACAGCTGAATGTAGTGGTTCTGGTGTCTTCACCCTGTCCCTGCAGGCATTTTCATGTAAAAGACTGTGTTTACATTGCAGTCATTCAGACGGCCACTAGAGGTGCTTCATGGGGCAGTGCTGAACGTTCCAATTACAGATGCATTGATTCAATGCAGCTCTATGAGGAGATGCTGATTGGTCCAGTGTGGCATTTTGCAGTGCATAGTGGCCATAATGCCATTGCCTTAGCTTGGCTGACATCATCAAGTTTGATCTCAACCAAGTGGGTGGAACAGGCAGTGTATTAATTTGGGGGAGAAAGGGGGTCAGTGTATTAGTTTGGGGGAGAAAGGTGGCCAGTGTATTACTTTGGGGGAGAAGGGGGTCAGTGTGTTAAATTGGCGAGGGGGCAGTGTATTACTTTGGGGGAGAAGGGGGTCAGTGTGTTAAATTGGCGAGGGGGCAGTGTATTACTTTGGGGGAGAAGGGGGTCAGTGTGTTAAATTGGCGAGGGGGCAGTGTATTACTTTGGGGTAGAAGGGGGTCAGTGTGTTAAATTGGCGAGGGGGCAGTGTATTACTTTGGGGGAGAAGGGGGTCAGTGTGTTAAATTGGCGAGGGGGGCAGTGTATTACTTTGGGGGAGAAGGGGGTCAGTGTGTTAAATTGGCGAGGGGGCAGTGTATTACTTTGGGGGAGAAGGGGGTCAGTGTGTTAAATTGGCGAGGGGGCAGTGTATTACTTTGGGGGAGAAGGGGGTCAGTGTGTTAAATTGGCGAGGGGGGCAGTGTATTACTTTGGGGGAGAAGGGGGTCAGTGTGTTAAATTGGCGAGGGGGCAGTGTATTACTTTGGGGGAGAAGGGGGTCAGTGTATTCATTTTAGGGAGTGAGGGGGCAGTGTATTAATTTAGGGGAGGAAGAGGGATAGTGAATTAATTTAGGAAAGGGAGAGAGACACTGTATTAATTTGGGTAGGGGGCAGTATATTAATTGGGAAGAGGGAGTAGGGTAGTGTATTAGAGTGGTGGGAGGGGAGGCAGTGTGTCAAGTTTGATCTCAGCCAAAGTGAAAAACACACTCATAAGACTTCAAAATCAACAAGATAACATCATTTGTTTTTTTACAGCTGTGCCACAGCATACATTCACCATTCCAGTCCCATTACCAAACTTTTCTTAATATGTCAAGGTCGTTGGACAGAACATTGGTTATATGCAAATGCACGTTTCCTTAAAATAAATTTGCTCTTTTGAAGCGTGAGGACGTCCAGTGTCAGTGAGGCTTTTTTTATACTGTACCTTTTTAAATAAACCCACTTTTCTATTAAAACTGAAGTTTTTGTTTTTTTGCGGCCCACCTAAACTTAAACCTTGTTTATTTGTCCGTGTTAGCCTTTGAGTTTGACATGCTTGCTGTAACTAGTTTCCTGACTCCTGCGGCTCCATCCTGGTTAATACACAGTTTTGCTGGTGTTCTGCTACCACTTTTAAGGTGGGATCTGATTTTCCATTAAATCCAGCCGCCTCTCCATCTCTCTGCCGCTTCTTCTACATCTGGGTTTCTGTTCCAGTTTGTGCCGGCAGAAACCAAACATTGCATGCCAAGGACAGCGGGTATGCAGCGTGTTTTCAGTATAAACTGCTCGTATTGCGCAGAATCTGCTTGTATTTGTTTGCGTCTGACTTTCTTATTGTGTCGCCATGGTCCAGGACTGCAACCTTAAAAAAAAAAGACGCAACACGGCTTCCTTGGCCATTTTACCTTCACTGTTTGTTCTGTGTTTAGGGAAATAATTCTGCAAATTAAAAAATATTTTTCTGCCTTCATTCAGAACAAGATGCTATCAAGCAAATTGTGTCTGTGTAATAAATTTCCATTTAAACTGTGCTCTGTAATAGCTGCCAATTTATATGCACCTATGAGCCATACTAAAGAAATTAATACCTTATGGTAAGCAATTATACAGACGAGTTCTGTAAAAGACCCCAAGGCAGCGGAAGGAGGAAAGCAGCCATTGATAGATCTTGGCGTATTCCCATGCCTGCTGTTTGTCGGAGCTGAATGTATTAAAAACCCTCTCCTGAATTTCGGAAGATGGTTGATATAAAGGGTCACTGACAGTGTAAACGTGTTGAATATTAAGTATGGAAAATAAGGGGGAATTTAAAAGAAACTTATTCGTCTCAATGGAGGAAAAAAATGGATTGATATCAACCACTCAACAAGGGACCCGTCCTCTGCATGAAAGATAGGAGACTTTTTAATTAAGACTCTAATGTCATTTAATTTCAAGGACATCAATATTGAGCCGTCGATCTGGTGAAAATGTTAGCTAGGTTAAGTATATTAAACAAAGAATTATATGAAAACCAAACACTGGCTTTTTTGAGGATCCTAGGGGACAGGTCCAGCCTGTAATCTGGTTATCAAATGAATGCAGTTTTAAGCTACTCTTTCCAAAAGCAGTCGGGGATTTCATTCAATGTTTGATGACGGCTGACCTCCATGTGTTACAAGCATGCAAAGAGGCTGCGGTTATCTGAGGCTTAGCCAGGATCAGAGCGGTTATATGTACAGCAGATCTTCTGTCTGTAGTGTCCTCCTGGACAGCTGTGCCTCTCAAATTGGGGTTCGCTTTGGTCCTTAATGTAAAACAGAGAATTTTTTTTAAAGGGGGGGTAGTGGGTAAATCTTCATATTTATTTAATCTGTAGTGAAGGATGATAAAACACAGTCAGTAAAATGAACAAACGGTGGATTTTAACATACAGTGAAGCAAAGCATCAAACACAAGGCGAAGGACTGTGGTGTTTACAATAAATTAAAGGGACACGATAGTCACCAGAACAACTACAGCTTATTGAATTTGTTCTGGTGAGTAGAATCATTACCTTCGGGCTTTTTGCTGTAAACACTGTCTTTTCAGAGAAAATACAGTGTTTACATTGCAGCCTAGTGATAGCTTCACTGGCCACTCCTCAGATGGCTGCTAGAGATCCTTCCTGGGCCATGGCTGCCTAAAATGCATCCAACATTCAGTATCTCCTCCCTCTGCATGCAGACACTGAACTTTCCTCATAGAGATTCATTGATTCAATTCATCTCTATGAGGAGATGCTGATTGGCCAGGGCTGTGTTTGAATTGTGCTGGCTCTGCCCCTGATCTGCCTCTTTGTCAGTCTCAGCCAATCCTATGGGGAAGCATTGTGATTGGCTCAGAACACCACTTCTTATGATGTCAGCAGACAGCTTGCTTTTCTGAGGCAGACAGGGGCAGAGCCAGCAGCTTCAGGCTTGAATACAAGTAAGATTTTACTATATTTATGGAGGCATGAGGGAACTAGATGGTGGTTTTAACACTATAGGGTCAGAAATATATGTTTGTGTTCTTGACCCTATAGTACTCCTGTAACATAGCAAAGCCAAACAAAAAGAAAGAACCTAGAGATAGCAGCTAGCGAAGGCAATGTATATTATACGGTGGAAGAACTGTCATCGGAGATCAAGCAGAAACAAAACCCGTGGATGGAAAGACTAAAAATTAAAATGTGTAAGATGTAGATGTGTTACAGACAATGTGTAATCAAAATAAGCAAGATAATGCACACCAGAATACACATTGAATACTCAACCAGGTTTAATAAACCAATATCAAGATTAAAGTACAAAAATATATAAAGTGATACAAAATAGGCAAAAAATAATAAACAGTAGATTTACCACAATTCTCCTGTTTGCCTTTATCAAGGGCGTTTATCAAACTCACCACAAATCCCCTTAAATATCATTCACACATCTGATGGCCATCAGTACGATAAGGGAAACCGAAACCGGAAGTGACATCGTCACCTCCCCCTTCGGTTTCATACATATAAATATAACTATAACATCCTCCCAACACCACACAAATATAATAGTACCAACATCTAGCATTGCATGTGCATACCTTCACAATTCGCATCAAATAATGGTACATAATCAATGAAGTTCAATTCGAAAGCGCCAGCGGCCGCGCGCATGCGCAATGAGGGAAAAGCTGCCAAGCTTGTTACTGGAAGCCGCCCTTATCAGGCTTAAGTCCGCGCATGCGCTGTGATGCATATCAGCACATACTCGTCAAGCACATGCGCAAACAAAGCGCGAATAACGCCATCTTGCTTGATGGCTATTAATACTAATGTGGGTATCAAGAAGAGGGCAAACACACATTCAAGCTAACCCAATACATTAAAGGGGAAAGTACAAACACATCCATCTATCTATATAGAATGTAAAAAAAAAAAAAAAGGAATAGTGGTGATATATATGTAGGGCTAATCTATGCACCCAATTATTATTATTATTGGTAATAATACACCAACACCAATATTTTAAAGAAAACACACCGAAAACAGTGTACAGAATAGTAATAAGTGTATCAAGTGTTTATTAATTATCTCCAATGTAAGCCCCAAATTGGATACTGATTATTCACACAATTTCATTAATAAGGAAATTACACGGACAATAGTCCAATATATTATTGTAATATCATATTACACAGCAATGTAACACAAACATACCAGAATACATTAAATATATATGTCCAATGTCCCAAGTATATCTATAATATAATGACAGCAAATATTCACTTATACAATTGGTCATCAAAAGATTATTATTAGCTCTTCTAGCAATAATCAACCAACAAATTAGTACAATCACAAAGATGCAACAAATGGACATAAAAAATAATGTTGTCCAATATCCTCATAATTCACATGTAGCCAGTATCACAAAAAGTATACAGTGAAACCCTATCCACTTCTCCTCTAGTTATCCAAAATTTCCAAGGGAATATGACATCGGATCCAGCAAATCAATATCAGGTCCACAGACTTCTCATGATCCATCTTCAAAAGTTTCCAAATATTCCACATGATCCAAACTCCCAATCACAAAAATGGGGAGAGGTCCCGCTCTTCATTAAGACCCTTAGGATATAAAGTCTGTAATTCATATATCCAGTGTAATTCACGCTGTTTCAATAGCACTTCTCTGGATCCACCCCTCACCAGGGGTTTCACTGTTTCCAAAATCATATAACGCAACTGTGATACTGTGTGATACCGTTTTTCAGAAAAATGTTGAGCCACTGGATATTGAACTTTCCCAGTCCTAATGCTACTTTTGTGTTCTCTTAATCTTGCTGTACATTTTCTAGTAGTCTCGCCCACATATGCTAGGCCACAAGGACACTTGAGCATGTACACTATAAACTCTGTTTGGCAATTATAGAACCCCTTAATAGGATATCTCTTGCCAGTTCTTGGATGGAAAAAACAATCTCCAGTAATTACTCCACTGCAATTAATGCAGTGTCCACATCTGTACATACCCAGTGGTGTCTTGAGCCAAGTATCAGTTACAGCCGTTGTCCCCTGCAAGTTGACATTTCGCATAAGTCGGTCCTGAAAATTCCTGTGCCTTTTAAATGAAAATAAAGGTTTCTCGTTAAAACAAGACTTTAACTTCGGATCAAATTGTAGAATTTTCCAATGCCTATTGACAATGTGCTTGATCTCTTGAGAATGAGTTGAATAAGTAGTCACACACGGGATACCAATATTTTTGCTTCTCACCTTTTTAACTAACAATTCTTCCCTGGGTAACAATTTCGCCCTGTTCTTACAGTCAATCAAAGTTTCCGTTTCATATCCCCTAGTCGAAAATGCTCTTATTAAACCCTCAGCACGTACATAGATGTCACTTTCCGACACAATACGTCTTGTTCTCACCATCTCCGTATGGTAAATGTTGTATGAAGTGCAGTGGATGAAAGGAGTCAGCATGCAAATAGGAAGCCCGATCAGTCGGTTTTTGGTAAAGATCAAACACTAAGCGTCCACCACTCACCTCCATAGAGACATCCAAAAAATGCATCTTATTGGCATCATATTCAACAGTGAATGATATGGTGTCCAATCTGGTATCCAATTTCTCCTTAAAAAGAAGTAAATCTTATATTTCCTGTCCAAAGAAAGAAGATGTCGTATATATAACGTAGCCAATTAACAACAAAACTTTGAAACAAAGGATCAGGGTATATATAAGCCTTCTTAAATGCTGCCATTAATAAATTGGCATACGTGGGGGCCACATTGGACCCCATTGCAATACCCTGTATCTGTAGATAAAATTTATCTCCAAAAACGAAAAAAAATGTATGCAATACCATAGACAACAAATCCAAAAGAAATTGCCTATATGCCTCACTAATATCTAGTGACTGCATGGCTCCAAATACCACCTCAATCCCCTCCTCATGGGGTATAGATGTGTACAAACTATTGATGTCTATTGTGCACAACAAAGCGCCACAAGGGACATCGCCAATCCGTTCCAATTTGTTAATAAAATCTGTGGTGTCCTGCACAAAGGAGCGCATGTTACAAACCAATGTCCTTTGTGCAGGACACCACGGATTTTATTAACAATGTTTTTATTACATTGCTGTGTAATATGATATTACAATAATATAGTGGACTATTGTCCGTGTAATTTCCTTATTAATGAAATTGTGTGAATAATCAGTATAGTTTGTACTAGTTAGTTTCTCCATACTGTAATTTTTGTATGACAGACAATGTGTAATAACATAATTTATAGATCTCCTTATTGCACAATAATTTCCCATCACCCTACGTCAGATGTTACTTGCGTTATAGAAGGATATAAAGTTATAGATATACCATTTTTCTTCTAACTCACAACCAACGTTTATAGACATATTTATATGGGACGTTTAGGCTTATTCACTAATGTAACATCTCTCAAGAATTCAAAATTAATTTCAAATTTAGAGAGTTTCTCCAAGCATCATAACCACCTACTCCGCTGTAGTAGCTATGATGCCAGGAGTAATGGGCAAATAGGTAAACCGTTTAGTAATGGCTTGCCTTCTTACCTCGATCCCTGCTGGACTCCGAGGCCCCTTCCATGTCTGATGACGCAGCTGCTCTGCAGAAGTCCATACAGCCACCATTCATTGATTGAGAGCATCAACTGGCCAATCACAGCCAATGAATGGACCACCGTGCAGAACGATTTGTACAGAATGGACATTGGCCTGCTGGAACTTTTGTTCCGTGTTCCGGACAGCCAATAGTGCCTCAATGCTGGCTAACAAGTTAAACTCCATATGTGCAGTGTCTTAAAGCAACATGTTGAGCACACAGAATTCAGACACCATGACCACTTCAAATCACTGAAGTAGTCAAGGTACTTGGAGTAACCCTTTAAGACCAGAATATCCGAGCTGGAACATTTTTTTTTTAAATTCTTTATTTTTGCGTGCAGTTCTTAACAGAGCATCTTGCGTGGCCACAACAGCCAGGGCAAGTACATTGAATACAAAGGCATAGAGCATGATAACATAAGCACAATTTTTTAAGGTTTAACAAGCTGTGTCAAGTGTACTATTGTACAATGTTGTGTGGAGGCAGTCTGTCTAGGTGCTAGGAGCGGGTTGTATTGGTGCGTTGATCTCTAGACAAGAGACTGATAATGAGTGCATTAATGCTTGGGTGCCTCACGAGGGTGGGATGGGCAGTTGGGGGTTGCGTGCCTGAGAGTTGTATGTTATGATTTATTCCCCTGATCTGCCGGTACTCGTGTGCGTGGGTTTGATAAAATATAAATGGTTTCGAGATATCTCAAGTTATGTGAGCGTTTGCATAGTGTGCAAGATCTGGGCCTATGAGCCCGGTTCGTGTTTTGTGTGGTCTAGGGTATGTGTCAGGGTACCTGAAGCCTCTACCTCCAAAAGAGGTAGAGACTTAGTAGTTTACTCCTCCAGCAGGTCGGCTTCCTCCATCCCTCGCGGCTCTCCTAGACACTCTCACGCCGGCCGCGAGGGATCCGTCTCATTTTATGACGTCACGCACGCTGCCCGACGTCATGACGTCAGTCCGGACCGATCTGTCACTCAAGTGACTGGAAGCCACTCAGGACTCGTCGGAGGCGGGTATACTCACTGTAACCAGGGTATTTAAACCTGTTTCTCCCATTCACTCATTGCCCTGTCGTGGTTCTAGCCTGTCTAGTCACACAGTGCTCTGGCGATTTCAGTTATTCCTTTGGTTCCGACCCGGCTAGTTTGACTTACTCTGTTTCTCTCTGGTATCCTTGACCTGGCTTGTTCCTCGCTCACCTGTCCTCTCGTTCCCTCGACCTCGGCTTGTTTCTGACCATTCTCTTTACTCTCCGTACGTTAGTCCGGCCATTCTAAGGTCCGGTATACGTACCCTGTCCTGTTTGTACTTTGCGTGTTGGATCCCTGTCCCGATCCTGACATTACGACAGGGCCAATGGATCCTGCAGGTACAAACAGTCAGGTTGGTCCCTCTGATTCCAGGTTTGACGCCATGGAACACAGAATGGACCAGATGGCACTAGCACTACAGGCGCTATTATCTCGTGCCAATAACCCACCTGAGGAGATCCGTACTACTTCCATCTCTCCTGTAAGTTCTGGTCTAGAGGTAGCCACTGTAGGTGCCTCTTCCCGTATTACCCCACCTGTACGTTATGGTGGTTCACCGGAGAAGTGTCGTGGTTTTTTGAACCAGATTAGTATCCACTTCGAACTACAACCTCGCTCCTATCCCACAGATAGGGCGAGAGTTGGATTTATTATCACCCTACTCATTGAGAAAGCTCTGAGATGGGCCAACCCACTATGGGAGAATGATAACCCATTGGTATATAATTATAATGCCTTTGTAGCTGCATTTAGAAGAACTTTTGACCCTCCTGGTAGGAAGGTTAATGCAGCCAGATTACTGTTGCGCCTGAGACAGGAGAACCGAACACTTGTGGATTATGCACTAGAGTTCAGGTCTCTGGCGGCAGAAGTCAAGTGGAATGAGCAGGCTTATATAGATGTATTTTTGAACGGGCTATCAGATATTATCCTTGATGAGGTTGCTACTAGGGAGCTTCCTGAGAATTTAGAGGACTTAATTTCGTTCATTTCTCGTATTGATGAGCGTTTAAGAGAGAGACAGAATACTAGAGAGAGGAACTTCAGACCTGCCTTTAAATTAGCCCCTACATTTCAAAGTCCTGATTCCAATACCTCACTGTATCCTGAACCTATGCAGATAGGCAATACTCGCCTCTCTGAAGAGGAGAGGCAGTACAGGAGAAGGGAGGGTTTATGTATGTATTGTGGAGCCAGAGGTCATTTGCGTCTGAATTGTCCTACTCGCTCGGGAAACGCCCGCACCTAAGTTTCTCTAGAGGACAGGCCTTGGGTGTTTCTATTTTGTCCTCTACGCATAATTATAAAGATCACAGGCTTCTGCTACCAATTTCTTTAACGTGGGAGAAGGGAATGCTAAAGACCATGGCCTTGATAGATTCCGGAGCTGCTGAGAATTTTATCGACCAAGTCTTTGCTACTAAGCACACTATCCCATCCCAGTTAAGGGATACACCCTTGGCCGTTGAGGCCATAGATGGTAGACCTTTACTTGAGCCTGTTATCTCTCGTGAGACTATACCCATTAACTTAACTATTGGTATCTTACACGAGGAGAACTTATCATTTATGCTCATTTCATCTAATTCTGTTCCCATAGTCCTGGGCTACCCATGGTTAAAGAGACATAACCCTATTATCGATTGGGAATTAGGGGAGATAATCTCATGGGGCCAGAGTTGTCATGAGAGGTGTTTACGCAGGGTGTCTCCATTGGCTATGATTAACACACCAGATAGTTCTACCCAGTCTACAGGGAGACAGATACCTCCTCTGTACATAGACTTGAAAGCAGTGTTCGATAAGAAGAACGCTGATACACTACCCCCACACAGGACCTTTGATTGTAAAATTAATCTTTTGCCCGGCACCATGCCCCCCAGGGGTAATGTATATCCTCTATCCATTAAAGAGAATTCTGTTTTAGAGGAATATATTCAGGAGAATTTAGACAAGGGATTCATTAGGAGATCCTCTTCTCCCGCCGGGGCTGGATTTGTTTTTGTTAAAAAGAAGGATGGCTCACTCAGACCATGTATTGATTACCGAGGTTTGAATAAAATAACCATTAGGAATGCCTATCCGATCCCCTTGATTACCGAGCTCTTTGATCGGCTAAAAGGTTCTAAGATTTTCACCAAGTTGGACCTCAGAGGGGCATATAACTTGGTGAGAATTCAACAAGGTCACGAGTGGAAGACGGCGTTTAATACCCGCTACGGGCATTATGAGTACACGGTCATGCCTTTTGGCCTTTGTAACGCACCGGCAGTATTCCAGGATCTAATTAACGAAGTTCTTAGGGAATTTCAACAGGATTGTGTTATTGTATACCTGGATGACATTCTCATACACTCTAGAGAGATTGAGACCCACCATAGACAAGTCAGAAAGGTATTACACAAACTTCTACAACACGGCTTATACTGCAAATTGGAGAAATGCAGCTTTGACCAGACCCAGATAGATTTTCTTGGATACGTGATTTCTGGGGAAGGCTTTAAGATGGATCCTGACAAACTCCAGTCTATTCTAGATTGGCCATTGCCTAAGGGACTCAAGGCTATCCAGAGGTTTATTGGGTTCTCCAATTATTATAGGCGCTTCATTAAGGGTTACTCTTCTATTATTGCACCTATTACCAATATGACCAAACAAGGGGCTGATACTAAGACTTGGTCTACTGAAGCTCTCGTTGCTTTCAAAAATCTCAAAGAACTTTTTGCTTCTGCTCCAATATTAGTCCATCCCGATACATCCTTGCCGTTCCTACTTGAGGTCGATGCCTCTGAGACAGGAGTAGGTGCCGTTCTCTCACAAAGGATGGGGGTGGATAAACCGTTACATCCTTGTGGTTTTTTTTCCAAGAAACTTTCTGGCCCTGAGAGCAGGTATGACATCGGAGACAGGGAATTGTTAGCAGTCATTAAAGCCTTGAAAGAGTGGAGACATCTATTGGAGGGCACCTTACATCCGGTTACTATTTTGACGGACCACAAGAACTTGTCCTATATTGGGGAGGCTAAGCGTTTGTCCTCTAGGCAAGCTCGTTGGTCCTTATTCCTGACTCATTTCAATTATGTACTTACTTACAGACCTGGCTCTAAGAACTCTAAGGCCGATGCTTTGTCTCGACAATATGAACCTTTCACTGTATCTGAACCGATTCTTTCTTCTATAGTTCCTAAATGCAAGATTGTTGCTAATACGAATCTCAGGATTCATTCCCCGTTACTGGCCGAGATCATTAAGCTGCAACATCTAGCACCTAAACAGACTCCTGAGGGTCGACATTTCGTTCCTCCTACTCTTCAACTGGAGCTGTTGCAATGTTTCCATAACAGCAAGATGGCGGGACATCCTGGTATCCGCAAGACGTATGTTTTGATTTCTAAAGACTTCTGGTGGCCTGCTTTACGTAAAGATACTAAAGATTTCATCGCTGCGTGTGAAGTGTGTACTAAGACCAAACAACCTCATACGCTCCCAAGTGGATTCCTGCATCCCTTAGAGGTACCAGAGAAACCATGGTCTTGTTTGGCCATGGACTTTATTGTCGATCTACCTATCTCTAAAAAACAGACTGTTATCCTCACCGTGGTTGACAGATTCACCAAGATGGCCCACTTCATTCCCTTGCCTAAACTTCCATCCTCCCAAGAGTTGGCAGAGATATTCGCGAGGGAGATTTTTCGCTTACATGGGATACCTTCCCAAATCGTATCTGACAGAGGGTCCCAATTTGTTTCCCGTTTTTGGAGATCCTTTTGTTCTCAACTAGGTATTAAATTAAATTTCTCTTCTGCCTATCATCCCCAGTCTAACGGAGCTGCTGAACGTACTAACCAAAAGATTGAGCAATATCTACGTTGTTTTGTTTCCGAACACCAGGACGATTGGGTCGGTTTGATTCCTTGGGTGGAGTTTGCGCACAACAATCTCGTTTGTGACTCTACTCATTCAAGCCCCTTCTTCATGAACTATGGCTTTCGTCCATCTATTCTTCCCTCGGTTTCTCCTTCCCAAGGTGTACCGTCGGTTGATGTACATGTTGCCAATTTGAGGAAGTTGTGGGATCAGACTCGACAAATTCTTCTACACAATTCTATGCTGGTTAAGAAACACGCCGATAGAGGGGGGCGGTGCCTAACAGTGGAGGAGAGCGGTCGCACGCTCGATGAGCTCCAGGCCGCAATAAGGGAAACACCCTCAATCCACACCCTTAACCGGGTAAAACTTGTCTCTGAGGGACCCCATCAGACAAAAGAGCATAATGGGGCGAAAAACTAAAAAGCTTAGACCTGAAAGGCCCATGCCGGGCATGGATATCGGCGAGCTCTGGCGGCAGGCCCGCAGCGCCTCGGGCCCCAATATGGCGTCTCTACATGGCGGGTGCTCTGATTTTTTCGAGGAGACATCGGACGAAGGTGAGGAGGTAATCCCTTTGGGTCACCCACAGCCACAGCCGGCCAAAATACAGCATCCACCACCGGCCAAGGCCACCACGCCTGTAAGCATGGAGGCCATCAGAGAGCTAATGGCGGAACACCACACAAAGATCTCGGCGGATGTCGCCTCGATCAGGGACGCACTGCAGGGCTTGACAGGCTGCATTGGGACTGTGGAAGCCTCCGTGACCACCCACATCACCCAAATCCAAACGCTGCAGCAAGAAGTCAAAGAACTGAAAACGCTAGCAGGACAGACTGAGCTAAGGTTTGCGGCACTTGAAGACAAACACCGCATGAGGCACCTTAAGATCAGGGGCATCAGCGACGACATACCTGATACCGAACTCCCCCACCTCACCAGGCGACTCCTTACAGCACTGCTGACTCCAAAAGCAGCTAAAGCTGTAACAATAGACGGAATATTCCGTATACCAAAGCCTACTAAAGCTCCAGCCACTGCCACACGGGACGTAATCTTACAGTTCCAAGCCTACAGGGACAGAACAGCAGTACTAGCAACTACCAGGGATCAGCCATCCTACCTCTTCGAGGACATGTCTCTCACATTTTACCCTGATTTATCAGGAGCGACGCTGGCGTGGAGGCGATCCCTACAACAATTGACGGCCCTCCTGCGACAGCACAGCATCAGGTACCGCTGGGGCCCAGCACATACCCTACTGATCACCAAGGGCAACACCGTACTTACCATGCGCAGCATGCAGGAGGCATCGGCGACGCTACAAGAGCAACAGCTTCCAGCGGACTCTCTGGCACTACCGACGCCAGCGGACAGACATAAGAATCCACCGACTTGGTGCACAGCAGGCGCAGCGGAATTTATCCCCAGGAAGCAAGCAGGAATCCCTAAAGCCAAGACCGCCACCTGAAAGGACTGGGACTCTATACCATACTACCGGGACTTTGCCCTCTAGTGCTGACCCTGAGCCAAACACAAAAAAGAGGAGAATTGTAGCCCCTCTTTGCGGATTGCCGCACTCTCCTACCCAATGGCATCCACACACCACACACCAGCGCCAGGCCCCCCTTTAGGAGCTGACTTACCCCTCACATCTCCACCGCCACGTGGGCACCCCAGGCTAACCTTTCTGCCCAACAACATAGAATAGGAATAGGAATCTGGCCTCCACCTGGCTCCTAAACCGAAAACACCTCCCACCTCCCTTCCTGTCCATGCCCTTGGGGGATTCACCGAGAGACTCACCACCCGACAACAACCGGGCACCACACATGCCCCCCACTAGGCATGGCAACCCGAACATAGCGAAGGCCATGCATACCTCCAGGCAGGCAGCTACCGATGCTCGAGAAGACACCTACCTACATAACTGTCCTATTGGCTATGATACTCACTGGGGCATACAAGGTCCAACTCTACCTTCCATAACACAAGATCTCTTGGTCCAAACGCTAATGGCATAAAGCATATAGACATCATGTGGTACTATGTTATGTAGTGTCCTTTTGTGTTATGTGGAAACGAGACGTTTCTCTAAAATGTGCCCATGCTGCGTCTGCGCTGAAACAAGCGATATGACGAGGTTAAACGTTTTAACATTTCTGTTTTGTTTTATTTGCTTACAACGTACTTTTAGTCAGGCCTCTTTTACCAGTTAACGGCTTGGAATACAATAAGTTAAACCATGCTTTGAGACATAGCCAGAATGGTACTCTAGGTTACCCAAATTTAGTTGCCTAGCAACACCAGCGAAGTTACCCTTAAGCCAAGTAACAGAATTAACAAGCAGTCCCCTTAAGACACACAGAACCACATGAGTTATTTAGCAAACTGTATATTGTAATTCATCCATTACTGCCTAACCTATGACCATGTTTTTAAAAAAAAAAAATTTTGTGCAATGTCTTTCTGCCACTGTTTTATTCGCATATGTTCCAGTATAAATGCACGCTGTTGTGGCGTATGTAATTCGTATGTACTCACCTGCACACCAAAAATAAAGAATTTAAAAAAAAAAAAAAAAAAAAAAAGAAACGCCGATAAACGTAGAAGGGCGGCTCCGATTTTCGTTCCAGGCGATAGAGTATGGTTAAGCACTAGGAATATTCGGCTTAAAGTTCCTTCCATGAAATTCGCTCCTCGATATATTGGCCCTTACAGGATCTTGACTCGAATTAACCCAGTGGCGTATCGTCTAGCTCTCCCAGCTGCCTTACGCATCCCTAACTCCTTTCACGTTTCATTGTTGAAACCCCTAGTTTGTAACAGATTCTCCTCCACGATCGCCCCTCCTCGCTCTGTTCAGGTGGAGGGTCAGGAGGAGTATGAGGTTAACTCCATCATTGATTCTCGTATCTCTCGGGGGAGAGTACAATATTTGGTCGACTGGAAGGGATATGGTCCTGAGGAGAGAAGTTGGGTACCACAAGAGGATGTTCATGCTCCTCGCCTTCGCAGGGCGTTTCACTCACGCTTTCCGTCTCGTCCCGGTTCCTCCCGCCTGGTGGGCGTATCTGAGAGGGGGGGTACTGTCAGGGTACCTGAAGCCTCTACCTCCGAAAGAGGTAGAGACTTAGTAGTTTACTCCTCCAGCAGGTCGGCTTCCTCCATCCCTCGCGGCTCTCCTAGACACTCTCACGCCGGCCGCGAGGGATCCGTCTCATTTTATGACGTCACGCACGCTGCCCGACGTCATGACGTCAGTCCGGACCGATCTGTCACTCAAGTGACTGGAAGCCACTCAGGACTCGTCGGAGGCGGGTATACTCACTGTAACCAGGGTATTTAAACCTGTTTCTCCCATTCACTCATTGCCCTGTCGTGGTTCTAGCCTGTCTAGTCACACAGTGCTCTGGCGATTTCAGTTATTCCTTTGGTTCCGACCCGGCTAGTTTGACTTACTCTGTTTCTCTCTGGTATCCTTGACCCGGCTTGTTCCTCGCTCACCTGTCCTCTCATTCCCTCGACCTCGGCTTGTTTCTGACCATTCTCTTTACTCTCCGTACGTTAGTCCGGCCATTCTAAGGTCCGGTATACGTACCCTGTCCTGTTTGTACTTTGCGTGTTGGATCCCTGTCCCGATCCTGACAGTATGTAACGGATCGCCTGGTACCCCGACTGAGTACCTCCGTTAAAGGATGCTCCTAGTGCTTCCTGAGGACTCCAAGCACTCTGGCAGACACCACAATCACCGAACCGACTGTCTCTCCTCCCAATGCAGTGTCCTGCTGCTGGGGAAAGGAGACTGGGCTCTCTATTCCCAAAAAATCACGCTGCTGCTGGGGGGTAGGACCAACTACCTCTGCCCCCTGTAACTCAGCCTGCCGCTGGGGAATGGAGACTGGGCTCCCAATTCCCAATAAATCACGCTGCTGCTGGGGGGTAGGACCAACTACCTCTGCCCCCTGTAACTCAGCCTGCCGCTGGGGAGGGAGGACGCTGCTCTCCTCTCCCTGCACTTTATTGATCCGCCGCTGGGGAGAGGTGGTAGCAAGCTCCTCTCCCCTACATACTTCAATACTCTGTGGAGGGAGACCGACTGTCTCTACTCCCAATACAGTGTCCTGCTGCTGGGGAAAGGAGACTGGGCTCTCTCTTCCCTGCTGGACACTCTGCTGCTGGGGAATGGAGACTGGGCTCCCAATTCCCAACAAATCACACTGCCGCTGGGGAGGGAGGACGGCCCCTTCAGCTCCCTGTAACTTGGGCACAGAGACCACGGTCCCATCTGCGCTGGTGAGGGGCTTACTGTCTCCCCTTGGTGAGCTGCGCTGCCGCTGGGGAGAGGGAATAACAGGCTCCTCTCCCTGAACCGTAGACTGCCGCTGGGGAGCAAGGATGGCCCCTTCCGCTCCCTGTAGCTTGGCCGCAGAGACCACGGTCCCATCTGCGCTGGTGAGGGGCTTACTATGTCCCCTTGGTGAGCTGTGCTGCCGCTGGGGAGAGGGAATAACAGGCTCCTCTCCCTGAACCGTAGACTGCCGCTGGGGAGGAAGGACGACACCTTCAGCTCCCTGTAACTCACACGGCCGCTGGGCAGAGAGACCAATTGGCCACAGGCCCAATCTCCGCAATCGGCACTCACATTCCCATGCCGCTCGATTCTCCGCATCCAACTTGCGCACGGTTGCCATAGCCGCCTCTATTGAAGGATTCGGGCCATATCTGGTTAATCGTCTCATGACCTCGTCCCGGTACGCGTCGCCCTCAAAGCGATAGGTCATGTTTGCTGTGACCAGGGGTGCTGTATGAATACTAGCGTTACCCTTACTTTGTAACTCCAAACGAACTGTGTCTCCGAGCTGCTTTACCTCACACTAGGACGCCATCCCACCGCTGCCACCAATGTAACGGATCGCCTGGTACCCTGACTGAGTACCTCCGTTAAAGGATGCTCCTAGTGCTTCCTGAGGACTCCAAGCACTCTGGCAGACACCACAATCACCGAACCGATGCAGCATATGAACCTTCTCAAGCATAGGAATGCTGTAGACCGTTGAATAGGAACCATACGAATAGGCTTGCACTCCTAGCAGTCAACTGGAACAGCATGCAATAAATCCTCCCCCCCAATAATGACACGACACATCACTTTGAGGGTAAAAACAGGAACTCTGGACTGGCTCATCCAGCCTGGCTTTTATTTCCATCTCACACATACAGGCCACACCCAGGGGGAGGCATAAAATAACCAATCCGAGATATGGTACAACCCACACATCCCCTCCCCTTAGCCTGAGAGATAATCCACTTATTATACAGTTTAAAACATAACTTTTACACAATATCTGTAACTTCAAAACCATACATCACATTCACATAAAAATACATATCCACAATCAATCCATTCAGGGGAACAACATATTAAAAAATGGCATGGATCAGACCAGGGGTTCAAAAGTTAGTAAAGTATCTTTTAAAACCCCTAGCTTTCCAGGTTTACAGGGCCTTCTCTGTGCTGGAGAAGTAATTCAATTATCTCCCAGCACAGAGACAGACTCCATTAAGCACATGGGGACACAAAGACAGTAAAACACTTTAAAATACATAAATTCACCTTTTACACATAACACACAGACATTTCACCTATCCCCAGATAGCTGGGATCTGCGCGCACAAAACTACCGAATAGCGCGCAGATCCTACTCACACAGTACAATTGCCATGGAGCTAAAGTCTTTCCCATAGTCTTTCATTATATGAATAGGCTCCATGGTATAGCTATCTGGGGTATCACATTCCCATAAAGTCTGGTCCATAGTCCAAAGGCAAGAGGCGGGCAATCAGCCCCCTCCGAGGACACGTGGCGAGGTCGGTTTCGCCACAATCCCAAAAAGTCCCAATATGTCCATCGATGATTTTAAAAGGGCCAGTAGCAGCAATATAAAGTACAATATGCCCCAAATAACCCAGGGGCCATAGTCAGCAGGTAGGAGGCTAGCAAACAGGCTTCTCCAGGGCCCAGTGGCGAGGTTGGTTTCGCCACAGGGTATGCAAGCAGGTTTGAAGCCCCTGACCAGGGAGGCTACGGGGGGGGGGGGGGGGAGAGTATTATTTTCCATTGCTTAGTGCGGTTAAGGTGTCTGCCGTCTTGCCGGCGTGTTCGTGTTCTAAGCCTGTGCCTAGTGGAGCTTAGGTAGGTGAGTATGTGATGGACATGCAGTGAAACAAACAAACGTGAAAACTTTTAGTGGTAGTGTGGTTTCAAATGTCCTATCTGAGCTCTTCATTCGGGGGTATCAGTCTCTCAGTGGTTCGCTGCTCTGGGGACGAACGGTTGTATGGAGGCCGGGTCCCATCTTGCCGCTGCTGTTCCTTCAGTAGCGGGTGTATCCACGGGTGTTAGTCCCAGGGTTTCCAGGAGGGTTGCCGCCTCTGACATGGATGGTATCGTGTGTATCTTTCCGTCTTGTGACACCGATAGAGAGCCGTTCCATCCCCAGCGGTAGGTCAGTCCTGCGGTTTGTAGCAGTGTCGTGACCGGTTTGAATGATTTGCGGAGCATGAGCGTGGATCTTGTCAGGTCTTGGAAGAAGGCAAGGTTTGAGTTTTCGAAGGTAAGTGGCGTTTTGCTCTTTAGCGCTGCCAGTATTTGGAGTTTGTCAGGTAGGGAGGTGCAGCGGAGGATAACGTCTCGCCACGTGGTAGACCGTAGGTGGGGGGGATTCGGGAGGCGGTATACACTGTCAATGGCTATTTTCTTGGCCGTTGCATGGGGCAGAATCGTGGCCAGCAGTCTCCTAACGTAATGAGGCAGTTCCTCTGCCGTTATCGTTGCAGGAATGCCCCTTATCTTAATATGAGTGCGTCTTTGACGGTCCTCCAGGGTGGCAAGCTTAAGAGAGGTAGATTGTTGCTGATTTTGCAGTATTTTTATGGAGTCTGCCATCTCCGTGAGCTGGGTCCGTACCTCTGTTAAGGTGGCTTCATTAGTTCGGACTCTTTCCGACACTGCTCTCACTTCTTTTTTGAGGATGGCCGAATCGTCCGCCATCATTCTGTGGATTTCAGCCAGCATTAATTTTAGGTCCTTCTTGGTAGTCGGTGCGGAGTCGTTGGATGATTCTGGAGGTTCAGCCGGAGATGTTGGTGAGTGTCGCGGCCTGTGTTGTGGCGCCGGGCTCCGGTCCTTGTCGGGGTTTCCATTTGCGACAGAGGGCCTAGGCTGCGACTGCTTCTGGAGCATAGCTCCAATGTCTCTGCCCTCCGCCGGAGTGTGCAACTTTTGGGAGCGCCGGCCCATGCCCGACATGTTGGTCGGTGAGGCAGACCGGGTTGAGGTGTGGGGTGTTTCAGCGCTGATTGTTCCGATGCCGCCCAGGATGCTCTCGAGGCCTAACAGCGTGTGGTAGGCCCCGGTTCTGTGCTTCCGTCGTGCCGACTTTTGTGGCTGAAAAAAAGGCATCTATCGATGCTCCTCGGCTTCCTGATTCCAATGGTGGTATTGTGGGGTTCAGATTGGGCTTGGTTCCGCCGCAATACTCAGGATTGGGTTTTTGTGTTGGGGAGCTTTGGGAAATGGCGTCTGGTCAGGATGCTTGGCAAGCCCCGCGCCCCCCGAGCTGGAACATTTTATGAGTCTGCTGAACCCCCATTTTGATAGATGGATTCTAGTCCCAATATTTCAAATAAGGTCTTGTGAGTCATTGCCTCCAGCTTTGTGTTAAACTCATTGTAGTCTGTCTATGGCTGCGGCATAGACCAGAGAGTGATTCTTTGGCTGTTTGCCATCTTTACTTAAGGCTTCATGGATCACAAGTTCAAAAAAACAATGTTTCAAATGTCAAACAAACACCAGACTTTGCGTTCAGCTTTTAACTCTTTGCCTGCTTGTACCACGTGGGTATGAAATCTGTGCGTGGCAAGCAGTCCACCATTACCATGAGTGCGGCTCATTGAGCAGAGTCTGCACACCGCCATTCAGCCGGTGAGATTGATTGCTGGGAGTACTCTCTGCTCCCGCCACATTAGCCTGTGTCTGACACAACATTCTCCCCATTCACAAAGGGTTTCCTGCAGTCTCTTTATAAGAAACCCATAAATAACTGTAAATGAAAACCTTACTAAATTAAATTTATTCCCACCCCCCATGCGCTCATCCAGTGTATTTTCTGGCAGTGTGTGAAGCCAGCTCTGTTTCTCATTGCCAGGTCATTGCTACTTGCCGACTCTCATCACAATCAGCCACCCACTACTAAGTTTGATGGAAGATACAGTCTAGAGCAGTTGGATCGACTCCCATCATGCTTCGAGTTTGGCTGAGCATAAAGAAATAAAATGAATAAAGATTGCAGTCCTCAGGTCCAGTCAGTCTCTGAATCTCTAAATTTACCACAACAACCGTGTTACTCCATACTACAGGAGTACTAAAAGTACTGGGTGATAATAACAGACATCCCAACGTGCATTTCAGGGAGGTGGCTTTACCTGCTACGGCGCCAATCCTACCCTCCCCCCCACTCTCGCGTGCTCACCCTCCCCCATACAGACACACACAACCCCAAACATAAATGAACACCTTGATACCCAGATACAAGCACTGGCACACACACAGATACACACTGACACACAGATACACACATTGAAACACACTCAGATATGCACACGGATACATACACTCGGATACATACACATACACATGCACTCAGATACACACACTGACACTTAGATACACACACATGCACACTGACACGTACACTCAGATACACACTGACATGCAGATACACACACACTGACACAAACACACAGATCCACACACACTGACACAGACATACAGATACACATACTCACATACAGATACACACACACTCAGATACACACACTGATATACAGATACACACACTGACAGATACACACACTGACACAAACACACAGATACATACTGACATACAAATACACACACACACAGTGACACAAATACTCAGATACACACACTGACATACAGATACACACACACACACACTGACACAAACACAGATACACACACTGACATACAGATACGCACACTGACGTACAGATACACTAACGGACAGATACACACACTGACATACAGATACACACACACACACTGGCATACAGATACACACACACACACTGGCATACAGATACACACACGGACAGACACACACACTGGCATACAGATGCACACACTGACACAAACACTCAGTTACAATCCTGTTAACTTACCTTGGAACCCTGGAGGATTTCTTGTTTGGGGCTCTGGCCTCTCTTCTCCCTCCATGCTGCTGTGTGGCTCTGCTGACTCCTCCACCCTCCGTTCCTCCTGTGCGGCTCTCTGTGAAGCAGGGAGGAGGTAACGGACTGTTATCACTTACTCCCTGCCAGCTGATACTATGGTTGCTCTTAAAGTGCCTGCACCCCACCGAGCCATGCTTAGTATGAGGGAGGAGGGCTCAAATCATGTATAAAATCCTGGTAATCAACACACGCAATCTGATATACATTGTATGTTAGACTGTGTGTGTGATTTCTGGGATATTATACATTATATGAGGGTGTCAGAGAGCCGCATGCAAAATGAGGGAGTCTCCCTGAACTAGCGGGAGACTTGGGCTGTCTGGAATAAATCTAAATATAATACTACACAAGCACCAACCATGCTCCGAACTCAAGGTTATCAGAGATTTTACAATCCTTTCCACCCTCTCCTCCGGCTCCCATTGCAGATTTACCATGATTTCCTGCTGCTATTTATTCCTACCAGACCATGCATACCCCAGCTGTTCCACTGATTGGTGGCGGTCATGGCGGCCATGTCTGCTGCTTGTATTTATTCCTATCTGACCATGCGTTCCCCAGCTGTTCCAGTGATTGGTGGCGGTTATGGCTGCTGTTGGTATTAATTCACACCTGACCATGTGTACCCAGGGCCGTCTTTAATTCGGGGCAAACAGGGCAGCTGCCCTGGGCCCAGTTACTCCTGGGGGCCCAAGGCAGCTGCCCGTGGGCCCCGCTGCCCTAAAAACAAAAATGTTCCCCGGCCGATTTAGGCGGGCCCCGCACAGTAAGGAGTCCCACTGGGTGGCCCATGCACTTAGGGCCACCCAGTGGGCTTGTACCAGGAGGGGCCCGGCCGGGTGCTGTGACCCTTAAGGACCAAACTTCTGGAATAAAAGGGAATCATGACATGTCACACATGTCATGTGTCTTTAAGGGGTTAACAGCGCGACCGGGCCCCTTGCTTTTCGGCAGCGCTGGGAGGAAGTGACAGCCGAGAGTCACTTACTCCTATAAAGAGAGTTGCTGCGCGGGAGAGGGCACAAGGAGCTGCACGGGAGGGAGGAGGAGGAAGCAGTGAGGATGGGGGCTGCTCACTCGCATCAGCCTCAGGCAGCACATGACTCCAGGGATACCACCCTCCAGCAAAAGGTAGGACACTGGAGGGTGAACTTAAAAATGTACATTTTACATGTATGTCAGTTTGTCTGTCCGTGTATCTCTGTATGTATCTGTGTGTGTCAGTATGTCTGTGTGTGTGTGTGTGTGTCAGTATGTCTGACAGTGTATGTATCTGTGTCTGTCAGTATGTCTAAAAGTGTATGTATCTGTGTGTGTCAGTATGTCTGTGTGTGTGTGTGTGTGTCAGTAGGCCTGTGTGTGTCAGTATGTCTGACAGTGTATATATCTGTGTGTGTCAGTAGGTCTGTTGTGTGTCAGAATGTCTAACAGTGTATGAATCTGTGTGTGTCAGTATGTCTAACAGTGTATGAATCTGTGTGTGTCAGTAGGTCTGACAGTGTATATGTATGTGTGTGTGTGTCAGTATGTCTAACAGTGTATGTATCTGTGTGTGTCAGTAGGTCTGTGTGCGTCAGTATGTCTGACAGTGTATGTATCTGTGTGTGTGTCAGTATGTCTGTGTGTGTGTCAAATCTGTGTGTGTATGTCAGTATGTCTGACAGTGTATATATTTGTGTGTGTCAGTAGGTCTGTGTGTGTTTCAGTATGTCTAACAGTGTATGTATCTGTGTGTGTCAGTAGGTCTGTGTGTGTCAGTATGTCTGACAGTGTATGTATCTGTTTGTGTCAGTAGGTCTGTCTGTGTGTCAGTATGTCTGACAGTGTATGTATCTGTGTGTGTCAGTAGGTCTGTCTGTGTGTCAGTATGCCTGACAGTGTTTATATCTGTGTGTGTCAGTAAGTCTGTGTGTGTGTCAGTATGTCTGACAGTGTATAAATATGTGTGTGTCAGTAGGTCTGTGTGTGTCAGTATGTCTGACAGTGTATCTGAGTGTGTCACTAGGTCTGTGTGTGTTAGTATGTCTGACAGTATGTATCTGTGTGTGTCAGTAGGTCTGTGTGTGTCAGTATGTCCGACAGTGTATCTGAGTGTGTCACTAGGTCTGTGTGTGTTAGTATGTCTGACAGTATGTATCTGTGTGTGTCAGTAGGTCTGTGTGTGTCAGTATATCTAACAGTGTATGTATCTGTGTGTGTCAGTAGGTATGACAGTGTATGCATCTGTGTGTGTCAATAGGTCTGCGTGTGTCAGTATGTCTGACAGTGTATCTGAGGGTGTTACTAGGTCTGTGTGGCAAACCTAGCCACTTAAGACTACGGGAATAGTTCCCTAAAGGTTGTCCTACAAACTGCTAATATATTGTAATTACATGTACTTTGTATTCTGCCTGTAAATGTATGATTGCATGTATGTCTATGGTATTCCCATGCTAGCCACCGAAAGCCGCTAGCATTTGAATGGTCGTTTCACGAACCGCAACTTTACCGGCGGTTCGTGAAACGAATTAGGTACCGAACGCAAGCCCACACACTTAGAGGCGTGTGGCACCAATTACCCGGTTGCAACATTGTTGCAATCGGTAATTAAGTGGATTCTTAGGTGGCCGTCGTTCGGCTACCGACCACGCGGCGGTCGGCCATCTTGAATCCTTTGTCTCCCCCAGCGGTGTTTGGTCGTCGAGTGCATGGAACCAAAAATGGCTACTCTACGGCATGAACACCGCTGTACTTCCAGGCAGTTCGGGAGCTCCGGTCTTCTTCTATTAGGAGACCCATTGACGTTCGGTACTTTTTATATGAACTAAATAGATAAGTGTATTTCGTATGGCGTTCGGTTAGTTTAGCTGGGATCTGAGCGGTATTTCCACGAAACGTACCCGCAGACCCCAGCTATCTACCGAACGGCCGTTCATGCCAAACAAACAAATATTGTTCAAGTTATAGATTTTAAGGTAAAATGCCGGTTCTGCTGCACGAGGAGATAATCCACTTAACAGTATATTTCAGTGGGAGTATCTCTCTCGTGCAGCGGTGCCTGATGGGAGAAATGTACCAAATGTTAAGTCCCCCATGTAGTCCCTTACTGTATCACCCCTGCTTTGTCAGTAAGGAAACCCCTTGCATGGGGACTTGCATAAATACTGGAAGTTCTGAATAAAGCTGCATGTAGCGGAGAGACGATCTTTCACAGCTATTCTCCACTAGAGATCCCAGTGAGGGTCAGGAACAAGGTGATGATAAGTCCACAGGCAAGGTTTCTAGCAGGTAGAGTAATACAGCAATATCCCCATTGCAATCCCAATAACTGGACGACACACAGTTTCAGGAGTAGAACTGACAAGCTTTATTCCACAGTGCCTTATAAAGCCCTCTCCCATGCAAGGGAGGAGGTTCTATCCCTTAATACATTATCCAATCTGTGAACAGTAACCTCCCACACATCTCCTCCCCTCCTCTAGCATCATAATCCTCTTATCATGTACATAGTTTTACCCAAGTTTTGGATGTACCCTAAATACTTGGGGTACATCCACAAATCCAATATCTCCAGATAGCCCTAGTCTGGAGGAACAACATATGTTAAAATCAGCCCATTCGGATAAAGCGTTCGGGAGTTATGGGACTTTAAAGTATTGACCGACCGCATGGGTAAAGTATCCGAAAACAGTTCCATGCATTTTGGCCCTGCGGTCGGTCACAAACAGGCGAATACAAACAGGTGAATTATTGCTGTTAAGTGGCCTGACGGGGATTCGGATGAATCCCCTAGTTCGTGGGGTTCTTTCTACCGAATGGCGGGCCGTTCGGTAGTTTCCCCACGAAGTATTGGGAGTCTGGAGGTCTCAGCGGTGGTTGCCTAGTCAAGTGTCCGATTTCGGTTCCAGACACTCGACGGCAAAACACCGCTGTTCGGCAGTTTAAGATGGCCGCCGCCACGTGTTCGTATCCCGAATGGCGGCCACCCAGAGGACAAAGACCACACTGCACGAATAGGTAATTACCCGTTTGCAACATTTTTGCAAACGGTAATTGAAGGCACACTTTACACAGGGTGGTCTGGTTGTTCGGTAGTTTCATTCCCTTGTTTTATTCGAATGATTCTACCGAACAACCAGAGGAATACAGTACTTTACACACATTCAACTGCCAATATAACCGAATACAATGATTTCTATGCATGTTCACATACATTAAACCAGCAATATGACCGAATACAATTATTCCCATGCATGTTGTAGGACAGCCGGTACCAATCCGCTACAAGCTGCTAGTTGACTCCCAGACTGTGTTTCGTCCGGTTATTGGGAGGATTGGGGATATTGCCTTACTTTTCAGCGCTGACTGTGGATTTACCGATAATACCAGCGGAGATCGTGGATTCTAATATTGCACTCTGCTACAGTCTGTGTGTATTAGTATGTCTGACAGTATGTATCTGTGTGTGTCAGTAGGTCTGTGTGCGTCAGTATGTCTGTCAGTGTATGTGCCTGTGTGTGTCAGTATGCCTATTAGTGTGTCTGTTTGTGTGTCAGCATGTCTGTCAGTGTATGTATCTGTGTGTCAGTATGTCTGTCAGTGTATGTGTCTGTGTGTCAGTATGTCTGCCAGTGTATGTGTCTGTGTGTCAGTATGTCTGCCAGTGTATGTGTCTGTGTGTCAGTATGTCTGCCAGTGTATGTGCCTGTGTGTCAGTATGTCTATCAGTGTATGTGTCTGTGTGTGTCATTATGTCTACCAGTGTGTCTGTGTGTGTCAGGCACATACACTGATATACATACTGACACAGGCACATATACAGACATACGGACACACACAGGCACACTGTTCACATTTTAATAAAAAATATCTGAATTGTAAAAAATCTTTAACATGGTAATCTCTCCCAATAATTTTCGATAATTTCCAACTTTATCAGTAGAAATGGTGTTTATAAACACGGACAGCGAGACAGGACACATTTGCTTATTACAAACAGCTGCGTTAATGTGCGGAATCCGTCACAATGGATCCTATTGTACGATAACCAAACTCGCCAGGATTTAGGCATGTCCAGTTCTGATCCTATGTGGATACAGACAAGCCTTGGACTATTGCGATGCCTTGTGGGCTGCGTTGTGAGCCGCGTCTATAAGCAATGAGCACAGGTTGTTATGGTGCTTTGCATGACCCTGTAACTTTACTTTTATTCCTTCCAGTCTTTACATCCAGCTGTTTGAAGATTTATTCTGCAAAGTGCTGTATAAAGCCGCTGTCATTATTAGAGGATGCTATAATATTGTCCATGTTTGCTGTAAGAGGAACGGGGGCTGCGGAACTGGGACATCTGGTGCATGAAGTGCTTTTTATTCCGTTCTCTAATAGAGTTAATGTAGAATTGGCCGTTTTATGGAGGAAGTCTCTTATTAATCAGAGGAAGATGCTGAGCTAAGCCACTTGGCGTGTTCTGATCCGTCCGCGCTGACTTCTGAGATTGGCAGCAAACAAGGTTTGTCAGTCTAAGGGTTATTTGAAGCTCTGTCTGCTCTCAAACAGAACGCTCTCTGCTCCATGCTCGTCGAAAGTTTTTTCAGTATAAATTCAGCCCGAGGCACCGATCTGCTTAATAAGTGGGAGGCTTAGAAAGTGATGCGGAGAGGATATCTGATTAAACAAAATGTAAAAAATCAAGCTCCCCGGTGATGTTACTGAGAGATTGGCAGAGAAACCTCAAGGAGTCAGAAATACAAAACATGCGGTGGGGCTCAGTAATAAGATGTTGGGGTTCAGTAATAGGAGGTTGGGGCTCAGTAATAGGATGTTGGGGTTCAGTAATAGGATGTTGGGGCTCAGTAATAAGATGTTGGGGCTCAGTAATAAGATGTTGGGGTTCAGTAATAAGATGTTGGGGTTTAGTAATAGGATGTTGGGGCTCAGTAATAAGATGTTGGGGTTCAGTAATAGGATGTTGGGGTTCAGTAATAGGATGGTGGGGCTCCGTAATAGGATGGTGGGGTTCAGTAATAGGATGTTGGGGCTCAGTAATAGGATGTTGGGGTTCAGTAATAAGATGTTGGGGTTCAGTAATAAGATGTTGGGGTTCAGTAATAGGAGGTTGGGGCTCAGTAATAAGATGTTGGGGTTCAATAATAGGATGTTGGGGTTCAGTTATTAGATGTTGGAGTTTAGTAATAGGATGTTGGGGTTAAGGTATAGGATGTCGGAGTTCAATAAATGGTTAGCAGAACTTAGAAAAGGGGCAAAATGGGTCAATATGAGTAGTGGAGCTCAATAGCTGGTAGTAGAGCTCTATAAAGGGGCAGTGGAGCTCTATAAAGGGACAGTGGAGCTCTATAAAGGGGAGGTGGAGCTCTATAAAGGGGTAGCCAAGGTTGCTCAGTGTTGTCCAAACATTCCCCTCTTACACAGTAAGTTGTATAGATGTGACTTTAGACTGTAACGTTACCGGTAGCTGCTGGTTATATGGAGAAAATACGTCATATTATTATTCAACACACGATGAGTCGAGGGGAATCGGCTCTGTGTAACGTCCGGCATCAGATACTGATTGAGGAGACACGGGAATACACAGACTAAAACCATTTACATGGCTATGCACTGAGAGACAACTCAAAGGGAATCTCAAATCGCCAAGCTGGATAAATCCTCTAAGAAAGCTATGTTTCCATTTTGGCAACTTCGGCCATAAATCTGAAATTCCCTTTGAATTTTCGCTTTGTAAATAACCGTGTCAGTGAGCGTTCTGTCGTCTACAAGAAAGAAAGCCATCTTATCCCAATGAATCTCATCCCCATCGATCAGTGGCGTACACACAACCCATGGGGCCCCGGTGCGAAAACTGATCCGTGGGCCCCCCCCCGCGCTTACTCTGCGCGGGCTGGGGCCGCAACACATGGCGGCGGGCACCTGGTCGCAGGGCTGCGACCCGTGCGACCGCGGTATGTATGCCAGTGCATGCATAAACACATACACTTAAAGGACCACTACAGACACCCAGATCACATCAGCTCAATGAAGTGGTCTGGGTGCCAGGTCTCTCTAGTTTTAACCCTGCAGCTGAAAACATAGCAGTTTCAGAGAAACTGCTATGTTTCACTGAGGGTTAATCCAGCCTCTAGTGGCTGTCTCATTGACAGCCGCTAGAGGATTTTCTGCGATTCTCACTGTGAAAATCACAGTGAGAAGACGCTGAACGTCCATAGGAAAGAATTGAGTAATGCTTTCCTATGGGCGGTTTGAATGCGCACGTGGCTCTTGCCACGCATGTGCATTCGGAGCTGAGAGGCGGATCGGGACGGAGAGATCCCCAGTGCCAAGGGAGTCCGGCGCTGGAGAAAGGTAAGTGCTTTAGACACACACACACTCTCATGAACAGACGCACACATTTACTGACAGACACACACTCAGTGACAGACGCACACACACACTAACACACACACACTCTAACACTAACACACACTAACACTAACACACTCACTAACACACACACTCTAACACTAACACACACTAACACTAACACACTCACTAACACACACACTCTAACACTAACACACACTAACACACTCACTAACACACTCACTAACACACACTCTACACACTCACTAACACACACTCTCTACACACACACTAACACACACACTAACACACACACTAACACACACTAACACACACTCACACACACACTAACACACACACACACACACTAACACACTCACTAACACACTAACACTAACACACACACACTCACTAACACACACACACGAACACCAACACACTCACTAACACCAACACACTTACTAACACCAACACACTTACTAACACCAACACACTCACTAACACCAACACACTCACTAACACCAACACACTCACTAACACCAACACACTCACTAACACCAACACACTAACACTAACACACTAACACCAACACACTCACTAACAGTGGCGTACATACCAGGGTCGCAGGGGTCGCGGCTGCGACCGGGCCCGGCCCACCAGGGGGCCCGGCCGCCCCTGCGACCCGGTATGTAGCCACTGGGCCAGCTTCTTCTCCTGGGGGGCCCAGGAGCCGGCCACCTCCGGGCCCCCCGAGGCTGGCCCTGCTGTCACCCGGCTGGCCGGTCCTGCGGGCGCGCGAGGGAGCACTCTCCCCTAAGTGCTTCCTTTTCAGCTCCCTCGCGCACCGCACTGATACTGGAGCCGGAAGATGACGTCATCTTCCGGCGCCGGTATCAGTACGCGGCGCGCGAGGGAGCTGAAAAGGAAGCACTTAGGGGAGAGTGCTCCCTCGCGCGCCCGCAGGACCGGCCAGCCGGGTGACAGCAGGGCCAGGAGCCCAGCAGCACCACTGGACCCCAGGGAACCCCTCAGCACTCCAAAAGGTAAGGAGGCTGGGGGGATTAAATAAATAAAATAAAAAAAAACGTGTGTGTTAGTGTGAGTTAGTGTGTTAGAGTGTTTGTCTGCTAGTGAGTGTCAGTGAGTGTGTTACTGTGTGTGTCTGTTACTGTGTGTGTTTGTGTGTGTTTGTGTGTGTGTGTTAGAGTGTGTGTGTCTGCTAGTGTCAGTGAGTGAGTGTGTGTCTGCTAGTGTCAGTGAGTGAGTGTGTGTCTGCTAGTGAGTGTCAGTGATTGTGTTACTGTGTGTGTCTGTTACTGAGTGTGTTTGATGTCTGTTAGTGAGTGTGTGTTTGTCAGTGAGAGTGTATGTTTTGTAAGTGAGTGTGTATGTATGTCTGTCGCTGAGTGTGTCTCTGTCAGTAAATGTGTGTGTCTGTTAGCTAGTGTGTATGTGTCTGTTCGTGAGAGTGTGTGTGTGTGTCTTCAGCACTTACCTTTCTCCAGCGCCGGACTCCCTTGGCGCAGGGGATCCCTCCACCTCTCGGCTCCGAATGCGCATGCGCGGCAAAAGCCGCGCACGCATTCAAACCGCCCATAGGAAAGCATTAGTCGATGCTTTTCTATGGACGTTCAGTGTCTTAGAATCGCGGAAGCGCCTCTAGCGGCTGCCAGTGAGACAGCCACTAGAGGCTGGATTAACCCTCAGTGAAACATAGCAGTTTCTCTGAAACTGCTATGTTTTCAGCTGCAGGGTTAAAACTAGAGGGACCTGACACCCAGACCACTTCATTGAGCTGATGTGATCTGGGTGTCTGTAGTGGTCCTTTAAGTGTGTGTGCATCCATATGCACTGGCGTACATACCGCGGTCGCAGGGTTCGCAGCCGTGCAACCCCTGCGACCAGGTGCCCGCCGCAATGTGTTGCGGCCTCAGTCCGCCAGAGTAAGCGCGGGGGGTTGGGGGGGGCCCACGGATCAATTTTCGCACCGGGGCCCCATGGGTCATGTGTACGCCACTGCTCACTAACACCAACACACTCACTAACACTAACACACTCACTAACACACTCACTAACACACTCACTAACACTAACACTAACACTAACACACTCACTAACACACTCACTAACACACACATGAACACCAACACACTCACTAACACCAACACACTCACTAACACCAACACACTCACTCACACTAACACACTCACTCACACTAACACACTCACTAACACACACACACTAACACACTAACACACTAACACACTAACTAACACTAACGCACTCACTAACACACACTAACGCACTCACTGACACACTCACTGACACACTCACTAACACACTCACTAACACACTCACACTAACACACTCGCTCTAACACACTCGCTCTAACACACTCGCTCTAACACACTCGCTCTAACACACTCGCTCTAACACACTCACTCTAACACACTCACTAACACACACTAACACACTCACTCTAACACACTCACTAACACACTCACTAACACACTCACTAACACACTCACCAACACACACTCACCAACACACACTCACTAACACCAACACACTCACTAACACCAACACACTCACTAACACTAACACACTCACTAACACTAACACTAACCCACTAACACTAACCCACTAACACACTCACTCTAATACACTCACTAACACACACACACACACTAACACACTCACTAACACTAACGCACTCACTAACACTAACGCACTCACTAACACACTAACACTAACACACTCACTAACACACACACACTAACACTCACTAACACACACACACTAACACTCACACACTCACTCTAACACACTCACTCTAACACACTCACTAACACTAACACACTCACTAACACTAACACACTAACACACTCACTAACACTAACACACTAACACTAACACACTAACACACTCACTAACACTAACACACTCACTAACACTAACACACTCACTCGAACACACTCACACACTCACTCACTCACTAACACTAACACACTCACTAACACTAACACACTCACTAACACACTCACTAACACTAACACACTCACTAACACACTCACCTCACTAACACACTCACTAACACACTCACTAACACACTCACTAACACACTCACTAACACTAACACACTCACTAACACACTCACTAACACACTCACAAGTTTTTTTTTTTTTAAATGTAATCCCCCCAGTCTCCTTACCTGTGGGAGATCTGAGGGGATTCCCTGGGGTCCAGTGGTGCTGCTGGGCTCCTGGGGGGGGGGGGGCGGTCACCCGGCTGGCCGGTCCTGCGGGCGCGCGAGGGAGCACTGTACCCTGGGTGCTCCCTCTTCAGCTCCCTCGCGCGCCGCGTACTAATACCGGAGCCGGAAGATGACGTCATCTTCCGACTCCGGTTTCAGTGCGGTGCGCGAGGGAGCTGAAGAGGGAGCACCCAGGGGACAGTGCTCCCTCGCGCGCCCGCCAGCCAGCCGGGGGGCCCTGAAGTGGCCAGCTCCTGGGCCCCCCAGCAGAAGAGGCTGGCCCTGTGGGTACATACCTGGGTCGCAGGGCGGCCAGGCCCCCTGGTGGGCCGGGCCCGGTCGCAGCCGCGACCCCTGCGACCCCGGTATGTACGCCACTGCCATCGATCTCTGTGATATATTCTAGGATAGTAAATGTAGAAAATAATCCAGGCACTCCAACGAATTCCAAATGGATAGGCAAAGTTATTAGAACCAGAAACTACACAGCAACGTTTCTATTGTACATATTCTAGGATAGTATCCCGATTCTGTTTTGATTGGTCAGAGATGTCATCACATCTTGCAATGCATGGTGGGAAATGTATTCCAAAAACATCTGCTTTCCTGTGTCTAGCCTTCGTGGAGCTCTCCTGGATTAGTGGTGTTTACACTCTGAGATGAATACAGTCCATCAATCATTACATGGGACGCAGCAATGATTAATAACGGCTTTATTTCTCTGCCATTATCATTTATTTACTCTTCACAGCTCAAATTACCCAGTAAGGAGCCGAACTGCTCCCGCAACGACCGAGTGGCAAATCCCGGTCCAGAACCACAATGCTCCATCAGCTGATCCTACCTTTATCCCATTGCTGACCCTCCTCCCTCCAGCATACAAGTAGTTAAGCAGCCGACATATTTATTAAATTGTTCATCATTTTATCATTAAAAGACTCAAAAAAATAAACTGCGCCTTCACACAATGATTTCACTTGTACCAGTCCATTAAGTTTAATGAAGCGTTTGATCTGAAATTTAATGGTAAACAATAAAGAAAAATCACTGAAACACATTAAGCTGATTTATAGCAAAACCCTTGACTGTTAATTCGTAATATTCAAACATTTTATTAATTCAGATGCTGTGGATAGCTGTGTGTGTAAAACATGGGCCATCTTGTGCCAATAGTGGGTCATGTCTGTGTACCCATCGTGGATTAGTGACCGGCCAGGATTAGTGACCCACGACGTGGCAGGGCTGAAAAACACTTTGTTAGAATGAAACGGGTAACACACCGCTCCAACTGGCTCCATACTACCACTTTTCATGTAATGATTATTTTCATGTAATGATTTCATTTTATAATGATATATCATGATGAGAGTTCAAACTGACCAGTCCGTGACGTTAAACCTTTTAGTGAAATTAAGTTTAATTGAATAAAAATCTCTTTTATAAAGAAAGAGCTTTAATTTCAGTAAAGTAAATGAGTGACACTTTACCCCTTTAAGGACGGAGGCAATTGTACACATTCCGTTCAAAACAAAATCAAAACAAAACCTGAAATTTGACAATATGTCTCTTCACCCGTAGTTCCCCTCTTTCATATTAAGGGCACCCACACTTATTATATATCAGATTGTTCAGAAGAAACAGGACTTTTATTTCACATAAAATATTTATATATAAATCATATTTTAATATAAATGTTATTTCTTAGTTCTGCATAGCATTTTAACTGTGAATGTCATAATACTGTTAGCTGTAACTGCAATAAAATACACATATTTGTATTCAGCGATGTCTCACGTGTAAAACAGTGCCCCCTATGTACAGGTTTTATGGTGTTTTGGGAAGTTAAAGGGTTAAATATAGCACGTTACATTTTTCTGTTTATACTTATTGAAATTCGCCAGAGTGGTTACGTTGCCTTTGAGACCGTATGGTAGCCCAGGAATGAGAATTACCCCCATGATGGCATACCATTTGTAATAGTAGACAACCCAAGGTATTGCAAATGGGGTATGTCCAGTCTTTTTTAGTAGCCACTTGGTCACAAACACTGGCCAAAATTAGCATTCATATTGTTCATATTTATTTTGTTTTTGTGTATAGATAATGCCTCTGCAGTCTCACTGCTCAATTTTCTGCCATTTAGGAGTTAAATCATTTGTTTTAAAGTTGTTTTGATGCGTATAGTCTCCCTTTAAGATCAAGGACCCTCAGAGCCCCGGGATTGTGCAGCAGTAAAGTACCGTATATACTCGAGTATAAGTCGAGTTTTTCAGCACATTTTTTGTGCTGAAAAACCCCAACTGTGGGGGCTGCAGGGGGGATGTGGGGGCTGCAGAGCGTTTACTTACCTCTCCTGCAGCTCCTGTCAGCTCCCTTCTCCTCCACGCCGGTCCGTTCAGCACCTCTGTCAGCTCCCAGTGTAAGTCTCGCAAGAGCTGCAGGGTCAGAGCGCGGCCGCGAGACTTACACTGGGACTTGCAGAGGGAGCTGACCGGACACCGGCGCGGAGGAGAAGGGAGCTGACAGGAGCTGCAGGAGAGGTAAGTAAACGCTTCCTGCCAGCCCCCCTCCACTGAACTGCCAATCCCACTGGACCACCAGGGAGTGAGAGCCCCCCTCCCTGCCATGTATCAAGCAGGGAGGGGGGACAAAAAAAATATATATATAAAATAAAATGTTACAATATTTTTTTTTTATAATAATAAAAAAAATATTAATAATAAAACAAACAAATTTAATATAAAAAGTAATAGTAAAAAAGGCCCACCCACCACCAAGGCTCTGCATCACACACTCACACTGCATTCATACACACACTGCATTCATACACACACACACACACACACACACACACTGCATTCATACACACATTCTGCACTCATACACACACACACTGCACTCATACACACACACTGCACTCATACACACACTGCACTCATACACACACACTGCATTCATACACACTGCATTCATACACACTGCACTCATACACACACACACTGCACTCATACACACACACTGCACTCATACACACACACTACTCATACATACACACACACTGCATTCATTATATACACACACTGTAAATAAATATTCAACTAATATAATTTTTTTAGGATCTAATTTTATTTAGAAATTTACCAGTAGCATTTCCCACCCTAGTCTTATACTCGAGTCAATACGTTTTCCCAGTTTTTTGGGGTAAAATTAGGGGCCTCTACTTATATTCGGGTCGGCTTATACTCGAGTATATACGGTATATTTGTTTATTTGAGAACATCTCAGAAGGTTGCGGGGCTGGCTATACCATTAGATGAATCGGGGATGTGGAGGATATTGCTTAAAAGTGATGTAGAAGGTGCAGTAGCAAGGTGGTTTATTCTGCTGTTATTTTGTCCATTCTGGTTATTTGCAGTTTTCCCCACAAGTCTATTGTTTTGCACACAGACTAAATTATGGGGTACAGTTATTAATACACTGAGCTGTGTGTACCCCAAGATTTTGATAGGCACTGCGAGAGCTCTTCTTTACAAGACATTTAGCGAGTTTCCCAAGTTACATAATTGCATCAAACGGAATGTTGCGTTCACATCTTCTCGCTGTGATAAACAACATAAATAACAGCACAACTCATCTCGGAGATAACGCTGGAGCCAATGGCCATTTACACACCTTTAATTGCCTCTTACATATTTTAAGAAAATAATTCCCCTTTCTAGTTCTGTGGCATTTTACAAATCCTCGGCAGTTTGGGGGATTTATTACCCGCGCTGTATACACTTACTAATATCATTTGCCTGGGAGACGGCTGTAAATTGCAGTTTTCTTCTGTAAGTATGATTTTTATACATTGAGCACTTAAATATATTATGTCATTCGCCTGGAGGAGTACAATTTATAGAACTGCCACAAAAACAACACAACGGATCCCTAAAGAAAATATAACGCACATATCAAATTAATCAAACAAAAGGGATCCGTTCACAGCTTACAATGCGAGTCTCATTATATCACACATCGTACAGACGAATGCCAGCCAGGGGGAGCATTTGTGGATTGTTTCCCGAATTAGGGCCTCCCCAGTGCCCCATTAGAATGTTTACACCAATCAATTAGAACATTCACAACATAAGTGTGAAACCGCAAGGGAAGTAATTAATGAGTGCTACCCTGGGTGGCCTCCATTTCGTATAGGCGAACAGAACCCAAGGAGACCATTCGTATCTTGAAAGGAGACGCTTCCCTTGCAGGGTTTCCACACAGGGACCCCAGGAACGGAGACAGTTCATGACAGGGGCCGTTGTGAGGGTCCCTGAAGTTGGTGTGGATGCTTTTGGGGCACTCGCGAGTTTGGCGGGCTTTGCGGTGCATGCAGGGACAAAGACCAGCTCTTTTCCCGTGGGCGGGCTTTTCTGTGCCTGGGAGACAAAGGGACAGTCCCTTTTTCCTGCGCTGAGACTCCCAATCACAGAGGCTCCTGAGAAGAAGACCCCTGGCAGCTAGTGTGGGAAACCATGTGGTTACAGTGGCGGGCTTTGGGGACAAAGGGAAAAGAGTCCCTTCCCGCGCTAGGATTCCAGGGAGGGGGGAGGATCCTGTGAGATGTCTGTAACGGACCGTTTCAGCATGAAAGGGGAAAAATCCGTTTAGGCGATAATCCCCTTTTCTGGATACAGGCACAGCTACTGCAGAACACCACACTCCCGATCTGGATACGAAATAACACTCCGAACTGGAACCACACGAACACTGGAACAGCTGAACAAGAAAAGCAGACATCGGCTTACACTCTTGGCAGTCAGCATACCATCCCATTCCCCCAAAGACCGAGACGACACATCGCTTTGAGGGTTAAGCAGAACTCTAGACTGGGACACCCAGTCTGGCTTTTATTTCCAACTCACACATACAGGCCACACCCAGGGGGAGGCATAAAAGAACCAATGACATAGATGTTACCTCCCACACATCCCCTCCCCTTAGTGTGACACATAATCCCATTATGCATACAGAGTAAAATATACTTTTACACAACTTTCATAACTTTAAAACCATACATCACATTCACATAAAAATCCATATCCACAATCAATCCATTCAGGGGAACAACATATTAAAAAATGGCATGAATCCGAACAGGGGTTTAAAAGTTACTAAAAGTATCTTTTGGGCCCTGGCTTGCAGCATGGCACAATCTGGCTCAAACAGAAGTAAAACATCCCCCACAATGCATCCCGGCTTCCTCCCTTCTGCCCTGGAGATAATTGGAGAAGTAATCCAATTAGCTAGGACTAGAGTCAGACTCCATTAACCACATGGTTGCAAAAAGACAGTAAAAGACATAAAATTACATACTGATACATTTAACACATAAAACACCCATTTCTACATATCCCCAGTTTAACTGAACACATAAATACCTACATAATATTTAAGACAGTATTACTGTGATATGTTACAAAGTCTTAAAGGGACATTAGTCCCAAAAGTCCCAATATGTCCATCGCTGATTTTAAAGGGCCAGTAGCAGCAATATAAATTATTACATGCCCAAATATAGTGTTTATAGAGCAATATGTCCATGGGCCGTAGTCGCAGGGCAGGAGGCTAGCAGCCAGGCCTCTCCAGTTCACAGTGGCGAAGCTGGTTTCGCCACATTTCTCCCCTTTGCCAATTAGACTAACAGGGTACCTGACTTTCTGCCGGTCAGTGCCCTGGTTAGTCCAGCAACCCACCCACGAAACAGAAATAACAGAGCAGCCCACCCACACTAACCGGTTACTACATCTGGGTGAGGAAGGATTTTGTCCAAGTTCTGGTGTTTCACCACTGCTGGGTGGGAGACGGGTAGGCTGCCTTGGTGGGTTGCTGAGGGGGCAGAGACCAGCGGTACTCTGTCCTGTTGCCAGCACTACCACGGGAGTAGTCTGGTGGGCGCCTGGTTGCTGGAGACTGGCTGTCTCCCCTTTAGGTGCACAGCTCGACTGCCGGAGGGGGAGACCGACTGTCTCCCCTTTGGATCCATCACACTGAGGCTGGGGAACAGGACCGACCGGCCCTATCCCTTGTGCTGTAAGTGCAGAGACTACGGTCCCATCTGCACAGTTGTGGGGCTTAACATCTCCCCTTGGTGGGTTAGGTTGCCGTGGGAGAGAGGGTGTAACAAGTTCCTCTCTCTGGATGGCAAACTGCCGCTGGGGAGAAAGGATGGCACCTTCTGCTCCCTGGGGTACACACTGCCGCTGGGGAGGAAGGATTGCACCTTCTGCTCCCTGAGGTACACACTGCCGCTGGGGAGGGAGGACGCTGCTCTCCTCTCCCTTCACCTCACACTGCCTTCCTGGCACATCACTTTGTTGCTGGGGGGCAGGAACAACAACCTCTGCCCCCTGTAACTCAGCCTGCCGCTGGGGAGGATGGACGACACCATCAGCTCCCGGAGACACACACTGCCGCTGGGGAGGAAGGACTGCACCTTCTGCTCCCTGGGGCACACACTGCCGCTGGGGAGGGAGGACGCTGCTCTCCTCTCCCTTCCCTTCACACTGCCTTCTTGGCATATCACTTTGCTGCTGGGGGGCAGGAACAACAACCTCTGCCCCCCAGCTGGGGAGGATGGACGACACCATCAGCTCCCGGAGACACACACTGCCGCTGGGGAGGGAGGACGCTGCTCTCCTCTCCCTTTACTTCACACTGCCTTCCTGGCATATCACTTTTCTGCTGGGGGGCAGGAACAACAACCTCTGCCCTCTGTAACTCAGCCTGCCGCTGGGGAGGAAGGACGACACCTTTAGCTCCCTGGGACTTACTCTGCCGCTGGGGAGGATGGACGACACCATCAGCTCCCTGGGTTACACACTGCCGCTGGGGATCTGGGCCGACTGCCCAGCATCCCTGTAGGGCTGGTAGAGAGACCTCGGTCCCATCTCCACCTGCCTGTTGTGGTTCCTCACAGGACCAATCTATGAGGACCCCTACTTCGGGTTCTTCCTGCCGCCTCAGGGGGGGGCGGCTAACCTCCTCGGATGCAGCCTCTACTCTGCTGCTGTACCACTCTTCCTGCTCATCATACTCTTCGTCCATCTTTGAGTTTTGCTCAGCCATGACCTGGTTCCAGATCCCCTGGAATGTGTCCATGGATATATAACCCCCATACTGGGCCACTTGCTGCCTCACCTTGGCCATAAAATCATCTTCAGCGTCAGAGCCTTCCATACTTGTCTGCTCCAAGTCGCTGGATACCTCTGCTGCCAGGGGCGCTGCACGAATGCTAACGTTGCCCTCAATTTGTAACTCCAAGGAATTGGTGTTCTGTAGCTGTCCTTCTGGCTGTGGGAACAATCCCGCAGCTTGTTGGTTCCTCTGCGTCGTTCGCAGCATGAGGTACGCCTGTACATCGTTGTAGACCCGGTCTGCCATCCGCTCCGCTCGGGCTGGTGAGAATAGAGCCATCCTGCTCCTATATTCCCTGGCAAACTCGGATTCCTCCTCCTCCCTCGGAGGTGCTGCAGCAGCTGCGACTCTGTCTCCTTCCATTTTCCTGATTTCCTTTGTAGATAGGGTCGCTGTACGGATACTAGCGTTGCCCTCAATTTGTAATCCAGAAATGGTGTTGTCTGTAGCTGTCCCTCTGTTTGTAGGAACGATCCCACCGCTGCCACCAATTGTAACGGACCGTTTCAGCATGAAAGGGGAAAAATCCGTTTAGGCGATAATCCCCTTTTCTGGATACAGGCACAGCTACTGCAGAACACCACACTCCCGATCTGGATACGAAATAACACTCCGAACTGGAACCACACGAACACTGGAACAGCTGAACAAGAAAAGCAGACATCCCCCAAAGACCGAGACGACACATCGCTTTGAGGGTTAAGCAGAACTCTAGACTGGGACACCCAGTCTGGCTTTTATTTCCAACTCACACATACAGGCCACACCCAGGGGGAGGCATAAAAGAACCAATGACATAGATGTTACCTCCCACACATCCCCTCCCCTTAGTGTGACACATAATCCCATTATGCATACAGAGTAAAATATACTTTTACACAACTTTCATAACTTTAAAACCATACATCACATTCACATAAAAATCCATATCCACAATCAATCCATTCAGGGGAACAACATATTAAAAAATGGCATGAATCCGAACAGGGGTTTAAAAGCAGGGCAGGAGGCTAGCAGCCAGGCCTCTCCAGTTCACAGTGGCGAAGCTGGTTTCGCCACAATGTCCTTGTATGTTTGTGTGGTCAGCCCCTTGCACGGGGTTATGCATAAAAGCCGTGTGTGGTTAGTAAAGTGTTGTTGTACCTCCAGGACTGTGTTTTGTCCAGTTACTGGGGGAAGATGGGGCTCTTTGTATTTTAAATGGCTCCTGATTGACTGAAGGAAGGAAATTAGCGGAAGTACTCGGTCAGGTTACCCGTGATCCGGTAGAAACATGTTTAAGATAGAAATCCAGAAATGAATTAAACATGTATACCGTCTAACAAGCAGCCTCTAGCCGGATACGTTATTATAGGTTTATAGAAATAAAATAGGTAGGATTTATAAACTGAAACACTAATCTTTTAAAGGGGGATGGTCACTTATATTCAAATTAAAAATTGAATAAAATGCAAACCTTGTTTTGACAAGTGATGCTATATTTTCTTTTAAATACATTTTCCTGGCTAAACATGGCAGCATCACTTACGGGTAGCTCCTCCCTAGCTTTGGAGACAGGAATGATTAATTAAACAATTAACAAGTGATAAAAGACCCCTCTTCTCTGAGCTCCCCAGTCTTTTTATTTTTGTCTTAACTGGACTCACTGCCATGAGTGTCAAGGTTCTCCCAGGGGTAGTTCAGCCTCTTTATCCCTGAAGGAACCAGTAAAATGGACTTTCTCGGCAGGATGAACTGGTTCAAGCTACGTTTACCTCTGCAGCCTTGATAAAAACCTTGGTACAGGTCGAAACGTTGCCGTATCCATTAAATCTGCTTGAAGTTATCACAGGAAGTGCCTGAGATTTTTTCATGTGATACCTCAGCACCCATCACAGCCAGTGGTGTATTTTGGAGTTGTGCTGCCCTAGGCATGACTAAATTGAGGCACCCCCCTACTCTAAACTTGCCCCACCAATTTGTGTCAAGGACACTTTTTTGACTGACAGACACATGCCATCATTGATACCGTGTTTCCCCGAAAATAGGACCTACCCCGAAAATAAGCCCTAACCGAATTTTCGGGGTGGGCTGCAATATAAGCCCTACCCCGAAAATAAGACCTAGGCATTTTACCTTTGCGGCCCGGCGGGACATCCTTCTTCTATGAGGAGGGGGAGGAGCGTTGCGGGCTGCGGCATCGCGCAGCGTGATGACGACGTGCGCAGCGCCGTCAGTCTGCCTTCACAGATCTTCAGCGGAAGGATCCATTCCAGGCGGTGAGGCACCCAGTGGTCGGACTCTTTGAACTGTGAGTAGATACCGGTATTTTATGTCTGGGACTTAATTAATTAAAGGGGGGGGTGAATTAATTAAAGGGGGGGTGAATTAATTAAAGGTAGGGTGGATTAATTAAAGGGGTGGTGGATTAATTAAAGGGGGGGGTGGATTAATTAGAGGGGGGTGTGGATTAATTAGAGGGGGGGTGGATTAATTAGAGGGGGTGGATTAATTAGAGGGGGTGTGTGGATTAATTAGAGGGGGTGTGTGGATTAATTAGAGGGGGTGTGTGGATTAATTAGAGGGGGGTGTGGATTAGAGGGGGTGTGTGGATTAATTAGATGGGGTGTGTGGATTAGAGGGGGTGTGTGGATTAGAGGGGGGTGTGGATTAATTAGAGGGGGTGGATTTATTAAAGGGGAGGTGGATTAATTAAAGGGGGGTGGATTAATTAGAGGGGGTGGATTTATTAAAGGGGGGGTGGATTAATTAGAGGGGGTGGATTAATTAAAGGGGGGGTGGATTAATTAAAGGGGGGGGTCAATGTACATACCGGTACCGTAAATAAATAAGCCCTACCCTGAAAATAAGCCCTAGTGTGTTTTGTGTGACTAAAATTAATATAAGACCCGGTCTTATTTTCGGAGAAACACGGTACATGCACTGACATACACTCACTGACAGATACACAGTCATTGGCACACACATACAGTCATTGGCACACACACTGTTTAACCAACACACACTTTCACTGACAGACACACACTGACACACACACTCTGACAGACACACACATAATCTCAGATACACATGCACTGACATACACTCACTGACATACACTCACTGACACACACATCCTCACTGATTTGACACACTCTGACAGACACACACCTTCACTCACTCACAGACACACACTGACAGCTACACACACACTGACAGCTACATGCACTCACTGACTCAAAGACATACACACACTCACAATGACAGACACACGCACACACTGACAGAGAGCTGGAGTGGATCCTGTCCCTGACTGCTGCTGGGCTGGCTGGGCAGGCTCCTTGCTGGCTGGGCTGGCTGTGTGGGCGCTTAATAGAGGTGGTGAGGGAATTGAGATCTCCTTGCTCAGCTCCCTGCTTAGTGATGCTGGGGCCGGAGTGAAGTCATATTCCGGTTCTAGGCATCACAGAAGGACGCACGAGGGAGCAAGAAGAACTGAGGACAGTACTTTATTGCCACCCACATAGAATATTAATAGTTTAAAACCTTGGACTGCCCTAAGATGGCAAGCTGGCCAGGTCTTAAGGAAATGAGGCAAACAAGGCATTTGCCGGGGTGCCCACCTGAAAGTGCCGCCCTAGAAAAATGCCTTAGTTACAATACAGCCCCGATTACAGCTCTGCATTGTGGGGATATTTATGGGATAATAATAGTAAACAGTTGAGAATTGCCCACTATTTCAATTCTCAGATCCCAAAGATCGTTATCGTGTAAGTGAAATGTATTCCATATAAAGAAAATCACAATTTGTTATAAAAATAGATACAATTTATTGTGACAATTTAAATAATAATAATAAGTAACATGCGTGACAATAATCAATGAATATTTAGTATAACATAGTATGCAATACAATGGCAATACAAAAACATTTTTCAATGGTTAACATCCTTAATTGTCAAGACAAGATTTATGACTGTCTTTCACAGACTATGTGTCTGGCAAATTCGGCTATAATTTCTAATATGACAGTTATAATACTAAATATGACACTTAAATTACAATGGGACTCTTATACATTATCGAAAGTAAAATTAAATTATTTAATCTTCTCTGTCACAAATGTCTGGGTTTTAGACTTTATTCCTCCATTAGCATTTAGACAGTCTGTCCATCCCCCGTTCTCACTTCTTATCAACAGGTTTGTATATACTAAGCATTCCTTTAGCTCTGGCAAAGTGGTTAGTTTACAGAAGGGATAGAAATCTTGTGTCTTTTGTTAACTTGAAAATAACAAAATGGAGTCTGCTCTGTTCAGAGTGACTGACAATGTACATTTTAATTTCTATCATAGCACAAAATGTCTGCCGATATAGATATCCTGACAGCATGTTCATATCCCCCCATCGTCCAGAGGATTGTGCGCTGCCATCTTTGTACTTGTTTCAGTTTTTTTTTCTGCAGTCCTTTTATTTGGGGTCCTGTGGGCTGATTTCCGCCTCTCCCTTGTCCCTTTGTTGGGGGTATTAGTGTTCTTTTGCTTCCTGGCACCTCTGTATGCGACCAAATCCAAGATGGCTGCTGTGACTGTTCTGTAACTCGTCGGAATTCCTGCATGCACAAAGATACTTAAACATTTAAAGGTGTAGTCATTACCAGTTTTTTTCAGGGAACAGCGTTCCTTTTGCCGTTCTCCTGTTTGTGCTTGTTAGACCTGTGTGAAACCTTTTCTCTTGTCCAACATATTTCAGGTATAGATAATTTAAGTGCTAGTTTCCTTTTCCAATCTCTAATTTTGGAATTTATATTATTTTATTCTTTCTTTTAAAAGGTGGCTTCTTGTGGTAGAGGTTAACACAGTGAAGGAGTTATAAGCTATAAGATAAGGCCAGGGACTAATAAACGTATTTGGAAAATTGGGCAGACTAGATGGGCCGAATGGTTCTTATCTGCCGTCACATTCTATGTTTCTATCTCCCTGCTAGAGACTAGAAGAAAAACGTGAGTTCTGTATCTAGGGGGAATTAAAGAGTTCAGTGACGGGATAAAAGTATTATGTAAATTGCCATAATACAGACAGTGACTCGAGTATAAGCCGAGTTGGGGTTTTTCAGCACAAAAAATGTGCTGAAAAACTCGGCTTATACTCGAGTATATATGGTATATGAAAAAGATGGAAAGTAATCAACAAAACTAAAGTATATTACCAGGAGGTTCTTACTTGGGATGCTATGCCCTAATACTACTGCCAGGTAGGGTCATTGCGGTTACAAGGAAGAAACCTTACCTTCATTTTCTTTTTTGGGCTATGTTACATGGCAGCAGCATGTTCCCTCCCTTCTAACAGAGAGGAGAAGGCTTTTATAACTTGTTAATTGTTTAATTAATCATTCCTGTCTACTAAGCTAGGGAGGAGCTACCCATAAGTGATGCAGCCATGTAACAGCCAGGAGAGGAAAATAACGGTAGGTATGTCATGTTTCTCCTATAAAGGTTTACTTATTGATATCACAATCCAGATCAGTCCTGGCACAGCCAAGGCACGCATCGCATTGCAAGAGGTGAAATAGATACATAGCTTCTAATTTTCCTCCTCTCTCTATTCTGACTGCCAGGTGTAAGGGGCGGAGCTTATAACAACGAATGACAAGACAAAGTGTTGTTTGACCTAGAGATAAAGTATATGCTTGTGGGGATCACTGAGTGTGCATGGACATTCTATCTATTGAGTTATACCTGCGCTGAAATTCTGGTCCCACAGCTGAGGACTAAACGGCCAAAATGATCAACTGACCTGAAGAGTCAAAATGCAGGTTGATATGCTTACATGTTTTGTAAATAAGCCAAAGCAGTGATAAGTGGACATCACTCCTTAATGTCTCCTTAATGTCTTTTCACTGGCTTTTATAATGGTGGCTGCAACAAATAATAATTAAGAAAATGTTATTACTTGCCCCCTCACTAAAATAATACTTTTGCATTGATAAACATCATTAAAGAGAAAAATCCACCCATAATGTGACTTCTTTTAGTGAATTTCTGTAATTTAGTACGGTGATGCTGGGCGTTACTCCCCAATAAAACCTGTTTAGCTAATTTAGCAAATTGCAGTAATTAATGTCTAATGCTTTGCTAATACATTCTTTACAGGTTATGAAAGCCTTAGTGTATAACTTTGTAACCTTCGACTATCATTTAAATACCCACCATCTGCAGTGACCTCGTTCTAACAGTAAATATAAATAAAATATCACCATATATATATATCGACAAGGAGACTGAAGGTGCTATTTTATTGGCATCATATATAAAGAATATATAGAGACAGAACCCATTGAGCACTGGTAATTAGCTGTCAATCCAAAGAGGATTAATGGTTAGATAATACGCTAACCACAATTTCATGGGACAATTCATAACGGGTATAGCATTTAAAGGAACAGACCAAAAATGATATATTACTAATAGATCTAAAATCAGAGGTGAGCAATGTCAGGAAACCTATAAACTCTCTCACACAAACCTCATATTTTATTATAAAAAGACAGAAAATAGTACTAGCTGTTTGTTTGTTCAGCGGAATGCAATCAGGGACACATTCTGATACCCCGAGATCTCGTTTCCTCTTTTCCTATTGGTTGAACTATGCAAATGATAACTTTTTAGGTTGAGACTGTGTGACAAATTGTAATGTGATCTGGTTACTATACTATATTACTATTTAACGTCTGTAGCTAGGTATAATAATAGAACTGACCATTATTGCACTGGATAGTCCTGGTTATTCAGTGAGTGCGTCTAAATTCCCATGATTTGCCTTCCTGTCATGGTGTAACATCCGGGGCACTAACAAGACATATTTATAACAATGTGTTCTCCTAGGAGCAGTATAGGTTAGTGATATATATATAAGTAGAAGCCAACTAGCACTAGGTTCTAAAATGACTCGTGCGATATTGCGGAACCTTTGATGTAAGTTTATTTATTTTTTTACTTTGTTATATTATGTTTAGTATTAGTAATGTGTGAAGTATAACATAAAGTAAAACACATCATATACAGAATCAAACTTCTAATTATTGCTGCACCGCATTAAATGGACAAACCGTGCTCATTGTTCTTCTCGATGATATCAGTATTAGAGATATCTTCCGCTGTTACAGCTCATCCTAATATTATTCATGTTAACCCTTCCATGAACTCCAGATAATTCTCATTGTAACAGGTAGAATGTGTCTCTTCGCATCCAATTACCTGCTGACCGGGAAGAAATGACTGCAAACGAAGCATACTCCAGGGATCCAAACAAAAAAAGAAAATTAATATGGGAGACAAATTAATCAGCACGAATAGCAGATACAATCTGGCAACAACTGCATTCTGTTTGCTTCCTAATGTCACGGCTGCAGTCATTAGACTCTGCAGTTCTTAATGAAAATACGGATTATCCACACCGCGCAGTCCGTATTGTGCTTATAGTCCGGTGCCGGGGAACTCACTACAAAACAAAATAAAATGATACATTGACAGCAACCTCAAAATACAGTCAAAATAGCAAAGCATTATTGAGCAACTAGCGGTACAAAGAAAAGAAGAGCAGATGAGGAGACATTTTTCATATGGAGTTGTTAATCATACATACTCGGCCTTTTTCAGAGAGAGTGTCGGTTTGTGTTCACACAAAAAAAGTCAGCACAATTTGAACTTTTGGAATCTGTAACTGTTTACATGTATAAAGGACACATGCTTGTTTTTGGAAATCCAGATTCCAACAGGTTCCCTTTGGAAGGTGGGAACATTCAATCTAACTTTAGGTACAGCAATGGGCTATGTCCTGTACATGGACAGCTGCTCAGTGACGATCACTAGAACATCTAGTTTTTCTCACTTTGAGACTGTAACCGTCTGTGTCACTATCTCTGATGGTATAATTTGGACTAGAAAGAACATTACCTGCTAGTGAGTGAGAGAATTAGGAGTTTGGGATAAAGGATTACAGATATCTCGCAGCAGGATTTACAAACAATTTATATGAATTAAAATTTTCTTCCGCTACTGTAGAAGGTATATTGTCAAATCTATTCCATTCTCTCAGCTGAGTATTTAAATGCCAGTATTATAAAGAATGGATGTCAACCTCTTTCAATTCACTGCAACTCTGTTAGTGTATAATTATTACCGAAATACAATTATTTCTAATAATACAATCCAGTCCTGATTTTGTTTTTGCCTCTTGTGCTCAATATGGCAGTAATGAGTATGTTCAGTTTGTTCAGAACAAATTTAGAGAATTACCTATGGATAGGATGTTCCTGGGCTTTCCATCAGACATTTAGTCCTGGGGTTAGTCTCATTCTTTTTACACCGACACAGGTCACCAGGGCAAACACTGAAGATAAATTGTCAGGAAAATAAAATTAGAGTCACTAAATTTTAAGAGTAATGGAATCATTCTTAAAGATAAAGTTTAAGTGCTTATTGGCTTCTAACTGGAAGTATACCAGCTACATGTATTTACATGGATTGGACAGTGGGGGTGAGGGGGGTTCCCTCGACCTACATTCACGCACAGATCTGATCTCCCCTGCTGAGAGAGTCAGCGAAAGCATTACTTAGAGTCTTAGACAGTCTCTGCTGATCGACTGAGCAAATGCTGTCAGTGGGAGTCTCCATTAGATTAAATATTTCCACGGGGGCTGAGAAAACCAACTACTTTTTCTAAAATATATGCCAGTTTTTACCCATCATAGGTCTCGATTTAATTAGTTTGGATCAACATCACAAAATATCCCAATCTCTCGATCTATGATAATTTATCTACAGAGCCACCATTAAGGACTATGGGGATTTGTGTAGATACATCTTTTGATAAGTTTTTGACTATTTTGCCCCAAAATTTAAAATTCTTTTTTACAGGTCCATATTTAGTGACTCAGTCGATGTGTTTCCTAGATTGATGAAATCCTGAGCAGATAATTATTCTCAGCTCACTTATAGGACTGGATAATGTCTACCAATGATGCATACGTATTTTGGACAGAAGCAAATCCGTGTCCTGCGCAGTCAGACTGTGCACATCGCTGATTTATAACGCACTCGCCATAAAACAATAGATATATCTCCATAATGCAGATTTCTACCATTCTGCTTGGCAGAGTGCGGTATAATCTGTAACAGGCTCCGTGAAATATTTATAAAATCATCTCCGCAGATTATCTATTACACAGTTTGTGAACAAGTTTTGAGAAACTGCCAAATGCATCATTTGAATGGCTGACACCCTGGAGCACTCACATAAAAAGAAATGCTTAATGCGCTTTAAGCGTTATGAATGAGACGGGATCTGTCATATACAGTGTGGAAAGGCAGCCTGTAATGACCACTTTCATCCACTAGAGGGTAATGAATCACAATGAGTTGCCTAATGCTGATGTTATTAACACACTGACATTTTGTTGCAGTTTTTATGCATTTTTTGGCAATTCTCTTGAAAAGAAAAACTATTAATCAAAGTTTTAATATCATCAAGTTTTGGGGCACTTTATTACTTTCAGTGGAAAATGCGATTTCCTGAGGTTTTTTTTGCACATAATGTATGAGAGCTGAGTTCGACCTATCCGGTTGACCTGATGCTTATTAAATGTTCGAGGTTTTGCAAGGTTTTTTAAGTCTTCTTGATACAGTTATAGAGGGCTGAGCTGGAAGGCCAGGGAGGTTTAAAGAGTCATTCAAAGCTATAAAAATTCAGGGCTTTTTAAAGAAGATATTTGCTTTGTAAACTCAGGCAGTGTGTCAGCACTGAGAAGCCGGCGGCCTGAAGGCAATAGAGACTCGTATTGACGGCAACCACTTATGAAACCGACTTCCTAATGTTATATAGGGAACAAAGGCAAAATCTAAAACTGCAATAAACCTACACTGATCTCTCCTCTTCAAGGGATTCTCGAAGCACCAAAACAGCTTTTACTAATGAAGCAATTTTGGTGTATAGGTCATACCCCTGCAGTTTTCCTTCTCAATTAACTGCCATTTAGGAGTTTTATCACTTTCAGATCTTACAGCACCGTGTGTTTACTTCTGCTATATTAATTAAACTTTAATTATACACAGGCGTTTCATGCAGGCTCTAGAATGCAATTCACAGAGTAGGATATGAGGAATTCTAAATTAAACATTCTGTGCAATAAAGGATGCTAAAAATGTAGACTCTTTTTCAGGAAGTGTGTAGAGTGGCTGTGTGAGTCTCAGCCACGGGAGGTCTTGTTAGGGCTGCATGAACATGGAAACACTGTTTAATAGGGCACTTTAAGAACCAAAACAACTTTAACTTAATAAAGTATTTTTTGTGTATAGATTAAGCCCCTGTAGTCTCACTGCTCAATTATCTGCCATTTAGTAGTTAAATTGCTTTCTTTATGCAGCCCTATAAATCATTTCCTCGTGCCTTATGTGTGTGATTAAAGTTCAATAAACTAAATAAATATTATATGGAGGACACCAGGTTTTATCCCACTATACAGGTTACACCGTAAACAACCTTCGTTAATAAATTATTTATAGATTTGTATGTCAATATTTCTTCCTTTGATGCGAATGAGACAAACGATGGAGTTCTGTACACACGACACATTCTATAGCACTGTTTCCTCCGTCTTTATGACCAGGAACGTCCCGTGAAAAATACTCTGAGCGTTTGTGTTATTTCTTAAATATTTCTTGTTTATCTACTTCTTGTCATGAAGATGCTACATTTTCCTGTACCATGTGATGACTTCACGTGTTTAACATTTTCTGTAAAGATAAATATATAAATAAATATTCAATAAAAACCTGGAATTTAAAAAAAAAAGTCAATAAACAGAGCAGAGGATACAAACTTCTAAAGTAAAAACACTGTGCTGCAAGATCTGATTGGAAATGAAACATTTATTTTATTAAAAAAATGGGTCAGTCACAGCCAGCGGAGGTGTGGCTAGGACTGCATATACTGAAACAAAATTGCACCAAACCCATTTAATTATGATAAAGTTGTTCTGCTTAGAGTGTCATATCAATTCAGTTGCCATATCTATTCCATTCTCTCAGCTAAGTATGTTCCTGTTTCATTTTCTTAATTCTACACTCCAGTCAAATATCCCACATTAACTCACTCCTTCTCCCCATTCTCTCCATTTCATCCCCCTCTTTACCCCCTATCTATCTAGGTTTTCCTGTACCCCTCACCTCAATATTAGCTCATCAGACCCAGTCCAACCCAGTTCCAGCTCTCCAATCCATACCTCTGTGGATTCTCGTTCATTCTATCTCAATTCTTAATCTGCATCTTCTTCATATCTCACCCGATCTTCTTCCCTCTGTTCAATCACTTCCTTTCCATGACTGAGAATCCCTATTTTTTGTGCAGATATAATTTGATGAATATGTATAAGGTTCTGCCATTACTAGGCATCTATAGGCACTGGATTCCCTGCAGCCCTCTCCATACTTTCCTCAGGAAAATATCCGAAACGTGATCGTTAGAAATGCCCTCACCCATGAAAATATCACTTCATCAGCTGAGATAAAACAACCATTGCCTGAGAACCAAGGGTCGTCCAATATAGTCCTAGCCAATCTCTGTATATCAGACATCGATAGTCAGCTTCCAGTCGGAGCTAAGTTGGAATTCTTTTCAGATTCACATATTTTGGCATGATATTCACTTTTCCTTTCTAAATTATCAACAATTCCTGCTTCAATTAATAAACTCCACTGTTGTTATAAAAAATGTCTAATCGACATGTCTGTTCAGCTGAAATTTTTCTGACACGTCGATGTCCCATCATCACAATGAATTAAAAGACTGAAATATAAAGACTTTTCATTGATTTCTATACTGACAACTGCACAATTCTGCAGCTTGAGGCATTTTCTAAAATAAAATTGTTCTTAAAATAGACCCACTGTGGAAATATAATAAAGAGTCGCCTTTTCATTTTAATAAGCATGTTACATGCATGTAATATATTGACATAGAAAGAGTGAAACGTATTTTAGAGGAGATTAATTAAAGCTGATGAAGTGTTAAGATGGTGGGGTGCAAGGTTTTCCTCTGGAATCTCAGTTGGTTCCTGATTGGTTGGGCTCTGATCACATAATCCCATGTCAACCTTTGAGCCAATGAGGTCTCATGTCCTGTGTAACAGCATAGACCTATAAATACTTGTATTTTTGAAACAACACCCACTTTGAAGAAACCCAACTCCACCACTAATTCTGCTAGCCAGTGACAGTCCTAGAGTACAGAATACCACATACAGTTGTAATAAAATTATTGAGCCCCATTGAAAATCAGGTTTATTGTCAAAACTTACAGACTTTCAGCTGGTTGTAATAAACAAATTAAACAAAAGTAATTGAAAATAGATGAACACAACAGATACTTTAAGTGGTTTCCACAAATTCAACTTAAAATGCAACTTGTAATGACTTCTCCAGTCTCAAAATTATTCAACCCCCTGAATAGAATCCCTCACAACAGCACACATATGCAAAACAGATGTTGTCTCAATCACATCTGATGCAATGAATCAAGGGCTACATTAGATGCACAAGGTGTGCTTGAGCTGGAACACTTGAAACGCCTGAACTGGTTAGGGGTTTGTTAAGTGTCATGTTTGATTTCATGTTAGAAATATGGCTGAGTAAAAATAATGGTCCACAAAGTTAGGAGAAGAGATCATTGCCTGTCACAAACAAGGAACGGGATACAAAACGATAGCAAAGACACTGAGTATTCCTAGAGTCAATGTTGGAAGTATAGTTCGCAAGTTCAAAGTTGAAGGAACAGTGGTTACACTACATGGATGGGTGAGAAAAATGACTTTAGCAATGGCTGCAACCAGATTTCTGAGAAGGCTATTTGTGAAAAAAACCTCAAGTGACTGCTAAAGACCTGCAGCAAGATGTAGTGGCAACAACCACAAGGTTTCAGTGAGCACAGTAAGACGCATACTAAATGCAGAAGGTTTCCATGCCAGAACTCCAAGACGGACACCACATACCCAAAAGCATAAGAAAAGTTGGCTCCGATAAGCTAAAAATCATATAAATTAACCACAGAAGCTTTGGGATTCTGTTCTGTGGAGCGATGAAACAAAACTGGAACTTTTTGTCCCAATGGATCAGCGGTATGTGTGGAGGAAGAAGAATGAAGCATACGCTGAAAAGAACACTCTGCCTACAGTTACTCATGGTGGTGGCTCGGTGATGCTCTGGGGCTGCTTTGCATCCTCTGGCACTGGAGACCTGAAGCGTGTGGAAGGCAATATGGAATCCTTAAAGTATCAGGAAATCTTAGGAGAAAACGTCATGCCATCTGTGAGGAAGCTGAAGCTTGGGCATCATTTGATCTTAAACATACCTCAAATTCCACCAAGGCTTGTTTACAGAAGAAATCCTGGAAAATTCTTCAGTGGCCATCACAGTCACATGACTTGACCTCCATAAAAAAATTCTGGTGGGATTTGAAGAAGGCAGTTGCAGAATGTAAACCCAAGAATACACTGAACTGGAGGCCATTGCTCATGAGCAATGGGCTACAATTGCTTGGGTATGCTGCCAGAAGCTGGTATCTGGCCATTTGCAGCAAGTCATAATAGCGAAAAGGTGCTATACCAAGTACTAAAGATGTTCGCCATGATGGGGTTGAATAATTATGAGACTAGAGAAGTCATTATAAGTTGCATTTTCAGTTGAATTTAAAGCATTGATTGTGTTGAGCTATTTCAAATGCTTTTGTTTGATTTGTTCATTGCAAATAGATGAAAACCTGTAAATTGTGACAATAAACCTGATTTTCGATTGGGGTTGAATAATTTTGATTACAACTGTAAGCCTGTGCAGGTCTGTTTTAAGGCATCCAGAATGTTATACCCTGAGGCAAAATCATGTCCGTGGTCAGAAATCCTTTTGGAGCTGATTAATCATGTCAAAGGGTGGTATACTTTGAAAATAGGGCAATTTTTCAAATATTCTTTACATGATTTGTTGCACAGTCAAGTAGAGACTGCAGCAAACTCAAACACACAACTTTCACGCATAGAGACACCATCACACATATGTTGACCTTTCACACTCACTGACACACCATACAAATACATTTTGAATTCACACACATCGACATTTACTGGATTGGTAAAGAAGATGTTTAATCTCACTACCGGCCCATTATGGTACCATGAGCCTTATCTGGGCTGTTGCTGCCTTGCCTAATTCCCTCTTATACCTGCAGCACTGCCATACTGCCTCGGTTGCTACCCTCATGCCGAATAAACAACTATAGACTGTTTCCTGTTCACAGCAATGCAACCACATATAAACAAATATATAATATACTGATATAATCGGTTCTGCTAATCTCTAATCATTCGGTTAATCTATGACTGTTCCACTAATCTCTGGTCGTTCGGCAAATCTCTGATCGTTCGGCTAATCTCTGACCATTTGGCTAATCTCTGACTGTCTTCTGCTATTCTCTGACCATTCTGGTAATGTCTAACCATTTTACTAATGTCTTACCTTTCTGCTAATCTTTCACTGTTTGGCTAATTTCTGACCATTTGCTAATTTCTGACCATTCTGCTAAACTCTGACCTTCTGCTAATCTCTGACCGTTCAGCTAAGCACTCACCATGCAGCAATCTCTAAACATTAAGCTAATCTCTCACCATGCAACTAATCTCTGACCGTTCCGCTAATCTCTGACCGTGTAGCTAATGTCTGACTGTTCTGCTGATCTCTGACCGTTCTGCTAATCTATGACCGTTCTGCTAATCTATGACCGTTCTGTTAATCTCTGATAGTTCTGTCAATCACATGGTCACTATATTAGCTGCACTTTAGGCTTTGTATCAAGCCAGAGCATTCTAAGGACAGTACAATATGTAATACATTTACCTTAAAGGGACCTTGTCACCCACACAGTTTTCACACAGCATACAGCAAGTTCATATAAATTTCACTTATACACAATAGAAAATATAGCAAACTATTAACAAAGCAGTAAGATGTGAACCGACATAAGGTTAGCAAATTTTACGCCAAAATAATTAAATCAGAAAACTCTCAAGGTGAACGTAACAATGTTATCTGAAACGCTAACAGTCAGTTTGCTGCAATTAACCCTTTGATGAATAGACCCATAGGTGTTGTTGGAGAGGGGGCTTTGGGGGTTTAAGCTCCTAATGTCGGGTTCTTTAATTCTTGATCCCTACAAGTGATTTTATTATTTTTACATCAAGCCACTGATTCTCAAAGCAGCCACATCATATAATAGGACGACTAGCACAGTGCTCCTCCAGGCTACCAAGGGCAGGGCGATGGTCTTCCTTGTGTCTGTCCGGGGTGCCTCCAATTTGTGTGTCTAGGCAGGATAGCATTGAATCCCTGACAGTGCAGCAAGTTCTTGCTTCTGGCTATTTTTATTATTATTGACAGCGCAGTTTGCATAGCTGACTTGGGTTATGCGGAGAAGCGGGGATATGGCGCCGTAGGACAGGTTTCATCGAGTTTTGCTTTGGACTCAAGCCCTAGGATTTCTGGAAGCTAGTAACAGGCCCTGAACTAGTACAACATACAGTATATGTAAGAGCTATTGATTTGTTTTCACTTATATCACTGTGTCAGGCGGCATTTTACAGCAGGAAGGGCGACCACTCTGTAAGAATTGTTTGAGCTTTTCGTCTCAGTGGATTGTTTAGAATTTTCTTCTGTCTCTCTCTCTCTCTCTCTCTCTCTCCGCAGACTGTATGTAGCTATAAAATGCCGAACAGGCAAGTACCGTGACTTCCACATTTCGATTTATGCTCTTTTATATATTTTTTTTGTAATTCTTTATTTTATTGAGGCATGTGATTATGGTAGTACAGAAAAAAAAGGGAGACTTGCAAGAGTTGTACATATTAGGGTCACTATAACAGATTACAGAGATCTCCTAAGATTATCAACCTCATTTTATATTATATCAACAAGCGTAGACCATAGATGGTTAACAGGTATAGTATTTGCTAGGCAATGCATATTTCCTTACAAATTAGGCTTATAGTTAAGATTACGTGCAGGTACCATATTCTGTTCACCGTTTACTTGATGCAATGCTTTAAGTACTTGCACTAATGGCATGTTTAAGTAATAGGGATAGCAGGTTCAACATTGTAGGCAGATAAGCTAGTGTAAACAGTATTGTCTTGAAAGACATAACAGGACATTTGTGTGGAACTGACAATGTTTATGATTTAAACATACAAGTATATAGCGCATATAAACAGGATCGGTAGACTATCAAGTCTTAGCTATATATCTGACATTTATTGAGTGTACTTGTTAGCAATGGCAATAAGAGAGCGTCCCAAGTCCTGTTGTGTATCCAGGCTGGTAGCTGGGCAACGGGTATCTGTGAATCCTCACCCGATGCCGCTGGTGTGCTTCAGGGGGTAATCCAGCGTGATGGTTCGCGGTAGGTACCGACCCTTCCGTTCCTCACCATGCGGTTTGCGCCAGGCTGGGGTGAGGGCTGAGGTCTTGCTGTTCCGGCGGTAGGCGTGGCTGCGAGCAGTAGACAGCTCTGAGCTTGCCGTGGCTTGCAGGCTGCGGTGTTCGGAGGTTGCTGGTGCTGTTGAGTGGTAAGTGGGTCGGGTTTGCCTTGCGGTCCCGCTCAGTTGTGTGCGAGGGTGAGTCATGGTGCTTGTGGAGTTTGCCTTCTCTTCCCGCCATCCGGCTCTCCGGCACAGTCTCCGTCTACACAGGCGGCGCCGTGTGGCAGGGCGGATCCATGCCGCCATCTCCTTCACTACTAGTTGGAATGACCGACCCCTGATGCGATATTGTGCCCATGGGTTGGTGCAGAGCCGATGGAAAAATTCCTGGACATGTTTAGGTGGCTTTGTAAGGGTGCTTTGTGTTGCGGGTCTCGTTCGGGCCGCCATCTTGTTTGGGCCCTGACAGGCTTGGTTGACCGCTGGTTTCGTCGCTTGATTAAGCCGAGTGGCGGGGGTAATCGTCCCCAGCGAGGACCGGGATATCCCCCGCCGGTCCAGAGGGGGGGGTGGCGGGGCAGTGTCCGCTTCTTGTTTGCAAGCAGGACCCGTGCTGGGAGATCGGCTGCCTCCCCCATGCTTCAGGTTCCGCACCTGTTTAGGACGCGTGGCCGGTTCGAACGCTTGCATTGCTTGACCGGCATTAATCCATTCCTCATGTTGTTCTGCCTCGTTCTCTGGCCTCCGTGTGCTGCTGGCTGTATTTGATTGTACAGAATCATTGTTTCTGTGCCCGCTGGTGTAGGAGCTCTCAGAGAGTACGTCCGGCCATCTTGGCTGTCAGGCCCCGCCCCCCCTCTTTTATATTTTAACCATTTTCTTTAGACTTTATAACCCAGCCTTTAACCATTTTCCCCAAATTGTACACTTATAGCAAGATCCTTTTTGTATTTACTGGTTTAGCCAATAATTATTTAACGCGGCACTGTCATGCTAAAACTCACCTTTGTCCTATTGTTTCCTCCTCTCTCAGAATCTGTTCTTCGTTTCTATCTTTTTGATCAAGGTTTCTTTAAAACATTAGATAAAGTAAGGACTACTGTGTCTCCTGTATTTTTCCTACGCAAATTTTACCCAAAATACTAGACATGTGCAATTTGTTTAGTTCTGAATGCCAATTCAGCCGAATTTCTTAAATTCGGATGCTTCCGAATGTCCGAAGTGGTGAATTCCGGAATGCCGAACCGAACCAAACCGAATTGCCAAAGAGCCGAAGTTCCGAAGTTGCCAATTTCAGAATGCTGAACCGAACCGAATTGCTGAAGTGCTTCGGATATTCGAAAAGTGGCAAAACAGGAGAGGGTTGGGGTTAGGGGTTGGGGTAAGGTTAGGGGCTGGGGTAGGGTTAGTGGTTGAGGTAGGGTTAGGGGTAGGGTTAAGGGTTTGGGTAGGGTTAGTGGTTGGGGTAGGGTTAGGGGTTGGGGTAGGATTAGTGTTTGGAGTAGGGTTAGTGGTTGGAGTAGGGTTAGGGGTAGGGTTAAGGGTTGGGGTAGGGTTAGGGGTTGGAAGTCCTGAAGTCCCGAAGTTCCAAAGTGTCGAAGTTCTGAAGTGCCGAAGTTCTGAAGTGCTCAAGTCCCGAATTTCAGAATGCCGAACCGAACTGAATATTTTTCCCATGCACATCCCTACAAAATACTACTGCCTCCTTTCACTATTCCCGAAGGTCCTATCATATAGACAGGCCTCTGGCGAATTCTTTCAGTCAACTTTCAGCCAACTTTACAAATACTAAGTAAAAATTACTACCCCCCTAGCTATAAAACTAAACCGGGGATCTAGTGTCCCCATCCAGTCCCTACCCACTAGCGACAGGTGGAGACATGCCCCTACTTGTGGCATAATGAGTAGGCTCAGGACAGAGATTTTATATTGGCAGGGAGCACAGTTGAAATTTGTTCATTCTTGGAAACTTCTATTTGTTCATTCGTCTTTCTGACGAATGAATAGCTGAAATTCCTGTCTAAATTTCCAACAATAGCGAATGTCCAAGTGTTATACTGGGCATATGTGGAAATTTCACTGTGCTATCTGGTGTGTGCAGATAATGTGTCCCACAGGGCCTTCATCTGCCCACACAAAAATGGCAACGCCTAGGACCATGATTCGGGCATGAAATGGGGGACCTCGGTGCATTTGTGGGTTACCAGGGGGACAATCAAATGTAGTAGAGTTGGGAGGGGGGTTAAAAAAATAAACAACAGATGCGGCCATGACAATGCCGTTTTAAGATAGGATATTTTGTTTTATACTCAGGTCTACTTTCAGTGTTATGTTTTGCTGTAAAGTCATATTCTTTTGCTTTATACATTTATTAGTGATAATATAGGAACATTAAAACAGGGCTCACTTTGTTTTGACAGACGGTATCACAGACAAAGCATGAGCAAAGAAAAGAACAGTGTTTCAATACTAGAAAAATGTCCTTAAAATAATCACATAATAAAGTCATTATTTATTAAGATATAAAACACATAAAATAATTAAGTTGTTCTCAGCAACAATGAAGCGCCATCACCGAGTAAGGAGCGATACTAGATCTATATTAATACAGCTAATACCAATGCTGCCAAATTAGTTTCCTTCAAAATGTTAATTTAACAGCATGACAGGAGGCTTCATACTTTGCATTAAACTCTCTTTACTGAAATCTAGCAGCACAGATTAATCATAAAAATAAAGCAATCAGAAACAGGCTGATAGAGGATATAAGGCCCTCACAGCTCAAGCACCTCCTCTTTCTTTGCTGCTCCTGCTGTGCACAGGTCAGAGTATTTTGTTTCTTTGTGACTAATTAAACTTATTGCCATTTTTCTTAGATTGATTCTGTTTTATTATTTCTGTTTCCCCGCCCTGTCTGCCCCTTGTTCCCTAGGTTTCTAACGTTAGTTCTGTCATCTCTCATCTCCCTGTATTTTGCTATCTTAGGCCTGGGCCGTCTGGCTCTTCTGGCCTGTTATTCACTGTTCAAGCCTTACAGCGGCCGGTGTTGCGATCATGTTGATTTTTTCATTCTGGGCTGTCTGGGTTTACGGTGTTTGTAAAGGGGTACCTCGGGTGTTGGGCAATCTGTAATTAGGAGACTCCCCACATAGCAAGACAGCCACAGGGGGGAAAGGATTTCATCTCCACTACCCTGTGCAGCTCCACAACGGGACTCCCTGGCAGTCAGCCAGCAGCACTTACTATTTGGATAGTTTGAAGCAGTAACAGCTTCAATACTCAGCGCTGCAGCAGACCTTACTCTCTTCAAATATCATCAGAAGGATGTCAGCACAAACGCATCCCCAACAGTAAGCTGTCAGCAAACTATAAGGTTGGACTGACTCCCCCCTCCCCCCCCCCCTTTATTTATTTTTTTATTTTTTTGTACTCTGATTTTTTTCTGCCATTCCACTCTCATTTTTATTTTTCCATATTTTTTTATCTTACTTTTTATGGTATATTTCTATTTTTCCTTATATTTCATTAATTGACACAGTCTTTTTTTTTTTGCTATATTACTTAGTAGTGTGCACACTCAGTATAGCAATAATTATTATTGTACAAGGCTTTTTTGTCATTGTATTTTAATAAATGTTTATATGTTTATTATCAACATGTGATGTATTTTTTGCGCTACCGTAACCATTCTTAGTGTTCACACGGACTGGGCCTACTACAGGCAATGTTTGTTTTCACTATAGGACACCATCTATTGCTTTCAAGGTATTTTGTTCTGGGACATTTCTTCTGCTATATCCTGCATGTGAAAAACTGTTGAAGATTTATGCATGCCACAAATTTGTTACTGTACCACAAAACATGTGAGGATTTATGCCAAGCTATACTGTGTCCTCTATGAAACACCTCCTGGGGTGACCCCCCCCCCCCCCATGCATTTATATTATCGGCCCTACTAAGGCCGTATATTGATAGGGGTGACCCCCCTTCCTAATACCATACCATTTAAGGTAATTTTTCTGTGCTGTGTAACAGGGATATTACTGTATCACAGCTCCACTGTACAATTGAGGTTGACCCCATACACCATTTCATATACCTAGCCACACTGTTGGGTTAGTCCCAGTTGGACTAGGAGCCTGGCACACTGAGCTTTCTCGCATGTCCTTTACCCTCTGACTAATTTGTTTCTTACGGACAGGACACTCTTACACGCTGAGCATGGGCGACTCACCTCAACCCACTCAGGCAATGATCAATGCAATGCATTAGTAAAGAAGGCACTCTCGAAGATGCTGACCCACATGCCGCTGGAGTCTGCTAGTCAAGGGGTGACAATGCCGCACGATCTAAAGGATGCCAGGGGCTCCGAGGTTTCCAGGGATCACATGCCTTGACTAAACGCCACTGGAAAGGGGCTGGCTCGACTTCCCGTATGTCTACACTTCACATAGTGTACCTATAATCTTAGTGTCCTTAATTAATTAAATTATGCTCGTGTTTGGATGCTGACATATTTTTTCAGATGTCTTTTGAGTTTTTTTGGTTTCTTTTAGGGTGATTCTTCGCCCACCGTTAAGTCCTCCTTCATCAACGTTCTCTGGTGGTTCCCCTTTCCGGATTCAGGTTTATTCGGACTCTGTTTTAAAGCTCTACTAATTTGTTTTCTACTTTTTGTATATAATTTTTTTTTTATTATCACTTTTATTAAAAAAAGAGGAGGCGCTTGAGCTGTGAGGGCCTTATATATCTTCTACCAGCTTGTTTCTGATTGGTTGTTTTGTTCTTATGATCTGTGCTGCTGGAGTTCAGTAAAGAGAGTTTAATGCAAAATATTCACCTCCAGTCGTTACTAAAATTAATATTATAGGTACACCACGCCGGTATAATCTGCAATTCCAACCCACAGTTTAATGAGAAGGACCCAGGATGGACCCAATGAGACAGTTTGGGATCACTAGGTTATACTGCGATCTTCACTCCTTTCTTCATCATAGAGTTTGTTTTGTTTGTTACTTATTTTCATTTGATGTTCGTCACTTTCAACATGATTGCATCTTTTGTGCTGTATTTTGTGTGGTATCTGAGAGTTTATGTAAATAAAATAAATGGAATAATTATTTTCTAACAAATAACAAAACTGCACTCTGCATTTGTTCTGACACCGAACGGCATCATCTTTCGATAAAGAAAAAACAAGCAAAACATCTTCCTCCATCATCAATTTAATTTATTGAAAGAAAATCAGACCTGTCCTGTGTGTGGTGGATGGGAGCTGTCAAATTCTGCAAACGTCAGAAGAAACGGCAGCTGGTTTAGCTTTAATGGTCACGTCTTCTGCATGATAAGTGAAACCTGAAACCCCAACAGTGAAACGGAAATCTGAAATGGTAATAGGGGCTCACTGCCATTAGCATGTCTAATGGAGCTTCCAATCAAGAAGTCACCTTGATGTTTAATAAGTCATAGCATTAAAATTCTGTGTCATTATTTCAGCTGTGGTTTGGAGATAAGAGAGATTGTAAACAGGCCCATCTGGAAGTCGGTCTAACTCCCATTTACATATGGTTATTATTTTGAAAGACTGACTGTCTGATTGTAGCTTCATAAATCATTTCACTTATCGTGCATTAATTTCTAAATCCCATTTATACTGGTGTTTACTCTTCTGATTACAGCGGGGTGTTTATAATCCAACTTTTATTTCTGAATACTCAGTTTCTCAAAGACCACATCTATTAAATATTATCAAGTGTGCTCCTCCGATTCAGTCAATAACTCAAAAAAACATAGCGTGAGAAATATTAACTGAAAACAGATAACTGCTTTCTGTGCTGTGAGTTCACATTCAGAAGGTCCCAGTTGAGGTTTGTATTGCTTATACCATTAGAGAGAGAACCTATAGCTTTATCTCACCAAACTAGTCCCATCCATAGAAGATCAAAAAAACAAGAATACTGGGAACGGACAATAGCTCAATTAGCCTGCCCTTCGATGGGTCCCCGCTGAGATCTCAAGCTGGTTTTGGCTCATCTTGTGCCATTACAAAAAGAATAAGGCCATTCTCATTTCAAACTGATCCCACCCAACATGGCGGATCAGATCCAAAATGCCGTTCGTCTCTCTCTGAACGAGCGATACAGCAACCCCAGATGATCGTTTCAACCTTGTTAGGCATCGTCAGTGAGGTATAGCCGATATTTCTCTAGGTATCCATGTGCGATATCTCCTGGTTTTTATTTGTTTGAACTAGATTATGATGTAATTTGCTGAATCTTTAATATACATAAAAAAAAAATGTGTCTTGTGATAATAAAGGTGATCACAAGTTATAGATGAGTTTCAATGTGTTCTTCAGAGATGGCTGGTCCTGTTTAAGACATTTTTGTAATTCTGGTCATTCAATAACATTATTGCTCAATAAATATAATACAAGTGTGCAACGACATGAGAGCTATGGATCAGAAATTCTTGTTATGTTTTTGTGTGTAGTTAAACGGTGAAAAAAACAAAAGAAAGCACATATGAGGCTTTTTCACAGTCACGGCTGCCTGCAAGGGGCACGCTAGAATAAACATTAAGGAATTGTACGAAATGTTTCCTTGTGTTGTTTGGGATGAAAGAGACGACGGCACATGAAGCGTTGCTGCCTTTCAGAAGCAGAAAGTACCGAAAGCATCCTGACAAGAGAGTTGGAATAAAGAAAGAAGATAGCAAACAAATATAATAAAGATTCAAAGTGACGCACGGCTACAGAAATAGGAAAAATAAGAACGCAGAACGGCAATTGCATGTTCGTTACAAGAAAATGTTTCAAGTGAAAATCGTGTTACTGTAGGAAGCACTAGATCCAAATTACTTGATTTAATGGCGTGTAGCTGCTGTTTGATACAGGGATTTGTGAGGACAGTATGCAGATTTGCAGATGGATTAGAGAATGAGTCGGTGTGCTCAGGGAATGTTTGTAATGTTTTTGTGACGATTTCCTGACCATCCGTTATTTGCTAAAATGGCTGTCATTGTCCTTTGTGGGTAGCAATTGTTTCCTAAATGCAAAATCTCACCATTACTGACTCTCAATTACCATCTCCCTTACTGTATAGTGGGAGCCACTTACTACTCGTAATTTTACGGCTCCCATCATTTGAGACCTGCCTCTGGTAGGAAAAAAAAACACACAAACTCAAGTTAACAGCAACAAACCCCCATACATCCTATAAAGAGAGTTAATCAGCCCTGTCTATTAACAAATAAAAAAATATAAAAAAATAAAATGAAAAAAAAAGTGGACGCCAGTATTACCAGATCAGGGATATACAAGTGACGGTAGCATTAGTAAATACGTATTCCTGATGCTAGCATGCCCTAGTCACAGTTTAGTGCCCTTAGTCAGGGTTAAAAAGGTAGTTTACTTACCATTTCTCCCTCACAGCGTTGGTCTTCTCAGTGTAGCTCTGCCTCCATGGGATCATCAAGATCCATAATCTTAGCCAATCAGATGCTTTCCCACAGGAAACAACGCACTGCGCCAAAACTTGACTCCATTAATTCTTAAATACGCTTCTAGTGGCTGTCATGATGAAAACATTGCCGATCTGCAGATGGCATCCAGACCACATCATAAGAGTGAAGCGGTCTGTGTGCCTATAGAGTCCCTTTAATTGTAGAGGTTGATCCATGTATGACCAGGAATTACAACTGCGTGAAGCTATGTCTGGAGCTTACGTGGACAGTGAATGAATAACTAAATAAATAAATACATACATGTTTTTTGAGGGATTGAGGTTGGAAACTTGTTTTTCATATGTGGCCACTAATATCTACTGATTGTTAATAACTGTTTACTTCAGATATTTAACCACAACGTTGGCGCAAGTCCTTATCAGAGTAATGTTCAATCACAAAGTATGAATTCTAATCTGCACCTCTCCGTTATTCGTTTCTCATGTATTGAAAACTTATAGAATAGGTGTACAGACATAGATATATTGTGAGTTCACTATTAAGAAATGCAGAATATAGATAAAACCACAATATAAAAAATCAGCAAAATAATAAAGGCAAAAAAGCAGTGATTGGTTTTCAGCTCGATCAGAAATATTCTTACAGAATATAAAAGGAGAGAAATAATTAAGAAAATACATAAAGTAACAACAGAATGAAAAGCATTTGGAAAGATTCAAAGAGGAAAGAGAAATGGGAAAATGAAAAGGGGATACTGTATTATGAAAAAAAAAACATTGAAAATAAACCTTACAAGTTCTGCAGAGAACATTGTACTTCTGTTAGAACAGAACATTGCACGGGGCATTCGGCTACAGTGACAAAACGTTAACTTATCCTCTAAAAAATGGATTGGAGATTCTCATTTCCAAGGTTTACACCATAAAAGTGGATTAAGTAAGAGAAAAACTAAATAAACAAACAGCTAGCTTTTCCAGAACTGATTTCCATCCTTTTTTAAACATAGTAAGATACGGCTAAAAATATCAATGTTTTTATAATGGATTCTCAGATCAGAACACCTCACTATGGTAACATGCTACAAAAAAACTATACATAAATAGCAAAATTAAAATAAAATACAAGTTAAATATAAACATATGTCTGGTGGACGGACAAAACAATATAACGTTTTCTGTAATAATTACATTTTGGATTAAGATAAATCTGCAATAAAAAAAACGATACCAGACACAATCATTGTTCAAAATGAGTAAGATAAAGGAAGAATTTAAACATTACATGTTATTATTACAATTCATACATTTTATCCTCTATTTTCAAAAGGGAAAAATATAAAACCTGGAAATCATTTTCTAAGTCAAACTTGTAAGTAAATCTGAAAAATAGCGATATATTTATAGAGTCGCTCCCAGTTGGACCTGACCCCCTGTTTCGTCAATGTGTTAGATAATGAATTAAAATATTGCAGAAAAGGACATATACAAATAAAAGCTGATATTCTTGTGTTTGCTGCATCTCACCAGGATTTGCAGCCTCCTGCGGTGAGAACTGCCCGGTTTAGGAAGTTGGAGCAATCCATGAGTGAGGGTATTGGGTTATAGGATAATGCAGTTCAGCACTTGATATCAGTTTCTTTCATCAGAAACTGTGATAGAACTGCTGCCCAATCTTGACATGCGCACAGTCGATTATTCGGCAGGTGCGCTGTTTACCCCAAACCCCCCAATAACTTACAGACACCGTATTTCTGTTGGAATAAAAAAGTCCACAGCTTTATTTATTATTATAAACAAGATAACAAATTGGGGTCATTGCCACAAAAGTAAATATACCTCCACCCCCCACCGTACATAAATTACCCCCGGCAATGACCCCGCCAATAACAATAAATAACATTATAAATAACCAATTAACACATAACATATGGCCTACCAAAGAGGCCCCATATCCATAACTTTTTAAACTGTAGGGGTGTACCGAGACCCCCCTACACCACCTGGTTCGGAGCCACCGATGAGCTCGAACCCACAAACCATTTCACACTCCAGTTTAATCCAGCCTAACCAATTTATACTCCTCCTACCTTCCAATTACCCAAGCCCTATCCCGCCGCTGTGACCAAACGGGAACTCCAAATAAATAGGGAGGGTGGGAGGGACAATTACCAGGTAAGTGTCAGTTTAGTTAAAATGTCCCTTGGACATAAAATGGCCGCTTAATATACTCCTATAGTCCAACCCCCATTTACCAATAACCACACCCCTTTAACTGGTTACTCCCCTGCCTACTCCTGGCTCTGTCAAGGCCCACTCCCCTGACTGCGCTGTTCCATGGGCTACATGACATGCGCACAGTCGATTATTCGGCAGGTGCGCTGTTTACCCCAAACCCCCCAATAACTTACAGACACCGTATTTCTGTTGGAATAAAAAAGTCCACAGCTTTATTTATTATTATAAACAAGATAACAAATTGGGGTCATTGCCACAAAAGTAAATATACCTCCACCCCCCACCGTACATAAATTACCCCCGGCAATGACCCCGCCAATAACAATAAATAACATTATAAATAACCAATTAACACATAACATATGGCCTACCAAAGAGGCCCCATATCCATAACTTTTTAAACTGTAGGGGTGTACCGAGACCCCCCTACACCACCTGGTTCGGAGCCACCGATGAGCTCGAACCCACAAACCATTTCACACTCCAGTTTAATCCAGCCTAACCAATTTATACTCCTCCTACCTTCCAATTACCCAAGCCCTATCCCGCCATAGCAAGAGACTTGACCCCTTAATGTCTCGAGCGACCCCCACCACACATAAATAGGGCTTTGGAAATACCCTCCTGGAATCCTAAGTTTAGTAGATCACACCCCACATCAGACAGGTGCACACCATCCCGCCTAAAATAACCGGGCAACCCGCCCTCCAACTCCAAGTGCCTCACTGGGACCCCCCCTAGTCTCCTAATATAGACAGACATGGCCTTATTTACTTTACCACGGCAACGTGCCACAGCCGCCGGGTCCCTGGCATGCCTCCAGTTCAACCGCGGCACCATTTCAGACCAAACTATTGTAACTCCAGGGACCAGAGCCCTCACCCTGTCCAGGTCCCTCTTCATTCTCCTGACCAACACCTTCTGGGGGACCAAACCTAAGTCATTGCCCCCACCGTGAATCAACAATATATCCGGGGCAAACCCCTTGGACAACATCCCAAAAATTTCACCACTTATACTCTGCCAGCTGAAACCCCTAAAACCAAACCACCGCAGGTCCACTGTGTCCAGAAGAAAACCCAGTTGTGTGCCTTGTCTCCGAACTGCGGCCCTCTTCTCCGCCCAGTAGACAAACGAGTGACCCACCAGCCAAGCGACCAAGCCTGAAAGGAAACAAATTCAGTTAACCGGCAGAGCACCCTTTTCCCACATCCACAACATTCCATTCACACCAACCTTTCCGGCCTTACATATGCACGGAACCTGATGGATTCCCATCTCCCAATCTGCTTTATCCGCTCCTCCCCCAGCCCAAGCCGCGCCGCCTCAGTCGCAGCCCCGATACGGAAGGAGTGCGTACCAAATTGTCCGGGCTGCAAGCCCAATCTCGTCAACCCCATGCGGAAGACTCGCAAGAACTGAAAGCGCGACAGCGCCTTCCCATCCTCATGAATCAGGAAGCAACCACCAACCTGCGGGCGAACCCGTAAAAACACGTCCCCACACGCAACCGGGCACACCGGGGACCCTGGAAGTGAGGACAGGACAACATCCTTACCTTTTCCGAAGACGTCCGTCTTCGAGCGCCGGAGCCAAATCACAACCTTGTCCTGTTCTATAGCCACATCCTCATACCGGAGGCCCGATGCCCCCGACCTATTGGCGCTCACCAATTCGCCAATACGAAAAGCCCCAAAGAAAGCCCACACGAAAGCCACAGAGAACAAAGTTACTTCAAATGCCGAACTACACAATTCGTTCAACAACCCCACCAACCCTTGAAGGGTGGCAAAGGACACAGGCCTCCTCGTATCCACAGACCTCCTGCCCTTCTTGAAACCCTTCAAAGTTTGCTTTACCAAGAAATGTTTGGTCAGGTCTTCCCACCCGTTAAACTTGAACAGGAAGGCTAACGCAGACATGTAGCGTTCCACCCTAGAAGGGGATGACCCACCTGCCACCAACCTGCAAAGAAGCCACAACAGCGTGTCCAACCTACCCGCTGCAGAATCGCCTGCTCCCGCCTGGGACAACATTTCCTCCCATTCACACCAAACCTTAGTATAAGCGGTCCAAGTCCCCGGCGCCAGTGAGCTCCTTATGTATCGCCCAAGCACAACGTCCCGAGCCGCCACATCTCCTCCGGGCATGCTTGCCCTGTCGCTTGTGCGTCCGGCGCTGCTTCCCGGAACCGCACCCACTGTGAACGAGACAGAGCGTCAGCGACCACATTCAGCAGGCCCGGCACGTGCCGCGCCCGGAAGACAATGTTCCAAGACATACACAATAGCACTAGCTGCCGTAACAACCTAACCACTGGCAGGGACGAAGCCGATAGACTGTTAATTACCTGCACCACTGCCATATTATCAGAGTGAAAGATAACTTTCTTGTCCCTGAGCTCCTCGCCCCATAGTGACACCGCTACTACAACTGGAAAAAGCTCCAAAAAGGCGAGGTTCCGAATCAAGGGTCTCTCGGACCAAGCCTCAGGCCAAACCTCGGCACACCACTTGCCCCCAAGGTAAGCCCCAAAGCCAACGCTCCCCGAGGCGTCCGTAAACAGCCCGGCTTCGCCAGATGCCTTCATCACATCCCTGAAAAACACCCGTCCGTTAAACTCAGTGAGGAAGCGGTCCCATATGTCCAAGTCCTCTCTCATACCTACCGACACCCTGATGTAATGACTCGGCAGACGGACCCCACAGGTAGCCCTAGCCAGCAATCTACAAAAAACTCTTCCCATAGGGATCACCTTACAAGCGAAATTAAGGCTGCCGAGCAAGGACTGCAGTCCCCGCAGCGTAACTTTCCTAGCGCCCTTTATCGCGTGCACCTGCTGGCGGAGCGCCCTCAACTTCTCTTCCGGCAGCCTACATTCCCCCACGACCGAGTCGATTTCCAGCCCTAAAAAACTCAGACACTCGGTCGGGCCCACTGTCTTGTCCTCGGCCAGAGGAATCCCAAACTGTTGGGCTAACCTCTGGAACACCCGCAGTATTTGGGCACATCTGTCGGACCCAGCCGGGCCCACACACAGAAAGTCGTCCAAGTAATGGACCACCGTACCCCCGCCCGATTCCCTGCGCACTACCCACTCCAGGAACGTGCTAAACTTTTCAAAATACGCACACGAGATGGAGCAACCCATGGGTAGGCACAGGTCCACGAAAAACTTACCCTCAAAAAGGCACCCTAACAAATGGTGACAGTCTGGGTGGATAGGAAGGAGCCGGAATGCTGCCTCCACATCCACCTTCGCCATCAAAGCCCCTCGCCCTGCTCTCCGAACCAACTCAACAGCATGGTCGAATGATGCATACGATACGGAGCACAGGGCCTCATCGATATCATCATTTACCGACGCCCCTTTCGGGAACGATAAATGATGAATCAACCTAAACTTACCCGCCTCCTTCTTGGGGACTACCCCCAGCGGGGATACCCTCAAGTCAGGCAGCGGCGGAGCCTCGAACGGCCCAGCCATCCTACCCAGTTGCACCTCCTTCAGCAACTTGTCCCTCACAACTCCCGGGTGTTCACCCACCGACTTGAGATTACTGCATAACCTCCCCACATCCCTACTCTGAAACGGTATTGAAAAACCCTTCGTAAAGCCGTGCCATAAGAATTCAGCGTCCTGACGGTTACCGTACTGTTTTAGCCACGGCAGCATCTCGCCTACTTTCACCGGGGTTGCCCCCCGCGGCAGCGGAGGGGGCCGACGCTCCAACGGCTCCCGCTCCTGGTGCAGACTTACCTCGCTTAAAACACCGGCTGGCTCCGTGTGCACCCCCACAACCTGAGCACTCGTGCTTAAACCGGCACGACGCACCCCACTTACATTGGCCCTCGTTAAAGAGCCAACAGAAGCCTTTCTTTTGCCCGGCCGATGCAGGTCCCCCAGGGGCCGCACCGGCCGTCCCTTGAAAGGGCGCAGCCTTTTGCGCCATCATGAGCCGCATCCAGAGGGGAAGGTCCATTTGATCCCACCGCATGCTGGGATTCGCCGCTAACCTCTGGCGAAACTGCTCGTCGTACCGCCACCAGGCGACCCCGCCATAGGTCCGGTACGCTTCCCCAATCCCATCTAGGTAGCAAAACAATTGGGAGCATTTATCCGGCGACTTTTCCCCTATCACGCTGGCCAGGATACAGAAGGCCCGCAGCCAGTTCCCAAACGTTTTAGGAATCTTCCGATACCTACGCTTTTTCTCCTCCTCCTCTTTCTTTGCGTCCTTCTTGTCCTCCTCCTTCATGTCTAAGAACTCCTCCAGCGGGAGCAAGGAAAAAACCTCCACAAACTCACCCTTCCAAATTTTTTCCTTGATGTCCATTTTCAGATGACAACCTAATGGGCCCGAAAAAGACACGTGCACGTTTTGCCGCGCAGCGTCGGTAATTTCGCCCCCAATACCTACCTTGTCCCCCGACTCCTCACTAGTTTCGGACCCCGATAACCCCACTTCGCTATCCAGCGTTGGGCCCACGGCCCTACCTTGTAACCCCTGGCCTTTCTCACACGTCCACACTCTCCCAAACTGAGGTGAAGCCATTTCCCCACCCGCCCATGAATCTAAGAAAGATTTTAAGCAATTCAATAGTGTTCCTGCGTGTGGTGTAACAGTTGACTCACCGCCTGAGCCCGAAGCCGCAGAAGGCTGTGGGTTCGTTTCCCTTCCGTCCGCCATGCTTGGCTCCGGAGCATCCAATTGGCGCCGACTCCCGTCCGCCTGGCCCTGCCTCAGGACCGCGGGTGTAGTGCTGCGAGACCTGCAAGGAGAACGACACCTGGGTAGTGTGTCCACATGATCACATACCCGCCCAACATCCTTCTGTTCATGCCTATAGTTCCGCCCCATATCCCGACTCCCTGCCTGGCCCTCCCGGCCGTAAGCACTGCGCCGCTGACCTGGCGAGCTCCTGCCTGAGGACCCAGACGCACTGCGCCGCTGCCTCCACCTCCGGTCCCTTGAGGCCGATCTCCTTCTGCTAAACCTGCTTGCAGACCTGCTCCTCTCTCTACCCCTCCACCCGTCAGCCTGCCTCCTGTCATGCCTGGCACTGACGCCGTGCTGCTCCCTGCTGCGATGCGGCCTAGGGCTCCGCGAGAGACCCCTCGGTCCCCGGGAGCCGCCCCTGCGGCCCTCCCGCTCTCTCCCAGCCCGTCCTGTCTCCATGCCCTGAGCTGAGTCCTGGGAGCTATCCCGACCTGCTGAACCTGGCCCCTTTTGGGCCGCCTTGCGAACTGGGGATTCCGCCTGTCTATCCTGGCGTTTTCTGTCTGCTAAAGCCGCGGGCCCTGCTGGCCCCAATGTACCTGGCTGAGCGGACCCGCCGTCTGCGTCCCTTGTGCTGAACCTGGCCCCACTAGAGGCCGCCCCCGATGCGTCCCGTTGCCCAGGGGCTCCCCCTGCCATCAGGGGGACCGCCTGATCACTAGAGGCCTCCGCTCTGCCCCCCGCCCGCTGCCCAGCCCCAGCGCCATTCCCCGACTCACCGGGCCGCAACCGCTCACTGCTTCCACCATCCGATCTGCTCTGGGTCCTGGCTCCAGCCGCAACCGTCCCGCCTGCCGCCTCCCGGCGGGGCGCACACCGCGTGGTAGGCCTCGGCCTAGCTGCTGCCCGCGCCCGGCCAGCACCGCGTCGGACCGACGATGCCGGCCGCGGTACATCCACTCCGCTGGGGCCCGCTACCTCATCCAGGGCCCCAACAGACTCCGCTGACGGGCTCCTCCGTCTGCCGACTTCAGGCTCCATGCCCGGGCTCAGCCGCTGGGGCGGTCTCGCCCTCCTCATGGAACGCCGTGCAGCCGCCGCAGGGGTTGTAGGGGGGGGACCCTGAGCCCCCAGTTGTTCGTGAAGCCAGGCCAGTCCTCTATCCCGCACAGCAGCTCTCACTCCCTCCAGGATTTCTTCCATTGATGCCATGATCTGCAAGACAAAAGAAAAAACCAACACAGACCTGCCAAAAACAATTACCAGGTTAGTGTCAGTTTAGTTAAAATGTCCCTTGGACATAAAATGGCCGCTTAATATACTCCTATAGTCCAACCCCCATTTACCAATAACCACACCCCTTTAACTGGTTACTCCCCTGCCTACTCCTGGCTCTGTCAAGGCCCACTCCCCTGACTGCGCTGTTCCATGGGCTACAAATAGCCCATTCGTGGTTTCATGAAATGAACGGAAGCTTGATCTGAAACTTTATAGACTATAGATGTAGCCGTGCTACTGGCAAATCCATGGGTGGGCACCTGGGCTCACAGGGGGACTCCCCAGACTGAACCAGCATAAGTCTGCCTGGAGATGGGGTGTTGTGGCATGTTAATAGTCCTGAACTGAATAGGGCAGTGGCAGACCGTTATGAATTGTCCTGCCGTGTGGGAGTGCAGACAGGGGGTGCTCCTCCCAATAAATCTAGCGTATCCCTTCTTCACATTATGTCCAAAAATAATTTGACTAAAGGAATATATTATCCGTTTAATGGAGTACAGCATTTTAAGTGTGACTGAAGGACCTGGTATTGGTTGATAGAACTCGAATGAGAGTTTGTATTGTATGTTGATAGTCCTGTCGTCACTTTACGTGGGCCAGTAACAATTACTCCTTTTCCCATTCTCACGGAAACAATAGTAAACAAGTCATTTGTAGTCACTAATATCTACCAGTTGTTGTTTATAATAATGGCTTACGGCAGATAAGAATTGTCACGAGCCTATGGTGGCCTAGGATCCATTTCTGGTAGCAATTATTTGGGACTCACTTTATTTAGATATCTACCTATAGTTAACATTACATGAAGGGAAACTGTAGGCCTGATTTCTAGTGTCTGAGAGCACCGGCGAGTTTTAAAGACAAAAGTTTAAACATACTATAAGTATACAAAGGGCAACAAGAGTATTCCGTGGCCCGGAGAGAGCACCGGCTGGCAGATATTGTGAGTTACTGGTTGGGAAGTGAGACTGTTATAGCTCTCCCTTTGCACAGAGGAAGATGGGAAATAAATGAAATACAATTCCAGGATGAGAGCGCTAGCTATGAGACAATCTACTCACCTACCTAGAATTCCAGAACGTACAGTAGGACCAGGGCCCGTGGTGTTACTCCATTAGCGGGGGAAGAAAGGTTCATCCTTTCAGGTGATTCACAGCAAGTAAGGTTTACGAGCCAAGAGTGAGGGTGGAACGAACCTGGCTACGGCATAGTCCGTGCTTATTACAAGGTGATGGGGTGGATGTGAGGTGACAGAGAATTGTATTTCTATATAGATATAGGAGATAATTACTAGAATTGTACACAATGAACACAGTTTTGGGGGAGTCGGGTTTCATCTATGGGGCATTTTGAGTTGGGTGAATTTCATCCATGAGATAATTTTTGGTAAAACAATTCAGACAGAACATGATATAAATATTATGAAATATTTTACACATAAATACACAGATAGGAGCATTTTCCTGTAATTTGTTTAACATATAAGCGAGAAGAAGTTACCGATAGCGGAAAAATTAGGAGGAGCAGAAAAACATTTTTTATTTATTTATTTATTTACAACTATACTATCTAAATATATACTGTTTTACTACTCCTCATTTATTTCCTCTCACCAAATCACAAATTTAAAATCGCGAATTGGCTCATTTTTCCCCATTTTCTATGTTTCAAGATTGAGTGATTGGATGTTACAACATTCAGACAAATGGCTGATTGACAAAAACTTTAGACTAATGGAGCTTTGTTTGCAACCAAATGCACAAGTCTAATAATTACCCAGATAGACAGTGTGACGAAACCAACCTCGCCACTGGGCCCTGGAGAAGCTTGTTTGCCCGCCTCCTACCTGCTGACTATGGCCCCTGGATTATTTGGGGCATATTGTATTTTATTGTGCGACTGCTGGCCCTTTAAGTACAGTGAATGGTATTTTGTTGTACAGCTGCTGGCCCTTTAAGAACCGTCTGGGGACATATTGTGACTTTGCTGAACAATGTCCCTTTAAGACTATGTCCCCAGACCTGTGAAATAACTTGTTCCTGGCTTTCCCCCCACTTGGTTCAGTAAATAGGGCTTACTGAACCAAGTACCACACAGGCGGACCACCCAGAAGCTAAAGTGTGCAGGCAATTTACCTCCCAGGCTGTGAGGTTACTGCCGGTTAATTGCACGTGGCGGCGGCCATTTTTGTTCAGTCAAACGCGGTCAGCGGTGTATGCTAAAGATTCTGTGGAACTGAAATCGGCTACACATTTTGCCGAACACCGCTGACCCTTACCTTCTCCCATACGGAACTTGCAGCTCCAGAGACTAAGTCCCGTTCGAAATGGGATTTAGTCGTTTTTTCGGCATGAAATTGACCGACCGCACAGCCCAAATCTATGGAACTGTTTTGGGCAGGAAATTGTGCTTGCGGTCGGTCATAAAGGACTTCCAGCTAACTTTTGATCCACTGGGGGGATTTGGCTGATTTTTGGAAGGGTTTATGTTTGATGTATGCTGAGTCTGAATATGCAACTTTTATTGAAATTGGATGTATGGTTTTAAAGTTACAGTGTGTGTGTAAAAACTGTATTTTTATTGTATGTAATAATTGGTTTAACTGTTTATCTGAGGGGAGGAAATGTGTGGGTTGCACCAGATGTGTGATTGGTGATTTTATACCTCCCCCTGGGAGTGTCCTATTTGCATGTAACCTCAATAAAAGCCAGGCTGGATGAGCCAGTCCAGAGTTCCTGTTTTACCCTCAAAGTGATGTGTCGTCTCGTTATTGGGGGGAAGGATTCGTTGGATGCTGTTCCAGTTTGACTGCTAGGAGTGTAAACCTATTGTATGGTTTTTCCTATTCGGCTGTATACAGCATTCATATGCTAGAGAGGATTTCTATGCTTCTCAGAGTCGGTGGTTGTGGTGTCTGCTGCAGTGCTGGAAGTCCTCAGGAGCGCTAGGAGCATCCATTAACGGAGGTACTAAGTCGGGGTGCCAGTTGATCCGTTACAGACAGATAATTAATAGACAGAGAGATAGTTACACAGACAGACAGATAATTCCATGGATAAAGACTGCAGATATTTAATAGGAACTTTATCAAATGAATCTGAAACTCATCATATTTAATTAAGATAGGATTTAGAATATTAAATAGAAGTAACGTTACTGTATATTTTTATATATCCAATGCTTCCATTTATTTTGAAATGTAAGTCAATTATTTAAATATGAAACCATTTTTTTTCTCTCTCAGTGTGAATAATAAACGTATCAAGGATTCTTTGTATTCCACGGAATACTATTTATAGAAATGTTAATATTCAAGCTGAAACTTTTATCTCGCCATGAGCTGGACTTCCTGCCATGTTCCTCGTTAGAAGAAAATTTTACTTGAATAAAAGCCTTTGTTTGGGGAAAAGTACAGAAACTTTAAAGAAAAAAAAGACAATATTTCACCACTATTAATTTATTACATTCTCCTATTTGCAATAAATTGCAAGTTCTTTAAATAAAACCAGAGTGGGATGGAAAATAAATGTATATTCTATCTGTAAACAGAGAACTCGAATTAGATAATAAAATATACAGAAAGTAAGACTAGGATAATCGTGTTTATTTAATAGGAGGAATATCACACTCTGCACCCCCCATTCTCCCCCATAGCCAGTATTAGCCCATTCTCACCCCAAGGTTAGTAGTAGCCGTTCTCCCCCATTCCTTCCAATAGCCAGTATTAGCCCATTCTCCCCTAAAGGCTAGTAGTAGCCCATTTCCCCCCATTCCTCCCCATAGACAGTATTAGCCCATTCTCCCCCAAAGGCTAGTAGTAGCCCATTTTCCCCCATTCCTCCCCCATAGCCAGTATTAGCCCATTCTCCCCTAAAGGCTAGTAGTAGCCCATTTCCCCCCATTCCTCCCCATAGACAGTATTAGCCCATTCTCCCCCAAAGGCTAGTAGTAGCCCATCTCCCCCCATTCTCCCCCATAGCCAGTATTAGCCCATTCTCACCCCAAGGTTAGTAGTAGCCGTTCTCCCCCATTCCTTCCAATAGCCAGTATTAGCCCATTCTCCCCTAAAGGCTAGTAGTAGCCCATTTCCCCCCATTCCTTCCAATAGCCAGTATTAGCCCATTCTCCCCCAAAGGCTAGTAGTAGCCCATTTTCCCCCATTCCTCCCCATAGCCAGAATTAGCCCATTCTCCCCTAAAGGCTAGTAGTAGCCGTTCTCCCCCATTCCTTCCAATAGCCAGTATTAGCCCATTCTCCCCTAAAGGCTAGTAGTAGCCCATCTCCCCCCATTCTCCCCCATAGCCAGTATTAGCCCATTCTCCCCCAAAGGCTAGTAGTAGCCCATTTCCCCCCATTCCTCCCCATAGCCAGTATTAGCCCATTCTCCCCTAAAGGCTAGTAGTAGCCCATTTCCCCCCATTCCTCCCCCATAGCCAGTATTAGCCCATTCTCACCCCAAGGTTAGTAGTAGCCGTTCTCCCCCATTCCTTCCAATAGACAGTATTAGCCCATTCTCCCCTAAAGGCTAGTAGTAGCCCATTTCCCCCCATTCCTCCCCCATAGCCAGTATTAGCCCATTTCCCTCCAGTTTATAGTTGAAATGAACATTTTGGGGTATACAAAGTGTGAGATAAAAATGCCACCCATATCCCAAACATGCTGATAATAGTGTCAGGAAGCAGTACAGCCGGTGTTCCTGTCTCATTCTGTGTCATGGCACACGTGCTCTGTGAACCCTGTGGGAGCTGATTTTGGACTCCAACAGGAGAACTACCCGTAGCTGTATTTAATGATGAGGGACTGAGGGGAGGAGTCAACAGAACATAAAGAAAGGGAAACAGGAAACAGTGTAAATTAGGACATTAGGAATGAGAACAAGAAAGAAGACAGAGAACGGGACATGGAACAATGGTAAATACAGAGAGAGATATCATGGGGGAGAAAATTGGGCTGGACAAAATGGCTAACTGGAACAGAGGGGAGAGTGCTGGAAAATGGCTAATTGCTTTCCCAAGAATGAAGAGGACTAAGGTTGACTTGGGAGGTCGAGGGGATCTGGGACATGTTTGACTGAGGTGGGATATGGTTGATTGGTGGGGGGAGTTTAAGGAACAGAGGTTGAAAAATCCAGTACGATGAGGGATAACTGAATAGGAACCAAGAGCAAAGAAGTAAATGTAGGAAAGATATCTAAGTTGGAGAAACAACAGGATAATATTAAAGGAATCGAGAAATAATAGTGAGACCATACTGCATTATGGAGAAAGCAGCACCGGAGGAGGGGTAGAACACATCAATCATTTAAATATTTATTTTGGGTGGGGTTTTTTGACCCAATGAATGAATCAGAGCACGAGACTTTAGGCGGCTGCCTGGGAACCATGAGTTATACGTCCGCTGCCCCATTTACTGTCCCTGTGTGAAACCGGTCACCGGCCTTGGGTCTTGTGAGATTTATGTAAACTGACACGTGTATTGATATTATTTAAGGTTACACTATAAGGTACATAGTGTGTTCACGCTGTCCCTTTCATTGTTTCCGTTCCCATGGGCGGTCATTTTGCTGTGCGCAGTAATCTGGCTATAGGCTGACTGACTGAGGAAAATAACGGATTAGTACAATCATTAGCCATACAAAATGTCTGCTGCTGAGTTACATTATAATAGCAGTATAGTCTGTGATTCCCCTAATTCTTTGTGTTTTGCAAAGCTTCCAGCTGTCCAGAGACTGTCAGACTTATTTACTTAACTCAAATTTTTTACAAATTAAATACGAATGGCAAAACTGGGACAAAAATTTGTTGATTTGAAAAAAACTTCCAACTAAGCCATAGTCATATATTGTTTGTTTGTTTTTTAAACAATTTTGACCTTAGTTTTGCAATATGATTGAATTTGTTAAAATTTGGAGTTAAGTGAATAAGCTGTTAAACTGTAATTGTTGAGCGAAAGAATGAATGCAGAAAGACGTGTATTTAAACAGCCATTTAATTTACGTTATTTCACTCTCTGTATAGTGAGTAAAATGGAAATAAAATATCAGAGCCTGGACGAGCTGCACCTGAATGAACACGGCGTAGCACATCATAATTCTCGGTTCACTTTGCTTTCCCCAAATAACCTTGTGTAATCACTGTAATCCTGATATTTGAGTGTGATTTATGTGTATTTGTTATATATACACTTATTGTGTTGTGCTGGCTAGATCACACACACAGTATAATATTCTTATTCCAGATATTACGCTACCTTTATCAGGACGAGACGCTGTATATTTGTAAAACCTGTAACTGAATCGGCTGAATGGAATTTTTCTCCTTTGTGAAATATCATTATTGAAAGATTCAGCCGTGTGAAGGCTGGATGAAATTGAGATAAAATCAAGATGAAAGAGTATTTAATGCCGGCAGTGACTATCAGCAGTCCGCATGAGCACGTTTATTGAACTGCGCCAAGGGGGGCCAGAGAATTCGAAGAAGGAAAAAGGTCCGACAACACGAAAAGGGGTGATCAGTCTTTTTACTTCTGAAAAGACGCAACGCTATAACAATTTATTAGAACAACATTGCATTGTCACAGAAGCTGATAAGAAATGTACTGGAAATATATTGTATCAATACTGCGGATTCGAGAATGATTATTGAATGTTGTCAAGGCTTTGTAAGCAGAGAAAGGAAAAAAAAAACGTAAGATGTTAGATAAAGGAAGAACTGGGTTTTAATCTAAAGGTAATGAGTCCAAGCCTTGAAGGGCTTCCAAGTCAGAATAGCAGAAGAACAGACAGAAAGACATACGGGTGATTTAAATGGACAGAAAAGGTTACTCAGAGGGTACAGACCCATTCTTAGAGCAGCCAATCACGACGTTATCACTGATCACTAATTTCGCATCTTAGACATGTTCCTCTCTCTCACAGACTCACTCACTTAGTATACACTTGAAGACATTGCCCTGTTTATATAAGGAATACAAAATGATCAATAATACAAAGTAAAGACAATTAACCTGTCTTTGGCTGTCTCTCATTTGCTGCAAATCCCTGAGATGTGCAGTTTCTGCAGGGATGTCTGTAGAGATGAAGAAATGACAAACTGCAAACAATCTGGAACATGTGTGTAGGTAGCGGTTATCGTGTGGTGCGACACATTACATCCCCCCATTCAAACCCTTAACCCAATCAAAACTAGGAAACATATATGTGTGGTATAAAAAGGCCACAGCTTTTATTTATAATTTATCAAACATATTTATAAAACCAACCATAAATAAAACAAGGTATAAGCATTATTTAACTTGAACTAGTCCTTGCCAACCGTACCACCAACCCTCTAGGGTACACGCCCCCCTCGTCCAGGATACCTGGCCTTCACCTTGGCCTTCCAATACCACATGCCAACCCCTGGCCACCATTCCTGGCACAGAGGGCACGTGCAAATACCCAAACCTTTCCCGAGGTTAGGGGAGGGGGCCCGACCCAGCATCCTTCTTTTCCTGTACTCCTCTTCCCAATTGGTTCGGCAAGGACCATACCCGCCACTAGCCCCGCTGCATTTACGCCTAAATCAGCGGGCGCGACCCCCAAGCAACGCCATGGCCTGCTCCAACGCATCCTGCAGCTCTAGGTTAAACAAGTCCAAACCGACGTCAGTGAGATGGACCCCATCCGGGCAAAAAAAGATTGCTGCCTCCCGCTCAAAAATACGGTGTCGCACTGCCAAGCCCCCGACACCTAGCACAAACTTGGAAACCCGCTTATTAATCTTTACTCGACAGCGCTCCATAGCTCCCTGATCGCGTGCGCACTTCCAATAGTTCCTGGAAACTATTCCTGACCATATTAGGCAAATTTTCGGAAAAAGTACTCGCAAGCGCGCCAAGTCTCGCCTGATCAGCTCCCCTAAGCCCCACGCAGGCAGCGAACCTAAATCGTTCCCTCCCAGATGCACCACCAAAACATCCGGGATTCCTAATAAAGTGGATAACTGCACGACCTCAGGCAACAGCTGACCCCATTTCATGCCCCGGAACCCGAACCACCGGACCTCCGCCAGTTCCCGAGGTATTCCAAGCCTTGTCCCACCCGGGCGAACCCCAGCCCGCAGGTGGGCCCAGTAGATGTAGGAATGACCGATTATCCAGATCCGTCGGCCGGGCCCTGTGGAGAAAACACAAGGGGGATACCGATCAGACGTGTGGGCCGAACATAGGACCGAAACCTCCCCGATTCCCATCTACCAATCCTTTGAATGGCCTGGTCCGAGAAACCTAAACGAGAGGCTTCCGTAGCGGCCCCAATCCGAAAAGAGTGACCCCCAAAGTCTGTGCTCGAAATACCCAGTTGTTCGAGTGCCAAACGGAAAACCCGGAGAAATTGGAAGCGAGAAAGAAAAGAGCCATCCCCATGAATTAACAATGGGCCTACAACATCCGGGCGACACAGAAGGTAAGATTGAAAAGCTGCGACGGGACAGACAGCCGAGCCGGGAATGGCGCGAAGGGAAACCCATGCCCCCCTACCAAAAATGTCGGTTTTCGACTTTCGCACCAAAAAACGCACCGTATCATCCACGACAGACACATCATGGAACAACAAGCCGCCTGGAATCCGCTTGCTAGGGCTCACAAGCTCCCCAATCCGCAGAGCACCAAAGAAGGCGAAAGAGAAAGCCACCCGAAACAAACGCGCTTCGAAATTGGACAAACAGACCCTGGATAAGACCGACGCGATACCAAGTAGCAGTGCGCCAAAAACCGGTCTCCTGGAATCCCGAGGCTGCGGACCTCTACGCCAGCCACGCATTGCAAGCCGGACCATGAAGTCTTTGTTCACATCCGGCACGCGAGTCAGGTTGAACCAGAAGCTCAGACCTGACAGCTTCCCCGCTACCGTGGCTGGGGAACAACCACTAGCCTCCCAAAACCAGAGCAACCGTAAAACCCCCTGAACCCTCTCCGCAGATGAAGAAAACCCACCTTGGTCCTGCTCCAGAGCGACCCAGTCACTCCATGCCTTACCGTACCGGGCCCAAGTAGCATCCGACACTGAAGACCGAATCCATTCCCTTATTCGCTCAGGCCAAGGGACCATAGCTCTCTGGGACAGGGAAGGCCCTTCGTATCTGCTTCGGGCGCGATCAGACGAAACACCTGCCATTGGAAACGAGAAAGGGCGTCAGCCGTGGTATTCTCTACACCGGGAATATGCACAGCGCGACATGTAACGTTCAAAGACAGGCAACGCAGTACCAAGCTCCGCAGGAGCCTGACCACCGGAGGAGAGGAGGCTGTCAACCGATTAATGGCCTGGACAACGCCCAAATTGTCACAGTGGAACACGACACGCCTGTCCTTGATCTCCGGCCCCCAAAGATGGAGAGCCACCACAATGGGAAAAAGCTCCAAGAACGCCATGTTCTTGGTCAGGCCCGAGTCGAACCACGCTCTTGGCCAAGGTTCTGCGCACCATTGTTTTCCCATGATAGCCCCAAAACCCGACGAACCCGCGGCATCCGTAAACAGGTGCAGCACTGAGTTCGCTACCTCGGGCTGCTGCCAGTAAGACCTACCATTGTACTCTTCCAGAAAAACCGCCCAAACCGCTAAATCCTCCCTGAGCGGTTTGGTCAAGCGGACGAAGTGGAACGGCTTCAGTATCCCAGACGTGGCAGCCGCCAGGCGTCGGTTAAATACTCTACCCATGGGCATAATCCGACAGGCAAAGTTTAATTTGCCCAACAAGGATTGAAGTCGTTGCAGCGTGATCTTCCGCAAGGAGCTCGCCTCCTGGACCACCCCACGTAGATCAGCCAACTTGTCCAACGGAAGCCGACATTCCCCGACGACCGAATCAATCTCGATCCCGAGAAAGCACAAGCACGTGGAAGGGCCAATCGTTTTGTCAGGTGCCAGCGGCACGCTGAACTTACAGGCCACATCCGACACTGCTTGTAAGATCCGGGAGCATATCGGGGAATGCGCGGGGCCCACACACAGAAAGTCATCTAAGTAGTGAAGCAGGGAATCGTAACCGGACTCCATTCTCACTACCCATTCCAGAAAAGAGCTGAAGCATTCAAAATAAAAACAGGATATTGCACAACCCATCGGGAGACACATATCCACGTAATAATGACTTTCAAATGCACAACCCAAGAGATGATGGCACTCTGGGTGAACTGGTAGGAGGCGAAAAGCAGACTCGATATCAGTTTTTGCCATGAGTGCTCCGGGGCCAGCGGCCCTTACTATGCCCACAGCAGCGTCAAAGGACGCATAGGAAACGCGGCATAATTCAGCTGCAATGTCATCGTTTACCGAGCACCCATGAGGGTGCGACAGGTGATGAATCAGCCGGAACTTACCCGGTTCCCGTTTGGGCACCACGCCCAACGGTGAAACCCTTAGATCGGGGAGTGGCGATTCCCGAAATGGGCCCGCCATGCGGCCCAGCGCTACTTCCTTCGCCAGTTTTTCCCTGACCACCCCTGGATATTCAGAAACAGATCTCAGGTTTCTGCAAAAACCGGAGACCAGCCGAGGCCGGTGAGGGATCCAAAACCCCTGCCCAAATCCCTCCAGTAATAAGGCAGCCACCTTCTTATTCTTATAACGATTTAGCCATGGGCGCATCGCGTCGACGTCCACCGGCGTCGTCGCCCTTAGCGCCCACGGAGTCCCCTTTGTCGCCAGTTTTGGCTCGTTTGAAGCATTTTGAAGCGGGGTGGGACCCACCGCACCCCGAACATTCATGCTTGAAGCGACAACTAGACCCGAATTTGCATTGGCCATCGTTATATTGCCAACAGCAGCCTGTTTTACGTTGACCGGCCGACGCTGCGGTTGAAGAACCCGCGCCGGCCCCCCCAAGAAAGGACGACAGGCCCCCTTGATGTGAGGCTGGGCGGGTCATGATAGCTAACCACAAGCCAATGTCCATTTGATCCCAGCCCATGGAAGGCCGAACCGCTAAACGTTGGCGGAACTGCTCATCATACCGCCACCACCCTAACCCGCCGTACACCCGACAAGCGGTCCATATCACGTCCTGGTAGCAGAATAGGGAAGAACATTTGGCGGGAGTCTTCTCACCTATCACGCTGGCTAAGATCGAAAAAGCTCGGATCCAGTTTCCGAAAGTTTTCGGAATCTTCCGGTACCGAAACTTTTCTTTGTCCTTTTCGGACTCTTTAGCGTCAGCGTCAACCCGGGGAAGATCTTCCATAGGGAGGAGAGAAAAGATTTCAACAAATTCCCCCTTGTCTATTTTTGCGCGCAATTCCGGCGTTAGATGGAGGCCCAGAGGACCTGACCAGCACATGTACGCCGCACCGTGCGCGGCCGGAGCAACCCCCAAACCCGAGAGAGCAGCGGCGTCCCCGGCCGTGCCCCCTGCAGTTTCCGGCGTCACCGTCAGTAACGCCGAGGTTGAGGGGCTGGGGGCCTGTGTCATATTGGCGGGCATTGACGCCGCGACTGCTAAAGGATCAGACCCTGCGGAACCTGCCCAACCCGCCCGAAGTTGGTTATCTAAAGCCACCGGGGGGGAAGCCCCGGGGCGATGTCCCCGCTCAAGGGTTAGCAAAACCTGCTTCATAGCCTGGAGTACAGAACCCCATTCTTGCACTTCCCCTGCGCCAGCGCCCCCCAAACCCGACCCGTTATACCGGAGTACTCACCTGCAGGAGCTGAATTGGCAGGTAGCAGCGGGACTTAAACATGCCCACCAGGCTGCAACGGCCCCAAGGGAACTGCGACCGCAGGAAGCACTGCACCAGTCACAGCATCAGGGAACCGACTTGTCAGCCGACCAGGGGTGACCTGCGAAGACAGGACAGGTGAAAAAGAACCCTGCCCACCCAACCCAGGTAATTGGGGACCCGCAGAGGTGGTAAAAACTGTGTGTGAAACTGGCATGGCAGAAAGAGCCCAAGAGGGGGCAGCATGGGCCGTAGTTAACGGTGGGGCAGATGCAGAGGGCATCAGACCCATAGGGAGGGGGCCAAGGGGGGTAGGATGGGCAGGAGATAGTGTTGGGAGAGCTTGATGGGCGGCTGAGGATGATGAGAATGCAGGATGGACGGATGAGGTTGATGGAAGTGCATGCTGTCCGGATGAGGTTGATGGGAGTGCATGCTGGCCGGATGAGGCTGATGGGAGTGCCTGCTGAACGGATGAGGCTGATGGGAGTGTGGTAGTGGCCGGGCCAGGGGAGACAGAGCGGGGAGGATGAGAAGGGGGGGGGGGCTGTGCCCACGAGTAGCCGGACCTGGCTCTATACCCCGACCCCCCGAACCCCCCAACCCCCTACTGGTTGCCCTGCCACCTCGCGGCCTACTCACCACTCCAGAAGAAGAGCCGGCCGCCGACCTCCCTTGCTCGCGCTCCGCCTGAGATCCACCATGAGCCGAGCGCCTGTCAGGTGCCCGGGTCGTCGCCAAAGTTGTGCTGGAAAGTGATCTCGCGGACGACCTCCTGGAGGCCCGCGAGATCACAGGAGCAGGAACCGGCGCGGGACGGCCATCACCTCCCCGAGAAGCGGCAGCCGCACGGGTAGCTCTAGACCGCCTCGGGGAGGAGGCGACAGGTTGCACTGACTCGCTGCCGCCCGCGGCCGCGGGGGACCTGGCGCGCAGGCCGGCAACGGGGCTCCTGCTCCTACCCCTCACCCGACCCTCCCGCGAGGGGCTGTAACGGGTAGGGGGACGCGCCCGGCGGCGCGGAGTACCCTGGCTGCCGACAGAGGGAGCAGCTACCAAGGAGGCACCCTGCAGCCTTACCAGCTGGGCCTGCAGGTGCCGGCCACCGTCCTGGAGGGCCTCAGCCCGAAGAGCAGCAAGGATTCCATCGATATCCATGCTCCTGGCCGTGGGGTAAGCAAAAGCAACAAAATGATAGGAAACAGGGGGAGAGATTGTCACCTTGCCGTTATTTTTAAGATGGCTGAGGTGAAGGGGACAAAATGTCCGTTATTTATACAACCCCACCCAAACCCTTAACCTAAATGCCACACCCATTTTACACCCACACCCACCACACCCACACATGCCTCCTATCCGGCTAGCTTTCAGCCCGCCTCCTCTGGGCCTCGAATATAATACTACAATGTACATCAGGAATGTTAAGGATCCTTCGTACATAGGGAGGTACTGCACATTCAGGCACTGACCCCTTGGCTTCTAAAGCACAAAAATATAAATAAGAACAATGACTTAAAGCTGGCTGGACCCTCCATTCATTTACAGAGTCCCTTTTATTTGATTAGTTTACATTGTAGTATTCTATTCGTGTTCCAGATTGTTTGCAGTTTGTCAGGATGTACCGAAGCATGTACACTTATAAAATATATACGAACCACGCATCATATTGATTTAAATATTGAAGCATAGCACAAATAGTGACATACTATGTACATACTATTACTACATAAATTATAACTACTGCTAAATAAATACTATCACTATGTACATACTATTACTATATAAATTATAACTACTGCTAAACACATACTATCACTATGTACATACTATTACTATATAAATTATAACTACTGCTAAATACATACTATCACTATGTACATACTATTACTATATAAATTATAACTACTGCTAAACACATACTATCACTATGTACATACTATTACTATATAAATTATAACTACTGCTAAACACATACTATCACTATGTACATACTATTACTATATAAATTATAACTACTGCTAAACACATACTATAACTATGTACATACTATTACTATATAAATTATAACTACTGCTAAACACATACTATCACTATGTACATACTATTACTATATAAATTATAACTACTGCTAAACACATACTATCACTATGTACATACTATTACTATATAAATTATAACTACTGCTAAACACATACTATCACTTTGTACATACTATTACTATATAAATTATAACTACTGCTAAATACATACTATCACTATGTACACACTATTACTATATAAATTATAACTACTGCTAAATACATACTATCACTATGTACATACTATTACTATATAAATTATAACTACTGCTAAATACATACTATCACTATGTACACACTATTACTATATAAATTATAACTACTGCTAAATACATACTATCACTATGTACATACTATTAATATATAAATTATAACTACTGCTAAATACATACTATCACTATGTACATACTATTACTGTATAAATTATAACTACTGCTAAACACATACTATCACTATGTACATACTATTACTATATAAATTATAACTACTGCTAAATACATACTATCACTATGTACATACTATTACTATATAAATTATAACTACTGCTAAATACATACTATCACTATGTACATACTATTACTATATAAATTATAACTACTGCTAAATACATACTATCACTATGTACATACTATTACTATATAAATTATAACTACTGCTAAACACATACTATCACAATGTACATACTATTACTATATAAATTATAACTACTGCTAAACACATACTATCACTATGTACATACTATTACTATATAAATTATAACTACTGCTAAACACATACTATCACAATGTACATACTATTACTATATAAATTATAACTACTGCTAAATACATACTATCACTATGTACATACTATTACTATATAAATTATAACTACTGCTAAACACATACTATCACTATGTACATACTATTACTATATAAAGTATAACTACTGCTAAACACATACTATCACTATGTACATACTATTACTATATAAATTATAACTACTGCTAAACACATACTATCACTATGTACATACTATTACTATATAAATTATAACTACTGCTAAATACATACTATCACTATGTACATACTATTACTATATAAATTATAACTACTGCTAAACACATACTATCACTATGTACATACTATTACTATATAAATTATAACTACTGCTAAATACATACTATCACTATGTACATACTATTACTATATAAATTATAACTACTGCTAAACACATACTATCACTATGTACATACTATTACTATATAAATTATAACTACTGCTAAACACATACTATCACTATGTACATACTATTACTATATAAATTATAACTACTGCTAAATACATACTATGACTATGTACATACTATTACTATATAAATTATAACTACTGCTAAACACATACTATCACTATGTACATACTATTACTATATAAATTATAACTACTGCTAAATACATACTATGACTATGTACATACTATTACTATATAAATTATAACTACTGCTAAACACATACTATCACTATGTACATACTATTACTATATAAATTATAACTACTGCTAAATAAATACTATCACTATGTACATACTATTACTATATAAATTATAACTACTGCTAAATACATACTATCACTATGTACATACTATTACTATATAAATTATAACTGCTGCTAAACACATACTATCACTATGTACATACTATTACTATATAAATTATAACTACTGCTAAACACATACTATCACTATGTACATACTATTACTATATAAATTATAACTACTGCTAAATACATACTATCACTATGTACATACTATTACTATATAAATTATAACTACTGCTAAATACATACTATCACTATGTACATACTATTACTATATAAATTATAACTACTGCTAAATACATACTATCACTATGTACATACTATTACTATATAAATTATAACTACTGCTAAACACATACTATCACTATGTACATACTATTACTATATAAATTATAACTACTGCTAAACACATACTATCACTATGTACATACTATTACTATATAAATTATAACTACTGCTAAATACATACTATCACTATGTACATACTATTACTATATAAATTATAACTACTGCTAAACACATACTATCACTATGTACATACTATTACTATATAAATTATAACTACTGCTAAATACATACTATCACTATGTACATACTATTACTATATAAATTATAACTACTGCTAAACACATACTATCACTATGTACATACTATTACTATATAAATTATAACTACTGCTAAATACATACTATCACTATGTACATACTATTACTATATAAATTATAACTACTGCTAAACACATACTATCACTATGTACATACTATTACTATATAAATTATAACTACTGCTAAATACATACTATCACTATGTACATACTATTACTATATAAATTATAACTACTGCTAAATACATACTATCACTATGTACATACTATTACTATATAAATTATAACTACTGCTAAACACATACTATCACTATGTACAGACTATTACTATATAAATTATAACTACTGCTAAATACATACTATCACTATGTACATACTATTACTATATAAATTATAACTACTGCTAAATACATACTATCACTATGTACATACTATTACTATATAAATTATAACTACTGCTAAACACATACTATCACTATGTACATACTATTACTATATAAATTATAACTACTGCTAAATACATACTATCACTATGTACATACTATTACTATATAAATTATAACTACTGCTAAATACATACTATCACTATGTACATACTATTACTATATAAATTATAACTACTGCTAAATACATACTATCACTATGTACATACTATTACTATATAAATTATAACTACTGCTAAATACATACTATCACTATGTACATACTATTACTATATAAATTATAACTACTGCTAAACACATACTATCACTATGTACATACTATTACTATATAAATTATAACTACTGCTAAATACATACTATCACTATGTACATACTATTACTATATAAATTATAACTACTGCTAAATACATACTATCACTATGTACATACTATTACTATATAAATTATAACTACTGCTAAACACATACTATCACTATGTACATACTATTACTATATAAATTATAACTACTGCTAAACACATACTATCACTATGTACATACTATTACTATATAAATTATAACTACTGCTAAACACATACTATCACTATGTACATACTATTACTATATAAATTATAACTACTGCTAAATACATACTATCACTATGTACATATTATTACTATATAAATTATAACTACTGCTAAACACATACTATCACTATGTACATACTATTACTATATAAATTATAACTACTGCTAAACACATACTATCACTATGTACATACTATTACTATATAAAGTATAACTACTGCTAAACACATACTATCACTATGTACATACTATTACTATATAAGTTATAACTACTGCTAAACACATACTATCACTATGTACATACTATTACTATATAAATTATAACTACTGCTAAATACATACTATGACTATGTACATACTATTACTATATAAATTATAACTACTGCTAAACACATACTATCACTATGTACATACTATTACTATATAAATTATAACTACTGCTAAATACATACTATCACTATGTACATACTATTACTATATAAATTATAACTACTGCTATACACATACTATCACTATGTACATACTATTACTATATAAATTATAACTACTGCTAAATACATACTATCACTGTGTACATACTATTACTATATAAATTATAACTACTGCTAAACCCATACTATCACTGTGTACATACTATTACTATATAAATTATAACTACTGCTAAACCCATACTATCACTATGTACATACTATTACTATATAAATTATAACTACTGCTAAATACATACTATCACTATGTACATACTATTACTATATAAATTATAACTACTGCTAAACACATACTATCACTATGTACATACTATTACTATATAAATTATAACTACTGCTAAACACATACTATCACTATGTACATGTCAGGGTACCTGTAGTCTCTACCTCTGATAAGAGGAGAGACTTAGACGTTTTCCCGTTCAGAAGGGCTGTTTCCTCCGTTCCTCGCGGTCCCTCCGGTCGGTTACACGCCGGCCGCGAGGGATCCACGCCCTTTTATGACGTGACGCTCAGTAGCCGACGTCATGACGCCAAGCCGGCTCGACCTGTCACTCAAACCCTGAACACGAACCAGGACTCGTCGGGGGTGTGATTACCTCCTAGAACCGGGGTATTTAATAGAGCTTGCCGCATTTGCTCATTGCCCTGTCGTGGTTCTAGCCAGTCTAGTCACTCAGCGCTCTTGTATGTCTATTGTCTCTTTGGTTCTGACCCGGCTTGTTTGTATCACTCTGCTTATCTCTGTTATCCTTTGACCCGGCTTGTCTCTCGCTTACCTGTCTTCTCGGTCCCTCGACCTCGGCTTGTCTCTGACCATTCTCTACTTACTCCTTACGTTAAGTCCGGCCATTCTAAGGTCCGGTATACGTACCTACTACACTTTGTACTCTGCGTGTTGGATCCCTGTCCCGATCCTGACATTACGACAGGGCCAATGGATCCTGCAGGTAGAAGTAGTCAGCTTGGTCCTTCCGATCCTAGGTTTGACGCCATGGAACATAGAATGGATCAGATGGCCTTAGCACTACAGGCGTTATTATCTCGTCCTAATAACCCACCAGAAGAGATGCGTAATAATTCTATCTCCCCTGTAAGTTCAGGTTTAGAGGTAGCCACTGTAGGTGCCTCCTCTCGTATTACCCCACCTGTACGTTATGGTGGTTCTCCTGAGAAGTGTCGAGGTTTTTTAAACCAAATCAGTATCCACTTCGAATTACAACCCCGTTCCTATCCTACAGATAGGGCGAAGGTTGGATTTATTATCACCTTACTCGTTGAGAAAGCTCTGAGATGGGCCAATCCGTTGTGGGAAAACGATAATCCGTTAGTATATAATTATAATGCCTTTGTAGCTGCTTTTAGAAGAACTTTTGACCCTCCTGGTAGAAAGGTCAATGCAGCCAGATTACTGTTGCGCCTTAGACAAGATAACCAAACTCTTGTGGAGTATGCACTAGAGTTCAGGTCCTTGGCGGCAGAAGTTAAGTGGAATGAACAGGCTTATATAGACGTATTTTTAAACGGATTATCAGATGTAATACTTGATGAGGTTGCTACTAGAGAGCTTCCTGAGAATTTGGAGGATTTAATTTCTTTTATCTCTCGCATTGATGAACGCTTAAGAGAGAGACAGAACACTCGAGATAGAACCTGTAGACCTTCCTTCAAACTAGCTCCCTCATTTCTAAGTCCTGAGATCAAAACCTTACCTTTTCCAGAACCTATGCAGATAGGCAATACTCATCTCTCAGAAGAGGAGAGACAGTACAGGAGAAGGGAGGGGCTGTGTATGTACTGTGGAGTCAGAGGTCACTTACGCCTAAATTGTCCTAATCGATCGGGAAACGCTCGCACCTAAGTTTCTCTAGAGGACAGGCCTTGGGTGTTTTTATTTTGTCCTCTACTCATAATTATAAAGATCATAGGCTTGTGCTACCCGTTTCCTTAACTTGGGAGAGGGGAGTAGTAGAGACTGTGGCATTGATAGATTCCGGAGCTGCTGAGAGCTTTATCGACCAAGTTTTTGTCACTTGTGGCGAAACCAACTTCGCCACTGTGAACTGGAGAAACCTGGTTGCCCGCCTGCTGCCTTTGGACTATGGACCAGACTTTATGGGAATGTGATACCCCAGATAGCTATACCATGGAGCCTATTCATATAATGAAAGACTATGGGAAAGACTATAGCTCCATGGCAATTGTACTGTTTGAATAGGATCTGCGCGCTATTTGGTAAAATGGAGGAGAAGCTTCAAGATACAGTGTACAGTTACGTACTCCTGGGGTCTGGAGTAGTCCCAGAGGAGGACATGATGAGGTACAGAGATATGGCCAGAGCTAGATTGTGGGATGAAGCCCTAGAAGAAGTACAGTATTCACGAGGGGATCGGCGCCGCAGCAGAAGGCAGCGAATTCTGGCTAGAATGGCAGAGCGGATGCCCCTCCTGAGAAAACAGACCACAGAAAAGTGGGTGACTAGACTCGAGATTCTAGTATATGCAGAACTGGCGCTAGACGACGCATACCAGGCGATACAATGGTACGCAGCTCAGTGTCTCCCCGAGATGGCAGAGTATGAGTTCCCAGAAGGCGGAGATTACACTGACCTTGGCCGATTTTGGGATAACATTGACGATGAGGACTTTGGGAAAGTGACCGACTCTCGTTTTTGGGACCTGTACTACGACCGAGAGGACATGCTGGGTCTCCCTAGCACTATTGACCTCGAGGCGGACCTACCGTATTTGGTCGCCGAGGAATGGAACCTGGAGGGGGATTACCTGCGACTCATCAATGAGGCCCGGGAAGCGACAACCGGTCCTCCTTCCCAACAGCAACCAGCGGTACCCGAGGTAGCAGATCTCCTAGACTGGTCCTGTGACCAACCCCAGCAGCAAAGTGATATGCCAGGAGGGCAGTGTGAAGTGCAGGGAGAGGAGAGCAGCGTCCTCCCTCCCCAGCGGCAGGCTGAGTTACAGGGGGCAGAGGTAGTTGTTCCTGCCCCCCAGCAGCAAAGTGATATGCCAGGAAGGCAGTGTGTGTCCCAGGGAGCAGAAGGTGCAGTCCTTCCTCCCCAGCGGCAGTGTGTACCCCAGGGAGCGGAAGGTGCCGTCCTTCCTCCCCAGCGGCAGTGTGTACCCCAGGGAGCTGATGGTGTCGTCCGTCCTCCCCAGCGGCAGTGTGTGTCCCAGGGAGCAGAAGGTGCAGTCCTTCCTCCCCAGCGGCAGTGTGTACCCCAGGGAGCTGATGGTGTCGTCCATCCTCCCCAGCGGCAGTGTGTAACCCAGGGAGCAGAAGGTGCAGTCCTTCCTCCCCAGCGGCAGTGTGTACCCCAGGGAGCTGATGGTGTCGTCCATCCTCCCCAGCGGCAGTGTGTAACCCAGGGAGCAGAAGGTGCAGTCCTTCCTCCCCAGCGGCAGTGTGTACCCCAGGGAGCTGATGGTGTCGTCCGTCCTCCCCAGCGGCAGTTTGTAACCCAGGGAGCTGATGGTGCCGTCCTTCCTCCCCAGCGGCAGTGTGTCCTGCAGGGAGCAGAGACAGTCAGTCTCGCACCCCAGCAGCAGGACAAGAGAATTAAAGGGGAGACAGCTGGTCTCCCTTTCCACCAGCAGAGAGAGTGGCAGGGAGAGGAGCCTGCTAACCCCCCTCCCCAGCGGCAGTTTACCGTCCAGAGAGAGGAGCTTGTTACACCCTCTCTCCAGCGGCAGCCTAACCCACCAAGGGGAGATGTTAAGCCCCACATCTGTGCAGATGGGACCGTAGTCTCTGCACTTACAGCACCAGGGGTAGGGACGGTCGGTCCTGTCCCCCAGCCACAGAGCGATATATCCAAAGGGGAGACAGTCGGTCTCCAGCAACCAGGCTCCAACCAGACTACTCCCGTGGTAGTGCTGGCCACAGGACAGAGTACCGCTGGTCTCTGCCCCCTCAGCAACCCACCAAGGCAGCCTACCAGTCCCCCACACAGCCGTGGTGCGGCACCTGAACCTGGACAAGATTCTCCCTCACCCAGGTGTAGTAACTGTTTATTGTGGGTGGGCTGCTCTGCGGTTTCTGTTTTGTGGGTGGGTTGCTGGACTAACCAGGGCACTGACCGGCAGGAGGTCAGGTACCCTGTTAGTCTAATTGGTAAAGGGGAGAATTGTGGCGAAACCAACTTCGCCACTGTGAACTGGAGAAGCCTGGTTGCCCGCCTGCTGCCTTTGGACTATGGACCAGACTTTATGGGAATGTGATACCCCAGATAGCTATACCATGGAGCCTATTCATATAATGAAAGACTATGGGAAAGACTATAGCTCCATGGCAATTGTACTGTGTGAATAGGATCTGCGCGCTATTCGGTAGTTTTGTGCGCTCAGATCCCAGCTATCTGGGGATATGTGAAATGTCTGTGTGTTATGGATAAAAAGTAACTTTCTGTATTTTAAAGTGTTTTTATGTCTTTCTGTAACCATGTGGTTAATGGAGTCTGTCTCTGTGCTGGGAGGTAATTGGATTACTTCTCCAGCACAGAGAAGGAAGCTTGAAAGCTAGGGGTTTTAAAAGATACTTTACTAACTTTTGAACCCCTGGTCTGATCCATGCCATTTTTTAATATGTTGTTCCCCTGAATGGATTGATTGTGGATATGTATTTTTATGTGAATGTGATGTATGGTTTTAAAGTTATGAAAGTTGTGTAAAAGTATATTTTAAACTGTATGCATAATGGGATTATGTGTCACACTAAGGGGAGGGGATGTGTGGGATGTAACATCTATGTCATTGGTTCTTTTATGCCTCCCCCTGGGTGTGGCCTGTATGTGTGAGTTGGAAATAAAAGCCAGGCTGGATGAGCCAGTCCTCAGTTCCTGTTTAACCCTCAAAATGAAGTGTCGTCTCGTTCTTGGGGGGAATTGGATTGTAAGCTGACTGCCAGGAGTGTAAGCGGATTGTATGCTTTTCTTGTTCAGCTGTTCCAGTTCGGAGTGTTATCTTGTATCCAGTTCGGGAGTTTGGTGTTCTGCAGTAGCTGTGCCTGTCTCTCAAAAAGGGGATTATCGCCTAAACGGATTTTTCCCCTTTTATGCTGAAACGGTCCGTTACATCACTAAACACACTATTCCATCTCTGTTAAGGGAGACGCCCTTGGCCGTTGAGGCCATAGATGGTAGACCTTTAGTTGAGCCTGTGATTTTTCATGAAACCATACCCGTTAACTTAACTGTTGGTATTTTACACGAGGAAGACATATCTCTGTTACTCATTTCATCTCCTTCTGTTCCCACAGTCCTAGGGTATTCTTGGTTAAAGAGACATAACCCTATTATTGATTGGGAATTAGGGGAGATAATCTCATGGGGTCAGAATTGTCAGGAGAAGTGTTTACAGAAAGTCTCACCGCTTTGCATAGTTAATGCATCCACTCAGTCTACCGACCCTACAGAAGTACAAATACTGCCACTGTATCTGGACTTAAAGGCGGTATTTGACAAAAAGAAGGCCGATACTTTACCCCCACACAGGTCCTTTGATTGTAAGATTAATCTACTCCCTGGTACCATGCCTCCCAGGGGCAATGTATACCCTTTGTCTACTAAAGAGAACTTAGTCCTAGAGGAGTATACTCGTGAAAATCTAGACAAAGGATTTATTAGGAGATCTTCCTCCCCTGCCGGGGCTGGTTTTTTTTGTTAAAAAGAAGGATGGTACGCTGAGACCTTGCATTGACTACCGAGGTTTGAACAAAATAACCGTTAGAAATGCCTACCCGATTCCTTTGATTACCGAGCTCTTTGATCGTTTAAAGGGTTCCAAGATTTTCACCAAGTTAGATCTCAGAGGGGCATATAACTTGGTGAGGATTCAGCAGGGTCACGAGTGGATGACGGCGTTCAACACTCGATATGGGCACTACGAGTATACCGTAATGCCTTTTGGTCTCTGCAATGCGCCGGCAGTATTTCAGGACTTGATCAATGAAGTTCTTAGGGAGTTTCAACAGGACTGCGTTATTGTATACCTGGATGATATTCTTATACATTCTAGGGACATTGAGACTCACCACAGACAAGTCAGAAGGGTTTTGCGCAAACTTCTTCAACATGGCTTGTACTGCAAACTGGAGAAATGTAGTTTTGATCAGTCCCAGACAAACTTTCTTGGTTATGTGATTTCTGGGGAAGGGTTTAAGATGGATCCGGATAAACTCCAGTCCATTTTAGACTGGCCCTTACCTAAGGGTCTCAAGGCCATTCAGAGGTTTATTGGATTCTCCAATTATTATAGGCGCTTCATTAAGGGTTACTCGTCAATTATTGCTCCTATCACCAATATGACCAGACAGGGGGCTGACACTAAGAATTGGTCTACTGAAGCACTTCTTGCTTTCAAAACCCTCAAAGAACTTTTTGCTTCCGCACCAATTTTAGTTCACCCTGATACTACTCTGCCTTTCCTACTCGAAGTAGACGCCTCAGAGACGGGTGTAGGCGCTATCCTGTCCCAAAGGTTAGGTGTGGATAAACCATTACATCCATGTGTTTTTTTTTCCAAAAAGCTATCTGGCCCGGAGAGCAGATATGACATTGGTGACAGGGAACTACTAGCAGTTATCATGGCTTTGAAGGAATGGAGACATTTATTGGAAGGGACCTTACATCCTGTTACTATTTTGACGGACCACAAGAACTTGTCCTATATTGGGGAGGCCAAGCGATTGTCCTCCAGGCAAGCTCGTTGGTCTTTATTTCTCACTCATTTCAATTACGTACTCACTTACAGACCTGGTTCTAAGAATTCTAAAGTCGATGCTTTGTCTCGCCAATATGAACCTTCTACTGTGTCTGAGCCAGTGTTGTCCTCTATAGTTCCCAAGTGCAATATTATCGCCAACACAAGTCTTAAAATTCATTCTCCTCTGCTTGACCGTATCATGAAGTTGCAACATCTGGCACCTGGGCAGACTCCTGTGGCAAGACACTTCGTTCCTCCTGAACTCCAAAGGGAGCTCTTACAGTGTTTCCACGAGAGTAAGGTGGCGGGGCATCCTGGTATTCGCAAGACATATTCCTTAATCTCTAAAGATTTCTGGTGGCCTTCTTTACGAAAGGATATTAAGGATTTCATTGCAGTGTGTGAGATCTGTACTAAGACTAAGCAACCTCATACTCTTCCATGTGGTCTATTACAGCCCTTGGGCATTCCAGAAAGACCATGGTCCTGTTTGGCCATGGACTTTATTGTTGATTTGCCTATTTCTAAAAAACAGACTGTTATTCTCACTGTAGTCGATAGGTTTACTAAGATGGCTCATTTTGTGCCTTTACCTAAACTTCCGACTTCTCCTGAATTGGCGGAAATATTCGCTAAAGAAATTTTTCGTTTACATGGGATACCTTCCGAAATTATTTCTGATAGAGGTTCCCAATTTGTTTCACGTTTCTGGAGATCCTTCTGTTCTCAATTGGGCATCAAATTGAATTTTTCTTCTGCTTATCACCCTCAGTCTAACGGAGCTGCTGAACGTACTAATCAAAAAATTGAACAATATTTGCGTTGTTTTGTCTCCGAACATCAGGACGATTGGGTCGGTTTTATCCCTTGGGCAGAGTTCGCACACAATAATCTTGTTTGTGATTCCACTCGTTCTAGACCCTTTTTCATGAATTATGGCTTTCATCCTTCCATTCTTCCCTCGGTCTCTCCTTCCCAAGGGGTACCGTCGGTTGATGTTCATGTTGCCAATCTGAGGAAGTTGTGGGATCAGACTCGACAAATTCTCCTACATAATTCCATGTTGTTCAAGAAACACGCTGATAAACGCAGAAGGGCGGCTCCTGTTTTTGTTCCTGGTGATAGGGTATGGTTGAGTACAAAAAACATTCGTTTAAAGGTTCCTTCTATGAAGTTCGCTCCTCGTTACATTGGCCCTTACAGGGTCCTGGCTCGTATTAACCCGGTTGCGTATCGTCTAGTACTTCCATCTGCCTTACGCATCCCTAACTCTTTTCATGTTTCCTTGCTGAAACCGTTAATTTGCAACAGATTTTCCTCCACTGTTTCCTCTCCTCGCTCTGTTCAGGTTGAGGGCCAGGAGGAGTACGAGATCAACTCCATCATCGATTCTCGAATTTCTCGAGGGAGGTTACAGTATCTTGTCGACTGGAAGGGATATGGTCCTGAGGAGAGGACTTGGGTACCTCAGGAGGATGTTCATGCTCCTCGCCTCCGCAGGGCTTTTCACTCCCGCTTTCCATCTCGTCCCGGATGCTTCCGCCCGGTGGGCGTTTCTGAGGGGGGGGGGGTACTGTCAGGGTACCTGTAGTCTCTACCTCTGATAAGAGGAGAGACTTAGACGTTTTCCCGTTCAGAAGGGCTGTTTCCTCCGTTCCTCGCGGTCCCTCCGGTCGGTTCCGCGAGGGATCCACGCCCTTTTATGACGTGACGCTCAGTAGCCGACGTCATGACGCCAAGCCGGCTCGACCTGTCACTCAAACCCTGAACACGAACCAGGACTCGTCGGGGGTGTGATTACCTCCTAGAACCGGGGTATTTAATAGAGCTTGCCGCATTTGCTCATTGCCCTGTCGTGGTTCTAGCCAGTCTAGTCACTCAGTGCTCTTGTATGTCTATTGTCTCTTTGGTTCTGACCCGGCTTGTTTGTATCACTCTGCTTATCTCTGTTATCCTTTGACCCGGCTTGTCTCTCGCTTACCTGTCTTCTCGCTCCCTCGACCTCGGCTTGTCTCTGACCATTCTCTACTTACTCCTTACGTTAAGTCCGGCCATTCTAAGGTTCGGTATACGTACCTACTACACTTTGTACTCTGCGTGTTGGATCCCTGTCCCGATCCTGACAGTACATACTATTACTATATAAATATTATAACTACTGCCAAATACATACTATCACTATGTACATACTATTACTATATAAATTATAACTACTGCTAAACACATACTATCACTATGTACATACTATTACTATATAAATTATATCTACTGCTAAATACATACTATCACTATGTACATACTATTACTATATAAATTATAACTACTGCTAAATACATACTATCACTATGTACACACTATTACTATATAAATTATAACTACTGCTAAATACATACTATCACTATGTACATACTATTACTATATAAATTATAACTACTGCTAAATACATACAATCACTCTGTACATACTATTACTATATAAATTATAACTACTGCTAAATACATACTATCACTATGTACATACTATTACTATATAAATTATAACTACTGCTAAATACATACTATCACTATGTACATACTATTACTATATAAATTATAACTACTGCTAAATACATACTATCACTATGTACATACTATTACTATATAAATTATAACTACTGCTAAATACATACTATAACTATGTACATACTATTACTATATAAATTATAACTACTGCTAAACACATACTATCACTATGTACATGTCAGGATCGGGACAGGGATCCAACACGCAGAGTACAAACAGGAGAAGTTACGTATACCGGACCTTAGAATGGCCGGACTAACGTAAGGAGTAAGCAAAGAATGGTCTAGAGACAAGCCGAGGTCGAGGGAACGAGAGAGCAGGTAAACGAGAGACAAGCCGGGTCAAAAGGGTAATAGAGGTAAGCAGGGTAGAATAATACAAGCCGGGTCAGAACCAAAGAGACAAAAAGAAATAAGAGCGCTGAGTGACTAGACTAGCTAGAACCACGGTATACACACAAGCAAGTACGTCCCAAAGATTAAAGGCTGCTCAACACACCAGTGAGGTATCCCCTTCACCTTCACAAATACAGTAATATAATACAACAAAAATAGGTGGAGCAGAATGTAGCAAATATAAATATAAATACTTCCCTCTCTTCAAAATTCCAGCCAAAACAATGAAACTGAAACAGAAACAGAGGGGGATACAATAGTGTAAAACTGATAAAATGGAGATAGGTCACTGTGTCTTTAAATAGCACACTCACAAAAGTAGAGCCATAAGATAACCTGGCTCTGGTCTGGATAACAATAGGATCCTTAAGGGAGATCCAAATCCCACTCCAGCAGATGAGAAGGATAAAACAGGAACAAATAAGTGCTTCTAAAAAATTACTTTATTCCAGAAATAAAAGAACGGCATAAAACAAAGTCCATATAGTCACCAAAGTCACCAAGACGCGTTTCGCCTAATAGGCTTCCTCAGTTGGTGAATACTTGCTGTGTACAGTCTCTTCTCTTAAATATGTTTGATTTTGGCGCCTTTTTCGTCCGTGGAACGCACAAATTCATCAGTGGAACGCATCACTTCCGGGTCGGTGTTCACTTCCTGTATTGTCCGATCACATGATCGGGCTGTTTTCATGCTTCCTGTATTGTCCGGTCACATGGTTAAGTTCTTAGATGCTTGTGGAACGCACATGCGTTCCACTCCTCCCCACATCCGCCTCATACTCCAGGAAATAAGTGGACATGGCGGCCGTGGAACGCATATGCGTTCCACCTACGAAAATTTAAAGGGGAACTTCCCTTAAAACAAAATAACATGAATTATAGAGACTGACTGCTCAGGACTTGATTGACAGGTCGGAACGGATAGTCGTCATGACGTCGGCTACTAGAGCCGCGTCATAAAAGGAGGCGGATCAGAGGCGTCCGGCGTGTAAACGGCCGAGAGGACTGCGAGGAACGAGTGAGTCAGCCCCTCTGAGAGGACGGAATTCTAAGTGTCTCACCTCCACTGAGGTAGAGACAACAGGTACCCTGACAGTACATACTATTACTATATAAATTATAACTACTGCTAAACACATACTATCACTATGTACATACTATTACTATATAAATTATAACTACTGCTAAATACATACTATCACTATGTACATACTATTACTATATAAATTATAACTACTGCTAAATAAATACTATCACTATGTACATACTATTACTATATAAATTATAACTACTGCTAAATAAATACTATCACTATGTACATACTATTACTATATAAATTATAACTACTGCTAAATACATACTATCACTATGTACATACTATTACTATATAAATTATAACTACTGCTAAATACATACTGTCACTATGTACATACTATTACTATATAAATTATAACTACTGCTAAATACATACTATAACTATGTACATACTATTACTATATAAATTATAACTACTGCTAAATACATACTATCACTATGTACATACTATTACTATATAAATTATAACTACTGCTAAATACATTCTATCACTATGTACATACTATTACTATATAAATTATAACTACTGCTAAATACATACTATCACTATGTACACACTATTACTATATAAATTATAACTACTGCTAAACACATACTATCACTATGTACATACTATTACTATATAAATTATAACTACTGCTAAACACATACTATCACTATGTACATACTATTACTATATAAATTATAACTACTGCTAAATAAATACTATCACTATGTACATACTATTACTATATAAATTATAACTACTGCTAAATAAATACTATCACTATGTACATACTATTACTATATAAATATTATAACTACTGCTAAATACATACTATCACTATGTGCATACTATTACTATATAAATTATAACTACTGCTAAATACATACTATCACTATGTACATACTATTACTATATAAATTATAACTACTGCTAAACACATACTATCACTATGTACATACTATTACTATATAAATTATAACTACTGCTAAACACATACTATCACTATGTACATACTATTACTATATAAATTATAACTACTGCTAAATACATACTATCACTATGTACATACTATTACTATATAAATTATAACTACTGCTAAACACATACTATCACTATGTACATACTATTACTATATAAATTATAACTACTGCTAAATACATACTATCACTATGTACATACTATTACTATATAAATTATAACTACTGCTAAATACATACTATAACTATGTACATACTATTACTATATAAATTATAACTACTGCTAAATACATACTATCACTATGTACATACTATTACTATATAAATTATAACTACTGCTAAATACATTCTATCACTATGTACATACTATTACTATATAAATTATAACTACTGCTAAATACATACTATCACTATGTACACACTATTACTATATAAATTATAACTACTGCTAAACACATACTATCACTATGTACATACTATTACTATATAAATTATAACTACTGCTAAACACATACTATCACTATGTACATACTATTACTATATAAATTATAACTACTGCTAAATAAATACTATCACTATGTACATACTATTACTATATAAATTATAACTACTGCTAAATAAATACTATCACTATGTACATACTATTACTATATAAATATTATAACTACTGCTAAATACATACTATCACTATGTGCATACTATTACTATATAAATTATAACTACTGCTAAATACATACTATCACTATGTACATACTATTACTATATAAATTATAACTACTGCTAAACACATACTATCACTATGTACATACTATTACTATATAAATTATAACTACTGCTAAACACATACTATCACTATGTACATACTATTACTATATAAATTATAACTACTGCTAAATAAATACTATCACTATGTACATACTATTACTATATAAATTATAACTACTGCTAAACACATACTATCACTATGTACATACTATTACTATATAAATTATAACTACTGCTAAACACATACTATCACTATGTACATACTATTACTATATAAATTATAACTACTGCTAAATACATACTATCACTATGTACATACTATTACTATATAAATTATAACTACTGCTAAACACATACTATCACTATGTACATACTATTACTATATAAATTATAACTACTGCTAAATACACACTATCACTATGTACATACTATTACTATATAAATTATAACTACTGCTAAATACATACTATCACTATGTACATACTATTACTATATAAATTATAACTACTGCTAAGCACATACTATCACTATGTACACACTATTACTATATAAATTATAACTGCTGCTAAACACATACTATCACTATGTACATACTATTACTATATAAATTATAACTACTGCTAAATACATACTATCACTATGTACATACTATTACTATATAAATTATAACTACTGCTAAATACATACTATCACTATGTGCATACTATTACTATATAAATTATAACTACTGCTAAATACATACTATCACTATGTGCATACTATTACTATATAAATTATAACTACTGCTAAATACATACTATCACTATGTGCATACTATTACTATATAAATTATAACTACTGCTAAATACATACTATCACTATGTACATACTATTACTATATAAATTATAACTACTGCTAAATACACACTATCACTATGTACATACTATTACTATATAAATTATAACTACTGCTAAATACATACTATCACTATGTGCATACTATTACTATATAAATTATAACTACTGCTAAATACATACTATCACTATGTGCATACTATTACTATATAAATTATAACTACTGCTAAATACATACTATCACTATGTGCATACTATTACTATATAAATTATAACTACTGCTAAATACATACTATCACTATGTACATACTATTACTATATAAATTATAACTACTGCTAAATACACACTATCACTATGTACATACTATTACTATATAAATTATAACTACTGCTAAATACATACTATCACTATGTGCATACTATTACTATATAAATTATAACTACTGCTAAATACATACTATCACTATGTACATACTATTACTATATAAAGTATAACTACTGCTAAATACATACTATCACTATGTACATACTATTACTATATAAATTATAACTACTGCTAAATACATACTATCACTATGTACACACTATTACTATATATATTATAACTACTGCTAAACACATACTATCACTGTGTACATACTATTACTATATAAATTATAACTACTGCTAAATACATACTATCACTATGTACATACTATTACTATATAAATTATAACTACTGCTAAATACATACTATCACTATGTACACACTATTACTATATATATTATAACTACTGCTAAACACATACTATCACTATGTACATACTATTACTATATAAATTATAACTACTGCTAAATACATACTATCACTATGTACATACTATTACTATATAAATTATAACTACTGCTAAATACATACTATCACTATGTACACACTATTACTATATAAATTATAACTACTGCTAAACACATACTATCACTATGTACATACTATTACTATATAAATTATAACTACTGCTAAATACATACTATCACTATGTACATACTATTACTATATAAATTATAACTACTGCTAAATACATACTATCACTATGTACATACTATTACTATATAAATTATAACTACTGCTAAACACATACTATCACTATGTACATACTATTACTATATAAATTATAACTACTGCTAAATACATACTATCACTATGTACATACTATTACTATATAAATTATAACTACTGCTAAATACATTCTATCACTATGTACATACTATTACTATATAAATTATAACTACTGCTAAATACATACTATCACTATGTACACACTATTACTATATAAATTATAACTACTGCTAAATACATACTATCACTATGTACATACTATTACTATATAAATTATAACTACTGCTAAATACATACTATCACTGTGTACATACTATTACTATATAAATTATAACTACTGCTAAATACATACTATCACTATGTACATACTATTACTATATAAATTATAACTACTGCTAAATACATACTATCACTATGTACATACTATTACTATATAAATTATAACTACTGCTAAATACATACTATCACTGTGTACATACTATTACTATATAAATTATAACTACTGCTAAACACATACTATCACTATGTACATACTATTACTATATAAATTATAACTACTGCTAAATACATACTATCACTATGTACATACTATTACTATATAAATTATAACTACTGCTAAATACATACTATCACTATGTACATACTATTACTATATAAATTATAACTACTGCTAAATACATACTATCACTATGTACATACTATTACTATATAAATTATAACTACTGCTAAACACATACTATCACTATGTACACACTATTACTATATAAATTATAACTACTGCTAAATACATACTATCACTATGTACATACTATTACTATATAAATTATAACTACTGCTAAACACATACTATCACTATGTACACACTATTACTATATAAATTATAACTACTGCTAAATACATACTATCACTATGTACATACTATTACTATATAAATTATAACTACTGCTAAATAAATACTATCACTATGTACATACTATTACTATATAAATTATAACTACTGCTAAACACATACTATCACTATGTACATACTATTACTATATAAATTATAACTACTGCTAAACACATACTATCACTATGTACATACTATTACTATATAAATTATAACTACTGCTAAATACATACTATCACTATGTACATACTATTACTATATAAATTATAACTACTGCTAAACACATACTATCACTATGTACATACTATTACTATATAAATTATAACTACTGCTAAATACACACTATCACTATGTACATACTATTACTATATAAATTATAACTACTGCTAAATACATACTATCACTATGTACATACTATTACTATATAAATTATAACTACTGCTAAGCACATACTATCACTATGTACACACTATTACTATATAAATTATAACTGCTGCTAAACACATACTATCACTATGTACATACTATTACTATATAAATTATAACTACTGCTAAATACATACTATCACTATGTACATACTATTACTATATAAATTATAACTACTGCTAAATACATACTATCACTATGTGCATACTATTACTATATAAATTATAACTACTGCTAAATACATACTATCACTATGTGCATACTATTACTATATAAATTATAACTACTGCTAAATACATACTATCACTATGTGCATACTATTACTATATAAATTATAACTACTGCTAAATACATACTATCACTATGTACATACTATTACTATATAAATTATAACTACTGCTAAATACACACTATCACTATGTACATACTATTACTATATAAATTATAACTACTGCTAAATACATACTATCACTATGTGCATACTATTACTATATAAATTATAACTACTGCTAAATACATACTATCACTATGTGCATACTATTACTATATAAATTATAACTACTGCTAAATACATACTATCACTATGTGCATACTATTACTATATAAATTATAACTACTGCTAAATACATACTATCACTATGTACATACTATTACTATATAAATTATAACTACTGCTAAATACACACTATCACTATGTACATACTATTACTATATAAATTATAACTACTGCTAAATACATACTATCACTATGTGCATACTATTACTATATAAATTATAACTACTGCTAAATACATTCTATCACTATGTACATACTATTACTATATAAATTATAACTACTGCTAAATACATACTATCACTATGTACACACTATTACTATATAAATTATAACTACTGCTAAATACATACTATCACTATGTACATACTATTACTATATAAATTATAACTACTGCTAAATACATACTATCACTGTGTACATACTATTACTATATAAATTATAACTACTGCTAAATACATACTATCACTATGTACATACTATTACTATATAAATTATAACTACTGCTAAATACATACTATCACTATGTACATACTATTACTATATAAATTATAACTACTGCTAAATACATACTATCACTGTGTACATACTATTACTATATAAATTATAACTACTGCTAAACACATACTATCACTATGTACATACTATTACTATATAAATTATAACTACTGCTAAATACATACTATCACTATGTACATACTATTACTATATAAATTATAACTACTGCTAAATACATACTATCACTATGTACATACTATTACTATATAAATTATAACTACTGCTAAATACATACTATCACTATGTACATACTATTACTATATAAATTATAACTACTGCTAAACACATACTATCACTATGTACACACTATTACTATATAAATTATAACTACTGCTAAATACATACTATCACTATGTACATACTATTACTATATAAATTATAACTACTGCTAAACACATACTATAACTATGTACATACTATTACTATATAAATTATAACTACTGCTAAACACATACTATCACAATGTACATACTATTACTATATAAATTATAACTACTGCTAAATACATACTATCACTATGTACATACTATTACTATATAAATTATAACTGCTGCTAAACACATACTATCACTATGTACATACTATTACTATATAAATTATAACTACTGCTAAATACATACTATCACTATGTACATACTATTACTATATAAATTATAACTACTGCTAAACACATACTATAACTATGTACAAACTATTACTATATAAATTATAACTACTGCTAAACACATACTATCACTATGTACATACTATTACTATATAAATTATAACTACTGCTAAATACATACTATCACTATGTACATACTATTACTATATAAATTATAACTACTGCTAAATACATACTATCACTATGTACATACTATTACTATATAAATTATAACTACTGCTAAATACATACTATCACTATGTACATACTATTACTATATAAATTATAACTACTGCTAAACACATACTATCACTATGTACACACTATTACTATATAAATTATAACTACTGCTAAATACATACTATCACTATGTACATACTATTACTATATAAATTATAACTACTGCTAAACACATACTATCACTATGTACATACTATTACTATATAAATTATAACTACTGCTAAACACATACTATAACTATGTACATACTATTACTATATAAATTATAACTACTGCTAAACACATACTATCACTATGTACATACTATTACTATATAAATTATAACTACTGCTAAATACATACTATCACTATGTACATACTATTACTATATAAATTATAACTACTGCTAAATACATACTATAACTATGTACATACTATTACTATATAAATTATAACTACTGCTAAACACATACTATCACTATGTACATACTATTACTATATAAATTATAACTACTGCTAAACACATACTATCACTATGTACATACTATTACTATATACATTATAACTACTGCTAAATACATACTATCACTATGTACATACTATTACTATATAAATTATAACTACTGCTAAATACATACTATCACTATGTACATACTATTACTATATAAATTATAACTACTGCTAAACACATACTATCACTATGTACATACTATTACTATATAAATTATAACTACTGCTAAATACATACTATCACTATGTACATACTATTACTATATAAATTATAACTACTGCTAAATACATACTATCACTATGTACATACTATTACTATATAAATTATAACTACTGCTAAATACATACTATCACTATGTACATACTATTACTATATAAATTATAACTACTGCTAAATACATACTATCACTATGTACATACTATTACTATATAAATTATAACTACTGCTAAATACATTCTATCACTATGTACATACTATTACTATATAAATTATAACTACTGCTAAATACATACTATCACTATGTACATACTATTACTATATAAATTATAACTACTGCTAAACACATACTATCACTATGTACATACTATTACTATATAAATTATAACTACTGCTAAATACATACTATCACTATGTACATACTATTACTATATAAATTATAACTACTGCTAAATACATACTATCACTATGTACATACTATTACTATATAAATTATAACTACTGCTAAATACATACTATCACTATGTACATACTATTACTATATAAATTATAACTACTGCTAAATACATACTATCACTATGTACATAATATTACTATATAAATTATAACTACTGCTAAATACATACTATCACTGTGTACATACTATTACTATATAAATTATAACTACTGCTAAACACATACTATCACTATGTACATACTATTACTATATAAATTATAACTACTGCTAAATACATACTATCACTATGTACACACTATTACTATATAAATTATAACTACTGCTAAACACATACTATCACTATGTACATACTATTACTATATAAATTATAACTACTGCTAAACACATACTATCACTATGTACATACTATTACTATATAAATTATAACTACTGCTAAACACATACTATCACTATGTACATACTATTACTATATAAATTATAACTACTGCTAAACACATACTATAACTATGTACATACTATTACTATATAAATTATAACTACTGCTAAATAAATACTATCACTATGTACATACTATTACTATTTAAATTATAACTACTGCTAAACACATACTATCACTATGTACATACTATTACTATATAAATTATAACTACTGCTAAATACATACTATCACTATGTACATACTATTACTATATAAATTATAACTACTGCTAAACACATACTATCACTATGTACATACTATTACTATATAAATTATAACTACTGCTAAACACATACTATCACTATGTACATACTATTACTATATAAATTATAACTACTGCTAAATAAATACTATCACTATGTACATACTATTACTATATAAATTATAACTACTGCTAAACACATACTATCACTATGTACATACTATTACTATATAAATTATAACTACTGCTAAACACATACTATCACTATGTACATACTATTACTATATAAATTATAACTACTGCTAAACACATACTATCACTATGTACATACTATTACTATATAAATTATAACTACTGCTAAACACATACTATCACTGTGTACATACTATTACTATATAAATTATAACTACTGCTAAACACATACTATCACTATGTACATACTATTACTATATAAATTATAACTACTGCTAAACACATACTATCACTATGTACATACTATTACTATATAAATTATAACTACTGCTAAATACATACTATCACTATGTACATACTATTACTATATAAATTATAACTACTGCTAAATACATACTATCACTATGTACATACTATTACTATATAAATTATAACTACTGCTAAACACATACTATCACTATGTACATACTATTACTATATAAATTATAACTACTGCTAAATACATACTATCACTATGTACATACTATTACTATATAAATTATAACTACTGCTAAATACATACTATCACTGTGTACATACTATTACTATATAAATTATAACTACTGCTAAACACATACTATCACTATGTACATACTATTACTATATAAATTATAACTACTGCTAAATACATACTATCACTATGTACATACTATTACTATATAAATTATAACTACTGCTAAACACATACTATAACTATGTACATACTATTACTATATAAATTATAACTACTGCTAAATAAATACTATCACTATGTACATACTATTACTATATAAATTATAACTACTGCTAAACACATACTATCACTATGTACATACTATTACTATATAAATTATAACTACTGCTAAATACATACTATCACTATGTACATACTATTACTATATAAATTATAACTACTGCTAAATAAATACTATCACTATGTACATACTATTACTATATAAATTATAACTACTGCTAAACACATACTATCACTATGTACATACTATTACTATATAAATTATAACTACTGCTAAATACATACTATCACTATGTACATACTATTACTATATAAATTATAACTACTGCTAAACACATACTATCACTATGTACACACTATTACTATATAAATTATAACTACTTCTAAATACATACTATCACTATGTACATACTATTACTATATAAATTATAACTACTGCTAAACACATACTATCACTATGTACATACTATTACTATATAAATTATAACTACTGCTAAACACATACTATCACTATGTACATACTATTACTATATAAATTATAACTACTGCTAAATAAATACTATCACTATGTACATACTATTACTATATAAATTATAACTACTGCTAAACACATACTATCACTGTGTACATACTATTACTATATAAATTATAACTACTGCTAAACACATACTATCACTATGTACATACTATTACTATATAAATTATAACTACTGCTAAATACATACTATCACTATGTACATACTATTACTATATAAATTATAACTACTGCTAAATACATACTATCACTATGTACATACTATTACTATATAAATTATAACTACTGCTAAACACATACTATCACTATGTACATACTATTACTATATAAATTATAACTACTGCTAAACACATACTATCACTATGTACATACTATTACTATATAAATTATAACTACTGCTAAATACATACTATCACTATGTACATACTATTACTATATAAATTATAACTACTGCTAAACATATACTATCACTATGTACATACTATTACTATATAAATTATAACTACTGCTAAATACATACTATCACTATGTACATACTATTACTATATAAATTATAACTACTGCTAAACACATACTATCACTATGTACATACTATTACTATATAAATTATATCTACTGCTAAACACATACTATCACTATGTACACACTATTACTATATAAATTATAACTACTGCTAAATACATACTATCACTATGTACATACTATTACTATATAAATTATAACTACTGCTAAACACATACTATCACTATGTACATACTATTACTATATAAATTATAACTACTGCTAAATACATACTATCACTATGTACACACTATTACTATATAAATTATAACTACTGCTAAATACATACTATCACTATGTACATACTATTACTATATAAATTATAACTACTGCTAAACACATACTATCACTATGTACATACTATTACTATATAAATTATAACTACTGCTAAATACATACTATCACTATGTACACACTATTACTATATAAATTATAACTACTGCTAAATACATACTATCACTATGTACATACTATTACTATATAAATTATAACTACTGCTAAACACATACTATCACTATGTACATACTATTACTATATAAAGTATAACTACTGCTAAACACATACTATCACTATGTACACACTATTACTATATAAATTATAACTACTGCTAAATACATACTATCACTATGTACATACTATTACTATATAAATTATAACTACTGCTAAACACATACTATCACTATGTACATACTATTACTATATAAATTATAACTACTGCTAAATACATACTATCACTATGTACACACTATTACTATATAAATTATAACTACTGCTAAATACATACTATCACTATGTACATACTATTACTATATAAATTATAACTACTGCTAAACACATACTATCACTATGTACATACTATTACTATATAAATTATAACTACTGCTAAATACATACTATCACTATGTACATACTATTACTATATAAATTATAACTACTGCTAAACACATACTATCACTATGTACATACTATTACTATATAAATTATAACTACTGCTAAACACATACTATCACTATGTACATACTATTACTATATAAATTATAACTACTGCTAAATACATACTATCACTATGTACATACTATTACTATATAAATTATAACTACTGCTAAACACATACTATCACTATGTACATACTATTACTATATAAATTATAACTACTGCTAAACACATACTATCACTATGTACATACTATTACTATATAAATTATAACTACTGCTAAATACATACTATCACTATGTACATACTATTACTATATAAATTATAACTACTGCTAAACACATACTATCACTATGTACATACTATTACTATATAAATTATAACTACTGCTAAATACATACTATCACTGTGTACATACTATTACTATATAAATTATAACTACTGCTAAATACATACTATCACTATGTACATACTATTACTATATAAATTATAACTACTGCTAAACACATACTATCACTATGTACATACTATTACTATATAAATTATAACTACTGCTAAATACATACTATCACTATGTACATACTATTACTATATAAATTATAACTACTGCTAAATACATACTATCACTATGTACATACTATTACTAGCTTTAGGCAGCGATTTGGGTAGCCTCTTTGTTTGAATCTGAATCTCAGTTCGGTTAGAAATTTGGCGCGAAGAGGCAAGCCACGCCCAGCGCCGTGATTGGTTACATGCACTGCCGGTCCGGGTATTTAAACCCAGCAAGGCACAGGAGCCGGTTCACCTTTGACAAAGGCGCTCTAATAGCGCTGAAACATACGTTAGGTCGTAACTCCTTCTTTTATTTCACCAGCATGGTTTGATGTGACCACTGGGTGCGGGTAGTGGGTCTATGTCATGCCTAACCGACGTTAGAGCTAGCTACAATTAGTTTTCAAAAGTGAACAGTGTAGAAATCTTTTTTCTTCCCTAGCAGACTTACTACAGCTCCTGTAATATTAGGGGCAATCACTGCAGCAAGCTGCTCTAGTCAGCCCTCGACAGGATTTGGGCTGTTACAAGTGTAGAAATCTTTTTTCTCCTTCAGCAGGTTCATTAGAGTCCCCACTGGAACAGGGGCATCTACTGCAACAACTGACTCAGCCAGTCCTTAATTATCATTGGGCTGATACACTGAATCTCCAGCATACCAAGCTGCAACTCTGTATCCCCTTAGTTATACAGAGATACTTTGTTTCCCACCAGCGGATACTTGGGACAGATTTACCTATTTCTAAAAGGTTTTTCTACACTCTGATGCTAAGGGACACAGTTAGCTGTCATCTGCTTGTGCTTCTCAGGTTAACAAGTCCTTAGTGCACAATATAACGCAAGCAGCTGAACTGTCCCTCTTAAAGCACCAGTTACACTTCATATCACTAATATATTGTGCAGACCCACCCCAGTGTGTATATTATGGTTGTGGTATATTAAGTTTTATTTGTTTATTTATTTTTCATTAGGGATCATATTTTCAATGATACCCACGATTAAATTATTTTAGACCATTATTTAAAGCAGTACAACAGCTGCAGAACTCCCTTTCTTGGCGCTCCCGAAGCTTTTTAAGCTAGGGAATACGCCTACTCGCTCTATTTTTGTATATATACAAGGGTTATCCCCTACTGAGTCCTGCAGACACACTCTAGTTCCCCCTGTTGGGAACCAAGCACTTCGGTGCCTTCTGTTTCTATATTTATACTATATAATACTATTACTATATTCATACTATATACGTACTATTACTATATTATTATTATATAATACTGTTACTATATTGCATTCTTGCTACTTTATAAGACGTTATAAATTCCAGACATCCAGCAGTATAACTCTTCTTGCTTTGTTTTAGTATAGTAATTGTTTTATTTTAGTCATATTAATATAGTTACATAGTTACATAGCTGAAAAGAAACTTACGTCCATCAAGTTCAGCCTTCCTCACATATGATTTTGCTGTTGATCCAAAAGAAGGCAAAAAACCCAGTCTGAAGCGCTTCCAATTTTGCAACAAACTAGGAAAAAAATCCTTCTTGACCCCAAAATAGCAGTCAGATGTGTTCTTGGATCAAGCAGCTATTACCCCACTAATTAGAAATCATATCCCTGTATGTTATGTTTTTGCAAGTATTTATCCAATTGCAGTCTAAACATCTGTATGGACTCTGATAAAACCACCTCTTCAGGCAGAGAATTCCATATCCTTATTGCTCTTACTGTAAGAAAACCTTTTCTTTGCCTTAGATGAAATCTCCTTTCTTCAAGCCTAAATGTGTGACCTCGTATCCTATCTATAGCCCTGTTTATGAATAGATTTCCAAGTAAAGGTTTGTACTGGCCCCGAATATATTTTTATAATGTTATCATATCCCTTCTCAGCGCTGTTTTTCCAAACTAAAGAGATTTACATTTTTTTTTTGACATTCTTTATTTGTAGTAGTTTTCAAGACAGGGAGGGAGACAGAAAAAAGAGAAGGGAGGGGGGGGGGTGTATCAAGTTTCATGTTACAAAATACAGTACATACATTAACAGTTTGTCTGACTCCCTGGAAGGTCAGAAGCGACTACTATGATACCTTTGCGACTGACATTCAGCCAGTCTGCACCTGGTCCGCATGGGCGGAGCTCCGCTGGGGGACCGGGCTGTGGTGAGCGTAGGTGACACATATAGTAGACTGGTCTGGGGTGGACAGAGGGGTGTGTACAGGTGTCAGGGTCGGTCAGGGGGAGGTCACCCTATGCGGGGAGAGGGTTTCTGGCTCGTAGTGATGTCGGGGCTCAAGCCACGGACGGCCGTGGCTTGTTTCGGGCATAGGGGAGGGAGAGGAGAGGGGAGGGGGGAAAGTCTGGGACCAAGGGCATCCCAGAGGGATAGGGAACGGGACGGTAGGTTTAGTCGCCTAGGGTTTGTCGGAGGTCGGGCAGGCTGGTCAGGCCCGTCCTCGGGTGATATAGGATGTCCAGGGGTACCATAGGAGGGCACATTTGTCCGAGCGTTCCTGCAGGGACGCGGTCAGCATTTCCATATTGTGTATTTCCTCTACCTTGTCCACCCATTGTTTGTATGTGGGCACTGCCTGGCTTTTCCAGTTCAGTGGAATGAGGCTTTTCGCGGCAGAGAGCAGGTGTATCGTAAGCAATTTCTTATACCGTTGGGCAGGCATGGATGTGTGGTGTAGGAGCATTGGTAGTGGCTGCAGTGGGAGATCCGGGTCCACAATTCCCGTAATCTTAGTATGTATCAACTGCCAGTACGGGACTATGCGGGGGCAGGTCCACCATATGTGAAGGTTGGTGCCAAGGGCTGAGTTACATCTCCAGCATTCGCCAGATGGACTGCCATGCATGTGTCTAAGTACATCCGGGGTTCTATACCACTGTGTGAGCAGTTTATAGCTCATCTCTTGATATTTAGAGCTAATGGAACACTTGTGGGTTAAGAGGAAGATTTTGTCCCACTCCTGGGCCGTCAGGCGCACCCCCGTCTCCCTCTCCCACTTATCCGTGAACCCTAGTGGGCTTTCGTTGCCCAGCGATTGTAGTGTAGTGTAAAGGTGGGATATTGCGTGTTCTAGGTGTTTCCTGTCAGTGCATAGGCGTTCGAATTCTGTCAGTTGTCTATGTATGTGGTCTTTGCCTCGGAGGTTCGTGTAGTATGATTTCACCTGGTGGTAGTGGAACCCGTCTAGTGGGGTTGGTCTCTGTGCCGTTACTACGTCTATCAGCGGTTTAAGGGCTCTGTCTTCCGTCCATTGGTGTAGTTAGAGCCAGTCCGTCCGACTAAAATTCCTAAATGCCGAGGGGGGAAGACCCCCCGCTAGATCTGGGTTGTGTGCAAGTGGGGTAAGTGGGCTTGGCGATGTAGTGAGTCGGTGCGTGTAGCGCACTGCGCACCAAACCCTAAGGGTGGCGTCAGTGAGTGGGTTCTGGGTTTGGAGATCCGCGTATGTGAGGGAGCCAAGCCAGAGCCTGGCTGGGATCGTCCCCCGGGCCTGCTGCACCTCCATGGGCACCCACCGTTTGGTGCCTGAGCGCGCGTGCCAGTCCACCACCCTTTGTAGGTGTGTGGCCCGATAATATTGCTGTACGGAGGTTAGCCCGGCTCCCCCCGCCGATTTCGGTCTTTCCAAGGTGGATCTACGAATGAGGGATGCGGAGCGATTCCAAATAAAGTTGCGGATATCCCTTGTAAGGGTGCGGAAGAACGTTTGGGGAATCACGACAGGTAGAGCCGCGAAGAGGTACAGCAGTCTGGGGAGGACATTCATTTTTAGCGCCTGAATGCGGCCGAGGTATTGTGGTGACCAGCGGAGGAGGTCCCTTTGGATGTTCGAGAGGAGGGGGGGGAAGTTAACGTTGTAAAGTTGTGTCAGGTCTCGCGGTAGCCAGGTGCCCAGGTATTTCAGCTTGGTCGGTTGCCAGGAAAAGGTGAACATAGTGTTAAGGCGTTCGGCTAAGCTAGTGTTTTCTAGCAAAGGCATGGCTTCAGATTTGTCCAGGTTAAGTTTCAGGTTGGAGACTTGGTGGTATTCATGGAATGCTTTGAGGAGATTGGGGATGGAGATTAGAGGTTGTTCTAGGAAGAACAGCATATCGTCCGCGTAAGCGGCAGTTTGTGTTCCTCGGCGCCCAACGACACCCCTGTGATGCCCCCATCCCGTCTGACCGCCCCTAGAAATGGTTCCAGAGAGAGGGCAAACAGGAGGGGGGACAGGGGGCATCCCTGGCGTGTGCCGTTACTGATGGTGAAAGGTTGTGTAAGGGTCCCGTTGACTCGGATCCGTGCTGTCAGCGTCGTGTACAACGCCGACACCCAGGTACATAATTGGGGGCCGAATCTAAAGTGGCGGAGAGTGGACGTGAGATATGTCCAGTCCACCCGATCGAACGCCTTTTCGGCGTCCGTCGATAGCAAGACAGCCCCCGTTTCTCGGTTGTTGCCGAATGTATCATGTTAAGAGCACGTATCGTGTCGTCTCTGGCCTCCCTCCCCGTGATAAACCCGACCTGGTCAGGGTGGATTAGTCCCGGAAGGAGCGGGGAGATCCGTCGAGCCAGGGCCTTGGCGAAAAGTTTCAGGTCCGAGTTTAACAGCGAGATCGGGCGGTAGCTCGAGCAGTTAGTCGGGTCCTTACCATCTTTGGGGATTATCGTGATTGTGGCGGCTAGGGTGTCTGTAGGGAATCGCCCGCCTTCACGGATCGTGTTCAACCCCACCAGAAGTTTGGGCAGGAGGGTGTCGCTGAACGTGCGGAGATACGCGATCGGCAACCCATCGGGGCCGGGGGCTCTATGCGGCTTCATGAGTTTCAGGGCTCCTCTGAGTTCTTCTAGCGTTAGGGGTTGCTCAAGGTCGTCTGATTGCTCCTGGGTGAGTGTCTTGGATATGTGTCTGGTGAGGTAGTCTGTAATCTTCCGCTGATGTGTCTGGGTAGCTGTCCCGTGCGTGGTTTGTGACTGATTATACAGGTCCCTGTAGTATGTCTGAAAGGCGTCAAGTATCCCTTCCGGGTGTCTCGTACTACGATGGTCGCGTGTGTTTATTTTGTGAATATGCTGTGCCCTCCTCTTTGCCTGGAGCATCTTTGCCAGGAGCCGACCACTTTTATTTGAATGTTCGTAAAAGTACCTGGCAGACTTCGTTATGGTGTGTAGCAGCCCCTGGGAAAGATGGTCTCTAAGTCCTCTCCGGGCTGCGGTAAGTTGTAGGTAGTCGTTGTCGTCTAATGTTTGCTTATGTGTGGTTTCTAGGGTTGACACTTTGGATGTGAGGTCTGCGAGTTGTCTGTGCCTACTGACAACTTCCCGAAGAAGGGGAAATACAGCATACATTAAATAGTGGATTGTATATCAAACGTTAACATTACAATATGCGTCAGAAATCAAACCGTAACTCAAAATAGGTATCCGGAGCAATACAGAGATTACAATAAACATCTGGGTGAGCGTCATGCATTAACATCGCATTCTACTGCAGGAGTGAAACTGCAGGCTGGCGTAGGTACCTTAAGCTACGCAGAAAACGCCAGGTATATCTGGGTGTCGTACAGACTATAACAATGCTCCGGACACTCAACTTGTGATTGTGGCCTAATTTGGTCCTTGTGGACACCTCAAAGAATACAGAGTGCGTTGTGGAGTGCTTTAAACATGGATATTACGTACTATACCAATGACATAACCTTAGCTCAGTGTGGGCACCTGGGGTGTCGACAGCGTCTCGAAGAGGATATATACAGTATACATTAAGTAGTGTATTATATGTCAAACATTAACATTGCTATATGCATCAGAAGTCAAACTGTAGCTTAAAATAAGTCTCCGGAGCAATACAGGGAATACAATAAACATCTGGGCGAGTGTCAAACATTAACGTATTTTACTGCAGGGGTAAAACTGCGGCCTAGCGTAGGTACCATAAGCTGCTCAGAAAACGCCAGGATTATATGGGCGTCGTACAGACTATTACATTGCTCCGGACACTTAAAACTGAGTTTTGATTTAGTCCTTGTGGACACCTCGAAGATTATAGCATGTGCTGCGAAGTGCATCAGACATGAACAGTACGTCCTACACCAATGATATAACTATAGTTCAGTTTGGGCACCTGGAACAGTTTAGGTGATGGGGCATGGTATATGTGGCAATATCACAACGGCCACCCGGGGCAAAAATAATGGCGTATTCTAGGCTTTTGGGGCAGCGCGGGGTGCTTTGAGAGTAGTGGGGTGTCCCTCTCCCAGTGGCATTGCATTCTGTAGCGGGGATAAAACTGTGGCTAAGTTAAGCGCCATGACCAACCCGGTGGTCACAGTAGGTAGAGGGGAGCATTATACATAGTGGCGTTGCAACGTGCGGCCGGGGTAAAGCCACGGCCCATCTTAGGCTCATGGAACCACGTGGTGTAGGCCCTAAGTGGCGGGTTGTGTTCAGTGTATGTACCATCGCTGCCCACTCCAAGGAGAAGACTGTGGCATTGGTTAGGCCTCTCATACCACACAATTAATACGCTAGGCAGTGGAAAGAGTATCATACAATACCATCGTAGCGCATTCCCGGGGCAAAAGGGTGGTGCAATATGGGCAGCGTGGGTAGTGCAGGAGTCGCATTAGGTAACAGGGCGTAGACCCAGTTTTGACGCGGTCCCCTACATATAGGGAAATTTGTGGCATAGTTTGAGTAACCTGAACAGCAAAATAGAAAATGAGGAACACATAAATGTAAATATAAATATAAAAAAGACAATAAGCGACTGATAAAAGGAGTAGGCACTATCGCCCATATGGGCGTTTAACTTACTGGTCGCAGATACGGAATTGAACATATGCAGTCCTGGATTTTGCGGCCCAGTCCCCCTCCCCAAGCAGGCCGTTACTGCGCGGCTCACTCCATGTGGCCTGCAAGCCCAGTAACATTCCACCCACATTGCATCCCCAAGTCCCATGTTGCTGGGATGGGTCCGCGGCTTCGGCCCGCTTACCGGTGGTCCAGGCCTGCAGGTCTCATCCCTTCACGTGTCATGGTGGAAGTTCGCCAGGGGCTAACAGCAACTTGATGTCCATCTTTGGGGGATAGGGGGAGGGCTTAGGAAGTGGTCCATGATCCTTAGGGCATGAGATCAGCTACAGAGACCCAATGCATCATTCTTCTGGGCCATCAGGGCCGCCTCGGCGTTGCGGTGGTGGTGCAGCGTGTCCCCCTGCTAGGTTCTCCGCCGCCGGGTGGGGTCCGGTGGGGCGAGCTGGTGGGAATTCAAGTATCCAGTTCGGGTTGTGGACATGTGGCAGTCCAGCGGACTGGAGAAATCGAGGTACGTCGTTGGGCCAGCGCAGCATGTGCCATCGGTTCTCAATCTTAGCTTGCAGGCTGAACGGGAAACCCCATTTGTAGGGGATCCGTTTGTCAAGCAGCATGCTTGTCAAGGGCTTCAGCGCCCGTCGGGCATCCAGAGTGAGGGTCGACAGGTCCTGAAACAGCCAAACCTGGGAGTTCATGTAGGTAAGTGTGCGCTGTGCTCTGGCTGCCCTCATTATGGCTTCTTTCTGCTGAAACGATGTAAGGCAACATATTACGTCCTTAGGCAAGCCGTCCCTCCTGGGGCCCTGCAGCGCTCTGTGAGCACGTTCCATGGGTATGTCCACCGGTGAGTCCCCTCCAAGCAGTTGCGTGAAGAGGCCTAGCAGCAAATCCCGGGGGGGCTCGTTGTCTGCCTCAGGGAGGCCCCGTACTCGTATATTGTTACGGCGGCCCCTATTGTCTAGGTCTTCGACCTGCCTACGCATCTCGAGCAGTATATTCCCCTGTCGCGTAGTTGCTAGGTCTGTGGCTTGTTGATGGTGTGAGGAGTGGAGACGGTGTTCCTCCAAATCGGTCACCCTCTGTTCCAGGACCGTTAAGTCTCTGCGCACTGCGGCAATCTCCTCCCTGATGATGGTGCGCAGCTCAGTGACCAGGGCCGTTTTATCTCCCCGTGTAAGCATATTTGCTGATATGGCCGCCAAATCTCTGGACATCTGGGTCAATGCGTCGGTGCCGGGTGTTCCTTCTGCGGAACCTGCTGTGCTGCTGGTGCTCGGGGAGGGAGGGGAGGGAGGCGCCATCTTGTCCGTGCCACGTGCGTCCCGGAGGTGCTGCGGGGTGGACATGAATTCGTCCATGGGACCCGATTTGAGGTTTGTGTGGGGAGTGGGAGGATGTCGGGGGGTATTTCGTTTGGGTTTCCCCATGTGGACCGCGGGTTCTGCTTGGAATTCGGGCTTACGCGGGTTGGGGCCTGGGAGCGAGTGCAGCGTGCGACTTACTCCATGAGCGGTCAAGCCACGCCCCCGAGATTTACATTTTTTAACCTTTCTTCGTAACTAAAATGCTCCATTTCTTTTATCAATTTTGTAGCTCGTCTCTGCACTTTTTATAGTTCCATAATATCCTTCTTTAGAACAGGTGCCCAAAATTGCACAGCATATTCAAGGTGATTTATAAAGAGGCAAAATTATATTTTCAGCCCGAAAATTTATGACCGTATTTATACATGACAAAACCTTACTGGCCTTAGCAACCGCAGATTGACATTGCATATTGCTGCCTTCTTTGTTGTCTATAACAATCCACAAATCCTTCTCGTCTGTGGTTATCCCTAATTCAGAACCATTTAGAGTTTAAGGTGTTTTTTTCTTCTTCTCTTTCTAAACACCTTAGACACACCCAGGTAATCCCTAAATCCTGGACTGGTAGGGGGTCCTTGAGGACTGGGTTGAGAACCCCTGATTAAGGGTATATGTTGTTTGTGCATTCTTAACCCCAAAGTGCATAACTTTGCATTTTTCTACGTTAAATTTCATCTGCCATTTTAGTGCCCAGCCCCCCAATCTATCCCAATCCCTTGGCAGCAAAGCAATATCCTGCTCACATTTTATTACTTTATAATGTTTTGTGTCATCTGCAAACACCGAAACATGGCTTTCAATGCCTATTTCAAGATCATTTATAAATATGTTAAATAGAAACGGTCCCAAAACAGAACCCTGAGGGACACCACTTTTGGTAATACTTTTTTCTTGGCTAATCATGGCAGCATATACACATGGGTTAGCTCCTCCCCTACAGCCGATAGGACAGGAAAACCACCAAGGTTTTAAAAGGAGGCTCCTTCCCTAAGGTCCTCAGTCTTTTTCCTGTCCTACAGCCCTTAGGACGTGAGCAATTTGCACCCTTTACTTACGGACATGTATGTTTTTTTTATCTTCCTGACTTTATTTGCCTGTTTTACTGTAGTACATTATGCAGTTGTGCTTTTATGCTGTGATGCATTTAAGCTTCGATATCTTTAAACTAGTGCATTATACAGCTGTACCTTATAGTTAAGATTGTGGTACATTATGCGGTTGTGCTTTGGCTAGGAAGCATTTAAGCTGTGTGGCATTTAAAACTTTCATTTAAATTTGCATTTAATACTGTTGCATGTAGAACCGCAAGTCATTGGAAACTGCAGTGCATTGGAAGACTGATTTATTTATAAAACTGTGATACATTTGGAAAACTGTGATACATTTGGAAAACTGTGATACATTTGGAAAACTGTGATACATTTTGGAAACTGTTACCTTTTACACCTTGAGGCCTTTAGACTGTGGTGCCTTTAAACTTTGACTTTTTGCACCAGGTTGCCTTTTCAACTCCCTTCCAGGCACTTTTGTTATCTATTTTGCTTCCCCTCTGTCCCAGTGATTTATTCCCGGTACCCTAGGTGTTTAGGGACCATGTAGGCTTCAGACAGAGTCCTCTCCCTGGTCAGCAAACACACTCAGAATAGGCCCACATGTGTGCAGTTTGTGCCTTATTGGGCCTAATACAGATGAGTTGCATTGTGGGAATAAAAGTTGTGGCAGCCATCTTGGATAAGGGCAATTGCCAGAAAGTTCCTAAAATAAAGGGAAAATTACAGTAAACATACCACACTTATTTGGTAAGTATTGGACAGACATGGATAAGTGCTGTCTTCAGCCTGTTTTAAAGCTGTTTCACTGGTTTCTTATAGAATTTTAAGTGCACATTTTTACTTAATACTTTACCACAGGTAATATTTAGTTATTATTATTATTATTGTTCAGATGTCTGATTCTTCACCAGGATCTGGTTATGAGGAGAAAACAGTGGAAGGAATCGGTTATGCACCAGAAGGTTGTTGCTTCAGCATGACCTATCACTGTGCAGCCACATGACATGCGGGCAGAGCTTACAAAGTAAGTTCCAGAGGCCTTAGGGGTAAGAAAAGAGGCCAGGCTTTACCCTGTGGAGGGAGTTATTTCCAACCCCAGAACTGCACCACCTAAGTTGCACACTTATGGATCATAGGTGGATGCAGACCTGTCAAAAATGTTACGCCTACCATTGCAGGAGGCCAGCCAGCCGTGACTTCCGCTGCTGTTTCTACAAACATGAAATATGTGATTAAAGATCTAAAGGCTACTATGGAGAGAGATATTAAAAGCCAAGATTGAAGAGGCAGTCTGAAGTCTTCGGGTTACAACTGACTTCTTCACAGAAACCTCCCTAGATGTAACTAGGATATTCTCTGGATCAAATGGCTTTATCTATAGCAGCTAAGAAAGCATTATGGTTCTGTTTCTGGGATGATGACTCATCCTCCAAGTCTGCCCTCTACACCATTCTATTTGAAGGGGTGGTGCTGTTTGGGAAAACTTTGGATAATTCCATTGAAAAGGCGAATGAGGGCTGCAAGATATTGGTACCTCAGGATGGAAGTTCCAAGGATCCCAGCTCCTCATAGTCTAACCGGAGAATCTCCAGTGACCAGTATTTGAGATACATGGATCTACTGGCCCTGCAGGGAATACTCCAGAGGGAACTCATGGCAGTTGGTAAACCTGCCTTTCAAGGTTCTAATGGAGCTATAAAGCAGTCGTTTTGCTCTTCAGCAATGAACATATTTCCTCCAGTACTAGGAGCCTCATTTTTCTGATCACACATACCTGGGCTCGTCATACTCTGGAGGCTTGAGTGGTTTCCATGGTCCAGATTGATATAGACTGGAGTTTTTTCTTCAGGCACAGGAGTCTCCATACCAACAGGAGTATTAAGACCAATAAAAAGGTAAAGCACTGAAGGAAGAAGCCTTCTGGACAAAGAGGTGATTTTTTTTTTTAGGTCCTAGATCAAGAGCAGTTCCAGGGACAAGTTTCGCCTCTCTTCTGGTGCTAAGAGGAAAAGCACATGAAAGCCTACACTGGACCTAAGAGGGGCCAACAAGTGGCTGAATGTCTGAGCCTTCGGGATGGAGTCAATCAGATCCATATCTCAAGTAATCTGGAAGGATAATTTCCTTACCTCTATATATCTCAAGGATGCTTACTTTCAGTCCAATCTGCAGAAGAAATCTTCGGCATTAGCTCAGAAGAGAACATCCATGTTAGTGCCCTACCATTTGGCCTCAATGCGGCCCCAAGAATCTTTATATGTGCTTATTGAGAGTCCAGAACTCCACCTGGTTCCATTATCTGGAGGATCTACTTCTGATAGCCTTAAACCCTCAGAAGGCAGCCACACAGAGGTATATAGTTCTTTCATAACTCCTAAAGTTTGGCTGCTTGATGAATATCAAGAAAAGCAGTTTCAGACCAGCTCAGTGGTTGACATTCCCGAGTGGAAAATTCTATGCTCTGCTTTTCCCTATCTTGGGAACAGTTCAACAGATTGTGAAGGTTTTCTCTCCCAGATTCTTCATTTCTGCTTGGTAACAGCAAGAAAATAGATGCAACTACTAGGAATCCTGACTTCCACCAGCAGACTTGTCAGGTGGGCCCAATGGCATCTCTGGATTCCTTACAGATCCTTCCTATCTTGGTCTAACAAGAGAAAGATTATTGGAGCCAGCCACTTACTATGTCCCCATCAGTGGAGTTACACCTTACCCTGGCAGCTGAAAGAGGAATTAGAAAAGAGGTGATGCAGTGTTTGTGTGGTGGATGCAGTGTCTGTGCAGTGGATGTAGTGTCTGTACAGTAGATGTAGTTGGATTAATGCTGGGGGGGGGGGTGAGCAGTTAAAATAATTTGGGCCTATTCCCTCTCCTAGAAGGAAGGTAACAGTTTAGGGTGGACAGTGTGTAGGAAGGTTACCATGAGGGTTGCCAATGTGTAGGAAGGTGACAGTGTATGGGGTAGTGTGTAGGAAGGTTACCGTATGGGGGTGCAATGTGTAGTAAGGTGACCGTGTGGGGGGGGGCAGGGTGTATACTGTGGTGACAGTATGGGGAGGGGGCAGGGTGTAGACCATGTGGGGGTGGAGGGGTAGTGTGTAGGAAGGTAACCCTGTGAGGGGTTGGCAGTGTGATGGAAGTTGACCACGTGTGTGTGGGAACAGTGTGTAGGAAGGTGACCGTGTGTGTGGGTGTGGGGGAATACAGTGGTGGGGGCAGGGAGTGAGGGTGACCGTTGTGGGGGGCAGGGTGAGGGGGCACAGTGGTATGAGGCAGAATGTGGGGGGCACAGGGGTATGGGGCAGAGTGTGGGAGGCACAGTGGTATGGGGCAGGGTGGGGGGTACAGTGGTATGGGGCAGGGTGTGGGGCACGCAGTGATATGGAGCAGGGTGTGGGGGACACAGTGGTATTGGGCAGTGTGGGGGGCACAGTAGTATTGAGCAGGGTATAGGGGCACCATGGTATGGGGCAGGGTTTGGGGAGCAGAGTGATCTAGGGCAGCGTGTGGGGACACAGTGGTGTGGGACAGGGTGTGGGTGGCACAGTGGTTTGGGGCAGGGTGTGGGTGCACAGTAGTGTGGGGGGGCACAGTGATATATTGCAGTGTGGGGACACAGGGATATAGGGGGAAGACTAGTTGGGGCACAGTGGTATGGGGCATGGTGGGGGGGCACAGTAGTATGGGCATGGTGGGGGGGGGGCACAGTGGTGGCAGGCTGTGGGAAGGCTTGCATAACTATTTTTCTTTATTCCCTGGTGGTCCATTGGGCTTGTCCTCCAGTCTGCAGCTACGCCGGGTGATCTTGCGAGCTTCAGTCAGAGCGTTGCCATGGTAACCCATGGCAATGCTCTGGGTGCTAGCGAGACCATCACATGGCCTGCAGCTCACATCCGGCAGAGCTGCAGACTGGAGATGCTTTCTCTCCCCAGGCAGAGTGAATGGAGGGGGCCCAGACCCAGCGGCATACCTGGCAAACCGCCGCGGCCACTCCTGGTGTCCTTGGATCATTCTTCCCTGATGACAGAGCCGCCTGTGCTGCATATATATATGCAGTAGAGGCGGCCTGGGCCCCCAATGGCAGGCACAGATGCCCCTGTTAAAGTGCCGCCTGGAGCCATGGCCACAGTCTGTCCTATGAATGGGCAGGCCCTGAGTATGTGTCCGGTATGGGTATGTGGAGATGTATCAATAAAATCTGGGTGTTTCCTGTGTGTAACCCCTCCTCAGCCAGATATCTATTGGGTAGCACTCCAGTACCTCCCACAAGGGGCACAGAACCCAGCTGAGAGTTCGATCTCTTCCTGTGTCTGCCAGTAAAGCGGACCAACCGCCCGTCATGTCTCTGTGTTTAGAATCAGGACTCGGGGGTAGATGGACAAGGCTGACAACTATTTAATAATATTTGGGCAATGATATAAAACAAAACACACAGATGTTTTCACTAGAAATAGTTTATATATATATATATATATATATATATATATATATATATATTTATATAATGGTTCCCCTGGGTGCTGACAGCGGAATCTTCTAACCTGCGATCTAGCAGCAGGGTATTATGGGAAACATAGCCAGGTAACCAGAACTCCTGTATTGTGGTTATGTGGGGACTAGAGTGACATACGAGAATACAAGACTTTATGTAACTGTTTCCGTGTTTCTCTGAGGCCTCGTATGATTGTAAATCGTAGAACGGACGGCTGTTTCCTTCAGATAAAGAGTAGAAAACAATTCGAGTGAAGATGCTGTACATTATCAGCCCTGCTCTGAGAATTTGTCCCATTTGGCTATTTTGTCCTAGAAACCATGACTCCCTTGTTAATTGTCCACAATTCCAGGTTTATTGGATGAGCCCCACTGCGGTTATGGGTTAATTGCGTTCGATCTCTCGCTATAGAATAAACGTACTTATAATGATAGATTTGGTGACAGTTCAACAGCCTGTCTGTTAAATATTAATATATATCTCGGAGCCTGATATCTCCAAACCGGTCGCCATTACTGCGCGCTCTCTAATGAGCTCATTATTCATGCAGGTAACCGCGCCGTTTGGGGATAATGTACTTGCTGTGCAGCCCTCACCAGAGACGTCCTCACCTCTGTCTCCATTCCAGGGAGAAGCCGTTAATGATGTATTTTTGTTTTGCTTTTTCATGGAATGTTTTCTGTACGGTCCTGGAGTACACCACGCTATGAATAAGTTACGTTATTGAAAGGAACATTAATAATGGTGCATCGTGGGGCTCTAACATTTTATTGCATTTCATCTTCCTATATTGCACAATATACTCTTCTTTTAGAAACTATTTATCTTAAAGTGAAATTATATCGAGGAATGTGTGTGTCAATGTCTGGAAATAAAACGCATAGACAAATGGTCACTATAAGCACTATAACCACTTGCATCATTAGTCTCCCTGCTGAGCGTGGGTGGTATAATGGTACTGATTTGTAAAACACACTGCGCTAAGCCTCTGGTAGATAGGGGTTTTGTGGGATAAGAATAAAAGACAACAAACCTATAAACTACAATAAGAGGCCCTGATTGGTGAAGTCTCCTCCTGCGTAAATTTGCTGGTTGCTCTACAGCTTTTTAGGGACTATAAAGGTTAGTATTATTTCCACGTATTTAGTTGTATATTATTGTAATACATTGTCAATTGCTGCCTATTATGTCCATTTAAATATCCACAGACGTAGCATTGTGTGATTTGTATTGGCCAAACTGCTTAAATAAAGCTACGACATACAATTAGCCATTGTACTTTACCCGCAGACATCCACAGAGGTAGTATCTCTCAATGCTTTTATATAACTGGCGCTCCCTCGTGCAGTACAATCCTGTGATTTCGGGTGTCAGGCCATGGGAAACTGGAATTAAATAAATGGTGTACAGGTTCACATACTTTTTCATAAGTATTCACCCCCTTAGATGTTTCCTCATTGTATATTGTTGTAATCTGATAATTATATATTTCTAATAACATTTTTATCATATGATAGTTCAAAATATTTTTATTGTGACACAAAAGTTGATCACGTTGTTTTGTCTTTGTACATCCTCCTGGTGAGACAGGTCACTGATTAGCTCTGTCTAAAATCTCTAAAACCCCAAGACCGGAATGGTGGACTGTAGAACGAAGCCCAGCTTAGAAAACGTGGGACAGCTTAGGGCCCCAGTTGTACATGTGATGAAAAACAATGAAGTCTGAAAAACGAAACCCAGATTTATTGCCCTATTAAAGATTTCATGCCGAGTGATGTATAAAACGTCCCAAAAGTATGAAATGAATTTAGATCATTATACGAGCGTTCTCTGCTGTCCTAGGTCGAAGAGTGAACAATTATTTGTAATTTAAGACTTTAGAAGTTACTTTGTTCACGTGTATCAATGCCATCAAACACCATTAAACAGATGCAAAGCACCTAAACCACATCCTTTATTCTCTATCAGTGCAGTATCTGCCATTTATTCCCTGAACAACAAACTAAAGATTTGTCAAATGTAGACGAAAGGAGCCGAATGACAGACTATAGCTGAGTGTGAGACGTTTCTAAACTAATTATATTTGTCAAGATTTATTCATTTGATTTCCAGCTCTCTTTATTTCAGTTTTCAGTGATTAAGCCCCTTTTACTCTTCCTCAGTCTGTATTCTGACACTAAAAGCCCACTCCCTCAGATCTCTGTGAATGGTCCTATCTACATAAAGAATGCAGTATGCATAGCGTTGCTGGATGCAGGTTTCTGCAGTTCAAGTTGTGACCTCGTATATCTCTGCAACGTCCATCAGTAATACCTGATCACCAGGACAAAGCATTCAAGGAGATCTGCTGATGGCTATGAGACACAGACTCTGAATCCCACTGACTCTATTGCGACAGCGTGTGTTATAAATGCCATGATCAATATCTCACGTCACCCTGCGGTCACGGACAAACACAAAGGGTTGCCCATACAAATAAGGTTGCAGCTTTTTAAGGGCCCACACCACGCTGATCTCTAGGACATGGCTGAAGGTCCAGGTGAATAAAACCTGGAAGTAGGTATGCTAATGTTTTCCCTGTGCCCGTCTGGACGATACCAATAAGGTCTGTTCCCTGCAGTATAATTGGCCAAGCCTGGGACTGAATCGGAGTAGGTTTTTTAAACCAGGCAACTTTTAATGCACTCATTACTTCAGGAAATGGACTGAATGCATCTTCAAAGTTCAAAACGGGATTGGGAATGGATCGCTGTCTATTTTCTTTTAAATCATTGCACGTTATGTTATTATTTTCTTTTCTCCACTTTAGACATAGCTGAAATTTTCTTGGATTCCACATATACATTTTTTAATTTGCGGAGCATCTGCCCACTTTGTGGCTTCATATATCGCCGCTTGTTTATTAGCAGAAGCCCAGTCAATTTGAACAAACTGCTTCTCTGTCGCACGTGGAGGAGTGGTGCTCTCTGGGGAATCAGGGATTTTGCTGTACTCAAAAAACAGCTTATTTTCTTAAACTTTTGACAAGATCATTTATCAGTTCCTTTGCTTTATCTTGCTGATCCCTTGTGCCAAATAATTTGACCTCAGAGTAATTTTTACAATTTTTATCCTTGCACCAGATAACTCTTCGAGTTCCTTTATTTTAGCTCCTCCACGTCCTATGACCATGCCAACCAGTGAGCTGTCCAGGCGGAAACACAGCGGCATGCTGCCCCCCTGCTTCCAGGACTCTCTGTTCCTGGGCTGATCGCCATTCCTCCTGCATCCTTCCTCCGTCCAGCAGCCTCGACCACCTCGGCCCTGCCCTCCGCCCCAACCTCTTCCATTGCCTGCTACCTGTCTGTAGGATTGCGGCCTGCTAATACGATGTGGTACCCAAGGCTCACTCTCTTCCTCCCAGTCAGACATGGTTACGATGTTCACTGCCCCACGGTTCGGCACTGCCTGATTCTTGTCTATACGATCTTTATATACATGCAGGGAAGGATCTAGGGCTACCTCGTTGCCAAATTCTAAGGGGGCATCCCAGGGGAGAACAGGAGGGGTGTGGGGCAGAGCTCCCCCAAGTCATTGCCCAAGATCACATCAGCTGGCAAATCCTGCATAATCCCCACCTCCACATTCCCATGCCCCGCTCCCCAATCCAAATGTAACTTGGCAGTGGGAACTTTGTAAATTGCTCCCCCTGCCACTCGTACGGCCACACAGTCCTTGTATACTCTTTCCCTCCATGTGTACCACCTGGCGGTGCCCCTGTCGGTTGTATGAGGCGGCTTGTATGGGGTTCACTTCGTGCAGGGTTCCCAGGGGTTCTTCTATGGATATGGCTGTCGTGTGTGGGACAAAGGGTTCTTTTTGGTAACAGTGTACCGCAGCTCGGTTATGGGGTGGTGGCCCCTGGTTATGCCAGGTTGGTCGGTTCCTGTTCCGTGGGCAATCTTTTTGAATATGTCCTTGCTGGTTGCAGGTATAGCAGCAGATTGGCGGTCGGGTATTGTACCTGGGAGGGTCCGAGTTGTTGCTTACCCCTGGTCGTGGATGGGCCGAAGTGGTCACTGCTGGAAGAGGGGCGGTAGATCCATAAGCGGACCGGTGTTGAGTTTGTTGGTCTCGCCTAGTGTCCTGGAATTCGTCAGCCAACTTGGCTGCCTCTGGTAGGGTACGAGGTTTGCGGTCTCGTACCCAATTTTGTAGTTCTGCGGTCAGTCCATTGAAGAACTGCTCCAGTACAATTAACTGGAACAGATCCTCCAGAGTGGTGACCTGTGTCGCTTCCATCCATCCCTTGGCGGCTCGCTGCAGTCGGTGGGCCCATTCTGTGTGCGAGTCTTTCGCAGATTGTGGGTTCTGTGTGGCCTTTGTCCGTCTTTCCTGAAATCAGGCCCGATGTGTGTTGTGTAAATCAGAGATATCTAGTTACAAAAACTAGGACATTGCACCGTGTCGAATTTAGCAATGCAAATTTTCCGATCGAGTCCGATGGGACTAGACTCCCAGCGATAACTTTATACTAATGAAGTTTGTGGCTGAACAATTTATGCAAGAAAATGTCAAGTGGGTGACACAGTTACCATAAGAAGGACTCTGTATGTGAATAATTATACCAACAGGGCATGGAATTATGCACAGGAAGAAACCTCATTGAGTAATACTCAATCATCATTAGGGCCAAAAAGTACCATGAACAATAATAATAACGGACTGGGTGAAATACCAACACAATTACCTGTTTATTAATACTGAGATTTCCAGCGAGCGGCTAGCTATGCTAAATTCAGAATCCGTATCTGACAAAGACAAAGCGATGTAAGGCTGGCTAAATTTCCCCCGAGAGCTCAATTCATTGCCAAAGTAGGATATACAGGTTTTAATGTTCTGCTTTGTTGCAACTTCTCAAAGAACCTTGATCTCTATGCAGAGAGGCAGCTTAAACAAACATATACATCTTAGTATTTATACAGAATAGACATGTTTGGAGCTGGTGATATCCCTGTATGCAGCTGGGCTGGGAAGGTGCCTTCTTACGTCTTAGCCACCACTAAGCATGGAATTCGTAATCTTCTCACCCATCAACATTCTTAACCCTGGCTCCCACAGACCCCACCTGGAACTAGCTGTAATAAAGGTTTTTCTGCAGTCGGATGAGGGGACACAGCAACCAGAAGTCTGAGTGAAAAATGTTAGGGGTCCTACGAGGATTTCAGAAGTAATGAGTGCGCAGTGCCAGTCGCACTGTATAATATGGTTTATAACGCACTGTGTGACATCACTCACCGTACACTATGACCATGATGTAATATATAGCGGTGTGATTGGGTATTCACCTGTATAGATTCTTGTTATGTTTTGCCACGGGGAGAGATTGTCTCTTGTCTGTTTTGCGGTAAATGTATATACATAGAACATGTCAGTATATGGGTTTCTATGGTTGAAATGGTCATGTAAAGTTGAGTTCCAGCACCAAATGCAAGGAGAGAGAACCAGATTCACCTTAAAGGGACACTAAACTGCCCAAATACAAAAAATAATTAATAACAAAATCACTGTTCAGTAGAGATACCTCTAATGAAAACATGTATGTTTTTAATTATGCATTGCTTTATCGGGGTTATATCTAAAAACTGCTATCAAAACCTGCTGATCTCTTGTCTGCAGCCTTTACAAGCCCTCCCCTTCTAACCCCGCCCAGACTTTCTGTGGCTGTCCAATCACAGACTTCCCGATACAGCTTAATGTGAAGTCTTTACAAGGCAGGGGCTCTGAGCAATTGCTGCCTCTTGAGTTTAGCTCCACTGAGCTAAACAAACCAGGAAGCAACAGGACCAGGTGTCTGATTGACAGCCAGAGTGGGTGTAACTATTTTAATTGATTAAAGTGCCAATTTGCATTGAAACCTGCACTTTTTGTAAAATGAAAATGAAGGACACGCATTTTCACACATAAAGCATATCAGCAAGATAAACTGCTTTAGGAATCTGGTCTGTCTCCTTAATTAGAAGCATTGGCACATGCTTTTCCTAATAGAGAGAGTGCTTTAATACCAGGAATGCAAACAGACTGACGCAGCTGGCCTGAAGAGACGAAAATATATCTTTCTGACGGAATACAGCTCCTATAATTCTGAGCCAGCCACAGACTTGAAAAAAATAATCACTAGTCCCAAAACACGTGGGCCATTGTGAGGTGCACAGATAAGAGGTGATTCTAAATACAGAAATTCGATGTGATATGTGTCCGTGTGGATTATTGTCTGATATTGGACGGTTTAAGGTTTGTTTGATAACGATATTATTTTATGCTGATGGTCCTAATATATTCGAAGAAGCGAATAATGAATAGGGTAGATCCAATAATTCACATAGCTATATGCAAAACATTGAAAAAGACCCCATGCATTGCCTACCTCAAAGCTGCAAAGTAGGGGGTAACCCAGAGAAAATACACAGAAAAGGAGACCCTTGAAACAAGGGGATCCTGAGAAGCAACTTTGGACACGGAAAAGGCACTTGAATGCCCGGTAACAGGAAAGAGAGAGAGAGTAATAGGAGAGTGAACAGGTGAAAGATAATGAATCATAACCTGTACCCCCAACTTGCTTGATGTATCATACTTGTACCAAATAATAGTAAAAATAGATAAATAGCCCCACACGGCATTCAAGTGCCTTTTCCGTGTCCAAAGTTGCTTCTCAGGATCCCCTTGTTTCAAGGGTCTCCTTTTCTGGGTCCTAATATATTTCCTAATTCCTGCTTTCACTATCTATGGAGGAGTCGATAGATATTCTGTCTCACATTCTAGAGAAGACTTACATTTAACACATTGGGCAGGCACCTTTGTGACACGAGAAAGCTATATTTTAGCTCAATTAATGACCAGAATTTACAATTTGTCTGACATTATAAATCTTCCTTTCACATTCTAGTAAAATCAGAACGCATATTTGGAAACTAAAGTTTTCTAAATATAAAAGAACAACTAAAAGCAATGGTAAATTCCAAATAAAAAAATCAAACTATGAATCTGATTTAATAATATAATGGAATAAATTATAATATAGAACATAGAATGTGACGGCAGATAAGAACCATCTAGTCTGCCCAGTTTTCTAAATACTTTCATTAGTCTCTGGCCTTATCTTATAGTTAGGATAGCCTTATGCCTATCCCACGCATGCTTAAACTCCTTTACTGTGTTAACCTCTACCACTTCAGCTGGAAGGCTATTCCATGCATCCACTACCCTCTCGGTAAAGTAATACTTCCTGATATTATTTTTAAACCTTTGTCCCTCTAATTTAAGACTATGTCCTCTTGTTGTGGTAGTTTTTCTTCTTTTAAATATAGTCTCCTCCTTTACTGTGTTGATTCCCTTTATGTATTTAAATGTTTCTATCATATCCCCCCTGTCTCGTCTTTCCTCCATGCTATACATGTTAAGATCCTTTAACCTTTCCTGGTAAGTTTTATCCTGCAATCCATGAACCAGTTTAGTAGCCCTTCTCTGAACTCTCTCTAAGGTATCAATATCCTTCTGAAGATAGGGTCTCCAGTACTGCGTACAATACTCCAAGTGAGGTCTCACCAGTGTTCTGTACAATGGCATGAGCACTTCCCTCTTTCTACTGCTAATACCTCTCCCTATACAACCAAGCATTCTGATAGCATTTCCTGCTGCTCTATTACATTGTCTGCCTACCTTTAAGTCATCAGAAATAATCACCCCTAAATCCCTTTCCTCAGATGTTGAGGTTAGGACTCTGTCAAAAATATGCCATAAACCAAACCAATAACTAAAAATCTGTTTTTGGAAGTTAATCTGAAATAATCACTGCAGGCAGCAATAAAGTATTTCTGTGAATCCCAAAATATTTTAATTTCTGTGGACTGATTGCTCAATACATTAGGAATGCACTAGGATTTGTGAGTATTTTTGGGAAATTAAGATGAATTTCAGTTAATTATAAACATGTGATCAGCAAACACAAACGATGATAATATATATCTATACAGTCGTGGGCATAAGCGAGTACACCGTATCTGAATTCTATGGTTTTACATATCAGGACATAATAACAACCAGCTTAAAATTTAGTAAATACAATCTGTGATAAACAACAAAGCATGTCGTATCACACCGTGTCATGATTTATTTAACACAAATAAGGCCATAATGGAGATGCCTTGTGTGAAAAACTAAGTACACCCTTACTGCTTCCAGGGGAATTAAGAAGATAAGTAACAGACAGATGCCCAAAGCCTTTAATGAACTGATCGTCAGCCAGTGTGACCACCTCTGTAAAAGCCACAGGTTTACAGGTTTAGCAGTTTGATGGTCTGGAGCATTCAGGTGTGTGTTAACCCAATGCCAAGGAGGAAGGACATCAGCAATCATCTTAGAGAATCAATGGTTTGTGCCATTCTAACCGGAAAGGGTTATAAGGCCATTTCCAAACAATTTAAACTCCATCATTCCACAGAGAGAAAGATTATTCAAAAGTGGAAAACATTCAAGACAGCCTGTCTCTTTCCTGCACTCTGCCTTTATGTCTCTGTCTCCTAAACTCTCTCTTTGTCTCTCCTGTGCTGTCTCTTTATGTCCGGCTCCTGTACTGTCTCTTTATGTCTCTCTCCTGTGCTGTCTCTGTTTATTTGACTTTCTTTTCATTTTAGACTGTTACTCTTACGTGTCACACATGGCAGAACCCGAAAATCGCTGCCGGTGTGAGTCATTTTAATCCATGTTTTGTCTCCTGTCTCCTGTTACTTTCACAGCTCGCCCGATCACAGCCCTGACAGCAGAATCTGCGTTGATCCTGCTTGCCCATTCCTCTTAAGACACCCGCTGTGTACCTTCCGGGCGAGCCCTATGATTGCTATGGGTCAGAATACTGGGCTCAATAACCTGGCAGGGCACGCATTGTACTCCACACTCCTCACACTGAGCATGAAATGTATTCAGTAATATTACAGGTTAATGGAAATTATGGGAGAAATAGCTACAGTTAGCAGTGGGAACACTCAGATTTAAGCCATAGGGTGAGGATGGTTTCCTACCTCCCATCTCAGATAACATTCACCGTGAGCTACGTGAACACGAGGGAAATTAAAGTACTAAATTCCTCATATCTTCCAATATCCACTAATACATACATTTAGCATTTCAAATCATTTTAAAGTGATAGCGCTCATCCACTGAGCCCTGACCCCTGACACCTTCACACTGGAACATATTCTATTATTGGTTCCAGCACAAAAGCAACCATTACGGAATACAAAATTGCCGTACAAAGGTATATATTATTATATAAATTAGTCTGAACAGGCTATTCACCTAAGGGTGTATGGAAAAAACAGGAAATAGGGATACAGCTACAAGCTAAAAAAACAAACAAAACTAACAGCACATAGTGATGTACAATTTAGTGAATAAGACACAGCAATGTTGGTTGCACTCACAGGATTTAAATGCGTAAGGCGCCTTGAAATCCACTTAGGGATAGTACTGGACTGCTTCCACCGAAGATGATGGTGACTGGTTGGCAGGCTCAGGATACTCCGTATGAAAACCAAGTTCAATATACAGGAGTGTTGAAATAGTGGATTTATTTAGGCACGATTGCCCATAAAAGTAAAATATATAAAATATGAGATAAGATCTAACGCGTTTCATCCAACGCAGTGGACTTCATCAGAGATAAAAACACAATGTACAATGGGTAATTATAGTAGTTTGACTGTTCATATTACCCCACAAACGTCTACCTTTTGTGAAAGTAGAGACTCCAGGGTATCTCATGTAGTATATTAACTAGTTGAGATTTTTTTCACCAAATTATCTTGCCATTTGTGGCAATAGTTTTTTGCATTTTTATATACGCATTGCATTTTTGCTGAATATTTTGTAAATCGAAAAATTTGCCGCCATGACCAAACCCGCCAAGTTCTGCTCAGCCACCACGCATGCCTGTCAGTATCTTGTGAAGGACCTTCCTAATTTAGTTTTTACCGTTATTATTTTAATAGGTGAATTTAATGGTCTGATTCTGCTTTTTAGCAGGTTAATAAATCGAAACACTGAGTATGTCATACGAAAGGGCATGTCATATGGAATATTTCGATCCTTATTGTATAGCCATTTTTCAGGAGACATGTGCAATTCATTCCGTTCTCATTAATATTTTAGTCAAAGTTCAAATTAATTTGGAATTTGGAAGCATCTGAGACACCGTGGTGTCTCTCCCATGACATAGTTAAAGCTTTATTGAGTTGCCATTTTCTCACCATTTTCTTTCAAGCTCTGTCTCTCATTTTTTTTATATTGTTTACATAAACATTGCTTTTGCTGCATATTTTTTAAAATGCATGCGTGCCACTGCAGTAAATTCCTTAAACTGTACTACAATTCCCCTGTGTGTACCCCTGCTGTGTTTATGCAGGGATACACGGTCAGATTAGTTGTCTGCAGATTGCTGGTGTTTTAATTGAGAAACTAAAGACAGGTCTATGTAGCCGATCCTGACAACAACCCTAACGCTAATTTTACTTACCGTAAATCTAACTCTAACCTTAAACACTAGTAATCCTAACACTAAACATGCATATTAACTAACCCCGAATACTAAGACTTACTACCCATATCTAATAACACTAACTAACCTTAGCTGCAACTATAAACGTAAACATTAGAGCCAAAAACGAGAAGACCCCAACCCTAAGGCTCAGGGGAGGGCAGGAAGCCTTAGGCCTGGGGGGCAAATCCAGTCAAGTGGCCCATTGCACCAAGAGGAGAGTAAAAACACCTTCCCCATGTGATTGAAAGGGGGGGCAGTCACCTAAACAGACACTCAATGACAGGCACACACATACTTGCTGATTTGGCACACACTCACTGACAGGCACACGTGCACACAGAAAGACACACTGTTACAGGCATACTGACTCGGAATACGGACAGGGCTGGGGAGGAGGGACAGGGCTGAGGAGGGGGGACAGGGCTGAGGTAGGGGGCAGGAACTGAGGAGGGGACAGGGGCTGACTAAGGGGACAGGACTGAAGAAGGAGGACAGGGGCTGACTAAGGGGACGGGGCTGAGGAAGGGTGACAGGGGCTGAAGAGGGGACAGGAGCTGAGGAGGGGAGGGGCTGAGGAGGGGGACAGGGGCTGACTAAGGGGACAGGGGCTGACTAAGGGTGTGGTGGAATCTCGGTAAAAATAAATTTAGTAGGCCGAGATTACCACGTGGCATGTGTACGTGCATATGCTGACGTATCGATCAGTTGGTTGCACGAGGCAAGATACGATCAGTAGTGTACGGAGCATGTGCAAGAATATAGTATTCCCCTCCTCCATTGTGCTGGACAGGCCATGCGGTCAAGCAGGAAGTTAATTCTTATTTGTATTGATTGGTCAAGAGAATGTGCGGGTGGAGCTTAATATGGGAGGAGTTATGTGCCTATATAAGGAGCCTGCACTATTGTCCGGGGCTCAGAACTTGCTGTATTTTGGTGACATTAGTCCCTCTGAGTCCCGATCGGTGATCCAATAAAGAATCTCTTCCTTCCTGAAGAAACCTGTGTCCATCTCTCTGTGCTTGGCTTCCGTCAGTTTCTCCGGTATCATTTGGTGCATTGGCCGGGAAGCTCATCGTTCAACGGTAGCTGAGAGGCAGAGGCGTGAGACGGTCTATCTTTGCCCACGTTCTCTACGGCTGCACCCCTGAACTTCTGCGTGGACCTCCCTTCGTCTCGGCGCCACTGGTCTGTTGTCCAGGAGATCATCGGCCTCTACGTAAGAAGTGCTGGGGTGTCCCCGTCGATGAGTGTGAACTCAGGTTCAGGAACGAGGAGGTAAGACAACTGCTGTTTTAGACGGCAGACCCACTAGGGGTATACCGATTGTGCGGTAGGCCCATAAGGGGTTTGAATTGTGTATGGAATCTGCCCCCTCTGTCGGAGGGAAGGAGCGAAGGCGCACCGCTCAATCAAACGCTCTTTAGTAAGACCGTTTGATTTGGTTTGGAGTCAGGCGGGGTTCTGTGTAAATAGCCCTAGCCGGACACCGGTGTCTTGTCTAGACTAGCGTTCTAGGGTGTATATTTTGTTCGCTAGGTCGGAGGGACCGGGAGACTAAGCGGCGTCTGTGTAAATTCGGTTCGCTAGATCTCAACCTATCTTGGCTAAGTGGGAAGGCGTGTAAATTTGGAACCCACTAGATTTTTGATAGAGTAATAGACTAAGAGGCGTCTGTGTAAATTCGGTCCTCTAGTTCGCTATATGTGGTGCTTGGGCAGTGTGGCTAACCAAAACGGGTGTATATAGTTTTAGGTAGTCCATTCAAGGAACTGGCCAATAGTTTAGTTGGGATTGTAAATGTGTTAAAGATTGTTAGTAAAGTGTATATCTTGTTAGATAGCGCGAGCTCAGCCGTCTAGCGAGAGTGTTAATAGTGTGTTGCTGTATTATAGTGCACGGTACCATAACCCTGTATATTTACTGACACTGTATATAAGTACTAATCATTGTCGTCCATTGCATGTTTAACACCATAACCACTAATAATTGTATTGTGACCTTAAATTGTGCTTTGACCTATGCTAACCGTACTGTAACCGCTATTTGTAAAAGACGATGTTACTGGGGTGTGTTATAGACGGGTAATTCGTATATAGAGAATTATAGCGTGGGTGACTGTATAGTTTCGCCAAAGGGCATAATATTGATTATTTAGTGACTAGTGTAACAGCTGTGTGTGTACGGGAATTCCCTGAGTGTTTATTGTGTTATTGTGTACGTTTCACTTGGTAACCGTACCACGTGGTGCTGTTGCCAGAGGAAACGGGTGTGACTGTTGAATAGTACGCGTGCATAGTATTCATTGTCAACGACGTTCCATTGATAAGTATGGGCGCGTCGGAGTCAACGATTTTGGATCCCTTAGGTTGTATGGTAAAGCATTTTAAAAAGGGATTTAAAACATGTGATTTTGGGGTTAAAATGTCTCCTGTACGTTTGGTCACTTTGTGCACTAGGGAGTGGCCTATTTTGGTTGCGGCATGGCCGCCACGTGGTAGTTTAGATCCAACCCTGATACAGCGTGTACACGTGGCTGTGTCAGGTAGGCCTGAACTTTACGGACAGTTTCCATATATTGATTGTTGGAGACAGGCCGTAAACGACTCGCCAAAATGGATTCAGATATGCCACGAGGAGCAATGTCGCCTCATGGTGGCCAGGACTTGTTTGTCCACTAGGACTGTGGTTAGGCCCATTTTGGACACGCCCCCTGAGTCCGAGATCCCTTTGCCGCCCCCTTACTTCCCTACAGGAAGAGGTGACGCGAGTGCAGGAAGTTCTATACCCCTCCGCTCATTGCCGTCATCCACTTCCGCTTCCTCCTCTAGTACAGAATCCACCCCCCCTCGTATTAAACCTCCCCTTCCGGAACCAGAACCAACCCCCGTTAGATCTGAATATCCTGATTTGGCGCCACTTCAAACTTCCGGTCAAGCTTCTTCTAGTTCGGCTGGGAGTATTCTATTTACCAACTTTTCCCAAAATCAAGCTCCCACATCCTCATGCCCTATTTCCCCCCGACTGGAACCCATAACTGACGCCCCTCCACGTAGCCCTATACTAACCCGACAACTGACCGGTACCCAACAACTTAGACATTATCAGATGCCTCTTCGTCTGAATCCCGGGTCAGCCTATCTCGATGCCGCAGGTCAAATGGCACATGCTGACCCAGTCTTCGTATATGTCCCGTTCACGACTACCGATCTCTTGAATTGGAAGACCCACAATTCCTCGTACACTGAGAAACCACAAGCTATGACCGATCTGTTCACCTCGATAGTTCAGACACATAATCCGACATGGGCTGATTGCCAGCAGTTATTAATGACTTTGTTTAATAATGAGGAAAGGACAAGGATTAACCAAGCGGCCATTAAAGCGCTAGAGGATAGAGCCCGTGCTTTAAATCAAGCCAATCCGGCAGCATGGGCCGCAACACATTACCCTAATACCGATCCCGACTGGAATGTTAATGGCGCAGATATGGTCCAACTTAAAGCCTAAAGAGACGCTATAATTGCTGGCATGAAAGCCGGAGGGAAGAAAGCCATTAATATGTCGAAGACAGTTGAGGTGATTCAGAAAAGTGATGAAGCGCCCAGTGTCTTTTATGACCGATTATTGGAGGCATACCGCTTGTATACCCCCTTTAATCCGGAAGACGCAGATAATTCCCGAATGGTAAACTCCGCCTTTGTCAGCCAAGCTTACGGAGATATTAAGCGCAAGCTACAGAAGTTAGAAGGGTTTGCAGGAATGTCTATCACCCAACTAATGGAGGTAGCAAATAAAGTATATATGAACAGGGAAACAGAGACTAAGAAAGAGGAAGAGCGCAAGATGCGTAAAAAGGCAGATATGCTAGCGGTAGCGATCGCAGGCGTAGATAGACGGGGCCCAGATAGAGGCGATAGTAAGTGGAATGAGGAACCTCTGAGTAGAAATCAGTGCGCATACTGTAGGGAAGAAGGGCATTGGAGAAATGAGTGTCCACGAAGGGAACAGTATGAGAGAGACAGACCTAGGACAAGTTATGGAAACTTTAGAGGCAGAGCGAGAGGTAGAGGAGGCCCCGGAGGGAGCAATTGTAATAGAGGGAGTAATGGGAACAGAGGAAGTGTAAGGGAAGATAGGTACTATCCAGCAGCGCAAAGGTCCCGCGATAGAGAAGGTAGGGACTTTGTAGGATTGGCTGACACGGTCATGGAGGACTATTGATACCGACCGGGCTCCATCCCCCTTGGTCGAGCGGAGCCTATGGTCGATGTATCAATAGGGGGAAAAAGGAGTGCGTTCATGATCGACACTGGTGCTGAACATTCGGTGGTGACTGACCTAGTTGCTCCTCCATCTGGAAGAACTATTACTGTAATAGGAGCAACTGGAAGAAGTGCTGCAAAACCGGTTCTTAAAAGTCGACTCTGTACATTGGGAGGCCACGTAGTAAAACATCAATTCCTTTATATGCCTGAATGTCCAGTCCAATTGCTGGGACGTGATATGCTATCCAAATTACAAGCGCAGATTACGTTCCTACCAAATGGAACAACATCCTTAAAGTTTAATGGACCTTCAGGTATTATGACATTATCCGTACCAAAGGAAGAAGAGTGGCGACTTTATACAGCGTTGACTAGTCAAAACCCTAGGAGTGATGAATCCTTATTCAACATACCAGGAGTTTGGGCAGAGAACAACCCACCAGGACTGGCCCGCAATATTCCACCTATTAAAATCGAACTAAAACTTGGGGTTTATCCAGTGAGCCTAAGACAATATCACATCCCGCAGAAGGCTAAGAAGAACATCCAATCTTATCTGGATAAGTTCATACGGTATGGTATCCTAAAATTCTGTACTTCCCCCTGGAACACCCCATTGCTGCCTGTTCAAAAGCCCGGTACAGATGAGTATCGACCTGTGCAGGACTTGAGAGCAGTCAATGATGCGGTTGTTAGTATACATCCAGTTGTGCCCAATCCATATAACCTGCTTGCTTTAATTCCGGGCGGGGCTACTTACTTTACAGTCCTAGACCTCAAAGATGCCTTCTTTTGCCTCCGAATTGCCGCAGAAAGTCAATGTATCTTCGCTTTCCAATGGGAAAACGCTGTAACGGGCTCAAAACGCCAAATGACCTGGACAAGACTGCCCCAAGGGTTTAAAAATTCACCTACCCTATTTGGTTCAGCTCTAAGTAAAGATTTATTGGATTTCGAGTCCATCCCAGGAGAGTGTGTATTGTTACAATATGTAGATGACTTGTTGATAGCAGCAGTTACAAAGGAAATATGTCAGCAAGCAACGCACGATCTACTACACATTCTCTGGAAGGCAGGATACAAGGTGTCTAGAAAGAAGGCTCAGTTGTGTTTGCCAACTGTCAAATATCTGGGATTCCATATCTCTGAAGGTCAAAGAATTATGGGGCCAGAGAGAAAAGAAGCTGTGTGCCAAATACCGATACCCAAGAATAGAAGACAAGTGCGAGAATTCTTGGGGGCAGCAGGCTTCTGTAGGATATGGATTCCCAGCTACGTGATACTGGCAAAACCTCTGTATGCAGCTATCAAAGGTACAGAGCACGACCCCTTCTTATGGACTCAAGAACAGCAAACGGCATTTGAAGATGTGAAGAAGGCTTTGATGAGTGCCCCAGCATTAGGTCTACCTGATCACACACGACCATTCTACCTGTATGTACATGAGCAAAGAAGAATGGCTGTGGGAGTATTGACACAGTACTTGGGATCATGGCAAAGACCTGTTGCCTACATGTCTAAACAACTGGATGCAGTGGCCAGCGGACTTCCACCTTGTCTAAGAGCCGTAGCTGCAGCCGCCCTGCTAGTAGCTGAAGCCGATAAACTCACTCTGGGTCAAGAACTTTATGTACGAGTCCCACATGCAGTACAGACGTTGTTGGATTACAAAGGAAATCATTGGTTTAGTAACAGTCGTATGACCAAGTATCAAGCAATGTTGTGTGAAAACCCAAGAGTGCATTTAGAGACTGTAAATACCTTAAATCCAGCTACCCTTTTGCCACAACCTACTGAAAGTCAACATGATTGTTTGGAAGTAATGGATGAAGTATTTTCAAGTAGACCAGATCTTCGTGATTTTCCCATCCAGAACCCCGATGTTCAATATTACACCGACGGCAGTAGTTATGTGAAAGAAGGGATCCGCTATGCAGGATATGCAGTAACAACAATAGACAAGGTGATAGAAGCTCGGCCACTGGCAAAAGGAACATCAGCACAAAAGGCAGAATTGATAGCACTGACACGAGCGTTACAATTGGCTGAAGGTTTAAGAGTGAACATCTGAACCAGCAAACTGGCAGGACGTGCTATACAGGAGCTCCTGCCACACGAACCAAAAATCAGCCAAATAATCGAGCTGCAGCGCCATAACCCTCCTACAAAGGCGCCCATGACATAGAGGCCACCTACCGGAACCCAAGGGCACCAAACCTGACACCCGGGCTCACCGGGCATCGAAAAGGCAGAGTGAGGCCTACTTCAGGAGGTGGTGAGGGAAGACGGCCGCTTCCCTGCCGAGTGCGAACAGCCTCAAATGAACCAGCCACACTCTTCCCCCCCCCCCCATGGACCGGTGGGGGAGATCATGGTCCCCGCCAGGCGGAGAATCCCTTACTCCATGCCTCACGATTAAGCCTGCAACCCTCTCAAACAAGGCGGGAGTCGGGGCCTCCAAAATGGCGGACACAACTGCCTCAACTGCACGAGGTTCCACACAAGAGTCAGAGACCCTGAAGCGGATAGAAGCCGTACTCGAGGCCTTCTGGAAGAGAATCGAGGCGCGACAAGCTGCCGCAAGCGACCCAGCTGGAAAATTGCCTCTGGTATTGCCGTCTCACGCTCGCCTCAGAAAAGCTTCTTGCCAAAAGAAGCAAGCAGGAAAATGTCGTCGCAGTAGGCGCCGCTTCCCGCCAACAAGAATCCAAACGAGACTACACCAGGCTGCAACAGCGGCACCGCGGGCGACACAACCAGCCCCCTGCAATCCTCAGAGGAACCTGAGACACACAACGAGCCGGCAAGCCTACCCACGCGGCACCCGAACACCATGGGCAAGACATCAACGGAAAGCAAGCAGCAGGCCACATCCAGACCACTCACCAACACCCCAGCACTCACGTGAGCAGACGAGCCCGACAAGAGGGATCTCCTGCTGGGAAAGGAAGAAAGCTGAATTGCAACCCAGAAGCTCACCCACTATTCCAAGCCAAGGTATTGGCTGATACGGACATGCCACCCCAAGCCCGCCACCCACAGGCCCAGGGACGCTACCCTTTTGGCGGCAACCGGCATCGGAGTGGCCCACAAGGACCCCCTATGCCCATGAGGCAATCTTAATACACGCTATAATGCTTGTTCCCTTTAAACACCGGGCGTCTATCTACAGCTGAGCACACACCAAATTACATTGAGGCACTCCAGGGGTTAACCTCAGTGGCAACATTAAGCAGCTTCCCTCGGAACACACATACACGCAAACAATCCCACGCACAATAGGGGTAATAATCCTGTCCAGACCATGGAATTGCAAACATGCCACTATAAATGTCAGCCCGTACGGAACCTGACTTAATTGATACTGGGCTACAGTACCACAAGCATACCTCACGTACATAATAGTGCTCACGGGAGAGACCCACCAGCTATGTTTAGCTTGCTTTTATGTTTAGTTTGCTCTTATGTTTAATTGGCTTTCGTGGGCAACAAGCACCAGACCTCACCTCACATTACTATAAAGTCTTAACACGTCTATGTATATTTGTATGAATATAGGTTTGAATGGCCTGCTTACCTCCGGTTGGCCCTTCTCATTACCACTGAGGCTTTAATGACCAGTATACTTATGCATGTTTATATTAATACCTCAGTTGGTGATTTGCATGTCTATAGCATATAGTAAATTTACTGCAATGTTTTGCCTGCAGTCATGTATGATTCACAACGTTGGTAACCCAATGTAAGAGGTCCATGCAGGCAATGCTTTCAATCTGTGTCTCACCTCTGACTTTTCCTGCCTACCGGGCCCATCTTGACTCTCAACAAAAGCGAGAATTTAAGCAGTAGTAACTGTGGCATAGGTATAAATGTTTAACCTCCTCAGAAATGCAATGCCAATTATTTAACAGAATCTTAACAGTAATTCAACCAATCATAAGCGTGTCTAGCTTAGCATGTTTAAAACAATCTATTGATGTTATTGATAAATATTTTTATGAACTTTAAATGTACTCAATGTGTTTTAGGAATGTAGAAATATTATAAGTTATTATTCTAAGCATATCCAGACATTAAGGGGTCATACATAGGCATATATATTACAAACATACTGTAATTTATACACATATGGCTCTAGTCAAGAATGATGGATGGAGACTTGTGGACCCTGTTGATAATAACCTTTGACCTAGCCTTGAAAGCCTGAATTCCTTTGAAGACTCACATTTCTACAGGCAATTATTCATTACATCATGTATATAGAAGTCTTTGTGTGTGTAATTTACCAAAATAATATAACGTATGGCTTTAATCAGAGATTTGGGTTACCACCTTTCTTTCTCAGATAACCAATTATTTTAAAGAAGGCAAACCTTATGTCTTTGTGTATACGCCCTATGTAACTGAATTTAAACATATAAAAAACCTTTTGCAGATAGAATTTTTACCAATACTTTTACCATCAAGCTTGGATAAGATCTAGAAGTGAATATACATTGTTTATTGGTCCATATGATTTTAAAAACAGACTGTTGTTATTTTCCGGATGAAATGTATATTGGAATAAATATACGGTTTTAACTGCAAGATACTCTGATTCGATTTCTTCAGAAACTGGTGTGAAAAACAAAGATCTCACGGAATGCCAATTTCCTACATTTAATGGTGGAGAATGCGGGCACCAACACCAACAACAACAACAACTTTGATTTAAGTCTGAATTATTACTGACTTAATATTTAGGTGTTCTGCTACAAGCTACAAGAAGACAAGAAGATAAGAAAATCACTGAAGAAAAGCTGAAATTGTAACTTGAAGAAAAAGCTGTACTACCCGGCTTGAAACAGGAAGAAATACAAGTGATTGAAACAGCAGGAGGGCATCCCAAAGACTTTTTTTAAACATCCCAGATCTGATGCGAAGACAGAGGTGAAGCAGGGGAGAAGACGTTCGAACGCGGCTAATGTGTATTTCCAGCGCTGGAGGAAAATAAATATATATATATATATATATATATATATATGAAGATAAATAATTGAGATGGACAATTTGGATCCTTTTTATCCACACTTTATTAAGTAATTTGTGACGACTTGCAGATCGAAGATTGCATTTCGGAGGATTCTCAAGAAATAACTACATACTCCAGAAAGTATTTTTCTATCAGAAAGTGGCCATATCTGTGGAGCCGAAATACTTAATGGGTATGTGTCTGTTTTAAATCATATGTAAAAAGTGCTCTCACATATATATTGTTTTGTTAAACAAATAGTTTTAACTGTTTAAGTTAATTATGGAGTGGTTGCAAAAGATTGCTGCCAAGTCTAATAGTGATCTTTCTGTAAAAGGGGTTAATCCTGAAAATATTTGGGATGATTGTTTATTGAAATTGTTAGACGGATTAAGTGAGATTGAGCACAGCAATGTATTTAAGAAGGAAAGTCAAAAAGTTGCATTACTGGCAAAGAGCTTTTTGGAAACTAATGATGCAATGAATGAATGGTGTCAACTTAAAAAGACCAGTAATTGTTATGTGTGTAGTACAACAAAACAAAAAAGAGATGTTTTGTTAAAACAACTGAAAAATGTATGTGTTGTCACAAGGACTAGTTATTTCCCTAGCCCCCCCAGCAAAACTGTGAAATCTCCTCAAAAGCTGTTAACAGAAGGGAGATTGCCCCCAAGGCTTTCTTTTGATAGTGACTTAGACTCCACGTTAACTGAAGCAAAAACTCAAATAGAAGATTCTCGGCGATTGTTGAAAAGATTTAGTGAGGATGAAGTAAGTGAAGATATTACTATAATGAAAGAGATGCTTAGGAATCAGACTGATCTGTTAGATAGAACTCACCAAACCCTGTCTCACATGTCTAAAGAGTTAGACATAAATGTTACTAATTTTGACAAATTGCAGAGACAAATTACTAATCTGGGGAATGCTACAGATATTTTGTGGAAAGCTACAAATCAGAAAGATTTGGATTTTACTTTGAAAGAGGAAAGTGAAAATGAAATAGCTCAAAGGTTAAGTTGTGAAAACGGGCAGGCGAGAAGTGAAATAGAAAATAAATTGGGAAATGTACAAGGAAAGGGTCAGTTGGATATTCTCAAATTAGCTAAATTGATTAAGGATTTGCCTAAATATGATGAGAAGAGAGGACCTTTTTACAATATGAGTGTTTTTGAAGGTGAAATGAATAAAAGACAATTTGATGATGTGGTAGCCACAAGAGGTCTTTTGATCTGGCTGCCAACCTCATTAAGTGAATGGGTTAAAGTTAAACTCATTGATATGTTGGAAGGGAAGTCAAGTGAAAAGCCCAGAGTTGAATTGGAAGAATTGTTTCCAAATAATACACAAAGATTGCTAATGGTGGTACAGTGTGCAACTGGTGTGGAGAATTTTCAATTTTCTACTCTTGATTCATTTAAAATGGAGAAAAATGATGATATACGTGTTTGTGCTAATTTGTGGAATAAGGCATGGAATTTAATTACTGATACAGAACCGTCTGCTATGTCTAAAGAACAACATAAGCAGAGTGTTACTGAATTTGTCTCTAGAATAGCAGGGTTGCCAAATGAGATAAAATTAAGAGCTTTTGATTCACCCACAGTTGATTTTGCTGCTACTGAAATAATGAAATCTTTGCAATTGTTGCAAAAGAAAAACACAGAAACAGCTAAGATTTTTGCTTTCACAGACACACTCTTCTCTAGGGATACTTCAGCAGGTCTGGCCCCTATTAACTATGTGTCTCGTGAAGAAGGTAGAGGAAGATATGAAAATGATAATAGGAATGGTAATTTTAGAGGGAGGTCTATGAGTAAACCACAAAATTACCAAGGTACTAGAAATTATTCGGCCCCATCCCATGATAGATACTATAGGGTTAATCAGAGTAATCCTATGGTATGCTATAAATGTAACCAAGAAGGTCATGTTAGGAGATATTGTCCTAAAAATGAAGAAAAATCTTACCCAGTGAAAGGTAGAGAAAATGGCATTGTGCCAGGCTATAAGAATCAACTGAGAGTGGCAGCTGTAGAACCCGAAAATACATCTTCAAAACCCCCTCATATAGCAAATCCATATGAAGAGTGTAGACGGATGTTAAATGCCATTGAAAAGAAGGTGGAAGCAGTTACAAGTCCAGAAGTGAATTCTGCTTACCACACCTATAAATAGGGATGTGTAACCCCTAGTTGTTCTCTGGTCTATCTTACTGATATTACTCTGGGTGAAGATGGACGGCCATATATTTATGGAACACTAGAGGGGAATATAACAGAGTTTTTAGTAGACACAGGAGCTGCAGTGTCTCTAACCAACAAAAGCTTGCCTTTAAAAATTGAAGCACCAACAATTTCCCTTCTAAGCTTTAATGGAGCTCAAGCACACGCAATTCTATCCATTGATAATGACATTGAATTTGAAGGAGGTAAAATAAATTGTGACTTATGGGTCGACCTCTCCTCCCACTGTACTATTATGGGAATGGATGTTATCAATGAAAAAAAGTTGTATGTGGATTTATTGAATTTGGTTTTGTGGCAAGCTCCAGGTGAGAGCAAATCAGGTGGAGTTGTTAAACCTAATGATTTAGGATGGTATAGTCATGTCATGGCTGTAAAACAGAGTGAAGTGCCACCTTCTATACAACAAGATGATGAGTTTGTAACCTATCTTAAAGAAAAATACCCCACAGTGTGGTCTAAGTCTAAACAAGATTGTGGGAGAATGAATTTACAAGTTGTCATTGAAGGTCCAGACCCCCCTGCAGTAAAACAATATAAAATTCCAAAAGAATCAGAAGAAGGTGTGAGTCAGGTGATAGAGGCATTGGTATCTCAAGGAGTGCTGAGAGTGGGTAATTCCAAATGTAATTCCCCCATTTGGCCAATAATCAAGCCAGATGGCTCTTATCGTTTAATTGTGGACATGCGAGTGGTGAATAAGTATACCCCACCAGCAGCCCATATAGTGGCCTCCTCACCAGATATCATGGCACAAGTAGACGGCAATGCTAAGTATTTTTCTGTCCTGGATATAGCCAATGGGTTTTTCTCAATACCAGTACACCCAGATAGTCAGTATCGTTTTGCTTTTACCTTTAAAAATCATCAATATCTGTTCCAGGTGCTGCCACAGGGCTTCCACTCCTCGCCAGCTTATTTTCATAAAGCATTGGCTCAAGTATTGGAACCCCTGGGGTATGGGAGCAAGATTTTGCAATATGTTGATGATTTATTGGTTCAAACAGTTACAAGGAAAGAGCATGAGAAGATACTGTGTGATATCTGTCAAGCACTGGCAGATAATGGGTTAAAACTGAACACATTTAAAGTGCAGATCTTGAAAGAAAGTGTGGCTTTCCTAGGAGTAAATATAGATCCAGAAGGTAAAACCCCACGAACAGCAAGGGTTAAAGCGTTACAGCAATTGCCAAGGCCAATGACAGTGTCTGACCTAAGGAAATTTTTAGGTTTGGTAAATTTTAGCAGAGAATTCATCTATGATATGGCAGGGATAGCAAAACCCTTGTACAATATGCTAAAAGATAGTGCCAATACAGATAAGCTACTCTGGACAGAGGAAGCTGAAAAGAGTTGGAATCTGTTAAAAGATGCTCTTACACAAGCGCCTGTGCTAGCTGCTCCCATTGAAACAGTACCATATATTGTTCAATGTTACGCAGGTGTCTCTTCATTAATAGCAGTTTTGATGCAAAGGCAACATGGCTCCTTACGAATACTGGGATATTTTTCTAAAATCATGTCTCCAGTGGAAAGGGGAATGTTTTCCTGTGTAAAACAGATCATGGCTGTATTTTGGGCTTTAGAAGCCACACAACACATTGTAGGATTTGGACAGATAATTTTACAAACCCCCCATACGCCTTTAAAACTGTTACAAAATTGTCCAGATTTAGGAGTACAAAGCCAGAGAGTAGCTCATTGGATATTGAAGTTACAAGATAAACCACTCAGAGTAGAAAGCAGTAAAAGATATGTTATTCCTGAATTGATAGAAATACATGGAACGCCACATGATTGTCAGAAGGAATTGGAAATTGAATCCAAATCTCCTTTTGAGAAACAAGCAATACAAGGGGCTCCTTGTTTGTATGTGGATGGTACGAGATTTTATGCTGATGGATCACATCACACAGGTTATGCCATATATGACGATCAAACAAAAGAAATGCAAAGATTTAAATTGCCAGGCCATATGTCTGCTCAGAGAGCTGAGTTAGAGGCTGTAAGGAAAGCTCTTGAAATAACAGTATATGACCCAGTGAATATAATCAGTGACAGCAGCTATGTAGTCAAAGCTTTAACACTTCATCTCCCAATATGGAGAAAACGGGGGATGGTAGATTCTCAAGACAAAGCTTTAAAACATGCAGGTATTTTGACAGAACTGTTTGACTATGCAGAAAAAAAAGGTTTAACTTGTGCTATTTTGAAAGTTCAAGCACATCAAAACAGGAAAAATGGGGATGAAATGGCAGAAGGAAACAGACTTGTAGATCAGGGAGCAAAGGAAGCTGCTTTAATAGGAACGTTGCAATATTCAGAAAATATAATGATTGCAACTGTGAGTAAAAGACCAATAGCAGATCCCTTACAAGATCTGAAAGAAAATCAGAGTAAAGATGTAGCTTTCAGTAGAGAAACAATGGATTTAGATACTGAAACTGGCTTGTACGGGGTTAAACATGAGGAAACACAAACTTTTGTACCATTTGTACCGAGTGATTTATTGCAGGAGTTGATTGTATTCAATCATCGTACACTGGGGCATTTGGGTACAGAAAAACTGTTTAAGGTCCTGCAAAATAAATTTTATCATCCTAATTTGAAAAAATGGTGTATAAATATAGTGCAGGAATGTCTCATATGTGCTCAATTTAATCCCAGACCTAAAGGTCAGAAACCAAAATTGCAGAGAGTGCCTTTGGCAAAAGGACCATGGGACTCTATACAAATTGATTTTATTGGACCATTACCTGTAGCTCCAGGAGGTCTAAAGTACGGATTGGTAATTGTTGATATATTCTCCAAATGGGTAGATTGTATAGCACTTACCAATTGTACGGCGTTATCAACAAGTAAAGCGCTGTGGAAATATGTATTTTCTGTATGGGGTTTTCCCAGAATCATTGAATCTGACAATGGTCCACACTTCATTGGAGAAGTACTTAAAGAAACGTGTAGATTGTTGGGGATCCAACAAAGATTTCATGTCCCATATCATCCACAGTCGGCTGGCATAGTGGAAAGAATGAATAGGACATTGAAATCTAGATTGAAAAAAATGCTTGAGGATAAAGGGAGTAGTTGGGTAACACACTTACCAGGAGTTTTAATGTCTATTCGTGCAACTCCAAACTCTAAAACGCAAGTGTCACCTCATGAGTTAATGACAGGCAGAACCATGCCAATTACTTTCCCCAATGAACCTTTTGTTCCAAGTACTTTCAAAGTTGCTGCAGAACATGCTGAATGGTTGAAAATATTACAAGAACAGCTGCAGTCAGTTTTGAAGTTTGCTGCTTTGAATATGGCCCCTTCTGGCAAACAATGGGTTAAAGATGTAACTCAGGGGAATTATGCAGATAAATTTAAACCAGGATACAAGGTGATGGTAAAATCATTTAGAACACCAGGTCCCTGGAAAGCAGGTTGGGAAGGTCCTTATGTTATTCTAAAGAAATTAGGACAAACTGTGTTACAGGTTCAAAGAGCAAAAGTTGGTAGGAAATGTAATAAAGCAATTCTTGTGCATATTGATCAATGTAAACTCACAAATGTATAAGAATAGTAAACTGCCATCTGTTTTTCATTACAGAACCAATAATGTTTGTTCATGGACAAAGACTGTTTAATTTTAAAAAGGACAAACTGTGTGGACTTTTAAAAGACACTATGGACAAAAAGACTGCTCTCATTGATGCGATTGGAGAAGACATTACTTCATGGACTAAATCAAACCGATTGGGGTTTCTTGTAAATGTAATACTGTTATTAATCATGATAATGTTAGGTACAATCAATGCCCAAGATACAGGTACTCCAGATTGTGAAAGCAGAGATACCTTTACTAAATGTACAGCATTTCCATATGATTGTAAAGTGAGATATTGTAAGACTCCTGATGTTGATTATTGTGGATGCATTAATGCAGACACATCTGAGGATGCAATATCTGGTATGCTCATGTTTCATGATAACCAGGAACCATGTATGACATATCTATCAGTTGACGGACGAATTGATTTAATCATTAATATTACCAAGGATCGGACATATATAAGGCAAAATAATACTGAGAGTAGGTGTGTGGTACCTACTGGTATAGACAACACCCTTACCCTTACTATGTTTAATGTGAGAAGTATTAATGATGATGGGTTAAATTGCTACATGTACTTAATAGATACACTTGTTAATCCTTACACAAACGCTAAAGTAAAAGTACTCGAACAAACACAAGACAGCTCATTTACTTATCAAAACCCAGCTAAATGTGCAGGCCAAATCACAATGTGGCCTTGGCATCCAAAATCTAGAAAACCTGCATGGTTATGGACACCTATTTTTGTTATGAGACATACAATAAATAGGAATGGACACACTGTTTCGCTGTCATATGCATTCACGATCATGACATTTCATGATAATTGGGCTCCAGAACAAAAAATAACAGATGATTGTAATATTGTAGAACAGGAAGGGAAAGATCCCATTAGAATATACAAAGATGATGACCACAAAGTATTATTTGGAGCTTCATTTAGTATATACACATATTCATTGAACATGTCAGAATGGGACATTACACGTACATTCCCACAATGTCAGGAATATACAGTAGGAATACAGCAAGATTTCTATTATTGGTTAAAACAAGACACCACTTTCTCGAGACCAGTGAATACACGAAGAAAACGTGAGTGGTATAACACAGTATTAGGTGGTTTAGGTGTAGGAGCAAGTATGTTAAATGGAGTAAATATAGAATCGTTAGCAGCTAGAATGAGTACACTAGCAGCTGCAGGTAGCAAATCGCAGGATGCTTCATTGTTATTATCTAAGATACAGATGCAAACAGTTGTCAACAACTACAGAACAGATATTTCCATTATTAAGAATCTCATTAATAAGAAGTATAATATCAGTGTAGGAATGGAAAAGATTGCAACGGATACCTCTTTAGCTTTAGGCTGTATAGCTTTACAAATGGACATCAATACAAATGCAAAAATATTCTTGCAAGCTCTTTTTAACCATCAATGGCCTTATGAAGTCCCACTTGAAGTGCCTAAATTAAGTTTTTACTACAGAGCTTTTTGGCATACACAATGGTTAGGATGTCTGGAAGACACAATAGAAAATTGTGCTTTTGCTATTTTTCTCCCTACTAGAGGATTTAATTACAACAGATTTAAATATATTGATTTGGGTAAAATAGTGAATTCCAAATGGATAAAAATGGATAATAAGCAAAATGATAAAATCCTAGTGGGAGTAAAAACTGTAGAGTACATGCTTAATATAGAAAATTGTTTGCTAAATGATGGTGATTATGTCTGCCCTTATGGTGTTAATGTTCTAGAAGAGGTATCATGGTGCTGGGAAAATAATGACACATGTCAAATGAAATTAAATAAAATACCAATTCAGCCTGCATGGACATACAATAAAGGCATGGTATGTTGGCATCAAATAGAAGGAAAAACAGAAATACATGAGAAAAATTGTTCTGAGACAGTAAGCTTAGCACCGGGAAGTTACTGTACAAAGAGACCTGCTTTGTCAGTAACTACCAAGGATATAAGGGGTAAATATTATGATATAATACCGCCCATACTAAAAAGGACTGATTCTATTATGAGGTATGATCAACGAACTTTGTATAATGTAAGCATAGGTTACGGAGCTGATTTCTATAAGCAATTAAAGAACAATGAAGAGTTAATACAAGTTATTGATAAAGCTGCGACTGGAGTACATAACACTTTAGTACAAATACATACAGTGCAAGGTATGATTAAAAGCATTAAACAAGACTATATTGAAGAAACCACATCCTGGTGGCAACGGTGGTTTGGGGGACAAAAGACAGGATTAGTTATGGGTATGACACACTTCATAACTCATCCTTTGGTAATATTGATAATTATCATTATGGTTTTATTCTTATTTAGTTGTTATATGTCTAAAAGAATTAATCATATGCGATCTCAACTGATGGATGTTGAATACAGATGTAAATTTCTGACCACAAAATTAAAGTCTTACAAGGAATTGGAGTAAATTATGATGCATTATATGTACATAAAGCATCAAAGGGGATCTTGATAAATATTTTTATGAACTTTAAATGTACTCAATGTGTTTTAGGAATGTAGAAATATTATAAGTTATTATTCTAAGCATATCCAGACATTAAGGGGTCATACATAGGCATATATATTACAAACATACTGTAATTTATACACATATGGCTCTAGTCAAGAATGATGGATGGAGACTTGTGGACCCTGTTGATAATAACCTTTGACCTAGCCTTGAAAGCCTGAATTCCTTTGAAGACTCACATTTCTACAGGCAATTATTCATTACATCATGTATATAGAAGTCTTTGTGTGTGTAATTTACCAAAATAATATAACGTATGGCTTTAATCAGAGATTTGGGTTACCACCTTTCTTTCTCAGATAACCAATTATTTTAAAGAAGGCAAACCTTATGTCTTTGTGTATACGCCCTATGTAACTGAATTTAAACATATAAAAAACCTTTTGCAGATAGAATTTTTACCAATACTTTTACCATCAAGCTTGGATAAGATCTAGAAGTGAATATACATTGTTTATTGGTCCATATGATTTTAAAAACAGACTGTTGTTATTTTCCGGATGAAATGTATATTGGAATAAATATACGGTTTTAACTGCAAGATACTCTGATTCGATTTCTTCAGAAACTGGTGTGAAAAACAAAGATCTCACGGAATGCCAATTTCCTACAGTTATAAAGCCAGATATTTTCATGTTTTTAAAACAAAAAATGTGCTGTTTAACCTGCCACACTTTAAAATTTTAAAATGCTATGGAAAAGCCTACAGCTGCTGTCGTGGCTCTGCATGTTGTTACTCCACGCACAAGAGAAATAAAGAATTTAAAAAAAAAAAAAAAAAAGAGTGAACATCTACACGGACTCCAAGCATGCGTTTTTAACCACTCATGCCCACGGAGCTTTGTATAAAGAAAGAGGACTATTGAATTCAGAAGGCAAAGAAATCAAGTATGCAGCCAAAATCCTACAACTATTGGAAGCAGTGTGGGAGCCGAAAGAAGTCGGTATTATACATTGTCGAGCGCATCTGAGAGGAAATGGTGATGTAACCAAAGGAAATCGGATGGCAGATAGTGCAGCTAAGCGTGCCGCTGAATCGGGAAGACAGGAGTATGCGGGGCATATAGCTGCTCTTATACCAACTCCACTGTCTCAATGGACTCCAGTTTATACAGCTCAAGAAGAGGAGTGGTAAAAGACTGAACCTGGAAAGTATTTGGAGAACAAATGGTATCAGTTAGAAGATGGAAGAATAGTCATTCCAGCATCACTAGCTGTAGAAATTGTCCAAAACTATCACAACGGGACACATTCTGGGAGAGACAGCACAGAAGAATCTCTCAGAAAACATTTCTACATACCAAGATTGTCCAACTTGACTCAGGCCATTGTACGAAGATGTGTAACGTGTGCTAAGAATAATGCAAGGCAAGGACCAGTAAAGCCACCAGGAGTCCAGTTTATGGGGGGACTCCCCATGTCCGATTTACAAATTGACTATACAGTGATGCCTAAATCTGGTGGACATCGCTACCTGCTGGTAGTTGTGTGTACCTATTCAGGCTGGGTAGAAGCATGTCCTACTCGTACAGAGAAAGCAGGAGAAGTTGTGAGATTCCTGTTACGAGAAATAATACCCCAATATGGACTACCCTGCTCTATAGGATCGGACAATGGTCCAGCTTTTGTTCATCAGTGCCTACAACAACTGACTCATATGCTTGGTATAAAGTGGAGGCTTCATACGGCATATAGACCCCAGAGTTCTGGTAAGGTAGAGAGAATGAATAGAACTATTAAGAATCAGTTGGCTAAAATGTGTCAGGAAACCCAACTTAAGTGGAACGTTCTCTTGCCCATAGCTCTATTGCGAATCCGCAGTACACCTACCAGAAGGATGGGCCTCTCTCCTTTTGAAATTATGTATGGGCGACCACCTCCCGTACTTGGTAACTTAAGGGGGGATTTGAGTCAGTTGGGAGAAGGAATTACCCGGCAGCAGGTTGTAGAGTTGGGTAAGACTATGGAGGAGGTACAGAAATGGGTACAAGATAGATTACCTGTGAATATTTATCCCCCAGTTCATAGTTACCACCCAGGAGACCAAGTGTGGATTAAAGAGTGGAATAATGTACCGTTAGGGCCCAAGTGGAGAGGTCCTTATGTTGTTCTTTTGTCTACCCCTACAGCGATAAAAGTAGCCGAAGTGACTCCGTGGATACATCACTCCAGGGTTAAACCAGCAGCAGTCGATTCTTGGCAAGTTACAGCAGATCCAGAGAATCCCTGCAAGATCCGGTTAAAGCGCACGACTCAGTCGGAGTGACGACGAACTTTGTGGATTACAAATTTTATTGTTTCAGAGATTTGGTAAGTGAGTGAGAAGGCCATAATAAAGCCTGTCCGCTCACCGACGTATAGTGTATAAGCCAGGAAAAGTCCCGAAGGGACCCCTGTGAAGACGAGCAGAACTCCATTCCCTGCAGCCCTTACATCCTGGAAGCTGAGGTGCCTTCGCACGGACGAAGACTGAGGATGACGACGAAAGATGTGTTCTTAATAATGTTTTTATATGTGTATTTTTATATTCAGGAAGGTAGAGGTACCGACACTCCTAGCTGTGAGGTATGCATTAAGACTACAAGAACAGGTAACCATATTTCCCAAACCCTAATTTGGCATTCGCAATACGAGTGTAAAGGAGATGTATCAAGATGTAGATACTTAAATATAGAATATAGTGTGTGCCATTTAGGAGTAGGAGAACCTAGGTGCTTCAGTCCAGAGTATCAACCTCGTACAATTTGGTTGACTCTCAGGAATGGAGATCCTCAGGGGACCCTAATTAATAAGACAGTATTAGAATCCGTACATTCTTCGGGTGTTCTGCTATTTGATGCGTGTAAGGCGATATCAAGTGGTAGAAAGCCGTGGAATGTATGTGGGGATCTTAGATGGGAGAGGACGTATGGGTCTAACGATAAATATATTTGTCCCAGTAGTAAAAATAAATATGTGAGTCCTAGATGCCCAAATAGAGATTATAACTTTTGCCCATATTGGTCTTGTGTGGGGTGGGCAACTTGGGGACAGACAGTAGACAAGGACATGATTGTGACTAAGTTGCCTACCAGCCCATATTGTAAGTCTATGGAATGCAATCCAGTCCATATACTTATAAATAACCCCGACAAGTTCTTAGATAAATATGGTAATTTATTTGGGTTTCAAATATATGGGACGGGTTTAGATCCTGGGACAGTATTGTTTATAGGGATAGAGACCGATACGGTATCCTCCCAGACTCATCAAGTATACCATTCCTTTTATGAAGAGATGAGCATAGATAATAAGATCCCTCATAATGCTAAAAACCTGTTTATTGATTTAGCTGAAAGTATTGCCGGTAGTCTTAATGTTACCAACTGCTATGTGTGTGGAGGTACTAACATGGGAGACCAATGGCCTTGGGAAGCAAAGGAGGTAATGTCCGGTTCTGAGGCAGTTGACCAATTAATATCTACACAAGCCGATTATCATACAAGTGTTAGAGGTAAATCTGAGTGGAGATTAAAGACCTCCATCATAGGTTATGTTTGCATAGCAAGGAAAGGAATGATGTATAATACTTCTGTAGGAGAATTAACTTGTCTAGGGCAAAAAGCTTATGATGATGATACAAAGAATACAACTTGGTGGTCGGCTTCAAATGTCTCAGAACCATCTAACCCGTTTGCTAGATACGCCAATTTAAAGGATGTGTGGTTTGACCTATCCATCACATCTACCTGGAGAGCCCCAGCAAATTTGTACTGGATCTGTGGTAAGAAAGCCTATTCGGAGTTGCCACAGGACTGGGAAGGGGCATGTGTGTTGGGTATGCTCAAACCATCCTTCTTCTTGTTACCTATCGAAACAGGTGAGACTTTAGGCGTTAAAGTGTATGATGTGAATCATAGGAAGAAAAGAGGACCCATAGAGATAGGCACCTGGGAAGATAATGAGTGGCCTCCCCAGCGTATTATAGATTACTATGGGCCAGCCACGTGGGCAGAAGATGGTACCTTTGGTTATAGAACCCCAATTTATATGCTCAACCGTTGTCACGTCTAAACATTTGTTATGAAGGAACACAACTGCAGATTTCGTATAGTTTGAATATTTATTATAAAAAGTAAAAGGTATTGACTTTAATTCCAATTTACAGGTACTGTAGCTTTAAGTAGTAAACGATAACTGAAGTCCACAATTATATGCACTGTAGCTTTAAGTAGTAAACGATAACTGAAGTCCACAATTATATGCACTGTAGCTTTAAGTAGTAAACGATAACTGAAGTCCACAATTATATGCACTGTAGCTTTAAGTAGTAAACGATAACTGAAGTCCACAATTATATGCACTGTAGCTTTAAGTAGTAAACGGTGACTGAATCAGAAAGAGTCCTTTAGTAGTAGTAATTAATTAGGTGATAAGAAGTTACAATAGCTGTTCCATAGACTTTAACTGAAGTAAGACAGATGCAGCTAACTGAGACAAAGTATGAGTTGAAGTTAGCTGTAACGGGTTTGTTTTAACGAAGGACTTTGGAGACAGGAAATAACAGCTTTGAGATGCAACGCTTATCACAGAGGTTTTACTTAGCTTCCGGCACATAGAACACTGGTTCCCGAAATCTCCTCAGAGGCGGTTTATCCTGAATGGTGAGAGTTCAGCTTTAGTCGTGGATGAGGAAAGGTGAAGGGAACTTGAAGTCTTCCAGTCCGGTCCGGTAACAGAGGGCTTTCACAACGATGTTGCAGCCGGTTCGTGAGTACGGAACGTAGTTCAATAATCCAGCCTCGATCAGCTGGTGCGGTCAGATTAAATAGGGAGACTGTGTCATAAAGAGGTGTGGCTAAGCTCCGTGGAACCAGGAAGTAAGAGGATATCATAATTAAGGCATGACAGTATCCCCTCCTTAATGAGCAACCTCTGGGTGCTATTGACTTGGCTTAGAAGGGTAACGTTTGTGAAATTTGGAAATTAATTTGTCAGCATGAACGACAGAGGAGTTTTCCCATGTATCTTCATCAATTCCATATCCTTTCCATCTGATGAGGTACTGTAAGGAGCCACGATGGATCCTTGAATCCAGTATACTTTGAATTTCGTATTCTTCTTCACCCTGGACCAATATGGGATCAGGAGAAGTAGTGACATTTCTTCGGAAAGGGTCAGGATGATGAGGCTTCAACAAGGACACATGAAAAACAGGATGTAGCTTTAAAGTTGGTGGAAGTTTCAATTTAACAACATTACGGTTGATAACCGATATGATTGGAAAAGGACCAAGGAAAAGAGAACTTAACTTCTTTGATGGACGATTTGTAGAGATGTTCTTTGAGGAAAGCCAGACAAGATCACCGATTTTATAAGAAGGTGAAGGTTGTCTTTTTGTATCAAAAAACTTCTTTTGATTGGAGGAGGCCAATTCTAGATTCTCATGCAATTTCTTGAATAAAGAGGACATATGAGAGATTTGATTCGAATCGGAGAGATTAGATGAAGAAACTGTCTGAGCAGGAAATGAGGAAGGATGAAATCCATAATTGGATAGAAATGGAGTCATTTTACTGCTGGTATGAAAAGAGTTATTGTATGCGAATTCTGCCATAGGTAACCAAGTTATCCAATCGTCTTGTAAGTGAGAGCAATAACATCGTAGATATTGTTCTAAGCATTGGTTGACTCTTTCAGTTTGTCCATCTGTTTGAGGATGATATGCAGATGATAGTTTACGTTGGATATGAAGAGTGGCACATAATGCATTCCAAAATTTGGAGGTAAACTGAGTTCCTCGGTCTGAAATGATTTCGTCTGGCAGTCCGTGAAGTTTAACTATGTTATCAAGAAATATTTTCGAAAGTTCAGAGGATGTGGGTAACTTCCTTAAAGGAATGAAATGAGACATTTTCGTGAAGCGGTCTACCACCACTAAAATGGTGGTATGATGATGAGAAGGAGGTAATTCTACCAGAAAATCCATAGAAATGGATTGCCAAGGTCGTTCAGGGATTGGTAAATTCAATAATTGACCAAATGGTTGATGATGGACATGTTTTGATCTTTGGCATACAGAACAAGATTTGACATAAGATTCAATAGTTTGGTCTTGACGAGGCCACCAATAGTATCTTTTAGACAATTCAAGGGTCCTTTTTATACCTGGATGACCTGCCAGAGGAGAATCATGAATAAATTCGAGTACTTTAATTCTGAAAGAGGGAGGTACGTAAATCCGGTCTTTGAAGTAGTAGAGACCGTTTTTCTTGGATAATTGAATTGATTTAGGAAGTTCGAGAGCATCTTCACTGAGATCTTTAATGTCATCAATAAGAGAAGATAAGATTCCAATGACTTTAGGCGAAAGAGGTTCAATTTTAGTGTCCTTATGGATCCTGGAAAGGGCATCAGCCTTTTTGTTTCTGGACCCAGGTCTAAAGACGATTTGGAAGTTGAACCGGGAAAAAAAGAGATTCCATCTTACTTGTCGAGCAGACAGTGTTTTATTGGAGTGAAGATATTCAAGATTTTTATGGTCAGTATAAATGATTAAAGAGTTACGAGCGCCTTCAAGAAGGTGTCTCCAGGTTTCTAAAGCCACTTTGATACTTAATAATTCTTTTTCTCCTGTAGGATAATTCTTTTCGGCAGGAGATAATGATCGTGAGAAGAAGGCGACAGGATGAAGAGGTTCTTGAGGAGTTTTGTGTTGAGAAAGGACAGCTCCAATTGCAATTTCCGAAGCATCCGTTTCAAGGACATAAAGATATGAAGGATTTGGAAGTTGAAGAATAGGAGCTGTTGTAAACTTTCTCTTTAATTCAGTGAAGGCAGTTTGAGCCTTCTCGTTCCAATTGAAGGGATGTTTTTTACTGTTAAGTTGATTGAGTGGGTGAGCTATCTCAGAGTAGTTTTTAATAAATTTTCTGTAGAAGTTGGCGAACCCTAGAAATCGCTGTAATTCTTTTACTGTAGAGGGAACAGGCCAGTTGATGATACAATTGACTTTTGAATTATCCATAGGGGCACCAGGTATGAGGTCTATAGGACAATCGTAGGAACGATGAGGTGGGAGCGTTTCAGCTTCTTTTTTACTGAATACGTCTGAAAAGTCTGAATAACCAGAAGGTATAGTTGGTTCTTTGGATATCTGAAGAATAGGAATTTGCTGTAAACATGTTTATTTACAATAATGTGAGTTAAAGGTGATAGAGAAAGAAGACCATGAGATTTGAGGGTTGTGGTTCCTTAACCAATTGATCCCTATTATAACGGGATAGAGAGGTGATGGAATAACATCAAATACTAGAAATTCAGTATGAATATGATTGGTGGTTACCTTTAGAGGGATGGTTTCATGAAGAATCGGTCCCGAGGAGATAAAGGAGCCGTCAATCACTTTAATAGGAACAGAAATGGTTTTTCGAACACAAGGAATTTTATTCTTTGTTACAAAGGTTGAATCGATGAATACTCCATTTGCACCTGAATCGATGATAGCTTCAGTAACAATTCTCACCTTATCCCACTGTATTACAAGGGATATAGGTGTGAACGGAGTGGTCGGTGTTGAGGGGAGTGCACTGAAGATCGCAGAGGTATAGGCTTGTCTACCGGCCTTTGTCCGTTTTAATAAGGGACAATCAGAGACCAGATGATCTTGAGAGGCACAATACATGCATAGGTTTAATTGACGTCTTCGGTTCTTTTCTGCAGGAGTGAGAGGACTTCTTATTACCCCTATTTCCATAGGTTCACTTGGTAAGGAAGTCTTTTCTGGAGCTTTTGAGGGGGTAAAAGGGTCTTCGGTCTTTAGAATGAAAAAGGGCTTTTTCTGCCTTTCTTTCTCTTAATCTTCTGTCAATGCTGATTGATAAGTGAATTAGAGCGTTCAAAGTAGTAGGAAGTTCTGTTCTAGACAGTTCATCTTTTACAGCTTCAGATAACCCAATACAAAATTGGTTGCGCAATGTGATGTCGTTCCATTGCGTTTCTACAGCCCATCTTTTAAATTCAGCAATGTAATCTTCAACAGGTCTACTTCTTTGCTGTAGTGTTCTGATTGTTAAATCAGCTGTAGCTTGTTTGTTAGGATCTTCATAGAGAAGAGACATGGCTTCAAAAAATTCATCCAGTGAGTCTAAGATGGGGTCGTCGTTTTCCAGAAAGGAATGGGCCCATGACATAGGTTCACCTCTTAGAAAGGAAATAACCGAACAAACTTTAGTTCTTTCTGTAGGATAAGATCGAGGTTTCAAAGCAATTAATAGTTTGCAGGTGTTGAGGAACTCCCTGTATTTTGAACGATCTCCAGAGAACTTTTCAGGGTTACACACAGCAGGATCACTAGCCGAGTGCAGAATAGTATGAGGAGTATGAGTTTGTAGATCTCTGACATAAGTGAGAATTCTTTCGTTAGTAACTTGCAGGTCTTGCACACCTTGGGCTAGTGTATCAACTCTTAGATTCAGCGTAGTTCTAGTAGAATCGAAATCTGCTGGATCCATTACAATGGCTGGATTATTCTGTCACGTCTAAACATTTGTTATGAAGGAACACAACTGCAGATTTCGTATAGTTTGAATATTTATTATAAAAAGTAAAAGGTATTGACTTTAATTCCAATTTACAGGTACTGTAGCTTTAAGTAGTAAACGATAACTGAAGTCCACAATTATATGCACTGTAGCTTTAAGTAGTAAACGATAACTGAAGTCCACAATTATATGCACTGTAGCTTTAAGTAGTAAACGATAACTGAAGTCCACAATTATATGCACTGTAGCTTTAAGTAGTAAACGATAACTGAAGTCCACAATTATATGCACTGTAGCTTTAAGTAGTAAACGGTGACTGAATCAGAAAGAGTCCTTTAGTAGTAGTAATTAATTAGGTGATAAGAAGTTACAATAGCTGTTCCATAGACTTTAACTGAAGTAAGACAGATGCAGCTAACTGAGACAAAGTATGAGTTGAAGTTAGCTGTAACGGGTTTGTTTTAACGAAGGACTTTGGAGACAGGAAATAACAGCTCTGACAGGTGCTGAGGATGGGACAGGGGCTGAGGAGGGGGACAGGGCTGAGGAGGGGACAGGGGCTGACTAAGGGGACAGGGCTGAGGAAGGGTGACAGGGCTGAGGAAGGGTGACAGGGCTGAGGAAGGGTGACAGGGCTGAGGAAGGGTGACAGGGCTGAGGAAGGGTGACAGGGCTGAGGAAGGGTGACAGGGCTGAGGAAGGGTGACAGGGCTGAGGAAGGGTGACAGGGCTGAGGAAGGGTGACAGGGCTGAGGAAGGGTGACCGGGTCTGAGGAGGGGACAGGGGCTGACTAAGGGGACAGGACTGAAGAAGGAGGACAGGGGCTGACTAAGGGGACTGGGCTGAGGAAGGGGGACAGGGGCTGAGGAGGGGGACAGGGGCTGACTATGGGGACAGGGCTGAGGTAGGGGACAGGGTCTGACTAAGGGGACAGGGCTGAGGAGGGGAATTTAATAAAACTAAAGCGTATCTTACCTTATGCCAGGGAGGGGTGGGCAGCAGCCAGCATACAGCAGTCAGTGAATTCGGTCTCTCCTGATGATGTCAGGAGGAGAGGGCGTGACTTCCTCTGCTCTTCCCCCAGACTCCCCCAGCGGTCCTGTGAGAAGAGCAGTGAAAGTCACAACCCCTCCTCCTGACATCCTCGAGAGACGCCGGCCGACTCCACTGGCTGCAGGAAGAGTGAGGTGAGTTGTTAAATCTGAGTTCTCGGCCAGAGGCAGGGGATTCAGATTTTTCCTTTTTTTGCTGGATGCAGGCGGCCCTGGGTTTAGGGCGGCCTGGGGGGCAATTGCCTCCCTGCCCCCCTTCCCAGCCCACCCCTGCTAAGGCTCCACCATAGGCATCACTCCCCCCCCCCCCCTTTCTGTATAAACTTTGCCATCTATGCGAACCGCGTTGTCAATACAAAAGATAGCCAGAAACAAGAATGTGCTGCATTGCATGATATGTATCCAATGAATTCCTGTCCAGACTCACTACTTAAACCACCTCCTCCTAAACCCGGACTAACCACAATATAGCATAAAAACATATGTCAGAATAGCAATTCTTGTATATATTGATTTTCAGACAAACTTAAAAAAATTAAGCCATGTAAATGTAGAGAATTTATATATATTTTCTTTATTCATTTATTCTTTATAGAATTCTTGTGAAATTAAAAGCTTTAGACATTATATACTGACCTTTATCTTGTAATATTTTACAGAGTTTCAAATGTTAGTACAAAAGCAAAAATGCAGTTTTTCCTCACATACAGTAGGTGTACCAAAAGCTTACTGAAAATTAAAACAGAAAGTAAATACAAATAAGTGATATATTTCTAAAATAGGTTTTTAGAGATTATCCCTGAACTGTAAGGAATTATATGACCCACTGAAACCTTTTTTTTTACTGTTGGGAAGGAGAGGGGTGCTGCCATTTTCATAAGGTTTGCAGACATTAAATTAATGGAATGGGTCCCTGGCAGATAAATGTGTTCCTCTGAAGGCTGGTTAACATCCTGGAGTATAAATGAGGGTGAGGTTATGGACTGAATTTATCTTTGCAAGGTAAATGAAAGTAAAACTGGTTATACATGAATTTGGAAGAGCGTGAAGAAGTGAATTGAGAGAAATTGCAATTTGTACCATGATACAGCTCCTCGGAGAATCAAATTGTGTTTTTTTTTTGTTTTGTTTTTTCAAAGAAAGCACTCCAAACTGGATACATTGAAGGTGGAGATTGTTTAATAGTAAAAAACAAGAGGAATAGGCGCTCACTAAATAAACTAAAGGTGGGCAGCAGTGAACCGAACAGGAATTCCCAACGCCTACTCAGAATAGTGAAACAAACAAGAAAAATAGTGGTAAACCGCGCCCAAACAGTACAAGTAATAATAAAAATGTATACATACAAAATGTCCTATAACAAGGAATGTATGGAACCTTCAATAAAAAATACAAAATAATAATAGTGCAGTATATCAGGCAAGTAAAAGTAGTTAAAACTTATAAAAGACTAACTCACACTTTGCAGAGCTACTCAGAGCTCTGCCGTATAGCGCCTAGACGGTACAATCCCCGTCTCGGGATGTCAAGTGATGGTGCAGTGCGCGGTCCAATCCTCCACAGTAGTATATGGAAAAAAATAGAGATAGGATCCAATAGTATAGCATGTATTGCAAACAGTGTTGATAAAAAAGGAAAAGTATCCTACTTACAGATTTTAGAGCAAATATCTTGCTCTAGTATGTACAGCATACGGTGGTATAATCCCCACCAACGGATATATATCAGGATTCAGGAAAATCAGGAACAGCAAATAAAATAGTAAAAACTATAGCTTTATTTGAATATAAAATATGACAAATATATATAAAATCAACTACTTAACGCGTTTCGCCCAGTCTAGGGCTTCTTCAGAAGTATCAAGTCCAAGTTTGGGTAAAATCCGCTTATATAGGTGTTCCTGATTGATGAAATTAAGTCCTGATGTGGTTTTGCTTCCTACTTCCGGGTCGCGCACGTCGCCCGGAAGTGACGTCATCGTATCATTCCGTGGCATGCTGGGACATGTAGTCTCCCGCCGTTTGTGTTGTATGCAACACAGGAAGTGATGTTGGTATGGCTCCTAGTGCCTTATGGGGCATGTAGTTCGTAATGTCCTCTTTCCCATAGATATAATTTCGTCACCCGGAAGTGACGTATCGCAATGCACAGTAGCATGGGATTTGTAGTTCGGCAAAATGCCGATATAGAATACGAAGTATACGGAAGGGAAAGAATAATAAATAAATAAATGAGCATAATAATGTCTCAAAAAACACCTTGGTTTATATTAAAAAGATAAACAAAGATAATTATGAATATAAAACATGGGCAAATATGCACATACATAAAGGGTAGACATAATTATAGTAAAAGAGACAGCAGGGGCATTTATCAACAAGAGGGGCAATTATGTTTTACATAAAGTAAAAATATGAACAAATAGTATAGGTATATATAAAAAATATATACAAATATAGATATAAAAATGATGGACATGCATAAAGTGAACCATGCATAAAAAATCTTAATCTATCAGGCAAACCTCTAACGAATATACAGTTAAAAGTCTTAAATAAAGGTCTTAAATATGCCCCTACAAAAACTTTTAATCCTTTTTTAGCATATATTGATATAAATAAGGTTGTAAGAAATGCTACAATAAAAAGGTTTTATACAAGTAAAAACAATACGACTAATAATCAAGCTACAGATACGACTATCATGAGAGAAGATAAATATGTCAAAAGCTCTCTGAAAAATAAAAGTAAATTCTACCCGTCATACTTTAAGTCAAGTGCAATAGATATATTTGAAAAAAAGGTGTCTAAAGGTATAAGGAATCTAAGCGATAAACACATAGGAGACAAAAATAATTTATCAAAGAAGGATAGAGAAAGCCTTAAAGATCTACAAAATGACGATGCTATTGTCATAAAACCAGCGGATAAGGGGGGGGGGGGCTAGTAATTTTATCTACAGAAATGTATGAAGAGTTGGCTTTTAGACAATTAAATGACACAAAAACATACGCCAAACTCACAAGAGATCCTACCTCAGATATTAAAAATATGTTAGAAACGTTTCTAAATAAAGGCAAGGAGGAAGATATACTAAGCATTGACGAATATAATTACCTAAATAAAAAATTTCCAAAAATACCGGTCATATATTTTTTACCGAAGATCCACAAAGACCTAAAAAAAACCCCAGGGAGACCCATTGTCTCCGGTATAGACTCTATCTTATCAAATATGTCGGAGTATATAGACATTATGTTACAGCCCTATGTTAAACTGTCCCGATCCTATCTTAAAGATACTATGGATTTACTTAACAAATTAGAGACAAAGTGGGAAGAGGACTATATACTCATAACTTGTGATGTGCAGTCCCTATATACTATTATTGAACATGAAAGAGGCTGTAAAGCTGTAAAATCCATTTTAGAGAGACACAACAAGATGAAAGAAGAACAGATACATTTTATAATTGAAGGTATCTTTTTAATTCTAAACAATAATTATTTTTGGTTTAAAGATTCGTTTTACTCACAAAAGAATGGTACAGCAATGGGGACCAGGTTCGCGCCCAGCTATGCCAATCTCTTCATGACGGAATGGGAAGAGAGAATGGTATGGAGCGGGCATGGCTGGGTGGAGAACCTGGTCGCCTATTTTCGTTATATTGACGATCTCCTTTTTATTTGGAAGGGCCCTATCTCTACGGCCAAACTATTTTTAGACTTTTTAAACACAAATGATGATGGTATAGTTTTAAAAGCGGATTTTAGTAAGACAAATGTAACTTTTCTGGATTTGGATATTTTTATCCATGATACGAAAATTAACACAAAAACTCATTTTAAACCGGTTCATGTTAATAATTTTATTGGAAGGGACAGTTGCCACTATCGGAGTTGGCTTGATAGTATTCCTAAAAGCCAATTCCTTAGATTAAAAAGAAATTGCTCAGATGTTGAAACTTATAAAACCCAGGCGAATATGATGAGGAATAAATTTATTGAAAAAGGCTATGATGAAGAGAAAATTGAAAAAACTCTGGAAAATATTACAAGTCTAGATAGAAAAGATCTCCTAACCCAAAACAATGGTCTAAAAAACATTAAAAATAATGGGACGGATTTCATATTGCCCATTGTCCTTGACTATAATAATAAGAATAAACAAATAAAAAAACTAATTCGGAATAATTGGCACCTCTTGAAGGAAGACCCCATATTAGGAAAAATTATCCCAGATCGACCAAAAATTATATTTAGAGGAGCCCCAAACCTGAGAATGCATCTCACACAGAATTACACAAAACAGAAAAAGTCTGAAGCAATAAATAATTTTATGAAACACAAAAATTGATTTTTTAGATGTAACTGTTGTGTAGCCTGCAGAAAAACTAGTAAAACTAACCGATGTATTTATAATTTTAAATCAAATAACACAGATAAAAGTTACAATATCAAGGACACAATTACATGCATGAGTAAAAACGTCATATACCTACTAGAGTGTCCTTGCGGACTACAATATATAGGTAGAACCATAAGACCATTAAAAATCAGAATTGGAGAGCATTGCCGCAACATAGAAAAAGGGCTAAAAACCCACTTGGTATCCTCACACTTTGAGCTACATGGCAATGATCCACGTCACCTAAAATTTATGGGTATTTCAAAATTGTCTAAAGACTGGAGAGGTGGTGATATAATCAATAAATTGGGCAAGAAAGAAATGGAGTGGGTCTATTTTCTAGACACACTCCACCCAAAAGGTTTAAATGCAGAGTTCGACCTTTTTAACTTTTTATAGTACGTATATTGGATTATTATTTATATTATCTCTGCATTTTTATTTTATTTTTTATTTTAGAAATATAAAATTATTTTAAAAATAAAAATATTTTTTTACACCACCTCTTAAGTACCACTTTAAGATTTTTTATGCATGGTTCACTTTATGCATGTCCATCATTTTTATATTTATATTTGTATATATTTTTTATATATACCTATACTATTTGTTCATATTTTTACTTTATGTAAAACATAATTGCCCCTCTTGTTGATAAATGCCCCTGCTGTCTCTTTTACTATAATTATGTCTACCCTTTATGTATGTGCATATTTGCCCATGTTTTATATTCATAATTATCTTTGTTTATCTTTTTAATATAAACCAAGGTGTTTTTTGAGACATTATTATGCACATTTATTTATTTATTATTCTTTCCCTTCCGTATACTTCGTATTCTATATCGGCATTTTGCCGAACTACAAATCCCATGCTACTGTGCATTGCGATACGTCACTTCCGGGTGACGAAATTATATCTATGGGAAAGAGGACATTACGAACTACATGCCCCATAAGGCACTAGGAGCCATACCAACATCACTTCCTGTGTTGCATACAACACAAACGGCGGGAGACTACATGTCCCAGCATGCCACGGAATGATACGATGACGTCACTTCCGGGCGACGTGCGCGACCCGGAAGTAGGAAGCAAAACCACATCAGGACTTAATTTCATCAATCAGGAACACCTATATAAGCGGATTTTACCCAAACTTGGACTTGATACTTCTGAAGAAGCCCTAGACTGGGCGAAACGCGTTAAGTAGTTGATTTTATATATATTTGTCATATTTTATATTCAAATAAAGCTATAGTTTTTACTATTTTATTTGCTGTTCCTGATTTTCCTGAATCCTGATATATATCCGTTGGTGGGGATTATACCACCGTATGCTGTACATACTAGAGCAAGATATTTGCTCTAAAATCTGTAAGTAGGATACTTTTCCTTTTTTATCAACACTGTTTGCAATACATGCTATACTATTGGATCCTATCTCTATTTTTTTCCATATACTACTGTGGAGGATTGGACCGCGCACTGCACCATCACTTGACATCCCGAGACGGGGATTGTACCGTCTAGGCGCTATACGGCAGAGCTCTGAGTAGCTCTGCAAAGTGTGAGTTAGTCTTTTATAAGTTTTAACTACTTTTACTTGCCTGATATACTGCACTATTATTATTTTGTATTTTTTATTGAAGGTTCCATACATTCCTTGTTATAGGACATTTTGTATGTATACATTTTTATTATTACTTGTACTGTTTGGGCGCGGTTTACCACTATTTTTCTGGAGATTGTTTAATGTCTGGGCTGGCAATGTACAGACACTAGCACTTTTCTGGGAAAATATCCCCCTATTCCCTTGATTATTGAAGGTTTTATCTTTATCTATTAATTTAGATCTTTCAAGGTGTGGCAAAACCAACTTCGCCACTGTGAACTGGAGAAGCCTGGTTGCTCGCCTGCTTCCTTTGGACTATGGACCAGACTTTAAAAAGCTTATTTTCCCTGCAGAAAGGCTTATTCGTGCCTTTTCTGCCGGGGTGTTCGGTAGATTTTAACCGCAGCTTACTTGACGAAGGCAGGGTGGTCTTTGTTCGTCGACCGAACACGTGGCAGCGGCCATTTTACAAGTACCGTACGGCCAGCGGTGTTCGCCACCTAACTTATGGAACTGTAAACGGACACTTATTTGCACGAACACTGCTGAGCCGTCCGTCTCCTGGTTCCTATTCGTGGGGATGTGGCCGAACAGCCGTTCATACGGTAGTTTATTTCATGTGAATTGTAGTAACCCAGATAGCTATGCCATGGAGCCTATTTGTGTGAATAAAGACTTTGGCTCCATGGCGATTTAACTGTATTCGTGTGGTCTGGGTGCCATTCACCTAATAATGTGCACCCAGACCTGAGCTATCTGGGGATATGTAACATGTCTGTGTTTGGTGGAATAAAAGTGACTTTATATATTTTAAAACATAATACTGCATTTAGGTCCCCACATGTGTAATGGAGTTTTGTCTCTGGCCTGGGAGATAATTGGATTACTTCTCCAATTATCTCCAGGGCAGAAGGGAGGAAGCCAGGATGCATTGTGGGAATGTTTACTGCTGTGTGTCGGTAATTGGTTTATGTCTGTCCTTTGTTACAGTCTTCCATTTGGTCCCCTAGGGGAGTGTCCACCAGGTGGGAGACCTGCATAAATACTGGGCAGGTAGCCCTGAGTAAATGAGTTCCTGCTTAACCCTCAAAGTGATGTGTTGTCTCGTTCTTTGGGGGAATTGGATTGTATGCTGACTGCCAGGAGTGTAAGCGGATTGTATGCTTTTCCTGTTCGGCTGATTCCAGGGTTCGTGTGTTTGCAGTTCGGGAGTTGGTGAATTCGTACAGTTTGGAATTCGGGAGATTGGCGATTGCTGTAGCTGCTGGTCTATGAAAAAGGGGATTAACGCCTAAACGGTTTTTATCCCCTTTTGAGCAAAACGGTCCGTTACACAAGGCCACCCTGGTATCGCACTATTCACTATGCATGCAGGGTTAACAATAATGTTATAAGTGGTTATGGTAAAGAGGAGTTTAAGGTTAGAGAGGGGTTAAAGGCAGAGTTAGATCACAGGGTGTTTAGTTTTAAGTGAATGAAACACTTTAAAGAAAATTATAATTATTGGATTTAGGCTTAGAGTGTGGTTAAACTTAGTATTGGGGTACATGGTGTGTTTAATAGGAGGAGTTAAACCTAGTATTAATGTCAGGCCAACTAATCACAATCTTTGGATCCTGTCCAGTTGTCCCGAATTCGCTCACTGATTTACCGATATTGTTAGCTGTCACAACAAGCATTGACCGAGAGCATAATTTGCCTACGTTTAGGGCACTAGGACTGTCCAGGGTTCACTGAAACTGCTTAGTGGGCTTTCCTTACATGAATTACTGACACATCTGCAATGACATCACTGCCCTCCCCTTTCCACCCCTCCCACCAGCGTCCGCTTCTTTTGGGGTGAAAGGTATGTAATGTAAAGTGTTTGTTTCTTAAATGTGAGTGCTTAAATGTGGGGTCAACAAAGAGAATTTGTTTAGGTTTTGGAAGTGGTTAAATTTAGGGTTTAGATCAGTGATGGCGAACCTTTTTGAGGCCGAGTACCCAAAACGCAATACATTTTTCTTCCTCAAAGTTCCATTACGGCAATTAAACCTGAATACTGAGGTTTACGTTTAGAAAAAACAACTCATACAGTTGTCCGAACTAATTCTCCTCTTCTCTCCCCCCAGCATTTTCCCTTCTCTACCCACAGCATCTCCTCCTCCTCTCCCCTTCTAATTCTCCTCCTCCCCCCAGCATCTCCTCCTCCTCCTCTCCCCTTCTCCTCCTCCCCCAGCATCTCCTCCTCCTCCTCCTCCTCTCCCCCTAACATTTCGTCCTCCTCCTCCTCTCCCCTTCTCCCCCTAGCATCTCCTCTTCTCCCCCTAGCATCTCCCCCCCTCTCCCCCAGCATCTCCTCCCCCTCTCCCCCAGATTCTCCTCTCCCCCAGATTCTCCTCTCCCCCAGATTCTCCTCTCCCCCAGATTCTCCTCTTCTCTCCCCCATCATCTCCTCCTCCTCTCCCCCAGATTCTCCTCTTCTCTCCCCCAGCATCTCTTCTCTCCCCTCAGCATCTCTTCTTCTCTCCCCTCAGCATCTCCTCTTCTCTCCCCTCAGCATCTCCTCTTCTCTCCCCTCAGCATCTCCTCTTCTCTCTCCCAGCATCTCCTCCTCTTCTTTCCCCCCCAGCGTCTCCTCTTCCTCTCCCTCTCCCCAGCATCTCCTCCTCCTCTCGCCCTCCCCAGCATCTCCTCCTCCTCTCCCCCTAACATCTCCTATTCTCTCCCCCCAGCATCTCCTCCTCTCCCCCAGATTATCCTCTTCTTTCCCCTCAGCATCTTACCTTCACTACCCCAACCATATCCCCCCTCCCCCAGTATATCCCCGTCTCCCTCCCAGCATATAAATAATGGGGTTTTTTTTGTGCGGGTGGGGGTTTGAAGTCCTCCCAGGCTCCCTACCTGGTGGATCCGATTCCTTCCGCTGCTGTGAGGGGGTGTGGGCATGAGGGAGTACTGACTTACGTGCTGTTCCAGCACTGCTCCCTCCGTTAATGCCACCGGGAGACAGGAAATTACATCCAGCAGTGCTGGAACAGCGCATAATTCAGTGCTCCCTCGCAGTCCTCCATCCCACTCACCCACCAACAACACGAAAGCAGAGTAGGTGCCTGCCTTTTTCAGCAGGCAGGTGCCTGCTCTGCATTGCCGCCTGGTGGGGCCTAAGGCTGCTGACCTGCGCCAGCGGCGCCCCCATAAGGTGCGCCGACCCTGAGTAGCGATTCGGCAACATATGGTTGCATGCCTACAGAGAGGGTTCGGTGGGCCAGCTGTGGCACGCGTGCCATAGGTTCGCCATCGCTGGTTTAGGGTGTGGAGTTTGAAGACTGTTAGTGGCAGATGGGAAGTGATCCAATCTACTTCCTGTCCAGCCTCACACACAGACACTGGAGGCTGGGGCAGCACTGGGTTTTACAGCCTTTATACAGAGGACTGGCCAAGACTCCTGGTACTTATCTCCCCTCACCAGCCACCTAAGCTTTAAAAAAGTACATTATAAGTGCAGAAAACAGGTGCCTCCTAGTGCAGTGCTCCTCAACCCTCTCCTCAAGGCACACCTTACAGTCCAGGATTTAGGGATTACCCTAAACACCTTAGACACACCTTGGTAATCCCTAAATCCTGGACTGTAAGGTGAGCCTTGAGGAGAGGGTTGAGGAGCACTGCTCTAGAGGACAGGTTTCTGTAGGCAGGTGTCTTCTCTGCCTAATGTGAAATCTGATCCAGTTTGCCCAGGTGAAGCAGCTATACATTTTGGACATTATTCCAGGCTGCATTATTATATCTGATATTATTTATTTTCTATAATAAAGTACAATGTAAATAGAGTTTTAAATGCAAATAACAGTAATAAAACAATATTACCAAGGGCCCCTTCACCAACAAACGTCTTGTCTGAATACAACCAGAGCTGTGGAATATTTTGACGCTTTATAAATACTAAATGATACTATATATTCATTCCATACATGGTATGTAAGAGCAGGTGTTATTAGGCACACAGTTCATCTGCCCTTGGGCATCCCCTTAGAAGTGGCTTGGCTCACAGGAGATTGACAAAGCAGCGAAATTAGTAAATGTCAGGACTTTTTTTCTCCAACCGTTACTAGACAATCCTTTAACTGATCATCGTGTTATGTTGGGGAGGCATCCTGGGTGTGACCGGAGTGGAATAATAAGCAGTGTTTTCCTGAATTCATCAGATTAATATTTAATTCACAAATCATGCGAATTCTCATAGCATGCGCCATCTGTTTTGGAAATTCTACATTAAACAGATACATTTCAATCTGTGCAGATAAACAGTGAGTAGGACCTTCTGCTTCATATTTTCACAAAACCTCCATACGGCTGGCTCCAGATCTTATAAATTAATCAGTATCGAAATGCAGAAAGGACACCTTTTCTCTTATAAGAAAGTGTTGTCAGCCCGAAGACATATGCGAGGAGATCAATATGAGAAGAAGCAAACACAATTTTCAGAATTCTCAAATAATTGCCTCAAGTTTTTACTGTACAAAGTATCTTCTCTGCTTTGCGGTGTTTTGCCCCAATTTCTGCTTTGAGGACACATTGAGCCTGTTGTACACAGCCAGTTGCCAGCGTTCCCTGTGTGCTGATGACCTGCATATAAGGCCAGTTGTGGCTGCCAATAAATGAGTTTCAGTTTCACCTCAACACAGAGCCTCATCTCGAGCTTGTAGAGGCAAGCTATTCCAGCTATAATCCCTGCTCCTGGGATTGTTCTTTGGATTGCTATAATCACTAGTTCTTGTAGGAGCTACACAGTATACCTGCTATAGTCTCTTGGAGGAGAGGTCTTTCCACTGGGAGCTGGATCCAGGAGTTTGGTCCAGGGAGAGAAGGGACGCGAGACCCCAGCCAAGCTGCGGCAGCTAAGGGTCTACGGTGCTTATGGTGTCAAGTGCGGTGCTTATGGTACTCGGCGACTGCTAGGAAGCAGCGATTGACGGAGGCACCCAGTCGGGGTGCCAGGCAGTCCGTCACAGCGTGGACTCCACCAGACCTCTGAACATGTCCTATTCTATGTGGCACCAAGACATTAACAGCAGATCCTTAAATCCTGCAAGTTGCAAGGTAGGAACTCCATGGATTGGATTTGTTGTTAAGGGATATCCCACATATTTTTTTATTGTATTTGGGGAATTTGGAAGCCAAGGCAACACCTTTAACAGACGTCAAATATGCAGAGAATTGATATTGGCCAGGAGCTCCAGTGATGTCGCTAGAGGTGGAGTTATGCTTCCAGCAATAGATGGGTTCCATTCTACATGTATCACGTTTCACAGAGAAATGCTGCACATATAGACTGTAGGCAATGTGACCACTTCAAATCACAGAAGTGGTCATGGTACGTCCAGTAACCCTTTAAACGGATTCTCTAAGCACCAAAACAACTTTAGCTTAATGAAGCTGTTTTAGTGTAAAGATCACGCCCCTCCTGCACTGTCATTGCTCAATTCTCTGCCACTTTACTTACTTATATTTATTTTTATAAAGCCTTATCTCTCACAGCCAATGAAAAAAATTGATACATTTTCACTCAGATCGTACAGATCTCATGCTCTGGTTAACTGAACACACACAGGAGGCTGCAAAGGACAGAGCTGGAGATAAGAAATTCTAAATTAAACACATACCGTAACAAAAGAAGCTTGAAAAAATGTGTCTCTTTTTCAGGAGCTGTGTAGGGTGGCTTTGTGAGTCTCAGCCAGGGGAGGTATGTCTAAGACTGCATAAACAGAGTGATTTAACTCCTAAAGTGAGGATAACTGAGTAGTGAGGCAGCAGGGGCATGATCTATACACCAAAACTCCTTGAAGCTAAAGTTGTTATGGTGCTTAGAGTCTTCCTTTAATATATGGATTCAACAATGAAATGGGGTATGTTCACACTTTAAAAAGTTTTTTCTACTCAACCATGAATGGTGCTTCTCCATAATTGTATTTCTGCCTCCTGTTTAGATATTACAGAATCAGTTGATTTATGCTGATATGCAAATAGGTGACTTTGACGAGTTAATTCTGTGAATTCTGAAGACCCTTCGCAGCTGGACCAAACAATGTCTAGCAGGTTCATAAAAAGGGGGATGAAAACGTATGTAGCCCAAAAACTGCTTTTTTAAAATTAACTTTTATTGTCATTTATTGTCCATTTTACAGGTTTGTCTGTGTATATAAATCTGGGCCTGGAGATTAAACAGCCAGCTCCCCGTCCAGTAATTGTTTTATAACGAGATGTAAAAACAGACTGTAATCTCTCATTCATACACAATATATTTATTTTATTTAATTACGATGGGCTTTCTGGAGCTGTAATCAGAATGCAGAGCAGGATGCAGAGACCCTAGACAGAAGCGCACAGATCTGTGTGCTTTGAAAATGAGCAGAAGAGGGAGATTATTCCCTGCACTTGGCTGTGAATAGATTGCGGATTCCAACTTGTTTTTAATTTTCAAAGAACTTGTCAAAACCTCCCTAAGATGCCCAGACCGATAATATGGATTCTGCTTTGAGAGAAAAATTGGTCTTAACATTTCAATTGCTGCGAAAAAGCAGGACGGGCGCGCTGCAGGCAGGGCCTACGTTAACTCAATTAGTTTATCTTGTTCTATTGACTTCTGCTTTCCACCCATACTCTGGAATCGTCCCAATTACTCGGCAGTCAGGCATGTTAACCCCTCGTGTGCTGGTGAGAGGAGCAATGTACTGGAACAGTAAACGATTTATCAATCCCCCTTCCTGGCACATTACATGTTGTATACAATATAGTTAGGATGTATCCTGTTTTGGAAACATTCACTGATTGTATTTGGTCTGTTATATAAAGGGGGTTATTTACTAAATAGTGAAGAATAGCAAACTTAACACCCAGATTGTAAAATTCAGGCTTAAAGGGCCAGGTGGAGAATATGGCTGCACAGGAGAGGTATTCTAATGAGGTATTGTTGCTTAAATTGTTAAATTCAATTTCACCTTTTACCTAGGGTTCGCTGGGTGGGGCTCCCTGCCTCCACTACTACAGGCAGGTCTCTGTCAGGGCTAGGCCCAGCTGGTGCAAGACGTGGCTCATGAGACCAATCACCTGTCACTCTCAATGGGCTTGTTCAGCACTGCTGGGCTACATTCAGGAGAGCTAACGGAAGGTCCTTTGAGCTGGTCAGGCTGTGTGTGTCCTTTGATGGGACGGGGACCTGGCTAGGATGTAATTGTCCCATGATGCAGTTAAGGATTGTTTTCTTTCTCAAGAGCTATTCTATTATATCCAGTCTTAAAGCGGCACTGTCATGCCGAACTTACCTTTCCTCAATCTCTTCCTCTTCTCCCCCTCTCTCGGGATCTGTTCTTCTTTTCTTCCTGTCTTCTTTAGTTTTCTTTAAAATCATAAGATAAAGTAGGGACTCTTTGCCTTATGGAGGTTTCCTCCGCTTGACCAGCGGAGGAGCAACGTGTGCTTCATTTCTGCTGGTCACAGCAATTTTCCCACAATTCTTACCTTTCCTCTGTGTTCCGTGATGCTTCCTGACATTTTAGACTAAACTGCCGAATTGCGTTCTAACTGAATGAGAACAGTATGTTCGTTTGTTTTAGAACTCAATTCGGCACTTTGTTCATATCGGAATTTCATTCTAATGAATGAAACTCCGATTCAATTCGTGCCACGGCTGCATCTTGCAGCCGCTTAGTAGATAACTCCCTAATTCCCTCTATTAGTCTTTCAGCCAACTTTACTAATACTAGGTAAAGATTACTTAGTATTAGTAAATAATATGCCCCTACTCGCTATACCGCGAGTATGGGCATGTCTATTAAACAGTGAGCAGCCAAAAAAAAATAAAAACCTATTGGCCCCCACCCCTGAGCGGTGGGTGGGGGCCATAATGGACAATCAGTGAGGGGGACCTACTGTCCTCCCCCCGGCCCCACCCCTTGAGTGGTGGGTGGGGGCCATAAAGATACTGTACTCCCCCCCCTCCTGGCGCCCCCAAAGGTGACTAGGGGTTCCCAAGTCCCTAGTCACCCACACCCCCCACCCCAAAAGAAGTTACCCCCTCACCCTAAAAAATAGTGAGGGGGGAATAAAATAACTAACCTGTAAAGAAAAATTAAACTTACCATTTAACCCCTTAAGGACCAAACTTATGGAATAAAAGGGAATCATGACATGTCACACATGTCATATGTCCTTAAGGGGTTAACGTCTTCTTTTTTCTAAAATCTTCATTTTTCAGCCCCCAAAAAGGATACCCGTCGAACAGAGTGCTTTGTGTCATTTTACACAGCGTGGGAAAGTTCTTTGGAATTTTCCCGCGCTGTGTAAAATGACAAAGAGCACTCTGATTGGTTAGATTCCAAGCCCACCAATCAGAGTGTTATGAGTCAAATTACACAGCATGAGAAAATTCCAAAGAATTTTCCTACGTTGTGTAAAATGACAAAAAGCACTTTGATTGGATGGATTTAAAGCCACCCAATCAGAGTGCTCTGTGTCATGTTTCACACTGTGTAAAATTACAAAGAGTACTCTGATTGGCTGGTTCTTAGCCTAATTGCAGGGCGGGGCAAGGCTTTATAAGCCTTGCCCCGCCCTGCAGAGCTCAGTCTGCGCGGAGCCCTCCATGGGTGAAGATGGATTATTTTTTTTGCGCTCTGGTTTTTTCTTTTTCGTCTATTTTTTGGGGGCGCTTGGGTTTTATATTTTATTTTAAGTTCGACGGGTATGATGGTTTTTTATTTGGCCTTTTTTGGGGCTGAAAAATGAAGATTTTAGAAAAAAGAAGACGTCAAATGGTAAGTTAAATTTTTCTTTACAGGTTAGTTATTTTATCCCCCCCTCACTATTTTTAGGGTGAGGGTGGTAAGTAGGGGATAGTTTTACTTGGGTGGGGGGGGTGACTAGGGGATTTGGACCCCTAGTCACCTTGATTGGGGGAGGGGTGGGGGCCGAAGGGGAGGACAGTAGGTTCCCCCTTATTGTTTTTCAGGGCCCCCACCCACCGCTCAGGGGTGGGGGCCGGGGGGAGAGGACAGTAGGTCCCCCCCCCTCTTATTGTTTTTTAGGGCCCCCACCAGGGGTGGGGGCCGGATAGTAGTTGTTTTTTTTTTTTAAACCGTGAGTAGCCGCAGGCTGCTCACTGTTTAGTAGACATGCCCCTACTCACGGTATAGCGAGTAGGGGCATTGGGGAGATCTCCCTTATGCTATTATGAGGGTCATATTGACCCCCATAGAGTGAGGGAGGACATGGGGGCTTAGGAAGTGGCGGGGATCACTGCTCCCTGCCGCTTCTATCTTTACATATTACAAGGAGGGAGCTGCGCGCCGGTAGCTCCCTCCTTGTAATAAACTGAACGAACAAACAAACACTGATATTCAGTGTTTGTTTGTTCGTCTGACATTTCTATTCATTTATTCTTCTTTCTGACGAATGAATGAATAAATTAAATTCCCGTTCGCATGTCCAGGTGTTTCACTGGGCATGTGCGGGAATCTCAGCGCTATCTACTGTGGGCAGATGACGTGTCCCACAGGGACTTCACCTACCCACACAAAGATGGCGGCGCCCTGAATATAGATCGGGGCAGAAAATAAAGAATAAAAAATAGGTAATATCGGGGGCTCAGGGGCATTTGGGGGTGACTAGGGGGTCAATTAGATGTAGTGGAGTCGGGAGGGTGGTTAAAAAAAAAACGGGATGACAGTGCTGCTTGAAGAAAATGTACACTGATCAGCCATAACATTTAAACCACTGACAGGTGAAGTGAATAACATTTATTATATCGTTACAATTACTCCTATCAAGGGGTGGGATATATTAGGCAGCAAGTGAACAGTCAGTTTTTGAGTTTCAGGTCTTGGAAGCAGAAAAAATGGCCAAGCGAAAAGATCTGAGTGACTTTGGCAAGAGCCAAATAGTGATGGCTAAATCTAAATGACTGGCTCAGAGCATCTCCAAAACAAAGTCTGATGGGGTGTTCCCGGTATTCAGTGTTTAGTACCTACTAATAGTGATTCAAGGAAGGACAATTGGTGAACCAGCATAAGGGTCATTGGCGCCCATGACTCAGTGATGTACAAGAGGGCGAAGGCTATACCATCTGGTTCGATCACACAGAAGATCTACTGTAGCTCAAATTGGTCAAAAACTTAATGCTGACCATGATAGAAACAAAACAGTGCATTTTGCTGCATATGGAGCTGCGCTGTAGATCTGTCAGTGTACCTATGACTCCTGTCTACTGCCGAAAGCTCCTTGCATGGGATGTGAGCGTCAGAACTAGACTATAGAGCAATGGAAGAAGGTTGCCTGGTCTGATGAATCATGTTTTCTTTTAAATCAGGTAGATGGCCAGGTGTGTGTAGCGGACTCCGGGTAATCTGACTAGTTACCTCCGCTAGTCTCCCTCTCACCCACTTCTGTAATTATAACTCGTATTCCCCCAGTAACAAGATGAGGCATAGTTCTGGGAGTCATCTGGTTTATTCAGGCAAGGCATGCTCAATTTATACACAGACCCCTTAGCATGGGGTCTTTATAAAAAGTATTATAAGCCACTCCCAGGCATCCCTGTGTCTGGGAGATAATTGAGTCAATGAACTGTAACTCAATTATCCCTCAGTTATAGGGAACCATACAGAACATATCAAAAAATACCCAAAAGCACACCAAATGTCCACAGGAACCTCACATGCATTATTTCCCTGGATCTAAGCACCAAGTTGTCCAAATAGTGCTCAGATCCGTTGGGTGGAAGAGAATCGCCATGAGGGCGAAGTTCCATAGAAAATGGGGCAGCAGCCGGTCAATGTTCGTAGGATTCCTGTACGAACACCAACGAATGCTCCCCCTTGCTTTTAGGGAGCAAATGCCCCCCCTAGTCAATGGTATCTTTCTCCCAAAGAGCGCTCTCCTAGATGGTCTGGGAGAAGAGCAGGCAGTGGTTTAGTTTCCCCGATGTTAACAAGGTATTGTATCCGAAAAGAGTTCCAGAGGCTCAACGACTATGTCACACTGCCTGTATTCGGGAGACAAAATGGCCACCATTTCTTAGAGCACGTGTGTTCAGGTATGCGGAATGGCGGCCACCCAGGGAATACACTCAATCACTTAGTTCCTTAGTGGTTAACAAGCCAGAGGGGTGTTCGGTATACATAAAAGGAACAAGGAGTTGACATACGGTAGCCGAACCAGGTGGATATGGGAGTAGTAACTCTCGAATGGAGTAAGATTTGTAACATTTAGATACTTTGTCCCAAGGTTAACAAGGTGTTCCGCTACAGTGTGTGCATGGTTTTCCTGGCCTGGGGAGGAGATGGCAGCACGATGCACTATAGGAAGAAGGCAGGCCAGCGACAGTGGGAAACCTTGGGCCTTGGCATTTATCTGTATGTTACTATGATATGTACTACAAACCTAGAGATTGTTACAGACCGCATGCACCCCTACATGTTCCATGATTACAGCAGGATAATGCACCTTTACACGCTGCAAATTGTTCAGTAATGGTTTGAGAAACATGACTGTAGCGGAATGGGCATGTGCAAGTTACTTTGTATTCCCTATATTGACTATCCATATCTTCCACCCTTGTTATTTTGTGTTTTTTGCCAGTTATTTCATGTGGTTCTCCTTTGGCTGTTCAGGAAACTTCATTCGAACAAAATACATTCATCTCCCAAACCAGGACCACCCCTGTACCCCAGAAGAACTTTAACACCAACCACTTAAGGGAACAACAAGGGAAACAATTAATGAATGCTCTCCTGGGTGGCCATATTACTGAACACGTGGCTGGGAGAATGACGGCCATCTTGTCTCCAGAACGAGGGCAGCGGTACTTGGTCGTTGAGTGCCAGGAACTATTTTCGGCTTGGTACTCGCGCGATCACCGGTAAAGTGCCGACCGATACCTGTTTCCCGACCACCTACACAAACGGCGTTTGGGAGGTATTAAGTACCGAACAGGGGGAACATTCATATCATGTAAACAAGAGATTCCCTTGTATGGTTTTCACACAGGAACAGAGCCTGGCAAGGGCACATATTCTCTTGGAACTCATTTCGGCTACCACCTCGTGTCTGGCAGGTCAAATCTTCCACACAATGCCGTCCCCGTTCTACCGAAATGATCTGATTCTTGTATATGTTGGTCACTCAGATCGGGGCGATCAGTGAATCAGTGTACTTTTTGTGGGGGTTTGGTGTTTTTAAGGGTATTTTTGGTGTTTTATAAATTGTATGTTTTCTGTGACTGGAGATAATTGAGTTTAATACAGTGCTTGACACAATTATCTCCCAGGCATAGGGGAGGGATTGCCCTATTTTGTATGGGAGTGTCCTGGACCTGAAAACCAATGTAATTGTGTATATGTTTTTACTGTTCAGGGGTTTAGGAATTTCCTGGAAGTCATAATTTGACCGACCGCACGCATGGTCCCATGCCCAAAACTGTTACCTAGAAACACGGCTAAGTGCCGCTGGGGCCCGACCGGGAACAGCAAAGTCTTAATGCCAAAAATAGTTCTATAGGTTCACAGCTAAGTACCGCTGTGGACCATCTGGGAGCCGCGAAGTCTTCATGCCGAAAATAGTTACAGGGCTAATTCCCCCTGAAGTCTATTTGTGGTTTTGGTCCATGCGAACAGCCGCCAGGGAGCTAGCATTCGGTTCTATGTGCACAAATGGAAAGTGCTGAACCAGGGTAACCAGGGGAAATAAAATATGTGTCTTTACAGTCGTTGACCTGGCCCAAAATCTTTTGGCAGGAGGCTGGCAAGCAGGCCACTCCAAGAACACGTGACAGGGGCATTTCTGCCACACATGCCTTGATGCATCAGAGCTGTTTTGACGGCACGAGAGGGATCAACATGATATTAGACAGGTAGCTTTAATGTTGTGGTTGATCAGTGTATTTTGCGAATACCCGATGCTCAGGATTACGTGATCAATGGGTGGTTGACATCTCTTCTATGTAACTTACTGTGATGGGATACTCCATCTGGTTAACAAAGTAATTAGGTTGTAAATCATGTGCACACATCATAGTGAATAACCTATACCTTTCAAAACCAGATTTATTTGAAGATTAATAGGGTACCAAAGTAAACTTGTCGTGTGGATCTGCTTTTCTAATTAAGCACATACAGGTGACAAAACAAATACAAATGCATTCTCAGTGGCCACTTTAAAGGTTTATCTTTCTAATACCAGATGAGACTCCACTTTCCCTCAGACCTGCCAATCACAATGAATCATGACAGAATGCTTGACAAATTCGTGCCATAGATTGGCAAGATGGTGGAGACTTTGGTGGTTTCAGAGATTCTAGTCTAGGTCAACATCAGATAATCACGCAGTTACTGTAGACTTGTCATCTGCACAATCATGCTGTGATTCCCACATTCCACAACATTCCACACACGATCTGTTGGATTGAGATCTGGTGACTGTGGAAGATGCAAACGGCACTAAACTCATCCTAATGCTTGATGTGACATGTGCTTTGTGTCATGGTTGATTACCTGCTGGATGTGGTAGATGGGTAGATCTCGGACATAAAGGGATGCACGTGATAAGTATTAATAATCAAATAGGCAGGGGCATTTAAACAATTCTCATTTGGCATTAAGGGTCATAGTGAGCACCAACAAAATATCCACTCACCATTACACAATGGCCACCAGTCTGAACTGAATACACCAGGCAGGAGGATCCATGGATTCATGTTGTTCACATTGAATTCTGACCCTAGCATTTGAATGTCAAAATGGAAATCAAGGTTCGTCAGATCAGGTACCATTTTTCCAACTTTCCAAACCCAATATGAACTTCTACTGCTGCTCTAACCTTTCAGCTTCTTAAGAATGGGTATGTCAGCTATTGTGGCCGATCCTGTATTACGCCATTGTGCTTTGCAGATGGACTTACAATGGCAAAACCACCTTTTTTCCAAACAGTTCCTTAAACAACAAACAAATTGACAAAAACAACTTTATTTTAAATATTTAAAGTTTAGATGGCGTCCTTTCTGCCATTTCCTGGTTTATTAGTTTCTCTCCTTTAATAAATCTCTGTCTTCCATTTGTCAAGCTTTCTTATTGCTTCCTTCATCATCTTGGCATCGAGGTCCCTCTATAAACTCGTAGGCCACACAAGGTGCTTGTTTTTTTTTTATTATTACGGCAAATGAGTAACAGCACATTTCAAATGACGAGATTACATTTTGTGACAAACATCAAAGAATAATTCTGTTTACATTTGTTTTCAGAAAAGTATCTGTTTCTTTGGAAAGTTCGACGGTTTGGGGATCCTCGGGGGTTGTCACGCTTTGGGAAGGCTGAAGAGAAATGAAGGTAATTTATCCCGTATATATTTTGCAACTTTTACCAAAGGGGGAACAGATCATACAAGTCATTTGTCACTGATCTTGCTTAGTGCTAAAAAAGTAAAAGGTAACCAGGGTCCTGCTGAAACCAGTGTTACGTTCAAAAAGAAGAATTAACACTTGATTCCATTTGATGATAGTGTCCCTTTAAGGTTAGGGGGTGCCTGCATTCAAGAATCTGTTGACTGTAAATCTCAACGTCTGTCTGAGGGTGATGAGTTTTCGAGTTGCCCTTTAGATAAACCATTTCACTCCCTGGCATTCCAAAGACGTGAGGCTTCAGAGTACCCACTGATATAATGGCACACCTTTCATAAATCAGCATTTAAGAGGATTTATTGAATAAACAGTGAGTTCCAGTGAACGTGATACAGTATTCACTATTAGCTGATTAAACTGCAATCCTTTCACAGGTCAGACTGCGGCTAGTAATGTTCTATCAGCTCTGCATGTCGCATTTTGCTGTCTGATGCTGTAAACTCTCTGTATGGGATTCTCATTATTTTGGCGTTTATAAGATTTTAGAAGTGGCAGAAATTTGCCTGTAGCGGCAGTAAATATCCCAATTGTCCAAGGTGTGCCCAAAAGTCTGTTAAAGTAACGTGATGTTTTTACAATAAAATGTAAATGTTATCATTCAGTATTCAGAGTAATTATATCATTCTAACAGTGTGGATATGAGAGAGGACGGGACACGTGCTGCACAACTCCGTGTGGCGGCCACCCGGACAAGAACACGGGTTTCGCCACCAAGGAGGTCTTTTTCCCTATTTACAGAGCTCTGCTGCAGTAATTCCAACCATAGTAGTAATCAAGAGTAGAAAGCACTTTCCCCTGAGCGCTCTGCTAAGCTCCCTCGCGCGCCGCAGAGTGATGCCGGGAGCCGGAATATGACGTCATATTCCGGCTCCAGGTGACCATCATCACTTTGCAGAGCGCGAGGGAGCTGAGCAGAGCGCTCAGAGGAAAGTACTCCCTCGCCAGCGCCGCCCGCCCGCCCGACTGCCCGACTGCCTGCCTGGCTTGTCAGTTAGCCGCAAGGCTAACAAGACATTTGCCCTGGGCATTTGGGGCGTTTTTTTTTTTTTGCCGCCCCCTGGAAAATGCCGCCCAAGGCAAATGCCTTGTTTGCCTCGCAGCTAAAACGTCCCTGCCTGCAGCACGGAGTCTATTAAATGAACGAAACGAAAAGGTAATGTATTCGGACTTTGCCCTTTCATTTAGTTTATATTTCATTTGTAGGGCTTTCGTTTACATTTTAGTAAACGAATACGAAAAAAAAAAAATGAATTTTCAGACGGAATCGTATTTGAACAAAAACGAATGCACATGTCTACTTTCCCCCACAGACATTAGTCTGAATGCTGGAAGTGAACTGTGACGAGAGCAATCTCGCCACATTGCATTGGAGAAGCCTGGCTGCCCTCCTGCTGCCTCTGGACTATGGCCCTGGGAGATTGGGCCCTTTAAAAACAGTATTCGGCCATACCAGAGTGTATGTCACTCATTCTGGCCCTTTAAATACAGTGGGGTCATTTGGTACTTGCCCTGTGTGAGCTGTGGTAACCCAGATAGCTATGCCATGGAGCCTATTCGTGTGATTAAAGACTTTGGCTCCATGGCGATTAAACTGTATTCGGTTGGTCTGAGTGCCATTCACCTAATAATGTGCACTCAGACCTGAGCTATCTGGGGATATGTGAAATGTCTGTGTGTTATGTGTAAAATGTGACTTTATGTATTTTAAAGTGTTTTATGTCGTTTTGCAACCATGTGGTTAATGGAGTCTAACTCTAGTCCTGGATAATTAGATTACTTCCCCCCATTGTCTCCAGGATAGAGGGCCCTGTAAAACCATGCTTCCAGAAGGTCAAATGCACATTTGTACTAACTTTTGAACCCCTGGCCCAATTCGTATGATTTTTGAGTATGTTGTTCCCCTGAATGGATTGATTGTGAATATGTATTTTTATGCGAATGTGATGTATATTTTGGGAGTTATGAATGTTGTGTAAAAACTGTATTTTCCCTACCTATGATAATTGTATTTTCCTGTGTGTACAGATAATTAGTTTACAGGTAGAGGGGAGGGCTATGTGTGGGATGTAACTATTGTGTGATTGGTTAATGTACGTTACTGTGTGTGTCCCTCCCCTTCATGGGAGCACCTAATAAAAAGGGCTGCAAGCTAGCAGCCAGAGAGTTCTATTTTTACCCTCAACTTGAGTCCTGTCTCTTATTGGGGGAATCTGCTACAAGGGATTGCTATGCTAGGCATATTCCCTTGCTATAATCACTGAGCTCTTGTAAGAGCTTGTTCCTGCTTCGTTCTGAAGGGAGATAGCTGCAGCCTGCTGTGCTTATGGTGTCTGGTGGAGTGCTTGGAGTCCTCTGGAAGCGCTAGGAGCATCTTTCAACGGAGGTACCCAGTCGGGGTGCCAGTGAATCCGTTACATGAACTGTTTTACTGAGGGCCACACACAACCTTTTATGCAAAGCCCCTACATAGGGATTCCCATACAAAATTACAGGTTATTCCCTCCCATGATCCTCTGTGCCTGAGAGATAATTACCTGTAAAATAAACATATAATCAAATTCTCTCTCAGGTACAGAAAAATCTACAATTTTCATAACACCCCAAAACACACATAAAACAACCATGGACCCCCTCAAGTCTTATAACAATTAGGTGAGCGCGGTTTTACCGAACAAACCAGGGAATCATAGGGGAACAAAGTAGTCCAGTGACAGAGTGGTCTATCACACTCCGCACTCACTCAATCAGACACGTATTAAAGGTCCAGGCTATACGCGGCAGCTGGCGTAATTAACAATGTAGAAAGTCAGATTCAGGGACACATTTTCCTTCCAACATTTTCTGACTGATGTCTCAATAAGAGCCCAAATCAGTTTGTAAAACAATATTAGTTGCTCATTTGGAAAGCAAACCAGGAGGCGTTAGAAAACCTTTCTGATACCGAGCGTCTTGTATTCTAAGATCTCTATTCCAATTGCTAACCTATTTCCCATGATGTAAAATAAAGCAGATTTTACTGAAATGCACAGGGTAATTTGCGTGACTGCTAAAGCATGCCTAACAAAATCCCACTCAAACCTTCTGGTGGAATGTACCATGAACAGAGCCTAGATTAAATGGAAGCACAAGATCGAGCATCGGGAGAGGGGCTTCCTGCTGCAGATCAAACAGGAACCAAACTCTGATGGATGATATAAGAATGACCGAGCCAACAAACCATCACTGACTGAACACAGGACTGAATCTCTGGTGCGCCCCCTGCTCTGTCCTGGTTGTCCTTGCTCACACCACATCATGAAATGGACCGCTCATCAGCCAGGGTGGCATCACCTGGTTTTGATTTTCTATGATTTTCATGTGGTGGACCACCTGGAACCCCGACTGGGTGCGTCCGCCAATCGCTGCTTCCCAGTGCTTAACGAGTACCACAAGCACCAGTGGGTAGACCTCTCCTCCAAGAGAGTGTAGCAATATGCTCTTAAAAGAGCAAGTGATTATAATCCCAGTGATATAGCAATCCCCAGAGTAGATACAGCTGTTTCCCGCACACATGAGATGAGACTCTGTTGAGGGTAAGAAAGAACTTGTTTAATGGCAGCCACAACTGGCCTTTTATGCAGGTCCCCACAAACCTCACAAAAGTGACATCCCCTGATAGCCCCGATCTGGGTGACCAACATATCCAAAAATCACCTAGATCGGTTCATGGGTTCAGGAAATTCCTGGAAGTCATAGTTTGACCTACTGCACGCATGGTCCCATGCCCAAAACAGTTGCAGAGAATCAGGGCTTGCGGTCGGTCTAGTTCGGTAGTTCACAATATAACAGAAATATGAATGCATGAATTTCATATGTACACTTAGTCTGTGTCTCTTGTTCGGGAGTGTGTTTCCACCGAACGCCGCTCTTCTCAAGTGAATCCAGTTGAATGTACGAAGAGATTGAAACCCCAGCGGTGTTCGCGCCATTGAGGGTCCGATTATAGTTCCATGCACTCGAAGACCAAACATTGCTGTATGTGTTCGCGGCTAAAGATGGCCGTCGCCACATGTTAGCTCATACGAACAATGGCCACCCAGCTAACCACTTAGAACGTTCCGTTTAAAAATAAGTCACAGAGATTAATGGGCTTCCCCACTCCTGTTTTGGGTGGTCCAACTGTTCGGTAACTGAACAGAATAAGTACAATCCGTTCGGTAAGCCCCATATACCAAACCATAACAAGGAAAAGGCACGAACAAAACCTTTCCACAGTCCTGAACCAAGGTCTAATACATGGGCCATAGTCCTGGGGCAAGAGACTGGCAAGCAGGTGCCTCCAAGAACCAGTGGCGAGGTTACTTTCGCCACATTCCATAATTCATTAAACTGAGCATTGACAAGGAAATTAAAATTTTGGCAAAACTGTAAAAATAAATTCTCCACCTCAGCATTTTTCATTTCAGCTGTTTTCTTCAACCACCCGTCCTCTATCTCAGCCTGTGTGATGGGTCTTGGTAACTGAATGTTTGGGTTCAGGGGACTCCGTATAAATCCAAGATGATCTTCCCTGTCCCCAAGATGTGCAGCAATAGAGGGATAATTACATCACAAATTTGTCACTTGAAGGGAACAAACTGACAGAGAGGAACACATTGTAGCAGGAAAACAGTTTAGACGTTAACAGCAGGAGATTTGAACACATATCCCGCCTTCCATAAAAGAGTTATTATCGATAGTGTTTTTTAAGGTAAAACGCATGGGAAGAGAGTTTAAGCTGATAGAAAGGAAACTTGCACTACAAAGGACTATTTTAAGACTTGCCTTCAAAACTGTAAGGTCTGGATTTTATTTATTTTATTTAAAATCTATTGTGCATTTTAATAAAGCACTTTATTTTCATACTTACCTTTGAGAGGACACTTCATTATTTGAAACCTCCTGGCAGTATAAAGAAGGGAGTGGGAACCTTGATATCCCACAGAGCTGGAACGTTGAACCATGTCCATAGGCTCCTTATTTGTGAGTGAAATTAAACAGTGAACATCTTTAAAAAGGAAACTTAAAAAGTGATACATCCAAGGTTCCAAGGCGAGGTTTCAGTTAATAGAATTGAGGGAAACCACAGCAACATAATCTCAAGAAGAAGCCAACAGTGACTATCCACGGAATGATCAAGGGATCTTCTAGATGGCCCGTCTGTTCTCATGGAAATGTTTTGTCAGATTTGCAAGTATTGGCTAGTAGTAAAACCTAATAATAGATCGGGAGGGTGTACAGATAATGAGTGTGTATGGATGTGTGGTCTTTTTATCCTTGTCATTCTCATGCAGCATCAAACCATAGTATACACACCAGGATAGGTGATCAACGTACCACAGTTTTTCCTATAAAACTATATTTTGTTACTGAAAACATGTCCCCTCGTTACAGCTTTCTGCTGTCCCTTTAAACTGCAGGATATTAACGGATTGTGATAGAATAATCTTAATAAGAAAATCTTCCTTAAAATCAAACATTATTCTGGTGACCCCCCTGATCCTCGTAGGCCTTTTATTTATGACAGATATAAAATCTGAATTCGTTCCAAATCCACATATAGCCCAGTTTGCATGTACCTGGAGAACACAAGCAATTGTGTAATTGGATCTCACTTTGCGAGTGTCGTTTGTGCCAACTCACGGAGCATATTGCGGTAGCATCGATCTTCATTAAGGGCACATCGCTGCCAGACACTCTCTGTTACTCTATAGGTGGGATTCTTCTAAATATCAATCTTCAGTATAAACCTACAGGCACAAGGAAATCTGTTCATCATAAAATGGATTCAAAGCACATCATCGCTACAATAACCATTAGTCTTCTAGCGTTATTGACTAAACTCCACATTCTAGTGAATCAAGTCCAAATTTTAAAACTCAGGTAAAAATATTGTAAAAACCTGCCTTCGTCCTATGTCCCAAATGTATATAGCTTAAGATATATATTTATAGTAAGTATTGCGAGCACATAAGGCAAAAAGACTGGGCTGTAATCAGGGCCGGGCTGGGGGGAAAATTCAGCCCGGGCATTTTTGAATCAGTGTTCACTGAGAGGGGCGAGGGCCAGAGAGAGGGGGTGTTTTGTCATCACCAATGACAAGCACACCCCCTCTCAAAGTGAGCATGTTGGTTCAATGTGCAGAGCTCTCGCATGTATTTTTTCTGCGCAGCGCAAGCAAATGTTTTAACATGCTTGCGCTGTGTTTGCTTGTGTCATGTCTCCGGTGTCTCCATAAGAGGGATACCAAAGGACAAAAGTGTAAGGAAAGCGTATTGTACATGTGTTTAGAGCCTGCTTATGGGATTGCGTGTGTGTAGAGTAAGCTGATTATGTTGTGGTGTTTTGTGTAAAGGTCAATTTCCGTTGTGTTGTGTTTGTGGTGTAACATGCATGGCTAGGGGCTGTAGAGAGTGAGAGAGTGTGAGTATAAGGGACATAGCGAGTGTGTGCATAGGGGCTGTAGTGTATGTGTGTATAGATGATGTAATGTGTGTAGGGGTTGTAAAGTGTGTGTGTTTAGGGAAAGTAGTGTGTGTTTGCTTACAGGGGATCTAGTGTGTTCACAGAGGATCCAGAGTTTGTATGTCATTAATGTAGTGTGTGTAAATGGTGCATTGTGTGCCTATAAGGGATATATCGCGTGCGTAGGGGATCTACGTGTGTGGAGGACCCAGAGTGTGCGTAGGAGATTTAGTTTCTGTGTATATAGATGATTCAGAGTGTGTGTAGGGATTCTAGTGTGTGTATGTGTGTGTGTGTGTTGAGGATCCATAGTTATGTAAGGGATTTAGGATTTGTGTATAAGGGATGTATTGTGTGTAGGGGTGCAGTGTGTGTAAGGGATGCACTAGGTGTGAAGGGTGCACTGTGTGTGAGGGATGCAGGGTGTGAGGAGTGCACTCTGTGTGTAAAATGTGCAGTGTGTGTGTGAGGGGTGCTGTGTGTGTGAAAGGTGCAGTGTGTGTGTATGAGGAGTGCGTGTGTGTGGGGGTGCAGTGTGGTGTTTGGGGTGCACCGTGTGTGTAAAGGGTGCGCTGTGTGTGAGGCATGCACGCTGGGTGCAGTGTGTGTGTGAGGGGTGCAGTGTGTGTGTGTGTGTGTGTGTGTGTGTGTGTAAAATGTGCATTGTGTGTTTGAGGTGGTGGTTGCGGTGCAGTGTGTGTTTATGAAGAGTGCAAAGTATGTGCTGTGTGGTGTTTGTGTGCACTGTGTGTGCGGGGTGCAGTATAGTGTTTTGGGTGCAGTGCGTCTGTGAGGGATGCAGTGTGGTGTTTGGGGTGCAGTATGTGTAATGGGTGCAGTGTGGTGTTTGAGGTGAAGTGTGTATGAAGGATGCACTGTGTGGTGTTTGGGGTGCAGTGTGTGAGGGGTGCTGTGTGGTGTTTGGGGTGCAGTGTGTGTGAGGGTGCACTGTGTGTTTGGGGTGCTCTGTGGTGTTTGGGGTGCAGTGTGTGTGTTAGGGGTGCAATGTGGTGTTTGGGGTGCAATGTGGTGTTTGGGGTGCAGTGTGTGTGTGTGTGTGTGTGAAGAATACAGTGTGGTGTTTGGGGTGTAGTGTGGTGTTTGGGGTGCAGTGTGTGTGAGGGTGCACTGTGTGTTTGGGGTGCTCTGTGGTGTTTGGGGTGCAGTGGTGTGAGGGGTGCACTGTGGTGTTTGGGGTGTAGTGTGTGTGTGTGTGTGAAGAATACAGTGTGGTGTTTGGGGTGTAGTGTGGTCTTTGGGGTGCTGTGGGGTAAAAATAAAACATATTTATTTATGTGGTTTTCACTTTTTATTATTAAAAATATATATTGTTTATGTCCCCCCTCCCTTCTTACCTTTGCCTGAGAGGGGGACCTTGTTGTCAGCCCTGGTGGTCTGGTGGGAAATCCCTGGTGGTCCAGTGAGGAGTGAACTCTACCCTGTAGTTTCTGGGGTAGAGTTCACTCTCGTGAGATCGGAGTGTTGCCATAGTAACCACGGCAATGCTCCGACCTCGGGAGAGGAAACCTGGCAGAGCTGCAGGATAGAGCTCCCCTGGGTCCTCTCAACCTCCCTCCCCCCCGCCAACAGCCACATCTCAGTGCCGTGCATGGGCCAGCAGGGGAGGTACACTCATTTCCCGTTGGCTTCAGCCCATGGCCATTGCGGCCCACTGGGTATTTGCCCTGTATGCCCGGTGGCCAGTCCGGGCCTGGCTGTGTTATGTTTCCTGTGGATTTGGAGTGGAACTCAACTGCAGAAATATAGTTAGGAGAACCCTTAGGGTTTTTAGAATAGGAATTAGAATTTAGATGGAACAGGTTTAGGGGTAGGGTTAAGGGTTGGGGTAGGGTTAGTGGTTGGGGTAGGGTTAGTGGTTAGAGTAGGGTTTGGGGTAGGGTTAGTGGTTTTTGTAGTGGTAGAGTTAGGTTAAGGGTTGGGGTAGGCTTAGGGTAGGGTTAAGGTTAGAGGTAGGCTTAGGGTAAGGTTAAGGTTTAGGGGTAGGGTTAGCTGTAGGGATACCCCTAACCCTACCCTACCCCTACCCTAACCCAACCCCTACACTTTCCCAAAGTCCCGAAGTCCTGAAGTTCGGAATGCCGAACCGAATATTTTTCCCATGCACATCCCTAGAATCTAGGCCAATTCCCTGGTTTTGCACCCCTCCCTGTCACAGGTGTCTCATTCCAGGACCCTTTTTAACCTTGACCTGCAGAGAGTCCCAGGAGGAAGCATTTCCCAAGTAAGTGTATTCATCTTATAAAAGCCAGCATTAGGTGCTAGAGTAGGACCTGCCAAGAATGTGGGGTACATTGACTTTGTGGCAGGCTTACGCAATGTATGATCATATACTGCAACTAAACCTCCATTATTTTTAAGGTGTTTTGAAAACCTTTGTGGGCTTTAATGTAAGTATATTTTATATTAAAACTAAGTGGTTTATTTGCTAAACATCGAGTTGCTTTGTGTTGACAACAAACCTGATGGAAAAAAACAAGTTGAGATAAAATGTACAGTTTACCTGAATTGGAGATTTATTTTCCAATTCCTCTAATCATTCTTAATTGTGCAAGTCCGTTTTTTTGACAAATCGCAAGTCATTTTTTAATAAATAAATCTGTAATATTTGCTAAATTGCCAGAGCTCTCTGCAAAATTCACCAAGGCAAAGAAATTCCGACAAGTCTAAATCATTTTTATTAGATTGAATGGATATGGAGAGTACACCTCGAGTTTAGCTAATTGTTTATGTGTCATAGAAAGTTGAAACAAATTTCTAAAAAAATAAACACAGCGTATCTTATTAAAGGGATTAAAATTGTTTTCATGTTTATCGAAATAATACATCAAAGGATGTAACAGAGAATTAGAATGGCGTTAACTATGAAAAACAGTAATTTTAACTTGTCGGATCAACATGGGATGTTGATTAGTAGAATATAATTGGTTTGCACTCATTGAGTAATTATGTCCGTCAACATTTTAGATGGTTCTCACCAGTCTTATGAAGAATTACTGAACAAATGGATTACTCTATGGCAGTCCTCATCAGTTCAAATGTCTAATTAAATGCAATAAATAAGAAATATGAAGAATTCTGATTTGGGAAATATGGGATGAGGGGGGCGGCAAACTTTCAGTAAACCAAGGCTGTCTGTGCTGACAGAGAAAGCTTACTGCTTCTCGTAGAAGAATAGGATCCAAGAGCTCATCCCCTGTACTTTCCTCATTTGTTTTAGAACCCTAAACAGGAATAGGTGAGTTTTAATTCTCTGTCATTTAAGATTAAGTTGTAATTGACATGACAGGTACCCTTTAACACATACAGGAAACAAACCCTTGATGCAGGAGAAGACAGGAACATGGACACTGGGTTCAGACTAATGGTTTTCAGTTTGGACTCTCCGGGTATTGCTTGTAGATGTGGACACTAGCACAAATTTTCCCAAGTCAAGTATCTTGAATGTTGGTGGCAGAATAAATTATTTCACTAAATATGGAGTGTGGAATCCTTTGATTTATTTTTCATGCTCTACGTACGATCTATGGTCCATCTGAGTATCTGTAAAGTAATTTATCTTTATATTATATCTACTACTTGTGTGCTTCGTCTACTCTTTGCATGTGTGGGGAGTTTGTGTGTTTGGATCCTGCTCTTTCGCTATCAAGATTCAGACAAGTTCTATCTAACAGGAGACCAACATGGAGTTGCTAAAGTGTATATTCTTGATGTTTATATCACGTCAAGCAAGATTTACAAAGTGTGAAGACTAAAGACTGGCCAAATCATCACAAACTCTCCATGCAAACCATCCTCATGAACATATCAACATTTACATAGTGTTTCAAAGATCAAAGATAATTAAAATGCTTCTATTACAGGCACCACAAAGGGAAGCGACAGCGCTTTGTCAAGCCGCTCTGCATATTTTCAAAGCTATTAACGCAATATAAATGTCACCTTAGCCATATGTTACTGCCAGAAGCTAACTGGATATTTGCAGAATTGATCAAAAGTTTACAGTTTGATGGGCAAGTGACTATAAAAATCAGAACTTACACACACCTGTTAAAGCCCACAAATGTAAACAGAATCATATTCTGAGCGTCCAGGACGTTTATGTAGCCTGTATGAAAAAGAAAATGTCTCTTAAAAGCATATAATAATAAAAAAACAAAAAAACAAAATCAGAACTAATTGAAACTAATTATTTCAGATTAAATAGTTTTTTTATAAGTGGCAGATTATGGATTTATCTATTTAAGAAGAGCCATTTTCCCAATTTTGGTCTTTTAGCTATTTAGTAGAAACCTCTCTAATCTGATACCATTATGTGTGTGGCGGGACCGCTGCCTGTCCTTGAATTACCTTTCTGATATTATGTGTGTTTCCTCACCTGTTTGTATAATGTGCTAGCTCCACGTTTGGGAGTGCCTCGACGAAGGGAATTCATTCGCCACCCCGATACCTCATTTAGAATGTTAGTTTAGAACCTTCGCACCTCGCAACATAAGTGTCAAACTGCAAACTGCAAAGGAAACAATTAATTCCCCTGGGCGGCTGCCATTCGTACAGACAAACGCCAGCCAGGTGGAGCATTCTTAGATTGTTTCCAGACTCATTTGTTTCCTGAACAAGGACCTCTCTAGTGTCCCATTAGAATGTTCACACCAATTAATCAGAACGTTCTTACTTGCAACCTAAGTGTGAAACTGCAAGGTAGGTAATTAATGAGTGCTCCCATGGGTGGTCGCCATTTCGAATAGATGAATGCCATCCAGGGGGAGCATTCATGTTGAAAGGAGACACTTCCTGTAGCGGACCACCTGGTAACCGACCGGTTACCTCCGCTAATTCCCTTCCTTCAGCCAATCAGGAACTATTTAAAATACAAAGAGACCAATTTCCCCCCAGTAACTGGATGAGACACAGTTCTGGAGGTACAACTCTGACAATCTTTATTGAAAACAGGCTTCTTTAATGCACAGACCCCCACAGGGGGTTTCCATTCATTCAGTATAAATTCCTCAGTCCCAGGCTGGTGGGGGTTGGCTTACTGCAGATAACCATCTCCCGCTCTGAGAGATACCAACTGGACAATAGTTACACACTTTAAAACATAGTACATACAGTTTTCTGGTGCTCTACCTCTCCTAGCTGGTGACCCCTTTGCGCCTGGCAGCCCGACCTACCCTCCACCCAGAAAACCACCAGCCCCGGTGCCAAACCTGAAGGAACAACTCCATGCAGGCTCCTGGTGCCACCGCTGCCAACAATCCGGCCATTTCAAAAGTGAGTGTCCCCCCAGCTCAGAGACAAACCCCAGTGGGTTTGACCCATGGTCACCCTGGCCCCAAGAGCCGCAGGTTGCCCCCACGTACCCACTGACCACCACCGAAGCCCCCTGGCTCATCATCCACGAGGTGGACCCCCTGCAAGCTGCCACCAACAACTGAGCCCACAACAGGCAGTCGGTCTGATGGCACCCAGAAAATATCGACATGAGCTGTTGAAGATAGCTCACGATATCGCCCTGGCAGGGCATTTGGGAAGGGGCCATACAGAGCATCGGCTCACCCAAAGCTTCTTCTGGCCGGGCATCTCGAAGGATCTGAGGCAGTATTGCCAGACCTGTGATGTCCAGAGAGTGGGAAAGCAGGGCGATCGGCACAAGGCCAAGCTCCAGCACCTCACCATCATTGAAGACCCCTTCGGCAGAGTAGCTGTCGACATCATAATTTTGTTTTATTCCAAATTGATATTTTCCAAATTTTGGATGAAACAAAATTACAAAATTAAATGAAACACATTTTTCACCAATTCACATCCCTACTTGTTGGTATCAAGCTGTTTTATTCACAATGGAAACATCCACTTACTGATAGACTAGCACCAAAAACATGGCGGACATCTTATGGGCAATCGTGGCGCCAGTCCACTAATTAATGTCAAGTAAATGACATCACATGCAGGTATTTATCTGTCTAGCTAGTAAACTATTTGACTATTTCCCTCCCAGACGGCGGCTGTAAGTGCTGCGGGTGCTTTTTACAAGACGTTGGATCCCAATAAACAAAGTTCTGTATTCTGCGTCACCATCTTAAATCCCGAGATAACATAACTCTGATCCAAAATAAAACTCGGCCAACAGCATCTCTGAAGGAGTCCGAATATGGGAATTCAAAACATTTAATGCCTGAATGCTTCTGAGGAAACCCACATCTTTAGCATATGCTTTCACCATCTGTCTTACAACTGTCGTCATTCAATTGATTGCAAAAAAAAAGTGAAATAGCATCTATTTTTCATTTACTTGATAATAACTGTTAAAATGTAATTAATAATTTAACAATTATTATTTCTACAATGTTTCCTAAATATTGCATAGAGTATCTCATCCAGGGCACTTATATACCGAATAAATTGTTTAATAATTTTCATGATCATTATGGCAGAGAGTAATACGAGGCCTCTACTACCTGCTACCTGCTAGAGCTCTCACTAAACTGATTGAGCATGTGAGAATCCGGCGAACCTGGGAGCATCTAATCTGTTAATTACACCGTTCTGATTACAAGAAAAAGACCATTTAATTTCTAACATTATTGCTACAATGTTGTCTGAATTATATTGGTAAAAATGTAACTTGCTGCACCATGCTGTCCATTTTAGCCCTGAAAAGACTCCCATCCTCCATATTATCACATATCACTATACATATCTAATACAGGGGCCAGGTCAGTCTCATTCAAATCAGCACATTGTTTGGCATTCTAACTTACAACCAAATCACCAGTAACCGTCCAAACTAGCATTGAATCGACACAATGGAGCAATGGAGGTTGTTATATTGTCTGCAGCTACTTGTATCAATCTTTAATCTACTTTGAAATCTGTATGTCTGTCTGTTTGTATATGTCTGCCATAATGCCTGCTTTTTGGTCTGTCTGATCATGTTTGTGTGTATTTCCCATGTTTATCTATCCATTTAAATTGTGCCTAAAAAAAAGGCCCTTTTCAAATGAATTCTCTGTATTTGGCACCTCATATCTTGACAATTTTCAGAGCAAAATTTATAATAATATCCCAAGTGTATTTTGATCGTCAAGTCTTTGATCTTCCTAGTAAGGCTACAAGATAACAACATATCTGTGAGATAGACTTAATAAATGTAGCATTACTTTAAATAAATAAATAAAATGCATTCAGCCAACACACACACCCATTAAAATTTCCTAAATTCTGCTCCAAGTATCACATCATTAATTAGTTATTTTGACAAGTTAATGTGCTAGATTGGCAGCTTGACAGGGCAGCCTCTAAACACAGAGAAAGGTGCATCTGATCAAACTGATTCAGTAATTACTGCAAAACCCTTCATTATCATCCATCGTTTTAACATTCCTGCCATTTTTATTTTATATGAAGAGATTTTCAGAATCTTCCATTTCTTTTCATCTTTAGTTTGTTTATTCTTATTTTTTTAATCTAATCTAATAGTAATAATAATATAAAAATGAATCCCCAAGTCTGTGATTGTAGTGGCATGTGCTATAACTGTACATGTCGTTGTACAAGTGGCGTGGGGGAACTTGGCTGCGTGACTGGTCTGACAGCTGCTTCCATCACAGAGGTGTCAACACATGCACCGTGGCCTGATCAGCTGTTACAGGACTGTCCGTTCAAAGCGTGCGTACCTGCATATACACACACCGCACCTCTACTCGGACAGATCAATCTCTTATGTTTAGCTTTATAACAGAACTGAAATGTAACAGGCAATAAAAGTACAACATAATGTCGCTTAAGAGCAATATGCATCATTTGCGTGAGAAATCCATGAAAAGTTTGCCAAAGAAATCATGGTCGCACTTTTTTGACAGAAAAAACAACTAATTATGAATAACATTTTCTATGGAAAGAACTCAACATTTGCACGCTTTTTCCAGGATACCCGAGAGTTGGTCTAGGCTATAACTCGGCTGTTTGTGTATTAACTAACTGACAGACGGCTAACTTTCTGCCCTTACTGTTTATCGAACTCCAGTTCTTTCTGTTCATCGAACTCCTCTTTAATATCTTCTTCTGCGTTTACTCAGTAAACACACACCACAAACCAATAAATGATAAAAACATATATTTGTATCTACTTCTATGTATTACGGGTATAGGATCGGGGATTTGAGGCTGGCTGATGTAATTAGAATCCTAGGATTGCCGAAACCTAATTAGAATCAAATTATAGCATTCTCACCTTTGGACCTGTTTTTGCTTTTTAACATAATTCAAGTTATTAATGTAATGAGAATGCTACTTTAATTATTTTTAGCTTGTATGTTAAATTGTTAAATTATAACGAGCTTCTGTGAAATTCTGTGATCCACAAATAAACAAAGTCTGAGTAATTTTAGAAGTTGTGACTCTCTTCACCTCGTGCAAACTTCAAAGTTAAAAAGTTGATTTAATTGAAATGTTTCAATACTTTCAAAGACGCCAGTCAGAAATGTAATTATGCTGCTGCTAATAGTTTAATGTCTTTGGTAAACTTGAAAAACTGTAATTAAGGTTATTGATAAAAACTGTTTTTGTAGCTAAATATATATTTTTTAGGGAGAGCATAACAAGTGTCGGAAGTAAAACCTGTAATGAAACGATGGAATGACTACAACGTCATCGTATAAAGCAACGTTATGAACACGTGCGTCGCTCGGTGGATAACAAGAGGCGGCTTCAGATAACGCAAACAAATATTGACTCACATTACTAACGTATTCTAATCTTACAAAGATTAACTTTTTGTATATTTCACGTCACTCTGTGAGATCAAGAAAGGGATTGGTTGGAGTCCACCTGGTTGTAGCAGGATTTGTGGCCATTGCGATTTAAATGTGAAATGATGTACGGTATTTCTCTGCGTTTGAGGCTATTTTATTAATCGATTTGCATTTTACTTTCGCAAAGCCTAATAGCGATGTCTCAGTTTTCTGTGAATGACGTGTAACTTGACAAATTCTCAGGATTTCTCAGTTTTCTGGTGTTCTCTCTTTTGTTTGTTTATTGTTCATTTTTTTGTTGTTGTAGAAAATGAGAGAATACGCACTGAATATTTGCACAGTATTCTGATTTAATTGCTCATAATCATGGAGGATTATACAATGAAAAGGCAATAGCTGTCAGACTACTTTTAAAATGCCTCAATAAATCAGAACATTTCACGTTTCAGATCACTTTGTAATAACCAGGAATACCAGAATAATGTATGTTCTATCATTTTATATAAGATCACAAAAATAATGGGTCTAGCACAAGCACATATATCAAATGAGATATTGGGAAAAGAAACCCAAATCCATTTAATTAATGAATGGGGAGCCAAGGTCTGGGGACCCATTACAGGGGGGATACCCTTGCCCTCTCCTCTAACACTGTTGGGGGATTAAACTGGGTAGAGAGGTTTTATGACCTCCTGGCTTGGTGTAATATAAAGATAACGGTCTTGTAATTAGACACAGATATAAGCTATAACATGCTATACGGTATATATTAAGAATTGAGCCTGCCACTGCAGTGACTGTACATTATTCATTTAAGTGACACTGTAAGCATTATTACCATTTCCTCTCGTTGAAGTGGTTATAGTGCCTGGAGTCACCTGGTGCAGTCCCTGCATTCAGTGTTAAGCCATTTTCCAGCAGTTTAATAATAAATAAGGGACCCTGGTTTCCAACATCCTGGCCCCCACTAGGGTTGTGGCTAATTCAGAGATTACACACTTCTTTCTAGCCTTATGCCAACAATGGATGCTGTGATAGACTGGATACAGTCAGCTGGCACTCGCAGCCAATCCAGTACCAGCACTTTATTTAGTCTTCCTCAATACAAATAGAAATCGGCTCGATCCTCCTTTTCCTACAGAGCACCGCAATTGTGGCCTCCCGCACAGTTTCAAATCTTCCCTAAGTCCTTTAAGAGATCCCTCTCTACATACCTCAAAACAGAATGCACCTGTCAGGGTTGATTATTTATTTCCTACCTGTTCTATGTTACATTCTGTATATATTGTGTATTAATATTGTTTTTGTATTTTATTGTACCCTAATGTAACAATGCAATGATTTGTGGACCCAGGACATACTTGAAAACGAGAGAAATCTCAATGTATGTTTTCCGGTAAAATATTTTGTAAATAATAATAATAATAATAATCATCATAACTGCCCATTACTGCTCTGTCTAACGCTTGCTCATTTACCCAAGCAGCACAGAGAGGATGAGTTGCTCATTGCTCAGGACTCGTTTAGCATTAGAACATTAAAACTGATTAACTCTGAATGGAAGGACAGCGCCGGGGTACTCCAAACACTATAACAACTTCAATGAGATGAAGCAGATATAATGCCTACACCGTCTCTTTAAGACGCCGTAAGATGGAGGTTCCATGGTATCCGTAATTTTATTAACGCTTTGTACCCACCGGTGGTGACTACAGGTTTGTCTGAGATAGTGACTGGCAAGGACCAGCTTCGAACAAAACTCACATTAACTCTGCTGATTCTAAAAATATCCAATTTTTGGGGGCCGAGCTCCCCGTGTCCAAGGCTGATGAGCTTGTAAGTGTTTCAGGCTGATATCGTTGTTAATCTCACTCTCTAAAGGTCGCACAGTCTGCTGGCTCATCCTCTGCGAACGCTCTAAATACGGTATTGCTCGCAGTTTGAGAGACCAACCATGACTATCGCCCTCTAAAACCTCTCGACTCGGTGTTTAGCACAAATGGATACTTGTTAGGTGTGACTGTTTGTCCTCCTGCCTTCACTGCTATTAATTAATGGGACTTCATCCACGCCACTGCAAGCTGTCAGATAAGGGAGGTCTTGGCTTTGGGTGAAGGTAAGCTGGCTCCTGCCACAGATTGGGAACTTGTTCGGTTCCATATCCGTTGCTAATCCTTTCTGAGGATTACAGGAATCTTTCTATCAGGAACGTGCTAATACAGCAAATGCTTATTGCAACTCAAGTCACCAATAAAATAAACCGGGCAGCTTTTCAAAGCTGAACAAGAGAAGCGAGGAAATCTTTATTTCTGTATAGAGCGAGATTAATAAAATGTAACCGAGCACCGAGATATCTCACTGGATAGAACTTCCATTTTATAGCATTAGAAAAACAAATGTTAATCAGTTTTCCTCATTCTTCATACACGGTTCAACAACAGCCCCTCCCCACCACCTTCAAAAAAGAACTTCTGTTTACACCTGGGACAGTTTAACCCCTTAAGGACCAAACTTCTGGAATAAAAGGGAATCATGACATGTCAGACATGTCATGTGTCCTTAAGGGGTTAACTAGAAGCATTCTCTCTTGTTAAATGTGTTCAAATGTGCACCGATAAAGGGGAGCGTGACTGCCAGGAGTGGGGCACTAGCGTGGATAATAAGAGTGTGGATCTAGCGTGGATGCTAAGAGTGTGGATCTAGCGTGGATGCTAAGAGTGTGGATCTGGATCTAGCGTGGATGCTAAGAGTGTGGATCTAGCGTGGATGCTAAGAGTGTGGATTTAGCGTGGATGCTAAGAGTGTGGATCTAGCGTGGATGCTAAGAGTGTGGATCTAGCGTGGATGCTAAGAGTGTGGATCTAGCGTGGATGCTAAGAGTGTGGATCTAGCGTGGATAATAAGAGTGTGGATCTAGCGTGGATAATAAGAGTGTGGATCTAGCGTGGATACTAAGAGTGTGGATCTAGTGTGGATAATAAGAGTGTGGATCTAGTGTGGATACTAAGAGTGTGGATCTAGCGTGGATGCTAAGAGTGTGGATCTAGCGTGGATGCTAAGAGTGTGGATCTAGCGTGGATGCTAAGAGTGTGGATTTAGCGTGGATGCTAAGAGTGTGGATCTAGCGTGGATGCTAAGAGTGTGGATCTAGCGTGGATGCTAAGAGTGTGGATCTAGCGTGGATGCTAAGAGTGTGGATCTAGCGTGGATAATAAGAGTGTGGATCTAGCGTGGATAATAAGAGTGTGGATCTAGCGTGGATAATAAGAGTGTGGATCTAGTGTGGATAATAAGAGTGTGGATCTAGTGTGGATACTAAGAGTGTGGATCTAGTGTGGATACTAAGAGTGTGGATCTAGTGTGGATACTAAGAGTGTGGATCTAGTGTGGATACTAAGAGTGTGGATCTAGTGTGGATACTAAGAGTGTGGATCTAGCGTGGATGCTAAGAGTGTGGATCTAGCGTGGATGCTAAGAGTGTGGATCTAGCGTGGATGCTAAGAGTGTGGATCTAGCGTGGATGCTAAGAGTGTGGATCTAGCGTGGATGCTAAGAGTGTGGATCTAGCGTGGATAATAAGAGTGTGGTTCTAGCGTGGATAATAAGAGTGTGGATCTAGCGTGGATACTAAGAGTGTGGATCTAGCGTGGATACTAAGAGTGGGGATCTAGTGTGGATGCTAAGAGTGTGGATCTAGCGTGGATGCTAAGAGTGTGGATCTAGCGTGGATGCTAAGAGTGTGGATCTAGCGTGGATAATAAGAGTGTGGATCTAGCGTGGATAATAAGAGTGTGGATCTAGTGTGGATAATAAGAGTGTGGATCTAGCGTGGATGCTAAGAGTGTGGATCTAGCGTGGATGCTAAGAGTGTGGATCTAGCGTGGATAATAAGAGTGTGGATCTAGCGTGGATACTAAGAGTGTGGATCTAGCGTGGATACTAAGAGTGGGGATCTAGTGTGGATAATAAGAGTGGGGATCTAGTGTGGATACTAAGAGTGTGGATCTAGTGTGGATACTAAGAGTGTGGATCTAGTGTGGATACTAAGAGTGTGGATCTAGTGTGGATAATAAGAGTGTGGATCTAGTGTGGATAATAAGAGTGTGGATCTAGCGTGGATGCTAAGAGTGTGGATCTAGCGTGGATAATAAGAGTGTGGATCTAGCGTGGATAATAAGAGTGTGGATCTAGCGTGGATAATAAGAGTGTGGATCTAGTGTGGATAATAAGAGTGTGGATCTAGTGTGGATAATAAGAGTGTGGATCTAGCGTGGATGCTAAGAGTGTGGATCTAGCGTGGATGCTAAGAGTGTGGATCTAGCGTGGCTGCTAAGAGTGTGGATCTAGCGTGGATACTAAGAGTGTGGATCTAGTGTGGATACTAAGAGTGTGGATCTGGCGTGGATGCTAAGAGTGTGGATCTAGCGTGGATACTAAGAGTGTGGATGTAGCGAGGATAATAAGAGTGTGGATGTAGCGTGGATAATAAGAGTGTGGATCTAGCGTGGATACTAAGAGTGTGGATCTAGTGTGGATACTAAGAGTGGGGATCTAGCGTGGATAATAAGAGTGTGGATCTAGCGTGGATAATAAGAGTGTGGATCTAGCGTGGATAATAAGAGTGTGGATCTAGCGTGGATAATAAGAGTGTGGATCTAGCGTGGATAATAAGAGTGTGGATCTAGCGTGGATAATAAGAGTGGGGACCCAGCGTGGATAATAAGAGTGGGGACCCAGCGTGGATAATAAGAGTGGGGACCCAGCGTGGATAATAAGAGTGTGGATCTAGCGTGGATACTAAGAGTGTGGATCTAGCGTGGATGCTAAGAGTGTGGATCTAGCGTTGATGCTAAGAGTGTGGATCTAGTGTGGATAATAAGAGTGTGGATCTAGCGTGGATAATAAGAGTGTGGATCTAGCGTGGATAATAAGAGTGTGGATCTAGCGTGGATAATAAGAGTGGGGACCTAGCGTGGATAATAAGAGTGTGGATCTAGCGTGGATGCTAAGAGTGTGGATCTAGCGTGGATACTAAGAGTGTGGATCTAGCGTGGATAATAAGAGTGTGGATCTAGTGTGGATAATAAGAGTGGGGATCTAGCGCGGATAATAAGAGTGGGGATCTAGCGCAGATAATAAGAGTGGGGATCTAGCGCGGATAATAAGAGTGGGGATCTAGTGTGGATAATAAGAGTGGGGATGTAGCGTGGATACTAAGAGTGGGGATCTAGCGTGGATACTAAGAGTGGGGATCTAGCATGGATAATGAGAGTGGGGATTTAGCGTGGATAATAAGAGTGGGGATCTAGCGTGGATACTAAGAGTGTGGATCTAGTGTGGATACTAAGAGTGCGGATCTAGTGTGGATACTAAGAGTGTGGATCTAGCGTGGATACTAAGAGTGTGGATCTAGCGTGGCTGCTAAGAGGATTTAGCGTGGATAATAAAAGTGGGGATCTAGCGTGGATGCTAAGAGTGGGGATCTAGCATGGATAATAAGAGTGTGGATCTAGCGTGGATGCTGAGAGTGGGGCTCTAGCGTGGCAGCTAGGAGTGGGAATCTAGCGTGGATGCTAAGTGTGTGGATCTAGCATGGATACTAAGAGTGGGGATCTAGCATGGATACTAAGAGTGTGGATCTAGCATGGATACTAAGAGTGTGGATCTAGCATGGATACTAAGAGTGGGGATCTAGCGTGGATACGAAGAGTGGGGCTCTAGCATGGCAGCTAGGAGTGGGGATCTAGCGTGGATACTAAGAGTGGGGCTGTAGCTTGGATGCTAAGAGTGTGGATCTAGCGTGGATGCTAAGAGTGTGGATCTAGCGTGGATAATAAGAGTGTGGATCTAGCATGGATAATAAGAGTGTGGATCTAGCGTGGATACTAAGAGTGTGGATCTAGTGTGGATACTAAGAGTGTGGATCTGGCGTGGATGCTAAGAGTGTGGATCTAGCGTGGATACTAAGAGTGTGGATGTAGCGAGGATAATAAGAGTGTGGATGTAGCGAGGATAATAAGAGTGTGGATCTAGCGTGGATACTAAGAGTGTGGATCTAGTGTGGATACTAAGAGTGGGGATCTAGCGTGGATAATAAGAGTGGGGATCTAGCGTGGATAATAAGAGTGTGGATCTAGCGTGGATAATAAGAGTGTGGATCTAGCGTGGATAATAAGAGTGTGGATCTAGTGTGGATAATAAGAGTGTGGATCTAGTGTGGATAATAAGAGTGTGGATCTAGCGTGGATGCTAAGAGTGTGGATCTAGCGTGGATGCTAAGAGTGTGGATCTAGCGTGGCTGCTAAGAGTGTGGATCTAGCGTGGATACTAAGAGTGTGGATCTAGTGTGGATACTAAGAGTGTGGATCTGGCGTGGATGCTAAGAGTGTGGATCTAGCGTGGATACTAAGAGTGTGGATGTAGCGAGGATAATAAGAGTGTGGATGTAGCGTGGATAATAAGAGTGTGGATCTAGCGTGGATACTAAGAGTGTGGATCTAGTGTGGATACTAAGAGTGGGGATCTAGCGTGGATAATAAGAGTGTGGATCTAGCGTGGATAATAAGAGTGTGGATCTAGCGTGGATAATAAGAGTGTGGATCTAGCGTGGATAATAAGAGTGTGGATCTAGCGTGGATAATAAGAGTGTGGATCTAGCGTGGATAATAAGAGTGGGGACCCAGCGTGGATAATAAGAGTGGGGACCCAGCGTGGATAATAAGAGTGGGGACCCAGCGTGGATAATAAGAGTGTGGATCTAGCGTGGATACTAAGAGTGTGGATCTAGCGTGGATGCTAAGAGTGTGGATCTAGCGTTGATGCTAAGAGTGTGGATCTAGTGTGGATAATAAGAGTGTGGATCTAGCGTGGATAATAAGAGTGTGGATCTAGCGTGGATAATAAGAGTGTGGATCTAGCGTGGATAATAAGAGTGGGGACCTAGCGTGGATAATAAGAGTGTGGATCTAGCGTGGATGCTAAGAGTGTGGATCTAGCGTGGATACTAAGAGTGTGGATCTAGCGTGGATAATAAGAGTGTGGATCTAGTGTGGATAATAAGAGTGGGGATCTAGCGCGGATAATAAGAGTGGGGATCTAGCGCAGATAATAAGAGTGGGGATCTAGCGCGGATAATAAGAGTGGGGATCTAGTGTGGATAATAAGAGTGGGGATGTAGCGTGGATACTAAGAGTGGGGATCTAGCGTGGATACTAAGAGTGGGGATCTAGCATGGATAATGAGAGTGGGGATTTAGCGTGGATAATAAGAGTGGGGATCTAGCGTGGATACTAAGAGTGTGGATCTAGTGTGGATACTAAGAGTGCGGATCTAGTGTGGATACTAAGAGTGTGGATCTAGCGTGGATACTAAGAGTGTGGATCTAGCGTGGCTGCTAAGAGGATTTAGCGTGGATAATAAAAGTGGGGATCTAGCGTGGATGCTAAGAGTGGGGATCTAGCATGGATAATAAGAGTGTGGATCTAGCGTGGATGCTGAGAGTGGGGCTCTAGCGTGGCAGCTAGGAGTGGGAATCTAGCGTGGATGCTAAGTGTGTGGATCTAGCATGGATACTAAGAGTGGGGATCTAGCATGGATACTAAGAGTGTGGATCTAGCATGGATACTAAGAGTGTGGATCTAGCATGGATACTAAGAGTGGGGATCTAGCGTGGATACGAAGAGTGGGGCTCTAGCATGGCAGCTAGGAGTGGGGATCTAGCGTGGATACTAAGAGTGGGGCTGTAGCTTGGATGCTAAGAGTGTGGATCTAGCGTGGATGCTAAGAGTGTGGATCTAGCGTGGATAATAAGAGTGTGGATCTAGCATGGATAATAAGAGTGTGGATCTAGCGTGGATACTAAGAGTGTGGATCTAGTGTGGATACTAAGAGTGTGGATCTGGCGTGGATGCTAAGAGTGTGGATCTAGCGTGGATACTAAGAGTGTGGATGTAGCGAGGATAATAAGAGTGTGGATGTAGCGAGGATAATAAGAGTGTGGATCTAGCGTGGATACTAAGAGTGTGGATCTAGTGTGGATACTAAGAGTGGGGATCTAGCGTGGATAATAAGAGTGGGGATCTAGCGTGGATAATAAGAGTGTGGATCTAGCGTGGATAATAAGAGTGTGGATCTAGCGTGGATAATAAGAGTGTGGATCTAGCGTGGATAATAAGAGTGGGGACCCAGCGTGGATAATAAGAGTGGGGACCCAGCGTGGATAATAAGAGTGGGGACCCAGCGTGGATAATAAGAGTGTGGATCTAGCGTGGATACTAAGAGTGTGGATCTAGCGTGGATGCTAAGAGTGTGGATCTAGCGTTGATGCTAAGAGTGTGGATCTAGTGTGGATAATAAGAGTGTGGATCTAGCGTGGATAATAAGAGTGTGGATCTAGCGTGGATAATAAGAGTGTGGATCTAGCGTGGATAATAAGAGTGGGGACCTAGCGTGGATAATAAGAGTGTGGATCTAGCGTGGATGCTAAGAGTGTGGATCTAGCGTGGATACTAAGAGTGTGGATCTAGCGTGGATAATAAGAGTGTGGATCTAGTGTGGATAATAAGAGTGGGGATCTAGCGCGGATAATAAGAGTGGGGATCTAGCGCAGATAATAAGAGTGGGGATCTAGCGCAGATAATAAGAGTGGGGATCTAGCGCGGATAATAAGAGTGGGGATCTAGTGTGGATAATAAGAGTGGGGATGTAGCGTGGATACTAAGAGTGGGGATCTAGCGTGGATACTAAGAGTGGGGATCTAGCATGGATAATGAGAGTGGGGATTTAGCGTGGATAATAAGAGTGGGGATCTAGCGTGGATACTAAGAGTGTGGATCTAGTGTGGATACTAAGAGTGCGGATCTAGTGTGGATACTAAGAGTGTGGATCTAGCGTGGATACTAAGAGTGTGGATCTAGCGTGGCTGCTAAGAGGATTTAGCGTGGATAATAAAAGTGGGGATCTAGCGTGGATGCTAAGAGTGGGGATCTAGCATGGATAATAAGAGTGTGGATCTAGCGTGGATGCTGAGAGTGGGGCTCTAGCGTGGCAGCTAGTAGTGGGAATCTAGCGTGGATGCTAAGTGTGTGGATCTAGCATGCATACTAAGAGTGGGGATCTAGCATGGATACTAAGAGTGTGGATCTAGCATGGATACTAAGAGTGTGGATCTAGCATGGATACTAAGAGTGGGGATCTAGCGTGGATACGAAGAGTGGGGCTCTAGCATGGCAGCTAGGAGTGGGGATCTAGCGTGGATACTAAGAGTGGGGCTGTAGCTTGGATGCTAAGAGTGTGGATCTAGCGTGGATGCTAAGAGTGTGGATCTAGAGTGGATACTAAGTGTGTGGATCTAGCGTGGATGCTAAGTGTGTGGATGCTAAGTGTGTGGATCTAGCATGGCAGCTAGGAGTGGGGATCTAGCGTGGATACTAAGTGTGTCCAAGCACAGACAACACATGTGAATCATAAATAGTAGTTGAACATTAACAGAAAAACAGGAACTTCATTTCTCCAGAAGAGTCAAATACTGGGTGCAAAATGCAAACTAAGGGCTGGATCGCCTTGCACCCCGACCGGGTACCTCCGTCTATGGCTGCTTCCCAGTACTTGCGAGTACCATCAGAACTGCACCGAAACACCACAACCACCTCAGACCCCACGAACCGCCGCAGCTTGGTTGGGGTCTCACCGTCTTCCGCCCACTCTGGACCCAAGACCAGGACCCAGCTTCCAGTAGGCAGATCTCTCTTAGTCCAGAGAGCGTAGCAGGAACAGCTCTTATACGAGCAGGGGAGTATAGTGATTATAGCAATCCCCCAGAGTGTAGTTCCCAATCCCCTAAACATGAACCAAGACTTGATGAAGGGGTAAAGCAGGTCTGTTTAATGCAAGCAAGCACTTACAATTTATACAAACATTTAAACCCCCAAAAGCCTCATTTACATACAATAGGTTACATAGAGTCCTATAGTACAAGGAAGGGTGGGGTCAGACAATAGCAAGGGCTGATGAGAGATCGAGGAGGGACAAAGCAGCCAGTTTAAACTGGTCTGGCAGTGTCCCTGGGACAACGCACTGCTGGAGAACAATAGGACAGGAAAAAGGGGAAGGGGGAGAGGCACAGACAAGCAATATATTCAACATACTCCTCCTCTGATAATTATCTCCAGGTACAGAAAAACACAATTTACAAACACCCCAAAAGTACCCCCAAGATCTATGGAAACCCCACAAGAGTCACATCCTCTGATAGCCCTGATCATCTGGGTGACCAACATATCCAAAAATCACCCAGATCAGTTCAGTGGTTTGGCTTTTCCATGGAAGTCACTTTTTAACATGTCTTTTTGCAGGGCCCATAATCCTGGGGCAGGAGGCTAACCAGCAGGCCCCTCCAGGAACACGTGGCAGAGGCATTTTTGCAACAAACCAAATATGTCACAGGGGCCATAATCACAAGGCAAAAGGCTGGCCATTAGTCCTCTCCAAAAACCAGTGGCGAAGTTGCCTTCGTCACACAGCACTATCCCAAGGAAATGTCTGGGCACACCGGCGCTCATAAACAGGCACATTTATTGGGACAAAGTGTACAGAGCAACATCTCCACTCAACAAGTGGTCTTTGTCAAGCTTGACAAAGAATTTTCATGAATTTAATTTCAAGGGAAAAACTGAGGCAAAAGTACCTGATCTGGAACATTTCTTCATTTCAGCTAGAAACTGGCTATTTTTGTCTCAGTTTTTCCATTCAGATTTATTTCATGAAAATGTCGAGTTTAGTAAATAACCTTACTTTTAATAGTGCTGCGTTTTCCTGCCTTTTTTGTTTTGCGCCAAAATAATCCGTCTCTCTGCTACTTTAGGGAAAATGTTGCATCCATAGTTTAAAGGATTCTTTTATACCTTGACAAATAGGGAAGAATGTGGAAACCATCCAATCTGAGAGTATAATTTGCTGGGAAGGACAGACAGACTTTTGTACCATATTTTTATCCATTGGAAATGTAAGAACCAAGAAAATGCAATCCAAGCACCGTTAAACCGCAAGATGCCCTGGACCTACAGCCCTCTTGTAATACCATCCGTACATTGTCAGGAGACTTGTGGTTTGCTCTTTCTGTAAACAAACACTTTTAAATAAAGATTTTTTTTTAAAAAATGAACTATGAGAAAAATAGGATGGAAAATGTCCAGTAAAGAATATTTTTGCTCCAAATAAAGGAATAAATGAGCACAGATAGGAAAAGCACACAACAACTGCGTAAAAACACAAATCTTTTTGTAGATAAACCCCTATTATGTCTGGTTCTAGAAAGGCTTCTGTTAAATAAGACTATGCGTTCCCCTTTCTCGTAGATAAATGCAGTAACACGTGTGACTAATTCCATCCATTACAGTTTAATTGGTCTCTGTACATATCTCTTCCAAGACACTACTACAACTTGTATGTACGAACAAGAACAGACCCTCAGGCCAAAAACACCATGAATTTCTAATGAAACTTGATGCGTCAAACTGATTAGACGTCTCACTCTATTAAGGAACCTGCGGTTTGGGATTGTGAGAGTGTAGCTAATTAGTACCCAGACCAGTTCTCCTGACTCCTTGCAAATAAGTCTTTAAAACTTCCACGAGGTCAGGCAAGAGGACTCTAAAGAAATCAGTGATTAATATGAATGTGTATGATTACAGTTTCCCGGAGTGGAGGCAGTCTATAAAGAAAAGTAAAATGTCTCATCCAGAAGAAGACGTGACCCATCATAGACTTTCAGAAGAGTCATTGTGAGGAAACATCAGTAGTTCTAGCCATCAGGGAGCCATCACTAGACAAATGTATCTTTGACTTCAGAAACTCACGTTCTATTTCATATTAGGTGTCAAAATACTCCACTGATCACGTATTGGATAGTTGTTGGACATTACAATCAGTTGTTCATGATTTACCAAACATTTACATCCCCCCGCCACACACCATCCCTTACAGCAATATTAAAAGCAGGGCACCGAATCACTGGTGGTGCATACATGTAGGTGACTCTTCACTGCTGGATAAGATAAGTGTCCAAAACCCCTTCTCTCTATTGGCAGTGAGCCACGTAATCGCTGTATTTAACATATTAAGCAGAATATACATTTTCTACATATTAAGGAGAAGCTTTGAAAACTCAATCCTCTAACTGTCAGGAAACTGATTATTCCACCCATAGTTCATGCTTTACACAAAGGTAGCAGAGTCCTATAGAACTGCCATGGCGTGGTTAGGTAGAATAAAGGGGACAGACACTTATTCTTTGGTATTTGTAGAAGGTCCCTGTAGCCAAATCAAATTTTAGGTGACAAGTTACAAACCAATTCAAGGACCTAGGATAGCGGTGGCCAACATGTTGTTCCCTTAGTTGTTGTAAAACTTTCATTTTCTATTTTACAATTATTTCTATTAGTGTAGACATTCTATTTACTTATTGGCACCTGGTCCTTTTTCCGGGTTTTCCATCAGAGGATGGTGACCGGTCTGTGAGACGGAGGAAAGTCGCTAACTCAATGTGAAGGGAGCGAGACAACGAGAGCAAGCGTCTAACATGGTTTATGAAAGGTCTCTTTATCAAAGACCCAACCTGAAATTATGACAAATCTGTTTTATCTGTATTTACACAATTATCTGACCGACCTACGTTTTATTTACTTTGTGGAATCTTAACCAGCTGTTTTCTGCCACCACAGCCTGATTTAAACAATGTTAAGGTAGATCTAAACGTTAAATAGGAGAACGAGTTAGGTGAGCCCCTCAGTGAAATCACACACAGACCAAAAATTAGCTCCATTTAATAATATCACATGGCTTTATACTCAGATTGTACATTGCTGGGATCAATGTCCATTCCCCACAGTTAGGGCTGACAAATTATAGGAACATTGAGGGAATTCTATAAAAACGCAATACTTTTATACTGAATGTTAGCTAATAGAGCCCCACAGTATGCATTTTAGGAAATCAGACCCTTAGCCCCCATCGGCCTATCCTCTGGGTGGCGCCTGTCCTTGATTTCCCTTGACATGACGTATTGTGGGTGAATCCTTGAAGCTGAGACACATTGATACAGAAACTCATTAGAATGATCTGAACGGGCGGAAATGTCATATTGCTGTGAAATACAGCCCAGACGGCCCTATAATTGGCACCTGAAAACAGAAATCGGTCTTTCCATAAAAAGATATTGCTTGTTGCTCGAGTCTCTTGGTTTGATTAAAAATGTATTGATTAGCAGCCGTTACAATCCATCCATTCAGGGCCATTAATAACCTGAGCAGCTTTAAAGAGACCTGGGAACCGAAATAAATGAGTTTATAGCAGTAAAAATGAAAAACCATCGGACACACCTGTGTCTCCATTTAGTTAAATGCAGTGATGGTGTGGATAGGAAGCTGTAGGGCTGACTATTAATACATATATATTGATGTCCCGAGTTTTACGATTATTACACTCATTGGAAAGCAATAAACAGGGTACAATGGGAGACTGTGTCGATGTGGAGTTCCCAGAGTCCCTCTAATGATGCCATAAAGTTTGCTGCATTACTGAGCTGTCATTCTACAAGGACAAACAAACACTTGTCCTTCATCCTACTAAATATGCAAGATTTAGCCCCGGGCCAGCATATACTGCCTTATAAAGATCAGCGCGGGAGACGGAGCTTTATATCTCCCAAGAAACACTTATATTTGTGGTGCTTTAACTTAATCAATCAAACGTAATAAAATACATATTGCATTGGCAATGAAAAGGTTAACAAGTGTCATTTACAGATAGTCGGACAGCCTGGATAGAATGTTACTATCCCATCACATGTCACATTTATCAGATCAGCAAAAACAATTAGTTTGCAAAATTAACACAAAACATCCTGATCCCAGTTACAGCAAAGATTTGTTCAAATTAATGGAAAGCAAACCGATTTACTTATACAAACAGTATTCATTCAAAGTGCTTCTGAAATAAACAATGTTCATACTGTATACAATGAATACACTGAATAGTGTAACGATGTTCATACTGTATACAATGAATACACTGAATAGTGTAACGATGTTCATACTGCATACAATGAATACAACGAATACTGTAACGATGTTCATACTGTATACAATGAATAGTGTAACGATGCTCATACTGTATACAATGAATACAACGAATACTGTAACGATGTTCATACTGTATACAATGAATACAAAAACAACAATATATGTGAACACAACCCAGTGAAGAAAATATATGGTTTAAAGCAAACCTGGACTTCCCTTAATGTTTTAGGTGAAGTATCCCGGTAAATCCCCGAAGACTTCCTCTTGTCTTCAATAGATATATGCACATAGGATGGGGGATAATCTGCTAAATATAGATACAATAAAGAAACATAGCGTTTACCTGTGTGGGGACTGACACTGGTATGTAATCACAATTGGTCACTCACAAATTTGTAGAATTAAAACAGCCTTGAGTGGTATCTTTTCTTTCAGTATCCAGTGTATTGTCCCTCCTCACATGTTCATCATAAAGCAGATGTATGTATCTCAAAAGAGAAAGATATATGCAAAAATGTAGTACACTTCCAGAGTTAGGTAAAAAAGTATTTAATGACTTACATTTAAATATAAAACAAACAGCTTGTTACCATACACGTCCTACGCGTTTCGTCCTAGGTGTGGACTTCCTCAGGGACTTGGTGCAGTAAAGTGCAATGAAGAATAATAGCAGCATTATAAACAATCCCCCCCCCCCCAGTCCTTTTATACATCCCCTTTGAGTATTAAACGTCCATCAGCTGGCTACCCATTTGTATCGCATTTTCATTTTCGCGGCATGAAGCTCGGTGACGTCATCGCGTACGTCGCGGTGTTGAGCCTGGTGACGTCATCTCGTCCGTCGTGTGCGTTTCATCTTGCGTTTCACAGACCCGGAAGTGGGTCGCGGCCATTGATTTGTCTCTCTTATTCTATTGTGTTGGCTCAAAACGTATGTAAGTGGGTAAAAGAGACCGGAGGGGGGAAAGAAAAACAATTAAAAAACTCTGGATGGCACTACTTTCAAAGGATAAAATAAAGTCAAAAAGAATATATGTTCATAAAACAATCTATGTTCATAATACAATCTATAGTTACAAATCTTATAGACACATCTCATTTTAATGAATAAAGATTTATACAAAGACATGTGTTATCTATTCTACATATATATATATATATATATCATTCTTCTATTTTACATACATACATCGTTCTTACAATTTGTAGACCTCATATAAAAAAAGGTACAAAACAAATGTCTATATTACTACTGTTTGGCATAATGTCCATTTGTAATACAATATACATTGTTTATACATACATATAAATACTAATGTGAATAGTAAAACCCATTTGTATCGCATTTTCATTTTCGCGGCATGAAGCCCGGTGACGTCATCGCGTACGTCGCGGTGTTGAGCCTGGTGACGTCATCGCGTCCGTCGTGTGCGTTTCATCTTGCGTTTCACAGACCCGGAAGTGGGTCGCGGCCATTGATTTGTCTCTCTTATTCTATTGTTTTGGCTCAAAACGTATGTAAGTGGGTAAAAGAGACCGGAGGGGGGAAAGAAAAACAATGGATCACCACCTCCAAAAATATGCGCAAGAAGCACCTTCCTACCTAAAAGACACTGCCCACGTCTTAAGAATTATGGAGAATGTAATTTGGGAACCTGACTATGTTTGGGTGACCATAGATGTCACATCATTATACACAATAATAAAACATAATAAAGGCTTGGTTGCAGTGGAACGAATTATGGAGAAAGATGAAAATATATCATCAAATTTTCGAAATTTCATTTTAAATAGTATTCACTATATCCTTAAACATAATTATTTTTTCTTTGATGATTCATTTTATCTCCAAACCACTGGGACAACCATGGGGTCAGGTTCGCCCCCAGCTATGCAAACATATATATGTGGGATTGGGAATCCAACCACATATGGAGTGGGCATGGCTGGGTAGCGAACCTGGTCCTATGGAAACGTTTTATTGATGACATCATATTAATTTGGCAAGGGCCACAGGACGATCTGTCATCATTCATAGATTACATTCATCAAAACGATTATGGTCTAAAGTTTACACACGAAACAAATACTACTACCATCAATTTCCTTGATCTAAACCTCTTTGTAGAAAACAACCAGATTCAATCAAAATGTTTTTTTTTTAAAAACGGAGGGTAACAGTTTCATCCATAGAAAAAGTTGCCATAAAGATAAATGGTTGGAAACCATACCAAAAAGCCAGCTAATACGAGTAAGAAGAAATTGCTCAAAAAACTCAGACTTTAGAGAACAAGCTGAGCACTTAAAAAACAAATTTGTGGCAAAGAAATCAGAAACAACATTGTTAGACAAAGAAATGAAGGAAATAGGAAAAAAGAATAGAAGAGATTTGCTAGCTTCTAATCCTAAAATACATTCTAAGGATAATTATAATTTTTCCTTCATCACCCAATACAATACACAACATTGGAAAATAAAAAAGATCCTCAATAAACACTGGGACATCCTGCGCCAAGATCCCATTTTAGGTAAAGTTTTACCAAAAAAAACACCAGTTATTTTTAGGAGAACGAAAAACCTAAAAAATGTATTAGCCCCAAGCTATGCTCTAAAAATTCCACGCAAAAGTATGACTTTGAATATTGGTGGCTTCATCCCTTGTAATTCCTGTAAAGCCTGTAAAAATCAAAAATTTATACAAAAAAGAGATTTCACAAGCTTTACTACAAAAGAGAGATTTAAAATAAAATCTAATATTAATTGCAATACGAGAAATGTGGTATATATGCTACAATGCCCTTGCGGGAAACAGTATGTGGGGAGAACATGTAGAAAATTAAAAGAGAGAATACTGGAACATCAAAATAATATTAGAAAGAAATCAATTAAACATATAATACCATTACATTGCAACACTTGCAATAAATTTGACTGGCAGAGTTTCACGTTTTTGGGTATTGAGCAGGTGGACCCATATTGTAGAGGAGGAAATTTGACCAAAAAACTCTCTCAAAGAGAGACTTTTTGGATTAGTAAATTAAAAACACTTCAACCTCTTGGTCTAAATTTAGACATTGATTTGTGGAGCTTTTTTGAAGATTAAATGAATCACCTTTTTGATATTCCGTTTTCTGTGTAGTGTATGGGTATCATTACACTTCTCTCTCATTCGAAAAATTAAAGATTTTCATTATATTTTTTATCTCTATTCCTTTTTTTTATCTTTATTCTTAATTTTATTTTTCATTTTTAAATTTTATTTTATTGTATTTTATTTTTAATTTTAGTTTTATTTTTATTTTCATTTCCATTTCCATTTTTATTTTCATTTTTATTTTATTTTATTTTTATTATTTTTTTCCATTTTGTATTATTATATATTTTTTATTATTATTTTTTTATTTTACTTTATTTTAGTTTTCACTTATCTAATTTTAAATAATGCTAACATGATATTTTGTAATTCATCTGATTCAAAGATATAAATGGATTCTATTTACCTTTAAGTAGAAAGAGACAGAAGTGCGATACAAATGGGTTTCACTAATCACATTAGTATTTATATGTATGTATAAACAATGTATATTGTATTACAAATTGACATTATGCCAAACAGTAGTAATATAGACATTTGTTTTGTACCTTTTTTTATATGAGGTCTACAAATTGTAAGAACGATGTATGTATGTAAAATAGAAGAATGATATATATGTAAAGGCTTGGCCTGTAGTTGTGGGAGGGGCTTGAATTCCCTCAAAAGGGCTGCCAATCCCCTCCCACCTTACCGTGGACAGTCTAGCGAGTCACTTCAGACTGGACTTCCGGTTCCCAGAGGAGGTTGTACTTCCGGGTCGAGAATCAAGGGTCCTGACCGGCTTCGCTTCACGGAGGTCCTGCTCCCGCCGTGAGTCCCCTCTACCGGGCACCTGTCCGTCCAACGTGGTTTGTTACCACCGGTAAGCCTATACAGACGGGTGCCTCTCAGACGCCTGTCGGGTCCACAAGGTCGGACCACTAATAGTAAGTTCCTGAAGGGTGCCGCTTAGCACGCCGTCAGGACCAGTAGTTCTGTCCCCTTCCTACTCACCGGGTATCCCCGGCACCAAGTATTTCAATTCCATACCCCCTCATACACGCCTCTTGCAGACACGCGGGGTTGAGCGGGTATAGTCAGGTTGCACTTTTAAAACTTGCCGCGTGTCGGTTTGCTTTTTACCGAAGTGTTCCATAAATAATTACTTTTAAAGTGGAGTTCATTCTGCATATCCACTGATTGCCTCTGTTCCACCGAGGTGCTTGATATACACCATTATCGCTGCAACAAGTTTTATGGTGACGTTCTGGAGCATGATGCATTTATATTGAGGTTAACATTTTACATTTCTTGCTACAAGCACAGCTTATCTCTTCTGTTTTATTGGCCTGCTATCGTAACAGTCTTGCTACTGTGTTTTGCATGGATTTTATCCTTAGTAGGGTAACCTTTACAATGAGATCCATGGCACTGTGAGATATATATATGTTCATTTTAAAGAGGGTTTTCTGGGCGCTATTTTAATTTCGCATTATCAATGCAAATCTTAGTGTTATGGATTTAGAAGTGTGTGTAATGGGAACAAAGGGCTTGTCTATAAGAATGTATATATTTGGATAAAGTTAGTTGTTCCTGTTTATCTGGACAGCAATCCAGACACAACACTGTTGTTTTATAATACGCTTATGGCCGTGCTGTGTACCCTATGTTCCACATATGTTATACTAACGTCTTCTAACATGTTCTAATATAACAATATACATTTGCATTTGTTTATATAATTGTTTTGGTATCCTACTTTCACGGTCGCCTCCCGCCATAGGAGTCCTCGGTACATCGGCTGACTAATTAATTTATCTGTTAGCTGACATTTGTTATCATGTTCCCATCAAGCTCAGTGCAGGATATTGAGCTTATGTTTGGTGATATCATTAATCAATTACTTGGCCTTATTGGGCTGATGTTGTGGTTTTGGGTTTTATTCATTGTCGATTATTTTGATTTGGGCATTAACATCTCACTTTCTTTAGGTACCTTGGTCTTGCGGGACAGTTGCTGTACGAGCATTACAAATCCGTCACCTACCTCTGTCTTATTTTCATTGCTCATCCATGGGTTATGGTAGGTTTCCATTTACTATTCGGGTCCACGATCTGGGCCACTCACATAATCTGTACGCACGATTACTCCCCATATCGTTTTACTGGGTTACAGTACGTATCTACTACCTCCCTCTCACTCCTATTTTCTGCTTATAATCTCGTCCTGACTCAGACTACATCAGGCACGTTTTCACAACCCCGTACTTTCTATTTAGGGTAAGTACTGGCTTTGAAGATTTAGGTTGCCCAACTAGGTTTTGTTTCCGGTCTTAATCCATACGTTAGTGGTCCCGCGAGGCCAACACCTATCCTCATACCGGAGGTATACGTCCCTCGGCCCAATTCATAGGTAGCCGCCTCGTATTGTTGCATAGGGAGGGCCTCCCATGTCACTCCCATTCTATCTTATGCTTTAGTTGCCATCGAGAGGCCGACACCCCGCCACAACGTTCGGTGGCCTCAAAATATCCCCTCGGGCCAACGCATAGTTAGCGCCTCTCACGCCGCTTGGCATTTAGTAGGGACTCATCTGTCACGTTGAGGTAGCTTAATTCTTCGCCGCTTGGCTTCTAGCTAGCCTGCCAGTACCAGGTCCTTCTCACCTTAATCCCACTAGGTATGTTTTTCTGGCCTTCTACGCCTTACGTTAGTGGTCCCGCGAGGCCAACACCCATCCTCAATTCGGAGGTACGGCATCCCATCGGGCCCATTCATAGCTAGCCGCCTCGCTTGGTTGCATAGGGAGGGCCTCACTTGTCACTCCCATTCTGTCTTATGCTTTTACAAGTCACAGAGAGGCCATCACCCCGCCATAATGCCAATGGCCACGTACCCCACACGAGCCAAATCATAGATAGAGCCTCTCAAAGCCACTTGGCTACTAGCAGGGCCTCACCTGTCACGTTGCTTAGTAATTCTTCGCCGCTTGGCATTAGTAACAATAGAGAAATAATAAAATAAATTGTTTCTGCTAGATGTCACAGTTCCGGAGGGGCTGGTGGTTGCTGGTTCAGATGCCGTGGCATGCTCTGGTTTGACGGCCTTCGGAGGGAATGTATGGCGTTGCGCGTCATGACCCATAGGCATTAAGTCCCGATCCAGCTTCTCCTATACTCCAAACTTGTTTCATATGATATCCGTTCATGAAAGCTGCCATAGCTTGGATACCAATATGGTCCGGTCACACTGTCAGACATTATTCACATACACCTAACCATTGTACATAGGGGCCGATCTTCATCTCTGGTCTTAAGGAGACTATTAAGGGAAAACACATGAATAGCTGCTTGCTAATTTTTCTCTTGTATTCACATGCCTGGTTTCACAAACGTCTCAGCGGACCACATTCATCGGTTTCGTTTCGGGGCCTAAGCCAGACACTACTCACCTCTTCCGGGATAGCTTACCGGCCCGCCATTCCGAGACATGCTCATGGAATAAGGTAGGGTTTAACCTTGCACATCACATTTCTCACCTTACACTTTCAGTCGACAAAGGTAAAGGGTGTTCACATATTTCACTAAGGCTGTAGGAGGGTTCAAGCTATTGACATGTTTGCTATGGAATCAGTTTTGGGGTTCACTTCTTTTGCCACCTTAAACTCATATAATCATTTAACACAATTAAACGGGATCTTATGGATATCCAACACCACATGCTCCTACAACACCCCAACATACAGGATTCCTTTATATTATCTGATAAAGACCTACTGAAAGGAATTCATATCCAAACACCTGTGCCATATCAAAGGCTACTCATCCACACAACATATTCATTCACTATTCAACTATAGATTCAGCTCCTGCGGAACACATGACCATACAACAATAAAACAGCCAAACCTCTAGCATACTATGGGTTCTTACATCTCATGACTTTACCACTAAGAACCACAGACACCATAGACCATTAGGACCTATCTTTACATCAGTCTATACCTAGCCCTATAGCACATACGGTCAACATACCCCTATTACCTACTCTAAACTATGGGGCCCGGTAAAGTTCTGGATACTTATTGCACCACTTTACAGATACAACCACTCCAGCCATTTTCAGAACTTCATGGCTCCCATTCATACAGCATCTTAAGGTATGCTTCGTGTTCACTTACTGTTAACTAGGCTCGGCATAATACAAACCTTTCATCAGGACACTGCTACCCCATTGTTGCAGCATTCTCAGCTTCCTTCAACCATATTCTATGTAGCGGATTGGTACCGGGCTGTCCCACGACATGTATGAGAATAAGTGTATTTGGTCATATGGCTGGTTTAATGTGTATGTACATGTATAGAAAGCATGGTATCCGGGTATAATGACAGTTAAATGTATGTAAAGAATTGTATTCCTCTAGTTGTTCGGTAGAATCATTCAAATAAAACAAGGAAATTAAACTACCGAACAACCAGACCACCCAGGAATGAGTGTGCCTCCAATTACCGTTTGCAACAATGTTGCAAACAGGTCATTGGCAATCAGTGCAGTGTGGTCTTTGTCCTCTGGGTGGCCGCCATTCGGGAAACAAACACGTGGCGGCGGCCATCTTAAACTACTGAACAGCGGTGTTTTGCCGTCGAGTGTCTGGAACTAAAATCGGACACTTGACTAGGCAAACACCGCTGAGACCTCCATACTTCCAGAAATTCGTATGGAAACTACCGAATGACCCGCCGTTCGGTAGAAAGAGCCCCATAAACAAGGGAATTCATTCAAACCCTCTCCAGGCTCTATAACACAGGCAATTCGCCTGTTTTCATTCCCTTGTTTGTGACCGACCGCAGGGCCAAAATGCATGGAACTGTTTTCGGATACTTTACCCATGCAGTCGGTCAAATCTTTGGAACCCCATATCTCACGAACCATTCATCCGAATGGGCTAATTTTTAAGTATGTTGGTCCCCCAGAATAGAGCTATCTGGGGATGTTGGATTTGTGGATGTACCCCAAGTATTTAGGGTACATCCAAAACTCGGGGAAAACTGTGTACACAATAAGGGGATTATGATGCTAGAGGAGGGGAGGAGATCTGTGGGAGGTTACTACTTAGAGATTGGATAATGTCTTAAGTGATAGAACCTCCTCCCTTGCATGGGAGAGGGCTTTATAAGGAACTGTGGAATAAAGCTTGTCAGTCTACTCCTGAAACTGTGTGTCGTCCAGTTATTGGGATTGCGATGGGGATACTGCTGTATTACTTTACCTGCTGGAAACCTTGCCTATGGACTTAACATCACCTTGTTCCTGAGCCTCACTGGAATCTCTAGTGGAGAATAGCTGTGCAAGATCGGCTCTCCGCTACATTGGTTGGCAGCGCTGGGATCCAAACTCACAGAGGAACAAGCGTAAATGGAGTACGGATGGAGATTGATTTTTCTGCGCTAAAACGCTCCACGCTAAAGGACCTCCTAGAGGCAAGGGGTATACAAGCCAGCAATAAGAAGAAAGCAGTACTTGTTACAGAACTCATGGCAGAGTACAGAATGGAGGGCGATTCAGTTCCGGCACAGAGGGAGCCGGGAGGAACACCACAAGGATCGGAATTCCAGAGGCAGGTTCAGTTCAGGCTATCCTTTTATGGGGAAAACCCCCCAACAGAAATTGTTACCAGGACAATGGCCGAGGTACAAGAATTCATCCTAAGGACACAGGCACCAGAACAAAGCTCTGCAATTAATGTGCCACAGGAAGGTAAGCCTAAAATACCATACCAGGCTTTTAAAACATATGTGGAGGCAGAGGAAGATATAGACGCTTTCCTGCAAGACTTTGAAAGACTGTGTGCACTGCATAAAATTAACGCAGAGGACTGGGTACCTATTTTGGCCGGAAGGTTAACCGGGAGGGCAGCAGAGGCATATCGGACTGTACCTAATGACGAAATAAGGAATTACAGTAAAGTGAAAGAAATTATACTCGCCAGGTATGCTATAACACCCGAGGCATACCGGCGGAGGTTCCGGGATCTAAAGAAAACAGAGAAGGACTCGCACGCAGAGTGGGCATGCCGATTACAGGGGGCAGCGCTCGGGTGGGTGCAAGCTAGCAAGGCACGTTCTATGGAGGATGTAATACAAATGTTGCTGATGGAGCAGTTCTATGAGGGAGTAACCAATGAGGTCCAGGAATGGGTAAGGGACAGAAACCCTACTTCCCTTACCGAGGCGGCTAGGAAAGCGGATGACTACCTGGATGCACGCAGGTCACAAAAACCTGCAGCTCCAAAAGCAACCTTTAAAACATTCAGGGGAAACAACTACACCCCAGCTCCACCGAGACCGCTACCACCACCTCCACCACCCGCTGCACAGCCCCGGTTCCGACAACCCACCGCTGGCCCCTGTCATCACTGCCAGAAGTGGGGACATTATAAAAGGGAATGCCCACAGCTACGGGACCGTTCCACCTGGATTCGTCCAGGCCCACCTCCACCCAGGGCGGCCGCAGCCCACCACTACCAGGACCTAGTCACCACCCCATATGGTTCCGCAGTCCCCATTACTACTGTGGAACAATGGGAGGTACTGCACGAGGCAGATCCGGTCCAGGCCAATGTGGATAATCTACGGCACCATCGACAGACGGTATATCTGAATGGTACAGCAGTCCGGGGATTACGAGATTCGGGAGCCACCATCACTTTGGTACAGAGCCACCTGATTTCAGATCAGGCAAAACTGAACAAAACTGTTGCCGTCCGGGTAGCTGGGGGAGCAGTGTACCGGCTACCTACAGCAAGGGTACATTTACATTGGGGAGCGGGGGCAGGGGAAGTGGAGGTGGGGTTGATGCCACATTTACCGGCGGAGGTTTTATTGGGGAACGATCTGGGGAGGCTCACTTCTGCTTTTGAGCCCCAGTCACCCACCACAGGAGAGGTCAACCCTGTAGTCACCCGACAACAGGCCCGCACCCAGGACCACAACACACTGCCGGAGGTCCAGGTAAGCAACCCTACCCCCCCTCTAGAATGTGTCCCCTGGGCTCCACCTAATGAATTTGTAGCTGAAGTCGCAACAGACCCCACGCTTCAGGTGTATAGGGACAAGGTTGGCACGAGTTCCCCCGGGGCGGAGGGAGAGAAGTTTATCTGGGATAAACAACTTTTATACAGGGAAACAACCAAACAGATTACGGGGTTAGACCCGATAGCGAGGAGACAATTAGTGGTACCACAGCGGTACCGGGCTGAATTACTCCGGATAGCGCATGATATTCCGCTATCCGGACATCTAGGGGTTAGTCGCACCAGGTACAGACTAACCCAGAGTTTCTTCTGGCCAGGGATTAGCCAGGAAGTACGCAGATATTGCACGACTTGCGATACCTGCCAGAGAGTGGGAAAAAGGTGGGATCGCAGGAAGGCTAAACTTCACCCCTTACCCATAATAGAGGAACCTTTTAGCCGAATAGCGGTGGATCTGATAGGCCCCCTCAATAAAGTTAGCCCGTCAGGAAAACGGTATATTTTAACGGTCGTAGATTATGCCACCAGGTATCCAGAAGCAGTGGCTCTGACCAACATCCACGCTGAGACGGTCGCGGATGCCCTCATGCGGATATTCTCCCGGATGGGATTACCCAGGGAGATTATCTCGGATCAGGGTACCCAGTTTACCGCAGAATTCACCCAACACCTCTGTAGGATCTGTGGCATTAAGCCTATTATCAGCGCCCCTTACCACCCCCAGACGAACGGGCTCTGCGAACGATTCAATGGTACCTTGAAGCAGATGCTCCGAACCTTCGCAGAGACCCACAAGGACTGGGAACGATTCCTGCCGCACCTCCTATTTGCATACCGGGAGGTGCCGCAGGAATCCACAGGGTTCTCCCCGTTTGAATTATTGTTTGGAAGGAGGGTCCGAGGCCCATTGGATCTTATTAGAGAGCATTGGGAGGGAGACCGGAGCACAGATGGCACTCCCATCCTACCATATGTGTTGGCCTTTCGGGACCGCCTAGAAGCGTTGACCAAGACGGTACGGGAAAACCTTCAGGAGGCCCAGACCCGCCAGCGTACATGGTATGATCGGGGAGCCAGGGACCGTAGCTTTCAGGTCGGGCAGAAGGTACTAATTTTAAAACCTGTCCGACATGATAAGTTACAGGCTGCCTGGCAGGGCCCATATAAGGTGGTGGAGCAAAGATGCGATACCACCTATATTATCGGCCCCTGCACAGGGACTGGGGGGCGACGCATGCTCCATGTGAACATGCTGAAGCCCTACCACGAGCGTACTGAGGAGGTAACCGCCATCTGTGCCCCTAACACGGAAGAGTTTGACAGCTTACCCCTCCCCGATTTGCTGGGGGATGGGCAGCTGTCCAGAGATTTAGGGGAGGTTACGCTGGGAGATCGGCTGAGCCCACAGGAGCGGATCGAGGTACAGCAACTATTGGAAGAGAAACGCGACACGTTCTCTAATGTACCTGGATACACGCCTCTGGCAACTCACCGGGTCGAGACCCCAGGGCAACTACCCATGCGCCAGACGCCATACCGCATTCCAGAAGCGGTACGGGCAAACATGCGTAAGGAGATCGACGAAATGCTCCAACTGGGGGTGATTGAACCCTCAGACAGTCCTTGGGCATCTCCTGTAGTCCTCGTACCAAAGCGAGACGGTACGACCCGCTTCTGCGTGGACTATAGGAGATTGAACGAGAAGACTGTATCTGACGCCTATCCGATGCCCCGGATAGACGAGTTACTGGACAGAATGGCCAGGGGCCAATACCTCACCACTATTGACTTGTGTAAAGGGTATTGGCAAATCCCCCTGGCCCCAGACGCCATCCCGAAGTCGGCCTTTGTCACCCCATTTGGCTTGTACCAGTTTAAGGTCGTGCCATTTGGGATGAAAAACGCCCCAGCCACCTTCCAAAGGATGGTGGATCGACTCCTAGATGGATTCCAGGACTATACATGTGCCTACCTGGACGATATTGCTATTTTTAGCAATACGTGGCAGGAACACTTAGCTCACATCGGAGCTGTACTAGATAGGATAAGGGAAGCAGGTCTGACCTTGAAGCCGGCCAAGTGTAGTATCGGCATGGCTGAGGTACAATACCTGGGACATAGAGTAGGGTGCGGTAAACAAAAACCCGAACCCGCCAAAGTAGAGGCTGTAGCCCAGTGGCCCACCCCTAGGACTAAGACCCAGGTTTTAGCGTTTCTAGGGACAGCAGGGTATTACCGGAAGTTTGTTCCCAATTATAGCGCCCTGGCCAAACCCCTCACTGACCTGACCCGTAAGAACCTTCCCCGCCAAGTAAACTGGACCCCGGAGTGTGAGCAGGCATTCCAACAATTGAAAAATGCACTGATAAATGCCCCTGTCTTGGCAGCTCCCAATCCAACTAAACGTTTTCTTGTTCACACAGACGCTTCTATGTTTGGATTGGGGGCAGTACTGAGTCAAGTCGGGGCCGATGGCGGGGAACATCCAGTGGCTTACATCAGTCGCAAACTGTTACCTCGAGAAGTAAGCTACGCCGCCATCGAAAAGGAATGCCTGGCTGTGGTGTGGGCCCTAAAGAAGCTACAACCCTATTTATATGGACAGCCGTTTTCCTTGCTCACGGATCACAACCCGTTAGTCTGGCTGAACCGGGTGGCTGGAGACAACGCCAGGCTGCTGCGCTGGAGTTTGGCGCTACAGCCTTTTGACTTTAATATCCAGTACCGGCCGGGTAAGCAGAATGGAAATGCTGACGGGTTGTCAAGACAAACTGACTTAGAGAAATGATCCGTGAGCCCCCGGACATCCCCAAGCCGATCCGTGTTGGATCAGACTGTGTATGCCGGCTTGTGGGCAAGGGGGAGCAGTGTAGCGGATTGGTACCGGGCTGTCCCACGACATGTATGAGAATAAGTGTATTTGGTCATATGGCTGGTTTAATGTGTATGTACATGTATAGAAAGCATGGTATCCGGGTATAATGACAGTTAAATGTATGTAAAGAATTGTATTCCTCTAGTTGTTCGGTAGAATCATTCAAATAAAACAAGGGAATGAAACTACCGAACAACCAGACCACCCAGGAATGAGTGTGCCTCCAATTACCGTTTGCAACAATGTTGCAAACAGGTAATTGGCAATCAGTGCAGTGTGGTCTTTGTCCTCTGGGTGGCCGCCATTCGGGAAACAAACACGTGGCGGCGGCCATCTTAAACTACCGAACAGCGGTGTTTTGCCGTCGAGTGTCTGGAACTAAAATCGGACACTTGACTAGGCAAACACCGCTGAGACCTCCATACTTCCAGAAATTCGTATGGAAACTACCGAATGACCCGCCGTTCGGTAGAAAGAGCCCCATAAACAAGGGAATTCATTCAAACCCTCTCCAGGCTCTATAACACAGGCAATTCGCATGTTTTCATTCCCTTGTTTGTGACCGACCGCAGGGCCAAAATGCATGGAACTGTTTTCGGATACTTTACCCATGCAGTCGGTCAAATCTTTGGAACCCCATATCTCACGAACCATTCATCCGAATGGGCTAATTTTTAAGTATGTTGGATTTGTGGATGTACCCCAAGTATTTAGGGTACATCCAAAACTCGGGGAAAACTGTGTACACAATAAGGGGATTATGATGCTAGAGGAGGGGAGGAGATCTGTGGGAGGTTACTACTTAGAGATTGGATAATGTCTTAAGTGATAGAACCTCCTCCCTTGCATGGGAGAGGGCTTTATAAGGAACTGTGGAATAAAGCTTGTCAGTCTACTCCTGAAACTGTGTGTCGTCCAGTTATTGGGATTGCGATGGGGATACTGCTGTATTACTTTACCTGCTGGAAACCTTGCCTATGGACTTAACATCACCTTGTTCCTGAGCCTCACTGGAATCTCTAGTGGAGAATAGCTGTGCAAGATCGGCTCTCCGCTACATTCTAGCTCATGTCATCGGGACTATGGGATGCTGGACGTGCTCCACATATACTCTTTACAGCCCGAACCAGTGGAAGAGGTAATACAAGCTTTTGTGTCTTATCCGAATAAACGATTGTTGTTATATGATAAATTGGTATGGTATTTTCTTTTTGCCCACTTTTTATTACAGGCCTACTGCTCTGTCGGTTCCGGCACACCACAACCGACTGGTGTAATTTGAATATGTCTATTGGTTAAATTATACTAGGTTACACTATAATTACGGCTAGATTGCCCCGACCACAAATGTAAAGGCTTGGCCTGTAGTTGTGGGAGGGGCTTGAATTCCCTCAAAAGGGCTGCCAATCCCCTCCCACCTTACCGTGGACAGTCTAGCGAGTCACCCCCCCCACCGCTCCCTCTATTCACATCACCCTCTAAGGTGGGCCCACTTTTTATTACAGGCCTACTGCTCTGTCGGTTCCGGCACACCACAACCGACTGGTGTAATTTGAATATGTCTATTGGTTAAATTATACTAGGTTACACTATAATTACGGCTAGATTGCCCCGACCACAAATATATATATAGAATAGATAACACATGTCTTTGTATAAATCTTTATTCATTAAAATGAGATGTGTCTATAAGATTTGTAACTATAGATTGTATTATGAACATAGATTGTATTATGAACATATATTCTTTTTGACTTTATTTTATCCTTTGAAAGTAGTGCCATCCAGAGTTTTTTTATTGTTTTTATTTCCCCCCTCCGGTCTCTTTTACCCACTTACATACGTTTTGAGCCAACACAATAGAATAAGAGAGACAAATCAATGGCCGCGACCCACTTCCGGGTCTGTGAAACGCAAGATGCAACGCACACGACGGACGCGATGACGTCACCAGGCTCAACACCGCGACGTACGCGACGACGTCACCAGGCTTCATGCCGCGAAAACGAAAGCCAGCTGATGGACGTTTAATACTCAAAGGGGATGTATAAAAGGACTGGGGGGGGGGATTGTTTATAATGCTGCTATTATTCTTCATTGCACTTTACTGCACCAAGTCCCTGAGGAAGTCCACACCTAGGACGAAACGCGTAGGACGTGTATGGTAACAAGCTGTTTGTTTTATATTTAAATGTAAGTCATTAAATACTTTTTTACCTAACTCTGGAAGTGTACTACATTTTTGCATATATCTTTCTCTTTTGAGATACATACATCTGCTTTATGATGAACATGTGAGGAGGGACAATACACTGGATACTGAAAGAAAAGATACCACTCAAGGCTGTTTTAATTCTACAAATTTGTGAGTGACCAATTGTGATTACATACCAGTGTCAGTCCCCACACAGTTAAACGCTATGTTTCTTTATTGTATCTATATTTAGCAGATTATCCCCCATCCTATGTGTGTATACAATGAATACAACGAATACTGTAACGATGCTCATACTGCATACAATGAATACAACGAATAGTGTAACGATGCTCATACTGTATACAATGAATACAATGAATAGTGTAACGATGCTCATATTGTATACAATAAATACAACGAATAGTGTAACGATGCTCATACTGTATACAAAGAATACAATGAATAGTGTAACGATGCTCATATTGTATACAATAAATACAACGAATAGTGTAACAATGTTCATACTGTGTACAATGAAAACAATGAATAGTGTAACGATGCTCATACTGTATACAATAAATACAACGATTAGTGTAACGATGCTCATACTGTATACAATGAATACAACGAATAGTGTAACAATGTTCATACTGTATACAATGAATACAATGAATACAACGAATAGTGTAACGATGCTCATACTGTATACAATGAATACAATGAATAGTGTAACAATGCTCATACTGTATACAATGAATACAATGAATAGTGTAACAATGCTCATACTGTATACAATAAATACAACTAATAGTGTAACGATGCTCATACTGTATACAATGAATACAATGAATAGAGTAACGATGTTCATACTGTATACAATGAATACAATGAATAGTGTAACGATGTTCCTAATGTATACAATGAATACAATGAATACAACGAATAGTGTAACGATGCTCATACTGTATACAATGAATACAACGAATAGTGTAACGATGCTTATACTGTATACAATGAATACAACGAATAGTGTAACAATGCTCATACTGTATACAATTAATACAATGAATAGTGTAACGATGGTCATACTGTATACAATGATTACAATGAATAGTGTAACAATGGTAATACTGTATACAATGAATACAATGAATAGTGTAACGATGGTCATACTGTATACAATGAATACAATCAATACAACGAATAGTGTAACAATGCTCATACTGTATACAATGAATACAACGAATAGTGTAACGATGGTCATACTGTATACAATGAATACAATGAATAGTGTAACGATGTTCATACTGCATACAATGAATACAATCAATACAATGAATAGTGTAACGATGCTCATACTGCATACAATGAATACAATGAATACAATGAATAGTGTAACGATGCTCATACTGTATACAATGAATACAACGAATAGTGTAACGATGCTCATACTGTATACAATGAATACAATGAATAGTGTAACGATGCTCATACTGTATACAATGAATACAATGAATAGTGTAACGATGCTCATACTGTATACAATGAATACAATGAATAGTGTAACGATGCTCATGCTGTATACAATGAATACAATGAATAGTGTAACGATGTTCATACTGTATACAATGAAAACAACGAATAGTGTAACGATGCTCATACTGTATACAATGAATACAATGAATAGTGTAACGATGCTCATACTGTATACAATTGTAACGGAATGCAGTATAATAGTACACGATATCCGTTGGTATCTTCAGGAAATCCACAGTGTAGCGGAATGCAGTGAGCCTGTCCTGCAAAATGCCTGTGTGACTGTGTTTGTATATGTTTTCCCTATGTTGAAATTGCTATTCGTGTGTGTATTATGTGAATTGTATGGTATTCGGTAGTTTCCATCCGTACTATATACTTATGGAAACTACCGAACGGAGGGACCACCCCAGAGAGAAGTGTGCCGGCTATTAAAGTTCACATTCCTTCCAACCGCAAGTTAACCGGCTCATTAGCATTGTATCTGGGTGGCCGCCATTCGGCATGCGTACACGTGGCGGCGGCCATCTTACGCATGAAAATCCCAGCGGTGTTTGGTCGTCGAGTGCCTGGAACTCAAATCGGACACTCGAACAACCAAACACCGCTGAGACCTCCAGAGCTCCGTAACTGCCGAACGGAGAAACATAACGAATCCCCATTCGGTAGTAATAAAGTACCGAATGAGGGAATCACTATCTAGGTGAATGTAAATGTGGATGGCAATTATAAATGCCTGTTTTAACTGCCGAACGGAGACCGACCGCAGGGCCCATTCTCGTGGAACCCTTTTCGGATACCAACTCGTGTGCGGTCGGTCAAACTTCCCCTGCCTGTAACTACCGAACCCCTGGTCCGATCTGGGTGAATTTTGGATATTATATTCACCCAGATCAGGGCTACCTAGCGGTACCCTGATATTAAGGATATGTGATGGTTTAGGGGTACATCCAAGTTTGGGGTAAAGTACTGTACAACTTAAGGGGATTATGACTCACTCTGAGGGGAGGAGATGTGTGGGAGGTAACAAGAATGGTATTGGTTACTGTCATAATTACTGTAGTTCCCTCCCTTGCATGGGAGCAGGCTTTATAAGAAACCTTGGAATAAACGATTGTCAGTTCTACTCCTGAAACTGTGTGTCGTCCAGTTATTGGGAGTGCTGTGGGGATTTCGCTGAACCTTTTTACCTGCTGGAAACTCTGCTGTGGAGTTACTAATGACTTGTTCCTGAGCCTCCCTTGGATCTAAAGTGGAGAATAGCTGCGAGAAATCAGCTCTCCGCTACATTGGTTGGCAGCGCTGGGATCCAGACTCACAGAGGAACAAGGATTAATGGAGATTGACCTTTCTACGCTAAAAAGAACCACATTGAAAGACCTTCTGGAAGCGAAAGGTGTTTCTGCCAGCAGCAAATCCAAAGCAACGCTTATCACCGAAGTAATGGCAGAATACAGAGCAGAGGAGGTCCAGGCCACGGAACAAAGACCTGAAACAGAACAGGAGGAGTTCCAAAGGCAGTTACAATACAGACTGGCCTTTTATGGAGAAAACCCACCAACAGAGATCATCTCTAAAACCATGACAGAGGTGCAGGAGTTTGTGAAGAGAAATAGGAGACCACAAACACCAGAAAGAAGTACAGCAGGAGCTGTGGCACAAGAGGGTAAGCCCAAAATTCCCTATCAAGCTTTTAAAACGTATGTGGAAGCAGAGGAGGATATAGATGCCTTCCTCCAGGACTTTGAGAGACTGTGTACACTGCATAACATACCAAGGGAAGAGTGGGTACCCATATTAGCAGGACGGCTGTCAGGAAGGGCAGCGGAATCCTACCGCACTGTACCAGATGTGGAAATTAGGAACTATAACCGGGTGAAAGAGATTATCCTGGCCCGGTATGCAATAACAGCAGAGGCATACCGGAGACGTTTCAGGGAATTGAAAAAGGTGGACAAAGATTCACATGCAGAGTGGGCTTGCCGACTAGAAAGGGCAGCTCTTGGGTGGATGCAGTCGAGTAAAGCGAGGTCCATGGAGGACTTGTTACAAATGCTGCTGTTGGAGCAGTTTTATGAGGGTATATCCTCAGAACTACAGGAATGGGTGAGGGATCGTAACCCCACCACCCTCACCGAGGCTGCCAAAAAGGCAGATGACTTTATGGATGCTCGCAGACAAACCAAGGCAGTGGGTACCAAACCGGCCATGCGGCCACTAGGGGTAAATTCATTTTCTCCTAACCCTCAACCCCCACCAAGAGCCCTTCCTCCACCAGCACCAGCAGCAGCGCAGCAGAGATACCGCACACCTGCTTCTGTGCAATGCCACCGATGCCAGAGGTGGGGACATTACCAGCGAGATTGTCCGCAGTCCAGGGAACGCAACACCTGGATCCGACCAGGACCTCCACCACCACCACCAAGAGCAGCAGCACATCATTACCAGGACGAGGTACCACTTCCCTACAGCTCTGCCGTTCCAGTCACGACTGTGGAACAGTGGGAAGTGCTGCATGAGGCCAACCCCTTACAGGCACATGCGGATAACCGCCAGCACCATAGGCAGACCGTATATCTGGAAGGGAAGCCTATGCAGGGGCTCCGAGACTCGGGAGCCACTATCACCCTGGTGCAAAGCCATTTGGTTTCGGACAAGGCCAAGCTGAATAAGACTGTGGCTGTCAGGGTTGCAGGGGGAGCCGTGTATCGGCTAGACACAGCCAGGGTACATTTGCATTGGGGTGCGGGGTTCGGGAATGTGGAAGTGGGACTAATGCCGCAATTACCTGCTGAGGTGGTCCTGGGGAATGATCTGGGCAAACTCACCTCCGCATTTGAACCACAAACTACTGAAGAAGCACACCCAGTAGTCACCAGGCAACAGGCCCGCACCCAACAAAACAACGCACTGCCGGAGGTCCAGGTAAGAAATTCCTCCCCTTCCCTAGACTGTATCCCTTGGGCCCCTCCTGACGAGTTTGTAGCCGAGGTAATCACTGACCCTACCTTACAGGTATACCGAGACAAGGTCACCTCTATCCAACCGGGGGCAGAGGGGGAAAGATTTGTATGGGACAGACAGCTATTGTACCGGGAAACAAGTAAACAGATAGATGGGTCAGACCCCATTGCTACAAGGCAGCTGGTGGTACCTCAGAGGTACCGAACCGAATTACTCCGGATAGCGCACGATATTCCGCTATCCGGACATTTGGGGGTCAGCCGTACCAGATATCGATTGACCCAAAGTTTCTTCTGGCCAGGGATTAGCCAGGAGGTACGCAGGTACTGTAATACCTGCGACACGTGCCAGAGGGTGGGAAAGAGGGGGGATAAGCGTAAGGCGAGGCTGCACCCCCTACCCATAATTGAAGAACCCTTTCATAGGGTTGCCGTAGATATTGTAGGCCCCTTCCGGAAACCTAGCCCCTCGGGCAAACGGTACATCCTGACCGTAGTGGACTATGCCACTCGCTACCCCGAGGCGGTAGCTTTAACGAATATACATGCAGAGACGGTGGCTGAGGCGCTGATGCAGATTTTCTCCCGGATGGGGTTACCCAGGGAGATCATCTCGGATCAGGGCACTCAGTTCACGGCAGAGGTTACCCAACAACTCTGGAAGTTCTGCAAAATTAAGCCTATAATTAGTGCTCCGTACCACCCCCAGACTAATGGGCTCTGCGAACGGTTCAATGGCACCTTAAAACAGATGCTCCGAACCTTCGCCGAGACTCACCGAGACTGGGAAAAATTCCTGCCGCACTTACTGTTTGCTTACAGGGAGGTGCCGCAGGAATCTACAGGATTTTCCCCCTTTGAACTGCTGTTTGGGAGGAGGGTAAGGGGACCCCTAGACTTGATTAGAGAGCACTGGGAGGGAGACCGTAGCGTGGACGGTACCCCTATTGTACCATATGTGTTGGCCCTCCGAGATCGCCTGGAAGCACTCACCAAGACGGTAAAGGAAAACCTACAGGCAGCTCAGACGCGTCAGCGCACCTGGTACGATAGGGGCGCCAGGGACCGCAGCTTTCAGGTCGGACAGAAAGTTTTAATTTTAAAACCTGTCCGACACGATAAGCTACAGGCCGCCTGGCAAGGCCCTTATAAAGTGGTAGAACAACGATGTGACACCACGTATATAATTGGCCACTGCGCAGGGAATGGGGGGCGACGCATGATCCATGTGAACATGCTGAAACCTTACCAGGAGCGTTCAGAGGAGGTGACAGCTATCTGCGCCCCCACCTCTGAAGAGAGCGACAGCCTACCCCTCCCCGATCTGTTAGAAGATGGACAGCTGGCTGGGGATTTAGGAGCAGTTGTATTGGGGGATCGGTTGAGCCCACAGGAGCGTATCGAGGTACAACAACTCCTGCAGGAAAAGCAGGAGACCTTTTCTAATGTACCTGGATACACCCCTCTGGCCACCCACCGAGTAGACACCCCCGGTCAACTTCCCATGCGCCAGACCCCATACCGCATCCCTGAAGCGGTCCGGGAGAATATGCGCAAAGAGATTGAGGAGATGATACAGTTAGGAGTGATTGAGCCCTCAGATAGTCCCTGGGCATCTCCAGTGGTCCTCGTACCAAAGCGGGACGGCACGACCCGCTTTTGCGTGGACTACAGGAGACTGAATGAGAAGACCGTATCCGACGCATACCCGATGCCTAGGATCGATGAATTACTAGACCGGATGGCCAGGGGACAATACCTTACCACGATTGATCTGTGCAAAGGGTATTGGCAGATTCCCTTAGCCCCGGAAGCCATCCCTAAGTCCGCCTTTGTCACCCCATTCGGCCTGTACCAATTTAAGGTCATGCCGTTTGGGATGAAAAACGCGCCGGCTACTGTGGCGAAACCAGCTTCGCCACTGGGAACTGGAGAGGCCTGGCTGCTAGCCTCCTGCCCTGCGACTACGGCCCATGGACATATTGCTCTATAAACACTATATTTGGGCATGTAATAATTTATATTGCTGCTACTGGCCCTTTAAAATCAGCAATGGACATATTGGGACTTTTGGGACTAATGTCCCTTTAAGACTTTGTAACATATCACAGTAATACTGTCTTAAATATTATGTAGGTATTTATGTGTTCAGTTAAACTGGGGATATGTAGAAATGGGTGTTTTATGTGTTAAATGTATCAGTATGTAAGTTTATGTCTTTTACTGTCTTTTTGCAACCATGTGGTTAATGGAGTCTGCCTCTAGGCCTGGATAATTAGATTTCTTCTCCAATTATCTCCAGGGCAGAAGGGAGGAAGCCAGGATGCATTGTGGGGATGTTTTACTTTTACTGTTTGAGCCAGGGGGAATAAAAGATACTTTTAGTAACTTTTAAACCCCTGGTCGGATTCATGCCATTTTTTAATATGTTGTTCCCCTGAATGGATTGATTGTGGATATGGATTTTTATGTGAATGTGATGTATGGTTTTAAAGTTATGAAAGTTGTGTAAAAGTATATTTTACTCTGTATGCATAATGGGATTATGTGTCACACTAAGGGGAGGGGATGTGTGGGAGGTAACATCTATGTCATTGGTTCTTTTATGCCTCCCCCTGGGTGTGGCCTGTATGTGTGAGTTGGAAATAAAAGCCAGACTGGGTGTCCCAGTCTAGAGTTCCTGCTTAACCCTCAAAATGAAGTGTCGTCTCGTTCTTGGGGGGGATTGGATTGTAAGCTGACTGCCAAGAGTGTAAGCCGATTGTATGCTTTTCTTGTTCAGCTGTTCCAGTTCGGAGTGTTATTTCGTATCCAGCTCGTGAGTTCTGATGTTCTGCAGTAGCTGTGCCTGTCTATGGAAAAGGGGATTATCGCCTAAACTGGGTTTTACCCTCTTGTAAGTGAAACGGTCCGTTACAATTGGTGGCAAGCGGCGGGATCGTTCCTACAACCAGAGGGACAGCTACAGACAACACCATTTCTGGATTACAAATTGAGGGCAACGCTAGTATCCGTACAGCGACCCTAGCTACAAAGGAAATAAGAAAATGGAAGGAGACAGAGTCGCAGCCGCTGCAGCACCTCCAAGGGAGAAGGAGGAATCCGAGTTTATCAGGGAATACAGGAGCAGGATGGCTCTATTCTCACCAGCCCGAGCGGTGCAGATGGCATCCCGGGTCTACGACGATGTACAGGCGTACCTCATGCTGCTAAGGACGCAGAGGATCCAACAAGATTGGTCCTGTGAGGAACCACAACAGGCAGGTGGAGATGGGACCGAGGTCTCTCCACCGGGCCCAACGGGATGGTGGGCAGCAGGCCCAGATCCCCAGCGACAGAGTAAGTCCCAGGGAGATGAAGGTGTCGTCCTTCCTCCCCAGCGGCAGGCTGAGTTACAGGGGGCAGAGGTTGTTGTTCCTGCCCCCCAGCAGCAAAGTGATGTGCCAGGAAGGCAGTGTGAAGTGAAGGGAGAGGAGAGCAGCGTCCTCCCTCCCCAGCGGCAGTGTGTACCCCAGGGAGATGAAGGTGTCGTCCTTCCTCCCCAGCGGCAGGCTGAGTTACAGGGGGCAGAGGTTGTTGTTCCTGCCCCCCAGCAGCAAAGTGATGTGCCAGGAAGGCAGTGTGAAGTAAAGGGAGAGGAGAGCAGTGTCCTCCCTCCCCAGCGGCAGTTTGCCATCCAGAGAGAGGAGCTTGTTACACCCTCTCTCCCACGGCAACCTAACCCACCGAGGGGAGATGTTAAGCCCCACAACTGTGCAGATGGGACCGTAGTCTCTGCACTTACAGCACAAGGGATAGGGACGGTCGGTCCTGTTCCCCAGCCTCAGTGTGATGGATCCAAAGGGGAGACAGTCAGTCTCCCCCTCCGGCAGTCGAGCTGTGCACCTAAAGGGGAGACAGCCAGTCTCCAGCAACCAGGCGCCCACCAGACTACTCCCGTGGTAGTGCTGGCAACAGGACAGAGTACCGCTGGTCTCTGCCCCCTCAGCAACCCACCAAGGCAGCCTACCCGTCTCCCACCCAGCAGTGGTGAAACCCCAGAACTTGGACAAAATTCTTCCTCCCCCAGATGTAGTAACCGGTTAGTGTGGGTGGGCTGCTCGGTTATTTCTGTTTTGTGGGTGGGTTGCTGGACTAACCAGGGCACTGACCGGCAGAAAGTCAGGTACCCTGTTAGTCTAATTGGCAAAGGGGAGAAATGTGGCGAAACCAGCTTCGCCACTGGGAACTGGAGAGGCCTGGCTGCTAGCCTCCTGCCCTGCGACTACGGCCCATGGACATATTGCTCTATAAACACTATATTTGGGCATGTAATAATTTATATTGCTGCTACTGGCCCTTTAAAATCAGCAATGGACATATTGGGACTTTTGGGACTAATGTCCCTTTAAGACTTTGTAACATATCACAGTAATACTGTCTTAAATATTATGTAGGTATTTATGTGTTCAGTTAAACTGGGGATATGTAGAAATGGGTGTTTTATGTGTTAAATGTATCAGTATGTAAGTTTATGTCTTTTACTGTCTTTTTGCAACCATGTGGTTAATGGAGTCTGCCTCTAGGCCTGGATAATTAGATTTCTTCTCCAATTATCTCCAGGGCAGAAGGGAGGAAGCCAGGATGCATTGTGGGGATGTTTTACTTTTACTGTTTGAGCCAGGGGGAATAAAAGATACTTTTAGTAACTTTTAAACCCCTGGTCGGATTCATGCCATTTTTTAATATGTTGTTCCCCTGAATGGATTGATTGTGGATATGGATTTTTATGTGAATGTGATGTATGGTTTTAAAGTTATGAAAGTTGTGTAAAAGTATATTTTACTCTGTATGCATAATGGGATTATGTGTCACACTAAGGGGAGGGGATGTGTGGGAGGTAACATCTATGTCATTGGTTCTTTTATGCCTCCCCCTGGGTGTGGCCTGTATGTGTGAGTTGGAAATAAAAGCCAGACTGGGTGTCCCAGTCTAGAGTTCCTGCTTAAAGGGAAACTCCAGTGCCAGAAAAACGATCCGTTTTTCTGGCACTGGAGGGTCCCTCTCCCTCCCACCCACCAATCCCCGGTTACTGAAGGGGTAAAAACCCCTTCAGTCACTTACCTGGGACAGCGGCGATGTCCCTCGCCGCTGTCTCCGCCTCCGCGACGCTCCTCCTAGTGCTTACGTCGGCCGGTGGGCGAGACTAATCTCGCTCACCGGCCGAGGAGACCTAATGCGCATGCGCGGAAATGCCGCACATGCGCATTACGTCTCCCCATAGGAAAGCATTGAAAAATAATTTCAATGCTTTCCTATGGGGTTTTGAGCGACGCTGGAGGTCCTCACACAGCGTGAGGACGTCCAGCGACGCTCTAGCACAGGAAACCTGTGCTAGAAACAAGGAAGTGACCTCTAGTGGCTGTCTAATAGACAGCCACTAGAGGTGGAGTTAACCCTGCAATGTAAATATTGCAGTTTATGAAAAACTGCAATAATTACAGTTGCAGGGTTAAGGGTAGTGGGAGTTGGCACCCAGACCACTCCAATGAGCAGAAGTGGTCTGGGTGCCTGGAGTGTCCCTTTAACCCTCAAAATGAAGTGTCGTCTCGTTCTTGGGGGGGATTGGATTGTAAGCTGACTGCCAAGAGTGTAAGCCGATTGTATGCTTTTCTTGTTCAGCTGTTCCAGTTCGGAGTGTTATTTCGTATCCAGCTCGTGAGTTCTGATGTTCTGCAGTAGCTGTGCCTGTCTATGGAAAAGGGGATTATCGCCTAAACTGGGTTTTACCCTCTTGTAAGTGAAACGGTCCGTTACAGCTACCTTCCAGCGGATGGTGGACCGCCTCCTAGATGGGTTCCAAGACTATACCTGCGCATATCTCGATGATATTGCCATATTTAGCGATACCTGGCAGGAACACTTGGCCCATATAGGAGCGGTTCTAGACAGGATCCGGGAGGCTGGTTTGACCCTAAAACCAGCTAAATGTAGTATTGGGATGGCCGAGGTACAGTACCTGGGCCACAGAGTGGGCTGTGGTAAGCAGAAGCCGGAACCCGCCAAAGTAGAGGCAGTATCACAGTGGCCTACCCCGACAACTAAAACCCAGGTGTTAGCCTTCCTAGGGACAGCAGGGTATTACCGGAAATTTGTCCCCAATTATAGTGCCCTGGCCAAACCCCTCACGGACCTGACACGTAAAAACCTTCCCCGCCAAGTAACCTGGACCCCGGAGTGTGAGCAGGCATTCCAACACTTGAAAGATGCACTTGTTAATGCCCCTGTCTTGGCCGCTCCCAATCCAACTAAACGTTTTCTTGTTCACACAGACGCTTCTATGTTTGGATTGGGGGCAGTATTGAGCCAAGTCGGGGCCGATGGCGGAGAACATCCCGTGGCTTACATCAGTCGCAAACTTTTACCCCGGGAAGTAAGCTACGCCGCCATCGAGAAGGAATGCCTGGCTGTGGTGTGGGCCTTGAAGAAATTGCAACCCTACTTGTACGGACAGGCTTTTTCGCTGCTCACGGATCACAACCCGTTAGTCTGGCTGAACCGGGTGGCTGGGGACAATGCCAGGCTGCTGCGCTGGAGTTTGGCGCTGCAGCCTTTTGACTTTAACATTCAATACCGCCCGGGTAAGCAAAATGGAAACGCCGACGGGTTGTCGCGACAAACTGATCTGGAGAAATGATCCGTGAGCACCCCGGTCATCCCCAAGCCGATCCGTGTGGGATCAGACTGTGTATGCCGGCTTGTGGGCAAGGGGGAGCAGTGTAGCGGAATGCAGTGAGCCTGTCCTGCAAAATGCCTGTGTGACTGTGTTTGTATATGTTTTCCCTATGTTGAAATTGCTATTCGTGTGTGTATTATGTGAATTGTATGGTATTCGGTAGTTTCCATCCGTACTATATACTTATGGAAACTACCGAACGGAGGGACCACCCCAGAGAGAAGTGTGCCGGCTATTAAAGTTCACATTCCTTCCAACCGCAAGTTAACCGGCTCATTAGCATTGTATCTGGGTGGCCGCCATTCGGCATGCGTACACGTGGCGGCGGCCATCTTACGCATGAAAATCCCAGCGGTGTTTGGTCGTCGAGTGCCTGGAACTCAAATCGGACACTCGAACAACCAAACACCGCTGAGACCTCCAGAGCTCCGTAACTGCCGAACGGAGAAACATAACGAATCCCCATTCGGTAGTAATAAAGTACCGAATGAGGGAATCACTATCTAGGTGAATGTAAATGTGGATGGCAATTATAAATGCCTGTTTTAACTGCCGAACGGAGACCGACCGCAGGGCCCATTCTCGTGGAACCCTTTTCGGATACCAACTCGTGTGCGGTCGGTCAAACTTCCCCTGCCTGTAACTACCGAACCCCTGGTCCGATCTGGGTGAATTTTGGATATTATATTCACCCAGATCAGGGCTACCTAGCGGTACCCTGATATTAAGGATATGTGATGGTTTAGGGGTACATCCAAGTTTGGGGTAAAGTACTGTACAACTTAAGGGGATTATGACTCACTCTGAGGGGAGGAGATGTGTGGGAGGTAACAAGAATGGTATTGGTTACTGTCATAATTACTGTAGTTCCCTCCCTTGCATGGGAGCAGGCTTTATAAGAAACCTTGGAATAAACGATTGTCAGTTCTACTCCTGAAACTGTGTGTCGTCCAGTTATTGGGAGTGCTGTGGGGATTTCGCTGAACCTTTTTACCTGCTGGAAACTCTGCTGTGGAGTTACTAATGACTTGTTCCTGAGCCTCCCTTGGATCTAAAGTGGAGAATAGCTGCGAGAAATCAGCTCTCCGCTACACACAGTCAGAGTAGAAAGCAAGGCAATGTCCCCAATCCTCCCAATAACCGGACGAAACACAGTTTGGGAGTCAACTAACTCGGTTTATTCACAAGCAGCATATTTATACAGTTCCCCATGCAAGGGGTTTCCACACAGATAATCCAGGGGATTTCTCCCAACATGCATTGTGACTTTCCCAACAGGCATTGCTGCACGAGATGGATACTCCCACTAAAATGGACGATTAAGTGGATTATCCCCTCGTGCAGCAAAACCGACAATTGACTTTAAAATATATAATTCACACAATATTCGGTACTTTGGAATAACCGAACGTTCGGTAGATAGCTGGGGTCGGAGCGCACACTTTGTGAGAATAACGCTCTGATCCCAGCTGAATTGACCGAACGCCGCACATAATACATTTAAACATGGAAGTTGGTCTAAAAGTACCGAATAAGTACGGGACACATAATGTACCGAACGCGGGACTCCTGAACGCTCTGGAAGTCCAGCGGTGTTCGGATCATTGAGTAGCCGTTTTCAGTTCCAGGCTCTCGACGACCGAACACCGCTGCAGAGACAAAGGATCCAAGATGGCCGACCGCCGCATGGTCGGTAGTCGAACGACGGCCACCTAGGAGAGCCCTTAAGTACCGATTGCAACAATGTTGCAATCGGTTAATTGGTACCACACAACTTGTGAATGTGTGGTCGACCTGGGGAGCCCGTATTCGTACGGCGAACGGCCAGGATAACCGTGTTTCGTCGTACGAATGCTTGTATGCTGGCAGCGTACGGCTGTCAGCATGCGAACGGCCATAGCACAATACATATACAATCAACGGAACACATTATACATTCAGCCTACGGACAACCTATACTGCATATAGCTCAGAAGTGGCTAGGTTTGCCACAATGCTCCCCCAGAACCAAGCCGGCATACACAGTCTGATCCCAACGGATCGGCTTGGGGATGTCCGGGAGAGTACTCACAGATCACTTCTCGAGTTCAGTCTGTCTGGATAACCCGTCAGCGTTACCGTTTTGTTTTCCGGGCCGATAATGAATGGTAAAGTCAAAGGGCTGCAGCGCCAAACTCCAGCGCAGCAGCCGGGCATTGTCTCCAGATACACGGTTTAGCCACACCAACGGGTTGTGATCTGTGAGTAAGGAAAAAGGTTGTCCGTACAAATATGGCTGTAACTTTTTGAGGGCCCACACCACGGCCAGGCATTCTTTCTCAATGGCCGCGTAGCTCACTTCACGCGGCAGCAACTTGCGGCTTAAGTAGGCTACGGGGTGTTCTCCGCCATCGGCTCCCACTTGGCTCAGTACTGCCCCCAATCCAAACATTGAAGCGTCTGTGTGAACAAGAAATCTTTTAGTTGGATCAGGAGCAGTTAACACAGGAGCATTAGTTAGAGCCGTTTTGAGTTGCTGGAATGCCTGCTCACACTCTGGGGCCCAGACAACCTGTCGGGGTAGGTTCTTTTTAGTCAAGTCCGTTAGGGGTTTGGCCAGGGTGCTATAGTCTGGAACAAACTTCCGGTAGTAGCCGGCCGTCCCTAAAAACGCCAGCACCTGAGTCTTAGTCCTGGGGGTAGGCCACTTGGCCACGGCCTCAATCTTGGCTGGCTCGGGTCTCTGCTGCCCACACCCTACTCGGTGTCCCAGATACTGCACCTCAGCCATACCTATGTGACACTTGCTAGGCTTTAATGTTAACCCAGCCTCCCCAATACAATCTAGGATCGCCCCTATATGGTGTAGGTGGTCTTCCCAGGTCTGGCTAAAGATGGCTATGTCATCTAGATAGGCACAGGCATACTCCTGGAACCCGTCCAGTAGCCGATCTACCATCCGCTGAAAGGTAGCCGGAGCGTTTTTCATTCCGAAGGGCATGACCTTGAACTGGTACAGGCCAAACGGAGTGACAAACACCGACTTGGGGATGGCGTCATCGGCTAGCGGAATTTGCCAGTACCCCTTACACAAGTCAATGGTAGTGAGATACTGGCCCCGTGCCATCTTGTCTAACAGCTCGTCTATCCGGGGCATCGGGTAGGCATCAGACACCGTTTTGTCATTTAGCCTCCGGTAGTCGACACAGAACCTGGTGGTGCCATCCTTTTTAGGTACCAGGACTACCGGCGATGCCCAGGGGCTATCGGAGGGTTTGATAACCCCTAGCTGTAGCATTTCATCGAGCTCGGCTTTCATATGGGTACGGACTGATTCCGGAACCCTATATGGAGCCTGCCTCATAGGTAGCTGTCCCAGGGTGTCTACTCGGTGAGTGGCTAGCGGAGTGTAACCAGGTAAATTGGAGAAGGTAGCTCCTTTGGCTTCAATCAGCGCTTGTACCTGGGCACGCTCCTGGGGGCTGAGCCGCTCCCCCAGCTGAACTCCCTGGGAGGGCTCTATCGGTGTCTCGGGCTCTAGTAGGTCAGGTAAGGGTAAGTTCTCCTGATCCTCTAAGGAGGAGGCACATATTGCCGTCACATCCTCGATCCTCTCATGGTAGGGTTTGAGCATGTTCACGTGGAGCATGCGTCTCTTCCCTACCCCTGAGCAGGGGCCGATCACATAGGTAGTGTCGCATCGCTGCTCCACTACCTGGTATGGGCCTTGCCAGATGGCCTGCAGCTTGTCTGTGCGGACGGGTTTTAAAATTAAAACCTTCTGTCCCACCTGAAAGCTGCGGTCTCGGGCTCCTCTATCGTACCAGCGTCGCTGTCGTTGTTGGGCCGCCTGGAGGTTGGTGTGTACAGCCTGAGTGAGCGCCTCCAGACGGTCCCTGAACTCCAGTACGTAGGATAGGATAGGGGTTTCGTTGGTAGTACTCTCTCCCTCCCAATGTTCCCTAATCAAGTTCAAGGGTCCCCGCACCCGTCTCCCAAATAGTAACTCAAACGGGGAGAATCCTGTCGACTCCTGGGGAACCTCTCTATAAGCAAAGAGTAGGTGAGGCAGAAACCTCTCCCAGTCTTTGTGGGTCTCCCCGAACGTCCGAAGCATCTGCTTCAGCGTCCCGTTGAACCTCTCACATAGCCCATTGGACTGGGGGTGGTAGGCGGAATTAACTATGGGCTTAATGCCACATACCTTCCACATATGTTGGGTAACTTCGGCCGTAAATTGGGTACCTCGGTCCGAGATTATCTCTTGGGGAAACCCTACCCGGGAAAACACTTTCAATAATGCTTCCGCTACGGTCTCAGCATGGATATTAGTGAGGGCCACAGCTTCGGGATACCTGGTGGCGTAATCCACTACAGATAAGATGTATCTTTTGCCAGAGGGACTGGGTTTTGGCAGGGGCCCTACGATATCCACCGCTACTCGGCTGAAGGGTTCTGCGATAATGGGTAGGGGACATAGCTTGGCCTTGTGGCGATCCCCTCGTTTACCTACTCGCTGGCAGACGTCGCAAGAGGTGCAATACTGGCGCACATCCTGAGAGATCCCGGGCCAGAAGAAGGCATGCGTTAAGCGGTATCGGGTACGGGTCATCCCTAGGTGTCCTGACAAGGGGATATCATGAGCAATTCTAAGCAGCTCCTGCCTATACTTTTGCGGTACCACTAGCTGTTTGTTAGTCAGGGTGACAGACCCCCCCACATCTTTTGTCGTGACACGGTATAACAACTCTTTCTCCCAGATGTACCGCTCCCCCTCTAGCCCTGCTTGGTCTGTTTGTGCCCGGTCCCTATATACTTGGAGGGTGGGATCGGTCTGGACTTCGGTCGCAAAGGTAGTCGGGGTATCCCAGGGTATGGGGGTCGGTTGGGGGACATGGTCTCTTACCTGAGCCTCAGAGTGTATCGGTGTAGCCGTGGTGCGAGCCTGTTGCCGGGTGGTTACGGGGTGTGCCTCCTGGTAGGGAGCCTGGGGAATAAAAGCGGAAGTCATTTGGCCTAAGTCATTCCCCAGTACAACATCTGCAGGTAAATTCTGCATAAGCCCCACTTCCACAGTCCCCTCTCCCACACCCAATCCAAGTGTACTTTGGCAGTAGGTAGCCGGTATACTGCTCCCCCGGCCACCCGTACTGCCACTGAACCGCCAGTGTGGGTTGCGCCTGGTACCAAATGTGGTGCAACCAAAGTTAAAGTGGCTCCCGAATCCCGGAGCCCTTGTACCTCCTTCCCCTCTAGGGTTACTAGCTGCCGATGATGTTGTCGGTTGTCGGTGGCTCGGACCGACATTACTTCGTGGAGCACCCCTAGAGGCTCCTCAATTTGAGCGCTCAGCAATTCTTGGGTGGCGGGTGCTACCTGGTAATGGTGTGCAGCAGCCCTTGGTGCCAAATTTTGTCGCACCTGATTCCAAGCTTGCCGGCTCCGGTTTTGGGTGCACTCCCGAGAAATGTGTCCCCACTGCTTGCAGGTGTGACACTGAATGTTAGCCCGGCCGTTGTATCGGGAGGGGGGTGGTGGAGTATTCAGTGCTGGCCTGTGCAGGGGTACGTTGGTGCCGGTAGGAGTAAAATTATTGGGTGGCCCTGTAATCCGAGGGAGAGTCTTATGCTGTGGTCCGTGATGCCTCCTGGCATCAAAATGCTGATCCGCCAATCTAGCGGCTTCGGGTAGGGTGTGTGGTTTACGGTCTCTCACCCATTCTTGTGCTTCTGGGGACAAACAATTAAAAAACTGTTCCAGTAGCATAAGCTGTCGCAACTCCTCCATATTCGTAGCGTTGCTGGCCTGTATCCAGCCTAGTGATGCTTGATCCAGCTTGTGCGCCCACTCTGCATGAGAATCTTTCTCAGGTTTGCGCAAGCCCCTGAACTTGCACCGGTATGCCTCTGGGGTAATAGCATACCTCTCCAAGATCGCCCTCTTTACTTTAGGGTAATCTTTGCTGTCCTCTCGAGGTACAGCACGGTAGGCTTCAGCTGCCCTACCCGATAAATTGCCTGCCAGCAGCGGCACCCATACTGCGGGTTCCAAATCGTGCAAATCGCACAGCCGCTCAAAATCCTGTAAGTACCCATCAATTTCGTCCTTTTCTTCACAAAACGCTTTAAATGCGTGATGTGGGACTTTGGGCTTTACCTGTCCGTAGGTGGAGGCAGTAACAGACTCTGCCCTAGGCGGTGTTGCTGGTGGGTTGGTTGCCATCAGATAGTCCTGTACATCCGATACCATCACGGTCAATATTTCCAACGGTACTGGTTGCGGCAGAAACGCCAACCTGGTTCGTAGCTCTTTCTGGAATGGGGTCTCTTCCATGGCTGGTGGAGGTGTAGCGCTGCGGGCTCTGTCTCCCTCCATCAGTTCAGCGATCAGCACAGCCTTAGATTTGTTGCTGGCTATCTTGCCCCTGGCTTCCAGTAGCTCTTTTAAAGTCTGTCGTTTCAGTATGGTATAGTCAATCTCCATACGAATTGCCCTTGCTTTCCTTGTTCGGTAGTTCCAGTTTACACGAACGCTGCTTTTCGGCTGTAAGGTTCGGATCCCGTCGCTTGCCACCAATTGTAACGGAATGCAGTATAATAGTACACGATATCCGTTGGTATCTTCAGGAAATCCACAGTCAGAGTAGAAAGCAAGGCAATGTCCCCAATCCTCCCAATAACCGGACGAAACACAGTTTGGGAGTCAACTAACTCGGTTTATTCACAAGCAGCATATTTATACAGTTCCCCATGCAAGGGGTTTCCACACAGATAATCCAGGGGATTTCTCCCAACATGCATTGTGACTTTCCCAACAGGCATTGCTGCACGAGATGGATACTCCCACTAAAATGGACGATTAAGTGGTGTAACGGACCGTTTCAGCATAAAAGGGGAAAAATCCGTTTAGGCGATAATCCCCTTTAGATGGACCAGCAGCTACCATAAGCACCAACTTCCCGAACTCCCAAACTGCACCAATTCACCAACTCTCGAACAGCAGACACACTAACCCTGGAAGCAGCCGAACAGGAAAAGCAATATGGACAGCTTACACTCCTGGCAGTCGGCATACAGTCCCCTTTCCCCCCAAGAAAGAGACACACTCCAGCTTCAGGGTTAAACAGCAACAACACTGATTTATTCACACAAGGGTTTATATGAGATTCTCCCATGCAAGGGAGGGGTTTACAGTACACCAATCCAGTTTAAGGTACAACCCACACATCTCCTCCCTCCAACATATCGGTTAACACAATTAACAGGGACATATTTTTACCCAAGTTTTGGATGTACCCTAAATACTTGGGGTACATCCACAAATCCAATATCTCCAGATAGCCCTAGCCTGGAGGAACAACATATGTTAAAATCAGCCCATTCGGATAAACGGTTCGGGAGTTATGGGACTTTAAAGTATTGACCGACCGCATGGGTAAAGTATCCGAAAACAGTTCCATGCATTTTGGCCCTGCGGTCGGCCACAAACAGGTGAATGAAACATACGAATTTCTGGTGTTATAGAGACTAAGGGGAGTTCGTATGAATCCCCTAGTTCGTACGTTTCTTTCTACCGAACGACGGGCCGTTCGGTAGTTTCCCCACGAAATCCTGGAAGTCTGGAGGTCTCAGCGGTGTTTGCCTAGTCGAGTGTCCGATTTCAGTTCCAGACACTCGACGGCAAAACACCGCTGTTCGGTAGTTAAAGATGGCCGCCGCCACGTGTTAGTTTCCTGAATGGCGGCCACCCAGAGGACAAAGACCACACTGCACTGATTGCCAATTACCCATTTGCAACATTGTTGCAAACGGTAATTGGAGGCACACTTAGTCCTGGGTGGTCTGGTTGTTCGGTAGTTTCCTCAATACAAGGAATGGAGTGATTCTACCGAACAATCAGATGAAGGCTGCATATATATATCACCCAGGTTAACTGCATACATAAATACATATACGATATACAGGCAGTACAATAGAACATGCTTCACAGTCTTAAAGGGACAGTAGTCCCAAAATGTCCATCGCTGATTTTAAAGGGCCAGTAGCAGCAATATAAATTATACATGCCCAAATATAGTCTTTAAAGTGTAATATGTCCAGGGGCCATAGTCAGCGGGCAGGAGGCTAGCAACCAGGCTTCTCCAGTTCACAGTGGCGAAGTTGGTTTCGCCACAAGTGGATTATCCCCTCACATAATGTACCGAACGCGGGACTCCTGAACGCTCTGGAAGTCCAGCGGTGTTCGGATCATTGAGTAGCCGTTTTCAGTTCCAGGCTCTCGACGACCGAACACCGCTGCAGAGACAAAGGATCCAAGATGGCCGACCGCCGCATGGTCGGTAGTCGAACGACGGCCACCTAGGAGAGCCCTTAAGTACCGATTGCAACAATGTTGCAATCGGTTAATTGGTACCACACAACTTGTGAATGTGTGGTCGACCTGGGGAGCCCGTATTCGTACGGCGAACGGCCAGGATAACCGTGTTTCGTCGTACGAATGCTTGTATGCTGGCAGCGTACGGCTGTCAGCATGCGAACGGCCATAGCACAATACATATACAATCAACGGAACACATTATACATTCAGCCTACGGACAACCTATACTGCATATAGCTCAGAAGTGGCTAGGTTTGCCACAACAATGAATACAATGAATAGTGTAACGATGCTCACACTGTATACAATGAATAGTGTAACGATGTTCATACTGCATACAATGAATACAATCAATACAATGAATAGTGTAACGATGCTCATACTGCATACAATGAATACAATGAATACAATGAATAGTGTAACGATGCTCATACTGTATACAATGAATACAATGAATAGTGTAACAATGCTCATACTGTATACAATGAATAGTGTAACGATGGTCATACTGTATACAATGAATACAATGAATAGTGTAACGATGCTCATACTGTATACAATGAATACAACGAATAGTGTAACAATGCTCATACTGTATACAATGAATACAACGAATAGTGTAACGATGCTCATACTGTATACAATAAATACAACGAATAGTGTAACGATGCTCATACTGTATACAATAAATACAACGAATAGTGTAACGATGCTCATACTGTATACAATGAATACAATGAATAGTGTAACGATGCTCACACTGTATACAATGAATACAATGAATAGTGTAACAATGTTCATACTGTATACAATAAATACACTGAATAGTGTAACGATGTTCATACTGCATACAATGAATACAATGAATAGTGTAATAATGTTCACACTGTATACAATGAATACAATGAATAGTGTAACGATGTTCATACTGTATACAATGAATACAATCAATACAACGAATAGTGTAACAATGCTCATATTGTATACAATAAATACAACGAATAGTGTAACAATGTTCATACTGTGTACAATGAAACCAATGAATAGTGTAACGATGCTCATACTGTATACTATAAATACAACGAATAGTGTAACGATGCTCATACTGTATACAATGAATACAGCGAATAGTGTAACAATGTTCATACTGTATACAATGAATACAATGAATACAACGAATAGTGTAACGATGCTCATACTGTATACAATGAATACAACGAATAGTGTAACAATGCTCATACTGTATACAATGAATACAATGAATAGTGTAACAATGCTCATACTGTATACAATAAATACAACTAATAGTGTAACGATGCTCATACTGTATACAATGAATACAATGAATAGAGTAACGATGTTCATACTGTATACAATGAATACAATGAATAGTGTAACGATGTTCCTAATGTATACAATGAATACAATGAATACAACGAATAGTGTAACGATGCTCATACTGTATACAATGAATACAACGAATAGTGTAACGATGCTTATACTGTATACAATGAATACAACGAATAGTGTAACAATGCTCATACTGTATACAATTAATACAATGAATAGTGTAACGATGGTCATACTGTATACAATGAATACAATAAATAGTGTAACAATGGTCATACTGTATACAATGAATACAATGAATAGTGTAACGATGTTCATACTGTATACAATGAATACAATCAATACAACGAATAGTGTAACAATGCTCATACTGTATACAATGAATACAACGAATAGTGTAACGATGGTCATACTGTATACAATGAATACAATGAATAGTGTAACGATGTTCATACTGCATACAATGAATACAATCAATACAATGAATAGTGTAACGATGCTCATACTGCATACAATGAATACAATGAATACAATGAATAGTGTAACGATGCTCATACTGTATACAATGAATACAATGAATAGTGTAACGATGCTCATACTGTATACAATGAATACAATGAATAGTGTAGCGATGCTCATACTGTATACAATGAATACAATGAATAGTGTAACGATGCTCATACTGTATACAATGAATACAATGAATAGTGTAACGATGCTCATACTGTATACAATGAATACAATGAATAGTGTAACGATGTTCATACTGTATACAATGAATACAACGAATAGTGTAACGATGCTCATACTGTATACAATGAATACAACGAATAGTGTAACGATGCTCATACTGTATACAATGAATACAATGAATAGTGTAACGATGCTCATACTGTATACAATGAATACAATGAATAGTGTAACGATGCTCACACTGTATACAATGAATAGTGTAACGATGTTCATACTGCATACAATGAATACAATCAATACAATGAATAGTGTAACGATGCTCATACTGCATACAATGAATACAATGAATACAATGAATAGTGTAACGATGCTCATACTGTATACAATGAATACAATGAATAGTGTAACGATGCTCATACTGTATACAATGAATAGTGTAACGATGGTCATACTGTATACAATGAATACAATGAATAGTGTAACGATGCTCATACTGTATACAATGAATACAACGAATAGTGTAACAATGCTCATACTGTATACAATGAATACAATGAATAGTGTAACGATGCTCATACTGTATACAATAAATACAACGAATAGTGTAACGATGCTCATACTGTATACAATAAATACAACGAATAGTGTAACGATGCTCATACTGTATACAATGAATACAATGAATAGTGTAACGATGCTCACACTGTATACAATGAATACAATGAATAGTGTAACAATGTTCATACTGTATACAATAAATACACTGAATAGTGTAACGATGTTCATACTGCATACAATGAATACAATGAATAGTGTAATAATGTTCACACTGTATACAATGAATACAATGAATAGTGTAACAATGTTCATACTGTATACAATCAATACAATGAATAGTGTAACGATGTTCATACTGTATACAATGAATACAACGAATAGTGTAACAATGTTCATACTGTATACAATGAATACAATGAATAGTGTAACGATGGTCATACTGTATACAATGAATACAACGAATAGTGTAACGATGCTCATACTGTATACAATGAATACAACGAATAGTGTAACGATGTTCATACTGTATACAATGAATACAACGAATAGTGTAACGATGCTCATACTGTATACAATGAATACAACGAATAGTGTAACGATGCTCATACTGTATACTATGAATACAATGAATAGTGTAACGAGGCTCATACTGTATACAATGAATACAATGAATAGTGTAACGATGCTCATACTGTATACTATGAATACAATGAATAGTGTAACGATGCTCATACTGTATACAATGAATACAACGAATAGTGTAACGATGCTCATACTGTATACAATGAATACAATTAATAGTGTAACGATGCTCATACTGTATACAATGAATACAATGAATAGTGTAACGATGCTCATACTGTATACAATGAATACAACGAATAGTGTAACGATGCTCATACTGTATACTACGAATACAATGAAAAGTGTAACGATGCTCATACTGTATACTATGAATACAATGAATAGTGTAACGATGCTCATACTGTATACTCTTATCTCTCCCAACGCTCATTCAGTGTCTCCTTTTCTAATGATACCTCCTCCCCTCGCCCTGTCTCGGTTGGAGTCCCCCAAGGCTCCGTCCTTGGTCCCCTTCTATTTTCTCTTTATACTGCCTCTCTTGGCAAACTTATTACCTCTTTTGGATTCCACTACCACCTGTACGCTGATGACACGCAGCTATATCTCTCCTCCCCGGACCTCTCCCCTGCTGTCCTGCAACGTGTCACTGCTTGCCTTTCTTCCATCTCTGACTGGATGTCCTCCCGCTTTCTGAAACTCAATCTCTCAAAAACTGAGCTCCTTGTCTTTCCTCCTCCTAATACTGATCCTCCTCTTTCGCTCTCCCTTCAAGTGTGTGGTACCAACATCAGTCCATCCTTGCAAGCGCGCTGTCTTGGCGTCATACTTGACTCTGGTCTCACCTTTGAGCCTCACATCCAGCATGTTGCCAAATCCTGTAGATTCCATCTTAAAAACATAGCCCGCATCCGCCCCTTTCTTGCACCAGATACTACCAAGGAGCTTGTCCATGCTCTAGTAATTTCCCGCATGGATTACTGTAACCCTCTCCTGATTGGTCTTCCCAAAAGCCGTACTGCACCCCTACAGTCCGTAATGAATGCTGCTGCTAGACTGATTTTCCTCTCTAGTCGTTTCTCTCACACCTCACCCCTCTGCCAGTCCTTACATTGGCTTCCTGTATGCTATAGGAGTCAATTCAAGGTACTAACTCACACCTATAAAGCACTGAACAACTCTAGCCCCTCTTATATCTCCTCAGAGATCCATAGATATGTCCCTTCTCGGTCTCTCCGCTCTGCCCGTGACCTCCTGTCCGTTGTCCGCACTCGTACGGCCAACTCGCGCTTGCAGGACTTCTCGCGGGCGGCTCCCTTCCTATGGAATAGCCTGCCTACCGCCATCAGACTCTCCCCTAGTCTTGCATCTTTTAAGAAGTGCTTTAAAACCCATCTCTTTAGGAAAGCTTATGGCCTCCAAGACTAACCAATACCTCACATACATGTCTCTTGCCCTCTCCTAAAGGGCAGTCCACCTTATTTGATTGCAAATTCCTGTCCTAATGTGTTTTACACCCCACCTCCTATAGAATGTAAGCTCGATCGAGCAGGGTCCTGTTCAACCTATTGTTTCCTGTAAGTTTATTTGTAATTGTCCTATTTATAGTTAAATCCCCTCTCATAATATTGTAAAGCGCTACGGAATCTGTTGGCGCTATATAAATTGCAATAATAATAATAATAATAATACAATGAATACAACGAGTAGTGTAACGATGCTCAAACTGTATACAATGAATACAACGAATAGTGTAACGATGCTCATACTGTATACTATGAATCCAATGAATAGTGTAACGATGCTCATACTGTATACAATGAATACAATGAATAGTGTAACAATGCTCATACTGTATACAATGAATACAATGAAAATGTGTAACGACGCTCACACTGTATACAATAAATACAACGAATAGTGTAACGATGCTCATACTGTATACAATGAATACAACGAATAGTGTAACGATGCTCATACTGTATACAATGAATAGTGTAACAATGCTCATACTGTATACAATGAATACAATGAATAGTGTAACGATGTTCATACTGTATACAATGAATACAATGAATAGTGTAACAATGTTCATACTGTATACAATAAATACACTGAATAGTGTAACGATGTTCATACTGTATACAATGAATACAACGAATAGTGTAACGATGCTCATACTGTATACAATAAATACAACGAATAGTGTAACGATGCTCATACTGTATACAATGAATACAATGAATAGTGTAACAACGCTCATACTGTATACAATGAATACAACGAATAGTGTAACGATGCTCATACTGTATACAATGAATACAATGAATAGTGTAACGATGCTCATACTGTATACAATAAATACAACGAATAGTGTAACGATGCTCATACTGTATACAATAAATACAACGAATAGTGTAACGATGCTCATACTGTATACAATGAATACAATGAATAGAGTAACAATGTTCATACTGTATACAATGAATACAATGAATAGTGTAACGATGCTCATACTGTATACAATGAATACAACGAATAGTGTAACGATGCTCATACTGTATACAATGAATACAATGAATAGTGTAACAACGCTCATACTGTATACAATGAATACAACGAATAGTGTAACGATGCTCATACTGTATACAATGAATACAATGAATAGTGTAACGATGCTCATACTGTATACAATAAATACAACGAATAGTGTAACGATGCTCATACTGTATACAATAAATACAACGAATAGTGTAACGATGCTCATACTGTATACAATGAATACAATGAATAGAGTAACAATGTTCATACTGTATACAATGAATACAATGAATAGTGTAACGATGCTCATACTGTATACAATGAATACAACGAATAGTGTAACGATGCTCATACTGTATACAATGAATACAATGAATAGTGTAACAACGCTCATACTGTATACAATGAATACAACGAATAGTGTAACGATGCTCATACTGTATACAATGAATACAATGAATAGTGTAACGATGCTCATACTGTATACAATGAATACAACGAATAGTGTAACGATGCTCATACTGTATACAATGAATACAACGAATAGTGTAACGATGCTCATACTGTATACAATGAATACAACGAATAGTGTAACGATGCTCATACTGTATACAATGAATACAACGAATAGTGTAACGATGCTCATACTGTATACAATGAATACAATGAATAGTGTAACAACGCTCATACTGTATACAATGAATAGTGTAACGATGGTATTTGTATCCCACCTCCTCTAGATTAAAAGCTCTTTAGAGCAGGGTCCTCTTCTACCTATTGTTCCTGTGTCATTGTGTCATTGTATAATTTATTGTAAATTTCCCCCCTTTCATAATATTGTAAAGTGCTGTGGAATTATTTGGCGCTATATAAATACCAATAATAATAATAACAATCTTTACATGGTGAAAAAACGGACGCTTTTTATATGTATTGAGAGATGAGGGGCCTGTAGGGGATTATGGCATCTCCAGACAGTTTTTAATTCATCCTTAGGAGCTAGTTTGGAGTAGAACATCCACATACTGCTGTCTGCATGAAGAAAGCCCCAGGGTGGGATTACTTTTCTTACTCAAATTGTTTGTGGAGACAATAAAGAACTTACTTTGAGAGTAGTTTTTTTTTAGATCACTTATACAATCCCAGCAAATGAATATGGATCCATAGAATCTCATCCAAACACATAACACTCCTCCATTCTCAACAGCACTTGAAGGGTTAAATGAGATCCCAGACAGTTTAAGAATAAAAAAGGTTTTCAGCTGATCCCGGATCTTCAGTTTGATTAACTGCCTATTGATCATGTCCATTTCTACTCCATCTCGATGGCGAATTTATGTATTTTTAATACCTTTGGTTAGTTCAAAGTGGTCGCCCAGATGAATCGATGAACTTCTAGATGTGATGGTAAAAGTGAACCCTGTTTGAGCTTAATTTAGAATTCAATAACTCCATGAGGACTAAAAACGTTCTGATAAATCTATTGATATAGCTAAGTACAATGAATTATTTAAACATATAGCATGTAGTTACCTTTATTTAAAATAACACATGGCTAGAAGTTCATAGAAATGTGTGAAGGTTTTGAAATGCCTTTCTCAGAATAATTCACTATATAGTGATTTGTTAGATATTTACAAGGAAATTGCATTTTTTTAGGACAAAATATGTGAGATGGATTAAAAGAATGAAACATTTTAATTTGTCTATTTTAGCCAGAAATTGAAAATTGCCAGTTCTGGACAGTTCCCATTGGACAGTCCTGATAATGTCTCACAGAGATCACATATTGCTGTCAGCCAATCAGGATAAAGCTTGAACCCATCATGGTCAGTGACCAGCACATGCGCAGATTACCATAGACTGATGTCCACCTCCTGTCTAATAAAAAGTGCAGATTCTTTCAGCAATAAAAATACAATGTATCCATCTAAATATGTTCTAATGAAACAACCCAAGCTGAATCATTACTGTCTCTTTAATTGTTATTGACAAACTATATTTACTGCCAGTAACTCATCCACCATTTGATGTGAAGCGCAAGGCAGGGCAGCCATTTTGTGCTCGCTCTTGGCATTAAACTGTTGTGTTTCGTTCTATAGGAAATAAATAGGACCAACCTCTAAAAGGAGCACCAGGGCTCATGCTGAAAATGTATCAATATAAACAGTAAATGACTTGTCAGAATTTAGTCACATGCCAATACATTGTATTTGCTCACCCGGGCGAGTGATACTGCTGTTTTGTCCGACTGGGGCGGCTTTATTAGAAATATGACTTTTTCAGGGTTCCCAATGTTATACTCTGAGACATGTTAGAAACATAGAAACATATAATGTGACGGCAGATAAGAACCATTCGGCCCATCTAGTCTGCCCAGTTTTCTAAATACTTTCATTAGTCCCTGGCCTTATCTTATAGTTAGGATAGCCTTATGCCTATCCCACGCATGTTTAAACTCCTTTACTGTGTTAACCTCTACCACTTCAGCTGGAAGGCTATTCCATGCATCCACTACCCTCTCAGTAAAGTAATACTTCCTGATATTATTTTTAAACCTTTGTCCCTCTAATTTAAGACTATGTCCTCTTGTTGTGGTAGTTTTTCTTCGTTTAAATATAGTCTCCTCCTTTACTGTGTTGATTCCCTTTATGTATTTAAATGTTTCTATCATATCCCCCCTGTCTCGTCTTTCCTCCAAGCTATACATATTAAGATCCTTTAACCTTTCCTGGTAAGTTTTATCCTGCAATCCATGAACCAGTTTAGTAGCCCTTCTTTGAACTCTCTCGAAGGTATCAATATCCTTCTGAAGATAGGGTCTCCAGTACTGTGTACAGTACTCCAAGTGAGGTCTCACCAGTGTTCTGTACAATGGCATGAGCACTTCCCTCTTTCTACTGCTAATACCTCTCCCTATACAACCCAGCATTCTGCTAGCATTTCCTGCTGCTCTATTACATTGTCTGCCTACCTTTAAGTCATCAGAAATAATCACCCCTAAATCCCTTTCCTCAGATGTTGAGGTTAGGACTCTATCAAATATTATGTACTCTGCCCTTGGGTTTTTACGTCCAAGATGCATTATCTTGCACTTATCCACATTAAATGTCAGTTGCCACAACTCTGACCATTTTTCTAGTTTACCTAAATCATTTTCCATTTGGCTTATCCCTCCTTGAACATCAACCCTGTTACATATCTTAGTATCATCCGCAAAAAGACACACCTTACCATCAAGATCTTCTGCAATATCACTAATAAAAATATTAAAGAGAATGGGTCCAAGTACAGATCCCTGAGGTACCCCACTGGTGACAAGCCCAAGCTTTGAATATTGACTACAACCCTCTGTTGCCTGTCACTCAGCCACTGCCTTACCCATTCAACAATATTGGAATCCATACTCAAAGATTGTAGTTTATTGATAAGCCTTCTATGTGCAACAGTGTCAAAAGCCTTACTGAAATCTAGGTAAGCAATGTCTACTGCACCACCCTGATCTATAATTTTAGTTACCCAATCAAAAAAATCAATAAGATTAGTTTGGCATGATCTCTCTGAAGTAAACCCATGTTGTCTCTGATCTTGAAATCCATGTGTTTTTAGATGTTCAACAATCCTATCCTTTAACATGGTTTCCATCACTTTCCCCACTACTGAAGTAAGGCTTACTGGCCTATAGTTGCCCGACTCCTCCCTATTACCTTTCTTGTGAATGGGCACAACATTCGCTAACTTCCAATCTTCTGGGACTACTCCTGTTATCAATGATTGGTTAAATAAATCTGTTAATGGCTTTGCTAGTACACCACTAAGCTCTTTTAATAGCTTTTGGTGTATTCCATCATTGTCCCATGTTGCCATAAGACAGACTTTTTCATCCCTCAACTACTTGCAAATGGGCAGTGGAAGAGACTGATAAGCTCACTGGTTCACATTTGGAGAAATGTGGCAACTGAAAGCTTTTATAATTAAAGTATTTTTAAAATAAATTAAAATAATATGAAATCAGGAGTATAATCATATACATGTCTATATGTATGTCATTGCACATCAACATGCCAAGACCTGCGGAAATGTGAATACAATGTATGAAAGACATGGAAAATGGGGTTTCGGGAATAAAGAAAATCAGAGGGGAAAAAGCAGAAAGAGTCAGTCCTTGGGGGCCGACACTGGGAGGGGACAAAGACAGGAAGGAAACTGTCAGAAATCAGGATGTAAGTACTATGTTAGGATTATGTTTGTGGGGGAGGTCACAGCATGTGTGAGAGGTGACAGTACGTGTGGGGCAGGTAACAGCATGTGTAGGGGACGGGACAGTACATGTGGGGGAGGTGACAGCATATGTGGGAGGTGACAGTACGTGAGTCGGGTGACAGTGTTGTAGAATTATTAAATGACCTATTATTGATTGACTATTATTGATTTTCCTAACAGTATTTAGAATATTAGAAGGAAATGCTTTTCTAGAAGGTTATGAGCAGCACCGGAACAGTCAAGTTCCTGTAGTATGAAACATTGTATGCCATAGTTAGATCATGAGAACTGTACTAATAAAATGTCTATTCACTAAAGCTTGAAAAACGAACCTTGAAGCTAAATGGTGCCAAGTACTCAAAATGGCTGGCTGCCAGATCCCCCCTCCCATCGAGCGAGCCTCGTGCTAAACAACAATGGCGCTTGTATCTTATGTCCACTCCCGTGTCAAAGATGACGACATCCCATGATGGGAGGATGCCCAACTAGCCACTTAACACCTAGACCAATTAATAATATTGATGGGAGGGTATTGACTTAACCACTTAACACCTAATCCAATTAATAATGTTTATTTGTTGTTATCTTGATATTCTATGATGATGTAATATTGCTTTTATAAGGGTCTGCGAGCTCGCTTTTTATCCAGATGCCATTAAATTTTTCTTTTAACCTGAATAAGTTATTTTAACCTGAACTCCATGTGTCAGTGTGAATTTACTTCTGCGTATACGCAATTTAATCATCTCTAATTTGGACAGGAACAGATAGTCATTCAAACTTATTTGTTTGCTTAAAATAATCTATATCAATTTGGCGCATCCAACGTGGAGCTCTGGGTTATGACCTATCTGGCAGCCGTCCAAGAAGACGCTGGGTGGATGAATCCTGGGGGAAGGAAGGAGATTGATCACCTCTGAATACACGGTAGAGTTTGCTGCAGCACCTGGCCTGGCCGGTATGTTCCTTTTCCCTGTGATTTACCTGCCCCAGTGTCTGTGATTGGCTGCCAAGAGGACATCAAAGACAGGTAATATCTTGCCCAGAGAACCTATACCTTATTTGTTAATACCTATTTTTACCTGCATTTTTTTGACTATCTGTTGCCTGGGTGTGTTTGTATTGGTTTGTCCTTAGCTTAGTGCCCGGGTAGAGTGAATGCCTGTTTACATCTTTTAGGAGCCACGTGGCTGTGGCTGTAAGGAAAAAGGGGGGTGGACCTGTGGAAGTTTTCCTGGGGGTCTTCTTTTGCCTGTTTACCTCTTTTAGGAGCCACGTGGCTGTGGCTGTGGCTGTAAGGAAAAAGGGGGGTGGACCTGTGGAAGTTTTCCTGGGGGTCCTCTATTGCCTGTTTGCCCTTTTTAGGTGCCACGTGGCTGTGGCAGTAAGAAAAAAAGGGAGAGGGATCTGTGGAGGTTTGTGTAGACTCATAGCTTCCTGGGGGTTCCTCTGGTGTCACTTTGATAGCCTAGCTAGCCTCATTGTGCACATTGCTCTGCTTGCAGAGAGGTGGTACCCTCCAGCCTCGAGCGTTGAGGCTGGTGGCATTCCAATTTTTCTTTATTTGTGGCGCGTGGATTCGGGCAGGCATTGCTTTCTCCATCACCACGTGGTAGTGAGACTTACGGGTGGGTCCGTAGGGGCACTACGGGAGTGAGGGAAGTGGTGGTCACGGGTACCGGACCACTGTAACGGGGGAAGCGTACGGAACTCGGGCCGGTGTTAGCTGTTTTCCGTCGCCGCTGGTAGTGAGACTTGAGGAAGTCGTTCTCCGAGCGGGGACACTACGAGGTAGAGGGAGGTGGCTTTGGCCACATGAGTAAAGGAAAGGGATTACTGTTGAATTTATTTGAACTGTGATGCATGCACTGTATTTTTAATTGAAATGTTGTCTTAATTGGGAGTCATTCAAACTCCTGTGTCTATCTCTACTTTCACTTTTTACTTTTACTCTACTTCCTGTGTTATTTACACTTTCCCCTCCTATTTCTTTTTGTGAGAGAAGTGATTGGTCACACACTTCTCACCTCGCTCCAATCCGTGGCTACCTCGGGTAGGCGGAATAAGTGACTAGTCTACGTTTTGGGAAGACGTACGTAGGGACCCACCCTTACGTAGCAGTCGAGCATTGTAGACACTCTGTTTCCCTCTCTTCCTCTATATCTGGGACGCCTTTTATAGGGGGAATGGGACAGGGGTTAGATAAGCCCAGTAAGGGCTGGTTAGCGTGTGATCTAGTTGAAGACAGAGAGGGTGAAGAGATGGTTAAGAGAGTTGAAAAGATTGCTAAAGTGTGTGGAATTGCTGTACCTTCATGTGGTAGATTACAGCCAGAGAGCTGGCGCAGATTACTGACAGAGAAGAGAGGCAAGCTTACAGATAAGGATTTGCTTCGTACAGCAGAAGCCTGGTACAGAGTAGCAAGAGCTATTCAGCAGGAAGGTTGGGTTGAGGAAGAAATTGATCACAAAGGGTTAAGAATGTATGTATATCATAATAATTGTGTTACTGTGAAGTTCTCCCAGCCAGCGCCCTATTATTACATTATTATGTCCGGGAGGTGACCACTCCCATCATCCCGTCAGTAATGACCGAAATGTAGCTGCCACGGTCACCATCCATGGTCCCCACCCTACCCCAATCTTAAATGCTGTGGGGTTTTTGTATTTTGTGTTAGCCATTAGATGGTAGAGGACCACCCTAGTAGAGGGTTGGGGTTTTGTATTGAGTTTCACTGAGATTATTACTATATTATGATTGACCTGACTGGATCAGGAGTGATTTGCTGTTTCTTACTGTTTATATGATTATTCTAATGTGTACATGGCCATATTACTTTCTACTATAGTATGGGTAAATGTTGTGTTTTTGTGTCTCTTTGCTTGCAATAATTGTAATGTAATTGTCCTTCTGTTTTGTTACCGTTCAGCAGTGACATGGTTAATTCTCATGCCTGCATTTTCTCTCGTCTCCCTCTCTCCCCCCCTCCCTCTCTCCCCCTCCCTCTCTCCTCCCTCCCTCTCTCCTCCCTCCCTCTCTCCTCCCTCCCTCTCTCCTCCCTCCCTCTCTCCTCCCTCCCTCTCTTGCTTTCTGGTCTCCGTATGGAGGTTTAGGGGGGAGGAGTGACAGTGTAATTATTCAGAATTACTGATAAGAGTTAGAAATTGAATTTTTGCTAGAAAATATTCTAATTGTGTATTTTGTTATTTACATAGGAGTTGATAGGATGGTTAAGGAGTGATGTGTCGTATAAGAGGTTTCTAGGGTTCGTATATTGTTATTGTTGTTGCCATTTATATGACGCCAACAGATTCCGTAGCGCTTTATATATATATTGTGTTTTGTGATAAGGCAGTGAGGATCGTGGGGGAGACTAGCTCACAAGAATGCATTCCACCTTTCTGAGGCTGTATTTTCTTTCGCGATGCAAAGTAAAGACTGGTGTATATGATTACGGAGGTTAGGAAAATGAATCTGCTACAAGGATAGAGGGAATATGCAGAAGTTGTTAAGTTAGTATGTGAAGTGATTAATGGCTGGTGAATGATGGGGAAGATTGGTTGCATTCCGTGAGTTTATTTTGCATCATGTTATTTCAAAGTATAGAGACAGCTTTACGGGCTGTTAGATGCATGTTGTTTTCAACTGTCTTATTTAACCTGCCAGGTTTGTTTATAGTTTAGTATTTAATTTTGCTGAACAGAATGTTGCTTCTCTGATTTATTTTATTAGCTATAATATAGTGTAATGTTGAAACGCCCTAAAGGAAAATGGCCCCTAGTACAAAAGAAGGTTGGCCCTAAGGTGACATCACTTCTGCCCTTACTTCTGCCCTTACCTCCAGTCTCTTCCTTTCTCATCATTTCCTTCCACGCCCCTGTCATGGCTGCCTCTATCAAGAGGCCTACCCCTATCATGCTAATCCTGTCTTATGACATGTTGTTTTCCTTGTACTCTACATATTATGAACAAGAAAATTACAATTACTAAAATAATCCTGCTATTTGTTTCCCTATATCAGAAATGTGTCTGTGACAAGTGATGGTTAATATGTAGATAGAAAATATATATATATATATATTGATTCACGTGTAAGTAACAAATGTGTTTTAACTTTGTGTACAAAAATTGATAACATGCTGGAAAAAGGGTTATCTTAAAGAATATTTACTAAAATAAATTTCTAATAAACAAAGATTTCTTGAACCAATGGTAATACAATTAAAGATTGGTCTCAAAATGTTTTGATCTAATTGAAAAGGAACCAGAAAACATTATAAGCCTAACTATTAACAAATGGAATAAGGATTTGGGTACTGGCATAAACTATGAAGAATGGATAAGGTGGGAGTGTGCTCCAATCTGTCTTTATTGGATAATGATAGCCTCCAAGATTAAAGACTGACTAACATAATTTTTGATGTAAGCCCAGATATTTTATTATTGCATATACATATAAGTCGAGACTTTGGGCATTATAGTGTATTGATTCCAGATCTGTTACTAGCAGCAAGTGCATTACATAGAAACATAGAATGTGACGGCAGATAAGAACCATTCGGCCCATCTAGTCTGCCCAGGATTCTAAATACTTTCATTAGTCCCTGGCATTATCTTATAGTTAGGATAGCCTTATGCCTATCCCACGCATGCTTAAACTCCTTTACTGTGTTAACCTCTACCACTTCAGTTGGAAGGCTATTCCATGCATCCACTACCCTCTCAGTAAAGTAATACTTCCTGATATTATTTTTAAATCTTTGTCCCTCTAATTTTAGACTATGTCCTCTTGTTGTGGTAGTTTTTCTACTTTTAAATATAGTCTCCGCCTTTACTGTGTTGATTCCCTCTTTATGAATTTAAATGTTTCTATCATATTCCCCCTGTCTCGTCTTTCCACCAAGCTATACATGTTAAGATCCTTTAACCTTTCCTGGTAAGTTTTATCCTGCAATCCATGAACCAGTTTAGTAGCCCTTCTTTGAACTCTCTCTAAGGTATCAATATCCTTCTGAAGATATGGTCTCCAGTACTGTGTACAGTACTCCAAATGAGGTCTCACCAGTGTTCTGTACAATGGCATGAGCACTTCCCTCTTTCTACTGCTAATACCTCTCCCTATACAACCAAGCATTCTGCTAGCATTTCCTGCTGCTCTATTACATTGTACATTGTCATTAACAGCCAGAAACTGGAAAACAAGAAAGGTGAATTAATGTATAGCTATTTATAAAGCTTAACAAAATCTCCATTATCTCTTTCATTTATTTAGCAGAAAACAATGTTATTTGTCTATTTTGTATGTTTTAATACATTATCAGTGAAGAGTAGAATACGTTTTATCCCTTTTTGCGAGACATAAAATTGTGATAATGTATATTTGTGATGTATGTAAGAATTATATTTTGAGATGTTAGAAATAAATAAAATAAAGAAGGAAAGAGTCAGGGATAGCGTCTGTCTCCACGGGCAAAAGTCTGGTGTGGGAGAAGTAGTGGATTAGCCACTGCGGGATACCCACGGAGTGAAGCGTTCGAGGCCTGTTCAGACAGATGTGCTTGTTAGCCTTTTATTATTTTTCTCTAGGGAAAGCATAGGGTCAGTTAATAGTTGTTGTACATGGGCTATTTGCGGCCTCCATAGCGGAAGAGAATCCTACCTGCCTCCTCATTTCTACCTGGTTTTGAATGCTGATGGATCCTTATTCCCCCCCCCATCAGTCCTATAGATCTCCTCACCCTCATCCTCTCCTTTACCACCCTCCCCCTCCAATCCATTTCTCCCGTCCACTTTTCCTCCCTTCAAACCCATCCACAACCCAGCCCACCTCCACTGCTTCATCACCTGTCTGCTCCCTTACCTGCCCACCTCCTCTTACTCCTTCCACCGATCCCTCCTCCTCCTTCATCTCCTGTCCTTCCTACTCCACCTTCTCCTCCTCCTACTCCTCCCGCCCTTCCCACTCCACCTTCTCCTCCTCCTACTCCTCCCGTCCTTCCTACTCCACCTTCTCCTCCTCCTACTCCTTCCGTCCTTCCTACTCCACCTTCAGCTCCTCCTACTCCTCCCGTCCTTCCTACTCCACCTTCTCCTCCTCCTACTCCTCCCGTCCTTCCTACTCCACCTTCTCCTCCTCCTACTCCTCCTGCCCTTCCTACTCCACCTTCTCCTCCTCCTCCCTCATCTCATGGCCTTCCTACCCCACCTTTTCCCCCTCCTACTCCACCCGCTACTCATTCCTACATCTCCCCACCACCATATCTATATCATTTATATGCTTCCTCCCTTCTTAATCCCTACCCATCTCCTCTGCCCTACCCGTGCCCCGCTCCCTGGCATCTGCCCAAGTGGCCTGGCCCTTCTCCTACCCTTACCATGCAACTCCGCCCTATTCAGCCACTTGCCACTTCCCATGTACCTTCCATTGCCACACCCCCTACCCCGATCACGCCTACCCTGCCTCAACTTGCTCAAGTCGTGCCCGCATCCAATATGGCAGCCCCCAGTGGTGTGGCACCTCTAGTGCCGGTCCTAATAATTCTTGCTCCTCACGATATTAATTCTATTCTCTATTGTATCCAGCCAATGCACCTGTGGCGAAACCAACTTCGCCACTGTGAACTGGAGAAGCCTGGTTGCTAGCCTCCTGCCCTGCGACTATGGCCCCTGGACATATTGTACTATAAAAACTATATTTGGGCATGTAATAATCTATATTACTGCTACTGGGCCTTTAAGGGCCATCCGTGGACCTATTGGGACTTTTGGGATACTGTACCTTTAAGACTGTGGAGCGTAGTACAGTAATCCTGCCTTTAATCCTTTAATGTCATGTATGTATTTATGTGTGCAGTTAACCTGGGTTATATATATGCAGCATTCATCTGATTGTTCGGTAGAATCACTCCATTCATTGTATTGAGGAAACTACCGAACAACCAGACCACCCAGGACTAAGTGTGCCTCCAATTACCGTTTGCAACAATGTTGCAAATGGGTAATTGGCAATCAGTGCAGTGTGGTCTTTGTCCTCTGGGTGGCCGCCATTCAGGAAACTAACACGTGGCGGCGGCCATCTTTAACTACCGAACAGCGGTGTTTTGCCGTCCCTACAACCAGAGGGACAGCTACAGACAACACCATTCCTGGATTACAAAGTGAGGGCAACGCCAGTACCCGTACAGCGCCCCTATCTACAAGGAACCAACTGCAGCAGAGCAAGCATGGCACCCAGCTACACTCAAGAGGCGTATGACAGAGAGGTCACCGCGGTGCTGGCTTTATGCGGACCCAGAGGGACAGCTACAGACAACACCATTCCTGGATTACAAAGTGAGGGCAACGCCAGTACCCGTACAGCGCCCCTATCTACAAGGAACCAACTGCAGCAGAGCAAGCATGGCACCCAGCTACACTCAAGAGGCGTATGACAGAGAGGTCACCGCGGTGCTGGCTTTATGCGGACCCAACCTCTCAGAGGATATAGTACAGCGTGTGAAGAAAGTAGTGCGAGGATACATGCCGTGGGAATCAGAGAGGGCCAGGGGGTTTGCAGTCCTCCCTCCCCAGCGGCAGTGTGTACCCCAGGGAGCTGATGGTGTCGTCCATCCTCCCCAGCGGCAGTGTGTACCCCAGGGAGCTGATGGTGTCGTCCATCCTCCCCAGCGGCAGTGTGTGTCCCAGGGAGCAGAAGGTGCCGTCCTTCCTCCCCAGCGGCAGGCTGTGTTACAGGGGGCAGAGGTAGTTGTTCCTGCCCCCCAACAGCAAAGTGATATGCCAAGAAGGCAGTGTGAAGTGAAGGGAGAGGAGAGCAGCGTCCTCCCTCCCCAGCGGCAGTGTGTACCCCAGGGAGCTGATGGTGTCGTCCATCCTCCCCAGCGGCAGTGTGTACCCCAGGGAGCTGATGGTGTCGTCCATCCTCCCCAGCGGCAGTGTGTGCCCCAGGGAGCAGAAGGTACAGTCCTTCCTCCCCAGCGGCAGTGTGTACCCCAGGGAGCAGATGGTGCAGTCCTTCCTCCCCAGCGGCAGTGTGTACCCCAGGGAGCTGATGGTGTCGTCCATCCTCCCCAGCGGCAGTGTGTGCCCCAGGGAGCAGAAGGTACAGTCCTTCCTCCCCAGCGGCCGTGTGTGTCCCAGGGAGCCGAAGGTGCAGTCCTTCCTCCCCAGCGGCAGGCTGAGTTACAGGGGGCAGATGTAGTTGTTCCTGCCCCCCAGCAGCAAAGTGATATGCCAAGAAGGCAGTGTGAAGTGAAGGGAGAGGAGAGCAGCGTCCTCCCTCCCCAGCGGCAGTGTGTACCCCAGGGAGCTGATGGTGTCGTCCATCCTCCCCAGCGGCAGTGTGTACCCCAGGGAGCTGATGGTGTCGTCCATCCTCCCCAGCGGCAGTGTGTGTCCCAGGGAGCCGAAGGTGCCGTCCTTCCTCCCCAGCGGCAGTGTGTACCCCAGGGAGCTGATGGTGTCGTACATCCTCCCCAGTGGCAGTGTGTCCTGCAGGGAGCAGAGACAGTCAGTCTCGCACCCCAGCAGCCGGACAAGAGAATGAAAGGGGAGACAGCTGGTTCCCCTTTCCACCAGCAGAGAGAGTGGCAGGGAGAGGAGCCTGCTAAACCCTCTCCCCAGCAGCAGTTTACCGTCCAGAGAGAGGAGCTTGTGACACCCTCTCTCCAGCGGCAGCCTAACCCACCAAGGGGAGATGTTAAGCCCCACATCTGTGCAGATGGGACCGTAGTCTCTGCACTTACAACACCAGGGGTAGGGACGGTCGGTCCTGTCCCCCAGCCACAGAGCCATATATCCAAAGGGGAGACAATCGGTCTCCAGCAACCAGGCTCCAACCAGACTACCCCTGTGGTAGTGCTGGCAACAGGACAGAGTACCGCTGGTCTCTGCCCCCTCAGCAACCCACCAAGGCAGCCTATCAGTCCCCCACACAGCCGTGGGGAGGCGCCTGAACTTGGACAAAATTCTCCCTCACCCAGGTGTGGTAACTGTTTATTGTGGGTAGGCTGCCCTGCTGTTTCTGTTTTGTGGGTGGGTTGCTGGACTAACCAGGGCACTGACCGGCAGGAGGTCAGGTACCCTGTTAGTCTAATTGGTAAAGGGGAGAATTGTGGCGAAACCAACTTCGCCACTGTGAACTGGAGAAGCCTGGTTGCTAGCCTCCTGCCCTGCGACTATGGCCCCTGGACATATTGTACTATAAAAACTATATTTGGGCATGTAATAATCTATATTACTGCTACTGGGCCTTTATGGGCCATCCGTGGACCTATTGGGACTTTTGGGATACTGTACCTTTAAGACTGTGGAGCGTAGTACAGTAATCCTGCCTTTAATCCTTTAATGTCATGTATGTATTTATGTGTGCAGTTAACCTGGGTTATATATATGCAGCATTCATCTGATTGTTCGGTAGAATCACTCCATTCATTGTATTGAGGAAACTACCGAACAACCAGACCACCCAGGACTAAGTGTGCCTCCAATTACCGTTTGCAACAATGTTGCAAATGGGTAATTGGCAATCAGTGCAGTGTGGTCTTTGTCCTCTGGGTGGCCGCCATTCAGGAAACTAACACGTGGCGGCGGCCATCTTTAACTACCGAACAGCGGTGTTTTGCCGTCGAGCGTCTGGAACTAAAATCGGACACTCGACTAGGCAAACACCGCTGAGACCTCCAGACTTCCAGGATTTCGTGGGGAAACTACCGAACGGCCCGCCGTTCGGTAGAAAGAAACTCACGAACTAGGGGATTCATGCGAATCCCCCTTAGTCTCTATAAAACCAGTAATTCGTCTGTTTCATTCACTTGTTTGTGACCGACCGCAGGGCCAAAATGCATGGAACTGTTTTCGGATACTTTACCCATGCGGTCGGTCAATACTTTAAAGTCCCATAACTCCCGAACCGTTTATCCGAATGGGCTGATTTTAACGTATGTTGTTCCCCCAGACATGGGCTATCTGGAGATATTGGATTTGTGGATGTACCCCAAGTATTTAGGGTACATCCAAAACTTGGGTAAAACTATGTCCCTGTTAATTGTGTTAACAGATATGTTGGAGGGAGGAGATGTGTGGGTTGTACCTTAAACTGGATTGGTGTACTGTAAACCCCTCCCTTGCATGGGAGAATCTCATATAAGCCTGTGTGTGAATAAATCAGTGTTGTTGCTGTTTAACCCTGAAGCTGGAGTGTGTCTCTTTCTTGGGGGGAAAGGGGACTGTATGCCGACTGCCAGGAGTGTAGGCTGTTCATATTGCTTTTCCTGTTCGGCTGCTTCCAGGGTTAGTGTGTCTGCTGTTCGAGAGTTGGTGAATTCGTGCAGTTTGGGAGTTCGGGAAGTTGGTGCTTATGGTAGCTGCTGGTCTATCTAAAGGGGATTATCGCCTAAACGGATTTTTCCCCTTTTATGCTGAAACGGTCCGTTACAGCACCTTACTTCTCTAAGACACTTCCGCCCACAGACAACTCTGCCTCTACCTGACATCATATTTTGAAGAAAAGTTGCTCCGGCCACTCTTCCGCCACTTCCCAGGGGGGAATACCACACTACGGAAAAAAAAAATCAGACTATGGGAAAAAAATCAGACTGGTGGAGGTACACTTCATCATGAAAGACCTGTTTTGGGCACTCTCAAGGAAATAGTGCGGTCCTGATCCAGATGCCCATGGAAGTAAGACACATGTATCATCACTGGGAGGTGGCTGTCCCTCATGTTTTCTTCACTAAGTCCCCAGAAATCTCATGAAAGGAACCTGGCTCATTAGAAACATGAAACACTAAAAACCGATATCAGCTCTCTACAGAGGGGGGGTCAGCAAGAGAACTGTAAATAGAAAGACAAATACTCCCAATCTCACACAGAAATAGGTGAGGATACCTCTTCTACTGCTCCTCATCGTTGCTTTGAACAGATGAAAGAAGAAACAAGACACCTCTCAACAGGGCATGCAGTAGCTTTGCCAGATCCTGACTCCACTCTGTTTGCGGATGAAGAGGAAAGGTACCATACTGGATTTGCTGTTGCCACAGAAGATCAGGTACGTCAAACATCTTCACTTTCCTCACCCACATCTGCTCAAGCCACAAGTGCACCAAGGGAAGTGGACAGAAGGGTGTCCGCTGAAGAAACTTCTATACTCACCATGTAGATCCTATCCACAGATCTCAAGCTCCTGAAAGAATGACAAGCAGCTGCTGACCCTGAAGAAATACAAAGCTGGAAAACAGAAAGGGGCAACCCTTGAAGACGGGCTGTACTCCAACACTCTCAAGTTCTGTTTACCCAAAAACATGTACTGGGCAGTGGGCCCATGGAGTTTTATACCTATCCAAGACCCTCATGAACTCTTTGATCTCTAAATACTCTGAAGCACCTAGAATTACTCCTCTAATCAACAGTTACTGCCGATCCTGTGTCATTCGTGCCAAGGACAGCTCAGGCAGAAGAGGAGGAGAATCCTAAGCATCTAGCTAACTCTCACTATCCCTTTCAAGAATCCAAGTGACTATATCCAGGTGCCAGAGAGTTGCCGGTTCAAATATGCTATATTTATAATAGACATTTTGTCAGGATGACCAGAAGCCTAGCCGGTCATCAATGTGACAACCAAGACCATATACCCAGTAATGCATCGTGAAAGTTGCAGAGATCACTCAGTGGATTCACCATTCCAGATTCAAGACTCTCTCTCTGCAACATGGGAAGTAACATTTGTTGATCTTGACAAACCTTTGATTCTAAAGGAAAAGTTGCTTAAAATGATATCAAGGAGTAGGTGTTTTGATGGCCATAATAACGCCTGACCACCTGCCATCGATGGAAAGCAGAGGACCCCAAAAGGAGACCTCGTGAAGCTAAAGAGATTCAAACGCCAAGCTTCTTCAGGATTATCTGCCCATCCTGAGTTTGTGGTGATATTAATATTGACTATATGATCCGAGTCCACCTACACTGATGTAGCGTGGGACAGGTTTAATACTATGATGAATAAGTAAATGTGCCCTAGCCAAGGTTATTATGTCCATACACATAATACATGACAAGGTACTCTTGACACACCACATTCATGCTTCAGAACAAAAAAAGGAGCACCCCTCTAAAGGGAAGTTTGACACATATATACATATATATTGATGCCATAGGTGTGCCAAGGGGGGTACCAGATGATTTTGCAGTTAAAGAAAAGTTTGAGTCCATTTTCCCAACCGTCACTGCTAATAATAATATTTTGATTTGCATTTATTATATCTATTACAACCAACAACGTTTTGTCAACTACACCAGAGATGCCCTCCAGGGCTTGGCCGAACAGTTGCAGGCCACATCCCAGATGACCTTCCAGAACAGAATGGCCTTAGACATGATTCTAGCTGAGAAGGGGGGTGTATGTAAAATACTACCTGTCACCATGACTTGTTGTGCCTATATTCCAGATAACACAGGTCCATATGGTAATGTAAGCTTGTCTATTTTATGATGTCCCTCTGAAGAACTAAAAAGACTTTAGGAACCGTTACTTCATAGGGTTTTGTGCCTTTGGGCTAACATGTCTTCTGGAACTAACATATATAGTTTATCTTTTAGTGACTAACATTTTATAGGGGGGACTGTTGTAGAATTATTAAATTACCTATTATTGATTGACTATTATTGATTTTCCTAACAGTATTTAGAATATTAGAAGGAAATGCTTTTCTAGAAGGTTATGAGCAGCACCGGAACAGTCAAGTTCCTGTAGTATGAAACATTGTATGCCATAGTTAGATCATGAGAACTGTACTAATAAAATGTCTATTCACTAAAGCTTGAGAAACTAACCTTGAAGCTAAATGGTGCCAAGTACTCAAAATGGCTGGCTGCCAGATCCCCCCTCCCATGGAGCGAGCCTCGTGCTAAACAACAATGGCGCTTGTATCTTATGTCCACTCCCGTGTCAAAGATGACGACATCCCATGATGGGAGGATGCCCAACTAGCCACTTAACACCTAGACCAATTAATAATATTGATGGGAGGGTATTGACTTAACCACTTAACACCTAATCCAATTAATAATGTTTATTTGTTGTTATCTTGATATTCTATGATGATGTAATATTGCTTTTATAAGGGTCTGCGAGCCTGCTTTTTATCCAGATGCCATTACATTTTCTCGAAGTTCTTTTAACCTGAACTCCATGTGTCAGTGTGAATTTACTTCTGCGTATACGCAATTTAATCATCTCTAATTTGGACAGGAACAGATAGTCATTCAAACTTGTTTGTTTGCTTAAAAGAATCTATATCAACAGTATGTGTAGGGGACGTGACAGTACGTGTGGGAGAGTTGACAGCATGTGTGGGAGGTGTGACAGAACGTGTGTAGGGGTGTGAAAGTATGTGTGTGGCGGGTGACAATATGTGTGTGGGAGCGACAGTATGTGTGAGGCATGTAACAGTAAGTGTGTAGGGTTTGACAGTAAATGTGTGTGGGGTGACAATATGTGTGGGGGGTGGCAGTGTGTGTGAGGGGGTGTGGCAATATGTGTGTGTAGGGGTGACCGTATGAGTGTGTGTGGGGCATGGCAATATGCGTGGGGGTGACAGTATGTGTGTGTGGGGTGTGGCAATGTGTGTGGGGGAGGCAGTATGTGTGTGTGGGAGGTGGCAATATGTTTGTATAGGGGTGACAGTGTGTATAGGGTGAGATTATGTGTATAGTGGAAAGTTGTAGATTAGACTCGCGAGCTCTCAAGTGTCAGAGTGTTGCCATGGCAACCAGTGGCAATGCTCTTATTGTCCGGAGCTTGCTGGCACCTACTTCACAGGCTGCTGGGCTCTCTCTCTCTCTCTCTGGGCAGACAGACTAAGTGGAGGGGCTCCGAACCCGGCGGTACACCGGGCAAGCTGACGGGATCCACAGAACACTGACCTGACGGATCAGTCTGCCCTAAGGTAAGTTAAGCGGTGCCAAACTTGCTTAATTAGAGAGAGTAGAGAGACACTTCTGACTTTTTACATCTCATGTAACATCTTACGTAGAGGAAGAAAAAAAAGGATTAAGTTAAAAGTATAGAATGATACAATGTTGTATAAATACTTTGATTTACATTCGTATATACTGCAGAGTCAAGAGACAGCATTGAAAACATTACATAATTACACATATTGTATGAATCTTTACAATCTGTTTGGCAGGCCATGTGCTTTTCCTATTCATGTCAGGACAAATAATGTTTAAGTTTATGGAAAGGAAGCAGAACAGTGAATGTATTCTCCTTGAACTTGCACAAGACAAGTCTCAGTTGGCTATGTAAAACATAACAATAGTTATTAAATCAGTACTGAAACAGTTAGATTGCCGAACAGTCTGATGCGTTTCGCCAGTATTATAATTATAGTTATTGAGAAGGATCTATCCTTTGTACACCAAAGTTAGTCATGAAATGCGAAAAGTGAGGGTGACAGTGTGTTTAGGAAAATTACTTTAACAAAATCCAAAGAAAGCAATGAATCTATAAAATGTTTATAAAAACAATATATCAACAGCATAGACATATGAGATGCCAGCCTGTTGTAATTCTCTATCCACCTGGCACATGTCAGGTCACTGTCTGTCTCTTCCTGGATGAGCAAGCTGCAATCCAGCTATGTATGGGTGACTGCCTAATCCGAGTCACGAGGGTTCTGCCACTCATACAGAGCTAGGACGCTGCTTTGCACACAAATGCAGTATCTGTGGCAATTAGGTTGTATGAAATCACATGATTTGAGGTATGACATCACACATGGTCTGAGGTATGACATCACATGTCATCTGAGGTCTGATTATCACACATGGTCTGAGGTATGACATCACACATGGTCTGAGGTATGACATCACACATGGTCTGAGGTATGACATCACACATGATCTGAGTAAATATATACAAACATCCCTTACACTGAGCAACAGTAGAATGTAGTGCAGCCTATACAGTCCCATATCTTGTTTGTTGCTTGCCGTTCTATGCCAGCTCCTGCTTGCGACTGGAATGCCCACATTTTGCAACATCAGGTCTGTATTTTGGTCTGGTCTACCTCCTGATCTGGCCCCATCCAGAGCTATACATTCTGCTGGGGCCATATAAGAGTTCAAGTCTACCGAAACACAGCCTGGTTCATACACAACTCTTTGATCTAATGACTTTCCACGCTCCATATGTATCAGCACACAGTGCAATGCCAGCCGCCATCAGTACTCCAAATGCTGGAGCTATGGGTGAACGAGGCTTCCAACAGCTCTATTTATGCACTGATTCACTGATTCATCCAATTTATGCAGACAGAAGCACTTGTACCGTGCTTGGCTGAAAGACATAAACACAGAAAAGGTCATTCTTACACTGCTTTCATGAGAAGTATTCACAATGGGAAACCCACACAGAACAGAAACAGACGTAGTACCAGGTCTTAGAGTGGCTGGACTTAACGTAAAAAACAGACAAAGAAAAAAACTAGCAAAGGTCAGGATTACAGATAGAGGGAAATACGATTATCCAGCCAGGTTAGGATTCCGGAGGTACTCACATATCAGATAAACTAGCCGAGGTCAGGATTACAGATAGACGGAAATACGATAAATCAGCCAGGTTAGGATTCGGGAGGTACTCACATATCATATAAACTAGCCGAGGTCAGGATTACAGATAGATGGAAATACGATAAACCAGCCAGGTTAGGATTCGGGAGGTACTCACATATCATATAAAATAGCCAAGGTCAGGATTACAGATAGATGGAAATACGATAAACCAGCCAGGTTAGGATTCGGGAGGTACTCATATATCAAATAAACTAGCCGAGGTCAGGATTACAGATAGACAGAAATACGATAAGCCAGCCAGGTTAGGATTCGGGAGGTACTCACATATCAAATAAACTAGCCGAGGTCAGGATTACAGATAGACAGAAATACGATAAACCAGCCAGGTTAGGATTCGGGAGGTACTCACATATCATATAAAATAGCCAAGGTCAGGATTACAGATAGATGGAAATACGATAAACCAGCCAGGTTAGGATTCGGGAGGTACTCACATATCATATAAACTAGCCGAGGTCAGGATTACAGATAGACAGAAATACGATAAACCAGCCAGGTTAGGATTCGGGAGGTACTCACATATCATATAAAATAGCCAAGGTCAGGATTACAGATAGATGGAAATACGATAAACCAGCCAGGTTAGGATTCGGGAGGTACTCATATATCAAATAAACTAGCCGAGGTCAGGATTACAGATAGACAGAAATACGATAAGCCAGCCAGGTTAGGATTCGGGAGGTACTCACATATCATATAAACTAGCCGAGGTCAGGATTACAGATAGACAGAAATACGATAAGCCAGCCAGGTTAGGATTCGGGAGGTACTCACATATCATATAAACTAGCCGAGGTCAGGATTACAGATAGACAGAAATACGATAAGCCAGCCAGGTTAGGATTCGGGAGGTACTCACATATCAAATAAACTAGCCGAGGTCAGGATTACAGATAGATGGAAATATGATAAACCCGCCAGGTTAGGATTCCAGAGGTACTTATGTATCAAATAAACTAGCCGGGGTCAAAAACAAAGATGCAAAGATGCAACTTAACGAATGCACTAATCGCGTACCAAGGTAGAAACCACAATAGGGCACTGAATGAGGGCCTAAACAGGATATATATGGTTACTTATGTTCTGAGTGGTCCATGTCACCCTAGCGGCTATAAAAGGCTCAAGACCTAGGTAGATTAGGTGATGTAGTTACTTCCAAACTGGAAGTGACGTTCTGCAAATTATTGAAATGTAAGGAATTTGAGAGGGCAGCTTCTGAATTGCTTTAGAAAGACAGGCTGGGCAATCAAACAGTGAATTTGACAGTCGCGACCTGTGAAGAGGAATGAAATCTATGGCGTCGATAGGGTATCGTGACACCTAGGGACAGGATACCAGAAAACAAGGACTATAATAATATGACAGGTAAAAATATTAAAATTATAAACTACATTCGGTAGATGGAAACAAAATGAAGTGTCTCAACCTTGATAACATAGAATATTGAGGAAACTCTCTTAAAATGATCCGGTTCTGTTTCTATAAATGCTGTTCAGCAGGTGACCTCTTCTTGTACAGATGGGAGCAATGATTAATGACCTTATCTATATAATTAGCAGAAATGAAGAGGAGACCTTGTGAGATTTCCATAGCTCCGGTAATATTGCTGCAAAGCGGTCTCCTGTTGGCTGATTAAAAACACATTGGAAGCTATAAATTCTCATTTGCCGAGTTCCAACTCTTTGCACTACAGAGTAATATATATATATATATATTTTACCCACTACAAAACAGTGTCAAATATTATAGATCTTCACTTAACTGGTAAATGCGAGATAGAAGCTTGCACGTTATACTGCAGTGCAATCTACTTCTCTGCTACTTGTGGGGTTAAATTTAATTAACTATTAAAAAAGGGGGGATTTTTATGGTTTAATATAAACAAATGTCTCCTTTCCTAGCTTGATAATTGCATTTGTTATTTTAATAAAGGAAATAATGAAAAATCGTAATTGTCCTGTTTCGCTGCTGCAAAGCAATTGATTTCATTTTTTTTTTTTCTGGCAGCTCATGTCTCACAACTTTCACAGTTCATACAGCAACGAATAGTGGCTTCTAACTTATATTATTAAATATGTATGTGTGAGGTGTGAAAAAAAAAATAATAAAAAATTCACCCCTCGTTATCCTGCAGCTGGGCGTCCATCGCTGTCAATCATCGTTATAAGCTCAAAAACCTCTTTTTTGTCATTTTAAATAATGATACCGTTAATTTATTTAAATTATTATATATATATATATATATATATTTTTTTTTTTTAAAGACGCACAAATGCACCCTTTTTTCTGACCACCACCTTTGGACACAGGTCTTCCTTTTTCTTTAAGGAACACAAAAGATTTCAAATTGCCAATGTGTCTTTATTTTCTGAGTAATGCTACTCATTTATCTTATTTTGTGAGTGTAATCAAAGGTAAAGAACATTGGGGAAAAGGAGCAAAAACTCCAAAAGGAGAATAAAACGTGGCAGAAAGATGCAGGATTTTGTCACATTAAAGAAAAAGTATAAGAAAGGTTCCCAGGAGGTGGGGTATAAAACACATTAGGGCAGGAAATAGCAATCAAAAAGTGTGGAGTGAAGCAGAGTAGGAGGGGAGAGTAGAGTACTGCCCTCTAGGAGAGAGCAAGAGACAGACAGGCTTCCTAGCTGGACCAGGGGACAAACCACAGCACTTCTTGCCCTCAGTCGCCGTGGCTTGACAGGGGTCTTGGAGCCAAAAGGGGAAAGGTTAGGGGAAAGGTTGGTAGTGGATGGAGAGAGATGAGAGATCTTTTCCCTGATTGTAGACATCTTCTCAGTGAAGTTAGTTGCAAAGTTTGCGGCGGTCAAGTTGGTATGAGGAGGAGGCACAACAGGGCGCAGAAGAGAGTTAAAAGCAGTACAAGAGTAGGTTCCATGTACAGGTTGTATGGCGTTTTGGAAAGTTACAGGGTCAAATACAGGACTTGTAAATTAAATTCTCTGGACTCTGGGTTGTCATGCAGGTCTCGCAAATTATAATTAATAGAATCACATAATTATGTAAAAATAATACATACATATACAGGTACATTTTGCGACCTACCTGTTTTATGACGGCTCACACTTACGACCTGCTCCCTTGCGGTGTGGTAAGCGTGAGCTGTTGTGGGAATTAGAGGGATTCCTTGCTCTACTGCGTTCGTCTATGTTCGGGAAATTTCTCTGAACATATACAAGCGCACCAATCAGGGAATCCCTTAACTCCTCACTTACTGACCAATTTGTTCTATGACCGGTCGTAGGAACGGAACCTGGTCGGTGAAGAGTACCTGTATGTATTATATATATTATACCGTATATACTCGAGTATAAGCCGGGTTTTTCAGCACATTTTTTGTGCTGAAAAACCCCAACTCGGCTTATACTCGAGTCACTGTCTGTATTATGGCAATTTACATTGCCATAATACAGACAATGGGGCTGTGTGCGGTTACTTACCTCTCCTGCAGCTCCTGTCAGCTCCCTCCCCCTCCGCGCCGGTCCGTTCAGCACCTCTGTCAGCTCCCAGTGTAAGTCTCGCGAGAGCTGCGGGGTCATAGTGCGGCTCTCGCAAGACTTACAGTGTGAGCTGACAGACGAGCTGCACGAACCAGCGCGGAGGAGATGGGAGCTGACATGAGCTGCAGGAGAGGTAAGTGCTCTCTGCCAGACCCCCCCCATTGAACTGCCAATGCCACTGGACCACCAGGGAAGGAGAGCCTCCCTCCCTGCCATGTATCAAGCAGGGAGGGGGGACAAAAAATAAATAAATAATAATAATAATAAAAATAAATAAATTATAATATAACAAAAAAAATTAAAATAATAATAATAAAAAAATATATTAAAAATGACCAACCCCCACCAAGGCTCTGCATCACACTCTGCATCACACACACACACTATGCACTCATACACACACACACTGCACTCATACACACACTGCATTCATATACACTGCATTCATACACACACACTGCATTCATACACACACACACTGCACTCATACACACACACACTGCACTCATACATACACACTGCACTCATACACACACACTGCACTCATGCACACACACTGCACTCATACACACACACTGCACTCATACACACACACTGCACTCATACACACACACTGCATTCATACACACTGCACTCACACACACTGCATTCATGCACACACACTGCACTCATATACACACACACTGCATTCATTATATACACACGCTGTAAATAAATATTAAATTAATATAATTTTTTTAGGATCTCATTTTATTTAGAAATTTACCAGTAGCTGCTGCATTTCCCACCCTAGTCTTATACTCGAGTCAATACGTTTTCCCAGTTTTTTTGGGTAAAATCAGGGGCCTCGGCTTATATTCGGGTCGGCTTATACTCGAGTATATACGGTATTTTAAAAAACAAATGCAGTTTGGCACTCTCTCGTCGCTGAATAAATATAGTTAATAATTGCCTAGGTGCTTTAAGAGTGTTAAAGCATATGACCAAATAATATCAGGGTTGCACTCACAGGTCTTCTGAAAATTTTTTGTGGTTTAATGGAACAAAAAAACTTTAGTTACAGCTGAAATATAATCAACGTCTCGACCCCTACAGGTCTTTTTTAAGATCACAGAGTGTATATTATAGTGACAATATATACATGAAGAAATAAAACACTTACCAATAAGATGAGTGAAAAAACAAGTGGGCTCCCACCACCTTCAGACTAATTCCAACCCGGAAGTGACAGATACCGATTGTATCTGCCAAGGAGGGGACTATTGAACCAATTGCACAATATGTGGATTATTACATCAAAGATTGTGTGAGAGAATTATCTACTTGTCTGAGGGATACTCCAGACTTCTTGGAACATATTCGGAATATTAACTTGGAAGATGATTGTGGCGAAACCAACCTCGCCACTGGGCCCTGGAGAAGCCTGTTTGCTAGCCTCCTACCTACTGACTATGGCCCCTGGGTTATTTGGGGCATATTGTACTGTATATTGCTGCTACTGGCCCTTTTAACAGCATCTATGGACATATTGGGACTTTTGGGACTACTGTCCCTTTAAGACTGTGCTACATATTCTAGTGTACTGCCTGTAATATTATATGTGTATTTGTGTGTTAAGCTTAACCTGGGATATGTATGCAGCATTCATCTGATTGTTCGGTAGAATCACTCCATTTATTATATTGAGTGAAACTACCGAACAACCAGACCACCCAGGAATAAGTGTGCCTCCAATTACAGTTTGCAACAATGTTGCAAACGGGTAATTGGCAATCAGTGTAATGTATGCTTTGTCCTCTGGGTGGCCGCCATTCGGGAAACAAACACGTGGCGGCGGCCATCTTAAACTACCGAACAGCGGTGTTTTGCCGTCGAGTGTCTGGAACTAAAATCGGACACTTGACTAGGCAAACACCGCTGAGACCTCCATACTTCCAGAAATTCGTATGGAAACTACCGAATGACCCGCCGTTCGGTAGAAAGAACCCCATAAACAAGGGAATTCATTCAAACCCTCTCCAGGCTCTATAACACAGGCAATTCGCCTGTTTTCATTCCCTTGTTTGTGACCGACCGCAGGGCCAAAATGCATGGAACTGTTTTCGGATACTTTACCCATGCGGTCGGTCAAATCTTTGGAACCCCATATCTCACGAACCATTCATCCGAATTACTTGAATTTTGGATATGTTGTCCCCCTGAATAAGGGCTATCCAGCGATGCTGGATTTAAAGGTGTACCCCCGGGTTTTGGGGTACATCCAGAACTTGGCTGAAAAAGTGTACCGGATAATTGAGTTTAATGTTATCTGAGGGGAGGGGATGTGTGGGCTGAACCATGTATGTGATTGGTTATTTTATGCCTCCCCCTGGGTGTGGCCTGTATGTGGATTAGTGTAATAAAAGCCAGGCTGGATGAGCCAGTCCAGAGTTCCTGTTTTACCCTCAAAGTGATGTGTCGTCTCATTATTGGGGGAAGGATTTAATGTATGCTGTTCCAGTTGACTGCTAGGAGTACAAGCCTATTCGTATGGTTCCTATTCAATGGTCTACAGCATTCATACGCTTGGGAGAATTTAAAGGTTTCTCGGATTCGGTGATTATGGTGTCTGCCAGAGTGCTTGGAGTCCTCAGGAAGCACTAGGAGCATCCATTAACGGAGGTACCAAGTCGGGGTGCCAGGTGATCCGTTACATTGGTGGCAGCGGCGGGATGGCGTCCTAGTGCGAGGTAAAGCAGCTCGGAGACACAGTACGTTTGGATTTACAAATTGAGGGCAACGCTAGCAGTCGTGCAGCGCCCCTGGGAGCAGACTAGTATGGAAGGTTCTGGCTCTGGAGATGATTGGCTGGCCGAGGTGAGGCAGCGAGTGGCCGAGTATGGGGATGATATACCCATGGAGACACGCCGGGTGATCTGGAACCAGGTCATGGCCGAGCGAAACACAAGGCTGGACCGAGAATTCCGGTTGGCGAAAGAGAGGAAGTATGCCCAGCAGCAGGAGCGTTACAGCAACCGAGTAGAGGCTGCATCCGAGGAGGTTAGCCGTCTTTCCCTGAGGCGGCGGGAGGAACCCGAAGTGGGGGTCCTCATAGACTGGTCCTGTGAGGAACCACAACAGGCAGGTAGAGATGGGACCAAGGTCTCTCCACCGGGCCCACCGGGATGCTGGGCAGCCGGCCCAGATCCCCAGCAGCAGCCAGAGTTGCCAGGTGGGGAAGCAGGTGGCCCTTACTCACAAATGTTGAGGGGCCTCACGGATTGGTCCTGGGAAGACCCACAGATGGCAGGTGGAGATGGGACTGCGGTCTCTCTACCGGCCCTACAGGGATGCTGGGCAGTCGGCCCAGATCCCCAGCGGCAGTGTGCGTTACAGGGAGCTGAAGGTGCCGTTCTTGCTCCCCAGCGGCAGTCTACGGTGCAGGGAGAGGAGCCTGTTATTCCCTCTCCCCAGTGGCTGAAGGTGTGTAAGGGAGAGGAGTTTGTTATTCCCTCTCCCCAGCGGCAGCGCAGCTCACCAAGGGGAGACAGTAAGCCCCTCACCAGCGCAGATGGGACCGTGGTCTCTGCGCCCTGCCTACAGGGAGTACAGAGGGTCAGCCCTGCTCCCCAGCGGCTGAAAGTGTGTAAGGGAGAGGAGTTTGTTACCCCCTCTCCCCAGCGGCAGCTTAGCACACCAAGGGGAGACAGTAAGCCCCACACCAGCGCAGATGGGACCGTGGTCTCTGCGCCCAAGTTACAGGGAGCTGAAGGGGCCGTCCTCCCTCCCCAGCGGCAGTGTGATTTGTTGGGAATTGGGAGCCCAGTCTCCATTCCCCAGCGGCAGAGTATCCAGCAGGGAATGGAGAGCCCAGCCCCCTTTTCCCCACAGCAGGACTCTGTGCTGGGAGAAGAGACAGTCGGTCTCCCTCCGCAGAGACGGGAAGTATGTATGGGAGAGGAGATTGTTACCACCTCTCCCCAGCGGCGGATCATTAATGTACAGGGAATAGAGAGCCCAGTCTCCATTCCCCAGCGGCAGAGTGTTCTAATGGGAGAGGAGCTGGTTACCACCTCTCCCCAGCGGCAGCTTAATGTACCAGGGGGAGACTGTAAGCCCCACACCTGTGCAGATGGGACAGTGGTCTCTGCACTTCCAGCACAGGGGGTAGGGACGGTCGGTCCTGCCCCCCCACGACAGGGCTGTTTAGCCAAAGGGGAGACAGTCAGTCTCCAGCAGCAGAGCTGTGTAACTAAAGGGGAGACAGTCGGTCTCCAGCAGCAGAGCTGTGTAACTCAAGGGGAGACAGTCGGTCTCCAGCAGCAGAGCTGTGTAACTCAAGGGGAGACAGTCGGTCTCCAGCAGCAGAGCTGTGTAACTCAAGGGGAGACAGTCGGTCTCCAGGAGCAGAGCGGTGTATTTAAAGGGGAGACAGTCGGTCTCCAACAACTAAGCTTCAACCCGACTACTCCCGGGGTAGTGCTGGCACCAGGGCAGAGTACCGCTGGTCTCTGCCCACTCAGCAACCCACCAAAACAGCCTACCAGTCCCCCACACAGCCGGGGTGAGGCACCTGGACCTGGACAAGTTTTTCCATTACTCAGGTGTAGTAACCATTCATTGTGGGTGGACTGTACTGCTGTTTCTGTTTTGTGGGTGGGCTGCTGGACTAACAAGGGCACTGACCGGCAAGAGGTCAGGTACCCTGTTAGTATGTTTGGAAAAGGGGAGAAATGTGGCGAAACCAACCTCGCCACTGGGCCCTGGAGAAGCCTGTTTGCTAGCCTCCTACCTACTGACTATGGCCCCTGGGTTATTTGGGGCATATTGTACTGTATATTGCTGCTACTGGCCCTTTTAACAGCATCTATGGACATATTGGGACTTTTGGGACTACTGTCCCTTTAAGACTGTGCTACATATTCTAGTGTACTGCCTGTAATATTATATGTGTATTTGTGTGTTAAGCTTAACCTGGGATATGTATGCAGCATTCATCTGATTGTTCGGTAGAATCACTCCATTTATTATATTGAGTGAAACTACCGAACAACCAGACCACCCAGGAATAAGTGTGCCTCCAATTACAGTTTGCAACAATGTTGCAAACGGGTAATTGGCAATCAGTGTAATGTATGCTTTGTCCTCTGGGTGGCCGCCATTCGGGAAACAAACACGTGGCGGCGGCCATCTTAAACTACCGAACAGCGGTGTTTTGCCGTCGAGTGTCTGGAACTAAAATCGGACACTTGACTAGGCAAACACCGCTGAGACCTCCATACTTCCAGAAATTCGTATGGAAACTACCGAATGACCCGCCGTTCGGTAGAAAGAACCCCATAAACAAGGGAATTCATTCAAACCCTCTCCAGGCTCTATAACACAGGCAATTCGCCTGTTTTCATTCCCTTGTTTGTGACCGACCGCAGGGCCAAAATGCATGGAACTGTTTTCGGATACTTTACCCATGCGGTCGGTCAAATCTTTGGAACCCCATATCTCACGAACCATTCATCCGAATTACTTGAATTTTGGATATGTTGTCCCCCTGAATAAGGGCTATCCAGCGATGCTGGATTTAAAGGTGTACCCCCGGGTTTTGGGGTACATCCAGAACTTGGCTGAAAAAGTGTACCGGATAATTGAGTTTAATGTTATCTGAGGGGAGGGGATGTGTGGGCTGAACCATGTATGTGATTGGTTATTTTATGCCTCCCCCTGGGTGTGGCCTGTATGTGGATTAGTGTAATAAAAGCCAGGCTGGATGAGCCAGTCCAGAGTTCCTGTTTTACCCTCAAAGTGATGTGTCGTCTCATTATTGGGGGAAGGATTTAATGTATGCTGTTCCAGTTGACTGCTAGGAGTACAAGCCTATTCGTATGGTTCCTATTCAATGGTCTACAGCATTCATACGCTTGGGAGAATTTAAAGGTTTCTCGGATTCGGTGATTATGGTGTCTGCCAGAGTGCTTGGAGTCCTCAGGAAGCACTAGGAGCATCCATTAACGGAGGTACCAAGTCGGGGTGCCAGGTGATCCGTTACATTGGTGGCAGCGGCGGGATGGCGTCCTAGTGCGAGGTAAAGCAGCTCGGAGACACAGTACGTTTGGATTTACAAATTGAGGGCAACGCTAGCAGTCGTGCAGCGCCCCTGGGAGCAGACTAGTATGGAAGGTTCTGGCTCTGGAGATGATTGGCTGGCCGAGGTGAGGCAGCGAGTGGCCGAGTATGGGGATGATATACCCATGGAGACACGCCGGGTGATCTGGAACCAGGTCATGGCCGAGCGAAACACAAGGCTGGACCGAGAATTCCGGTTGGCGAAAGAGAGGAAGTATGCCCAGCAGCAGGAGCGTTACAGCAACCGAGTAGAGGCTGCATCCGAGGAGGTTAGCCGTCTTTCCCTGAGGCGGCGGGAGGAACCCGAAGTGGGGGTCCTCATAGACTGGTCCTGTGAGGAACCACAACAGGCAGGTAGAGATGGGACCAAGGTCTCTCCACCGGGCCCACCGGGATGCTGGGCAGCCGGCCCAGATCCCCAGCAGCAGCCAGAGTTGCCAGGTGGGGAAGCAGGTGGCCCTTACTCACAAATGTTGAGGGGCCTCACGGATTGGTCCTGGGAAGACCCACAGATGGCAGGTGGAGATGGGACTGCGGTCTCTCTACCGGCCCTACAGGGATGCTGGGCAGTCGGCCCAGATCCCCAGCGGCAGTGTGCGTTACAGGGAGCTGAAGGTGCCGTTCTTGCTCCCCAGCGGCAGTCTACGGTGCAGGGAGAGGAGCCTGTTATTCCCTCTCCCCAGTGGCTGAAGGTGTGTAAGGGAGAGGAGTTTGTTATTCCCTCTCCCCAGCGGCAGCGCAGCTCACCAAGGGGAGACAGTAAGCCCCTCACCAGCGCAGATGGGACCGTGGTCTCTGCGCCCTGCCTACAGGGAGTACAGAGGGTCAGCCCTGCTCCCCAGCGGCTGAAAGTGTGTAAGGGAGAGGAGTTTGTTACCCCCTCTCCCCAGCGGCAGCTTAGCACACCAAGGGGAGACAGTAAGCCCCACACCAGCGCAGATGGGACCGTGGTCTCTGCGCCCAAGTTACAGGGAGCTGAAGGGGCCGTCCTCCCTCCCCAGCGGCAGTGTGATTTGTTGGGAATTGGGAGCCCAGTCTCCATTCCCCAGCGGCAGAGTATCCAGCAGGGAATGGAGAGCCCAGCCCCCTTTTCCCCACAGCAGGACTCTGTGCTGGGAGAAGAGACAGTCGGTCTCCCTCCGCAGAGACGGGAAGTATGTATGGGAGAGGAGATTGTTACCACCTCTCCCCAGCGGCGGATCATTAATGTACAGGGAATAGAGAGCCCAGTCTCCATTCCCCAGCGGCAGAGTGTTCTAATGGGAGAGGAGCTGGTTACCACCTCTCCCCAGCGGCAGCTTAATGTACCAGGGGGAGACTGTAAGCCCCACACCTGTGCAGATGGGACAGTGGTCTCTGCACTTCCAGCACAGGGGGTAGGGACGGTCGGTCCTGCCCCCCCACGACAGGGCTGTTTAGCCAAAGGGGAGACAGTCAGTCTCCAGCAGCAGAGCTGTGTAACTAAAGGGGAGACAGTCGGTCTCCAGCAGCAGAGCTGTGTAACTCAAGGGGAGACAGTCGGTCTCCAGCAGCAGAGCTGTGTAACTCAAGGGGAGACAGTCGGTCTCCAGCAGCAGAGCTGTGTAACTCAAGGGGAGACAGTCGGTCTCCAGGAGCAGAGCGGTGTATTTAAAGGGGAGACAGTCGGTCTCCAACAACTAAGCTTCAACCCGACTACTCCCGGGGTAGTGCTGGCACCAGGGCAGAGTACCGCTGGTCTCTGCCCACTCAGCAACCCACCAAAACAGCCTACCAGTCCCCCACACAGCCGGGGTGAGGCACCTGGACCTGGACAAGTTTTTCCATTACTCAGGTGTAGTAACCATTCATTGTGGGTGGACTGTACTGCTGTTTCTGTTTTGTGGGTGGGCTGCTGGACTAACAAGGGCACTGACCGGCAAGAGGTCAGGTACCCTGTTAGTATGTTTGGAAAAGGGGAGAAATGTGGCGAAACCAACCTCGCCACTGGGCCCTGGAGAAGCCTGTTTGCTAGCCTCCTACCTACTGACTATGGCCCCTGGGTTATTTGGGGCATATTGTACTGTATATTGCTGCTACTGGCCCTTTTAACAGCATCTATGGACATATTGGGACTTTTGGGACTACTGTCCCTTTAAGACTGTGCTACATATTCTAGTGTACTGCCTGTAATATTATATGTGTATTTGTGTGTTAAGCTTAACCTGGGATATGTATGCAGCATTCATCTGATTGTTCGGTAGAATCACTCCATTTATTATATTGAGTGAAACTACCGAACAACCAGACCACCCAGGAATAAGTGTGCCTCCAATTACAGTTTGCAACAATGTTGCAAACGGGTAATTGGCAATCAGTGTAATGTATGCTTTGTCCTCTGGGTGGCCGCCATTCGGGAAACAAACACGTGGCGGCGGCCATCTTAAACTACCGAACAGCGGTGTTTTGCCGTCGAGTGTCTGGAACTAAAATCGGACACTTGACTAGGCAAACACCGCTGAGACCTCCATACTTCCAGAAATTCGTATGGAAACTACCGAATGACCCGCCGTTCGGTAGAAAGAACCCCATAAACAAGGGAATTCATTCAAACCCTCTCCAGGCTCTATAACACAGGCAATTCGCCTGTTTTCATTCCCTTGTTTGTGACCGACCGCAGGGCCAAAATGCATGGAACTGTTTTCGGATACTTTACCCATGCGGTCGGTCAAATCTTTGGAACCCCATATCTCACGAACCATTCATCCGAATTACTTGAATTTTGGATATGTTGTCCCCCTGAATAAGGGCTATCCAGCGATGCTGGATTTAAAGGTGTACCCCCGGGTTTTGGGGTACATCCAGAACTTGGCTGAAAAAGTGTACCGGATAATTGAGTTTAATGTTATCTGAGGGGAGGGGATGTGTGGGCTGAACCATGTATGTGATTGGTTATTTTATGCCTCCCCCTGGGTGTGGCCTGTATGTGGATTAGTGTAATAAAAGCCAGGCTGGATGAGCCAGTCCAGAGTTCCTGTTTTACCCTCAAAGTGATGTGTCGTCTCATTATTGGGGGAAGGATTTAATGTATGCTGTTCCAGTTGACTGCTAGGAGTACAAGCCTATTCGTATGGTTCCTATTCAATGGTCTACAGCATTCATACGCTTGGGAGAATTTAAAGGTTTCTCGGATTCGGTGATTATGGTGTCTGCCAGAGTGCTTGGAGTCCTCAGGAAGCACTAGGAGCATCCATTAACGGAGGTACCAAGTCGGGGTGCCAGGTGATCCGTTACAATGATGTTGAAACACTTTTGGTTACCTTAGATGTACAAAGTTTATACACAGTTGTAACGAACCCTGAAGTGGTAGCTATTGGTTTGTCTGTTTCCACCCAAACTGCTATGAGCATGAGTGATTATAGCTCACTAGTGTTGTCGCGAACCCGAAATTTTTGGTTCGCGAACTGCGAACGCGAACTTCCGCAAATGTTCGCGAACCGGCGAACCGCGCGAACCGCCATTGACTTCAATGGGCAGGCGAATTTTAAAAACAACAGGGACTCTTTCTGGCCACAATAGTGATGGAAAAGTTGTTTCAAGGGGACTAATACCTGGACTGTGGCATGCCAGAGGGGGATCCATGGCAAAACTCCCATGGAAAATTGCACAGTTGATGCAGAGTCTGCTTTTAATCCATAAAGGGCAGAAATCACCTAACATTGACACCTGTCCTCAAAGCCCAGCCCTGATACACACTGACACAGAGCAGAATAGAGACTGTTCCTCCTACATAGGGTCACTTGGCAGATATGGATTGACACCTGTCCTCAAAACCCCTGATACACACTGACACAGAGCAGAATAGGGACTGTTCCCCCTATATAGGGTCACTTGGCAGATATGGATTGACACCTGTCCTCAAAACCCCTGATACACACTGACACAGAGCAGAATAGGGACTGTTCCCCCAACATAGGGTCACTTGGCAGATATGGATTGACACCTGTCCTCAAAACCCCTGATACACACTGACACAGAGCAGAATAGAGACTGTTCACCGTCCACAGAGACCATGATACACACTGACACAGAGCAGAATAGAGACTGTCCCCCCTACATAGGGTCACTTGGCAGGTATGGATTGACACCTGTCCTCAAAGCCCCTGATACACACTGACACAGAGCAGAATAGGGACTGTTCCTCCTACATAGGGTCACTTGGCAGATATGGATTGACACCTGTCCTCAAAACCCCTGATACACACTGACACAGAGCAGAATAGGGACTGTTCCCTGTCCACAGAGTCCATGATACACACTGACACAGAGCAGAATAGAGACTGTTCCCCGTCCACAGAGACCATGATACACACTGACACAGATCAGAATAGGGACTGTTACCCCTACATAGGGTCACTTGGCAGGTATGGATTGACACCTGTCCTCAAAGCCCATGATACACACTGGGGGGAGCTACTGTCCTCCCCAACCCCTGCGCGGTGGGTGGGGGCCATAAATCACAATGGGGGGAACCTACTGTCCTCCCCCCCTCGGCCCCCACCCCTGCGCGGTGGGTGGGGGCCATAAATCACCCCACAGTGTTTGGTTCTAATGAGTGCAACGTAAATGGCTGCACAGGAGCTGGCCAACTGGAGAATTCAAAAGAGAAAACATGCACTGGAACTAATCGAGAAAGAGGAAAGACAGCCATACCAGATTCAGATGACAAAGCTGACACACAAGGGGTTAATTGAAATTGAAACCGTGCCCGATCAGAACTTGACCCTAGAGGATCTGTCTGATTCTGTGTGGCAGCCTCAGGATTCTCAGCAGGATTGCATCTCAGAGAAAAGGGACACAACATCCCAACACAAGAGCCACCTTTTAGATCAGGACTGCCTTATATGCAAAGGGCTGATAAACCCCCCAGGTGATGCTGACTTAAGCCAATGGGTAATTACCAAGAAACCAGAGAAAATATGGAAACACCATATAACTAATGGCAATCAACATTCTTCATGCATTGAAAAGAAGAACAAGAAATTGTATGATCCAGATACTAGACTCACAGATCCAGCAGACTCAAGTGTGTGGAAGGGATTCCTTCACATGTTCTCTATAAAGCAGTTTAAAGTTACAGCCACGCCAGAGTCTGGTTATAGCAGTCATTTTTGCCAGGATTTACCAAAAGTGTTAACATCCGAAGGATGCATTTTGCAAGAGTCTGTTTGGGAATATGTGGATCGTATCTGGCCAGAGTGCACCAAGGACATGTGTGTGATCCGACTGAATCAAAGAACGTCAAGTGATGCAGTTTCATATGCTCGGCTGTATTCTTATCTTAATCGGAAGCTGAGATATGCAATCATCAGAAGTCATGGCATGGAGGCGTTCCTAGTGCCTCTACCTGCCGGCCAACCCATCCCTCAAAGATTGCGTCCTTTGGGAGGTCCAGGTTTGGAAGACAACCATCCTATTCTGCTTCTGATCTTGCTTCTTCCAAGCCATCCTTCCTGGACAGCTTATCCCCAAAAATCTTCCAAGAAACATAAAGAAGGTTTGGATATCCCAGATGATATTTTCTCTGACATATTAGCAGATGTTGAACGAGAGGAGAGACAAATGGCCGAGCAAGGGCTCCCTCCTCCAGGTTTCCCAAATTTTGAGCAGTGGAATCAGAATTCTGAGGATACAGGAGAGGAAGTTGGCATGCCTGAGATCATGAATATGCTCCAAAATTTGAGCAATGGCCTTCAGTTCCCAGGAGAATTCTCTGTAATTATAGGAGAGAGTCAGGGTGCTAATATTATGCCACCTCTCCATGTGCCAAATACTGTTCCAGCAGGTCTCCCATATCCATCTTTTCCATTGTATCCAGAAGCAACCTACCCTGGCTGGCATGGTATGTTGCCCCCTACTCATGCAGTAAATCCATTGTCCATTGACCCAGCCAATATCTTCTCTTACCCGCTTTCACAAATAATACCACCTAACTTCTTATCTGATCAACATTTTACTGCAGGACCTCAACCTTTTGCATAAATGTTGTAGTTTTGTTATATTTACGTTTTTTTTTTTTTTTTAACTGTTATGTTTTAGCGAAATATTGAAAAAAATACATGTAATGTGCTGAACATCAAAGCTGAAATTTTAATTTGTCTCAGTAAGTTGAAAGACATACTTTCTATGGGAGTTTCAAATGTTCAATAATTGTTTTCTGAAGAAAGCATAACTGTCTGTTTTTAGCAAGCAACAACCCCATATTAAGCTGTTTATTCACTGAACATCTATTTGTACTGAATTGAAAACTGAATGACAAAATGTAGGCAGAAAACGAATGATTTGAATATATTCTTCAAATACCAGAATTTTTTAATTTGTTTTTTAGTTCACTACTATTCTGTGTTTAGTAATGTATAAGTGTGCCAGATGTGACAAGTTTACATAGGTTAATTATAGCCACTGTTATATCTGGGCTACAAATACATGCATTTTGGCAAACACCTCAAAGCCCATGTAAGCTTTGTGTTGTTGAATTTCAGTGATTTCTTTTATGTTGCATGTGTACAGTTGTACTGTAAAATGGGTAAAGCATGGGATATGTTTTTACATTTGTATACTAAAAATTTTAATATACGTTGAAAAAAAAAAAAAAAAAAGGACGCATGATACAGGCATTGCGCATGAGCGTCCAGTAACGTGGCAAAAAAATTCCCAGCTCCTCAGAGGCTGTCCTAGCACACCGGTCATACAAATATTCATTAACAGCTTTTTCTTGTTGGAGCAGGCGGTCGAACATTAGGAGTGTTGAATTCCAACGTGTAGGGCTGTCGCAAATCAAGCGCCTCACTGGCATGTTGTTTCGCCGCTGGATATCGTCAAAGTGAGCCATGGCCGTGTAGGAACGCCTGAAATGGCCACACACCTTCCTGGCCTGCTTCAGGACGTCCTGTAAGCCTGTGTACTTATGCACAAAGCGTTGTACGATCAGATTACACACATGTGCCATGCACGGCACATGTGTCAACTTGCCCAACTTCAATGCCGCTATCAAATTTTTTCCGTTGTCACACACCACTTTGCCGATATCCAGTTGCTGCGGAGTCAGCCACTTTTCCACCTGTGCGTTCAGGGCGGACAGGAATGCTTGTCCGGTGTGACTCTCTGCTTTCAAGCAAGTCAAACCCAAGACGGCGTGACACTGCCGTATCCGGGATGTGGAATATTACCTGGGGAGCTGGGGGGGTGCCGTTGATGTGGAGCAAGAAGCAGCGGCACAAGAGGACTCAGCCGAGGAGGTTATGGAAGAGGATGGAGTAGGAGGAGTAGAGGAGGTGGCAGCAGGACTGCCTGCAATTCGTGGCGGTGTCACCAACTCCTCTGCAATGCCACGCATTCCTTGCTTGTCAGCCGTCAGCAGGTTTACCCAATGCGCAGTGTAGGTGATATACCTGCCCTGACCATGCTTTGCAGACCAGGTATCAGTGGTCAGATGGACCCTTGCCCCAACACTGTGTGCCAGACATGCCATGACTTCCTTTTGCACAATCGAGTACAAGTTGGGGATTGCCTTTTGTGAAAAGAAATTCCGGCCGGGTACCTTCCACTGCGGTGTCCCAATAGCTACAAATTTTTGGAACGCCTCAGACTCAACCAGATTGTATGGTAAAAGCTGGCGGGCTAATAGTTCGGACAAGCCAGCTGTCAGACGCTGGGCAAGGGGGTGACTTGGTGACATTGGCTTCTTACGCTCAAACATGTCCTTGACAGACACATGACTGTGGGCAGATGAGCGGGAACTGCTCAAGGCGGGAGACGGAGGTGCGGATGGTTGAGAGGGGGCAAGAAGGACAGCAGTGGTTGACGTGGCTGAAGATGCTGGACCAGGAGGAGGATGGCGGCTTAGAGTAGGCGTGCTGCTTGTACTCATGTGTTGATCCCATAGGCGTTTGTGATGTGAGATCATGTGCCTACGCAAAGCAGTTGTACCTAGGTGGGTGTTGGACCTCCCACGACTCAGTTTCCTTTGGCACAGGTTGCAAATGGCATCGCTGTTGTCAGAGGCAGACACACAAAAAAAATGCCACACTGCTGAGCTCTGCAATGACGGCATTCTGGTGGTGGACACAGCATGCGTTGATTGGCGTGCTGTCGGGCTGACCCCGGGTGCCGATGCATGCTGTCTGACTGTGCCACTAGCTCCTTGCGACGACCCCCCCCTGCTTCCAACTCGTCTCCTCCTCCTCTCTGTCTCCCCATCTGAACTTTGGCCCTGTTCTTCTTCTTGACGAGCGGGCACCCACGTGACATCCATGGACGCATCGTCATCATCAACCGCTTCGCTTGTAACTCAGAAAAGGAAGCAGCAGCGGGTACAACATCATCATCATCACACCATACCTCCATGTGTTTAATGCTGCCTGCCTGAGACATATCCCTGTTATCTACATCCTCTAGCAATAATGGTTGCGCATCACTCATTTCTTCAAACGGGTGTGTGAATAACTCCTCTGACATACCAAGTAAAGCGGCTGTGGTGCTAGTTTTGGTGGTGGCGGCAGGCGGGTGAGTGCTATCTTGAGAGGTGCCTGAAGCTAAGCTGGAGGAGGATGGTGCGTCAAGGTTCCGAGCGGAGGCTGTACAAGATTGGGTGTCCTGTGTTAGCCAGTCAACTATGTCCTCAGAACTTTTCAAGTTCAGGGTACGTGGCTTCAGGGGTGGCCTGCCTCTGCCTGTCATTTTTTTGGGGATTAGTGGTACTATGCGTGCAAGCTACTGTGAGACCAGATATGATTGGCAATGTGAACTGTAACAGTTCTGCAGAGCACACACTGTAGGCCTGAGACACCCGCTTGAAGACAAGTAACTGCTATTCAATCTATAACAGTGAAAAATAAATTTTGGTTTTAAAAGCACACTATAGAGACACCAGATATGATTGGCAATGTGCACTGGAACAGTTCTGCAGAGCACACACTGTAGGCCTGAGACACCCGCTTGAAGACAAGTAACTGCTATTCAATCTATAACAGTGAAAAATAAATTTTGGTTTTAAAAGCACGCTATAGAGACACCAGATATGATTGGCAATGTGCACTGGAACAGTTCTGCAGAGCACACGCTGAAGGAAGGACTGACAGAGCCGCTTGAAGACAAGTAACTGCTATTCAATCTATAACAGTGAAAAACAAATTTGCCATTATACCTGGAGGGTGGAGTGTGCCCCCCTGGGGTTGGCCGGAATGGGTTTGCTGTAGGTGCAGTAGGGGTAGCTGTATGAGGTTGAGCGGTGGGTCGAGGGTACCCTCGGTTGAGGTTACCGTGATGCCTCCTGGCGTCATAGTGCTGGTCTGCTAGTCTTGCAGCTTCTGTTAGGGTGAGGGGTTATCTATCTCTCACCCATTCCTGTGCCTCTGGGGACAGACCATTGAAAAACTGTTCTAACAGCAGCAATTGCTGTAACTCCTCCATGGTGGTTGCTTGACTGGCTTGTATCCACCCCTGGGAGGCCTGGTCCAGTTTGTGGACCCACTGAGTAGGAATCTTTCTCTGGGCAACCCTTTGCGCAACCCTCGAAACTTGCGGCGGGAGGGCCTCTGGGGTAATGGCGTATCTTTCCAATATAGCCTGTTTTACCCGGGCATAATCTTTACTGTCCTCCCTGGGTACAGCCTGATAGGCTTTGGCTGCCCGACCTGACAGTTTGCCTGCCAGTAAAGGTACCCACACTGCCTGCTAAAAATCATACAAGTCACATAGCCTCTCAAAGTCTTGTAGATACTCATCAATCTCGTCTTTCTCTTCACAGAACATTTTAAACGCATGGTATGGGATCTTAGGCTTTACCTGGCTGACGACTGAAGCAGTAATAGACTCTGCTCTGGGAGGAGCATCCTGCGGTCCGTGTGCCATCACATACTCCTGCACATCCACCATCAGTACTGTCAGTATTTCCAGGGGTACTGGCTGGGGTAAAAATTCCATCCTGGTCCTCATTTCCTTTTGGAAGGGGGTTTCTTCCATGGCTGGTGGGGGTGTAACGCTGCGAGCTCTGTCTCCCTCCATCAATTCAGCAATCAGCACAGCTTTTGGCTTATTACTGGCTATCTTACCCCTGGCTTCCAATAGTTCCTTTAACGTCAGCCGTTTCAATGCAGTGTAGTCTGTCTCCATTCACCTCTGTGTTCGGTTCTTTGTTGTATCGAAATTGCCATTAAATTTCCTGTTCGGTAGTTTCAATTACCCGAACACCACTTTTAGGCTGTAAGGTTGGATCCCGTCGCTTGCCACCAATTAATATTAAATCCCAAGATCTCCGCTGGTATAGAAGGTAATCCAAAGTAAAGCGCTGGAAAAGAAGGCAATATCCCAAAAACCCCAGTAACCGGACGAAAAACAGTTCAGGGAGACAACTGTCAACTTTATTCACGGCTCCAGGAGTTAACTGACAATTTTATTCACAGTTGTTAGCCTATGCATGCTCTCTATTCTAAAACCCACAAATACATTTTTACACCAGATTAACACAGCTATTTCAGACAACCTTTAAATGTTCTGCAATATGACCTGAAGTGGCTAGGTTTGCCACACTGGGTTTTCTTACAACGGTTATTCCCCACACATTGGGTATTCAAGTAGTTAGAGAGTTATTTACAAGTGACCCCAATAGAGTATCTCATGGAATTTTTATCCATTGCTCTAACATGCAACTATTTTAAGTGTGAAAATAACTTATTTACAAATTGCTGGCACTGCGATGGGTGCGGCTATGGCACCCTTATATGCAAATTAATTTATGTATTGTGATACTTCTTCCATACAGTTTCTGAATGTACAAGTGTACAAACATTAGACATGTGCAATTTGGTTCTGTCCGAATGGAAATTGGGACGAATTTCGGCCATTTGGATTGGCCGAAGTGCCGAACCAAATTTCCGAAGTGTCGAATTTCGGCATTAGTGCCTAACCCTACTCCTTACCCAACCCTACCCCTAACCCAACCCTAATCCTAACTCTACATCTAACCCAACCCTAACCCTACTCCTAACCCTGACCTAACTCCTACCCCTAACCCAACCCTACTGCAAACCCTACTCCTACTCCTAACCCAACCCTAACCTAACCCTACTCCTAATCCAACCCTAACCCTACACTTACCCTAAGTCCTGAAGTCCAGAAATTCCAATTTCCTGAATGTGGGAAGTGCCGAACCGAACCGAATTGTTGAAGTGCCAAATTGCCAAAGTCCCGAATTTCGGAAGTGCCTGATTTCGGAAGTGCCGAACCGAATTGCCGAAGTCCCGAATTTCGGAAGTGCCCAACCGAACCAAATTGCCGAGGTCCCGAATTGCTGAATTTTGGAATGCGAACCGAACCAAATATATAGGAAGCAGACAGACCGAAATACCATGCTCTTGGCGACAAGTTTTCATCCTCAACATCTTAAAGATGCTCTTCCCATCACTCAATTTATGCGAGTACTCAGATATAACAGTTAATCCAAATCTAGAGATGAACAGTTACAAGATATGTACGACAGATTTCTTGTACAATGATACCACCCAAGAATACTGGATAAGGCCAAAGATACAGCTTTTGAAAGTTTTTTTTGAAAAAATTAACAATATCTATCACAAGAAATCACTTCAGTAGAAAATGTTCGTACCTTTAACGTTCCATACTGGTACGTTAAAAATGTGAAATTCCATAAAGAAGCACTGGGACATTCTACAGTCTGAAACTAATCTCCATTCTATATTTCGTGAAACACCGATCTTGAGCTATAAGAGGAATAAAAATCTACAAGATCTAGATGTGAAAAGTGATCCTGTACAATGTTAGAAAGAAATTCCCTATACTCAAGAAGAAAGGGTGTTTTAAATGCTCCGGCTGTGTTACATGCAGCCACATGATCAGTAGTTCTATATTTTGTCACCTCCACAGTGGGAAACGTATCCCGATATCACACTATATATGTACCACTGATCATGTGATTTATATGATTACCTGTCCCTGTGTCTTATGTAGGGAAAACAGATTTGACCCTTGTAGATCGTATACGAGGACACCTGTGTGTAATTATGACAGCCTTTCGGGATCAAGGGACTGATAAACCAGTGGCTAAACATTTTTTGGCAGCCCAACATCTCCTGCCTATATTATGTTTCATAGCAATTGACTATGTCCCTCCTCTTTCCCGTGAAGGTGACAGGTCTAAAGCTCTCTACAGCGTGAGGCATCTTGGATATATAGATTGGACACTGTGGCCCCTAAAGGACTTAATGAAAATATAGTTTTGTCCATGTTCCTGTAATAGAAATTCACATGTTATTAGGTCAATGTTGATTTTTTTCCATACAGTGTTATATTCATATTGTATTTGATGCCTTTTTTGTATATATTACAGGCTTCGGTATTTAGGCGCAGTGTCTTTATTCATTATTATAATTTTTTTTCTATAAATGTTTCTATATATTTTTACATTCTTGATTTTTGTATATTGTTATTTTGTTATAGATATACTCCTATATATTGCGATAATATAGTATATTATTAAGTATCTATTGTATGAAGTATCTATATATGCCCTATATATATATATGATTTCTTTAATTATATTTCATCTTGTTGCTCTGTTATAGTTTATAAGATTATCCAACAAATTCCAATAGGGTGAGTTTACTTTATTATATAGCGCTGCACTACTATCTCACGGAGTGGAGCGGGTTTTCTCACTCTCTATGTGTTTTGTTTTGTTTTCTAAAATAGTGGGTGATTTTTGGAGCACCCACAAAGTGTTCAAGCTGCTACCATTGAAAATCACTAAACAAATAAGCGCCTATAACTCACACATTTGTTTTTCTTGTATTCTATTATACAATCCAATTCCCCCAATAACGAGACGACACTTCGTTTTTGAGGTCAAGCAGAACTGCCTGTACTGGCACATACAGTCTCTTTTATTCCCAATCCACAAACATAGTACTGCCCACAGGGTTTTACAGAACAACCAATCAATCCGTACAATACACACAGACACTCCCACACAAAATCCTCCCCTCTGCCTGTGATATGATTACTGAACACAATGGGTAATATAATTATCACAGGCAGAGAAATACAGTTTTTACCAAATATTAATAACTTCCAAAATATACATGCCACAAACATAAATCACATATTCGAACTCAGCACACTTTAATTATAAACATAGTTAAAATTCAGCCAATTCCATCCAGGGGTTAACAAGTTAAGGGAAAGTCCTATTTGACCAAATGAAGCATGGCTTTTCTGCCCAAAACCAGTTCCACAGAGTCTTCTATCCTGGAGATAATTGGGAAGTAATCCAATTATCTCCAAGGACAGAGGCAAAACTCCATTAGCCACATGGTAGAAAAATACAATAAAATACATAAAAATATATAACTGTGCAGCTATTGCATAAAACATATACATTCAACATTTCCCCAAACAGCTTAGATCTGAGTGCACATTATGACTGAATGGCGCTCAGATCACATACATACAGTTTAATTGCCATGGAGCCAAAGTCTTTCACATAGTCTTTTATTATACGAATGGGCTCCATGGCATAGCTATCTGGTGTAACACTGCTCACATAGGGAAAGTACAGAATGACCCAGCTTTTGAATATTTGCAGGGGAAAATTAAGCATTTTAACATGGGGCCATAGTCACAGGGCAGGAGGCTGGCAATCAGTCTTCTCCAATGCCCAGTGGCGAGGCTGGTGGTTTCGCCACAAGTCCCCATTACATTGAGCTGTAGTGGTTATAGTGCTTTAAATCTATTTCATTCCAAGGTTTTCTATCGTCAACATTTAAATCACTGTCGTTTGTTGCAATGATTTCTGACTGAAATAAATCATGGGTAAATCTCTTATGTTCCTGTAAATCCGGCAAGATAGCTCAAGGGTTAATGCTCCAACTAAGTAATCTCAGAGATGCAGATCAGGGGCAACTCAAACTTCCATCTTCCTGAGCTCAATAAAATGAGATTTAATGTGTTATAAATACAATTCTTCTGAATATTTCAACAAAGAATTTCAAAACTCAAATTATTTGAAATGCATATTTTTTATATCTTAATTTCTTTCTTCAAATGCATCAGAAAGTGCTTATAGTGTGTACATGCAGTGCACTAGTTTAATACGCTGCACACGGTGCTTATAGTGTGCACATGCAGTGTGCTAGTTTAATACGCTGCAGACGCTGCTTATAGTTTCGTACATGCAGAGTGCTAGTTTAATACACTGCACACGGTGCTTATAGTGCGCACATGCAGTGTGCTAGTTTAATACGCTGCAGACGCTGCTTATAGTTTCGTACATGCAGAGTGCTAGTTTAATACACTGCACACTGTGCTTATAGTGTGTACATGTAGGGTGCTAGTGTAATACACTGCATATGGTGCTTATAGTGTGTACATGCAATACACTAGTTAATTACTGTGCTTATAGTGTGTTCATGCAGTGTGCTAGTTTAATGTGCTGCACACGGTGCTTATAGTGTGTACATGCAATACGCTAGTTAATTACGGTGCTTATAGTGTGTTCATGCAGTGTGCTAGTTTAATGTGCTGCACACGGTGCTTATAGTGTGTACATGCAATACGCTAGTTAATTACGGTGCTTATAGTGTGTTCATGCAGTGTGCTAGTTTAATGTGCTGCACACGGTGCTTATAGTGTGTACATGCAATACGCTAGTTAATTACGGTGCTTATAGTGTGTTCATGCAGTGTGCTAGTTTAATGTGCTGCACACGGTGCTTATAGTGTGTACATGCAATACGCTAGTTAATTACGGTGCTTATAGTGTGTTCATGCAGTGTGCTAGTTTAATGTGCTGCACACGGTGCTTATAGTGTGTACATGCAATACGCTAGTTAATTACGGTGCTTATAGTGTGTTCATGCAGTGTGCTAGTTTAATGTGCTGCACACGGTGCTTATAGTGTGTACATGCAATACGCTAGTTAATTACGGTGCTTATAGTGTGTTCATGCAGTGTGCTAGTTTAATGTGCTGCACACGGTGCTTATAGTGTGTACATGCAATACGCTAGTTAATTACGGTGCTTATAGTGTGTTACATAGTTACATAGCTGAAAAGAGACTTGCGTCCACCAAGTTCAGCCTTCCTCACATGTTGTTGCTGTTGATCCAAAAGAAGGCAAAAAACCTAGTCTGAAACGCTTCCAATTTTGCAACAAACTAGGAAAAAATTCCTTCTTGACCCCAAAATAGCAGTCAGATGTCTCCTTGAATCAAGCAGCTATTCATAGGCGTGCGCACGGGGTGTGCCGGGTGTGCCTGGGCACACCCTAATCACACCTCCGTGCTGCACTACCTTTGGGCAGACTAACATGTCCGACCGAGGACCCGACACAGGAGGGGGCCCGCCGCCTTGCCCACAATGCCGCCGGGTGAGAGGCCCCTCCCATCTGTCTGCCTTGAGTCTGCAGCTCCGCTGGGAGTGAGCTGCAGACTGAAGTGTCTTGCGATCTCCAGCCTGTCAGAGCGTTGCCGCGGCAACGCTCTGCCTGGAGATCGCGAGACTCACCAGGTGGTCTGCAGCTCACTCCCGGCGGAGCTGCAGACTGAAGAGAGAGGGCAGCCACTGGACCACCAGGGCAGGTATTTAAACCCCCCTCTGCCCCCTGTCACTCACTGCCCCCCACCCTGTCACTACCCCTTTAACCCCTGTCACTACCCCCCTAACCCCTGCCACTACGCCTCTACCCCCTAACCCCTGTCACTACCCATCTACCCCCCTAACCCCTGTCACTACCCCTCTAACCCCTGTCACTACCCCTCTACCCCCAACCCCTGTCACTACCCCCCTAACCCCTGTCACTACCCCTCTAACCCCTGTCACTACCCCTCTAACCCCTGTCACTACCCCTCTAACCCCTGTCACTACCCCTCTAACCCCGTCACTACCCCCTAACCCCTGTCACTACCCCTCTAACCCCGTCACTACCCCCTAACCCCTGTCACTACCCCTCTAACCCTCTAACCCCTGTCACTACCCCCTAACCCCTGTCACTACCCCTCTAACCCCCTAACCCCTGTCACTACCCCTCTAACCCCTGTCACTACCCCCCTAAACCCTGTCACTGCTCCTCTAACCCCTAACCCATGTCACTGCTCCTCTACCCCCTAACCCATGTCACTGCCTCTCTACCCTCCAACCCCTGTCACTGCCTCTCTACCCTCCAACCCCTGTCACTGCCCCCTAACTCCTGCCCCTCCACCCCCTACCCCCGTCCCTCTACCCCCCAACCCCTGTTGCTGCCCCTCCACCCTCCTAACCCGTCGCCCACACAGTGCACCCCTCACAATCATACACACTGTACCCCACACACACTGAATCCCTCACAATTACACAAACTGTACCCCTTACAATTACATACACTGCACCCTTCACAATTACACCACACTGTACCCCTCGCAATCACACACACTGCACCCCTTACACGCTGCAACGCTCACAATCACACATACACTGCACCTACGTATATTTGTATTTGTATATATATATATATATATATATATATATGTGTGTGTGTGTGTGTATGTATATGTATGTGTGTGTATATAAAAAATACATATACACGCGCGTGTGTGTTTGTGCTTTAGGGTGCACACCCTAATGCAACAGGCTGCGCACGCCTATGCAGCTATTACCCCACTAATTAGAAATTATATCCCTGTATGTTATGTTTTTGCAAGTATTTATCCAATTGCAGCTTAAACATCTATATAGACTCTGACAAAACCACCTCTTCATGCAAAGAATTCCATATCCTTATTGCTCTTACTGTAAAAAAACCTTTTCTTTGCCTTAGATGAAATCTCTTTTTTCCAGCCTAAAGGTGTGAAATTGTGTCCTATATATAGCCCTGTTTATGAATAGATTAGGGTGCTAGTTTAATATGCTGCACACGGTGCTTATAGTGTGTTCATGCAGAGAGATGTTTGGGCAAGCTGCCAGAGGTGTAACGCCACAAGAGCGTTGGCTGATTAATGTCAATTAAGTGCGTACTCTATGAACAGAAACGTACAGATTGGATGAGAGTGCACAGATGATGTTCTCAGCAAATACATATGGGGGGGGGGGGGGGGGGAAGAGGGATCGGCTCTAGAGAAGTCGGATACCGTTCAGACTGCTTCAAGGAAGACCCAACGGCCAGCAGGACCAGGTAAGAGGGTAAACCATTGCTAAACCGTGTCCCCATTACTGGGGAACGAGCCAGAGTACTCCCAGTAACAGAACCACTACAGCGGGCTATGGGCAAGTTTGCCTTCTGTTGCTGCATTCCTGTGTAATTTTAATTTAATACAATATTATATGTCTATATTACCATAGTTGAATGGTTTTATATTTATTGGCTTTTTGGTATTTAATCACATTAAATTAAAAAATGTTGTGTGCATTTAAAATGCTGAGCATCATGGGAAATATACTTCACAAACACCTGCTGCAGCATGGTACTGATCATTAGTACTCACCCACTAGACACCATGCTGCCGCACGGTTACTGATCATTAGTACTCACCCGCTAGACACCATGCTGCAGCAATGTTACTGACCATTAGTACTCACCCGCTACACACCATGCTGTAGCAAGGTTACTGACCATTAGTACTCACCCGCTAGACACCATGCTGTAGCAAGGTTAATGACCATTAGTACTCACCCGCTAGACACCATGCTGTAGCAAGGTTAATGACCATTAGTTCTCACCCGCTAGACACCATGCTGCAGCACGGTTACTGACCATTAGTACTCACCCGCTAGACACCATGCTGCAGCACGGTTACTGACCATTAGTACTCACCCGCTAGACACCATGCTGCAGCACGGTTACTGACCATTAGTACTCACCCGCTAGACACCATGCTGCAGCACGGTTACTGACCATTAGTACTCACCCGCTAGATACCATGCTGCAGCACGGTTACTGACCATTAGTACTCACCCGCTAGACACCATGCTGCAGCACGGTTACTGACCATTAGTACTCACCCGCTAGACACTATGCAGTAGCAAGGTTACTGACCATTAGTATTCACCCGCTAGACACCATGCTGCAGCACGGTTACTGACCATTAGTACTCACCCGCTAGACACCATGCTGTAGCAAGGTTACTGACCATTAGTACTCACCCGCTAGATACCATGCTGCAGCACGGTTACTGACCATTAGTACTCACCCGCTAGACACCATGCTGCAGCACGGTTACTGACCATTAGTACTCACCCGCTAGACACCATGCTGCAGCACGGTTACTGACCATTAGTACTCACCCGCTAGACACCATGCTGCAGCACGGTTACTGACCATTAGTACTCACCCGCTAGATACCATGCTGCAGCACGGTTACTGACCATTAGTACTCACCCGCTAGACACCATGCTGCAGCACGGTTACCGAGCTGGCCCGGGGCCCCAAGCAGAGCCGGCAGGTCGTCCGGACCCCACATTCAGTGGGTACATACCGGGTCGCAGGGGGCCCTGCGACCCGGTATGTACCCACTGGGCCAGCCTCTTCTCCTCGGGGGCCCAGCAGCCGGTCACCTCAGGGCCTCCCAGAGGCTGGCCCTGCTGACACCCGGCAGGCGCGCGAGGGAGCACTCTCCTCTGAGTGCTTCCTCTTCAGCTCCCTCGCGCGCCGCGTACTGATGCCGGAGCCGGAAGATGACGTCATTTTCCGGCTCCGGCATCAGTACGCGGCGCGCGAGGGAGCTGAAGAGGAAGCACTCAGCCAGGGAGAGTGCTCCCTCGCGCGACTGCCAGGTGTCAGGGAGGACATTTCAGTGAGTGGGGGTGGGGGAGAGGGAGGGAGGAAATTTGAGGGGGGAGAGGGAGGAAATTTGAGGGGGGAGGGGGAGAGGGAGGAAATTTGAGGGGGGGAGGAAATTTGAGGGGGGAGGGAGGAAATTTGAGGGGGAGGGGGGGAGATAATTTGAGTGGGTGGGGGGGAGGAAATTTGAGTGGGTGGGGGGAGAGGGAGGGAGGAAATTTGAGGGAGTGGGGGGGAGAGGGAGGGAGGAAATTTGAGGGAGTGGGGGGGGAGAGGGAAGGAGGAAATTTGAGTGGGTGGGGGGGAGAGGGAGGGAGGAAATTTGAGGGAGTGGGGGGAGAGGGAGGAAATTTGGGGGGGGAAGGAAGGGAGGAAATTTGGGGGGGAGAGGAAGGGAGGGAATTTGAAGGGGGAGAGGAAGGAAATTTGGGGGGGAGAGGAAGGGAGGAAATTTGAAGGGGGAGAGGAAGGAAATTTGAGGGAGGGGAGGGAGAGGTAGGAATTTGAGGGGGGAGAAGAAGGGAGGAAATTTGAGGGAGGGGGAGAGGAAGGGAGGACATTTGAGGGAGGGGGAGAGGAAGGGAGGACATTTGAGGGGGGAGAGGAAGGAAATTTGAGGGAGGGGGAGAGGAAGGAAATTTGAGGGAGGGGGAGAGGAAGGAAATTTGAGGGGGGAGGAAGGATATTGGAGGGGGGAGAGGAAGGAAATTGGAGGGGGGGAGAAGGCAATGAGAGGGAGGGGGAGAAGAAGGAAATTGGAGAGAGGGGGAGAAGAAGGAAATTGACAGGGGTAGGGGGAGAGATTGACATCCATCACACACACATACAATGCACCCCTTGCACACAGAAAAACACACAATGCATTACACACAGACACACATACACAAGCAATGCATCCCTTACACACAGCAACACACAATGCACCCCTTCCACACACTCAGTGCATCCCTTACAGCAGTGTTTCCCAACCCAGTCCTCAGGGCACACCTACCAGTCCAGGATTTAGGGGTGACCCAGTTGTGTCTAAGGTGTTTTTTTTCTTTTTTTTCTAAAAACACCTAAGACAAAACTGGGTAATCCTTAAATCCTGGACTGGAGGACTGGGTTGGGAAACACTGCCTTACAGACACACACACTGCATCCCATACATACACAAACTCACCTTGCAGCCCTTACACATACAAACACAGATTCACACAATGCATTCCTTACACACATCAGGACATCCACCCCCCCCCCCCACCCCTGTGAACAAACTCATTGGTGGAACATGAAGGTGGACCCTGGGACCTAGACCTTGAGCTGTGTAAATGGCCCTCAAAAAATGGAGCTGCTTCCCGTTCTCCCAGAACATTGATTTTTTGTGACCACAGTTACAAACAGCCTCCAGAGAGCCTGTTCTACACCAGACCAGTGGAGCCAGACGGCAGCTGAAGCCCATCATCATCCTCATCTGGTTGTAAGTAGGCAATCTACTATATTATTCGTGGCACTAATCTCTAATTTACCTCACATTAAAGGGACACTATATTCCCCAGAACCACTGCAGCTTAATGTAGTGGTTCTGGTGTCTATAGCCTGTCCCTGCAGGCCTTTTATTGTAAACACGGCGGCACTGCAGCACTGTGTTAGTTAACATGGCAGGTCATATGGGTGGGGCACTGTGATGTCACATGGGGGGGCGGCGGCGGCAAACTTTACTTTTGCCTAGGGCGGCAAAAATCCTTGCACCGGCCCTGCAGACACTGCATCCCTGTGGGCGGACTCGGGGGGGGGGGGGGGGGGGAGGGAGGACCCGGGTGCAGGCGCCCTGTAGGCCTTGCGTGCATGTGGGGTGGGGGGGGTTGGAGTTTGGGGGGCCTCCATGTCCGTTTTGCTTGGGGCCCCCAAATTCCTTCAAACGGCCCTGGACACCATGCTGCATCATGGTTACTGACCATTAGTACTCACCCGCTAGACACCATGCTGCATCATGGTTACTGACCATTAGTACTCACCCGCTAGACACCATGCTGCATCATGGTTACTGACCATTAGTACTCACCCGCTAGACACCATGCTGCATCATGGTTACTGACCATTAGTACTCACCCGCTAGACACCATGCTGCAGCACGGTTACTGACCATTAGTACTCACCCGCTAGACACCATGCTGCATCACAGTTACTGATCATTATCCTGGTGTGTGCAGACAGTCTGGTCTGGCTAATATATCATTAATAAGTCTATTGTGAGTATGTGAATGACCCAAACATATCCCCACTCTCCCCCTCCCCAGCAAGTTTTACATGATGGAGCTCAAATAATGTCTAGTGCTTTACATGAACCCATCCTTTGCAAACAATGTAACTGTTACTAGTCTTTTATTTCAATAAGCCAGATATAGTACACTAGAACATTAGATGATTGTCCAATGACAAGTTGACAATAATTGACTTGGTCACAATTTACAAACCCTCTGATTTAACAGAAGATTTAAATAGTTATTTCTGATTTAACAGAAGATTTAAAGCTCTGCTGGCTACCAGCCAGAATCTTCTTTGCCACATAGTTCCCAGAATTCCCCCACACAGGGTAAACAAAGGGGTACTTCAAACTTCCTGCCCAGTGCCCAAAGGAAACACAAAGTCGCTATAATTCTGTTATTAAACACGCTGAGCAAATAAAAAATTGACACAAGGTGTATAATGATGTATACCATGTGTGAGGACGTCTCCAGCATTAAATGGAAATGTTTTCCATCTTATTCATGTCTAAATAAAATCATTATATCAGATCGGCTCGACATGACAGCAGACACCTTTTTAGTTAAGAAAGTCATTTAAAAAGAAAATAACTAAAGGAAAAAAGTGATTTGATTCACATGAGATACATTTATCTTGCATTATTAAAGGAGTGCTACGAATGGCACAATTTTCCTTTAAATACCAAACACAAGTAAAATATAAACATCTGTATTTAAATATATTTTTCCTAAAAAGTGAAGTTAAAATAAAACCCATCAAACTATATTTGACCTTCTGTCCCCAGTGCACAGGGTAACATTAGCCAGAAATTGTATATCCGTTTTCCATATCCCTTCTAAAAAAGAAAATCTAAACTAAAATTAAAAATATCCAAGAAGAAATGAAATGATACAACGTGTTACTGTCTGGAACATCTTACCTTCCAGTCCGTTATTGCCCAAACCACTTTGTTTATTAAACTAGAATTTTGCAGCATCTCATTTTTCACAAAATTCTAAATCAACCTGTTTTTAATATGGAGAAGCAGATTTGAGGAAAAAGTGAAGAAGAAAAAAAAATGGGAGACAAGGAAGGAAATCGAACTTTAATCTGACTCATTTAATATTTCCTGTTTTCAGCAGGAATGGAAAAAGGAATAAAGTTACAGGAGTTAATATTTGTACAATGTTAAACTAAAACAGCTCTAGGCTACATGTGTTAAGCAAAACTAGAACACAAAATGGTTAAATAAGATATCCTAACATCCAAGAACTTAAACGTTTTCTTTACGTGGAACAAACTTCACAGAACAAATACGGCAAAAGGAACAACCCGGTGAATCATCGTCATTGTATTGCAAACTGTCCATAATTCACGCTCCTTTTAGTGTCATCTCCCATCACCCATCAAATAATTGCGAGCCCATGATTACGAGAAACAAGGTAGAAGTCTTTGTCTTCGTTTATAATAAGGAACAAGTCTTTTGTGACCACGTTTCAAAAGTTACTCTGGATGCTAAGAGCAAAATGTACAGCTTAATGTTCAGGTTAATCGGTGTGGGGCAACCTATGGGACCTTTTTAAGGTGGGCATCCCAGAAGATCCTGAAATATTCTTTTTTCTGTTGAAAGGAAGGCAATTTGTGAAAGAAATGAGAAGCTAGATTTACTGTTTGCATATAATATGCCAAGCTAGTCGCACCGGGGATCGAGCAAATTATGGTTAATGGAGGGATAATTCAACTGAGCTTACTAGCTGTGGTGGAAATAAGGCTCTCTTTGTGTATTCAATAGTAGCAAGTTTTCTGTACAAAGGGTGATAAGATGGTTGGTCCTGATATAGAACCTTTATCTCTAAGTGTAACCTGAACAGTCTCTGTCATTAAATGATGGAGAAAGGATATTATTTCTACGGCACTTTATTTGTGATGTGTTAAAGAACTACTTTTTGAACTTTAAAGACACAATATTTTATAAACACCATATCTGCAGAATGAAAGTGCTGTTTGTTAGGAAAAAACATGATCTTCATGAAATCAAGCTAGCTCTAAGTCAGTCATTGAGAGTATAAGCTATAAAACATGAATGACCCTGACTAAGAAGGGTAAGAGACATCGTTAACTCCTGTCTGAGTGTAACAGATGTGAATACACTGTAGTCCTTGGAAGTTTTAGCACTCGTTATGTATTGTATAAAATGCCACCAGTAATCCAGATATAGCATTCATCCTGCCGTTTCCCCAGATACGTGTGTCCTATAGGTGTTTACCATGGTGATTTGCACATTCAGCGCTCATTGAGACCATCTAGAGACCATACCTGACATCACTTAGACGTACAATTTCAGAATACCTTACAAGCCATAATTCCCACCCAGGCTGCATAGAAACAAGGGTGATTAGCCCTTTAATTTATTGATATATGTATATATTTATATGTTTTCAGACACACAAGGTAACACCTGGAAGTGAGGATTATAAAATCAGGATATTGTGTTTGGTTGTTCCTCAATACTGTTACTGAGTTCAGTTTGCTGTAAAAAAATGTCCTTTCACCCGATATATGTATGGCTACAGAAGGTCGGTCTGTAGTATCCAGCCATGGCTACTGTGCTCGGATTTAACCTTATTTGACCAGAGAGACCGTCAACTTGGCAAATTGCAAACAAAAGCCAATCAGGTTAGGGCTGGTGGGATTGTACTGTTCATGTGCTTGTTAAAAAATATTTAAGATTACTGCTACAGGGTGATGTAGCGATTCCACTCATTCTGAGAAACTTTCACGCAGACAACAACCCATTTTTCTTTATTTCTGTGAAATTAAAGTAACCCAACAGGAATTTGTGAGGAATTGTGCTTGCGCCCAAATCAAATCCCTGATGCTTTGAACAGACACACAACAGGAATGTGACTGTGTTAATAGCAAAGGACAACCACCAGCAGCAAGTAATTCAATGAGTTTGTGGGAAAATGTAGTGTTTAACTGAGCTTTATTTTCATTACTTATTAGTATTATGTTCTACACCAAGCAGGAAAGGTGATAATTTAGATATAACCATTTGGATAACGGCCTTACATTTTGTAAGTGGAACGGAAAAACAGAATATGAATTACCCTTTGATGTGTGTGTGGTATTTTTATCTAGTGATGGCCACCAAGTACTGAACATCTGGCCATCAGTCACCAGCTATCAACCAACTTTTTTTTTTCTTCTTGAAAGTACCTGCACTGTTTTTAAAAAACAAGATAAAAATAAAAAAATAAACAAACTGAGAAACCTGATTGGCTGTAGTCTGTGACTTGCCCAGTAGTGAGAGCCTGGTTTACTTAGTCCTAAATAAGGCTAACATTAGTGAACTAAGAGAAACAGCATTTGGTTAGAGAGTGTGGCACTCAGGAGCAGCCCTCGCCAATGCGCTGGCAAGACCTGCCTACTTTCCGGTCTAGTTTCACCATTTTCATAATGGCCTCCTCTCGTCCACGGCCCATGTGGTCGAATGTGCAGTCATGCTGTTCCGGGAGACGATGTAACATACAGAAAACGTAACCTGCACAGAAGCACAGAAGAGTATGAGTGTAGTGGAGATGACGTCACATTCTATCACCATGGAAGCTACATGTTACTGCTCCTCGATGCCAGGCAAATTCACTTAGAGATGCACTATAAAAACTCAGGGAAGTGAATACACTGTTACATTTGATTATACACCATACAAAATTCACATCTATGATATGACTACTGGAGTTGATGAAAGAAATGGAACCCCAACCTTAAAGTAAAACTTTGGTGTTAGGACTACAAACATGTATTCCTAAAGATAAAGTGTCACATGCGGCCCCCCCCCTCCCACCATCGATGACAGGGTTAAAAAAAAACTTTAAACGTTTACCTGATTCAGCAAAAGCGTCTCTTGACCCTGGGTCAGGCTCCCCCTCCACCGCCATTAGATGATGTGTGGACCTAATGCACATGTGCGGTGAGTGCCACCCGCGCATTAGATCTTACCCATAGGAAAGTTTGAAGCAATGTTTTCTTATGGGGTTCTGCTTGACATTGGATGTCCTCATCGTGTGAGGATGTCCAACGTCAAACTCCCAGAAAAGTCAGGAAATGCCTCTAGTGGCTGTCTGGTAGACAGTCACTAGAGCCAGTCTTAACCCTGCAATAAAAACAGTGCAGTTTTTCATTGCAGGGCCAAGGAGGACAGGGACACTGCACCCAGACCACTTCAATGAGATGGAGTGGCCTGGGTGCCCTTTAAGCGCATTAGCCACCTTTAGGAGGCAGAACAAAGGTAACGATGCACCATGCCCCTTACAGGCTGCGGTGGGAGATGCAGTTCTGTCAAGAAAGGATGAGATTGAAAGACATAAAATCTGAAAAATATATATAAATATATATATATGACTTTGGAACGTATCTTGTCATGGAAGCCCCAGTTTATCTTTAGATGGGAATTTAGAAAAAGCTCAACCAATGTACATATGTGTTTCTTGTGATAAACTGTAGTGGGTTGGAGTGAATTTGACTTTACATCAGTGACCACTATATTTTCATAGATGGCCCAGTTCCTGTGTTTACAATGTGGAAAGGTCCACCACTCAAAGAGCTAATAACACAGACATTTCCTAAAGGAGCAAATATATCAATAATCTTACACCACTACAGAGGAGGGATCCCATAATAGAGTTCAGAAATATACATTAACAACGCACACACAGCAGTAGTGACACCACACAATTTACATTAAAGCAAATGGCAATGGGGCGGTTTTCCATTTAATCTGTTCAGAGCTATATATGATATAGGATCATAGGAGGTGGTCCAATGAGTAATGGTGAGACCGGAAGAGGAAAGGACAATGGAAAGGAAAAAATAGAAAAAAATTAACAAAAGAATCTTTAACAAACATTCACCTGTCATTCTAATGATGACAAATTAACCAGCAGACAGATAAATGGCTACAGATGGATGCTGGCTGCAAACGTGGGGCAGAGTAAGCTAGATTTGTAAATCATTTTCTTCTGGAAAGTAATCCACTGCCGGGAACAAGTGTAGTTCTCCTTTGTATGTATATCGGCCCCTTCACACAGCACAGAGATCATGACAGAGACGAGGGCGAGATCTATGTATTAAACCAGCCATGGTTTTCACACACACACTGGCTGAACAGACTGGGGTGATCTCCTTACCATGTGTTCAGTGCATCCACACAGCTATGCTGCGGATTCATTAATATATCAATTAGAAAGGCTCTGCTAATTCGTAACAGCAATTTAAAAGCTACAAATAGGGCTGTCTTATGGCATTGTCCTGGGGCAGTAATGGGTTTACCATGTGTATTTATGGAGGAGATGTAGTAAGCTGTTACCAACACTTTTCAGTCTTATTTTAAGTGAATCTGGGCAATTCTATCTGTAGGATATTATGCAAATAATCACGGCAAGCCTTTTATTATTATTGCCATTTATATAGCGCCGACAGATTCCGTAGCGCTTTACAATATTATGAGAGGGGGATTTAACTATAAATAGGACAATTACAAAAAACTTACGGGAACAATAGGTTGAAGAGGACCCTGCTCAATCGAGCTTACATTCTATAGGAGGTGGGGTGTAAAACACATTAGGACAGGAATTTGCAGTCAAATAAGGTGGCTTGGGTGATATAGTTAATAATTAATCCTTTTGTGTGTCACAAAAGTAATTATCTGCGTGGTGCTTAGTGAGTTAAAATAGTATTGCGGTGATAATTGTACACACATTAACTCTTCCTTTGCTGCACAGCGGGTAGCTTACACTTGTTTTAGAACGGCCCCTGATATCGTGTAATTACATAATCATTTAAAAACCCTCTACTAAATAAACAAAAGAGAAACCTGGAGAGATCACGTGATGTCAGCAGCCAATCAGAGTCTATGATCTGCAGAGTAACTCCCAGCATTCCACGGGGCAGCTTACGGAATACGTTCTGTTGGATTTTTCGATGATTGCTCAGTATGCCCAAAGCTAGCTGGAAATATTTTATTTGTTTTTATATAAAAATAAACAAACTGCTGAACAGATTGAAAAATGTTCACAGAGAGGAAGAGGTGTTTTAACCGGCTGTATGATTGTAAAAGACACTTTAGTGTACCATGCCAAATAAAGGTTTCCATTAAAATATCGAAGAATTTGTTACAATTTTCAATTAGAAGAGTTCACAATGACATCTGATAGAGGCCTCTAGACAGAAGAACTATTAAACATGTGAGTGTGTGTGAATTTATTCTCCTACATTAACCCCCCCGCCCCCAGTGTGTTTTTTGTTTTTTAATTATGTGATGGCTGCCTTTGCTGTAACTCTTAGAAAAAACATTTTGTGATGTGATCAGAGAAGCAGATCTAGGGAAAACCTCCCCACACCAAAGGATGTTTATCCTGAATGTTTATCTGAGAGAATGGAATCTTCATCATTCTGACACCCGAGAGAACCGTTTAGCTACATAACGTTTTCCTTTAAATTGTATGTTTTTACAAAGATATCAACACTATACTGGGCTCCTAATAAAACTCCCAATTAAATCCAATTTTTTATGATATTCACAGAATATCTGTGGTTTTTGAGCAATGCCTGATGTGGTTAGAAATAATAAAATGAAGAAAACAAACAGGTGAAAAGTGAGGAGAATTCTTGATGAGACAATGAAGAAGGCTGTTCCACAAGGGAGATTGATTTATCTGTCTTAGGAGAGTGCTACTTGTTAGGAAAAGTGTTTGAGCTGAATTTAACATTCTAAAAACCTATCAATCTCGTTACCACGGTCCCTTACTAATACAAATATGGTTTAGTGCTTGAATCCGTTGGAAGTATTATAATGCAATAAAAGCTAGATAATTGTATCATGTCTGTGTACAAATAGGATAAAAGCAGAAAGGACAAAAACACTTTTTGTGCAGTGTAGAAATAAATTTAAAAGGTGATTTCACATGTTGATTCTCTACAAGTGCTGATCCTGTAAGAGCTAACAACAAGACAATGCACATAGAGGGCCTGACAGCTCCAGAACTAACAGTGGTGTACATCTCCAGTAAGCTGTAGAAAAATAAATTTAAAAAAACACAATAACTGAGGGAGGTCATATAATTACTAGTAAACAAGGTCACATGATCTCTAGAAACACACCTGTGTGAAGGTCACATGATCTCTAGAAGCACACTCGTGTAAAGGTCACATGATCTCTAGAAGAACACCTGTGTGAAGGTCACATGATCTCTAGAAGAACACCCGTGTGAAGGTCACATGATCCACATGATCTCTAGAAGCACACTCGTGTGAAGGTCACATGATCTCTAGAAACACACCTGTGTGAAGGTCACATGATCTCTAGAAGAACACCTGTGTGAAGGTCACATGATCTCTAGAAGCACACTCATGTGAAGGTCACATGATCTCTAGAAGCACACTCGTGTGAAGGTCACATGATCTCTAGAAACACACCTGTGTGAAGGTCACATGATCTCTAGAAGAACACCTGTGTGAAGGTCACATGATCTCTAGAAGAACACCTGTGTGAAGGTCACATGATCTCTAGAAGCACACCTGTGTGAAGGTCACATGATCTCTAGAAGCACACCTGTGTGAAGGTCACATGATCTCTAGAAGCACACCTGTGTGAAGGTCACATGATCTCGTGTGTTTCTAGAAACACACCTGTGTGAAGGTCACATGATCTCTAGAAGAACACCTGTGTGAAGGTCACATGATCTCTAGAAGCACACATGTGTTAGGGTCACATGGTCTCTAGAAGCACACCTGTGTGAAGGTCACATGATCTCTAGAAGAAAACCTGTGTGAAGGTCACATGATCACCAGATGCACACCTGTGTGAAGGTCACATGATCTAAAGAAGCACACCTGTGTGAAGGTCACATGGTTTCTAGAAACACACCTGTGTGAAGGTCACACGATAGAAACAAAGCTGTGTGAAGGTCACACGATAGAAACACACCTGTGTGAAGGTCATGTGAGCCATCCTGTTTGTACTATATTACATTCAACTCGGTCATCCTCTATTTACTATGTTAAACTCTCTACAATCCTATCTGCACTGTGTTACATTAAACTCTCTGCCATAATGTTAGTACTATATTACATTAAACTCTCTGCCATGCTGTTTGTACTATATTACATTAAACTCTCTGCCATAATGTTAGTACTATATTACATTAAACTCTCTGCCATTCTGTATTACATTAAACTATCTGCCATGCTGCTTGTACTATATTACATTAAACTCTCTGCCATGCTGCTTGTACTATATTACATTAAACTCTCTGCCATAATGTTAGTACTATATTACATTAAACTCTCTGCCATTCTGTATTACATTAAACTCTCTGCCATGCTGCTTGTACTATATTACATTAAACTCTCTGCCATAATGTTAGTACTATATTACATTAAACTCTCTGCCATGATGTATTACATTAAACTCTCTGCCATAATGTTAGTACTATATTACATTAAACTCTCTGCCATGATGTATTACTTAAACTCTCTGCCATAATGTTAGTACTATATTACATTAAACTCTCTGCCATAATGTATTACATTAAACTCTCTGCCATGCTGTTTGTACTATATTACATTAAACTCTCTGCCATAATGTTAGTACTATATTACATTAAACTCTCTGCCATGATGTATTACATTAAACTCTCTGCCATGCTGTTTGTACTATATTACATTAAACTCTCTGCCATAATGTTAGTACTATATTACATTAAACTCTCTGCCATGATGTATTACATTAAACTCTCTGCCATAATGTTAGTACTATATTACATTAAACTCTCTGCCATCCTGTATTACATTAAACTCGGTGCGGTCGTGTTTGTCCTTGTAGCGGAGCGTCAATATTAAATCCCACGATCTCCGCTGGTATTAAAGGTAAATCCACAGTCAGTGCTGTAAGGCAATATCCCAAATCCCCCAGTAACCGGACGAAACACAGTGCTGGGAGTCAAGTCAGGTCTTTATTCACAGCTTCCAGTATTTATGCAAGTCCTCATGCAAGGGGTTTCCTTACTGACATAGCAGGTGTAATACAGTAGGGAACTACATGGGGGACTTAACATTTGGAGCATTTCTCCCATCAGGCACTGCTGCATGAGAGGGATACTGCCACTGAAATATACTGTTAAGTGGATTATCCCTCCGTGCAGCAGAACCGGCATTTCACATTTAAATCCATAACTCCAACAATATTCACATTATTTGCACGAACAGACGTTCGTTAGAGAGCTGGGGTCTGAGTGCACATATCAAGTGAATACCGCTCAGATCCCAGCTAAAACAACCGAACGCCGCACGAAATACATTTACTTATTCAATTTGTTTAAAAGTACCGAACACCGATGGGGAACCACAATAGGAGACGACCGGAGCTCCCGAACGGCCTGGAAGTACAGCGGTGTTCGTGTCGTCGAGTAGCCGTTTTTAGTTCCACGCGCTCGACAACCAAACACCGCTGGGGAGACAAAGGATCCAAGATGGCCGACCGCGCGTGGTCGGTAGTCGAACGACGGCCATGTTGCAACCTGGTAATTGGTGCCACACGACCCTCAGTGTGTGGGCTTGGGTTCGGTACCTAATTCGTTTTACGAACAGCCGGTAAAGTTGCTGTTCGTGAAACGACCATGTAAATGCCAGCGGCTTCCGGCTGCTAGCATACGAATACTATAGGAATACAGGCAAACATACATTTCAATACAGAGTGCAAATTACATTCAAACACAATATGGCAGCAGTGCTTAGGACAACCTTTAGAGACCCAGTTCTATAGTCTGAAGTGGCTAGATTTGCCTCAGTCCTGTATTATGCTAAACTTTCTGCCTTCTCTAAATGGCATGCTGATGTAGGTCACTATGCATTACGAAATGCACAGTGTTATCAACACAAGACACAGAATGTATTTATAATGTACCTGTGCAGATATGAAATAATGAGCAAGGAGGATATGGATCTAAACGTGGCATTAAGGCCTACATTCCGAGTTACACTATCATTACATGTTTGTACCTGAGGTCACCTTCTCGATGGGCACAGATATACTAAACACCGAGCTTGCGCTATTTTCAGTGACACACTAGCCAGATACTTCATCCAAACATCGGCGCGATTCCTATAAAAACCATTGCATCATTCCTGGGTGGGCAACAAAACACGGGTTAAATCAATGTCATAAAAATTGACTTATTTTTATTTTCAAGTGAAAAATTCCTGAATGATTCACTGCCTTATCAAGCGAGCTATGCGCTACTGAAATTAAACATCATTCCACTCAAATCAATTCCAGGCACTTAAAGAAAAGCTTCAAATATTTACACAAATGGGAGTTCTCTTCTTGACAGCTATCCCTGAGCAATCCACGGATTAATTAAACTACACTTTGCTTTAGGACGCATATTGCACCATGCATCAAACATACAGGGCATGACGGAGTCAAACACACAGAATATTGCATCTTTTTGTCTCAGTGAAACCCCATGTGATATCTGTATTACTGTCTCAATGAGTTCCCATGTGATATCTGTATTACTGTCTCAATGAGTTCCCATGTGATATCTGTATTACTCTCTCAGTGAGTCCCCATGTGATATCTGTATTACTCTCTCAGTGAGTCCCCATGTGATATCTGCATTACTCTCTCAATGAGTCCCCATATGATATCTGTATTACTCTCTCAGTGAGTCCCCATGTGATATCTGTATTACTCTCTCAGTGAGTCCCCATGTGATATCTGTATTACTCTCTCAGTGAGTCCCCATGTGATATCTGTATTACTCTCTCAGTGAGTCTCCATGTGATATCTGTATTACTCTCTCAATGAGTCTCCATGTGATATCTGTATTACTCTCTCAGTGAGTCCCCGTGTGATATCTGTATTACTCTCTCAGTGAGTCCCCATGTGATATCTGTATTACTCTCTCATTAATTCCCAATGTTATATCTGTATTACTCTCTCAGTGAGTCCCCATGTGATATCTGTATTACTCTTTCAGTGAGTCCCCATGTGATATCTGTATTACTCTCTCAGTGAGTCCCCATGTGATATCAGTATTACTCTCTCAGTGAGTCTCCATGTGATATCTGTATTACTCTTTCAGTGAGTCTCCATGTGATATCTGTATTACTCTCTCAGTGAGTCCCCATGTGATATCTGTATTACTCTCTCAGTGAGTCTCCATGTGATATCTGTATTACTCTCTCATTGAGTCCCCATGTGATATCTGTATTACTCTCTCAGTGAGTCCCCATGTGATATCTGTATTACTCTCTCAGTGAGTCCCCATGTGATATCTGTATTACTCTCTCAGTGAGTCCCCATGTGATATCTGTATTACTCTCTCAGTGAGTCCCCATGTGATATCTGTATTACTCTCTCAGTGAGTCTCCATGTGATATCTGTATTACTCTCTCAGTGAGTTCCCATGTGATATCTGTATTACTCTCTGTGAGTCCCCATGTGATATCTGTATTACTCTCTCAGTGAGTCTCCATCTGATATCTGTATTACTCTTTCAGTGAGTCCCCATGTGATATCTGTATTACTCTCTCAGTGAGTCCCCATGTGATATCTGCATTACTCTCTCAGTGAGTCCCCATGTGATATCTGTATTACTCTCTCAGTGAGTTCCCATGTGATATCTGTATTACTCTCTCAGTGAGTCCCCATGTGATATCTGTATTACTCTCTCAGTGAGTCTCCATGTGATATCTGTATTACTCTCTCAGTGAGTTCCCATGTGATATCTGTATTACTCTCTCAGTGAGTCCCCATGTGATATCTGTATTACTCTTTCAGTGAGTCCCCATGTGATATCTGTATTACTCTCTCAGTGAGTCCCCATGTGATATCTGCATTACTCTCTCAGTGAGTCCCCATGTGATATCTGTATTACTCTCTCAATGAGTTCCCATGTGATATCTGTATTACTCTCTCAGTGAGTCCCCATGTGATATCTGTATTACTCTCTCAGTGAGTCCCCATGTGATATCTGTATTACTCTCTCATTGAGTCTCCATGTGATATCTGTATTACTCTCTCAGTGAGTCCCCATGTGATATCTGTATTACTCTCTCAGTGAGTCCCCATGTGATATCTATATTACTCTCTCAGTGAGTTCCCATGTTATATCTGTATTACTCTCTCAGTGAGTCCCCATGTGATATCTATATTACTCTCTCAGTGAGTTCCCATGTGATATCTGTATTACTCTCTCAGTGAGTCTCCATGTGATATCTGTATTACTCTCTCAGTGAGTCCCCATGTGATATCTGTATTACTCTCTCAGTGAGTCTCCATGTGATATCTATATTACTCTCTCAGTGAGTCCCCATGTGATATCTGTATTACTCTCTCAGTGAGTCTCCATGTGATATCTGTATTACTCTCTCAGTGAGTCCCCATGTGATATCTGTATTACTCTCTCAGTGAGTCCCCGTGTGATATCTGTATTACTCTCTCAGTGAGTCCCCGTGTGATATCTGTATTACTCTCTCAGTGAGTCCCCATGTGATATCTGTATTACTCTCTCAGTGAGTCCCCGTGTGATATCTGTATTACTCTTTCAGTGAGTCCCCGTGTGATATCTGTATTACTCTCTCAGTGAGTCCCCATGTGATATCTGTATTACTCTCTCAGTGAGTCCCTGTGTGATATCTATATTACTCTCTCAGTGAGTCTCCATGTGATATCTGTATTACTCTCTCAGTGAGTCCCTGTGTGATATCTGTATCACTCTCTCATTGAGTCCCCATGTGATATCTGTATTACTCTCTCGGTGAGTCCCCATGTGATATATGCATTATCTCTCAATGAGTTCCCATGTGATATCTGTATTACTCTCTCAGTGACTTCCCATGTGATATCTGTATTACTCTCTCAGTGAGTCCCCATGAGATATCTGTATTACTCTCTCAGTGAGTCCCCGTGTGATATCTGTATTACTCTCTCAGTGAGTCTCCATGTGATATCTGTATTACTCTCTCAGTGAGTCCCTGTGTGATATCTGTATTACTCTCTCAGTGAGTCCCCATGTGATATCTGTATTACTCTCTCAGTGAGTTCCCATGTGATATCTATATTACTCTCTCAGTGAGTTCCCATGTGATATCTGTATTACTCTCTCAGTGAGTCCCCATATGATATCTGTATTACTCTCTCAGTGAGTCTCCATGTGATATCTGTATTACTCTCTCAGTGAGTCCCCATGTGATATCTGTATTACTCTCTCAGTGAGTCCCCATGTGATATCTGTATTACTCTCTCAGTGAGTCCCCATGTGATATCTGTATTACTGTCTCAATGAGTCCCCATGTGATATCTGTATTACTCTCTCAGTGAGTCCCCATGTGATATCTGTATTACTCTCTCAGTGAGTTCCCATGTGATATCTGTATTATTCTCTCAGTGAGTCCCCATGTGATATCTGTATTACTCTCTCAGTGAGTCCCCATGTGATATCTGTATTACTCTCTCAGTGAGTCTCCATGTGATATCTGAATTACTCTCTCAGTGAGTCTCCGTGTGATATCTGTATTACTCTCTCAGTGAGTCCCCATATGATATCTGTATTACTCTCTCAGTGAGTCCCCATATGATATCTGTATTACTCTCTCAGTGAGTCCCCATGTGATATCTGTATTACTCTCTCAGTGAGTCCCCATGTGATATCTGTATTACTCTCTCAGTGAGTCCCCATGTGATATCTGTATTACTGTCTCAATGAGTCCCCATGTGATATCTGTATTACTCTCTCAGTGAGTCCCCATGTGATATCTGTATTATTCTCTCAGTGAGTCCCCATGTGATATCTGTATTACTCTCTCAGTGAGTCTCCATGTGATATCTGTATTACTCTCTCATTGAGTCTCCATGTGATATCTGTATTACTCTCTCAGTGAGTCTCCATGTGATATCTGTATTACTCTCTCAGTGAGTCTCCATGTGATATCTTTATTACTCTCTCAGTGAGTCTCCGTGTGATATCTGTATTACTCTCTCATTGAGTCTCCATGTGATATCTGTATTACTCTCTCAGTGAGTCTCCATGTGATATCTGTATTACTCTCTCAGTGAGTCTCCATGTGATATCTGTATTACTCTCTCAGTGAGTCCCCATGTGATATCTGTATTACTCTCTCATTGAGTCTCCATGTGATATCTGTATTACTCTCTCAGTGAGTCCCCATGTGATATCTGTATTACTCTCTCAGTGAGTCTCCATGTGATATCTGTATTACTCTCTCAGTGAGTTCCCATGCGATATTTGTATTACTCTCTCAGTGAGTTCCCATGCGGTATCTGTATTACTCTCTCAGTGAGTCCCCATGTGATATCTGTATTACTCTCCCAGTGAGTCCCCATGCGATATCTGTATTACTCTCTCAGTGAGTCCCCATGTGATATCTGTATTACTCTCTCAGTGAGTCTCCATGTGATATCTGTATTACTCTCTCATTGAGTCTCCATGTGATATCTGTATTACTCTCTCAGTGAGTCCCCATGTGATATCTGTATTACTCTCTCAGTGAGTCTCCGTGTGATATCTGTATTACTCTCTCAATGAGTCTCCATGTGATATCTGTATTACTCTCTCAGTGAGTCCCCGTGTGATATCTGTATTACTCTCTCAGTGAGTCCCAATGTGATATCTGTATTACTCTCTCAGTGAGTTCCCATGTGATATCTGTATTACTCTCTCAGTGAGTCCCCATGTGATATCTGTATTACTCTCTCAGTGAGTCCCCATGTGATATCTGTATTACTCTCTCAGTGAGTCCCCATGTGATATCTGTATTACTCTCTCAGTGAGTCTCCATGTGATATCTGTATTACTCTCTCAGTGAGTCTCCGTGTGATATCTGTATTACTCTCTCAATGAGTCTCCATGTGATATCTGTATTACTCTCTCAGTGAGTCCCCGTGTGATATCTGTATTAGTCTCTCAGTGAGTCCCAATGTGATATCTGTATTACTCTCTCAGTGAGTTCCCATGTGATATCTGTATTACTCTCTCAGTGAGTCCCCATGTGATATCTGTATTACTCTCTCAGTGAGTCCCCATGTGATATCTGTATTACTCTCTCAGTGAGTCCCCATGTGATATCTGTATTACTCTCTCAGTGAGTCTCCATGTGATATCTGTATTACTCTCTCAGTGAGTCCCCATGTGATATCTGTATTACTCTCTCATTGAGTCTCCATGTGATATCTGTATTACTCTCTCATTGAGTCTCCATGTGATATCTGTATTACTCTCTCAGTGAGTCTCCATGTGATATCTGTATTACTCTCTCAGTGAGTCTCCATGTGATATCTGTATTACTCTCTCAGTGAGTCTCCATGTGATATCTGTATTACTCTCTCAGTGAGTCTCCATGTGATATCTGTATTACTCTCTCAGTGAGTCCCCATGTGATATCTGTTTTACTCTCTCAGTGAGTCTCCATGTGATATCTGTATTACTCTCTCAGTGAGTCTCCATGTGATATCTGTATTACTCTCTCAGTGAGTCTCCATGTGATATCTGTATTACTCTCTCATTGAGTCCCCATGTGATATCTGTATTACTCTCTCAGTGAGTCTCCATGTGATATCTGTATTACTCTCTCATTGAGTCCCCATGTGATATCTGTATTACTCTCTCAGTGAGTCTCCATGTGATATCTGTATTACTCTCTCATTGAGTCCCCATGTGATATCTGTATTACTCTCTCAGTGAGTCTCCATGTGATATCTGTATTACTGTCTCAATGAGTCCCCATGTGATATCTGTATTACTCTCTCATTGAGTCTCCATGTGATATCTATATTACTCTCTCAGTGAGTCCCCATGTGATATCTGTATTACTCTCTCAGTGAGTCTCCATGTGATATCTATATTACTCTCTCAGTGAGTCCCCATGTGATATCTGTATTACTCTCTCAGTGAGTCTCCATGTGATATCTGTATTACTCTCTCAGTGAGTCCCCATGTGATATCTGTATTACTCTCTCAGTGAGTCCCCGTGTGATATCTGTATTACTCTCTCAGTGAGTCCCCGTGTGATATCTGTATTACTCTCTCAGTGAGTCCCCATGTGATATCTGTATTACTCTCTCAGTGAGTCCCCGTGTGATATCTGTATTACTCTTTCAGTGAGTCCCCGTGTGATATCTGTATTACTCTCTCAGTGAGTCCCCATGTGATATCTGTATTACTCTCTCAGTGAGTCCCTGTGTGATATCTATATTACTCTCTCAGTGAGTTCCCATGTGATATCTGTATTACTCTCTCGGTGAGTCCCCATGTGATATATGCATTATCTCTCAATGAGTTCCCATGTGATATCTGTATTACTCTCTCAGTGACTTCCCATGTGATATCTGTATTACTCTCTCAGTGAGTCCCCATGAGATATCTGTATTACTCTCTCAGTGAGTCCCCGTGTGATATCTGTATTACTCTCTCAGTGAGTCTCCATGTGATATCTGTATTACTCTCTCAGTGAGTCCCTGTGTGATATCTGTATTACTCTCTCAGTGAGTCCCCATGTGATATCTGTATTACTCTCTCAGTGAGTTCCCATGTGATATCTATATTACTCTCTCAGTGAGTTCCCATGTGATATCTGTATTACTCTCTCAGTGAGTCCCCATATGATATCTGTATTACTCTCTCAGTGAGTCTCCATGTGATATCTGTATTACTCTCTCAGTGAGTCCCCATGTGATATCTGTATTACTCTCTCAGTGAGTCCCCATGTGATATCTGTATTACTCTCTCAGTGAGTCCCCATGTGATATCTGTATTACTGTCTCAATGAGTCCCCATGTGATATCTGTATTACTCTCTCAGTGAGTCCCCATGTGATATCTGTATTACTCTCTCAGTGAGTTCCCATGTGATATCTGTATTATTCTCTCAGTGAGTCCCCATGTGATATCTGTATTACTCTCTCAGTGAGTCCCCATGTGATATCTGTATTACTCTCTCAGTGAGTCTCCATGTGATATCTGTATTACTCTCTCAGTGAGTCTCCGTGTGATATCTGTATTACTCTCTCAGTGAGTCCCCATATGATCTGTATTACTCTCTCAGTGAGTCCCCATATGATATCTGTATTACTCTCTCAGTGAGTCCCCATGTGATATCTGTATTACTCTCTCAGTGAGTCCCCATGTGATATCTGTATTACTCTCTCAGTGAGTCCCCATGTGATATCTGTATTACTGTCTCAATGAGTCCCCATGTGATATCTGTATTACTCTCTCAGTGAGTCCCCATGTGATATCTGTATTATTCTCTCAGTGAGTCCCCATGTGATATCTGTATTACTCTCTCAGTGAGTCTCCATGTGATATCTGTATTACTCTCTCATTGAGTCTCCATGTGATATCTGTATTACTCTCTCAGTGAGTCTCCATGTGATATCTGTATTACTCTCTCAGTGAGTCTCCATGTGATATCTTTATTACTCTCTCAGTGAGTCTCCGTGTGATATCTGTATTACTCTCTCATTGAGTCTCCATGTGATATCTGTATTACTCTCTCAGTGAGTCTCCATGTGATATCTGTATTACTCTCTCAGTGAGTCTCCATGTGATATCTGTATTACTCTCTCAGTGAGTCCCCATGTGATATCTGTATTACTCTCTGTGGCGAAACCAACCTCGCCACTGGGCCCTGGAGAAGCCTGTTTGCTAGCCTCCTACCTACTGACTATGGCCCCTGGGTTATTTGGGGCATATTGTACTGTATATTGCTGCTACTGGCCCTTTTAACAGCATCTATGGACATATTGGGACTTTTGGGACTACTGTCCCTTTAAGACTGTGAAGCATATTCGAGTGTACTGCCTGTAATATTATATATGTATTTATAGATGTGTTAAGTTTATCCTGGGTGATTTGTATGCAACATTCATCTGATTGTTCGGTAGAATCACTCCATTCAGTATATTGAGTGAAACTACCGAACAACCAGACCACCCAGGAATGAGTGTGCCTCCAATTACCGTTTGCAACAATGTTGCAAACAGGTAATTGGCAATCAGTGCAGTGTGGTCTTTGTCCTCTTGGTGGCCGCCATTCGGGAAGTAAACACGTGGCGGCGGCCATCTTAAACTACCGAACAGCAGTGTTTTGCCGTCGAGTGTCTGGAACTAAAATCGGACACTTGACTAGGCAAACACCGCTGAGACCTCCATACTTCCAGAAATTCGTATGGAAACTACCGAATGACCCGCCGTTCGGTAGAAAGAGCCCCATAAACAAGGGAATTCATTCAAACCCTCTCCAGGCTCTATAACACAGGCAATTCGCCTGTTTTCATTCCCTTGTTTGTGACCGACCGCAGGGCCAAAATGCATGGAACTGTTTTCGGATACTTTACCCATGCGGTCGGTCAAATCTTTGGAACCCCATATCTCACGAACCATTCATCCGAATTACTTGAAGTTTGGATATGTTGTCCCCCTGAATAAGGGCTATCCAGCGATGCTGGATTTAAAGGTGTACCCCCGGGTTTTGGGGTACATCCAGAACTTGGCTGAAAAAGTGTACCGGATAATTGAGTTTAATGTTATCTGAGGGGAGGGGATGTGTGGGCTGAACCATGTATGTGATTGGTTATTTTATGCCTCCCCCTGGGTGTGGCCTGTATGTGGATTAGTGTAATAAAAGCCAGGCTGGATGAGCCAGTCCAGAGTTCCTGTTTTACCCTCAAAGTGATGTGTCGTCTCATTATTGGGGGAAGGATTTAATGTATGCTGTTCCAGTTGACTGCTAGGAGTACAAGCCTATTCATATGGTTCCTATTCAATGGTCTACAGCATTCATACATTTGGGAGAATTTAAAGGTTTCTCGGATTTGGTGATTATGGTGTCTGCCAGAGTGCTTGGAGTCCTCAGGAAGCGCTAGGAGCATCCATTAACGGAGGTACCAAGTCGGGGTGCCAGGTGATCCGTTACACTCTCTCATTGAGTCTCCATGTGATATCTGTATTACTCTCTCAGTGAGTCCCCATGTGATATCTGTATTACTCTCTCAGTGAGTCTCCATGTGATATCTGTATTACTCTCTCAGTGAGTTCCCATGCGATATTTGTATTACTCTCTCAGTGAGTTCCCATGCGGTATCTGTATTACTCTCTCAGTGAGTCCCCATGTGATATCTGTATTACTCTCCCAGTGAGTCCCCATGCGATATCTGTATTACTCTCTCAGTGAGTCCCCATGTGATATCTGTATTACTCTCTCAGTGAGTCTCCATGTGATATCTGTATTACTCTCTCATTGAGTCTCCATGTGATATCTGTATTACTCTCTCAGTGAGTCCCCATGTGATATCTGTATTACTCTCTCAGTGAGTCTCCGTGTGATATCTGTATTACTCTCTCAATGAGTCTCCATGTGATATCTGTATTACTCTCTCAGTGAGTCCCCGTGTGATATCTGTATTACTCTCTCAGTGAGTCCCAATGTGATATCTGTATTACTCTCTCAGTGAGTTCCCATGTGATATCTGTATTACTCTCTCAGTGAGTCCCCATGTGATATCTGTATTACTCTCTCAGTGAGTCCCCATGTGATATCTGTATTACTCTCTCAGTGAGTCCCCATGTGATATCTGTATTACTCTCTCAGTGAGTCTCCATGTGATATCTGTATTACTCTCTCAGTGAGTCTCCGTGTGATATCTGTATTACTCTCTCAATGAGTCTCCATGTGATATCTGTATTACTCTCTCAGTGAGTCCCCGTGTGATATCTGTATTAGTCTCTCAGTGAGTCCCAATGTGATATCTGTATTACTCTCTCAGTGAGTTCCCATGTGATATCTGTATTACTCTCTCAGTGAGTCCCCATGTGATATCTGTATTACTCTCTCAGTGAGTCCCCATGTGATATCTGTATTACTCTCTCAGTGAGTCCCCATGTGATATCTGTATTACTCTCTCAGTGAGTCTCCATGTGATATCTGTATTACTCTCTCAGTGAGTCCCCATGTGATATCTGTATTACTCTCTCATTGAGTCTCCATGTGATATCTGTATTACTCTCTCATTGAGTCTCCATGTGATATCTGTATTACTCTCTCAGTGAGTCTCCATGTAATATCTGTATTACTCTCTCAGTGAGTCTCCATGTGATATCTGTATTACTCTCTCAGTGAGTCTCCATGTGATATCTGTATTACTCTCTCAGTGAGTCTCCATGTGATATCTGTATTACTCTCTCAGTGAGTCCCCATGTGATATCTGTTTTACTCTCTCAGTGAGTCTCCATGTGATATCTGTATTACTCTCTCAGTGAGTCTCCATGTGATATCTGTATTACTCTCTCAGTGAGTCTCCATGTGATATCTGTATTACTCTCTCATTGAGTCCCCATGTGATATCTGTATTACTCTCTCAGTGAGTCTCCATGTGATATCTGTATTACTCTCTCATTGAGTCCCCATGTGATATCTGTATTACTCTCTCAGTGAGTCTCCATGTGATATCTGTATTACTCTCTCATTGAGTCCCCATGTGATATCTGTATTACTCTCTCAGTGAGTCGCCATGTGATATCTGTATTACTGTCTCAATGAGTCCCCATGTGATATCTGTATTACTCTCTCATTGAGTCTCCATGTGATATCTGTATTACTCTCTCAGTGAGTCCCCATGTGATATCTTTATTACTCTCTCAGTGAGTCTCCATGTGATATCTGTATTACTCTCTCATTGAGTCCCCATGTGATATCTGTATTACTCTCTCATTGAGTCCCCATGTGATATCTGTATTACTCTCTCAGTGAGTCTCCATGTGATATCTGTATTACTCTCTCAGTGAGTCTCCATGTGATATCTGTATTACTCTCTCAGTGAGTCTCCATGTGGTATCTGTATTACTCTCTCATTGAGTCTCCATGTGATATCTGTATTAATCTCTCAGTGAGTCTCCATGTGATATCTGTATTACTGTCTCAATGAGTCTCCATGTGATATCTGTATTACTCTCTCAGTGAGTCCCCATGTGATATCTGTATTACTCTCTCAGTGAGTCCTCATGTGATATCTGTATTACTCTCTCAGTGAGTCCCCATGTGATATCTGTATTACTCTCTCAGTGAGTCCCCATGTGATATCTGTATTACTCTCTCAGTGAGTCCCCATGTGATATCTGTATTACTGTCTCAATGAGTCCCCATGTGATATCTGTATTACTCTCTCAGTGAGTCCCCATGTGATATCTGTATTACTCTCTCAGTGAGTCCCCATATGATATCTGTATTACTCTCTCAGTGAGTCTCCATGTGATATCTGTATTACTCTCTCATTGAGTCCCCATGTGATATCTGTATTACTCTCTCAGTGAGTCTCCATGTGATATCTGTATTACTCTCTCATTGAGTCCCCATGTGATATCTGTATTACTCTCTCAGTGAGTCTCCATGTGATATCTGTATTACTGTCTCAATGAGTCCCCATGTGATATCTGTATTACTCTCTCATTGAGTCTCCATGTGATATCTGTATTACTCTCTCAGTGAGTCCCCATGTGATATCTGTATTACTCTCTCAGTGAGTCTCCATGTGATATCTGTATTACTCTCTCATTGAGTCCCCATGTGATATCTGTATTACTCTCTCAGTGAGTCTCCATGTGATATCTGTATTACTGTCTCAATGAGTCTCCATGTGATATCTGTATTACTCTCTCAGTGAGTCCCCATGTGATATCTGTATTACTCTCTCAGTGAGTCCTGATGTGATATCTGTATTACTCTCTCAGTGAGTCCCCATGTGATATCTGTATTACTCTCTCAGTGAGTCCCCATGTGATATCTGTATTACTCTCTCAGTGAGTCCCCATGTGATATCTGTATTACTCTCTCAGTGAGTCCCCATGTGATATCTGTATTACTCTCTCAGTGAGTCCCCATGTGATATCTGTATTACTCTCTCAGTGAGTCCCCATGTGATATCTGTATTACTCTCTCAGTGAGTCTCCATGTGATATCTGTATTACTCTCTCATTGAGTCTCCATGTGATATCTGTATTACTCTCTCAGTGAGTCTCCATGTGATATCTGTATTACTCTCTCAGTGAGTCTCCATGTGATATCTGTATTACTCTCTCAGTGAGTCTCCATGTGATATCTGTATTACTCTCTCATTGAGTCTCCATGTGATATCTGTATTACTCTCTCAGTGAGTCTCCATGTGATATCTGTATTACTCTCTCAGTGAGTCTCCATGTGATATCTGTATTACTCTCTCAGTGAGTCTCCATGTGATATCTGTATTACTCTCTCATTGAGTCTCCATGTGATATCTGTATTAATCTCTCAGTGAGTCTCCATGTGATATCTGTATTACTCTCTCAGTGAGTCTCCATGTGATATCTGTATTACTCTCTCAGTGAGTCTCCATGTGATATCTGTATTACTGTCTCAATGAGTCCCCATGTGATATCTGTATTACTCTCTCATTGAGTCTCCATGTGATATCTGTATTACTCTCTCAGTGAGTCTCCATGTGATATCTGTATTACTCTCTCAGTGAGTCCCCATGTGATATCTGTATTACTCTCTCAGTGAGTCTCCATGTGATATCTGTATTACTCTCTCAGTGAGTTCCCATGTGATATTTGTATTACTCTCTCAGTGAGTTCCCATGCGATATCTGTATTACTCTCTCAGTGAGTCCCCATGTGATATCTGTATTACTCTCCCAGTGAGTCCCCATGCGATATCTGTATTACTCTCTCAGTGAGTCCCCATGTGATATCTGTATTACTCTCTCAGTGAGTCTCCATGTGATATCTGTATTACTCTCTCATTGAGTCTCCATGTGATATCTGTATTACTCTCTCAGTGAGTCCCCATGTGATATCTGTATTACTCTCTCAGTGAGTCTCCGTGTGATATCTGTATTACTCTCTCAATGAGTCTCCATGTGATATCTGTATTACTCTCTCAGTGAGTCCCCGTGTGATATCTGCATTACTCTCTCAGTGAGTCCCAATGTGATATCTGTATTACTCTCTCAGTGAGTTCCCATGTGATATCTGTATTACTCTCTCAGTGAGTCCCCATGTGATATCTGTATTACTCTCTCAGTGAGTCCCCATGTGATATCTGTATTACTCTCTCAGTGAGTCCCCATGTGATATCTGTATTACTCTCTCAGTGAGTCCCCATGTGATATCTGTATTACTCTCTCAGTGAGTCCCCATGTGATATCTGTATTACTCTCTCAGTGAGTCTCCATGTGATATCTGTATTACTCTCTCAGTGAGTCCCCATGTGATATCTGTATTACTCTCTCATTGAGTCTCCATGTGATATCTGTATTACTCTCTCAGTGAGTCTCCATGTGATATCTGTATTACTCTCTCAGTGAGTCTCCATGTGATATCTGTATTACTCTCTCAGTGAGTCTCCATGTGATATCTGTATTACTCTCTCAGTGAGTCTCCATGTGATATCTGTATTACTCTCTCAGTGAGTCCCCATGTGATATCTGTATTACTCTCTCATTGAGTCCCCATGTGATATCTGTATTACTCTCTCAGTGAGTCTCCATGTGATATCTGTATTACTCTCTCAGTGAGTCTCCATGTGATATCTGTATTACTCTCTCAGTGAGTCTCCATGTGATATCTGTATTACTCTCTCAGTGAGTCTCCATGTGATATCTGTATTACTCTCTCATTGAGTCCCCATGTGATATCTGTATTACTCTCTCAGTGAGTCTCCATGTGATATCTGTATTACTCTCTCATTGAGTCCCCATGTGATATCTGTATTACTCTCTCAGTGAGTCTCCATGTGATATCTGTATTACTCTCTCATTGAGTCCCCATGTGATATCTGTATTACTCTCTCAGTGAGTCTCCATGTGATATCTGTATTACTGTCTCAATGAGTCCCCATGTGATATCTGTATTACTCTCTCATTGAGTCTCCATGTGATATCTGTATTACTCTCTCAGTGAGTCCCCATGTGATATCTGTATTACTCTCTCAGTGAGTCTCCATGTGATATCTGTATTACTCTCTCAGTGAGTCCCCATGTGATATCTGTATTACTCTCTCAGTGAGTCTCCATGTGATATCTGTATTACTGTCTCAATGAGTCTCCATGTGATATCTGTATTACTCTCTCAGTGAGTCTCCATGTGATATCTGTATTACTCTCTCAGTGAGTCCCCATGTGATATCTGTATTACTCTCTCAGTGAGTCTCCATGTGATATCTGTATTACTCTCTGTGAGTTCCCATGTGATATCTGTATTACTCTCTCATTGAGTCTCCATGTGATATCTGTATTACTCTCTCAGTGAGTCTCCATGTGATATCTGTATTACTCTCTCAGTGAGTCCCCATGTGATATCTGTATTACTCTCTCAGTGAGTCTCCATGTGATATCTGTATTACTCTCTCAGTGAGTCCCCATGTGATATCTGTATTACTCTCTCAGTGAGTCCCCATGTGATATCTGTATTACTCTCTCAGTGAGTCCCCATGTGATATCTGTATTACTCTCTCAGTGAGTCCCCATGTGATATCTGTATTAGTCTCTCAGTGAGTCTCCATGTGATATCTATATTACTCTCTCAGTGAGTTCCTATTGTGATCTGTATTGCACCAATAATCAATATGTTGAATAAAAGAATTGTGATCTGTACTGCACCAGAACGGATTTCAATAAGATGAAGAAAGCCATATAATGAAAAACATTCTGGTTTAAGAAAATATTCTATATTAAACCTTGTGGCGAAACCAACCTCGCCACTATGAGCTGGAGAAGCCTGGTTGCTCGCCTGCTTCCTTTGGACTATGGACCAGACTTTAAAAAGCTTTATTTTACCTGCAGAAAGGCATATTCGTGCCTTTCAGCCGGGGTGTTCGGTAGATTCCAGCTACCGAACAAACTACCGTATGAGGGACCACCTAGGAGATGGAGTGTGCCGTCAATTAACCGCCCAGAAGCTGCGGTTAACCGCAGCTTAATTGATGAACGCTGGGTGGCCTTTGTTCGTTTGCCGACCACGAGGTAGCGGCCATTTTAATCGTGCAAAAGACCAGCGGTGTTCGGCGAGGATTCTATGGAACTATAAACGGACACTTAATTGCACGAACACCGCTGAGCCGTCTGTCGCCTGGGTCCTAATCGTACAAGGTTAACCGAACACTGGAATTCGGTATTTCTATGGGAATTGTAGTAACCCAGATAGCTATACCATGGAGCCTATTTGTGTCATTAAAGACTTTGGCTCCATGGCGATTAAACTGTATTCGTGTAGTCTGGGTGCCATTCACCTAATAATGTGCACCCAGACCTGAGCTATCTGGGGATATGTAACATGTCTGTGTTGGGTGGAATAAAAGTGACATTATATATTTTAAAGCATAATACTGTATTTAGATCCCCACATGTGTAATGGAGTCTTGTCTTTGTCCTGAGAGATAATTGGATTACCTCTACAATTATCTCCAGGGCAGAAGGGAGGAAACCAGGATGCATTGTGGGAATGTTTACTGCTGTGTGTCTGTAATTGGTTTATGTCTGTCCTTTGTTACAGTCTTCCATTTGGTCCCCTAGGGGAGTGTCCACCAGGTGGGAGACCTGCATAAATACTGGGCAGGTAGCCCTGAGTAAATGAGTTGCTGTTTAACCCTGAAGCTGGAGTGTGTCTCTTTCTTGGGGGGAAGGGGACTGTATGCCGACTGCCAGGAGTGTAAGCTGTCCATATTGCTTTTCCTGTTCGGCTGCTTCCAGGGTTCATGTGTCTGCTGTTCGAGAGTTGGTGAATTCGTGCAGTTTGGGAGTTCGGGAAGTTGGTGCTTATGGTAGCTGCTGGTCTATGGAAAAGGGGATTATCGCCTAAACGCATTTTTCCCCTTTTATGCTGAAACGGTCCGTTACAATTGGTGGCAAGCGGCGGGATCGTTCCTACAACCAGAGGGACAGCTACAGACAACACCATTCTTGGATTACAAAGTGAGGGCAACGCCAGTACCCGTACAGCGCCCCTATCTACAAGGAACCAACTGCAGCAGAGCAAGCATGGCACCCAGCTACACTCAAGAGGCGTATGACAGAGAGGTCACCGCGGTGCTGGCTTTATGCGGACCCAACCTCTCAGAGGATCTAATACAGCATGTGAAGAAAGTAGTGCGAGAGTACTTGCCGTGGGAATCAGAGCGGGCCAGGGGGTTTGCAGACCTCCCTCCCCAGCGGCAATGTGTGGCCCAGGGAGCTGATGGTGTCGTCCATCCTCCCCAGCAGCCGTGTGTGTCCCAGGGAGCCGAAGGTGCAGTCCTTCCTCCCCAGCGGCAGGCTGAGTTACAGGGGGCAGAGGTTGTTGTTCCTGCCCCCCAGCAGCAAAGTGATATGCCAAGAAGGCAGTGTGAAGTGAAGGGAGAGGAGAGCAGCGTCCTCCCTCCCCAGCGGCAATGTGTGCCCCAGGGAGCTGATGGTGTCGTCCATCCTCCCCAGCAGCCGTGTGTGTCCAAGGGAGCCGAAGGTGCAGTCCTTCCTCCCCAGCGGCAGGCTGAGTTACAGGGGGCAGAGGTTGTTGTTCCTGCCCCCCAACAGCAAAGTGATATGCCAAGAAGGCAGTGTGAAGCGAAGGGAGAGGAGAGGAGAGCAGCGTCCTCCCTCCCCAGCGGCAGTGTGTGCCCCAGGGAGCTGATGGTGTCGTCCATCCTCCCCAGCGGCAGTGTCGGTCCCAGGGAGCAGAAGGTGCAGTCCTTCCCCCCCAGCGGCAGTGTGTGTCCCAGGGAGCAGAAGGTGTCACCCTTCCTCCCCAGCGGCAGTGTGTACCCCAGGGAGCTGATGGTGTCGTCCATCCTCCCCAGCGGCAGTGTGTCCTGCCGGGAGCAGAGACAGTCAGTCTCGCACCCCAGCAGCCGGACAAGAGAATGAAAGGGGAGACAGCTGGTCCCCCTTTCCACCAGCAGAGAGAGTGGCAGGGAGAGGAGCCTGCTACCCCCTCTCCCCAGCGGCAGTTTACCGTCCAGAGAGAGGAGCTTGTTACACCCTCTCTCCAGCAGCAGCCTAACCCACCAAGGGGAGATGTTAAGCCCCACATCCGTGCAGATGGGACCGTAGTCTCTGTACTTACAGCCCAAGGGGTAGGGACGGTCGGTCCTGTCCCCCGGCCACAGAGCAATGTATCCAAAGGGGAGACAGTCGGTCTCCCCCTCCGGCAGCCGAGCTATGCACCTAAAGGGGAGACAGTCAGTCTCCAGCAACCAGGCTCCAACCAGACTACTTCCGTGGTAGTGCTGGCACCAGGACAGAATACCGCTGGTCTCTGCCCCCTCAGCAACCCACCAAGGCAGCCTAACTGTTCCCCACACAGTCATGGTGAGACACCTGGACCTGGACAAGTTTGTAATTTTTTCAGGTGTAGTACCCAGTTATTGTGGGGGGGCTGTACTAATAGTTGTGTTTTGTGGGTGGGTTGCTGGACTAACCAGGGCACTGTACCGTCAGGTACCCTGTTAGTCTAGTTGGTAAAGGGGAGAAGTGTGGCGAAACCAACCTCGCCACTATGAGCTGGAGAAGCCTGGTTGCTCGCCTGCTTCCTTTGGACTATGGACCAGACTTTAAAAAGCTTTATTTTACCTGCAGAAAGGCATATTCGTGCCTTTCAGCCGGGGTGTTCGGTAGATTCCAGCTACCGAACAAACTACCGTATGAGGGACCACCTAGGAGATGGAGTGTGCCGTCAATTAACCGCCCAGAAGCTGCGGTTAACCGCAGCTTAATTGATGAACGCTGGGTGGCCTTTGTTCGTTTGCCGACCACGAGGTAGCGGCCATTTTAATCGTGCAAAAGACCAGCGGTGTTCGGCGAGGATTCTATGGAACTATAAACGGACACTTAATTGCACGAACACCGCTGAGCCGTCTGTCGCCTGGGTCCTAATCGTACAAGGTTAACCGAACACTGGAATTCGGTATTTCTATGGGAATTGTAGTAACCCAGATAGCTATACCATGGAGCCTATTTGTGTGATTAAAGACTTTGGCTCCATGGCGATTAAACTGTATTCGTGTAGTCTGGGTGCCATTCACCTAATAATGTGCACCCAGACCTGAGCTATCTGGGGATATGTAACATGTCTGTGTTGGGTGGAATAAAAGTGACTTTATATATTTTAAAGCATAATACTGTATTTAGATCCCCATGTAACGGAATGCAGTATATTAGTCCACGATATCCGTTGGTATCTTCAGGAAATCCACAGTCAGAGTAGAAAGCAAGGCAATATCCCCAATCCTCCCAATAACCGGACGAAACACAGTTTGGGAGTCAACTAACTCGGTTTATTCACAAGCAGCGTATTTATGCAGTTCCCCATGCAAGGGGTTTCCATACAGATATTCCAGGGGATTTCTCCCAACATGCATTGTGACTTTCCCAACAGGCATCGCTGCACGAGAAGGATACTCCCACTAAAATGGACGATTAAGTGGATTATCCCCTCGTGCAGCAAAACCGACAATTGACATTAAAATACATAATTCCCGTAATATTCGGTACTTTAGAATAACCGAACGTTCGGTAGATAGCTGGGGTCGGGGCGCACACTTTGTGAGAATACCGCTCCGATCCCAGCTGAATTGACCGAACGCCGCACATAATACATTTAAACATCAAGGTGAGTTTAAAAGTACCGAATAAGTACGGGACACATAATGTACCGAACGCGGTACTCCCGAACGCTCTGGAAGTCCAGCGGTGTTCGGATCACTGAGTAGCCGTTTTCAGTTCCAGGCTCTCGACGACCGAACACCGCCGCAGAGACAAAGGATCCAAGATGGCCGACCGCCGCATGGTCGGTAGTGGATCGACGGCCACCTAGGAGAGCCCTTAATTACCGATTGCAACAATGTTGCAATCGGTTAATTGGTGCCACACGACCTGTGAATGTGTGGTCTACCTGGGGAGTCCACATTCGTACGGCGAATGGCCAGGATAGCCGTGTTTCGTCGTACGAATGCTTTGTATGCTGGCGGCATACGGCTGCCAGCATGCGAACGGTCACAGTACAATACACATACAGTCAACGGGACACGTTATACATTCAGCCTACGGACAACCTGCAATGAATATAGTTCAGAAGTGGCTAGGTTTGCCACAATGCTCCCCCAGAACCAAGCCGGCATACACAGTCTGATCCCAACGGATCGGCTTGGGGATGTCCGGGAGAGTACTCACAGATCACTTCTCGAGTTCAGTCTGTCTGGATAACCCGTCAGCGTTACCGTTTTGTTTTCCTGGCCGGTAATGGATAGTAAAGTCAAAGGGCTGCAGCGCCAAGCTCCAGCGCAGCAGCCTGGCATTGTCTCCAGACACACGGTTTAGCCACACTAACGGGTTGTGATCTGTGAGTAAGGAAAAAGGTTGTCCGTACAGATATGGCTGCAACTTTTTAAGGGCCCACACCACGGCCAGGCATTCTTTCTCGATGGCGGCGTAGCTCACTTCCCGGGGTAGTAGCTTGCGGCTTAGATAGGCTACGGGGTGTTCTCCGCCATCGGCTCCCACTTGGCTCAGTACTGCCCCCAATCCAAACATGGAAGCGTCTGTGTGAACAAGAAATCTTTTAGTTGGATCAGGAGCAGTTAACACAGGAGCATTAGTGAGAGCAGTCTTGAGTTGTTGGAATGCCTGCTCACACTCTGGGGCCCAGACAACCAGTCGGGGAAGGTTCTTTTTGGTCAGGTCCGTTAGGGGTTTGGCCAGGGTGCTATAGTCGGGGACAAACTTCCTGTAATAGCCTGCCGTCCCTAAGAACGCCAGCACCTGGGTCTTAGTCCTGGGGGTAGGCCACTTTGCTACGGCCTCAATCTTGGCTGGCTCAGGCCACTGCTGCCCACATCCTACACGGTGGCCCAGATACTGTACCTCGGCCATACCTATGTGGCACTTGCTAGGTTTTAGGGTTAACCCAGCCTCCCCAATGCGATCTAGGATCGCCCCGATGTGGTGTAGGTGGTCTTCCCAGGTCTGGCTAAAGATGGCTATATCATCTAGATAGGCACAGGCATACTCCTGAAAACCGTCCAGTAGCCGATCTACCATCCGCTGAAAGGTAGCCGGAGCGTTTTTCATCCCGAAAGGCATGACCTTGAATTGGTACAGGCCAAACGGGGTGACAAACGCCGACTTGGGGATGGCGTCATCGGCTAGAGGAATCTGCCAGTACCCCTTACACAAATCAATGGTAGTGAGGTACTGGCCCCGTGCCATCTTATCTAACAGCTCGTCTATCCGGGGCATCGGGTAGGCATCAGACACCGTTTTGTCATTTAGCCTCCGGTAGTCGACACAGAATCGGGTGGTGCCATCCTTTTTAGGTACCAGGACTACCGGCGATGCCCAGGGGCTATCGGAGGGTTCGATAACCCCTAGCTGCAGCATTTCGTCTAGTTCGGCTTTCATATGGGTACGGACTGATTCCGGAACCCTATAGGGAGCCTGGCGCATAGGTAGCTGTCCCGGGGTCTCTACTCGGTGGGTGGCTAACGGAGTGTACCCAGGTAAATTGGAGAAGGTAGTCCCTTTGGCTACAATCAGCGCCTGTACCTGGGCACGTTCCTGGGGGCTTAGCCGCTCCCCCAGCTGGACTCCCCGGGAAGGCTCTATCTGTTCCTCGGGTTCTAGTAGGTCAGGTAAGGGTAGGTTCTCCTGATCCTCTAAGGAGGAGGCACAGATTGCCGTCACATCCTCGATCCTCTCATGGTAGGGTTTGAGCATGTTCACGTGGAGCATGCGTCTCTTCCCTACCCCTGAGCAGGGGCCGATCACATAGGTAGTGTCGCATCGCTGCTCCACTACCTGGTATGGGCCTTGCCAGATGGCCTGCAGCTTATCGGTGCGGACGGGCTTTAAGATCAAGACCTTCTGTCCCACCTGAAAGCTGCGGTCCCTGGCTCCTCTATCGTACCAGCGTCGCTGGCGTTGCTGGGCCGCCTGGAGGTTGGTGTGTACAGCCTGAGTTAGCGCCTCCAGACGGTCCCTGAACTCCAGGACGTATGATATGATAGGGGTTTCGTTAGTGGGACTCTCCCCCTCCCAGTGTTCCCTAATCAAATTCAAGGGTCCCCGCACCCTCCTCCCAAATAGTAGCTCAAACGGGGAGAATCCTGTTGACTCCTGGGGAACCTCTCTATAAGCAAAGAGTAAGTGAGGCAGAAACCTTTCCCAGTCTTTGTGGGTCTCCCCGAACGTCCGAAGCATCTGCTTCAGCGTCCCGTTGAACCGCTCACATAGCCCATTGGACTGGGGGTGGTAGGCGGAATTAACTATTGGCTTAATGCCACACACCTTCCACAGATGTTGGGTAACTTCGGCCGTAAATTGGGTACCTCGGTCTGAGATGATCTCTTGGGGAAACCCTACTCGGGAAAATACCTTCATTAAGGCTTCCGCTACGGTCTCAGCGTGGATATTAGAGAGAGCTACAGCTTCGGGGTACCTGGTGGCGTAGTCCACTATAGTTAGGATATATCTTTTGCCAGAGGGACTGGGTTTTGGCAAGGGCCCTACGATATCCACCGCTACTCGGCTGAAGGGTTCTGCAATGATGGGTAGGGGACATAGCCTGGCCTTGTGGCGATCCCCTCGTTTACCTACACGCTGGCAGACGTCGCAGGAGGTGCAATACTGGCGCACATCCTGAGAGATCCCGGGCCAGAAGAAGGCATGGGTCAAACGGTATCGGGTACGGGTCATCCCTAGGTGTCCTGACAAGGGAATGTCATGCGCAATTCTCAGCAGCTCCTGTCTATATTTCTGGGGTACCACTAGCTGTTTATTAGTTAAGGTGACAGACCCCCCCACATCTTTTGCCGTGACACGGTATAGCAACTCTTTCTCCCAGATGAACCGCTCCCCCTCTAGCCCTGCTTGGTCTGTTTGTGCCCTGTCCCTATATACTTGGAGGGTGGGATCGGTCTGGACTTCGGTCGCAAAAGTCGTCGGGGTATCCCAGGACATGGGGGTCAGTTGGGGAACAGGGTCTCTTACCTGAGCCTCAGAGTGTATCGGTGTAGCCGTGGTGCGAGCCTGTTGTCGGGTGGTTACGGGGTGTGCCTCCTGGTACGGAGCCTGGGGAATAAAAGCGGAAGTCATTTGGCCCAAGTCATTCCCCAGCACAACATCTGCAGGTAAATTCTGCATCAGCCCCACTTCCACAGTTCCCTCTCCCACACCCCAATCCAAATGAACCTTGGCAGTGGGTAGCCGGTATACTGCTCCCCCTGCCACCCGTACTGCCACTGAGCCGCCAGTGTGGGTTGCGCCTGGTACCAAATGTGGTGCAACCAAAGTTAGAGTGGCTCCTGAATCCCGGAGCCCTTGTACCTCCTTCCCCTCCAGGGTTACTAGCTGACGGTGATGTTGTCGGTTGTCGGTGGCCCGGACCGACATTACCTCATGCAGCACCCCTAGAGGCTCCTCAATTTGAGCACTCAGCAATTCTTGGGTGGCGGGGGCTACCGGGTAATGGTGCGCAGCAGCCCTGGGTGCCAAATTTTGTCGCACTTGATTCCAAGCTTGCCGGCTCCTGTTTTGGGTGCACTCTCGAGAAATGTGCCCCCACTGTTTGCAGGTGTGACACTGAATGTTAGCCCGGCCGTTGTATCGGGAGGGGGGTGGTGGAGTATTCAGTGCTGGCCGGTGCAGGGGTACGGTGGGGCTGGTAGGGGTAAAATTATTGGGTGTCCCTGTAATCCGAGGGAGAGTCTTATTTTGGGCACCGTGATGCCTCCTGGCATCAAAATGCTGATCCGCCAATTTAGCGGCTTCGGGTAGGGTGAGTGGTTTACGGTCCCTCACCCATTCTTGTGCTTCCGGGGACAAACCATTAAAAAACTGTTCCAGCAGCATTAACTGCCTCAACTCCTCCATGTTTGTAGCGTTGCTGGCCTGTATCCAGCCTAGTGAGGCTTGGTCCAGCTTGTGCGCCCATTCTGCATGTGAATCTTTCTCAGGCTTGCGCAAGCCCCGGAATTTCCGCCGGTACGCCTCTGGGGTAATAGCATACCTCTCTAAGATCGCCCTCTTTACCTTAGGGTAATCTTTGCTGTCCTCTCGGGGTACAGCACGGTAGACTTCAGCTGCCCTACCCGATAATTTGCCTGCCAGCAGCGGCACCCATGTGGCGGGTTCCAAATCGTGCAAATCGCACAGCCGCTCAAAGTCCTGCAAATACCCATCGATTTCGTCCTTTTCTTCACAAAACGCTTTAAATGCGTGATGTGGGACTTTGGGCTTTACCTGTCCGTAGGTGGAGGCAGTAACAGACTCTGCCCTAGGCGGTGTTGCTGGTGTGCTGGTTGCCATCAGATAATCCTGTACATCCGATATCATCACGGTCATTATTTCCAGCGGTAATGGTTGTGGTAGGAACGCCAACCTGGTCCGTAGCTCTTTTTGGAATGGGGTCTCTTCCATGGCTGGTGGGGGTGTAGCGCTGCGGGCTTGGTCTCCCTCCATCAGTTCTGCGATCAGCACAGCCTTAGATTTGTTGCTGGCTATCTTACCCCTGGCTTCCAATAGTTCTTTTAAAGTCTGTCGTTTCAGTATGGTATAATCAATCTCCATACGAATTGCCCTTGCTTTCCTTGTTCGGTAGTTCCAGTTTACACGAACGCTGCTTTTCGGCTGTAAGGTTCGGATCCCGTCGCTTGCCACCAATTGTAACGGAATGCAGTATATTAGTCCACGATATCCGTTGGTATCTTCAGGAAATCCACAGTCAGAGTAGAAAGCAAGGCAATATCCCCAATCCTCCCAATAACCGGACGAAACACAGTTTGGGAGTCAACTAACTCGGTTTATTCACAAGCAGCGTATTTATGCAGTTCCCCATGCAAGGGGTTTCCATACAGATATTCCAGGGGATTTCTCCCAACATGCATTGTGACTTTCCCAACAGGCATCGCTGCACGAGAAGGATACTCCCACTAAAATGGACGATTAAGTGGATTATCCCCTCGTGCAGCAAAACCGACAATTGACATTAAAATACATAATTCCCGTAATATTCGGTACTTTAGAATAACCGAACGTTTGGTAGATAGCTGGGGTCGGGGCGCACACTTTGTGAGAATACCGCTCCGATCCCAGCTGAATTGACCGAACGCCGCACATAATACATTTAAACATCAAGGTGAGTTTAAAAGTACCGAATAAGTACGGGACACATAATGTACCGAACGCGGTACTCCCGAACGCTCTGGAAGTCCAGCGGTGTTCGGATCACTGAGTAGCCGTTTTCAGTTCCAGGCTCTCGACGACCGAACACCGCCGCAGAGACAAAGGATCCAAGATGGCCGACCGCCGCATGGTCGGTAGTGGATCGACGGCCACCTAGGAGAGCCCTTAATTACCGATTGCAACAATGTTGCAATCGGTTAATTGGTGCCACACGACCTGTGAATGTGTGGTCTACCTGGGGAGTCCACATTCGTACGGCGAATGGCCAGGATAGCCGTGTTTCGTCGTACGAATGCTTTGTATGCTGGCGGCATACGGCTGCCAGCATGCGAACGGTCACAGTACAATACACATACAGTCAACGGGACACGTTATACATTCAGCCTACGGACAACCTGCAATGAATATAGTTCAGAAGTGGCTAGGTTTGCCACACCCCACATGTGTAATGGAGTCTTGTCTTTGTCCTGAGAGATAATTGGATTACCTCTACAATTATCTCCAGGGCAGAAGGGAGGAAACCAGGATGCATTGTGGGAATGTTTACTGCTGTGTGTCTGTAATTGGTTTATGTCTGTCCTTTGTTACAGTCTTCCATTTGGTCCCCTAGGGGAGTGTCCACCAGGTGGGAGACCTGCATAAATACTGGGCAGGTAGCCCTGAGTAAATGAGTTGCTGTTTAACCCTGAAGCTGGAGTGTGTCTCTTTCTTGGGGGGAAGGGGACTGTATGCCGACTGCCAGGAGTGTAAGCTGTCCATATTGCTTTTCCTGTTCGGCTGCTTCCAGGGTTCATGTGTCTGCTGTTCGAGAGTTGGTGAATTCGTGCAGTTTGGGAGTTCGGGAAGTTGGTGCTTATGGTAGCTGCTGGTCTATGGAAAAGGGGATTATCGCCTAAACGCATTTTCCCCCTTTTATGCTGAAACGGTCCGTTACAAACCTTAATGGAATATCACGTTAATCGGAAACCCTGCTTATTCGAGGCAGTCGGTATATGAATATACATAAACACATGCCATAAAGTGTATCTGGGAGAATATAGTTAATCTACCGCTGGATGGACACACATTCCCCAAATTCACACGTTTTCCAGGGCTTCAATGCTCGAATCCCAGACATGTCTTTGTGCGAGAGTCGAAATGAGTTTCTCACACGTGGTAATGAAATGCAGAGAATAAATTAGATTGATTTGCATTCGCTCGGATAAAATGTCAGGATGTTAACAGTAGTTGTGGGTTATCGTTATGCATACCAAAGGCGGACAGAAAACACACAAGAAAACCAGCTCCTGGCTGCAAATAAAACACTTTAAACAGCCACAAACCCCACGGCTGAAACCTTGTGACTCGCTTCACGTAGATCCGTTATACAAAGAGCCCTGCACAGAAACGATATACCAGCCAGGACACTAAACAGGAGCAGGCACTTCACATAATGCCATAATACAGGTATAGCATCAAGGGAGATGTACCTACCGCTGCACTAAACAGGGACTTATTACAAAATAACACCATCCGCATTATTCCGATCTGATAACTAGTCTGTCTTATAACTCTTTTGTGCCTTGATTTTTTTTTAATGTGTTTTATTGTTATTGATATGTTTTATCTTGTCCCTTGACATCTCATACATTTCTGTATTTCCAGACATTTTCTTCAAAACAATGTAAGCCCTTCAATCAGTGTGGTGCTTTGCTAGATCTTTATATGTTTCTTAATTCAAATTTACTTCATTTATTAGGGAAACACCTCCTATACTGGGGTGTCCACCATGGTTTATCAGGGTTATAACTTCAGGTTTTCAGCTTTGTTTGTTAAATATCTTAAAGGCACACATCACTGCCCAAATAAAAAAAACATTTAAATAAATAAATAAATAAATAAATCACTGTTTAGACAATGAAAACATGCATGTATTTAATTCTAAGTTTTATTAAAACTGGGGCTATATAAAAAAAAAAAACAGCCTGCAAAAGCTGCAGTTCTCTTGTCTGCAGGTTCTGGAAGCCCTCCCATTTGAACCCCACCCAGACTTTTTGTGGCTGTCCAATCACAGACTTCCCAATGCAGCTCAATGAGAGTTGTTGCAAGGAAGGTTCTCTGGGCAATTGCTGCCTCTATAGTTTAGTTCCACTGAGCTAAAAATAAAAAAATATGTTAATTTATTAAAGTGCCAATTTCTACTGAAATCTGCAATTTTGCAAAATACAACCCTCCTCCCCCCCAAAAAAAACCCCAAAAAAACAAGGAGTCCACTCTTCACACATAAAGCACTTGAGCACATTTTACTTTTTAAAACATTTTTTTCTTAAGAATGTCCTGCCCCTGTAAGGGATCAAATCATAGAACTAATAACCTAAAGTGAATACTGTGTTGCTTGCTGTGTTTTTTTTTTTGGCTTTCACAGAGTACGGCAGGCTGAATGATCTTCCTTGTTGTAAAATACACTCATTTAACAATTACTGGATTACACAATAAAAGCTTCAAAGCATTAGAGGCAGAATAGAGGAACATGTATCTGCTAATCAGTGACCAAAAATGAGACAAAATCAAGGTCTAAATTCAGAACCGGTATCAGGGTGACAGGGACTCCACATAGGGATCTTACTTAATATCGTTTTCAGAATGTGTTCGCAAACGCTATATAAATGTTGCAAACATGCACTTTTTTAAAATTTAGATTCCTTTATGGTGCCCCCCCCCCCCCCCATCCTGCATCTTACACTGTCTGCACTGCTTGAAAAGTCCCAAATTCAGAGTCAACATTTGCAAATGTGACAGTGAACCTGTTTGTTTTCGTATTCAAAAAACAAAAATCTCAATAGAAAACAACAGGCGCAGAGGTAAGAATCTGATTGAACGATCACGCCTCACATTGCAGATGTCTGTATCACTGTACCATACGCTGTCACAGTAGCAGGCAGTACGTCTCTGTCTATACCACAGTACTGAGAGTATATCGGCCTGATGTAGAGCTGAGAGGTCAGTGTAGTGCACCCTGCCTAACAAGCAGGTCATAGGATCACTCCAGGTAGAGAGAGCTGAAGGCTTTTCACAGTGCAGTCACGTACAGTTTGTGTTTCAAAGTGCTGGCAGCCTATTTTCCAGAAGACAGTCAGGCTGGGAGCGATATTAAATAGACACACACTGATCTGTGCTATACTGATTTCGCAAACAAACTACCTTTTAACTCTGCTGGTTTCAATTTCTGATGCCGTTTCAATTTAGGTTACCTTCTAAAAGCGTGTGCAGTGGGCGGCTTCCTCAATCTAAAGTCACCTTCTAGCACTCAACAAAACACAAGATTGGAATGGGGACCACATCTGAAGGTAGAAGATGGCTACAGCAGATCTCACGAGCGGAGTCGACTATTGACAATAAATGTGATTAGTAAAGGAGCGCGTAAGAGGACAATAAGGTTTAGCTTCTCATTTGGGGAAAACGCTGCATTGGATGAAAGATGAGAATAAGAACTGGTCCACAAATTACGGGAGCTCGCAGGAGAGAGCCAGGCACGCTGGATTAAAGTGGTACTGTTATTTTTCTAGAAACCACACCATTTAATAAAATGCTGGAAATGACAATTTACTTGTCTTAACATATTAACATCCACTTCTGTCTAAGCATGGTCAGGGCACCCTATGCAAACGACGAGAACGGAAACATTGTTTCCATTTAATCTCAAAGGCAGAAAAAGGCAGCAATAATGAAAATGACTGTCTGGGAGCTATGCTGGAGGAGGCCGGTTATAGGACAGAAGGGTGGACGTTCCATATTTAATTTTACCTTTAAACACATGTTTTTACTTTCAATTTTCGAAACAGTTCCAGATTGCACAAAATGATCCGTGGGGTTGCTAATTGGTAATTTCCCTCATCCAATCATACACCTCTCTCTTCCCAAAGTTCTGTATAAAAACGTCTTCAAGGGGCGGAGCCAAACAGCCGAGCTGAGCGGTCGCACGGGAGAAGAGCTCCGTGCCAAAACGCTCATAACTAGCCATAACTGGGGCAAAAATCGGGCAAATCGAAGTTTAAGCGACCTGGAAAAGGGAGTCCTAGACCGCAGAGAAAAAAAGCCTAGTATCCCGACCGCGGCCGGTGGTTCCTAACTGGGGATTGATCTGAGGCCTACTTGAGGCCTACTCAGGCGGGGCGGGGAGGCGGCCGATCCCTGCACTGACTGCAGCCATTTACTTGGAGGTCTCTCCGGCAAACTCCCCCCCCCCCCCGGTGAGGGATATCCCGGTACCTACAGCTTGAGGAGCAGCAGCCAAATCGTGAGAGACCCACGAAGCCCGATCATCACGGGCAACTATGGCGAACACCACATGTGAACCTCCGAACGGCGCCCAGCTGCCACCTCTGGAAGAGAGGTTGGACCGCCTGTTCGACGCCTTTTGGGCGAAAATCTACCGTCAAGGGGGCACGGATGTGGAGACCCCACAAGCAGCGACCCAAGGGGAGACAGGGGAGAGACCCGCAGCTCCTATCTGGGGCAACGGCAGATCTAAGATGGCAGGAGGGAGGTGGAGGACTCCCCGACATAAACCCCGACACCACAAGACACAGAGGGACCCACAGCCTCATAAAGCTAGTGTCCAACGTTCAGCAGCGACACAAGCACCGGAAAGGTCCGCATGCTGCCCACTGGCAACACAACGCCTCCGTAACCCTTCTAAACCACCCCGCAGCTACTTATCAAAATGGAGTTCCGGAGGAGGCCAACGCTCTGCAAACCACCGACAGGGTCACACGGCACCCACTCAGCACTACAAAACGCACCATAGCCCTGACCCGACGGCTGGACTGGGCACTTACCATATCAATAGGGCACAGGAAAGCACCTACATCTGGAGCAGGTGGCACCCTCCCACGAGGACTAACCTATCGGGCCAAATAATTGACTATTTGCTCCAGCACAATAGAGGCGTCGGGTGAGGAGCTGTTGTAAAGAGGACTCGCTTTACTGTTGCTGAACACGGTTCTCATTCACTACATTCCTCTTCCATTTCCAGATCTGTTTTCTCATATTGGTCTGCTTTTCCCTATTTCTGCCTCACTGTTGCAGTCTTATAGTATATGTATTGCCTTAAAGACCACAAAGCCCAACGCTCAGTTATTACTGGTTATGTGAGAGTACCCTATAACGACATTACTATCATATGACACTCTAGTAAAGCCTACATTTACACACTTGAGCAGACACATATGTGCAACGTTGCTAGCTAGTAGACCCTAACAGGACCCACCACTTTAGACACACTAGCTCAGCCTGCAATTAGCCTACTCTTTGATTAGCAAATATACTCTCACGACAAATACAGTTTGCCTAAACATTAAATACTCACAAGCAATAGTGGAACCTAGCCTGTCTTACGCTGTTTACCAAAACATACACCCTATGAAACGCGTATATCTTGAATCGTTAGTTTTTCTTGTTTTAAAAATATATGCAAACCCAGCATGCCACAATACTGTTACGCTATGACTATAAATATCCAGCCTGCTGACGCTGTTGTGGCGATACAGGCACTGTTGTAACTACCTGCATACCAAAAATAAAGAATAAAAAAAAAACTTCAAAAAAGCCTTAACCAATACTTCATAGAACAAACCGTATACATAGTGGTTCCTCTCCGTACACCTAATCTAATCCTACCCCTCACTGCATGTCCACTCAGTTTCTTTCTGATTTTATGATTGCATGTGTCCTTTGATATATGTATACTATTCTCTTGTACTGTGTATATGTACAAGGGTTACATACATAATTGTATAGCTGGAAGAGACATGTGTCCTTCAAGTTCAGTCTATCTCACATATGTTTTTTGCTGTTAATCCAAAAGAAGGCAAAAAATCCAGTCTGAATTGCTTCTAATTTTGCAACAAACTAGGAAAAAATACCTTCTGGACCCCAGAATGGCAGTCCGATATCTAATTGGATCAAGACGCTATTACCCCGCTAATTAGAAATGATCTCTCTAAATATTGTGTTTTTGCAAGTTTTTATCAAATTGCTGTATAAACATCTGTATGGATTCTGATGAAAAAAATCATATTCAGGCAGAGAATTCCATATCATTATTTTTGCTGTAAAAAATCCTTTCCTTTGCCTTAGACAAAATCTCCTTTTTTCCACTCTACATGCGTGACTTTGTGTCCTATGTATAGTCCTGTTTATGAATAGATTTCCAGACCTTGCTTTGTATTGGTCCAGATTATATTTGTATAATGCAATCATATCCTTTCTGAGGTGCCGTTATTCCAAACTAAAAAGATTTAAATTTAGACTACCGTATATACTCGAGTATAAGACAAGTTTTTCGGCACATTTTTTGTGCTGAAAACCCCCCACTCGTCTTATACTCGAGTCAATGTCTGTATTATGGCAACTTACGGTCCTGTTGGGGGGCTGGCAGCGAGCTGTAACTTACCTTTCCAGCAGCTCCTGTCAGCTCCCTTCTCCTCCGTTCCGGTCAGCTCCCTTCTCCTCCACTGTAAGTCTCGCGGTTTGAGTGCCACGCGGAGCATTGCCATGGTAACCGTGGCAATGCTCTGACCCCGCGGCTCTCGCGAGACTTACAGTGGAGGAGAAGAGAGCTGACAGGAGCTGCAGGAAAGGTAAGTTACAGCTTGCTGCCAGCCCCCCTCCTACACAGCCCATACACTGGACCAACAGGGAATGAGAGCCCCCCTCCCTGGCCAGCTAACAAGCAGGGAGGGGGGACAAAAATAAATACAAATGTAAATAATAATATAATAAAATCTAAAATTTAATAATATTAAAATAAAATAAAAATATGAATATAAAAAAAAACTAAATGTAATATTAAAATAATAATAATTAAAAAATAATAATACAAATGCCCACCCCCACCAAGGTTACACACACTGCACTCATACACACACACTACACACACTGCATTCATACACACACACACACACACACACACACACACTACAAACACTGCATTCATTATACACACACAATAAATATTCAATTAATGTAATTTTTTGGGATCTAATTTTATTTAGAAATTTACCAGTAGCTGCTGCATTTCCCACCCTAGTCTTATGCTCGAGTCAATCTGTTTTCCCAGTTTTTTGGGGTTAAAATTAGGGGTCTCGACTTATATTCGGGTCGACTTATACTCGAGTATATATGGTAGGTATTTTTCCATCTTTTGGATCAACAGCAAAAACAGATGTGAAAAAGACTGAACTAGATGGACACATGTCTCTTTCAGCTATGTAGCCATTGTACAGCGCTACGGAATTTAATGGTGCTATATAAATAAGATAATTAAAATAGTAACTAAAATGCTCCATTCCTTTTATTAATTTTGTAGCCTGCATCTGCACTTTTTCTAGTGCCATAATATCCTTCTTTACAACAGGTGCCCAAAACTGCACAGCATAAGGTGAGGTCTTACCAGTGATTTATAAAGAGACAAAACTATGTTTTCATCCTGAGAACTAATGCCCCTATTTATACATACTCTCTAAAGTAAGAATTGACAGGAATTCAAAGTAAATTAAAAAATTTAGGCCAAAATAGCACATTAAGAAAAAAATCACCAGGTCAATTCTGTGTTCAGTTTGGCTACTACGAATTCCCACCAATTCACACTTCACTGAACATCCCCCTATTGACTGTATTACAACTTTGATTTACCGTAGTTAGTCTTTAAAACTCTGCTGCTCTCTTTTGAAAACCAATAGTTCATACCGGCCCTCTTCCTTACATTAAATGCTTGTTCACACTGGTTTCCAGGCACCTGGACTAATGCAACTTGCATCTAATTGGTCTCTCATGCCAGGATTGTTTGCCAACAAGTAACCTCCTCTGATTGTAGATCTGGGTGGCCGGGGCAGAATGGAAGGTGCAGATCTGTGGTCAGAGGGCGGACTAGAAGGGTAGAGATATAAGGGTAAGAAGGTAGTTTGGGAAGTTGAAGCTCAGTGGGTAAGAGGGTAGATTTGGATGATACAGATCTGTTGGTAAGATCTGTATCACCCAAAGATCTGTTGTCATTTTTCTAGAAACCACACCATTTAAAAAACATTGGAAATCACAATTTATTTGTCTTAACATATGAATCCACTTCTGTCTAGGCATAGTCAGGGCACCCTATGCAAACGAGGAGAACGGAAACATTGTTTCAGTTTATTCTCAATGGCAACAAAAAAAGGCAGCATTGATGAAAACGACTGCCTGGGAGCTCGGCTGGAGGAGGTTGGTTCAAGGACAAAAGAGTGGACGTTCTATATTTAATTTTACCAGTAGATTGGGGGGACTTACGACTGTGGGAATAAGGGTAAGAGGGCAAATGTTGATAGTGGGTTCAAGTCTAAGATGACAGATGAGCAAAGTGTCGATGTGTGGATATGTTGGTAGTAGATGGGGACGGGATATTTGGGTATGAAGGGTTAAGAAGAGGGCAGATAGTTAGGGTGAAGATTTGTGGGCATAAAAGTTGATTAGGAAATTGTAGATTTGTGGGCATGAGGGGGAATACTCTGTGGGTATGAAGGACAAGAAGGCAAACTTGGTAAGGATAGATCTGTGGATATGAGGGCAGATATGGAGGGTGATGATATGAGGGGAGATTGCGAGGGTGAAGATCAGTGGGTATGAGGGCAGTTTGGGAGGGTGATGATCAGTGGGTATGAGGGCAGTTTGGGAGGGTGATCAGTGGGTATAAGGGCAGAATGGGAGGGTGATCAGTGGGTATGAGGGCAGAATGGGAGGGTGATGATCAGTGGGTATGAGGGCAGTTTGGGAGGGTGATCAGTGGGTATGAGGGCAGAATGGGAGGGTGATCAGTGGGTATGAGGGCAGAATGGGAGGGTGATCAGTGGGTATGAGGGCAGAATGGGTGGGTGATGATCAGTGGGTATGAGGGCAGTTTGGGAGGGTGATGATCAGTGGGTATAAGGGCAGTTTGGGAGGGTGTTGATCAGTAGGTATGAGGGCCGATTGGGAGGGTGATCAGTGGGTATGAGGGCAGAATGGGAGGGTGATGATTAGTGGGTATGAGGGGAGATTGGGAGGGTGATGATCAGTGGGTATGAGAGCAGAATGGGAGGGTGATGATCAGTGGGTATGAGGGCAGAATGGGAGGGTGATGATCAGTGGGTATGAGAGGAGATTGGGAGGGTGATGATCAGTGGGTATGAGGGGAGATTGGGAGGGTGATGATCAGTGGGTATGAGGGGAGATTGGGAGGGTGATGATCAGTGGGTATGAGGGGAGATTGGGAGGGTGATGATCAGTGGGTATGAGGGGAGATTGGGAGGGTGATGATCAGTGGGTATGAGGGGAGATTGGGAGGGTGATGATCAGTGGGTATGAGGGCAGATTGGAAGGGTGATGATCAGTGGGTATGAGGGGAGATTGGGAGGGTGATGATCAGTGGGTATGAGGGGAGATTGGGAGGGTGATGATCAGTGGGTATGAGGGGAGATTGGGAGGGTGATGATCAGTGGGTATGAGGGCAGATTGGGAGGGTGATGATCAGTGGGTATGAGGGGAGATTGGGAGGGTGATGATCAGTGGGTATGAGGGCAGTTTGGGAGGGTGTTGATCAGTAGGTATGAGGGCAGATTGGGAGGGTGATCAGTGGGTATGAGTACAGAATGGGAGAATGATGATCAGTGGGTATGAGGGGAGATTGGGAGGGTGATGATCAGTGGGTATGAGAGCAGAATGGGAGGGTGACGGTCAGTGGGTATGAGGGCAGAATGGGAGGGTGATGATCAGTTGGTATGAGGGGAGATTGGGAGGGTGATCAGTGGGTATGAGTACAGAATGGGAGAATGATGATCAGTGGGTATGAGGGCACATTGGGAGGGTGATGATCGGTGGGTGTGAGGGCAGATTGGAAGAGTGATGATCGGTGGGTATGAGGGGAGATTGGGAGGGTGATATGAGGGCAGATTGGAAGGGTGATGATCAATGGGTATGAGGGCAGATTGGAAGGGTGATGATCGGTGGGTATGAAGGCAGATTTGGAGGGTGATATGAGGGCAGATTGGAAGGGTGATGATCGGTGGGTATGAAGGCAGATTTGGAGCGTGATGATATGAGGGCAGATTGGAAGGGTGATGATCGGAGGGTATGAGGGCAGATTTGGAGGGTGATATGAGGGCAGATTGGAAGGGTGATGATTGGTGGGTACGAGGGCAGATTTGGAGGGTGATAATATGAGGGCAGATTGGAAGGGTGATGATCGGTGGGTATGAGGGCAGATTTGGAAGGTGATGATATGAGGGCAGATTATATTATTGCATTGAGGGTGATAAGTGAAACCAGCAGGGCATAGAGTATGGCAGTGTCACTGGTGCTGTAACCCTGTGAGTGCCCACGTGTTGTAAAAGCAGTGCTGTTAACTCATGATTGCAGTGTACCCAAAGTGTTAAGGCTTTGAGAAGACACGGGCCAAGCAGTATATTCATACACAGAGCTCACCTAAACAATTAGTTATTCCTCTCACCTCTCCCAGGCGGCTGGGGAAGGACGCTCCGAACTCATCTTACAAATTGCTCTTTTGAAGATCAAAGCCGCGCGGAATTTGTCTGTGTGCGCTGCAGATGAGATTGTAATTTAATGAATTTTCTTTTTCCCCCCTCTGTGGGTTCTTCAGTGTTCCCGTGGCAGGCTCCAGGGCAGAGATTCATGGACGACAGAGCACGAAAACCGGGAGGTAGATAGATTGGGGCTTGGTGACTACTCCTCTTCAGCTCGCGTTTTGCCTTTAATTGGCACCTCATTAAAAAGTAATGAAAATGACATCTTCTGTTCCAACTGCTTCAGGCACACAATGCTACAAAGGGGCCGAGTGCTATTCACAACACGTTCAATTTATATAGCAAAACCTCTTAAGCATTATTTATGAGATGTGATTTGTTGTCAACGCTTAATAACCTGTTAGAAGGAGGACGAGTACGTTGTGTAATGCGTTAGCCCCTCTAATGCTCTTTTTGTGAAAACACACAAACCATCGAAGATTTTAATTCACTTTACTTTCCAAAGGCATATCATACCTCGCATTTTGTGGTTTCTGCTCCACGCCATATTTCACTAAGTGGAACTTTATAACCACTGACATTACAGCTCGATTACCAAAAGTGTTATATCCGGAGATTATTCACTGGTTCAGGAGGTTAAATTATCACCAGTAACAAAAACAGAATGATTGTACATATCTACTTACCATATATCCTGAGATAGTCATGGTGTAATGGTGGGTAATAGAGTCCAGGTTGGGGTATTTCCCTATCAGTTATTGTTTCAAGATCCAAGAGTGGCTCTGAGGATCATGTAACATTAATAATAATAATAATAATAATAATATATCTCTTGTGCTGAATCTCACACCAGAGACAGATTAATGGAGTCTCAGGCAATTCGGGTGTTCTGGTTATTAATTTACAGTCAACTTCTCTAACATCTTATTAAATGAACTATTTTTATAACTAAGCCCCATTTTTGCCATTATTGTCATTTATTTTTCTAAATACACTGCTCAAAAAAATTAAGGGAACACAAAAATAACACATCCTAGATCTGAATGAATTAAATATTCTTCTGAAATACTTTGTTCTTTTGAATGTGCTGACAACAAAATCACACAAAAATAAAAAAATGGAAATCAAATTTTTCAACCCATGGAGGTCTGGATTTGGAGTCACAATCAAAATTAAAGTGGGAAAACACACTACAGGCTGACCCAACTTTGATGTAATGTCCTTAAAACAAGTCAAAATGAGGCTCAGTAGTGTGTGTGGACGCCTAAGGGATCTCCTCCCAGACCTAGACTAAAGCATCTGCCAACTCCTGGACAGTCTGTGGTGCAACGTGACATTGGTGGATGGAGCGAGACATGATATCCCAGATGTGCTCAATTGGATTCAGGTCTGGGGAACGGGCGGGCCAGTGCAAAGCATCAATGCCTTTGTCTTGCAGGAACTGCTGACACACTCCAGCCACATGAGGTCTAGCATTGTCTTGCATTAGGAGGAACCCAGGGCCAACCGCACCAGCATATAGTCTCACAAGGGGTCTGAGGATCTCATCTCGGTACCTAATGGCAGTCAGGCTACCTCTGGCGAGCACATGGAGGGCTGTGCAGCCCCCCCAAAGAAATGCCACCCACTGCCAAACCGGTGATGCTGGAGGATGTTGCAGGCAGCAGAACTTTCTCCACGGCGTCTCCAGACTCTGTCACGTCTGTCACATGTGCTCAGTGTGAACCTGCTTTCATATGTGAAGAGCACAGGGCGCCAGTGGCGAATTTGCCAATCTTGGTGTTCTCTGGCAAATGCCAAACGTCCTGCATGGTGTTGGGCTGTAAGCACAACCCCCACCTGTGGACTTCGGGCCCCCATACCACCCTCATGGAGTCTGTTTCTCACCGTTTGAGCAGACACATGCATATTTGCAGGGCTCTGGCAGTGCTTCTCCTGTTCCTCCTTGCACAAAGGCGGAGGTAGCGGTCCTGCTGCTGGGTTGTTGCCCTCCTACGGCCTCCTCCACGTCTCCTGGTAGCGCCTCTATGCTCTGGACACTACGCTGACAGACACAGCAAACCTTCTTGCCACAGCTCGCATTGATGTGCCATCCTGGATGAGCTGCACTACCTGAGCCACTTGTGTGGGTTGTAGACTCCGTCTCATGCTACCTCTAGAGTGAAAGCACCGCCAGCATTCAAAAGTGACCAAAACATCAGCCAGGAAGCATAGGAACTGAGAAGTGGTCTGTGGTCACCACCTGCAGAACCACTCCTTTATTGGGGGTGTCTTGCTAATTGCCTATAATGTCCACCTGTTGTCTATCCCATTTGCACAACAGCATGTGAAATTGATTGTCACTCAGTGTTGCTTCCTAAATGGACAGTTTGATTTCACAGAAGTGTGATTAACTTGGAGTTACATTGTTTTATTTAAGTGTATATATATGGTACTGTCATGTGGTCCTTTTGGAAAGTTGGATAATTCTTTGCACTTTAATACAATATGTATATGTATGTGATGCTTTGTATCTAGAATACTGACTACGTAAATTTTCACAGTTCAATACATTTTGCAATATTTTTTTTTTTTTAGACAATCTTTATTTTTCAAATAATTTTTCACACATATGGTAAGTGGCATGGTACAGAACAGTGAAGTCGGTAAACATATGAACAATTGTACTTCTCATTCAAATAGTTTTTTACACATATGGTAGGTGGCAAGGTACAGAACAGTGAAGTCAGTAAACATATGAACAATTGTACTTCTCAACACACAGTCAATAATCTATTACATACTAAATGCTTAACCGTTCAGTTGGCAGAAATAACATAGCAATTTGATCGGTTCCTACAGTTTGTATAGACTGAGAGGCGTGTAGTGCAACGGTGATGGCGGTCTGAATGAATCTCTCCACCTGAGTGGCAACTCCGGGCCTCAATCCGTGACTTCTACCATGTGATTTATACATTAAGACGGCTCTGAGTCACATTAGTGTGGGTTTGTACTGCTATGAGTATTCATAGTTTGTCGTGTTACATCTCCCCATGTACCACTAACGCCCGCTAGTTTTCCTACATCATCTGTGTGCCCTTGGAACAGAATATGACCGGGCTCATCGCTGAGCCGCACTATCCGGGAACATTTCTGGGGTAAGAGGTACTCATGCTTGCCCAAATTTCCGTCCCATGTTAACCTCAAGAATGTGTAGGCGAGGGCCCAGTAAGCTAACAATTTCACGTTCAATTTTTGACGTGGGTGAGGATTAGGCTGGGGGTATGTTTGCGTATGGTACCCTAGTGTCAGCATGAGGCTCGAGCCCGTCTGGAGTCTGGCTAGGTAGTCAGGAGAATTACGTTATTCAAGCGACCTCCGGTCTTACGTCCATCATGTCCTACATGGCCCCTCAAGTCCATAGTCTCATGTTTACTTGCCAGTGAGTCCCACTCAAGGATCTGTCCAAGTCGGTCAATGGGGGTATGTCTGTCGTCCAGTCCGGGGAAGGGGTGAGGGATGGGGGAGGGGGATGGAGGGGAGGGTGTCTGTCGGGGTTAGCCTTGCGCTTGGTTGGTCCCTACGGTCCCCTGGGATATTCCTCGGGGATTGGTGGTTCCGCTGGCCAGATACACCTCCCAGGGGTACCAGGTCAATGCACACTGCTCTTGTCTGCCATAAAGGTCCGCTGTCAGGGACTCCATCGCGTGGATTTCCTCCACCTTTGTTATCCCATGCTGGAGGGTTGGCGCCCCCCTCTGTTTCCACATTGCGGGGAGAAGGGCCTTAGCCGCATTAAGCAGGGGTAAAGTTAAGGACTTCTTATAGGTCTTGATGGGCACGGGGGTGTGGTGTAACAGCATCGTTAGGGGGTCCAAGCGCATCCCAGTCCCTGTTATTTTGTTTATCTCTACCCTGATTCTCTCCCAGTAAGTGTTGATGTCTGGACATTCCCACCATATGTGGATGAATGTGCCTCTGTGTGTGCCGCATCTCCAACATGTGTCCGGTGTGCTGTCTTTCATGCGGTGTAGTATGTCTGGTGTTCTATACCAGCGGGTCAGGATTTTGTAATTTAGCTCTTGATACTTCGAGCTGATGGAGCACTTATGGGTGAGAGTGTAGATCTTGTCCCAGTCCTGTGGGGTGAGTGTTTCCCCTGAATCTGTCTCCCAGTGTCTCCTGAACTTAAGGTCTACATCCCCATTGGCCTGGGCCATGAGCCAGGCATATATGGTAGAAATTCCCCTGCGTACCTGTAGTCTATGTGCACAGAGGAGTTCAAAGTTGGTGAGAGGTCTGAGTAGGTGCCCCCGGCCAGGTAGAGAGTGATAGTACGTGTGGATTTGGTGGTATCTGAACCGTTCAAGTAACGTTGGAGGTCTGTCCGGGCATAGTTCCGTGAGTGGTTTAAGTCCCCTCGTGCTACTCCATTGGTGCAGGTACATCCAGTCAGCCTGCTGGAGACCAGCTAAATCTCGTTGGGTCAGTGCGTCTGCCAAGTCTGGGTTGTGGGTGATGGGGGTTAGAGGGCTAGGGGAGGTAGTGAGCCTAAGTCTCTAGCGTACGGCTGTCCACACCCTGATCGAGGCGTCAATAAGGGGGTTACCAGTGCGTAAGTCAGAGTATGTGGCGGTGTGTAGCCACAGTCTGGAGGGAATTTTCCTGTCCGCTTGATCCAGCTCGAGGGTGACCCATTGCTTTGTGGGGTATTGTACGTGCCAGTCTGCCAGCCTGTGTAGGTGTGCGGCGCGGTAGTAGGTCTCAATGGAGGGCAAACCCGTGATTCCTTTCCGCTTTGGGAGTTCCAGCGTGGATTTTTTAATCCGGGTCTGGCGGGATTTCCAAACGAATTGTCGAATAGCAGTCGACAGGGAGCTAAAAAAGGCTTTGGGCACGGTGATCGGTACTGTTTGGAAGAGGTATAGTATCCTGGGCAACACGTTCATCTTGATCGCATTGATGCGTCCAAACCAGGAGATATAGTATGGGGACCATTTCTTGATGTCCACCGTCAGGGAGTGTAGCAGTGGTTGATAATTATGTAGGTATAATTGGGATGGGTCTTTGGGCAGCCAAATTCCCAAATATTTCAGTTTGGTGTCACACCATTTGAAGTGGTATTGGGAGTATAGGTGGGGTGGGGGGCCGCGTGGGGGAGGGAGGTAGAGGGCCTCTGACTTATCTGTATTGAGTTTTAAGTTGGAGAGTGTTCCGAACTCCCGAAATGCTGTGAGGAGGTTCGGTAGGGATATCAGTGGCTGAGTGAGGAAAATCAGCATATCGTCGGCGTATGCTGCCACCCTGTATTCGTGGCGACCATGGGAGAAGCCGGATATTCCCCCATTCCGTCTGACCGCCCCCAGGAATGGTTCCAGGGAGAGGGCAAACAGGAGGGGGGAGAGCGGACATCCCTGCCGAGTGCCGTTCCTGATTTGAAAAGGGGCGGACAGTGCTCCATTGATTCGGATCCGTGCCGTGGGACTAGTGTATAGGGAGAGTATCCAGGACAGCATGTTGGGGCCAAAGCCCATGTGCGAAAGGGTGCTCTCCAGGTACGACCAGTCCACCCGATCGAAGGCCTTTTCAGCATCTGTCGACAAAAGCATGAGTTCCCTGCGTTGCGACCGCGCTATGTGGAGAATGTTCAGGGCCTTTATCGTATTGTCTCTCCCTTCCCTGCCCGGGATGAATCCGACCTGATCGGGGTGAATGAGGTGTGGGAGGTGGCTCGCGATTCTCAGGGCTATGGCTTTCGCAAACAGCTTCAGGTCCGCATTCAGTAATGAGATAGGGCGGTAGCTCGCGCAGTTCGCCGGGTCCTTCCCCTCCTTAGGTATCACGGTAACTATGGCTGCTAAAGTGTCAGTGGGGAAACGGCCCCCCTCCAGTATGGAGTTAAGGCCAAGTAAAAGGTGTGGTAGCAAAACATCTTTGAACGTGCGGAGATACAGTAAGGGAAGGCCGTCTGGGCCCGGTGCTTTGTGGGCTTTGGAAAGTTTAAGGGCCGCCGCCAGCTCTTCCGCCGACAGGGGACGTTCCAGTTCTTCTCGCATTTCCGTGGTCAATTTTTTATCTAAGTTGCGTTCTAGGAACTCAGTGATCTGCCGGGAGCGCAGGGCTCGGGCAGCGTCTGATGTGGTTTGGGGTATATTGTACAGTTCCGTGTAGTAGTCTACAAACGCTTGTTGGATCCCGACGGGCAGACGGGTTTCCGTCCCGACCTTGGGTCTAATTTTATGGATGTGGCTCGCCCTCCTCCGGTCTCGGAGCTGGCGGGCCAGCAATCTCCCGCTCTTATCGAAGTGTTCAAAAAAGAACCTAGCCGATTTCCTAATGGTGCGCAGGAGGCCCTGGGCTAGAATGTCCCTCCTCTGTTTCCGAAGCGTCGTCAGTCGGAGGAATATATCCTCATCCTGATTTTGCTTGTGGGTTTGCTCTAGTGTCGCGATTTGCGAGTTCAGTGTGTTTAGTTGTCGTGTGTTGTCCTTTTTCCGCTGTGTGCAGACCTTTATATAATGACCCCGTATGACACATTTGTGTGCCTCCCATACTGTCAGCGGCTGTACATCAGGGGTAGTGTTTGTGTCGAAATACTGTTGCAATGTTAGTCTGGCCGGGTCAGTGTCCCCCAGGTGTAGGAGCATGTTCTCATTTAGTTTCCATTGTCTTTCAATGGGTTTGTACAGTGGTGATTGTATCTGGACCGTGATCGGGGCGTGGTCTGACCCCGCCATCAAGCCTATAGTCGCCTTACGGAGCAGTGGCAGGGCTTCTTGTGCCACAAAAATGTAATCAATCCGGCTATAACGCCGGTGCACAGCCGAATAATAGGAGTAGTCCCTACAGTCAGGGTTAGCCGCCCTCCAGCAATCAACTAGTCCACATCGTGTCAGAGCCCTCCCGGCAGCGCGGATGCAGTGACCTGGTATCGAGCTTTCCCCTCTAGAGGTGTCTAGTCTAGCGTCCAGTGGCATGTTAAGATCTCCTGCCAGAACTAAGAGTCCCTCCCTGAATTTATCTAGTTTCGCAAGAGTTTTGGCTAGGAAGGCGTGTTGGTTGCGATTCGGGGCATATAGGCAGGCGAATGTGTAAGAGTGTTGTGCTATTGTCCCCTTTAGGAACAGGTATCTACCCCCTGGGTCTGGTAGTTGGTCAGTACATATGAACGGGATGTTATGGGAGAATAGGATCGCCACTCCCGCTTTCTTTTCATCTGGGTGGTTCGAATAGTATCCCGTGGGGTATCTCCCGTTTTTAATGGTGGGTGCCTCCGATCCCCTGAAATGCGTCTCTTGCAGGAACGCGACCGAGACACGCTCCGACCATAGGGTGCGGAGTATTTGGGTTCGTTTCTCGGGCACGTTCATGCCTCTAACGTTATTTGACCAAAGAGTGAGTGGTGCCATTTCAGCTTTAGGGCCCATCCCTGTCTGCACGGGGTGTGGGGGGGACAGTGTCGTCAAGGAAGGGGGGGAGGGGTATGAGTGGGGATGGGGCGTACAGTCGGGTCGGTGTCAGTGGGGGTGTCAGTCCGTGTGGTAGGTAACAGGTACTCGCCTCGGAGTTAGTCGCCCCCCGGTGTTCAGTCCCCTCGGGGTGTGTCACCAGAGTTGCCTCCGAGTATATGTATAGCGCGAGTCAGTTACAAGGGCACGTGGGTCGCCCGTACAGGTGTGTTCCGTCGTGTGTGTCACCTTGCTCCCCTGGAACCCAGCACACTGATCAAGATTAGTCGGAATCGTCCCCATCAGTTCGGGGGACTCGAATGGGGCAGTGCCCCGTAAACCGCCTAGATGCCTCCCTAGGCTTTAATGGCCCCTTAGTGGGTACGAGTTGTAGCGTTTCAGCTCAATAGTCCCCATGGGGACCGGATGCCACCTCGGGCTCCCGCCCCGGCCCTCCCTCCCCCAACCAACGGGAGCTGTGGGGTGTCCCTCACTCCCATGTAGGTGCGTGTGCGGCCAGAAGCAGCTTAAAACTTATAAACAATAGAAACAATTTAAACCTTAAAGCAGTACATTACAGTTCACAACATGCAAATTCCCCTTTAACCCCCCTCCCCAGGGGCCACTTCTCTCCCACCCGCTCGGCTGTCAGCAGGCCTTGGGCCGGGCTATGGTGCCTACGGACAGGGCTACCATCACGGGGTTAGGCAGGGTCTGGGGTGGTGCGCCTCCAGGCGTAAAAGGGCTCATTTAGGGGTGAGTCCAGGATCTGTCCCGGGACACTGCTCAATGCTAGCTGCTGGGCTTGTATAACGTGGGGAGTCCCTGCCCTCGTGTTTCCCCGGGTGTTCCATGAACCCACCAGATCCCCCCGCCCCAATCGTGTGATTCCCTCCCGTTTCAGTGTCATGCATTTCTGGACTGTTCAATAACCGTAGGGGCCCAAAGTAAGGGGTCAAGTACATACCCAGCGGGTCGGCAGCAGCTCCGGGTCTAGTAGCTGTATGCTGTATAGGTAGGCCGGCTTTCGGCGTAGACCCTGGGGGGAGTAAGGTTGTCCGTCTCGGTGCCGTGGAGTGTCAATGTGTAGGGCTGGGGCGTCGGGCCGACAGCCGGTTCCCCATTCTGTCGGATCCCGGCCCTAGGGTAGATCATTCCTCATGGCTGTCCGGGCCACCCCGGCGGAATCCAGCTCCTGTGAGGCCGGTGCCCGGTCTGTCACGTGGTGCATTCTGGCGCGTTGGTTGCCTTTCGAGGATCCAGTTTGACACTGTCACTGCTGGGAGGCCTGCGGCCCGTAAGAATCGTGGGACGTCCGCTGGCCAGCGCACGATGTGCCATGTGTTGCCCACCTTCGCCTGCAGGCTAAAGGGGAACCCCCATTTGTATTGTATCCGCTGATCTCGGAGCATGGTGGTGAGGGGGCGTAGAGCCCTTCTCGCTTCCAGCGTGAGCACAGAAAGATCTTGGTATAGGGAGATTTGGGCCTCCATGTAGGTGAGGTTTTGTCGACTCCGTGCTTCCCTCATAATGTCGTCCTTCAACGAGTAGGAAAGCAGGTAGCAGATGACATCCCTTGGCGGGCCTTCTGCGGATGCAGGGCGTAGTGCTCTGTGGGCCCGTTCAATGCCAAAGTCCGTTGGGGCCCTGTCCCCTAGGATGAGAGTGAACAGGCCCCGGAGGAGTTCCGGTAGTGCCTCCCCGGTGGACTCAGGCAGCCCGCGTATGCGGATGTTATTTCTGCGTCCGCGATTGTCCAGGTCCTCCAGGTTTCTCCTTAGCTCCAACAGGACGTTGCCCTGCCTGGTGGCGGCTGTCTCAGTAGCTTGGTGCTGCTGTATGTTTTGGGCTCTGTCTGCCTCTAGCTCTTCCACCCTGCGCTCCAGGGCTGTCAGGTCTCTCCTCACCTCCATGACCTCTTCCCTGATCGCAGTTCGGATTTCCGCCAGTAAATCAGCTTTGTCCGTCTTGGACATCATGTTTGCCGTTATTGCGGCTATGTCTGCCGCCATTTGCGTGAGGGATTCCCCCCTGGCCGGGCTGCTCGTGGGGCTCTCAATGTTGCGCTGTTCAGGCGAGGCCGGCGCCATTTTGGCCGCGGCCTGGTGCGCCCGCGAGTCTCTCTGAGTTCCGAGGTACCCGTCCATGGGTCCCGCGGTTCGGCTCGGCGAGCCCGTCTGGGAGGGTCCCGGGGTGTACGGTTTTCTGGATTTACCCATTTTGGGTCGATTCCGGCTCGAATATCGGTGCTATAGTGTGCTGGGGCCACGGAGCTGCGGTTAGATGCGTCTTACTCCATGCACGGTCCGGCCACGCCCCTCCATTTTGCAATATTTGCCAGCTTATATACAAGAGTTACTATCTCTCTCTCACAAGCCTTTTTTTTATATATTGTGCCCTTAATGCTCTGTTTTCTTTCTTATAATATACTACATTGGATACTATGGACTATCGCCCTGAGCTATACTGCCTGACAGTATTTTGCCAATTCACAAAATGGCGACATCGGGATACCGGAAGTGACGTCAGACGGCCTCCGATAAGTCACTTCCGTCTATACGGAACTAACTGCAAACAGCTGATCCAGCCGACACCCCCTAGACCAATACATCGATTGGATGAGAGACATACAGGGGACCAATCACGGACGAACCGCCAGATATAAAACTGGCAGAACGCGCACAGAAGAGGACACTGATTGAGAAAGCCTGTAGGTTCAGGCGAAACGTGTCTCGGACTGCTTTGGACGGCAAACATCTTATTTTGGGACTGAAATACTTGTGGTATTTTTAATTTGTTGTTTTTATATCCAATACTTTGGCTAATACATTTTTTATAATTTAATTCTAAATCCCATATTTTGCCGCTGTCCTGAGTTCTTTGGCTCTCAACAAGGTGAGCAGTGACTGACATTTTATTCACAGTTATAGTGAGGATAACACACTATATTTGTCTTATCTCTCCTTTTCTGAGCACTCCACATCTCTGCACTGAAGAAGTTCTGGTATTACCTATAAATACCTCTGCGCATGAGATTTGAGCCTATTCCCCTAAAGGCTCTGCACCATGTGAGCTACTCCAGCGGTTATGAAATCCATGTCCAATCATTCTCAGCTGGGCAAATGGGAGTTTCATATCAAGATTAGCCATAAGCTAGGTGTTGGCCATCCTAGTATAGGTTAGCTATGTATGGAGCCAGAGCGCACCTACGAAGATTAGGAATTGTATGTGGAAAGGGACAGACTGGATGTTGAGTGGGGAAGGCTTGGTCAGTGATTGTCCTCACGTTTTTTAATAAATCATTGCCCTGGCCTGCCCAACACAGTGTGTGTTTGTGAATGTGTCAGAATAACCCCTGATCAGCGCGGTGCCTGCACCTATGGGGCACTGTTTGCAATAAGTAGGGACACCAACGTTCGTTTAAGCAAAAAAAAACAAAAAAACATTTGTAACCTTGAAATATACTAAATAGCTTAACAAACGGTTGGATTTTCTGCAAATAAAAAACTTTTTTATTAACTTAACAATTGCTTGGTGAAAACTACCAGTATCCTTGTTTCGAATGTGTCCAAATCCTAGGACCGCGTGCTAAATCTATAGTATCTGTATTTTGGAAATAAAAGCTTACACAGCTGATCCTAGAATTCTCTCTGCTTCACGTTACTGGGTTTATTTATTGTATAACTTTACCAAAATGGGCAAAATGCTTTAATACATATCTAATGAGATATAAAAGGCTAGAGACTTCATTAAACTGTGCGCAGCGGCGAGTCCGCTGGAAGCCAAAATTGTGTCTGATGCAGGGAATTCCTAGGGGCTCGGCGGATCTCAAGACGTTACTTCTTGACTATCTAGGGCAACTGTAAATTAGGAAATTAATTATATCATTTTATTATCTTATTAATATGATTTTTGGCTCCTGGCTAAACCATTTTGATGAGCATTTATGGTGATTATTCAGCTATAAACAGAAAAATAACAGACCAATATCGGGAATTTCAGAAAAGCAAAACATGAAAAAAATACAAATCTCGGTTTTCATATTATTTCTTATGGAATGTCCACTAAAAGCACAATGTATCCCGAATGTTCGTGATCCCACATAACATCTTAAAAGGAAAGGACCCTTTTTATTTAAACGGTTATTTTCAGGAAAATCTCACACATATTAAAATGCAGACTGTGCACATAATACATAACCGATCAGATCCTAGTGCATGCCACACGGGGGTTATGTAAAAAATGGGCACATTCACGTTTACACCACTTTTGTACGAAAATGCCATTTTCTTATGTATCACAATGTTACTCCAGCCTTACACAATGGGGACTTTCTGTAAAGTGACAAAATAATCTTCCATTCAGCCACTATGTATTGCATTTAGTTAACGGGTGATTTTACCATAGGTTACATCCACAAAACAAGACTGTGGCAAAACCAACCTCGCCACTGTGAACTGGAGAAGCCTGGTTGCCCGCCTGCTGCCTTTGGATTATGGACCAGCAGTTAAACTGTTAATTTTACTGTGCAGAAAGATTTATTCCTTCCTTTCTGCACAGCCGTTCGGTAGATTCTATCTACCGAACAAACAGCCCTTTCTTAGCCTCCCCAGAGCCGTGGGAAGCCGGCCGGCGCCGTTAATTGGCCACCCAGAAGCTGGCGTGTGCCCTCCATTTACCTCTCTGAAGCCGCGGTTAACCGCGGCTTAACGAGCGTGTGCCGGCAATTGACCACCCAGTAGCTGCGGTTAACCGCAGCTTAATTGACTGTTACTGGGTGGTTGCGGTTACACCTAGCCGCCACACGATGGCGGTGTTCTGGATCTCCCCGGCTTTCATGCGCCAAACCCGGACACTGTGTCAGCTAAGCACCGCTGAGCCTCCAGCCCCCGGTTCCAATTCGTACCGATCTAACGAATGTATGTAAACTCGGGATTTTATGTTGGGGGAATGTTTTAACCCAGATAGCTATGCCATGGAGCCTATTCGTGTAATTAAAGACTCCATGGCTCCATGGCAATTAAACTGTATTCGTGTGATCTGAGTGCCATTCACCTAATAATGTGCGCTCAGATCTAAGCTATCTGGGGATATGTAGAAATGTGTGTTTTATGTACTAAATGTATCAGTATGCAATTTTATGTATTTTACTGTCTTTTTGTCTGCCATATGGGTAATGGAGTTTTGCCTCTGTCCTTGGAGATAATTAGATTCCTTTCCCAATTATCTCCAGGGCAGAGAGGAGGGATTGTGAGGCATTGTGGGAGGTAACTCATGTGTGATTGGTGTATTGTGTAATTGTTGTAAGTCCATCCCTTGCATGGGAGAATCCTTTATAAGACAGGTGTGTGAATAAATCAGGGAGTTCCTGCTTAACCCTCAAAGTGAAGTGTTGTCTGATTCTTGGGGGGAATTTGATTGTATGCCGATTGCCAGGAGTGTAAGCTGTTCATAGGGCTTTTCCTGTTCGGCTGCTTCCAGTGTTCGTGTGTCTCTTGTTCGGGAGTTGGTGAATTTGTGCAGTTTGCAGTTCGGGAGATTGGTGGTTGCAGTAGCTGCTTGTCTATCTGGAAGGGGATTATTGCCTAAACAGGTTTTACCCTCTTGTGAGCGAAACAGTCCGCAACAAAGACAAATGAGTAAACAAGTAAAAAAGATGCATTCAAGCCCTAGCCCCCAATCTCTTATTGTGTACACACACTATATCATACAGCATCACCTAATATAGACACTCCCTAACCCCCAATCTCTCTCTGTGTACACACACACACACTCTATCATACAGCATCACCTAATATAGACACTCCCTAACCCCCAATCTCTCTCTGTGTACACACACACACACACTATATCATACAGCATCACCTAATATAGACACTCCCTAGCCCCCAATCTCTCACTGTGTACACAAACACACACACACACTATATCATACAGCATCACCTAATATAGACACTCCCTAACCCCCAATCTCTCACTGTGCACACAAACACACACACACACTATATCATACAGCATCACCTAATATAGACACTCCCTAGCCCCCAATCTCTCACTGTGTACACAAACACACACACACACTATATCATACAGCATCACCTAATATAGACACTCCCTAACCCCCAATCTCTCACTGTGTACACAAACACACACACACACACTATATCATACAGCATCACCTAATATAGACACTCCCTAACCCCCAATCTCTCACTGTGTACACAAACACACACACACACTATATCATACAGCATCACCTAATATAGACACTCCCTAACCCCCAATCTCTCACTGTGTACACAAACACACACACACACTATATCATACAGCATCACCTAATATAGACACTCCCTAACCCCCAATCTCTCACTGTGTACACAAACACACACACACACACTATATCATACAGCATCACCTAATATAGACACTCCCTAGCCCCCAATCTCTCACTGTGCACACAAACACACACACACACACTATATCATACAGCATCACCTAATATAGACACTCCCTAACCCCCAATCTCTCTCTGTGCACACAAACACACACACACACTATATCATACAGCATCACCTAATATAGACACTCCCTAACCCCCAATCTCTCTCTGTGTGCACACACACACACACACACACACACTATATCATACAGCATCACCTAATATAGACACTCCCTAACCCCCAATCTCTCACTGTGCACACAAACACACACACACACTATATCATACAGCATCACCTAATATAGACACTCCCTAGCCCCCAATCTCTCACTGTGTAAACACACACACACACTATATCATACAGCATCACCTAATATAGACACTCCCTAACCCCCAATCTCTCACTGTGTACACAAACACACACACACACTATATCATACAGCATCACCTAATATAGACACTCCCTAGCCCCCAATCTCTCACTGTGCACACAAACACACACACACACACTATATCATACAGCATCACCTAATATAGACACTCCCTAACCCCCAATCTCTCTCTGTGCACACAAACACACACACACACTATATCATACAGCATCACCTAATATAGACACTCCCTAGCCCCCAATCTCTCACTGTGTAACACAGACACACACTATCATACAGTATCACCTAATATAGACACTGTCAGGATTACTGTTGATCCAGCATGCAGAAATAGTATCACACCTACGACTTAGGATAACGTCTAACCGGACGTTAGAATGGCCGGTCTTAACGTATCCGAGAACAGTCATAATATTTAGGTTTCTTCTACGAAGAAAGGTGAGGAGAGACAGTGAATAAGACACAGGATTAATCCTGCAAATTATTTTAAAGGGCCCAATAAACCTAAACAGTTTTTTTGCCTCTGACAGTCATGTAACCCCTGACTGCACAGGTTCAGGTTCAGACTGTACAGAAAGGCCAGGGGCAACAGGTTTGGAAAAGTGAGGTGCCAGTGACATATTCATACGTCTGGTTCTATTTCTTGTCATCTCCCTGTTCCCAAGTCGGTTATCTATATGCATCACATACGTGATGTATTAATTTAACCTCCCTGGTAGTTCTTTGGCAGCAATTTCACCAAGTATAGCTTCGGATAATCCCTCTTTAAATCCAGAGATTAATCCGCTATTAGTCCAGTCTACCTTAGAAGCCAGGGTGCAGAATTCTATGGCATAATCTGAGACAAACCGGTTCCCTTGTTTGATACACATTAGGGCAGTGGAAGCGTCATCCTACCTTCCTAATGGTTCAAACGTTAATTTAAATTCCGCCAGGAATTCCTGGTAATTACAGGCAATAGTCCTATCACTTTCCCATAATGGATTGGACCAAGCTAAGGCTTTACCTTTAGTTGGTTCATTAAGTACCCAATTTTAGCTCTATCCGTGGGAAAGAACCCAGGTGAGGCTTCAAAATGGTACTCAATCTGATGAAGATATCCCCGACATTCTTGAATATTACCTTCAAAATGCAGGGGAGGTGATAGGGAGAAAGTAGGTGCCTTATATACTACAGGTGTAGGTACAGTAGGGGGTGTAATTGCCAGAGGGACAGCAGACTGTAAATGAGCCGTATGTATTAGAAGAGCATTAAAAGCCTGGGCAAATTGATCCATGCGGTAATCATTATCCTCCAGTTTAATTTTGCAAGCAACTATGTGCTGACACAATTCTCTGGCCATGTCGTAATGTCAGGATTACTGTTGATCCAACACGCAGAAATAGCATCACACCTATGACTTAGGATAACGTCTAACCGGACCTTAGAATGTCCAGACTTAACGTATCCGAGAATAGTCAAAATACTTGCCGAGGTCAGGGACAAAGAATGAGACACAACGATTAGGAAAAGATAAAATTCAAGGATATAAGAATTCAGGAAAGCCAAAACGGAGCCAAAGTCAAAAACCAGAAAAACACAATCAGGAACACACTCTCGGATAAACCATCATAGGGAAACCACGACAGGGCACTTATCAAAAGTCAATTTGGGTTTAAATAACCCCCTTGAAGCTGTAATTGGCTGTATGTGGCCTCTCACCCCAAAACGTGTGTGCACGTCTATGACGTGACGTCGCACGAACATAAGCGCCATCTTTAATGTGGGCAAAGGCCTTATTAAAAGCCTTAATAAACCTTAACCTTATTAAAAGGCCTTATTAAAACCGGAACCGCAGCAGCCGCGCACACTGGCGACAGGGACGGAAGGCGGTCGGGTAGCGGTTTGCTGCAAGCAAGGTAAGTATTTATTGTTTCTGTCGGCGTGACCGCTGTGTTGCTGTGCGGCCACGCCAACAGAATCCTGCGGAACCGTGACAGATACTCCCTAACCCCTAAACCCACACTGTGTACATTTATCAATGTGTCTCTGACATTTCCACCTAATGTTCATCAAATAAATGGCATAATTTAGTAAATCTGTCAGGTTTTCTCATCGGTTGTGATCTTTCTGCACTGTGGCCATCATTTTTAATAAGTGTCATTTTTTTGTGGATACGATGGATTCATGGATTTATCAGATAGAAACTTTTTCCCACCACTATAAATTTTGATGGTTTTCTAAAAAGGAATTATCTGTGAAAAATGACAGAATTTATTATAAGGGAATTGTGACTTTTTAGATCACTTTATTAACCATAATTAAAATAATGACTGAATTTAGCCATATTCTCCAATATATCACACAGTCTATGAGACGCCATTCATTACTTGCATAGGGCGCCATCTAGTGTATGACATCCCATCACCACCCTGTATACTATAGTCTTTGGATACTTTCAAACCTCATGGATCTCTGATTTGTATGCACCAAATAATCCACTCATAGCACACAATGTTTAACATCTTATCAGATGTTATCTCAATAAGGGCTGATACACAGGGCTCTCTCACCTTGCTATGGATTGGGTTAGATTGGCTTCCATTAAAGACAGTCACTGGGCAGCAATAGCCTATTTTACAATATGATCACCCTAATAGATTGGGTTCCATTACAGGCAGTCACTGGGGGGCAGTAGCCTATACTACAATATGATCACTCCAATAGATTGGGTTCCATTACAGGCAGTCACTGGGCGGCAGTAGCTTATACAACAATATGATCGCCCCAATAGATTGGGTTCCATTACAGGCAGTCACTGGGTGGCAGTAGCCTATACTACAATATGATCACTCCAATAGATTGGGTTCCATTACAGGCAGTCACTGGGCGGCAGTAGCCTATACTACAATATAATCGCCCCAATAGATTGGGTTCCATTACAGGCAGTCACTGGGGGGCAGTAGCCTATACTACAATATGATCACTCCAATAGATTGGGTTCCATTACAGGCAGTCACTGGGGGGCAGTAGCCTATACAACAATATGATCGCCCCAATAGATTGGGTTCCATTACAGGCAGTCACTGGGCGGCAGTAGCCTATACAACAATATGATCACCCCAATAGATTGGGTTCCATTACAGGCAGTCACTGGGCAGCAGTAGCCTATACTACAATATGATCACCCCAATAGTTTGGGTTCCATTACAGGCAGTCACTGGGCAGCAGTAGCCTATACAACAATATAATCGCCCCAATAGATTGGGTTCCATTACAGGCAGTCACTGGGGGGCAGTAGCCTATACTACAATATGATCACCCCAATAGATTGGGTTCCATTACAGGCAGTCACTGGGCAGCAGTAGCCTATACTACAATATGATCACCCCAATAGTATCTCCAACTTTTCAGACACGATGGGTCCCGTCTAACAGCCCTAATATTTGGTGTAGTCCACAATGACATCATTGATGAGTGGATGAAGGCTCACCATTTTCAATGGAAATTTAATCGCTTTAATTTACAATTACTCATCTTGGAGCCACGAACATGAAATGTCTATAGAAAGAGCCGTGGCTGGTGTAAACAACACATTAAACTAAAAAGATGCCACATTTCTGCAGTCTTGATCATAAACCTCACAGTATAATTTTCATCTAAACTGCCCTATAAAAATGTACCACTCTATTTTTGCTGTAGTTATCTAGACTGTTTATAATCTTCATCCCCTCGGTATTTGCTATTTAATACTTGCTGGGGTGAATATTGCATACATCATGCTAGTCCTAGTGATCTCCCTGTACGGCTTCCTGAATAAATGAGACTTTTACAAAATCTTATTAAGAAGCGCAGTGGGAATGGCTTACCACAGCGACACGATCCCAGTTCCTGCTGTACCAGCTCCAATTTTATTTGGCAGCGGAAGCACCGGCGGCGACTCTTCTGTTTAGACCGGCTGCTGCTGTCGGGCCTGTCCTCGCTGTCTAGTAATCGAGGCCGTTTAATGGGGGAAGGGTCATCTTCTGACTGGGAATCTGCGAAAGGAAAACACTTTGTTAATGACCAAGAATTATCCTCAATAATTATATAAAACATTTATAAACCGGATGAAGCAATAGGTGGAGATAAAACACAAACACTTTACATTAGAATTAAGGTGTATCTGTCCTTTCCTGGATCTGCATATTCAGAAACCTGTCCCATCATTACCCAAGCTAGATGTATACAGTCACCGGTATTGCCATTGGTACCCAGGCCTGATTTATACAGTCACCACTATTGCCGTTGGTACCCAGGCCTGATGTATACAGTCACCAGTATTGCCATTGGTACCCAGGCCAGATGTATACAGTCACCGGTATTGCTGTTGGTACACATGCCAGATGTATACAGTCACAGGTATTGCCATTGGTACCCATGCCAGATGTATACAGTCACCGGTATTGCTGTTGGTACCCATGCCAGATGTATACAGTCAGCGATATTGCTGTTGGTACCCATGCCAGATGTATACAGTCACCGGTATGGCTGTTGGTACCCATGCCAGATGTATACAGTCACCGGTATTGCCGTTGGTACCCAGACCTGATGTATACTGTCACCGGTATTGCCGTTGGTACCCAGGCCAGATGTATACAGTCACCGGTATTGCTGTTGGTACACATGCCAGATGTATACAGTCACCGGTATTGCCATTGGTACCCATGCCAGATGTATACAGTTGATGTGGAATTATTAAAAATTATTATTGTACTGTATTGAATTATTGTACTAACTCCATTTTAACTTTATACTGTGACTTCCTCCTCCATTTTGTCCCCCTAACCCAGTGATGGCGAACCTTTTTGAGCCCGAGTGCCGAAACCGCAATACATGCCAACTTTTTTTTCCTTAAAGTGCCAACACGGCAATTGCGTGTGTGTGTGGGGGGGGGGTGCGTGTGTGTGGGGGAGGGTGCGTGTTGTATGTGTAAATGAGGGGTGCTGTGTGTGTGTATGAGGGGTGCTGTGTGTGTGTGGGGGGTGCTGTGTGTGTGTGGGGGGGTGCTGTGTGTGTGTGGGGGGGTGCTGTGTGTGTGTGGGGGGGTGCTGTGTGTGTGTGGGGGGGTGCTGTGTGTGGGGGGGGAGTGCTGGGTGTGTGTGGGGGAGTGCTGGGTGTGTGTGGGGGAGTGCTGGGTGTGTGTGGGGGGAGTGCTGGGTGTGTGTGGGGGGAGTGCTGGGTGTGTGTGGGGGGAGTGCTGGGTGTGTGTGGGGGGAGTGCTGGGTGTGTGTGGGGGGAGTGCTGGGTGTGTGTGGGGGGAGTGCTGGGTGTGTGTGGGGGGAGTGCTGGGTGTGTGTGGGGGGAGTGCTGGGTGTGTGTGGGGGGAGTGCTGTGTGTTTGGGGGGGTGCTGTGTGTGTGTTTGGGGGGGTGCTGTGTGTGTGTTTGGGGGGGTGCTGTGTGTGTGTTTGGGGGTGCTGTGTGTGTGTTTGGGGGGGTGCTGTGTGTGTGTGGGGGGGGGGTGCTGTGTGTGTGGGGGGGGGTGCTGTGTGTGTGGGGGGGGGGTGCTGTGTGTGTGTGTGTGTGTGTGGGGGGTGCTGTATGTGTGTGAGAGGGGTGCTGTATGTGTGTGAGAGGGGTGCTGTGCTGTGGGGGGTAAGGGGTACTGTGTGGGGGGGTAGGGGTACTGTGTGTGGGGGAGTAGGGGTACTGTGTGTGGGGGAGTAGGGGTACTGTGTGTGGGGGAGTAGGGGTAATGTTGTGGAGGAGTAGGGGTACTGCTGGGGGGTAGGGGTACTTCTGGGGGGTAGGGGTACTTCTGGGGGGGTAGGGGTGCTGCTGGGGGGGTGGGGAGGTGCTGTGGTGGGTAGGGGTGCTGCTGGGGGGTGGGGTGGGGTGTTGCTGTGGTGGGTAGGGGTGGTGCTGTGGTGGGTAGGGGTGGTGCTGGGGGGGTGGGGTGGTGCTGGGGGTGTGGGGTGGTGCTGGGGGGGTAGGGTGCTGCTGGGGGGGTGGGGTGCTGCTGGGGGGGTACGGTGGTGCTGGGGGGTGGGGTGGTGCTGGGGGGTAGGGTGGTGCTGGGGGGGTGGGGGGTGCTGGGGGGCTGGGGGGTGCTGGGGGGTAGGGTGGTGCTGTGGGGGGTAAGGGTGGTGCTGTGGTGGGTAGGGTGCTGGGGGGGTAGGGTGCTGCTGGGGGGTGGGTAGGGTGCTGTGGTGGGTAGGGGTGGTGTTGTGGGGGGTAGGGGTGAGGCTGTGGTGGGTAGGGGTGGTGCTGGGGGGGTAGGGTGCTGCTGGGGGGGTAGGGTGCTGCTGGGGGGGGGGTGGTGCTGCTGGGGGGTAGGGGTGGTGCTGTGGTGGGTAGGGTGCTGTGGTGGGTAGGGGTGGTGCTGGGGGGTAGGGTGCTGCTGGGGGGGGGTAGGGTGGTGCTGTGGGGGGTAGGGGTGGTGCTGTGGTGGGTAGGGTGCTGTGGTGGGTAGGGGTGGTGCTGCAGGGGGGTAAGGGTACTTCTGGGGGGGTAGGGGTGGTGCTGTGGTGGGTAGGGTGCTGTGGTGGGTAGGGGTGGTGCTGGGGGAGTAAGGGTACTTCTGGGGGGGGTAGGGGTGGTGTGTTAGTATCCCACCCCCTCCTTTTTACCTCCAATGAAGTGTGGGGGGGGGCACAGCCATCCCTGGTGGTCCGGTGGTGGTAAGTACTGCAGGGGGAGGGATCTGTGTAGCAGCTCCCCCTGTCCTCCCGCGCGATGCTGTGTGGAGCGTTGCCATGAGCTCCCCCTGTCCTCCCGCGCGATGCTGTGTGGAGCGTTGCCATGGTAACGCTCGGCAACGCTCCACACAGCATCGCGCGGGAGGACCGGGGGAGCTGCTACACAGATCCCTCCCCCTGCCTCCCGACCCGGAAGCAGAATAGGCGCCTGTCGTTTCGGGCAGGCAGGCGCCTATTCTGCAGTGATGGCGGACCTGTGGCCGCGTGCCCACAGAGAGGGCTCGGCGTGCCACCTGTGGCACGCGTGCCATAGGTTCGCCATCACTGCCCTAACCTGACTCTTTCAATCCTCCATTTTGTCCTCATGACTTAACTTGTTCATTTTAAAACTACATTACGTGACTGAACTTCTCAACCCAATTAGTATGGTAGACAAAGACTGTGTTTTCCTACAAGGACAAATACCAGGAGGTGCTGGTTACTCCTTAAGACTTGCTGGCTACTCCTTAGAACTTGTAAGATAGTATAGTTTGAAGGCCACAGAACACAGTAGTAATGAAATGTTCTATTCATAAGAGACCTTGCACCTGGACATGAAGCCTGATATCATTGACCGTGTAAAATGACGCTTAGGACCCCCTTATCCCCACCCGTGTCCAGAATAATCCCACCTCTGATGGGTGGGCACGGGACTAACCTCTTTATTTTTGAACCAATAGGTAAGACACTAACACCGACACTTAACAATTAATCCAATTGATGATGTTTATTTGCTGATATTCTAATAATCAATGATGACGCAAAATGCCTCTTAAAAGGGCCTGCGCGCCCGCTTTTCTTGCACTTGCCAATAAACTTTCTCGAAGTTATTTTAACCTGAACCTCGTGTGTCAGACTTAATTACTTCAGCGTATATACGCAATTTAATTTTATTGATTTGGACAGGAACAGATAGACATTTGAACATTTTGGTTTACTTTCAAAAAGTACCATAACAACTTGGCGCCCAACGTGGGGCATCGGGCTATGTCCGGCCGGTGAGCCGTCCTAAGGAAGACAAGGGTGGACGGAGGAATCCGGGGGGAAGGAAAGGAGATTGATCACCTCCAGGTACACGGTAGAGACTTCTGCAGAGCCACCGGTATGTTCCGGCCCCTTTGATTGACCCGTCCACGTGTCTGTGACTGCTTCCCGGGAGGACATCAAAGACAGGTAATATCTTGCCCGGTGCCTCGTTACTCACTTGTTTACCTGCATTTTAGTCTATCTGTTGCCTGGGTGTGTCTGAATTGTTTGTCTGTTTCCCCATTTTGGGATAAAGGGGGGCGGACCTGAGGGGACTTGCCTGGATTTTCAGTATATTTGTCTATCTGTTTGTATTTTACCCTTTTTGGGATAAAGGGGGGTTGACCTGTGGATGTGTTCCTGGGGGTCTTCTGTTGCCTGTTTACTTCTTTTAGGAGCCTCGTGGCTGTGGCTGTATGGAAAAAGAAGTTTGTGGAACTGTGGGATCTGTGTAAAATCATAGTTTCCTGTGATCCAATTTTGTGTCACTTTGATAGCCTAGCTAGCTTCACTGTGCGCTTTCGGACCATCCAGCTCTAGTTGAGTTGGGGACGTCCTGACCCGGACCATCCAGCTCTAGTTGAGTTGGGGACGTCCTGACCCGGACCATCCAGCTCTAGTTGAGTTGGGGACGTCCTGACCCGGACCATCCAGCTCTAGTTGAGTTGGGGACGTCCTGACCCGGACCATCCAGCTCTAGTTGAGTTGAAGGTCCACTGATTATTTAATTGTGATAGTGAGACTTGAGGAAGTCATTCTCCGAGCGGGGACACTACGAGATTGAGGGAGGTGACTTTGGAGTAAGCACATGTCAAAGGAAAAGGGATTATTGTTGATTTCATTTGTACTGTGATGCATGCACTGTATTTCAATTGTATTGTCGTCTTGTTTGTCTAATTAGGAGTCTCATGAACTCCTGTGTCTATCTCTAAGGATTTTCCTTGCCTTTCATCTTTTCTATACTTCCTATATTATTATACTATCCACTCCCATTCCTCTTAAAAGAGAAGTGATTGGTCACACACTTCTCACCTCGCTCCAATCCGTGTCTACCACCCCGGGTAGGCGGATTCAGTGACTAGTCTACGTTTTGGGAAGACGCATCTGAGAAAGTCCCACGGTTCTCAGGTGGCAGTCGAGCATTGTAGACGTTCTTGCTCAGTTTTCTCTCTCTCTCTCTCTATATCTAGGACGCTGGTATAGGGGTAGGGGGATTATGGGGCAGGATTTGGGTAAGCCCAGTAAGGGCTGGTTAGCACGTGATTTGGTAGAAAACAGAGAGGGTGAGGAGATGGTTAAAGGTGTTGTAAAGATTGCAAAAGTATGTAAAATTACTGTACCAACGGGTGGAAGATTGCAACCAGAAAGTTGGCGTAAGTTACTGGCAGAAATGAAAGGCAAGCTTACGGATAATGGTTTATTAAAGACTGCTGAAGCATGGTACAGAGTAGCGAAGGCTATTCAGCTAGAAGGTTGGGTTGAGGAAGAAATAAATCACAAAGGTGTGAAATTGTTTGTGTATCATCAGAATTGTGTTGCTGGGGTCTACCCTCAGCCAGCGCCCCAAAGTGGCGCCCAGGGGACGTCTATCCCCAAGGTTCAGTCAGCAGTAGGTGATAGCCAGCTGACTATGTTCCCCACTCCCAATCCTCCTAACACCCATCCCGCCACCTCCCCTGTTTGCCCGGTCCTGAATTCTGATGGATCTTTCTTTTCCCCCTCCCCGTCCCTAACATTCCCATCATCCTCATCCATCCCTACGCTACCTGCTGTACCTCTCCCTAACATTTCATCTGCCATTCCTTCCCTACGCTCCCTCTCCGTTCATGATCCCCTCCCCTCCTCATCCGCCCAACTAACCACCTCTTCCACCCTCGCCCCAACTCCTCCCCCTCCACCCACCCCTACCAATCCCTCTCCGTCCCCTCCCATCTCCACCCCAGTCCAATATCCCACCTCCTTCCCCTCCCCAGCCTGGCCCTACCCCTTCCCATATCCCATGACCCTGCCTTATCCCGGATATCCACTACCCCTTCCCCAAGCCACTCCCCAGGTTCCGGTCATGCCCAGTCCGGCACAGTCTGCCTCGGATGTGCCCTCATCCAATATGGCCGCCACTTCTTCCCTTAATCCTAATACATTACCCTTTCCGGCCACTAATAAGGCGGCCCCCAGTACAGCCCTGATGCCGGTAATTCCCGGTGACTACCTATCCCCCGGTTATGACTCGCTGGCCACCCCCGCATCTGGGACCCCCGCTCATCCTCCGGTCCTGTCACCTTACCCGGGCCCTGCACGAAAGAAAGCTCAGATCATAGAATTAGATGAGAGAGATGAGGATAGTTCATCCCAGGACTCGTCGGAGGCTGCAGGAGCCGCTGCGGGAGCCTCAACTCATCGTTCCATCGATGATCCCTTTGGACACAAGGGCCGGGGTGAACGGACCCCTCCTAAATATGTTGCCTTTAACCCCACTCAAGCTAGCGCATTAATGAAATCGCTCCCCGACCCAGAAAAACAGCCTATGCCTTTTTACCGAGGGATAGTTCAAATTCAAAAGACCTATTCCGCCGCATGGCGTGATTTGCTGAGCATTTGTGCTATTAAAGCAGGAGATGCATACTGGCCGAGCATGGCCCGTCACCTCAGTACAGATCTGCTTTCCAGTGATGTTGATTACCCCTCCGGGGTAACCTTTTGCACCCAATTAAGAGAATGGGCTAAAGACAAACTTGCAGATCAGGCTGCTGGCCTCACTGATGTTATTCAAGATAAAGGAGAATCAGTTGAAAGGTTCCATGCAAGACTGTATCAAATGTTCACAGATTTAGGATTTGATCTCACTGACAAAATTCATTCACAAATGCTGTCAGGTGCGTTTGTCCAAGGTGTTAAAGACTCTATACGTAAGGGAATCATTGCTGCACGCCCTGAATATAAGGTTGTTCCCCTGGATACCCTGCTTTTAGTTGCTAGAGGTCTGGAATCTGTTCAGGCCCCAAGGAGATCCAATCCAGCTCCCCTCATGGTGGCCCACGCTACCCCCATCACCTCCGGCACCAAGGGAGTCAAGTTAGAGGATGTAATTTGTTTTAATTGTGGGGCTCAGGGACACTACCGAAGTGACTGTCCGGAACCTAAAAGGGAACCAGGGGCACCCAAAAAGTTCTCCAAGCCTGCCCCAGGCCCCAAGACCGAGAAAAAGGTTCCGATTGTTGAAGAACCAGATTATTAGGAAGCTGGCAAGCCTGTGTCTGTAACCCCTGTAATGGCAGTGTCTACAGGGGATAAAGGGGGGCCACTTGCCACAGTGACTTTGCCCATTGAAGGCCACCCCACCACATTTCTTGTTGACACAGGTGCAGCCCGTAGTGTTCTGCGAGAACAAGACCTGCCAGACCCATCTTTTCTGTCAAATATTGATGTCTCTTGTGTTGGAGTGGATGGCCAGCCGAGACATAGCCCTTTAACAACTCCACTACGAGTTGGTTCTAGCCTGCTCGCTCGCTTTGTAGTATCCTCCACATGCCCAATTAACCTGTTAGGTGCTGATGTCCTCTCACGCCTGCAAGCATCCATCACCTTCACCCCAGACGGGCAAGTAGAAATGTTCACACCTTTATCTGTATCAGACACATCATCCCTGTGCTCCCTGCCTCTGATGCTGCATTTAGAAAAGCCCCGTGAGGAAGCAGCAGAATTAAGGTCCAATTTCCCAGCGGAATTAAAAACACAGGTGCCCGCCAAGTTATGGTCCTCAGGCCCAGAGGACATAGGTCACCTAAATGTTCCCCCTGTGGTGGTAAAGCTTATTCCAGGAGCTAAGCTACCAAGAAAACCACAATATCCATTAAAGCCAGCACAGTCTGCTGCAATCTCTGTCCACATCAAGGCACTCCTGGAGAAGGGTGCCCTGGTAAAATGTAAATCTGAATGCAACACCCCGTTATTTCCTGTGAAAAAGAAAACTCCAAAGGGTGAGCCAGAGAAGTACAGGATGGTCCAGGATCTCCGTGCTGTTAATGAAGCTACCGTCCTGGATACCCCTCTTGTACCAAATCCCCATACTCTGCTCTCTGGAGTCCCACCATCTGCAAAATTCTTCACAGTTATTGACCTGGCCAATGCCTTTTTCAGTGTCCCACTGGACCCATCCTGTCAATACCTGTTTGCTTTCACTCATGAGATGCAACAGTATACCTGGACTGTCATGCCCCAAGGGGCACAAAATTCTCCAAGTCAATTTGCAAAGGCCATGGGTACCATCCTTGATCCATGGCAAACCGAGCACCCAGAAGTTGTTCTGCTCCAGTATGTGGATGATTTGTTACTCTGTGGAGCTGATGTACCTACTACTGAAAATTGCTCACTTAGTCTCCTTTGCTATTTGGCAGAACAAGGATGCAAAGCTTCACTCATCAAGCTACAATTCTGTCAATCTTCAGTGATCTTCCTTGGACATTGCCTATCTCAAGGTACCAGACATCTTACTCGGGACCGGGTAAGAGCTGTTCTGGACATTCCGCCTCCAAGGACTTCAAAGTCTCTTCATGCCTTCCTAGGCCTCATTTCCTACTGCAGAGCATGGATCCCGGAAGCCTCTCTGCTTATGCAACCTCTCTATGATGCTCTTAAGTCTGACCCATTCTGTCTGACCAATGAAGCTCTGGACAATTTCGGTGCTTTAAAACGTGCCATTGCTTCTGCTCCTGCCTTGGGCCTACCTGACTACTCCAAACCCTTCAAATTATTTGTCTCTGAAAGACAAGGCCACGCAACAGGAGTTCTCACCCAGACGAACGACTTAAGAGGCCGCCAGAGGCCTATTGGATATTTCTCATGTCAACTAGACATTGTGGCCAGAGGGACTCCTTCCTGTCTCAGGGCCGTTTTTGCCGCAAGAGAGCTCATAGAAAGAACCTCGGACCTGGTCCTTGGCCACCCTCTGGTTGTTTTGGCCCCTCATGACATTTCTGCTATTATCAACCAAGTCCAGCTCAAACACGTGTCTCCAGCCAGACACCTGCGCCTACAGTGTCATCTTCTTTTGCCTGACAACATTTCCATCCAAAGATGTCAAGTGCTTAATCCGTCCACTCTTCTTCCACTCCCTGAGGGGGGTATCTATTATGGATTTATCACAGATGAAACCTACATCTACCTGCTCTGTGGATGTATCAAGAAAGTCATGCATCCACATTTGTCATTTTATGAAGATGAGACACCTCTTTGTGAAGGCCCGGATTACGCCTTCTGTACCATGTGGTACAAGCCAAACATTTCCCCCGAACCTTGCTATGAAGATGAGCTTTACCACTGGACCGATGTAAAGCTCACTGCACAAAACTTCTATTGTGACTCTGAAGGTAATAGCATGGTCTTGGTCCAGCTACCTCAACAACTTAACTACCTCTACCGCCATTGGGATACCGCTATCCCACATATTCCTGTTACCAAGTTGAAGACAAGGTCATGGAATGATCTTGGGCCCATGGCAAAACTATGGGCCACCATGAACAAAGAACAGCTACAGGAAAATGGTATTGCCAAATACCCAACAACTGACCTTCTGGAAGCATGGCCACGCCATTTCCTGGAAAAGGAATTTCAAGACCTGGTCATAAAGAATGATTATGACCCAGAAACACCTCATGACTGTTTTGAACAGATGAAAATGGAAACAGTACACTTACCAACTGTGCATGAGAATCCATTACCAGATCCGGATTTTACCCTGTTTGTGGACGGATCAAGATATGCCGATGAAGGAGGAACATATCACACAGGATATGCCGTAACCACAACAGACGAAGTCATCAAATCATCATCCTTACCGCCAGCAATGTCTGCGCAAGAAGCTGAATTACAGGCTCTGACTTCAGCATGCAAAATTTCCGAAGGAAAACGTGCCAACATCTATACAGATTCAAGATATGCTTTGGGTGTGGCACATGACTTCGGCCTAATTTGGAAGACAAGAGGATTTCTTACCACCGCCGGTACACCAGTCAAACACAGCACTGCAATTAAGGAGCTAATGGATGCCCTCCTACTTCCCGAAGAAGTGGCCGTTTTGAAAGTCAAGGCCCATGGGAAATTGGATACAGATGAAGCAAAGGGCAACCATTTAGCTGATCAGGCTGCTAAGCTAGCGGCCAGGGATCTGCAGGAAGTGGATGAAGAAGTGTCCGGACAAGAAGAAGAAGAAGTCCCTATTTTTGCTTTGCAAACTCTTCCTACTGATTTGCGAATTTTACGAGAACAGCAAGCTGCAGTCACCCCTGAAGAAATCCAGAAATGGAAAAAGAAAGGAGCTGTCCAAAAGGACGGAATATATTACAACAACTTCAAATTTTGTCTTCCCAGAAGTTTGTATCCAGCAGTTGTCCAATGGGCACATGGGCCTGCACACCTGTCAAAAGAATTGATGGCCGCCCTCATACAGAAGTATTATGAAGCACCTGGAATCACAACATTGATCAATAGCTTCTGCAAGGCCTGTGTCATTTGTGCAAAATGCAATCCAGGAAGACCAGTTAAAGTACCTGCGAAACACCTGGCAAAGCCCATGTACCCCTTCCAGCGGATTCAAATTGACCACATTCAAATGCCCAAGAGTGGGCCCCATGAATATGCACTAGTAATAGTGGACATGTTCTCAGGCTGGCCAGAAGCCTACCCAGTGGCCAATATCACTGCAAAAACAACCGCAAGGCGCCTACTTACAGATATTGTATGTAGATTCGGACTCCCAGAAGTCATTGAGAGTGATCAAGGCCCAGCCTTTACAGCAACTGTGACTAAAGAAATTTGGACTGCCCTAGGGGTGACTCTAGCCTTCCATACCCCTTACCATCCACAAAGTAGTGGTAAAGTGGAGCGCATGAATGGCACTCTAAAAACCAGAATGTTAAAAATGTCACAAGAAACAAAGATGCCCTGGCCAGAAAGCCTACCAATAGCTTTATTTAGTGTTAGGCACACACCTAGAGGGAAGCATTCACTGTCCCCATATGAGGTTCTATTTGGGACAGCACCCAGGCTAGGTTGTTATTATCCGCAGCAGTTGCAACTCCAATCAGATGTTTTAGTAGACTATGTAACTGAACTTGCAAATGTCCTAAACAAAATACATGCCCAAGTTTTCTCTTCAATTCCAGATCCCGAATTGGATACAGGTTCCCATAACCTACTTCCCGGAGATTGGGTCCTGGTCAAGAAGTTTGTGTGGAAAAATACCCTAGAACCAAGATTTGACGGTCCATTCCAAGTTCTCCTGATAACCGCAACCTCCGTCAAATTGGCCGGTAGGCCAAATTGGATCCACGCTTCCCACTGCAAGAAATCTCCTGCCCCAGAGGAAGCGAATATCGCACAAACATGTATCTCTGGTACATCTTCTCCTTAATTAGCCTTATGAAGGCCCAGCAAGTAGCCATTACCAAAGACATTAGTGGGTACACCTTCTGGTATAATTCATCGTGCACCCAGGTGGCTACTTATACCTTTGACTACTGTGATATTGTAGAATGCCCATTTCCCACACCACAAATCCAGAGCATCTATAGAGATATCCCTCATTCGAAAGACCCATATGTTTGTGTAGTTGACAAGCAATGGGGGCACAATTGTGACCATTGGGGGGCGGCGGGATGGAATGCCGGGCCTGCCTGGGGTTACAAACCAAAAAGTGCCGTATCTAAAGTAGATGATCATGGTAGATCCCTCCTCCAGAGGATGACTTTGAGAAAGCCTGGGGGGAGTACACCAATGAAATTAATTCTTAACATTGAGCATCCAAGCCCAACAGATGCGGACCAGTATGTGATGGGAATGTATTGGAAAAAGGGTTCCTATAAAAAGTTAGGGCATTTCTACCTTAAAGATATGTGCAACTCTTCTGAGTGGCACGGGGCCACCCATATGGTCCCTAATCCATTAAAACCTCATATCCAGACCTTTCAAGACATGATGGCCATTGCTAACCCCACTTTTGAAGATACCATGGCCGCTGAAACAGGTTTTAATGATGTAAATCTATGGTTAGAATGGATGAAATACAATGCTAATAAGCATAATAGAACTGCATGTTATGTGTGTGGCGGTGCCCGGCCTCACTTGGGTACCGTGCCTTTAATCCTACCAGTAGATATAGAAGAATGTGTTTTAAGCCTTTTTGCCTACCACTATAATTTTAACAGGTCCATATGTATTGCATGGACAAAGGAGTATCCTCTCCTAACCCAGGATGTCAAACCCCCAGATGGTATTACAATATATAAAGGTAATTACACTTGCTATGCCATGCACGATGGGATTGGTAAATTTGTGGGTAACTTTCCCGAAGGATATTGTGCTACATATCAAACTGTTCCTGTACGTTTACTGCAGCATCACACTAGGTCATTAGGAGATATTTACTGGTTGTGTGGGGATTTACAGTTAAGATCCAGAATGGACACAGAGTGGTGGGGGGAGTGTACTTTGACTAAGGCCATTATGCCTATACACATTATCTCTGACACACACCTCAACACCCATGGGCCCAGCCACACTAAGGTTAAACGTGAAGCCCCAGTAAAAGGAAGTTTTGACCCTCACATTTACATTGATGCCATTGGGGTGCCTAGGGGGGTACCCAATGAGTTTAAAGCAAGAGATGAGGTTGCTGCAGGATTTGAATCAATTTTTACCATAGTTACCGCAAACAAGAATTTAAATTGGATAAATTACATTTATTATAATCAACAGCGTTTTGTTAATTACACCAGAGACGCCCTCCAGGGGTTGGCCGAACAGCTGCAGGCCACATCCCAAATGACTTTCCAGAATAGAATGGCCCTAGATATGATCTTAGCCGAAAAAGGAGGGGTTTGTAAAATTTTGCCCGACACCATGACATGTTGTACCTATATCCCAGAAAACACAGGCCCTAATGGTAAAGTTACATTAGCCATAGAAAAGTTAAACGACCTGTCTGAAGAATTAAAAAGGAATTCTGGGATAAAAGATCCCTGGGAAAGATGGTTTGGTTGGATGACAGGATGGCAAAAGGCTTTAATGCAGATTGGTATGGCTATACTAATTTTTCTTTTTATCTTTGCTCTTCTCTTTTGTTGTATCCTCCCATGTCTGAGAAAATCCCTCATGAAGACTGTTGACCAAGCGGCACCCACTTTCACCCATCTCGAAGTTGATGACCAAGAATTCCAAGACATCAATTCACCCTGTCTGCCGCTGCAAACATTCCCTTTTGTTGATAAAGTGCAGGAATTCTAGGAAGGGACTAGCTTAGGGACAGCATCTGTCAGTGAATGGTAAAGGCCCCGTGCGGAGAAGTGGTGGGTTAGCTGCCATGGGACACCCATGGGTGTGAAGTGTTCGAGAGCCATACTGATGGATGAGTTAGCCTATTATTAGGGTCAGCTCTAGGGACAGACTTGCACTTTGCATTAACACCTACCTAGCGGCCACGGGGTTTCTGTGCCTTTGGGTTAACACGTCTTCTGATACTAACACAATAAAGTTTTATCTCTTAGAATCTAACATTTCATAGGGGGGACTGATGTGGAATTATTAAAAATTATTATTGTACTGTATTGAATTATTGTACTAACTCCATTTTAACTTTATACTGTGACTTCCTCCTCCATTTTGTCCCCCTAACCTGACTCTTTCAATCCTCCATTTTGTCCTCATGACTTAACTTGTTCATTTTAAAACTACATTACGTGACTGAACTTCTCAACCCAATTAGTACTGTGTTTTCCTACAAGGACAAATACCAGGAGGTGCTGGTTACTCCTTAAGACTTGCTGGCTACTCCTTAGAACTTGTAAGATAGTATAGTTTGAAGGCCACAGAACACAGTAGTAATGAAATGTTCTATTCATAAGAGACCTTGCACCTGGACATGAAGCCTGATATCATTGACCGTGTAAAATGACGCTTAGGACCCCCTTATCCCCACCCGTGTCCAGAATAATCCCACCTCTGATGGGTGGGCACGGGACTAACCTCTTTATTTTTGAACCAATAGGTAAGACACTAACACCGACACTTAACAATTAATCCAATTGATGATGTTTATTTGCTGATATTCTAATAATCAATGATGACGCAAAATGCCTCTTAAAAGGGCCTGCGCGCCCGCTTTTCTTGCACTTGCCAATAAACTTTCTCGAAGTTATTTTAACCTGAACCTCGTGTGTCAGACTTAATTACTTCAGCGTATATACGCAATTTAATTTTATTGATTTGGACAGGAACAGATAGACATTTGAACATTTTGGTTTACTTTCAAAAAGTACCATAACACAGTCATCGGTTTTGCTGTTGGTACCCATGCCAGATGTATACAGTCACCGGTATTGCTGTTGGTACCCATGCCAGATGTATACAGTCAGCGATATTGCTGTTGGTACCCATGCCAGATGTATACAGTCACTGGTTTTGCTGTTGGTACCCATGACTTATGTATACAGTCACCGGTATTGTCAGTGTTACCAAGGTTAGATGAATACAGTCACCGCCATTGCTTTTGGAACCCAGGCCAGATGTATACAGTCACCGGTATTACCGTTGGTACCAAGGCCTGATGTATACAGTCACCGGTATTGTAGTTGGTACCAAGGCCTGATGTATACAGTCACTGGTATTGCTGTTGGTACCAAGGCCTGATGTATACAGTCGAAGATCTATCCTGACTGTTCCCTGAGCTGTGCTCCACACCAGGTGTTTGTTCTGCCAGGGATGAAAGGAGACAGAGAAAGCCCTGCATTGATTGGGTTCCTGTGTAGCTGTGTAGGACAGCAATCTAAATGTAAATACGCAAGCCAGCCATAAAAAACAAAGAGACAAATATGTACAAAGCAGGGCACCTCCAGGGTGCCGGCATTACCAGCATTCAAGGGAATTCTCATCATATAAATAACCCTTGGGTGCAATCTACATGTCTTCCTAAAATTACACTCCTCATGCCTGGGAAATGACGCAAACCCTCATTGTGCATTGTTTCCTATGCTACCCTTCATAGAGATGAAAAACACCTTCTTAGGAAATTTTCAGTATTTCTCTTTTGGAAGCACCATTTAAATTTAGTAAAATGGCACTGTGTTAAAAAGTGTATCCCCATATAATGCTTCATTTTAAAGTATACTGAAAGCCAACGTTAGGGTTAGAATAGAACTTGCCACCTAGATGCTGCTTTGATCTGTAACTTCTGTAACTTCCCAGCTCCAAACCCATTCTATTTCAATGCTTCCCCGATCTCGCTGTGATTACATGAAATGACTGTATGGCATACACTAAGAATCATTACATGTTATGAACAATGCAGACAATAGAACATTGCTATGACAGTCACTTTCTCAATTCACATTTCTATAATGAAAATTATTTTTAAAAATACTTCAACAGTATGGGGTATTTGCTGGATGATGGGAGTTGTAGTTAAACGTGTGGTAACTTTGATTCTGCATAAAAGTAACACCTTAGATGGGAACATGGCAGCTGGTCGTTCTAAATACACATTGAGATCCAATAATCAATGCCATGACTGGATTCTGCAATATAGAACAAGGCACAGTGTTTGTGTCAGATGTGATATATGTGCAGCTGACTAGGAGTATTTAAATAAATGTAATATTAAAAAAAAAAACTAAGCCCATGTTTGTCTGAAATGAAGCCCCAGCATTCCTGGCTGCGCTTTGTGTCTCGGCACCAGCCCCGAACCACAACCACGATATACCAAGCACCTGGGATCCTGCCAACATGGTGCCTTTTGTGCCTCCAGACACCTGGTTACTTCTAGACAGTATTTGCTTTACCTTGTGACATGGTTTTAATTTTTACATTTGCTTTTTAGTTCTTTATTGCCCTTGTCGATCTACTGTTCGTACATGGGAACCTACCCTATGCGAGCACACCTCCTGTAATTATAATCTGGGCTTAAAATCCCCAGAACTTTACAAGTCCATGAGCTGTTATATCCAACAGGATACAAGTTATCTGGAAACAAATAGCTTTATTAAAGACTTGTGCCCTGGTACATCGTTTCACTGATTAACCTTCATTTCTACTCTATTGCCAAATCACATACTTTCCTGACTGCTTCTTAGATGTAGTCTAACTTGTATGTTTCCATATCTCTCTGAATGCAATCTGCCTCCAGGCCCTGATTCTGGACACAATTTTGAAAATGGTGCTGTTTATATGATGTTATTTTCCTATTTACCACCTTCATGTCTCTGATATTGCTGATTTGTCATTTGTTTATTGACACTTTTGAGATGCTTATGCACTACATAAATAAATAATGTTTCTAATAAAAAGGTGTGTCACAGAATGTGCGCATGCGTTAACATTTGTGTCAGCATAGAGGTTCATTACTGGACTGCTAAACACAGAGCGCCTGGCTCTAATTCAATGAGACTGCTCCTGGCATTCAGCATGGTGGGAGTCCACCTGTCTGTATTGGATGCTAAATCGATTAAGGGCTGTAGTGAAGTTGGTCTTTCGGTGACATTGTTCCGATAGAAGCAGTTATGACAAGGAGATTTAGTGCAGAATATGAAAAAAAACAAAAAACAAATGTGGCCATATTGTCTCAGGGGAGCAGAATCCTAATTAGGCTGCACACCCAGCCTTGTCACAGACGGATTAGCCTTCTCGGACAGACTGAAACCAACTGGCTGACGACTAATTGAGAACTTGAGGGATCAGAGTCAAAATATAAAATGTGGGTGATCTCAATTTATTACAGTGGCAGAGGCTAACCAGTTAGATGTGTGGAGGCTTTCCAGAGCACCCAGTAGGCAATCAGCATCGAGAGGAATCAGAAGCGGGTAATTAACATTTCCCCCAGATATTTAAATGTCCTGAATATGTCAATACCTGGCAAATAATTGTATTTGTATTCAAAGCATACTCATTAGCAAGCTGAGAAGTTTGAAGAGGAAGCGGCTTGAAATGTAGCTATGACAAGTCAAGCGCTTGCTGACCCTAAGCAGAATCTAATTATTCAGACCAGTAGATTGGCTAGGGGTTTATTTGCTAAGCAGTGAATGGTAGCAAACTGAAATTAACCTTTTGGTATCAGCTACCTATGCATAGTCTATGGGTGGGCAACTTGAAGCTGTATGAAGAAGAGGCAGAAACACTGTGTCTTGGCAGATTATTGCATGGCCGCACACGGTTACAAACAGCCGCGGTACTGCAGACAGAGCAAAGGAAAGAAACATAATAGGATGAGCACTTTTTTGCAATCTGCATAAGGACATAAGACAAATCTGGGGAGATTTACCAAGGGAAAATAAATACACTGCACGCAAAGTGAGAGACATTCTCTTGGTTCCCATGGTGATTACTCATTATTTAGCACTTTGTCACATTTTTGGAACATGTTTGTTCATTGATTAAGCTGCCCCTTACAGAGTTAATTATCAGTATGCTGGGGAAGGCAGACAGTCCTGTGTGTAGTCTTCCTTAAACAAAACAGGCTTTAATTTAACAAGAGCCTGGCTAGTACAGACAAAGTTAAAAAGACTGCACAGAAGAGACAACAAAGGCAATCCTGAAAGAGACAGTGTGTGTGTGAGGCATGCGCACACGAGAGGGGCAAAACTGTCTTTGTGAATGAGACACAGATGCGACAGACTGCCCGTATGACTGACCGGTACTAGGCCGGAGAATTGGGGCTCTACCTGATCAAGATTTGCACTTGATGGTGACCTGAGTGGATGGAAGCCGTCCCATAGACCATAGACCTGGTATACAGGAAAACCTTGACTCCTTATCATAACACAGTGTAAATATTACAAAGTCTGACTTTGTAGATTTCATTGTTGGGCACCAGACCTGCCTCAATTGGAAGACTCTCCTGTGAGGAGGAATGAGAGGTTATATATTTGATGTTAAATATTTACCATTTTATCTACACAGATTGGTTGTTCTGTCTGCACACTGATTTTTAATTCTGATATAATAAGACACAGCATTCAGTTGCTATTCCATGTGTTCTGCATTAGTCACATCACTTTAATCATGAAGAATAAAATGATCACTTACTGACAATGTATATTCACACTTACAAGCCCTATATTCCATACTCGCTGGTAGGTACTCTGACCATATGCTCTGGGGCCCATACATCAGGGAATGATGGGTAATTTAATGGTGTACAATATTAGTACGCTATCTGCATACTACATAACAATTATAAAGGAAAGAGGAGCAAGTATCACCAACAGTGCTGCCTGTGAGCCTGCTTTCATGTTACTGATAATTAAACATACAATCTCCATACGTTACTGCCCTATGTGTTAACCCCCTTGCAAGGTATTGTGTCCCCCAATGTCGCTACTGAGTAAATTTTATGTTTCCAACACTTCATTGGCTCCTGGGTTACATCTGACCACTTCACTCTGTGACAAGCATAGAACCCCCAGTGCGGTTCTCCTTGGTGTTACTAGTACAGTGGCGCCCTGTCTGCAGGCTGACGTCAGAGAGCAAGGAGGACTACAGGAGAACCGCTGGCACCAATGGTTCCTCTTACAGAATCCTGGAGGGTAACATTACTGGGACACTGTCATACATCAAGCAGATAGATAACCGGTTTATCACCTGTAACAACATCACGTATAGTGCTTTGTATAGTGTTTTTTTTTTTTTTCCATAATGACGGACATTTCACAAGTCATAATTAAGAAATTCACATATTACAGAGAAAGAGCCACTCTAGCCTCCACCAAAACCTTTATGCATTTTATAGTTCATGTCCTATAGTACAACACTACCACCATGCCCCGTTCGTTAATATTTAGTAATTTCATACAAACCCAGTGCCTCAACCCCCCAGTCCAGCTACCTCCCTGTCCGTATAGCGACTGAGGAAGATCCATTTCCACATCAGAAATATACATTTTATCCTGAGTGGGATGACATTTATTGGTCAGCTGACACATTTGGCCAATCAACGCCATTCAAATATCACCAAAATTGATATCACTAATGCGAAATGTGGAACCCTTTGTCAAAATGTTTTGACGTAGAACCAGGGGATGGCATCAGCAGGCTGAGATAGTTATGGTGCCCCTTATTTCTACCTCATTTTAAAATTTTTCCTGTTTCATACTTCCTGTGCCCGGATATGTGATGTCACAGCTCCCTTGCTGTCCCTCCCTCCCAACCGCCGTATGTTTCCAATAATACAGCTGTTCATGCTATCAGGAAGCACATCAAGAGTTCATGCAAGTCCTAAGCTGAAACCCCTTTCTACCCATAAGGTGCTTATATGACATTATTACACTGTGGCTTATAGGGATTTTCAAATATATATTTGTTTTAAACTGCATTTCTGCATGGCATCTGCTCTGTGCCATTTTGTACCAGATTCCTTGTGTAGAGTTCTGGATATAAAAGGTTATTTTCTGTGACTGTGCTTGACATTTAGCTGACATACTTTGTATCTTATTCATCAAAGAATTAAACTAATATTCTACAAGTCAAAATGTATTTGTAGCTTTGAGTAAGGTTGAGAAAAGAGCTTCTCACACTTTGGACACGGACAATTCTAATTGGCTAACAAACACCATTATTATTATTATTTATATAGCGCCAGCAAATTACGTAGTGCAGTACAAACACCATGACGTAAGGCTGGGGAATGGAAAGGGTTACTGTCCCCGAAGATGACTGCTATCGGAGGCTATGCCCAGACTTCAGCAGATATGTATATTTAATAGGTCTGGAGGAGGCTGTCAAGTTAGTGGCACTGCACAGTCTATTCCCCCGAGTGCCAGATTTAATGGGATTCAGAGCTACACACAGGGACAGTTCATTGAGTGAGTGTGGGCAGATGTGGGTAATGGAATAGAACTCATAGGAAGGAGAAGATGGGGCCAAACTAAAGTTACATGACCTTTTATTCTGCAAAAACAAAATATAATTAGTTGTTGAGATAAACAGACTGAAGGCTCCAGAACACAAAGCATTGGCAGACAGATAATTATAGCATGATATTCACCTGATCTGACACACATACTGGGCTCAGTTTATCCGCAACGATGCACACAGCTGCACCTCTCACCAAACAAGCACGCTCGTCATGGGTCAATATAAAAATACTCTGCATCATTATACACACAAACAAATCCAGATCATATACAAAAATGCTCAACTTAATCTCTATACTTCTTGATAAACTCTGCATGATCCACTGTGTAAGCAATTAACAACTGGGAGTAAGCCACGTTACATTAGACAGTCCTCCACCTGCAGTAATTAAAATATGTTATATCAGACAGTCCTCCTCCACCTGCAGTAATTAATACCACATTATATCAGACAGTCCTCCACCTGCAGTAATTAATACCACGTTATATCACACAGTCCTCCACCTACAGTAATTAATACCACATTATATCAGACAGTCCTCCTCCACCTGCAGTAATTAATACCACGTTATATCAGACAGTCCTCCTCCACCTGCAGTAATTAATACCACGTTATATCAGACAGTCCTCCTCCACCTGCAATAATTAATACCACGTTATATCAGGCAGTCCTCCTCCACCTGCAGTAATTAATACCACGTTATATCAGACAGTCCTCCACCTGCAGTAATTAATACCACGTTATATCAGACAGTCCTCCTCCACCTGCAGTAATTAATACCACGTTATATCAGACAGTCCTCCACCTGCAGTAATTAATACCACGTTATATCAGACAGTCCTCCTCCACCTGCAGTAATTAATACCACGTTATATCAGGCAGTCCTCCACCTGCAGTAATTAATACCACGTTATATCAGACAGTCCACCTCCACCTGCAGTATATAATACCACGTTATATCAGACAGTCCTCCTCCACCTGCAGTAATTAATACCACGTTATATCAGACAGTCCTCCTCCACCTGCAGTAATTAATACCACGTTATATCAGACAGTCCTCCTCCACCTGCAGTAATTAATACCACGTTATATCAGACAGTCCTCCACCTGCAGTAATTGATACCACGTTATATCACACAGTCCTCCACCTACAGTAATTCATACCATGTTATATCACACAGTCCTCCACCTGCAGTAATTAATACCACATTATATCACACAGTCCTCCACCTGCAGTAATTGATACCACATTATATCACAGTACTCCACCTGCAGTAATTAATACCACGTTATACCACAGTCCTCCACCTGCTGTAATAATACCACATTATATCACACAGTCCTCCACCTGTAGTAATACCACGTTATATCACAGAGTCCTCCACCTGCTGTAATAATACCATGTTATATCACACAGTCCTCCACCTGCAGTAATACCACGTTATATCACACAGTCCTCCACCTGTAGTAATACCACGTTATATCACACAGTCCTCCACCTGCAGTAATTAATACCACGTTATATCAGACAGTCCTCCTCCACATGCAGTGATACCACGTTATATCAGACAGTCCTCGTCCACCTGCAGTAATTAATACCACGTTATATCAGACAGTCCTCCTCCACCTGCAGTAATTAATACCACATTATATCAGACAGTCCTCCTCCACCTGCAGTAATTGATACCACGTTATATCAGACAGTCCTCCTCCACCTGCAGTAATTGATACCACATTATATCAGACAGTCCTCCACCTGCAGTAATTAATACCACGTTATATCAGACAGTCCTCCTCCACCTGCAGTAATTAATACCACATTATATCAGACAGTCCTCCACCTGCAGTAATTAATACCACGTTATATCAGACAGTCCCCCACCAGCAGTAATTAATACCACATTATATCAGGCAGTCATCCATCTGCAGTAATTAATACCACGTTATATCAGACAGTCCTCCTCCACCTGCAGTAATTAATACCACATTATATCAGACAGTCCTCCATCTGCAGTAATTAATACCACGTTATATCACACAGTCCTCCACCTACAGTAATTCATACCACGTTATATCACACAGTCCTCCACCTGCAGTAATTAATACCACATTATATCACACAGTCCTCCACCTGCAGTAATTGATACCACATTATATCACAGTCCTCCACCTGCAGTAATTAATACCACGTTATACCACAGTCCTCCACCTGCTGTAATAATACCACATTTTATCACACAGTCCTCCACCTGTAGTAATACCACGTTATATCACACAGTCCTCCACCTGCTGTAATAATACCATGTTATATCACACAGTCCTCCACCTGCTGTAATAATACCACGTTATATCACACAGTCCTCCACCTGTAGTAATACCAAGTTATATCACACAGTCCTCCACCTGCTGTAATAATACCATGTTATATCACACAGTCCTCCACCTGAAGTAATTAATACGTTATATCACACAGTCCTCCTCCTGTAGTAATTGATACCACGTTATATCAGACCGTCCTCCACCTGTAGTAATTGATACCACGTTATATCAGACAGTCCTTCACCTGCAGTAATTAATACCCAACTATAGAGGTAGACAGCAATGGTTATAGTGCCTGAAGTTCCCTGACACCGTTATACGTTCAGTGTGAAAAACAGCTTTCAGTGGTTTAACACTGTACGAGGATCCCGGTTTCTTCTGCAGCTCAGCCCCTGTGGGAGGTATGGCCAAGCCAAACATAACATGACTTAGCCTTTCCAACTACCAGCATCAGTCAGCTGATGCTCTTACCTCTCACTGGCATGCATTGTTGTGCCTCATCCTCTGTTAAATCATTTTAAAAAGGTTTGGCAATGAAGGGAGGGATGGCGACAAGAACTCCATGCACCATAACCACTTCAATGAGATTACTGTTTCATTACAAAAGCGGCTTAGCGACCCATTCTTTAGTTGATATAGAACAAGGTGTAAATTAATTATACAATGCTTTTTGTGGGGTGAAAGAGGTTCCAATTTGCACTGGGGAAGTAATATCTGAGAACAATTATCGGTGGCTGGACTCCTGATAAACAGTGGGAACTCTAGGAAATGTAATACTGACTCACCTTGGGTCGTTTTAGAACCAGTTCTGTATATTATGATACACATAACATGTCACTGGTCACTAAGGGGCAGATTAAATATAAATAATGATAATGTGACACAGATAAACATGTCCTATATATCTGGTTTTTTTTTATGTCTTGAACACCCGAGAAAAACTAAATAAAAGATTTTTTTTAAGATTTACTTAATTCCCTTTACTTAACAAGCTACAGCTTGGACAATGTTTGTTTTTTGGAGGACATCTTTAGGTTGCCTTGCGCATATCCCACCTTCACATGTCACACAGCGGGCAGCTCGTTGTATGGAAGAGAGCGATTACTAGCTCTTGCTAGCTGATGCACCTTATCAAATAACACACATAATGCTTGTTTCTGGCAGGGAGAAGAGCCACATGTATATATGTTAGAGAGCAAGAGATGGACCCTGCAGGGAAACCTCATCACTATAACTCAGAATACGCCAGAGCGGCTTGAATCACTGTTCAGCAGTGCTACTCCATCCTGCTTATAATGGCTGATGAGAGATAATAAGGCCTCCATGCTTCAGTTATCACCCTGTTACACTCCACTGGCTGCCCATTAGGCAATAATGTTTATTTACAACCGGCTGTCTGGCTCCCTGCTGTTAAGTACAGTGTGGCTGTCTAAAGGTCCAACACACTGTGACCCCAAAAGGGCAGAGCTGTTTGGAGGTAAGAAATGGACCCAAACCTTGTAGAGGAAACTGGGTCATAAGGAACCACAAGGACAATGAAAAGTAAAATGCACTGAAACAAAGCTTATTAGGGAGTTTGGTATAAAAAGGATGAAAAACTGCTTGATATAGGAGAATTGTTAATTTTTACATCAACTAAGAAAATTGGTCAGTGACAACAATCAATCAAAACTCTCATATTATTAGGAAGAAAATAAAGAGTGAAATATCCAAAGGAGTGGGGGTGGGGGGAATCTATTTGTCCTGGTTTAAAAATGGTATATATAAAACAAAAAAATGTATAAGCTCTTTCTGGCTTTTAAAATACTCCCACACACACTTAAAGGGACACTATAGTCACACAAACAACTAACTTAATGAAGCAGTTGTAGTGTATAGATCATGCCCTGCAGTCTCTCTGCTCACTACTCTGCCGTTTTAGAGTTAAATCACTTTTCTCTCTGTTTATGCAGCCCTAGTCACACCTTCCCTGGCTATGACTGACACAGTCAGCATGAAAATTTTATGGTTTCATTTTCAATCAGATATTAACTGAATTTAAAGGATTTTATCTCCTGCTCTGTAAACTGAGCTTTAATCACACACAAGAGGCTACTGAAGGATCTAGCAAGCTATTAGAGCATCAAATAAGAAATTCTAAATTTAACAGAATTGGCAATAAAGGAAGTATACGTATTAGATGATTCTTTACAGGAAGTGTTTATGGAAGGCTGTGCAAGTCACATGCAGGGAGGTGTGACTAGGGCTGCATAAACAATGTGATTTAACTCTTAAATGGCAGAGAATTAAGAAGTAGAGTACACGGACATACACCAAAACTGCTTCATTAAGGTAAAGTTGCTTTGGTGACTATAGTGTCCCTTTAAAATAAACAGATTATTGTGTTAATGTTAAACAGCTGAACTAGCCAAAACAAAATCATAAATTGTTTAAAAAGAGGTAGACCTAAAAAGGAGTAGAATTAGAAGAACTAGAAAAAGGATATAATGTCACTATATAGAACATTCTGCTACTCAATCTTCTAGAAACTTTGCTTTGAAATACAGAAATGTTAGTAGCCCACATGCTTCTTGCTGGGGCTGCCTCTCTTTTTGCCAACTCCTGCCTGCAGGAGAGGCACTTAAGATGGTGTTGAGGTGCCTGGGATGCAAAGGCAGTATTTTGCCAATTTTGCTGAGGTGGTATATTTAATCTTTGTTAGCTATGCACTAATCCAAAGGGTTTTCCACCTTGGCAGGGGGCCTCTCAACAAAGTGAGCTTGGACTTTCTAACTTGGCTGTTGATGTCCTCCTCAAGTTGTCCCTCTTCATTCTCTTCCTCACTGCTGCCTTCAGACTCATGGAGTGAGTCAAGCAAAGAGACAGACATTGAAGGTTCAGCAGCTTTAGTTACCATTGAGATGGTTGCTGGCTACCGCTTAGGCACCGTCTCCCTTCACACTACAAGTGTCTCTGATTGTACTTTTGCTCGCACACTTATAATTTGATTTTGTATTAGAAATGTAATCTTCTTAACCTTGTGTGCCCAGGGAAGATGAGATGACTTCTCTGTTTGGTATTTGGTCAAAAAGAATTCCCTTTGTCCAGCTTTGAAGTTGTTCTGTCGCAGTGACTTAAAAAGACATGGGTGTTGATGACTGAAATGCAGCACCCTCATCGGACCTCAAAACCCCCTTAACAAGTGCTGGCATTGAAGAGACTGTGATAACTAGTGTCCGCTCATAAACAGAGTGACATATTCAAAAGGCTTAATAGTGATAGAAAGCTCTGCAAACAGACTCTACTGGTTTTAGGTCAAGATCGTGTTTGCAGCTTTGTATGATGAATTGGTCAGACAAGGCTGCAGTAAGGGGCCACCTCTGCTCAGTAGGTGAATCAAGTAGGACTTAATGTTCCATCATGCACTCATGATGCTCATATTTGTTTGTTTCTATTTCTGGTTGCTGTCTCCTAACTCGCTTTTAAAAAAAATGTTCAATAGCCATCTTGCAGCTGAAACCGTTCTTTCAAAGCCTGTATTCTGTAACGCAGCAGTGATTACCACCTGCGAGGTATGGCCAGTGCAGCGGATACTGGTCCAACCCTGCTTCTCGTCCAGCAAGTTTGCAGCAGGCACAATATTAGCACGTCCTCCAACCATTCTGTAATGGTAAATGCACATTTTCACTAATTAAATCTGAAAGGTAAACTGAGGCACAGTGCTCTGCTATAGCAGAGATGGAGAATATTTCCAGATTCAGAGTGTTTTTGTCTCCGTTTTTCAGATTTGCAGTGTAGTAAATAGCCCTGCCAATGTCCAGGACTCTAGGCAGGCGTCCAATCTAAAATTATGATGTTTGTCATTACACGTAGATTGTAGTAACTGACAAGTATACTGGGCTACTGCTTTAATCTCTTGGACAAGTAGATTTTTTCCTTAACACTTCCACACCCCTGAGGTGTCCATAAAAATAAAGAGAGGCCAGTCACATCAGAAGCAGTTCCATTTACACCAACTCCTATACCATATACCAAACCATTTTACCCCCTCTGATGCTGATAACGGATCAGACTGGCACCATCCTATCAGTCAGTACCAGCTGGTTAGGGAGCGATCCGCCTTTGGGAAGCGGCAGATGACGATAAGTTACTGGGGCAGGCTGCACACCGAATCACTTTGGATGAAATAAAATCTTTCACATAATTTAACGCCAGTAACATTATTTAAATCCTTAAAACAGATTGACTCTCGATTAAACTATTTTGTGAAAATGGGGCAGATCACATTTACTGCATCGCCCATGTCTGTATGATAATTAATCATTTTTTTGGTATGAATTCCTTAGTTTAAGTATATAATGTTCTTACTAAGTGTATCCAAAGGGTTTCCTATAAATGCTGGCTTGGTGCTATCATGATTACAGGTCTATATAGTGAAAATCAGCCCTGAATAGTAACATTTAGGAAGGGGGGTAGCACATTGTACGGGGCAGGTTTCGGATCCAATATGTGGCTAACACACATGGATACCCCCAACATTAGCAGCATTAAAGTCTGCTTGTAGATAGTGGAATCATTTCTGATGCCAATTCAAACAAATACAATGGAGGGTGGGTATTACATGCAAGAGAGTAAAATTCAGCCCTTTGCACTCCATCTGTTGCAGTTAACCCATGGCACACAGCAAACTGTGCTCCAGGTAAGTCTCAGACAACCAGATACTTATTAAAATAAAACCTTACCTGAGTCGCAGGATCTTTTGGTTGGCGTAGATAAGACCTGGGTGGTTTCTGTGCAATGCCCACCTAGAAACAATAAAATAGATATCAGCATAAGGTATGTTAGGAAGTGTTGGAAATAGACAAGGCAAATGTAAATTTGGGGTAAAATAACCCAAATGGATACATTTTCCAATTGGGTTATGGTGACTTAAAATACACCCAACCTGTGTGGGAGCCTGGAGTACCCCTTTAATAATATAAACTCACCCAGTATAACTGTAACCTAACCTACACAGTGCATCTAACGTGTGTGGGAGCCTGGAGTACCCCTTTAATAATATAAACTCACCCAGTATAACTGTAACCTAACCTACACAGTGCATCTAACGTGTGTGGGAGCCTGGAGTGTCCCTTTAATAATATAAACTCACCCAGTATAACTAACTGTAACCTAACCTACACAGTGCATCTAACGTGTGTGGGAGCCTGGAGTGTCGCTTTAATAATATAAACCCACCCGGTATAATTGTAACCTAAACTACACTGTGCATCTAACGTGTGTGGGAGCCTGGAGTGTCTCTTTAATAATATAAACCCACCCAGTATAACTAACTGTAACCTAACCTACACAGTGCACCTAACGTGTGTGGGAGCCTGGAGTGTCGCTTTAATAATATAAACCCACCCAGTATAACTAACTGTAACCTAACCTACACAGTGCATCTAATGTGTGTGGGAGCCTGGAGTGTCCCTTTAATAATATAAACCCACCCAGTATAACTGTAACCTAACCTACACAGTGCATCTAATGTGTGTGGGAGCCTGGAGTGTCCCTTTAATAATATAAACTCACCCTGTATAACCAACTGTAACCTAGCCTACACAGTGCACCTAACGTGTGTGGGAGCCTGGAGTGTCGCTTTAATAATATAAACCCACCCGGTATAATTGTAACCTAACCTACACTGTGCATCTAACGTGTGTGGGAGCTTGGAGTGTCTCTTTAATAATATAAACCCACCCAGTATAACTAACTGTAACCTAACCTACACAGTGCACCTAACGTGTGTGGGAGCCTGGAGTGTCGCTTTAATAATATAAACCCACCCAGTATAACTAACTGTAACCTAACCTACACAGTGCACCCAACGTGTGTGGGAGCCTGGAGTGTCCCTTTAATAATATAAACCCACCCAGTATAACTGTAACCTAACCTACATAGTGCATCTAACGTGTGTGGGAGCCTGGAGTGTCCATTTAATAATATAAACCCACCCAGTATAACTAACTGTAACCTAACCTACACAGTGCACCTACCGTGTGTGGGAGCCTGGAGTGTCCCTTTAATAATATAAACCCACCCTGTATAACTAACTGTAACCTAACCTACACAGTGCATCTAACGTGTGTGGGAGCCTGGAGTGTCCCTTTAATAATATAAACCCACCCTGTATAACTAACTGTAACCTAACCTACACAGTTCATCTAACGTGTGTGGGAGCCTGGAGTGTCCATTTAATAATATAAACCCACCCAGTATAACTGTAACCTAACCTACACAGTGCATCTAACGTGTGTGGGAGCCTGGAGTGTCCCTTTAATAATATAAACCCACCCAGTGCAACTAACTGTAACCTAACCTACACAGTGCATGTAACGTGTGTGGGAGCCTGGAGTGTCCCTTTAATAATATAAACCCACCCGGTATAACTGTAACCTAACCTACACAGTGCACCTAACATGTGTGTGAGCCTGGACTGTCCATTTAATAATATAAACCCACCCAGTATAACTAACTGTAACCTAACCTACACAGTGCATCTAACGTGTGTGGTAGCCTGGAGTGTTCCTTTAATAATATAAACCCACCCAGTATAACTAACTGTAACCTAACCTACACAGTGCACCTAACGTGTGTGGGAGCCTGGAGTGTCCCTTTAATAATATAAACCCACCCAGTATAACTAACTGTAACCTAACCTACACAGTGCATCTAACGTGTGTGGGAGCCTGTAGTGTCCATTTAATAATATAAACCCACCCAGAATAACTGTAACCTAACCTACACAGTGCATCTAACGTGTGTGGGAGCCTGGAGTGTCGCTTTAATAATATAAGCCCACCCAGTATATCTAACTGTAACCTAACCTACACAGTGCACCTAACGTGTGTGGGAGCCTAGAGTGTCCCTTTAATAATATAAACCCACCCAGTATAACTGTAACCTAACCTACACAGTGCATCTAACGTGTGTGGGAGCCTGGAGTGTCCCTTTAATAACATAAACCCATTGGTATAATTAACTGTAACCTATGGGAGACTGGAGTATTAACGGTAAGGTATTGGAGAACCAATATGTAAATGCATTCAGCTGGAACCCATTGTAGATCACAGCCATACATTGCGGCATCCTCTCAAGTTCTGAAAACTCACTTCTTCACTTGTTTGTGTGTGCATTACCCAAAAAGTAAGATTTGGCTCAGCCTTCTCCATGGTAAAATGGAATGAGATGAGAATACTTTTGGTATTTGGTTTGTAGGTGTTGCGGTTGCCGGCTCGCTGCGTGGCAAAGCTGTGCCCGACCGGCACAGTCTAGCCGACGGCACAAGCTTACCTGCTCACCGGCGAGCCGACAGCCGCTTCTCCGCATCCTCGCGCCCGGATCCAAAATGGCGCTGACCGCGTGGTCGCGCCTAAACTCAGCTACGCCCCCGAAGTTTATACGGACGTGCGCGTGACTTCACGACGTCGACGCGCACACACGTTCTGGGGTCACAGGTCGCTCTCTGACCAATCAGACCTTTGAGAGGAATATTTAAATCCCTAGCTCACTCCAGTACCTTGCCCTGTCGTGGTTTCCTGTTCCTGGTTTCCTGAGAGTGCTTTATATTTGTGAATCTGATTTCCTGGTATCCTGATCTTGGCTTTTCCCTGGTTATTCTGAATTCTGGTTTCCCTGACTTGGCTTGTGTATACGGTATTGTGTATTTTCTGGCTTCCTTGACCTCGGCTTTCCCTTTGACCATTCTCTGTCTCTAGCGTATTAGTCCGGCCATTCTAAGGTCCGGTTTACGCTCTGTCCTTTTATTTTCCTTTTCTTGTCTATGTATATGTTTACATAGTTTCTGCGTGCTGGACCACACTAGTAGTCGTGACAGTAGGGAAGAACATGTTAGCACAGTCTCACACACTGCTACCTCCCCAAGGCATGGTACTAAACCAGGAGACGTGGAAACCCTGTGTCAAAGTTATCTGGCTTTCTGCTGAGCGGACACAGGATACACATTTACCCCAAAATTGTTCTTTGATAGGAGAAAATGTAAAAAAAACGTATAAGATAAAAATTATTTAATGCCAGAAGCAAAACTATAAATTCCTGCAGACATTATAAGTGAATAGAGACCAAACAGACATAGAGCTGGCAATACCGGGAGGAGAGGATTACTGCGGCTCCAATGCAGCCTTTATTGCGATCTGCTTCTTCCCTTGTGACTCACAATGTGTATGTACATTGAAAAAAAACTTTAAATTTAATTATAACAAAAGATTTGTAAATCATTTGAAAATAAAAATCTTAATCTTAACCCCTTAAGGACGAGCACGAACACGTGGGAACTTAGTTGGCGGCCATCTTGTGACACGAACGCAGGCGGCGGTGTTTGGTCGTCGAGTGCATGGAACTAAAATCTGACTAACTCGTGAACACCACTGAACTTTAACCAATGCCTGCTTTGTTGCTATTCATGTCAGGATAACGCCGTTCAGTAGGAATTTTTCACATGAACTAGGCGAACAACCGCTTTCTAGAAGCCAGAGGATGTGTTCGGTATTTCATTCGATTTTGGACTCCCAAAAGTGACCGACCGCTACCACTTTTCTTATTGAACTATTTTGAGCAGAAGCCACATGTGCGGTCGGTCAAAATTTTACCTCAATGGAAAATCCAAACCACTGAACTGATCGAAGTGCTTTTTAGATATGATAGGCACTCCGATCAGGGCTATCCAGGGATGTGACTCTTGAGGGGCTTCCATTGATTTTAGGAGTACTTTTGAGGTGTTGTAAAATTGTTGTATTTTTCTGTGTCTCGAGATAATTAAGTTTGTACAGTTTCTGATTTAATCATCTCTCAGGCACAGGGGAGGAGTTTACTGTGTGTATAAATTGTGAGTGCTTACAGGGGAGGAGTTTACTGTGTGTATAAATTGTGAGTGCTTACAGGGGAGGAGTTTACTGTGTGTATAAATTGTGAGTGCTTACAGGGGAGGAGTTTACTGTGTGTATAAATTGTGAGTGCTTACAGGGGCAGAGGGAACTATAATACTAGGAATACAGGTTTGTGTTCCTAGAAACATAGTATCCCTTTAATACAACTCGCAGCAATTCACAGGCAAGTCCGTCTTATAATAAAATATACTGCTTGTTTTATGAATCCAGAATATTGCAGCAATTTGAATATCTTGGTTCTGATATCAAATCAGCAATATTTTCATGTTTATACCAACAAGACTGTTTATTGGGAAAAATTTAATATAATAAAGAAAATGAAGAGATTTTATAGACAATTTTATGTGACAATATACTTTGCCAACATTGGCATAAAGTATTCCTGCACTCAAAAGAATTTACATTAAAATGAAATGGATTTATTGTAATGTGATATCATATACACCTCACTTTAACGCTCAGACCCAAGCAGGTCACATTACATTGTCACGTCAGTTTGCGTGTATCCATCCAGAGATATTCTAGTAACAGGTTATTAAATTTGGTATGTTCTCTCTCCAGTAACAGTCCATCAGGGCAGTTTTAAGTATTGCTCAGTATAGGAGATACCCCTTTGCCTTCATTAAGAAGAGATGTAAGATAAGTTATTGGAACTAATAGCAGTAATAAGAATTCGCCTCTGATACCTACAACAGGCTGTCCCGTTCCCGGAGATGGTTATCGGCACGATGTGCTGACTCTAGACTGGGTGATCAAAAGTCACACAAAACACCTGTATAATGTCCAGCATTCTGGACCCAGATAACTCTCCTGACAGCTAATCCCATGTCACACTGCAGCTTGTGACGCTCACTTTCAGCATGCCATGGGTGAGATTTCTTGGCTTCCCAAGAGGATGATTGTGCTGGGAGAAGGATCATTACTTCCAGAGTAGAGAAAATGGCCATAGGAGTTAATTTAACAGCAGAGTGAACATTCTCTGTAATACAGAAAAATTGTGTGACTAATGCTCAGCAAGTGCTATGTTGGCCCTGGTGGGAAAACATGAAATACCACTGGGGATTATCCCGTGTAGGGACTACAGACAATGCTTGTTTGCTCAGTGTTTGACAAAATGTTCTAAATTCTATGAATCCATTACATGTTAGAAGTGAGCCCAATGCATTGTGTGCCCGATCTCTTGCCACCCATCTTCTGCTAGGGGTAGAAGGAGAGGGGAAGCCAGACGAAGTGAGGTCTAGGGAAAGCTGAGGGAGAGGAGGGCTGCTCAAAGAAGTGGCTTAACAAAAGGAAGTAAAGGGAATACGTGAAAATGACCTCTTAATGCAAGAACCAGGGAATTTCAAATTGCAGGCTGTGGCGAACTGAACTTTGTCACTGGTTTTTGGAGGGGCCTGTTTGCCAGCCTCCTACCCTGTGACTATGGCCCCTGCAATAGACCTGGCTAAAATACTTTAACTCCATGTTCGTGCAATTGGGATTATATGGTTAGTTTACTGAAAAGCTGCACGAACCAGAGACCACCCTGGAGCTTGTTATGCTTAATTGATACATTATTGCAATTTCTACCGCAGTGTTCTAAGTGTTCGTCTGGGTGGCCGCAATTTCTATGGATGACCACGAGGTGGCAGCCATCTTGTTCGCATGGACCAAAACCGCGAAATAGACTTCAGGGGGGACTTAGCCGCAAATGCCTTGGAACTATTTTCGGCTATGGGACCATGCCTGCGGTTGGTCAAATAAATAACTTCTAGGAAATTCCTGAACCCCTGAACTGATCTGGGTGATTTTTGGATATGTTGGTTACCCAGATCAGGGCTATCAGGGGGTGTATTTGTGGGGTTTTATGCATGTTTAAGGTAATTTTGTGGTGTTTTAAAAAAGTATGTTTTTTCTGTGCTTGGAGATAATTGGATTAGAATTAGTACAGTTACTGATCTAATTATCTCCAAGGCAGAGGGGAGGGATTGTGTGCTGTGTGTGGGAGTGTCGTGCCTTGGAACCTTATTGTTATTGGTTGTTAAGTTTGTGTCCCTGTCCCCAACAAGGTCCATATGGGCGTACACCTTGCTTGGGGACTTGCATAAAAGGCCAGTGTGGCTCCCATTAACCCTTCATGAAGTCTTGGCTCATGTTTGGGGGATTGGAGAACTACATACACTCTGGGGATTGCTATAATCACAATACTCCCCTGAGTATAATCAATAGCTCTTATAAGAGCTGTTCCTGCTACGCTCTCTGGACTAGGAGAGGTCTACCCACGGGAAGCTGGATCCTGGTCTTGGGTACAGGGTGGGTGGAGGACGGCGAGACCCCAACCAATCTGCGGTGGTTCGTGGGGTTTACGGTGGTTATTGTGTTCAAGTACAGTGCTTATGGTGCCCGCAGGTACTAGGAAGCAGCAACTGACAGAGGTACCCGGTCGGGGTGCCAGGCGGTCTGTCACTCAGGCCAATCCAGCAGCTGATCTGGACAAAAAAAAATTTAATTTTACTGTTCAATTCAATAAAATAGAATTCCCTAGTTAGTAAAAAAAACCCTTTCTTTTCTTTGTACATGGGCAGATTATTGCACATTCTGTGGTTTTATAGCTACGTATGAGATGATACAATTAGCTTATATAATGACGTATTTTAATATTTTCTAAACTTCCAAACAGCTGCAGGTAACAATCTGAAGTCACTAGGAGTTATTAGAAGCTAAGTGGCTCCCTGGGAACTGACAATTAACACAATTATTATTTCAATAGTTACTCAGAAGCATAAATAAGTATTCCTAGGTACTCCGTACTAGTGTGATGTAATTCCAGTAAAATACAAGTTTAGCAGGCTAAGATTGCCACAAGGCATATGTATGTATATGTGTTTGTAGTATCAGTTAGTTAATTACACGTAGCTAAGATACTGTTATCACTGTACTGACCAGGTGCAGGAATGTAAGAACTGGAATTACGCGTCCCTCTCCTTTGTATCAGATGAGCCACGTGGTTAGACCGGATGGATGAGTTTAGACTCTATTTATTAAATAGGTTAAGGGTATGTGTGGGTGTAGTTAATTGTGGGAGGAGCTACAGTGCTATATAAGGAATGTACTCTATGTATTCAGTACTCAGACTTTGCTGTATTTTGGTGACGCTAGTCCCTCTGAGTCCCGATCGGTGATCCAATAAAGAATCTCTTCCTTCCTGAAGAAACCTGTGTCCATCTCTCTGTGCTTGGCTTCCGTCAGTTTCTCCGGTATCATTTGGTGCATTGGCCGGGAAGCTCATCGTTCAACGGTAGCTGAGAGGCAGAGGCGTGAGACGGTCTATCTTTGCCCACGTTCTCTACGGCTGCACCCCTGAACTTCTGCGTGGACCTCCCTTCGTCTCGGCGCCACTGGTCTGTTGTCCAGGAGATCATCGGCCTCTACGTGAGAAGTGCTGGGGTGTCCCCGTCGATGAGTGTGAACTCAGGTTCAGGAACGAGGAGGTAAGACAACTGCTGTTTTAGACGGCAGGACCCACTAGGGGTATACCGATTGTGCGGTAGGCCCAAAGGGGTTTTGAATCTGTGTATCTGCCCCCTCTGTCGGAGGGAAGGAGCGAAGGCGCACCGCTCGATCGAACGCTCTTTAGTCAGACCGTTTGATTTGGTTAGTCAGGCGGGGTCCTGGTGTAAATAGCCCTAGCCGGACACCGGTGTCTTGTCTAGACTAGCGTTCTAGGGTGTATATTACGTTCGCTAGGTCGGAGGGACCGGGAGACTAAGCGGCGCCTGTGTAAATTCGGTTCGCTAGTTCTCATCCTATCTGGGCTAAGTGGGAAGGCGTGTAAATTTGGAACCCACTAGACTTTTGATAGTGCGACTAAGAGGCGCCTGTGTAAATTCGGTTCTCTAGCTCGCTATATATGTGGTGATTGGGCAGTGTGGCTAACCAAAACGGGTGTATATAGTTTTAGGTAGTCCATTCAAGGTACTGGCCAATAGTTTAGTTGGGAATTGTAAATGTGTTAACGATTGTTTTAGTAAAGTGTATATCTTGTTAGATAGCGCGAGCTCAGCCGTCTAGCGAGAGTGTTAATAGTGTGTTGCTGTATTATAGTGCACGGTACCATAACCCTGTATATTTACTGACATTATATAATAAGTACTAATCATTGTCGTCCATTGCATGTTTAACACCATAACCACTAATAATTGTATTGTGACCTTAACTTGTGCTTTGACCTATGCTAACCGTACTGTAACCGCTATTTGTAAAAGACGATGTTACTGGGGTTTGTTATAGACGGGTAATTCGTATATAGAGAATTATAGCGTGGGTGACTGTATAGTTACGCCAAAGGGCATAATATTGATTATATAGTGACTGGTGTAACAGCTGTGTGTGTACGGGAATTCCCTGAGTGTTTATTGTTATTGTGTACGTTTCACTTGGTAACCGTACCACGTGGTGCTGTTGCCAGAGGAAACGGGTGTGACTGTTGAATAGTACGCGTGTATAGTATTCGTTGTCGACGACGTTCCATTGTTAAGTATGGGTGCGTCGCAGTCAACGATTCCGGATCCCTTAGGATGTATGGTTAAGAATTTTAAAAAGGGATTCAAAGTTTGTGATTTTGGGGTAAAGATGTCTCCTGTACGTTTGGTCACTTTGTGTACTAGGGAGTGGCCTACTTTGGTTGCGGCATGGCCGCCACGTGGCAGTTTGGATCCAACTCTGGTACAGCGCTTACACGTGGCTGTATCGGGTAGGCCTGAACTTTACGGCCAGTTTCCTTATATTGACTGTTGGAGACAGGCCGTAAATGACTCGCCAAAATGGCTCCAGACATGCCACGAGGAGCAGTGTCGCCTCATGGTAGCTAGGACTTGCTCGTCCACTAGGACTGGTGTTAGGCCCATTTTGGACACGCCCCCTGAGTCCGAGATCCCTTTGCCGCCCCCTTACTTTCCGTTAAGAAGAAGTGACGCAAACGCAGGAAGTCCTGCACCCCTCCCCTCATTACCCTCATCCACTTCCGCTTCCTCCTCCAGTACAGGATCCACCCCCCCTCGTACTAAATCTCCCCTTCTGGAACCAGAATCCACCCCCATTAGAAACGAATATCCTGATTTGGCGCCACTTCAGACTTCCGGTCAAGCTTCATCTAGCTCGGCTCGAAGTGTTTTATTTACGACCTTTTCCCAAAACCGACCTCCCACATCCCCATACCCTATCTCTCCCCGACCGGAACCCATGACTGACGCCTCTCTACGTAGCCCCATCCAAACCCGACAGTTGACTGGTGCCCAACAATTAAAGCACTATCAGATGCCTCTTCGTCTGAATCCCGGGTCAGCTTATATCGATGCCGCAGGTCAAATGGCACACGCTGACCCAGTCTTCGTATATGTCCCATTTACCACAACCGATCTTTTAAACTGGAAGACCCATAATTCCTCGTATACTGAGAAACCACAAGCTATGACTGATCTGTTCACCTCAATAGTACAGACGCATAATCCGACATGGGCTGATTGCCAGCAGTTACTAATGACTTTATTTAACAATGAGGAAAGGACAAGAATAAATCAAGCAGCCATTAAAGCATTAGCGGATAGAGCCCGTGCTTTGAACCAAGCCAATCCAGCAGCATGGGCCGCGACACACTATCCCAACACCGATCCCGATTGGAACGTAAATGGTGCTGATATGGTTCAACTCAGAGCCTATAGAGACGCTATAATTGCTGGCATGAAAGCCGGAGGAAAGAAAGCCATTAACATGTCGAAGACAGTTGAGGTGATCCAGAAAAGCGATGAAGCGCCCAGTGTCTTTTATGACCGATTATTGGAGGCATACCGCTTGTATACCCCCTTTAATCCGGAAGACGCAGACAATTCCCGAATGGTTAACTCCGCCTTTGTCAGCCAAGCATACGGAGATATTAAGCGCAAGCTACAAAAGTTAGAAGGGTTTGCAGGTATGTCCATCACCCAACTAATGGAGGTAGCAAATAAGGTCTATATGAACAGGGATACAGAAAGTAAGAAAGAGGAAGAGCGCAAGATGCGTAAAAAGGCTGATATGCTAGCGGTAGCGATCGCAGGCGTAGATAAACGGGGCCCAGATAGAGGCAATAATAGATGGAGTAGGGAGCCTTTGAGTAGGGATCAATGCGCGTATTGCAAGGAAGAAGGGCATTGGAGGAACGAATGTCCGCAAAGAGAGCAGTACGAGAGAGACCAACCCAGGGCAGGCTACGGAAACTTTAGAGGTAGAGCGAGAGGTAGAGGAGGCCCCGGAGGGAGTAATGGTTATAGAGGGAGTAATGGGAACAGAGGAAGTGTTAGGGAAGACAGGTATATTCCAGCAGCGCAAAGGTCCCGCGATAGAGAAGGTAGGGACTTTGTAGGATTGGCTGACACTGTCATGGAGGACTATTGATACCGACCGGGCTCCTTCCCCCTTGGTCGAGCGGAGCCTATGGTCGATGTATCAATAGGGGGGAAAAGGAGTGCGTTCATGATCGACACTGGTGCTGAACATTCAGTGGTGACTAATCTAGTTGCTCCTCCATCTGGAAGGACTATTACTGTGATAGGAGCAACTGGAAGAAGTGCTGAAAAACCGGTTCTTAAAAGTCGACTCTGTACATTGGGAGGCCACGTAGTAAAACACCAATTCCTTTATATGCCTGAATGTCCAGTCCAATTGCTGGGACGTGATATGCTATCAAAATTACAAGCGCAGATTACGTTCCTACCAAATGGAACAACATCCTTAAAGTTTAATGGACCTTCAGGTATTATGACTTTATACGTACCAAAGGAAGAAGAGTGGCGACTTTATACAGTGTTGACTAGCCAAAACCCTAGGAGTGATGAGACATTATTTAACATACCAGGAGTTTGGGCAGAGAACAACCCACCAGGACTGGCCCGCAATATTCCACCAATAAAAATTGAACTGAAACATGGGGTTTATCCAGTGAGCCTAAGACAATATCACATTCCGCAGAAGGCTAAGAAGAACATCCAATCCTATCTGGATAAGTTCATACGGTATGGTATCCTAAAATTCTGTACTTCCCCCTGGAACACCCCATTGCTGCCTGTTCAAAAGCCCGGTACAGATGAGTATCGACCTGTACAGGACTTAAGAGCAGTCAATGATGCGGTTGTTAGCATACATCCAGTTGTACCCAATCCATATAACCTGCTTGCTTTAATTCCGGGCGGGGCTACTTACTTCACAGTCTTAGATCTCAAAGATGCCTTCTTTTGCCTCCGAATTGCCGCAGAAAGCCAATGTATTTTCGCTTTCCAATGGGAGAACGCTGTAACGGGCTCAAAACGCCAAATGACTTGGACAAGACTGCCCCAAGGGTTTAAAAATTCACCTACCCTATTTGGTTCAGCTCTAAGTCAAGATCTACTGGATTTCGAGTCTATCCCAGGAGAATGTGTATTGTTACAATATGTAGATGACTTGTTGATAGCAGCAGTTACAAAAGAAAAATGTCAGCAAGCAACGCACGATCTACTACATATTCTCTGGAAGGCAGGATACAAGGTGTCCAGGAAGAAGGCTCAGTTGTGTTTGCCAACTGTCAAGTATCTGGGATTCCATATCTCTGAAGGTCAAAGGATTATGGGGCCAGAGAGAAAAGAAGCTGTCTGCCAAATACCAATACCCAAGAATAGAAGACAAGTGCGAGAATTCTTGGGGGCAGCAGGCTTCTGTAGGATATGGATTCCCAGCTATGCGATACTGGCAAAACCTCTGTACGCAGCCATCAAAGGTACAGAGCACGACCCCTTCTTATGGACCCAAGAACAGCAAACGGCATTTGAAGATGTGAAGAAGGCTTTGATGAGTGCCCCAGCATTAGGTCTACCTGATCACACACGACCATTCTACTTATATGTACACGAGCAAAGAAGAATGGCTGTGGGAGTATTGACACAGTACTTGGGATCATGGCAAAGACCTGTTGCCTACATGTCTAAGCAACTGGATGCAGTGGCCAGCGGACTTCCACCTTGTCTAAGAGCCGTAGCTGCAGCCGCCCTGCTAGTAGCTGAAGCCGATAAACTCACTCTGGGTCAAGAACTTTATGTACGAGTCCCACATGCAGTACAGACGTTGTTGGATTACAAAGGAAATCATTGGTTTAGTAACAGCCGCATGACCAAGTATCAAGCAATGTTGTGTGAAAACCCAAGAGTGCATTTAGAGACTGTAAACACCTTAAATCCAGCTACCCTTTTGCCGCAACCTACTGAAAGTCAACATGATTGTTTGGAAGTAATGGATGAAGTATTTTCAAGTAGACCAGATCTTCGTGATTTTCCCATCCAGAACCCCGATGTTCAATATTACACCGACGGCAGTAGTTATGTGAAAGAAGGGATCCGCTATGCAGGATATGCAGTGACAACAATAGACAAGGTGATAGAAGCTCGGCCACTGGCGAAAGGAACATCAGCACAAAAGGCAGAATTAATAGCACTAACACGAGCGTTACAATTGGCTGAAGGTTTAAGAGTAAATATCTATACGGACTCTAAGTATGCGTTTTTAACCACTCATGCCCACGGAGCTTTGTATAAAGAAAGAGGACTACTGAATTCAGAAGGCAAAGAAATCAAGTACGCAGCTGAAATCCTACAACTATTGGAAGCAGTGTGGGAGCCGAAAGAAGTCGGTATCATACATTGTCGAGCGCATCTGAGAGGAGATGGTGATGTAACCAAGGGAAATCGGATGGCAGATAGTGCAGCTAAGCGTGCTGCTGAATCAGGAAGACAGGAGTATGTGGGGCATATAGCTGCTCTTATACCAACTCCACTGTCCCAATGGACTCCAGTTTATACAGCTCAAGAAGAGGAGTGGTTAAAGACTGAACCGGGAAAGTATTTGGAGAACAAGTGGTATCAGCTAGAAGATGGAAGAATAGTCATACCAGCATCACTAGCGGTAGAAATTGTCCAAAATTATCACAACGGGACACATTCTGGGAGAGACAGTACTGAAGAATCTCTCAGGAAACATTTCTACATACCAAGATTGTCCAACTTGACTCAGGCCATTGTACGCAGATGTGTAACGTGTGCTAAGAATAATGCAAGACAAGGACCAGTAAAGCCACCAGGAGTCCAGTTTATGGGGGGACTCCCCATGTCCGATCTACAAATAGACTTTACAGTAATGCCTAAATCGGGTGGACATCGTTACCTGTTGGTAATTGTGTGCACCTATTCAGGCTGGGTAGAAGCATGTCCTACTCGTACAGAGAAAGCAGGAGAAGTTGTAAGATTCCTGCTACGAGAAATAATACCCCGATATGGACTACCCTGTTCTATAGGATCGGACAATGGTCCAGCTTTTGTTCATCAGTGCCTACAACAACTGACTCATATGCTTGGTATAAAGTGGAGGCTTCATACTGCATATAGACCCCAGAGTTCTGGTAAGGTAGAGAGAATGAATAGAACTATAAAGAACCAGTTGGCTAAAATGTGTCAGGAAACCCAACTTAAGTGGAACGTTCTCTTACCCATAGCTTTATTGCGAATCCGCAGTACCCCTACCAGAAGGATGGGCCTCTCTCCTTTTGAAATCATGTATGGGCGACCACCTCCCGTACTTGGTAACTTAAGGGGGGACTTGAGTCAGTTGGGAGAAGGAATTACCCGGCAGCAGGTTGTAGAGTTGGGTAAGACTATGGAGGAGGTACAGAAATGGGTACAAGATAGATTACCTGTGAATATTTATCCCCCTGTTCATAGTTATCATCCAGGAGACCAAGTGTGGATTAAAGAGTGGAATAATGTACCGTTAGGGCCCAAGTGGAGAGGTCCTTATGTTGTTCTTTTGTCTACCCCTACAGCGATAAAAGTAGCCGAAGTAACTCCGTGGATACATCACTCCAGGGTTAAACCAGCAGCAGTCGATTCTTGGCAAATTACAGCAGATCCAGAGAATCCCTGCAAGATCCGGTTGAAACGCACTACTCAGTCGGAGTAACGAGGAATTATTGTGGATTACAAATTTTATTGTTACAGGTGTGAGTGAGAAGGCCATAATAAAGCCTGTCCGCTTACCAACACATAGTGTATAAGCCAGGAAAGTCTCGAAGGGACACCTGTGAAGACGAGCAGAACTCCATTCCCTGCAGCCCTCACATCCTGGAAGCTGAGGTTCCATCGCACGGACGAAGACTGAGGATGACGGCGAAAGATGTGCTTTTGATTGTGTTTATTTATATGTGTTTTTATATTCAGGAAGGTAGAGGTACCGACACTCCTAGCTGTGAGGTATGCATTAAGACTACGAGAACAGGTAACCATATTTCCCAAACCCTAATTTGGCATTCACAATACGAATGTAAAGGAGAGGTATCAAGATGTAGATACCTAAATATAGACTATAGTGTGTGCCATTTAGGAGTAGGAGAACCTAAGTGCTTCAGTCCAGAGTATCAACCTCGTACAATTTGGTTGACTCTCAGGAATGGAGATCCTCAGGGGACCCTAATTAATAAGACGGTGTTAGAATCCGTACATTCTTCGGGTGTTCTGCTATTTGATGCATGTAAGGCGATATCAAGTGGTAGAAAACCGTGGAATGTATGTGGGGATCTTAGATGGGAGAGGACGTATGGGTCTAATGATAAATATATTTGTCCCAGTAGTAAAAATAAATATGTGAGTCCTAGATGCCCAAATAAAGACTATAACTTTTGTCCATATTGGTCTTGTGTGGGGTGGGCGACTTGGGGACAGACAGTAGATAAAGACATGATAGTGACTAAGTTGCCGACTAGCCCTTATTGTAAGTCTATGGAATGCAACCCAGTCCATATACTTATTAATAACCCCGACAAGTTCCTAGATAAGTATGGAAATTTATTTGGGTTTCAGATATACGGGACGGGTTTAGATCCTGGGACATTATTGTTTATAGGAATAGAGACTGATACGGTATCCTCCCAGACTCATCAAGTATACCATTCCTTTTATGAAGAGATGAGTATAGATAATAAGATCCCCCATAACGCTAAAAACCTGTTCATTGACCTAGCTGAAAGTATTGCCGGTAGTCTTAATGTTACCAACTGCTATGTGTGTGGAGGTACTAACATGGGAGACCAATGGCCTTGGGAAGCAAAGGAGGTAATGTCCGGTTCTGAGGCAGTTGACCAACTAATATCTACACAAGCCGATTATCATTTGAGTGTTAGAGGTAAATCTGAGTGGAGATTAAAGACCTCCATCATAGGTTATGTTTGCATAGCAAGGAAAGGAATAATGTATAATACTTCTGTAGGAGAATTAACTTGTCTAGGGCAAAAAGCTTATGATGATGATACTAAAAATACAACTTGGTGGTCGGCTTCAAATGTCTCAGAACCATCTAACCCGTTTGCTAGATATGCCAGTTTAAAGGATGTGTGGTTTGATTTATCCATCACATCTACCTGGAGAGCCCCAGCAAATTTGTACTGGATCTGTGGTAAGAAAGCCTATTCGGAGTTGCCACAGGACTGGGAAGGGGCATGTGTGTTGGGTATGCTCAAACCATCCTTCTTCTTGTTACCGATTGAAACAGGTGAGACTTTAGGTGTTAAAGTGTATGATGTGAATCATAGGAAGAAAAGGGGACCCTTAGAGATAGGCACCTGGGAAGATAATGAATGGCCTCCCCAGCGTATCATAGATTATTATGGGCCAGCCACGTGGGCAGAAGATGGTACCTTTGGTTATAGAACCCCAATTTATATGCTCAACCGTATTATAAGATTACAGGCGGTGGTTGAGATTATTACTAATGAGACCTCACAAGCACTCAATCTTCTAGCGAAGCATAATACCAGGATGAGGACAGCAGTGTACCAAAATAGATTAGCCTTGGATTACCTTTTGGCAGTAGAGGGAGGTGTATGTAGGAAGTTTAACCTGAGCAATTGCTGTCTTCAAATAGATGACGAAGGGCAAGCAATAGCTGAGCTTACTAGCCATATGGTTAAACTAGTGCATGTGCCTACTCAGGTATGGAAAGGGTACAATCCAAGTAGTTGGTTTGGTAGCTGGTATGAGTGGTTTGGAGGGCTTAAGGCAGTGGTAGGTGGAGTCCTACTGATTTTACTGTTGTGTCTACTCCTACCGTGTCTTATACCCTTAGTAGTTAGGTCTGTGCAAAGCCTGATAGGAAGTATAGCAGAGAGGAAGGCTGCTGCACAGATAATGGCGATATATAAGTATAAGGCTCTAGATCAAGGAGAACCAATGCAGGAAGATGAGTGTTAAAAGATTCACATCATAAGATAAGTCTGGTCTGGTTCATGGTAACCTGAGGTATATGCAAACCAAGGTTAAGTGATGCCTCAAGTAATTGTGAAATATCAGAGGCATCAAAGGGGGGAATGTGATGTAATTCCAGTAAAATACAAGTTTAGCAGGCTAAGATTGCCACAAGGCATATGTATGTATATGTGTTTGTAGTATCAGTTAGTTAATTACACGTAGCTAAGATACTGTTATCACTGTACTGACCAGGTGCAGGAATGTAAGAACTGGAATTACGCGTCCCTCTCCTTTGTATCAGATGAGCCACGTGGTTAGACCGGATGGATGAGTTTAGACTCTATTTATTAAATAGGTTAAGGGTATGTGTGGGTGTAGTTAATTGTGGGAGGAGCTACAGTGCTATATAAGGAATGTACTCTATGTATTCAGTACTCAGACTTTGCTGTATTTTGGTGACGCTAGTCCCTCTGAGTCCCGATCGGTGATCCAATAAAGAATCTCTTCCTTCCTGAAGAAACCTGTGTCCATCTCTCTGTGCTTGGCTTCCGTCAGTTTCTCCGGTATCACTAGCACACCTAATCTTATAGACTCCCAGGGGAAAATATTGCAGATAGTAACTCATTCCAGCTACTGGCTAGCCTTTCAGCCTCCATTTAACCTGTTAATGTTTCAGTTAGGGTCTTTCCTCCAAGCTAAGGTTAAAGGAACTTAACATGTATAGCTTGGAGGAAACACGAGACAGGGGGGATATGATAGAAACATTTAAATACATAAAGGGAATCAACACAGTAAAGGAGGAGACTATATTTAAAAGAAGAAAAACTACCACAACAAGAGGACATAGTCTTAAATTAGAGGGGCAAAGGTTTACACCGTGTTCCAAATTACTATGCAAATTCCTGTGTTCCAAATTATTATGCAAATTCTATTTAAGTGTCACAAAGATTAAATATTTTGTTTTTCAGTTTAACCCATGGATGGCATTGTGTTTCAGGGCTCTTTTGATCACTGAAAACAATCTCAGACACCTGTGATAATTAGATTGCCAGGTGAGCCCAATTTAAGAAAAAACTACTAAAGGAGGGTGTTCCACATTACCGTGTTTCTCCGAAAATAAGACCGGGTCTTATATTAATTTTAGTCACAAAAAACACACTAGGGCTTATTTTCAGGGTAGGGCTTATTTATTTACGGGACTGGTAGGTATGTACATTGAACCCCCCTTTAATTAATCCACCCCTCCTTTAAGTAATCCACCCCTCCTTTAATTAATCCACCCCTCCTTTAAGTAATCCACCCCCTCTAATTAATCCACCCCTCTAATTAATCCACCCCCTTTAATAAATCCACCCCCTCTAATTAATCCACCCCCTCTAATTAATCCACCCCTCTAATTAATCCACCCCTCTAATTAATCCACCCCCTTTTATAAATCCACCCCCTTTAATAAATCCACCCCCTCTAATCCACCCCCCTCTAATTAATCCACCCCCTTTAATAAATCCACCCCCTCTAATTAATCCACCGCCTCTAATTAATCCACCGCCTCTAATTAATCCACCCCCCTGTGACGGAACCATCCGTCTGTCCAGTACTCTTGTGGATTCGGCTATGTTGGGCCATCCGTATAAAGGACTGATTTGGGATGTTATAAAGTATGTTTTACCGTTCCAGCCTGTTTACAGCCGTTCGCCTCGTTCCGTACGAACTCTCTGTCTAACATATGGGTGGCTGCCATTTCGGGACTGTTGCACGTGTTCGCGGCCATCTTGTGTACGAACAGCGGTGTTTGCCTGTGAACGCGTGGAACTAAAAACGGATACCCAAACAGGCGAACACCGCTGAGACCTCCATACACCCAGAAGTTCGTGTTGGAACAACCGAACGACGAGCCATTCGGTAGTTACGTATAATCAACTACGGGGAATCCAACGAACTCGGAGACAGTTGTGGATGATAAAGATTTCGGGTGATTTTAACCGGCGAACGGAGACCGACTGCAGGGCCGAAACTTGTGGAACTCTTTTCGGCTAGAAGATCCGTGCAGTCGGTCAAAACTTCAATCGTCCATAACTCCCGAACCCCTTAACCGAATGGGCTGAGATTTGGACAGAGTGTTCCCCCTTTTGGGGTACATCCATAACTGGGGTGAATTATTGTACAGTTTAATTGTGTTATGTGATTATCTGAGGGGAGGAGAGGTGGGGGAGTTACCCTGTGTATAATTGGTTATTTTCATCCTCCCCCTGGGAGTGCCCTGTGTGTGCCTTTTTCTAATAAAAAGCAGGCTGGATGTTCCAGTCCTCAGATCTTGTTTTGACCCTCAACACGGAGCTTCAGTCTCGTTATTGGGGGGATTCTTATTTTACGCTCAAGGACTATTATTGGGAACTTATGCCGTTGGTGGATATCGTTACTCGAGAGATTACTCCTTCCCCTGGTTATGGTTCGTGGATTGTGCAGAATACGAACAAGGACTTGATACGGTGAGAGGGGAAGGTAGACTAAACAGTGACTTACTTACTAAGACAAAAGGTGTCTTAACAATTGGTGGCAAGCGACGGGATGAATCCCACAACACAGAAGAAAAGAAATGCAGTATGAACAGTTAAGACGTGCTACTCTTAAGGACATAATAGAACGCCGAGGTCGATCAGCAAGCAATTTGAAGAAACGAGAAATTATTGCTTTGCTAAGGGAAATGGATGCAACACAGGGAACGGAGAACGCTAATGTGCCCAGCAGTTTGGATTTAACACCCGAGGAGATACAATTTAACCGGGCAGTGCAAATAAGGCTGGCACACTTTGGCCCCAACCCCTCAGCAGACATTGTAGAACGTGTGCAAGCTGCAGTAACAGCACACCAAGCACTCCAAGGAAGGGGAGCTGCAGCAGCAGAGGTACCCAATAACGATTCCGGAAGGAAAAAGGTACCATTTGCTGCATTCAAAAACTTTATTGAAAATGAAGGAGAGATCGATGGGTTTCTGGCCGATTTTGAAAGGCAGTGTGCCCTCCATCAAGTACCCACAGACCAATGGGTCACCATCCTCTCTGGGAAATTATCCGGCCGGGCTAGTGATGCATTTCGGGCCATCCCAGAGGAGGAGATCACCAGCTACCGGGCAGTGAAGGATGCGCTTCTAGCCAGGTATGCGGTGACCCCAGAAGTTTACAGACGGCGCTTCAGGGAAACCAACAAACAAAGTGGCGATTCGTATATGGAATGGGCCTGCAGAGTTCACCGTACTGCAACCCACTGGATGGCTGGATGCCAAGCAGTATCAGGGGAAGAGGTACTACAGGTATTCTTACTGGAACACTGTTTCGAGAAATTGCCTACCGGGGTTCGGGAGTGGGTCAGAGATAGAAAACCCTCGACCCTACCCGAGGCGGCCCGGTTGGCCGACGAATATACTGATGCTCGCAAACTGGACAGTACCGTGGTCAAAGTTCCGACCAGAGTGGAATACCGACCAGCAGCCCCTCCGATTTCAACAACCTACCAACCCCCAGTGCATCGCAGCCCAGTAGTACCACCGTCCAATAATTATGTACAGCCATCTAAATTTAATGCCCGGGATTATTCCCAACCCATCCGGTGCTTTCTGTGCAAACAGTTGGGACACAAACGCCCGGAGTGTCCGCTGAACCAAGCTAACCAAGCTCAGTCCTGGAGGAGAGCAGCCAACCCGAATCAGCGACCACCACAGCCTGCTGCTCACTGTGTAGAACAGGAGGAATTCTGGGGTATCTTGCACGAAGCCGACCCGGTGCAAGCCGCCCATCAGGACAATCGCCAGCAACACCGGCAGACTGTGAAACTAAATGGCCGAGTGGTAAATGGACTTAGAGACACAGGAGCCACCATGACACTGCTCCAAAAGAACTTGGTCTCAGAACACCAGCACACCGGAGACACAGTAGCCGTGAGGGTAGCAGGGGGAGCCGTATTCCGGTTACCTGTTGCCCGTGTGCATCTGGACTGGGGAGTGGGCGCTAGACACGTGGATGTTGGGGTTATGAAAGACTTGCCCGCTGATGTGCTTCTTGGTAATGATTTGGCCCCCTTGGTTTCGGCCTATGCTCCAATGGGTCCCTTGGACGTTAACCCAGTGACTACTCGCTCTCAGACCCGTGCCTCTGGAACCAGCCCACCTGCCGAGGAGACCCAGGTAAGACCCTTTTCCCCGACTGACACCTTAGCTCAGACCCCCTTACGTTGGGATTCCCCAGAGGAGTTTGGGAGGGAAACCCGGGCAGACCCTACCTTACAAAAGTACAGGGACCGAGCAGACGCTGGGGAAGAAGGGATAGACGGAGAGCGGTATAAGTGGGTGGGGGACAGGCTATACAGAATCCCGAAACCTTCCCCGAAAAAGATAGCCCCTCCGCAGAACCACCAGCTGGTAGTACCCGCGAAATACCGGCAGGAGCTTCTGCGGATAGGGCACGACGTCCCTTTAGCAGGACATCTAGGGTCACGTCGCACAGCCTATAGGATCTCCCAGAATTTATTTTGGCCCAACTTCAACCAGGCTGTACGGATATATTGCAGTACTTGTGACACATGTCAACGGGTAGGAAAACGGGGGGACCACCCTAAGGCTAAACTATCAGCGATGCCTATTATAGGGGAGCCCTTTTCCCGCATAGCTGTTGACATTGTGGGACCACTGGCCAGGGCTAGTCCATCAGGCAAGAAGTATATCCTTACTGTAGTGGACTATGCCACTCGCTATCCAGAGGCAGTAGCGCTGTCGAACATAGAGGCAGAGACAGTTGCTGATGCCCTGGTGAGGGTTTTTACCCGGGTTGGGTTCCCTAAAGAGATCCTCTCCGACCAGGGAACCCAATTTACTGCGGTGCTCACCCAGCAGCTGTGGAAAGTATGTGGCATTAAACCCTTGCTTAGCTCGCCTTACCATCCACAGACTAACGGTCTCTGCGAGCGTTTTAACGGTACCCTCAAGCAGATGCTGAGGACCTTTACGGACACTTGCAGGGACTGGGAGAGATTCTTGCCGCACCTTCTGTTTTCATACCGGGAGGTGCCCCAGGAATCTACTGGGTTCTCCCCTTTTGAGTTACTGTATGGGAGACGGGTCCGCGGACCCCTAGATCTCATCCGGGGACACTGGGAAGGGGAGACCGAGCAAGAAGGGACCCCCATAGTGCCATACGTTCTGGAACTTCGGGACCGCATGGAGAAACTGTCCCTGATGGTAAGGGAGAATCTCCAGGCGGCCCAGGGGAAACAGAAGAGGTGGTACGATCAGGGTGCCCGACAGCGAGCCTTCCAGGTGGGGCAAAAAGTATTAGTGCTCAAACCTGTGAAGGCCAACAAAATGCAAGCCTCTTGGCAAGGCCCGTACAGGATAGTGGCGCAGATCTGCGATACTACCTATTTGATAGCCAGCTGTTCCGACGAAAGGGTCCAGAGATCCTTTCATGTGAACATGCTGAAAGAATATCAAGAACGACCTGAGAACATTGCAGCGGTATGTGCCCCAGCTGCAGATGACCCGGAGAATTTGTCTCTCCCTGATCTATTAGAAAGGGACCCCCAGACTGATCTCACCTCCCTCGTACAGTTAGGAGACAGGTTAAACCCCGCAGAAAAGATCCAAGCAAAACAGTTGTTATGGGAAAAACAAGCAACTTTTTCCCAGGAGCCAGGTTTCACCTCGCTATACACAAGGTAGAGACCCCCGGACAGACCCCCTTACGACAGCCGCCCTACCGTATCCCTGAAGCAGTCCGAGATGGAATGCGGAAGGAGATACAGGAAATGACCCAGCTTGGGGTCATCGAACCCTCGGACAGCCCTTGGGCTTCGCCTGTAGTCCTAGTACCGAAGAAAGATGGGACCACCCGGTTCTGTGTGGACTACAGGCGACTCAACGAGCGGACTACCACTGACGCCTACCCGATGCCCCGGGTAGACGAATTATTGGATCGTATTGCCAGGGGACGTTATCTGACCACCATAGACCTATGTAAGGGCTACTGGCAGATTCCCCTGGCCGAGGATGCTATCCCCAAGTCGGCCTTCGTCACCCCATTCGGCCTGTACCAATTTAGGGTCATGCCGTTTGGGATGAAGAATGCTCCGGCTACGTTCCAACGGATGGTGGATAGACTCCTGGATGGCTTCCAAGAATTTGCATGTGCATACTTGGATGACATCGCGATCTATAGCGGGTCCTGGGAGGAACACCTGGTACACATAGGGGTAGTGCTGGATAAGATCCGGGCCGCTGGCCTGACATTGAAGCCAGAAAAGTGCCATGTAGGTATGGCAGAGGTACAGTACCTGGGTCACCGAGTGGGATGTGGGAACCAGAGACCGGAGCCCGCCAAAGTAGAAGCAGTGGCTAACTGGCCCACACCCACTACTAAGACCCAGGTATTGGCCTTCTTAGGGACAGCGGGGTACTACCGACGTTTCGTTCCTGACTACAGCTCTATTGCTAAGCCCCTGACAGATCTGACGAAAAAGAATTGCCTAAGCAGGTCCTGTGGTCCCCGGCTTGTGAAGCTGCGTTCCAGGCACTGAAGCAAGCTCTCGTGAATGCCCCTATCTTGGCTGCCCCAGTCCCTAACAAACGCTTTCTCGTTCACACAGATGCTTCCATGTATGGACTGGGGGCTGTGTTAAGCCAAGTTGGGGAAGATGGAGGAGAGCATCCTGTCGCATACCTCAGCCGAAAATTACTACCTCGAGAAGTGAGTTATGCGGCAGTCGAAAAAGAATGTTTAGCCCTAGTCTGGGCATTGAAAAAGTTAAGTCCCTACTTGTATGGGCAAGAATTTTCCCTTGTAACAGACCATAACCCCCTCGTTTGGCTTAACCGGGTCTCAGGCGACAATGGGAGACTGCTGAGATGGAGCTTGGCATTACAACCGTACAATTTCACTATTAGCTACAGACCCGGTAAGCTGAACGGAAATGCGGATGGCTTATCACGACAGACCGACATACCCACCACCTCGTAAGTCCGGACATCCCCAAGTTGACCCGCCACAGGGTCAAGCCGGGTCTGCCGGAGTGTTCCACAAGGGGGGAGCCGTGTGACGGAACCATCCGTCTGTCCAGTACTCTTGTGGATTCGGCTATGTTGGGCCATCCGTATAAAGGACTGATTTGGGATGTTATAAAGTATGTTTTACCGTTCCAGCCTGTTTACAGCCGTTCGCCTCGTTCCGTACGAACTCTCTGTCTAACATATGGGTGGCCGCCATTTCGGGACTGTTGCACGTGTTCGCGGCCATCTTGTGTACGAACAGCGGTGTTTGCCTGTGAACGCGTGGAACTAAAAACGGATACCCAAACAGGCGAACACCGCTGAGACCTCCATACACCCAGAAGTTCGTGTTGGAACAACCGAACGACGAGCCATTCGGTAGTTACGTATAATCAACTACGGGGAATCCAACGAACTCGGAGACAGTTGTGGATGATAAAGATTTCGGGTGATTTTAACCGGCGAACGGAGACCGACTGCAGGGCCCAAACTTGTGGAACTCTTTTCGGCTAGAAGATCCGTGCAGTCGGTCAAAACTTCAATCGTCCATAACTCCCGAACCCCTTAACCGAATGGGCTGAGATTTGGACAGAGTGTTCCCCTAACCAAGATCTTTCAAGCGGTGCTGGACTCAAGGGTGTACCCCCTGGTTTTGGGGTACATCCATAACTGGGGTGAATTATTGTACAGTTTAATTGTGTTATGTGATTATCTGAGGGGAGGAGAGGTGGGGGAGTTACCCTGTGTATAATTGGTTATTTTCATCCTCCCCCTGGGAGTGCCCTGTGTGTGCCTTTTTCTAATAAAAAGCAGGCTGGATGTTCCAGTCCTCAGATCTTGTTTTGACCCTCAACACGGAGCTTCAGTCTCGTTATTGGGGGGATTCTTATTTTACGCTCAAGGACTATTATTGGGAACTTATGCCGTTGGTGGATATCGTTACTCGAGAGATTACTCCTTCCCCTGGTTATGGTTCGTGGATTGTGCAGAATACGAACAAGGACTTGATACGGTGAGAGGGGAAGGTAGACTAAACAGTGACTTACTTACTAAGACAAAAGGTGTCTTAACACCCCCTCTAATTAATCCACCACCCCTCTAATTAATCCACCCCCTCTAATTAATCCACCCCCTCTAATTAATCCACCCCCTCTAATTAATCCACCCCCCTCTAATTAATCCACCCCCCTCTAATTAATCCACCCCCCTCTAATTAATCCAACCCCCTCTAATTAATCCACCCCCTCTAATTAATCCACCCCCCTTTAATAAATCCACCCCCTCTAATCCACCCCCCTCTAATTAATCCACCCCCCCTTTAATTAAAACCAATCTCGCCACTATGAACTGGAGAAGCCTGGTTGCTCGCCTGCTTCCTTTGGACTATGGACCAGACTTTAAAAGGTTTATTTTCCCTGCAGAAAGGCTTATTCGTGCCTTTCCTGCCGGGGTGTTCGGTAGATTTTATCTACCGAACAAACTAACGAATGCGCGACCACCTGGGAGCTGGAGTGTGCCATCAATTGACCGCCCAGAAGCTGCGGTTTACCGCAGCTTAATTGACAAACGCTGGGTGGCCTTTGTTCGTCAAACGAACACGTGGCAGCGGCCATTTTATCTCCCGAACGGCCAGCGGTGTTCAGCGCTCAAACTATGGAATTGAAAACTGACACTTTATTGCGCGAACCGCTGAGCCGCCAACCTCCTTACCTCGGCATTCGGTAGTGGAACCGACTGGCTGTTCATTCGGTAGTTTGACCATATGAACAGCCTCACCCCAGATAGCCATGCCATGGAGTCTATTTGTGTAACGAAAGACTATGTGAAAGACTTTGGCTCCATGGCGATTGAACTATATGTATTTGATCTGAGCGCCATTCGGTAATAATGTGCGCTCAGATCTAAGCTATGTGGGGATATATTGCATGTATGTGTTTTGTGTACTAAATGCATCAATAGGTAATTTTATTAGGTCTTTTACTGTCTTTTTGTCTGCCATGTGGGTAATGGAGTTTTGCCTCTGTCCTTGGAGATATTTAGATTCCTTCCCCAATTATCTCCAGGGCAGAGAGGAGGGATTGTGAGGCATTGTGGGAGGTAACTCATGTGTGATTGGTGTATTGTGTAATTACTGTAAATCCCTCCCTTGCATGGGAGAATCCCATATAAGCCTGTTGTGTGAATAAATCAGTGTTGTTGCTGTTTAACCCTGAAGCTGAAGTGTTGTCTCTTTCCTGGGGGGAATTTGACTGTATGCCGATTGCCAGGAGTGTAAGCTGTTCGTATTGCTTTTCCTGTTCGGCTGCTTCCAGGGTTCGTGTGTCTGCTGTTTGAGAGTTGGCGAATACGTGCAGTTTGGAGTTCGGAAGGTTGGTGATTGCAGTAGCTACTGGTCTATGGGAAAGGGGATTATCGCCTAAATGGTTTTTATCCTCTTGTGAGTGAAACGGTCCGCTACAACCCTCCATTTAATTAATTCACCGCCCGCTTTAATTAATTCACCGCCCCTTTAATTAATTCACCGCCCCCTTTAATTAATTCAGTCCCAGACATAAAATATCTACTCACATTTCAAAGATGCCTTCCTTGCCCACCGAGTCCGACCACTGGGTGCCTCACCGCCCGGAAATGGATCCTTCCGCTGAAGATCCGCGAAGGCAGACTGACGGCGATGCGCACGTCGTCATCACGTTGCGCGATGCCGCGGCCCGCAACGCTCCTCCCCCTCCTCCTCATAGAAGAAGGAAGTCCTGCCGGGCCGCAAAGGTGCAATGCCTAGGTCTTATTTTCGGGGTAGGGCTTATATTGCAGCCCACCCCGAAAATTCAGCTAGGGCTTATTTTCGGGGTAGGGTGTATTTTCGGGGAAACACGGTATTAAGCAGAGCACCATTTTCATGCAATATGGGGAAGAAAAAGGATCTCTCTGCTGCCGAAAATAGTTCAATGCCTTGGACGAGGTATGAAAACATTAGATATTTCATGAAAACTTAAGTGTGATCATCGCACTATTAAGAGATTTGTGGCTGATTCAGAGCACAGACGGGTTTGTGCAGATAAAGGCACATTGATATAGCAGCAGATATTTGAAGCTGCTGGTGCCTCTGGAGTCCCATGGACATCAAGGTGTAGAGTCCTCCAGAGTCGTGCAACTGTGCATAAACCTTCAATTAGGTCACCACTAACTAATGCTTATAAGCAGAAACGGCTGCATTGGGCAGAAAAATACATGAAGACTACTTTTCAAACAGTCCTGTTCACTGATGAGTGCCGTGCAACCATGGATGGTCCAGATGGAGGGAGTAGTGGATGGTTGGTGGACGGCCACCCTGTTCCAACAAGGCTGCGACGTCAGCAAGGCGGTGGTGGAGTCATGTTTTGGGCCGGAATCATGGGAAGAGAGCTGGTCGGCCCTTTAGGGTCCCCGAAGGTGTAAAGATGACCTCTGCAAAGTATGTGGAGTTTCTGACTGACCACTTTCTTCCCTGAAAGAACAGAAGGGAGAACTATGCTTTCTGTAATAAAATCATCTTCATGCATGACAATGCACCATCTCATGCTATAAAGAATACCTTTGCATCAATGGCTGCTATGGGGATAAACGGATAGAAAGTCATGGTGTGGCCTCCATCATCCCCTGACCTCAATCCTATTGAGAACCTTTGGAGCATCCTCAAGCAGAAGATCTATGAGGGCGGGAGGCAGTTTTACATCCAAACAGCAGCTCTGGGAGGCTATTCTGACATCTTGCAAACAAATTCAAGCAGAAACTGTCCAAAAACTCACAAGTTCAATGGATGCAAGACTTGTGAAGCTGCTATCAAATAAGGGGTCCTATGTTAAAATGTAACGTTACCTGTTAAATGTTTAAAAAGTTAAAATGTTGTTATAAGGTTGCTTGAAATAGATTTCAGTAAATATGCTGCAAACACAACAAATTACAATTTTCCGTTCTTTACAACCTATAAAGTGTTTTGAAACTTACTGTGCGTAATAATTTGGAACAGTGCATTGTAAGATTTTATGTTTAAAAAAAATACTGTTATCATTAGGAGGTTTGTTCAATAAAATTTGAATTGTACTCTTAATAGTTGATAACATGAGACTTATGCTGACTGTTATTTACATAATTTATGTAATATTATTTAGGTAAATGAGAAAAATATCATTTGCATAATAATTTGGAACAGGGTGTAAAAATAATATCAGGAAGTATTACTTTACTGAGAGGGTAGAGGATGCATGGAATAGCCTTCCAGCTGAAGTGGTAGAGGTTAACACAGTAAAGGAGTTTAAGCATGCGTGGGATAGGCATAAGGCTATCCTAACTATAAGATAAGGCCAGGGACTAATTAAAGTATTAAGAAAATTGGGCAGACTAGATGGGCCAAATGGTTCTTATCTTCCGTCACATTCTATGTTTTTATATCAGTGACAAAGTGACAAAAGAGAATAAACAGTGATATGGTTTGTGACATGTTTCAATTATCAAAATTCCCGGCTGATTACTCCGCGTATCAATTCCAGGTGGATTACTCTCAGTATAAATTCCTAGATAAAATAGAAAGGTGAACAGCGCTAAAGATCAGAAATTGTACATACGTTTAGTAGAAATACTGGCCAGCGGAGTAACTTAAAAAAAAGGAGAAACAAAGATACAAATAATGGTACAGTATGTATGAACGATATAATTCCACAAGAACAAAGGTGTTATATTCACACTCACACTTTGAGGAGCTATATCAGCTCGGTGTTAAGAGCTTGGACGGAATAATCCCCGTCTATGGATTTCTTGAGGTTCCAGATCGTTGGTGAGTTTATAGGTGTAAGTATTGGTTATATGAAAAACAAGAGTAAAATACGCCACATGGTCTAGTACGTAAATATAAAATATTGTAGTAAGAGTAGATAATCCTACTTACATATACTAGAGCAATGACCTGCTCTAGTTTGGAGAATTTCAGGTGGAATAATCCCCACCTCGGGATATAGTGGACCCAGGTATAGCAGCAAAGCAGTATTAAATAGGAAGGAGGACAAAAAAAAAAATGACTGGATGGTTTAAAAATACTTTCATACAATAAGTAAAAAGTGAATAATACACTATAAAACCAGTCCTGTATAAAAGTCCAAAATTCTTCCTCACTTGACGCGTTTCGCCGAAGCTTTCTCAAAAGTGAAATTTCACTTTTGAGAAAGCTTCGGCGAAACGCGTCAAGTGAGGAAGAATTTTGGACTTTTATACAGGACTGGTTTTATAGTGTATTATTCACTTTTTACTTATTGTATTAAAGTATATATAATTTTTAAACCATCCAGTCATTTTTTTTTGTCCTCCTTCCTATTTAATACTGCTTTGCTGCTATACCTGGGTCCACTATATCCCGAGGTGGGGATTATTCCACCTGAAATTCTCCAAACTAGAGCAGGTCATTGCTCTAGTATATGTAAGTAGGATTATCTACTCTTACTACAATATTTTATATTTACGTACTAGACCATGTGGCGTATTTTACTCTTGTTTTTCATATAACCAATACTTACACCTATAAACTCACCAACGATCTGGAACCTCAAGAAATCCATAGACGGGGATTATTACGTCCAAGCTCTTAACACCGAGCTGATATAGCTCCTCAAAGTGTGAGTGTGAATATAACACCTTTGTTCTTGTGGAATTATATCGTTCATACATACTGTACCATTATTTGTATCTTTGTTTCTCCTTTTTTTTAAGTTACTCCGCTGGCCAGTATTTCTACTAAACGTATGTACAATTTCTGATCTTTAGCGCTGTTCACCTTTCTATTTTATCTGTCCATTTATCACAAGGTAGAGGGAACACCTTGTTGGTGAACTGCTGCTCACCCTTGAGAAGAGAGCGCTTATTACCCTTTTGCACAGTATAAATTCCCGACTGATTATTATTATATTATTTATATAGCGCCAACAAATTCTGAAGCACTTTATAGTGGGTGGACGAACAGACATAGGTAGGTAGTTTTAACCAGACAATTTGGACACACAGGAACAGAGGGGTTGATGCCCTGCTCAGTGAGCTTACATGCTAGAGGGAGTGGGGTATAGTGATACAGTAACAGAGGGATTGAGGGCCCTGCTCAGTGAGCTTACATGTTAGAGGGAGTGGGGTATAGTGAAACAGTAACAGAGGGATTGAGGGCCCTGCTCAGTGAGTTTACATGTTAGAGGGAGTGGGGTATAGTGACACAGTAACAGAGGGATTGAGGGCCTGCTCAGTGAGCTTACATGCTAGAGGGAGTGGGGTATAGTGACACAGTAACAGAGGGATTGAGGGTCCTGCTCAGTGAGTTTACATGCTAGAGGGAGTGGGGTATAGTGACAGTAACAGAGGGATTGAGGGACCTGCTCAGTGAGTTTACATGTTAGAGGGAGCGGGGTATAGTGACACAGTAACAGAGGGATTGAGGGCCTGCTCAGTGAGTTTACATGTTAGAGGGAGCGGGGTATAGTGACACAGTAACAGAGGGATTGAGGGCCCTGCTCAGTGAGTTTACATGTTAGAGGGAGGGGGGTATAGTGACACAGTAACAGAGGGATTGAGGGCCCTGCTCAGTGAGGTTACATGTTAGAGGGAGTGGGGTATAGTGACACAGTAACAGAGGGATTGAGGGTCCTGCTCAGTGAGTTTACATGTTAGAGGGAGTGGGGTATAGTGACACAGTAACAGAGGGATTGAGGGTCCTGCTCAGTGAGTTTACATGTTAGAGGGAGTGGGGTATAGTGACACAGTAACAGAGGGATTGAGGGCCTGCTCAGTGAGGTTACATGTTAGAGGGAGTGGGGTATAGAGACAGTAACAGAGGGATTGAGGCCCTGCTCAGTGAGGTTACATGCAAGAGGGAGCGTGGTATAGTGACACAGTAACAGAGGGATTGAGGGCCCTGCTCAATGAGCTTACATGCTAGGGGGAGTAAGGTAAAGTGACACAAAAGGTAAGGATAGTATTAGCAGTCGAGAGCTATTAACAGTTAAATTGATATGCTTTTATGAAGAAGTGGGTTTTTAATGATTTTTTGAAGGAGTGGAGACTGGGTGAGCATCTAACAGAGGAGGGAAGTGAGTTCCACAGGAACGGTGCAGCCCTGGAGAAGTCTTGAATGCGAGCATCAGAGGTAGATAGACGTAAGTCTTCAGCAGAGCGTAAGGGCTTAGACGGGACATACTTGTGTATTAGTGAGGATAGATAGGTGGGAGCAGCAATATGTAGAGATTTGAAAGCAAGAACCACAATTTTAAATTGAGCCCTATATCTTACAGGGAGCCAATGTAGGGACTGACAGAGGGGGTGAGGCGTGGGAGGTGCGGGCGGACAAAAAGAGCCTCGCCGCCGCATTCATTATGGACTGTAACGGCGCAAATTGGAAGCATGTAAGACCACTGAGAAGCGGATTACAGTAGTCAAGGCGAGAAAGGACAATGGAATGGACCATCACTTTAGTCGCATCTGGCGTTAAGTAGGGTCGGATGTGCGCAATGTTTTTGATATGGAAACGACAGGATTTGGCGATAAACTGAACATGAGTCGTGAAGGAGAGGTCAGAGTCAAAGAGAACACCTAGGCAGCAAGTCTGCGTGGTGGAGCAGATGGTAGCACCGTTGACTTGGAGACAGACAGACACAGGAGTAGCAACACTTGAGGGAGGAAAAACTAGAATTTCAGTTTTGGTCAAGTTGAGTTTAAGGAAGTGGGCAGCCATCCAGTTAGAAATAGCAGAAAGGCAGTCAGAGACACTAGTCAAGAGGGACGGGGAGAGATCAGGTAGATTTGCGTGTCATCTGCATAGAAATGATATTGGAAGCCAAAGGAGCTAATGAGTTTACCAAGGGAGCCAGTATAGATAGAGAACAGTAGGGGACCAAGGACTGAACCTTGGGGGACACCAGAGACGAGTTGGGGAGAAGAAGCAGAAATAGATGATAGATGATTGCAATTCTTAAAGGAGTGGGTTTAAATAGGCGGACAGTGTGAACTTCAAAAGAAGAAAAGGATAGGGCAGGGGGAGTTATGATTGGTTGAAAGGTACATTGAGGGGAAAGAAGGATGCCTACACCACCTCCTTTACAGTTGAGTCTGGGAGGGTGAGATAATTGTAGCCCACCAAAACATAAAAAGGCAGGAGTAGCGCTATCAGAGGGGGACAGCCAGGTTACTTGGCGTATCAATTTCCGGCCGATTACTCTCAGTATCAATTCCCATCTGACTACTCTTAGTATCAATTTCCGGACGAATACTCTCAGTATCAATTCCTGGACGATTACTCTTAGTATCGATCCCTGTTAATTACTCTTGTGTCAATGATGGCTTATTACTCTGAGTATTAATGGTGGCTGATTACTCTGCGTGTTAGAGGTGAGAGTGACCACCTGTCTTGGTGCAATAATAGTTAAATCTGCCAGTGCCTACATAATGCTATGCATGTCCCAGTGGGCCACACAGCATAGAGTTAAATTAATGTGTTTGAAGACCATGACATTATCATTATCCTGACCCTGATCGTTACCCCTGTAGTCCCCTATGAATTTCACTCCTGACTGTGCTCAACCTGAATAAAAATAAGTTTCTTTTTGCTGCGATACATTCTCTAAATGCTACAGAGAGCAGAATATGTTTATTACAGTGACTGACAATATAAAGCCGTGAGGCTCAGTTCTGCTATCTGCCAGGCGATAGCTGGAAGGCTGCAGGAAGCTCTGCGAGGGAGCAAGGATTGGCTTTTAATATCTGTAAAATTAGTGTATAGACAAACTCCCTCCTGTGGGAGCTCGCTCAGTTCTGCAGATTTGAATTATCTCTCCTCCTCCGTAGTATTTTTAACTGCTCTGGAATCTGTGCTGGCTCCCATCCAGGCAATCTATTGCTCCCTCATCACGTTTGCGCTCTCTGGAGATCTTGTTAAGCCAATGGGCCAATTCAATGTATTCACTCCATCGCTAGGAATCACGCATTGTACTGCGGACGGGTGAAGATAAATGGCTGGCCCCAGTAAATGCCTCCATGCTGCAGCTTTGATAATTGGCAGGCTTTTGAAACAAGCAGACAAATTAAAGCTACTGTTTAACATCGCCAATACCCGTTAACTTTTTCGATGCTCGAGCGCTGCACCGCACTGCGTTCCCATGGCAGCTGCTTACAAAAAAAGACAAGCAGAAATGCTGTGAAAGACGGCATGCAAAGTTGAGGCGTGCTATTTTTTTTAAAATGTAAAATACTTTGTTTTCAAATGAATTCTAATTAGAGAACTAGACGTGAACATAATTGCAGTCTCCAATGTTGTTAAAATGGGCAAACACGAAGGAGTTTAAAATGTGTTGGGTTTATCGTACACAATGTTAGTAAATGCATTGAGCAAACGTACTGATTTGCAAGTTTTGGCGGTATGTCTTAGTGCTGTTGGAGGAATATGTATTATACAACAGCGACAGAAATACATTTTATGTAAAACCATGTGTTTGCTGGAGATTGAAACCTCTAACTTGTTCGCTTAAAAACATGTGGCTTATCCACTAAACTGTGAGCTGTACCGAGTCAAGACTTGTAGCACAGCATTTACACAAAATATTATTGTGATGACTTACGGTTATATGGTTATTTTAGCCACTGACCACATGATGCTCTCTTAAAACCCAAGATGGTTTATGCATGTTTAAGCCCCAAACTGGGGTGCACTGAAAAGCAAACTGCTAAATGTTGTGAATATCGTAGAGTTTGAGATTTTTCCCTAAATTTTGGAAATCGATATTCATTAAATCACAATTCATTATTTATTGAATTCACCACTTTGTGAGTGTCAAAGCAGAAATGTTTTAAATTTTTTTGTTGAGTGGAAACCCAACATCAGTGAGGACTGTGTTGGGTTTCCTATATTCTAAGTATCGCTTTCATTAAGTTTAATTTGTCATTTAGAGTACAACCGGGAACCTTGACACTCAGCACTTGCATTTAAGCTTTAGGTTCCACTAACACATCTCCAATCTTCTGTTAACCCTTAGATCGTCTGCGAGATTAGTAATGAAATAATTTCTGGAACATCAGTTGGCACATATACCGGTAGTTAAATTCTTCTTTTTCCATAAACCCCCAAATGTTCTGGATTCAGCGCAGAATATTCTGCTTTTCCCTGAAAGTGTCGATGAGGGCGACGCACTATTAAAAATTCTCCAAAAGGGTGCTGCCATTGGGGAGCGTGTATCTGAGCTGGCTGGTATTGTGGTGGCCATCTGCTGCAGGAGCAGCGCTAATGAGATCACTTAAGAAAAATGGATTTGTCAAGCGTGTGCTGAAAAGGACTGACCGTTCCTGAATCCATCGTCTTTGAAAGGGAAAAAAAAAATCCATCGACATTATTAAACAGGGGAGTTCACCCAACATTGCCGTCATCCTGCAGATTTATAGTGCTTTCAAAACACTCTTAATTAACATGACATTTACATAACAGTAGCTCATTAATTTCAGGCTACAGGCACCCTGCGCTAATTAGTAATGCATTACCCCTTCTGAAACAGGTTGTCAAATTCATTCTGTTATCAACATCATCACCAATATGTTAATGATTTACCCTTTCTGCATCAAATGCACCCCATTAACCCTTTTTAAACAAGCTTGCAGCACAATAATGGTTTCGGAGAGGAGCGCAAAGGGCATGGCGCATGTAAGGTAACTGCAGCTTGCTCCCACGGCACATTTTAAGGTATGGGTAGCCACCATGACAATATTCACAAGGCATGGTGATCTTATTATGAGTAGTGGAGGAGCAGACTTTTAACCCCTTAAGGACACATGACATGTGTGACATGTCATGATTCCCTTTTATTCCAGAAGTTTGGTCCTTAAGGGGTTAAAGGCAGCACTCATAATAAAATGTAGGTATAAAATGCTGGAGTGTGGAGAATGAGATGGTAATACTGTGTTCTCAGAGCCATGTCCACGTGCACCATGTACATAAAGCAGTATGAAGTACCCCAAGGGAGGGGGCGGGGGTTACAAGGTAGAAATGTGTCCAGAGGTAATTATAGCCTGTCTACATAGACATAACATGGAAGGCTTCAATGGTACAGAAATAAGGCAGATAGCCAAAGCAATAATAGCCAATAAACACCAACGGCGACAAGGACTCGGGAAGCAGAGAGACAGCAGTCCATACAGTAACAGCCAATAAATGCCCATGGCGACAAGGACTCGGGAAGCAGAGATACTGCAGTCCATACAGTAACAGCCAATAAACGCCCACGGCAGCAAGGACTCGGGAAGCAGAGAGACAGCAGTCCATACAGTAACAGCCAATAAACACCCATGGCGACAAGGACTCGGGAAGCAGAGATACTGCAGTCCATACAGTAACAGCCAATAAACGCCCACAGCAGCAAGGACTCGGGAAGCAGAGAGACAGCAGTCCATACAGTAACAGCCAATAAACACCCATGGCGACAAGGACTCGGGAAGCAGAGATACTGCAGTCCATACAGTAACAGCCAATAAACACCCATGGCGACAAGGACTCGGGAAGCAGAGAGACAGCAGTCCAAACAGTAACAGCCAATAAACACCCATGGCGACAAGGACTCGGGAAGCAGAGAGACAGCAGTCCATACAGTAACAGCCAATAAACACCCATGGCGACAAGGACTCGGGAAGCAGAGAGACGGCAGTCCAAACAGTAACAGCCAATAAACGCCCATGGCGACAAGGACTCGGGAAGCAGAGAGACAGCAGTCCATACAGTAACAGCCAATAAACACCCATGGCGACAAGGACTCGGGAAGCAGAGAGACGGCAGTCCAAACAGTAACAGCCAATAAACGCCCATGGCGACAAGGACTCGGGAAGCAGAGAGACAGCAGTCCAAACAGTAACAGCCAATAAACACCCATGGCGACAAGGACTCGGGAAGCAGAGAGACAGCAGTCCATACAGTAACAGCCAATAAACACCCATGGCGACAAGGACTCGGGAAGCAGAGAGACGGCAGTCCAAACAGTAACAGCCAATAAACGCCCATGGCGACAAGGACTCGGGAAGCAGAGAGACAGCAGTCCATACAGTAACAGCCAATAAATGCCCATGGCGACAAGGACTCGGGAAGCAGAGATACTGCAGTCCATACAGTAACAGCCAATAAACGCCCACGGCAGCAAGGACTCGGGAAGCAGAGAGACAGCAGTCCATACAGTAACAGCCAATAAACACCCATGGCGACAAGGACTCGGGAAGCAGAGATACTGCAGTCCATACAGTAACAGCCAATAAACGCCCACAGCAGCAAGGACTCGGGAAGCAGAGAGACAGCAGTCCATACAGTAACAGCCAATAAACACCCATGGCGACAAGGACTCGGGAAGCAGAGAGACAGCAGTCCAAACAGTAACAGCCAATAAACACCCATGGCGACAAGGACTCGGGAAGCAGAGAGACAGCAGTCCATACAGTAACAGCCAATAAACACCCATGGCGACAAGGACTCGGGAAGCAGAGAGACGGCAGTCCAAACAGTAACAGCCAATAAACGCCCATGGCGACAAGGACTCGGGAAGCAGAGAGACAGCAGTCCATACAGTAACAGCCAATAAACACCCATGGCGACAAGGACTCGGGAAGCAGAGATACTGCAGTCCAAACAGTAACAGCCAATAAACACCCACGGCAGCAAGGACTCGGGAAGCAGAGAGACGGCAGTCCATACAGTAACAGTCTTTATACGCCCACGGCAGCACAGAATCAGGAAGCAGAGATACAGCTGTCCATACAATAACAACCAATAAATGGCCCACGGGGCACGGACTCGGGAAGCAGAGATACGGCAGTCCATATAGTAACAGCCAATAAACGCCCACGGCGGCAAGGACCCTAGAAGCAGAGATGGCAGTCCATACAATAAAAGTCAATAAAAGCAGAAGCGGTCCGTACAACAGTAGCTAGTAGATGCTATTTACAAGACTTTTTCCATATTATGTAATGTGGTATTTCTTTTATCAAACAGTCATGAGGTACTAACAGGGCCTATGGTGATACCAGAAGGCCACTGATTACAGGACATACTAGTTGAAATGTGGGACAATAAAGCACTAGACTTGCACATGGTGCTGTTTTTTAAGAAAATGCATTGACTTAAAAATAAGAGAAAATATGTCTGCAGTCACCCACCCGCCAACAGCTGATATGGATTATATCGTCATAAAATCCCAGTGGAGGCAAGTCCACAATGCCCATTAATTAAATAAACAAAAAAACAAACACATCCTTTGTTGGATTTTGTTAAACTGAAATCATTTATTAACCCCTTCAGGATGGAGTCAATAGTGCACGTTCTGATCAAAACAAAATGTAAACAAAAACTGGTATTTGCGCTATATGTCTGTTCAACCGTAATTCTCCTCTTTCATATTAAGTTCATATGGAATTCATAGGAATGAGATTTACCCCCATGATGGCATACCATTTGCAAAAGTAGACAACCCAAGATATTGCAAGTGTGGTTTGTCCAGTCTTTTACAGTAGCCAGTTAGTCACAAACACTGTCCAAAGTTAGCGTTCATATTTGTTTTAGTGTGAAAAAAGCAAAAAAACTAAATTTGGCCAGTGTTTGTGACTAAGTGGCTACTAAAAAAAACTGGACATACCCCATTTGCAATACCTTGGGTTGTCTACTTTTTCAAATGGCATGCCATCATGGGGGTAATTCTCCTTCTTGGGCTACCATACGGTCTCAAATGCAACATAACCAATCTGGCAAATTTCTATGTGAAAAAAATGAAATGCAAGCCTTATATTTGACTCTCTAACTTTCCAAAACACCATAAAACCTGTACATAGGGGGTACTGTTATACTTGGGAGACTTCACTGAACACAAACATAAGTGTTTCAAAACCGTAAAACATATTACAACAATAATATCGTCAGTAAAAGTGCCGTTCGTGTGTGAAAAATGCAAAAAACGTCACTTTTACTAAATATATCGTTGTAATACAATTTATCATTTTGAAACACTAATATTTGTGTTCAGCAAAGTCTCCCGAGTAAAACAGTACCCCCCATGTACAGAAATTTATGGTGTCTTGGAAAGTTACAGGGTTAAATATAGTGCGTGCAAATTTAATTCTCTGCACTTGCTGCCTGGGTTGTCAGGCACGTCAATCAAATTTTAATTAATTAAATCACATAATTATGTTAAAATATTACTTAAGCTTACACGTAGAATTTACATATATATATATATATATATATATATATATATATATATATACACATATATATGTATTTAAAGTCTACGTGTACACTTATGTAGTTATTTATGTAATTATATATATTTAACTATATATAAATATTTGCAGATATTTGTATTTTATATATAGATAGATATAGAATGTCATTCTAAGTGTATTTTGTTACCAATATATATGTAATAACAAAATACAGTTAGAATGAGATTACATATGTATATATAATGTATTTAAATAATTTTTAAAATATTTTATTTATTTACTATTGTAATTATACGTGTACATATAAATATAAAATATATATAAAAATATATATAGATGTATTATATATACACAATATATATATCATATATATGTAACGTCATTCTAAGTGTATTTTAAGATTAATATATGTACTTATATTAACATTAAAATACACTATGTATGACGTTACATATATAATATGTATATATAATATATATATATTTTATACATTTTTTTATATATATATATATATATATATATATATATATATACATACACACACACATATATATATATATATATATATATATTAACATTTATTTTATTTTAAACTTGTCTAATAATATTTTTATTATTCTTCCCACCAGCAGGGGGACTGTCTGAGAGCTCAAACAGTCCCCCTGCTGGCAGATCCACAGCCAGCTATAGGGGGCAATGTGATCGCTCTCGGGGGCCTCATTTGCCGGGGGAGGGCTGCCTGGGCTGTCAGGCAGTCCTCCCAAAGAGGATCGCGGCGGAGGTAAGTAAATCTCACCTCCTGGGGCTGCAAGCCGTTACGGCGTACTATGCCGCCACAACGGCTTTAAAGCCCATTTAATGCGGGACGGCAATGAATGCCGTAACGGCGTTAAGGGGTTAAAGAAAAAAACAAAAACCTCTTGACAAAGTGAGTCAAAGCGAAAGTTAAACAACGCATCACAACACTGTATAAACAGAATATGGACAAATGACAATATACTCCAACCTTCATGTCAGTGTCTTTTCAAGTCAAAACACATAATCAGACTTTATATTGTAAGACAGAAGCAATGACATTTAAATGTTTTCAAAATATCGAAAAACACCCTCCCAAAAAAGTGGCAATATGGGGGGCGTGGTTTTGACTGCCGACCGAGATGGCCGCCTAGACTCAGAGCTCCGCACCCGAGACCCATAAAAACGCACTGCAACCCGCTACAACCAAGGCTGGTGACCCAAAACAGCGACTCCGCACACGGCAGAACCGGACCCGTTCCCAATACACGGATGTCCAACCGCAAATCGACAAAGAAGGGCCAGAAGGAGGCAATATCTATAGCGGACATGCTATCCACTCACAGGCCTGCTGCACGCGGCTCGCAAGCCAGCACACTTCCCACGGAGGCGGACAGCCCTGCAACAACGCCCAATACTGTCGGAGAGGCCTCCGGCACAGCGATACTGAAATCGCTGGCAGAAACCAAGGGGTTTTTGGCGGCAGAAATAGCCCGCTCCACGGCGGAAGTGAAAGCGGAGATTGCCGCCATTGGGGCCCGCACCTCGGCCATGGAGAAGCGCATGGCCCAAGTAACCACTGCCTACAATGGAGCAACGAAACTTACCAACGCCATGCAGCACCGGATTGCAGACCTAGAACTGGAGCTGGAAGACCTTTCAAACAGGGCCAGGCGCAACAACCTACGGATCAGGGGCCTGCCTGAAACGGTGGAGGATGCAGACCTGGAAACCATCTTGGTGGCATGCCTCCGCCAGGGACTGCCCAACATCCCTGACCAGCTCTGGCAAGTAGAAAGAACACATCGTGCCCTGAGAGCCAAGGGACCCAGCAACAGCCCACCCAGGGACGTCATAATGAAGTGGCACCATTTCAAAACGAAAGAGGCGATCCTGAAACAGAGCAGGCAACAGCCTTACACGTGGGAAGGTACGACACTCCAACTGTATCAGGATGTCGCCCCGTCCACGCTGCAGCGCCGGAAGGAATGGAAGCCGATCACCGACTTGCTGAGAGAGAAAGGGGTTCGCTTCGCCTGGGGCTACCCCTTCAAGATCATCGCGTTCAACGGCCCCAGACCGACGGTCCTACTGCCGACAGCAGACGCGAGGGCATTCTTAAGAGACCTTAACATCGAAACTCCAGATGACCTGCAGATGCCCATACATGGCGCAGACGACATAGCCCTACTGCCCGCATCCTGGGAAGAGCAGAGCAACAGTTCCAATTGATCCCGTGGCGGCGGGAGATGGACACTCCAGGGGACTCATATGCACGCAAGCTAACCATATTGATTTTTAACGTGTTTTCTTTTTTTCTGTTGTTGTTTATCTCAAATCTCTTAAGTGCACAGTTTGCATGTTATACCTGTTTCAGCTAGCATAGAAAATAATTAATTACTACTGTGAATGGGAGCGGAGACCGAATTTGCCTCACAGGGGAGAGGGACACGATGGGGGAGGGGGGAGGAGGCTCGGGGGACATGTTGTTACTGGAGACACTGGTGAGCTGACACAGAGCACCAGAAATATGGCTAAAACACCCAGCAAGCAGATAGCGAAACCCGCCATGGGCCGTTTGAAGGGGGGAAAAGGCGGGAGGGCACGACCACGTAGGGGAGCACACGAACTGAGGCGGCAATAGACCAGGTAGCTGGCACACCTCTGAGGCTCTTAACTGGCCCACAACCCTGATATCAGGCTACACCAGACATCCACACAAGCTATGTAGACTCCCATATACAGCGGGGGCGACCCAGCGCTCAAACCGCGCGATGTAACTACCACACAGGCTTCTGGGCTCCCTGCAGAGGACTGGACAGACAGGGAGCATACCGGACATTGAAACATAAACACCCCATGAGAAAACACTGTCAGAAAGAAAGGCAGACAGGACACAAATCAACCCCCCCAGGGAGGGAAAAAATAAATAAATAAATAAAAAAATAAAAAAGACACAAAAATAATACAAACAAACAAACAAAAGACGATAAAAATAACATAAAAGGGACATGCCCGGGAGGTTGGGGCCCCGCTGACATGTGGGGCAGATGGGCAAGAGCTCAGCTGGGGACGAAGACAGGGGACAGTAAGGAGGCTGACCCGCTCTATGAATTAACGTCCCACCACTAGACCCCCCTTGCACAGGCTGACACCCTACCCCGGGACGATGAGGCATGACACACAAAGAAGAGACTATGACACCCCACCACCCCCACCCCCGCCAGGAGGCTGACCGATCGGATAGAACAGCATTGGTTGTAACATATACATATGGGTCTCGCCAGGGTGCTAGGCAGCTGAGCCTCCACCCCGCGAGAGGAACACACCTCAGCGCGGTGGGAGCACACCCCACTGGCTCCTGGCGATAGGTAAGACCCGGACTTGCTATCTAGCATTATCAAATTTTTGATAAATTTGCAGTACTAAGTACCTGCAGAGTACTACTTTGTATATAGTTATTTTTTCTTCTCTTTTCCTTTATCGGATAGTGGACTGACTGCAGGCCACTGCCGTCCCTGCATATCTCGGACACCTTCCGTACCCAATCCCCCCCACCCCCTCCCTTCCCCGCCAGCCAGCGGAGGGATCGACACTCGCTGGGGACAGACAGTTGGCGGAACTCTAAAACACACGCCACTGAACCACAACTGCCTCACCAAGAGACGAGTAAGCCGCACATCGCACCCCACACTAACCAAACATGGAACTCAAACTAACATCCTTGAATGTTAACGGGCTGAACGCCCCTAACAAGCGCAGGCTCCTTTTAAGAGAAATTAACAGGCAACGCGCTGACATCACCTTCATCCAAGAAACGCACATACCACGCGCTTCAAAGATACAACTAACAAATCACATATATACTAAGGCCTACGCATCCAGGGCACCATACAAAAAAAACGGGGTCGAAACACTCATACACAAACGCTGTCCCATGCAAATCCATGAGGTACAAACGGACGCGGAGGGCCGGTACGTGGTGCTTTCAGGAACAATGCACGCTAATGTCTACCACCTCATAAATATATACGCTCCGAACACCCCTTCCCCGCAGTTCTGGACAGATCTCGAAACACTGATTAGGAAGCTCCCGAGGGGGATACTCATCCTGGGGGGGGACTGGAACGCCACACCCTGCCCAGCCTCCGACAGAAGCGGAGGACCCCGCCTCCCAAGATCACAGAACAGGGGGGGACAGGACAAACTCCTACATAACTTCATACGACACAACGGGCTGCTGGACCCCTGGAGGCTCCAGCACCCAGGGGAACAGGACTATACATTCTACTCGGCGGCACACACCACCTACTCCAGAATAGATTTCTTCCTCACAAACCAAACAGGCATGCATTGGACTCAATCGACGACGATCAACCCCATATCGTGGTCAGACCACGCAGATATAGCTCTTACACTCAAAACCCCAGGCACCCACACGCCGTGGAGATGGAGACTGAATGCATCTCTACTCAGAAACCCACAGGTCAAGGACGAAATCCAAAAAGAAATTACACAATACTTTCAGACCAACGCTACCCCAGACGTCTCCCCGACGACTCTATGGGCAGCTCACAAGACCGTAATCCGCGGACTCCTCATAAAAATCGCCACCCGACTAAAAAGGGAACGAAGTAAACGACTAGCAGACCTCCAAACACAATTGCGCAAAATAGAACTGCGTCACAAACAGACAGTCACCCACGCCACAACCAAAGAATTGAAAGACACTAGACACCTGATTAGGGAACTGATGCTTGACGATGTCAGTAAAGAACTCACCAAAACCAAACGACTTTTCTACGAAAAGTCCAACAAAATGGACACACTCCTAGCTCGAGCCCTCAGGCCTAAGACTGCAACCACCATGATCACCGCTCTGAAAGACAAACAGGGCAAACTAATCACTACCCCCAAAGACATAAATGACGAATTCACGAACTTCTTCACGGCGGTATATAACCACTCTCCCACGCTGACAGCGCATAACGAACACTACACTACCATTGTAGACACATTCCTAGACCGAGCCCAGCTCCCACGCCTATCGGCAGACATAACAGCACCGCTACAGGACCCCATCCACGAAGAGGAAATTGAAAGAGCGATCACAGGCCTGAAGGGAAACAAGGCCCCAGGTCCCGACGGCTATGATGGGGCGTACTACAAAACATACAAGGAAGACTTAGTACCCCATCTAGCCAATATGTACACGCGGTGGACGGAGGGAGACGCGCCCAACCAAGACTTAGCAACGGCAAATATCGTACTAATCCCCAAACCGGGCAGAGACGACACACAGGTAGCCAACTACCGTCCAATTTCACTCATCAATTTCGACATAAAGGTCTATGCTAAAATACTTGCAAACAGACTAAATCCCATACTAACCAAATGTATTCACGCAGACCAAGTGGGCTTTGTACCCACTAGGCAGCTATACGAAAACACGAGACGAGCTACGGATCTTATCTGGTGGGCGGGGGAGAATCGGACGCCTTCTCTGGTCCTCTCCCTGGACGCGGAGAAGGCGTTCGATCGAATCCAATGGCACTACATGTTTGCGCTCCTGCGAAGGTTGCAGATGCCTGAATTCTATATAACAGCTGTAAAAGCCCTATACACTAACCCGAGGGCACAGACCATGATACCAAACGCAACACCGAGACTATTCAAGCTTACGAATGGCACACGTCAGGGATGCCCCCTCTCCCCGCTCCTCTTCATACTGGCCCTGGAACCTTTGCTACACCTCATAAGGTCAAACCAGCAGATAACGGGCATCAAAATAGCCACGGAGGAGTTCAAGGTATCTGCGTACGCGGATGACGTACTCCTCACCCTCACTAACCCAGCCAGCTCGACCGCACACCTCCTCACACTACTGGACGACTTCAGCCAGGTATCGGGATATAAGATAAACCTCGACAAATCGGTCGGCATGCCGGTAGGGATGACAGCGACGGATATTACAAGACTCCAACAAGTGACGAACCTAAACATATGCCCCAGACCAGTTAAATACCTAGGGGTTACACTAACCGCCAACCCCAATGACCTATATAAAGAGAACCACCAAAGACTCAAACACCCTCATGAGAGATCTCGATAGATGGCACGAAAAACCCATCTCGTGGATTGGCAGATTACACTGTGTCAAAATGAACCTCCTCCCCCGACTACTATTCATCTTCCAAGCACTCCCGATCAAGGTAACTAAGGGGGACCTAAAACCGTTGCAAACGGCGATAGACGACTTCATCTGGGCACGCAAACGGCACAGAATAGCAAGACAGACGCTATACACCCCCAAAAGCAAGGGCGGCCTAGGCCTGCCCAACCTCTATCTTTATTACCTCTCCGCCCAGTTAGCGCAAGTCATAGAATGGCACTCACCGCCTGACACACACAGATGGGTAGACCTAGAAACCGGGCTCATGAATACCGACCTCCCACAATACTGGATATGGGTGCCCCGTACAGACAGACCTGCACTAAGCACAACCTGCCCAGCTATCCTGAACTCCACCAGGATATGGGATGCCACGACACATAAATATGATCTATCCCACCCAACATCACCCCTCACCCCATACCTCAGAAACAAAGCTTTTCCACCCGGCCTCACGGCTAGGGACTTCCGAAACATAGAGGATACGGGTATCCAGAGGTACCATCAGCTATACCAAGAGGGCACACTCCGATCCTTTGACAACCTAAAAACGCTGGCCCCCTTAGGCACCAGAGACTATTTTAGGTATATCCAACTTAGAGACTTCGCAAGAAAACCACACATCCGCAAGGCAGCTATGGCCAAGATGACCTTCTTCGAAACATTGTGCGCCAGGGACGCACCACGGGCCGGCCTCATAACGCAATTGTACACCCAACTCAGTGCACCAACAGCCGACACACAGACACCCACATACGTGGCACAGTGGGAAGCTGAACTGCAAAACCCACCGGAAAGCGGGGACTGGCAAGACATATGGGAGGCGGCGGCGAAGTCTTCCATCTGCGTCCTACACCAGGAGCAATGCTATAAAACACTCATGAGGTGGTACACCACGCCAGTCAAACAATACAGAATGGGGAAAACAACAACAGACACATGCTGGAGGGAGTGTGGGGGGAAGGGAACCTACTTCCACATGTGGTGGGACTGCCCTAAAGCGAAAAGCTTCTGGGAAAACATCGCCACACTACTAGCAGCAGTGCTACACAAACCTATACACGCTGAGCCAGGGACATTCCACATAGCAAAACCATTAGACGAACTCACACACAGAGAACAAAAACTCCTCAATAAAATCACCCTAGCAGCCAGGAGAGCCATGGCACAGACATGGCTGCACACAGATATGCCCCACATAGACAGAGTAACACAGAACATAAAGGAAGCCCATCTCATGGATAGGCTCACGGCACAAGTCAGGGACACCTACCCGCTATTCATAAAAACATGGGAGCCATGGGAAGACTACACGAACCGCTGAGACCCATGAACACCACATAGGGGCTCGAGCTTTACCGGATAGGACACACACAGTCAAACACTCTACCTACCTGCGGCAAACCCCCATGGAACGGTGTCGATCCCTCCCTGGCCCTTCCTACCTCCCCCCCCCACCCCACTTGACCTACTACTATTTTTCGTTTTAACCCCCCTCTCCCTTCCCCCCCAAACCTAGTGACCGATCAAGCATGCAATAAACGACCCATCTTAGGGAACAGAGGCCACACAAAAGTGAGCCCTAAAAACAGTGACACTAAATGCTCAAATGACCGAATCACTAAAGCCATAGACGAGGTGGGAAAAGGCATGTATTGCATAGGTACTGAACAGCCATCTGCTCCACGGAGCAGCATGACCACCCTCGGAAACTTATATCACCTGAAATGTACCATGCACTACCACCACATAAACCCCCTATACCTCATGTTATGCTTTTATATGTTATTTAACAAAAAGATCCAATACACCTGACAAGCTGGTGAACCATTATAGCAATAAATCCTTCTTTGTTATAAGCAGCAGAAACCATTTAAGCGTTAATACTGAAGACAACTATTCAGCCACAGCAGGACTTTCTGTAATAGACAGCTTCTTATAGCATAGTGCAAATACAGCGGTTAGAACCTGAATAAACCAGCATAGAATGAAAGTTAACTGTTTGAAATACGTACACCGACATCTAGCCATAAACTACCTAACTACTGGTCTTGTCTTGTTTTGTCTTTTTTTAAAAAAAAAGTGCAGTACCTATTGCTTACATGTACCCAATGTTTAAAATGCTATGTAACTCTGAACATATCACTGCTTACGCCTGTAACTAATTCTGCATTCAAAAATAAAGAATTTAAAAAAAAAAAAAAAAAAGTGGCAATATGGGAAGAATAAGAAATAAATCTAAGACAAATGTAACTTGATGTTGGGAAGAAAACAAGAACCCGCACAAAGCAATCAAACAAAACAACAAACATATTTGTAAGAGCTCGGGCGATGAAATAATAGCTCTGTCTCACTCAAAATTAAAGTGGAAAAACACACTACAGGCTGATCTAACTTTGATGTAATGTCCTTAAAACAAGTCAAAATGAGGCTCAGTCATGTGTGTGGCCTCCACATGCCTGTATATGCCCTGTGCATGCTCCTGATGAGGTGGCGGATGGTCTCCTGAGGGATCTCCTCCCAGACCTGGACTAAAGCATCTGACAACTCCTGGACAGTCTGTGGTGCAACGTGACGTTGGTGGATGGAGCGATGATGTCCCAGATGTGCTCAATTGGATTCAGGTCTGTGGAACGGGCGGGCCAGTCCATAGCATCAATGCCTTCGTCTTGCAGGAACAGCTGACACACTCCAGCCACATGAGGTCTAGCATTGTCTTGCATTAGGAGGAACCCAGGGCCAACCGCACCAGCATATGGTCTCACAAGGGGTCTGAGGATCTCATCTCGGTACCTAATGGCAGTCAGGCTACCTCTGGTGAGCACATGGAGGGCTGTGTGGCCCCCCAAAGAAATGCCACCCCACATCATTATTGACCCACTGCCAAACCGGTCATGCTTGAGGATGTTGCAGGCAGCAGAACGTTCTCCACGGCGTCTCCGGACTCTGTCACGTCTGTCACATGTGCTCAGTGTGAACCTGCTTTCATCTGTGAAGAGCACAGGGCGCCAGTGGCGAATTTGCCAATCTAGATGTTCTCTGGCATATGCCGAACGTCCTGCACAGTGTTGGGCTGTAAGCACAACCCCCACCTGTGGACGTCGGGCCCTCATAGAGTCTGTTTCTGACCGTTTGAACAGACACATGCACATTTGTGGCCTACTGGAGGTCATTTTGCAGGGCTCTGACATTGCTCCTCCTGTTCCTTCTTGCACAAAGGAGGAGGTAGCGGTCCTGCTGCTGGGTTGTTGATCTCCTACGGCCTCCTCCACGTCTCCTGATGTACTGGCCTGTCTCTTGGTAGCGCCTCCATGCTCTGGACACTACGCTGACAGACACAGCAAACCTTCTTGCCACAGCTCGCATTGATGTGCCCTCCTGGATGAGCTGCACTACCTGAGCCACTTGTGTGGGTTGTAGACTCTGTCTCTTGCTACCACTAGAGTGAAAGCACCGCCAGCATTCAAAAGTGACCAAAACATCAGCCAGGAAGCATAGGAACTGAGAAGTGGTCACCACCTGCAGAACCACTCCTTTATTGGGGGTGTCTTGCTAATTGCCTATAATTTCCACCTGTTGTCTATCCCATTTGCACAACAGCATGTGAAATTGATTGTCACTCAGTGTTGCTTCCTAATTGGACAGTTTGATTTCACAGAAGTGTGATTGACTTGGAGTTACATTGTGTTGTTTAAGTGTTCCCTTTTTTTTTTTGAGCAGTGTATATTAACCTCACAAGTAGCGCAGATAAAACAGGTGTCATCTCTACCTCCGAGGTACTATCAGTGACAGAGATTGAAAAAAGGACAACGTTAAATCTGTTCTCAGGTCCCTGTTGCTGCTGTTGATCTGAATATAAGATTTATACCTGTTAGCAGCTACTATTGACAGTATTGGAGATTACAGCCCCAGTAAGTTACAGAGTGACAGTTTTACCCCTGAATTGCCTGTTTTCATAAGATGTAGGCCCATTTCAAACCACTATAACCACTTCTGCTTACTGTACAGTTTATTGCAGTGTTTATGGTTCTAGGAGCCTATCAAATTAATTCTGGGTTTGTCAAGCCATGTAAGCTGAGGGATACTACAGGCACCACATGCTCATGCTGGAGGCATCATGAGAGGCAGAGCTTGTGGTGTGAAATGAGCACTGATAAGTGGAAGATTGCATCAGATTGGCAGAACTGAAAGGGTTAACATGAATTGTGCCCATTTAAATCACTGGTAACCATACGGGTGCGGATAGATTGCCATAACTTTTTCAGAATCCCGTGTAGCTTTGTGATCACGGCTTCTCGTTATATAATGTTGCTATACATTACAAGTGGGGTAGTCTATCGTTTTTGTCCAACTGCTTGGAAACGATTTAGCCACAGCCTCCTAGCACATTATAGGATTCAGCACTAGTTATGGTCTTTAGTGCATCTCTCTATCTAATTTGCAGCGATTACAGACATAAACTAGGTTACTGTAAGATATAGAAGATGTGTGCTCACTTACACTCCTCTGTACTGGGGCAAGCTACATTCTGGTCTGTGGAGAACTGCTGGGTGGTGGTAACGGGCGTCGTGGGTATCGAGGTATTACCATTGTCGCTGTTTGTTTCATTTGGGAACAAATCTGACTGGCTACTACTTGTGCTGGGGGTGGGGTCTTCATCTGGCTGCTTCTTTTGGAAATCTATAAAACACAAATATGAAAAGGCCAAATTAGAAAAATATATATTTCTGTACCACTCAAATATAGAATAAGATTACTAAAATGGGCAAACTCCTCCTTTGAAAATAGACTTAAAGACATGTCAAACAGCACTGTACAGGAAAATATTCACAACTTTGTCTAGCAGGTATATAATATTTTATGGAAATGTAAAAATTTCTTTTTCTTTTTTTACTATATATATTTTTTATCACTGAGATGCTCAAAGGATAATTATTAAATTGTGACGACAAGACAGCAAGGTTTTAATGGCATGGCGGTCACAACGGCTGTAATTAATAGGGAAGAACATGAAAGAGGTTAACACCAGCATGTTTCAGAGTTTGAGATCCTGATCAGCTGTGAATTTAAAGATGTTTAAACTAAACTCTGTGCAATTAGCTGGGAGACGAGAAGTGGTGCTTTAACTGCTTGTGAGAACGTGATTGAGAGTGGGGGAACGCAGCTCCAAGTAATTGACTTGTTTTAATTGAGCTGCAAGCTCTGTTTGTGTCAAGGAGCAAGGAGCTCTTACAGAAGCTGCCGAGAACTCTACAGATACCAGATTTATCAAGTGTTGTGATCACTAAGGTGCTGCACACTTCAGTTACCTCTAGATCTTGTAAGGTCTACCATTAATTAACTGACAGGACACACGCCACTGAATATTTTTTTGTTATGTTTAATCATTTATACTAGATTTAAAACACATGCTTACGATCTTATTGATGATGTATAGGAAATGCCCCCCCCCAAAAAAAATATGTTTTTTAGTGGAATATCACAAATATCCACCAAACACTGATGTTCTGAATCTCAGAATACCCTGATTATTAATATAGGAAGTGGCTCCATCCCAGTAATTAACCACGGAGCACTCTGAAAGTGGTAGCCACATCCACTAACTGTGGACAGTACAATAGTAGGTTATTACATACATTGTATTCCCATTGTCCTTTGTCATTATAATTTACAGTTGAGTGCAGTCATGGTGCGATGTTCACTTAGATCAAGGATCCTAGCTTCACAGTGAGTGATCAATGTTTGCCACCGATTGAATCTCAGGGCAAACCCCCTCATCTACCGATGCCCCATACTGGCACTGGGACAGAGAAATATTTCTACTCAAACAGGTTTCGACTCTGCAAAGTGTGTGTATATTGACTACATGGATAAAACAAGTTTAGCCAAACTGAGATATTAGTTTTAACTGAATCCTAACTTTAAATACGGTAAGTGTTAGCATTACTCGAATCTAACGCGCACCTTTTTTTTTTTTAAAAAGATTTGAATGCGCATTAGATTCAATGGCGCATTACAATCCGGGAAAAATTCTACATTTTCCAGCGAATTAAAACTGCTGAATTGAAACACACAAATTGAAAAACACAAATTCAAACTCACAAAAGGATTCACACAGGCTTAAGAAAGAATTGACTTAACATGTAACAGTAAAATTGAAATACCATCAATGTCACTATGGCATATGGCAAAAAACATTTTCATTGTAGCACAATGTAGTATAGTAGTCTCTTCTTCTATAATCTATTGCATTACATTTGCCAGAAAAAAACATTATCCAGCTTCCAGGTTTCAGAAATTGAGATGTGCATTAGATATGGTATTTGGAAACAGATTTGAAGGTTTGCATTGAGCCCTGGAGTCAATGTGTTGGTGGCACAGAACACTCGCTAGAAAGCACTGCATATAACATGGAGGGTGCAGTTTTTAAAGAGTCATTAATATACGCCGTTTTTTGTTTTTTTTAGACTTACCAGTGGCTGGTAAAGGGCGCAGTAACTTTAGAAAAACACTCTAATGTCCTGCATAGATGACACATAATTCAGATCAGATCAAACCCATTGAAACGAGGAAATACAGAACTCAATTCGGCTGGACTGAATTATTGAACTAATAACATTTTATCTCCCGTGTGATCAGGTTTTAGTATATATTAAAGCGCTAACACAGGAATAAATAAGCCATGATGATCAGAGGAGGATTTCCCAGGTAAATAACCATTGTCGTACCAGAAGGTTGGGTGCAATACTCTGTATTATAGAACCTGCCTATTGCCTCTGCAGCTTGTTTTTAAATCTAACCAGTTTTTTTAATTCATTTTTATTTGTTGGGATTTGTTTTTAATAATAAATTACCTGGTATTTTAATGACACATACTGCACATCACTCACCCCATCAGGTAGGTGCAACTGTTCCTCTTTGCTGCCAAGTTGAATGCTTGGAACTACATCTCTGTAACCCCTTCACTCACAATTTAAGTATGTTTTGTTTAAAATTAAGATTGCATCTCTTTGAAATATAGGAAGCAAAGCTAGCACGTAAAGGTAGAATAAAGGCACTTGTGTAGAGATTCCTGCTCAGAGATGCATAAGAACTAAAAAGATGTTTACACAATGTGAATGTGTGGCTTGCTCAAACTTCACAAAAATACTTTCCGATATTAATTAGTATGTAAGATTTTATTGCACTGTTTAATATTTCCCAAATAATCCATATTCTGTACTGATTGACAATTCCATGATTTTCCTATTACATGACGAAAAGTAATGATTTTATTAAAGACACAGAGACGGATATTGCACATCCCTTCTTTATTTACTATCCACCAATAGCAGCAAAGAATACAAAACAGTAAGAAAAAATATGGTATACATAGTCATATAAGCCACTCCCATACCAAGTCCAAGAATAATAGACAGCACCTCCCTTAATACTTCCTCTTTCCTGGAGATGCGAACGCGATAAAACAAACAGGAACCGATGAAGCAGTCCAGCCGCAGAAACACTGCAGTTAAATCCTGTCGAAGTTCCAACCAGGCAACAATCCAACGAGCCGGAACCAATCCATAATAGAAACAAGAACTCGCCATCCGAGATGATCCCATCAGATGACGATCAGCAGGAGTCCACAGAATGAATCTGAATCAGGCTGTGAAGACATAAATGAACAGGAGCCACACGGTTACTTCGGACTTTGTAACTTAGTGTAATTGTAAAACATAAACCTTCTTATGAAACAACAATGAAAACCTTGAACAACCTCCCATCCAATATACACTGACCACAAAGCATAGAGTGATAACACCGCACTTACTGTAATACAAACCTTATCCAACCACCAGAGTAACAGGGAGGGAAGATATAAACCAACTCAGACGTATATCTAGGGTGTGACAATACTCGCCTCCGTGTCTTTGATAAAATCATGACTTTTCACCATGTAATAGCAAATTCATGTAATTTTATTACAAGACACAGCTCATATTGCAAGTTTAAAGTTGACTGACAACCGTAAAAATACATGAGTCACCGGCCGAAAATAAAATTCAAGGAAAGTAGATTCCGGAGACCACTAATCAGGTCCTCCAACCGTGCCCCCGAGGAAATTGACGAGGCCAAAGCACCCCTAACAGAGTAGGCTCTAAACACCGAAGTGTTCACTCCCGCCTGTTGTAAAACCCACTTCAACCAATGAGCCAGGGTAGTAGTCGTCACCGGGGGAAAATGGAGGCCAAATGTAAAAAAAAAAAAAAAGTAGATGCTGACCGATGCGACTCACGTAAACAGGCCACCGAACACAACGCTGGAGCAGAAGGGAAAGACGGATACGATACCGATCTAATCAAAGTTTTCGTGCGCCCGGATATATTGAAAGTCACTCCATCGGGAGTGAACATGCGTCAAAATCCATGGCGCGTCCATCCGAAACCCTCCTACAGGATACTAATGTCGCCCTCATTAGACAAATCAAACAGCGATAAAACGATGGAGACTTCCCAGGTGGAGGAATAATGAGGTCTAGGAGGTCAAGAGAGGTGAGAGCTGCGTAGAAGTCGGCATACCAAAGGATGTTGCACTGCCGGACAACCCTCGAAACCTTGATGGGCTGAAGAAATGGCTGACCTATACACATTGATCGTCCGGTACGCTCGGCCAGCTTCAAACAGAGACGTGAGAAATTGGAGAATAACCGTCACAGGGGCTGAAACGGGATCCACGTCCCTAGCCAGTCACCAGCTAGCCCAAGATCTCCAAGCTGACCCATATGATCTTCGAGTCCCGGGTGCCCATGCATCTGCCAAGAGGTGTCGTGTAGCGTCTGAAACTCCCGGGACTTGACAGAGTCCCCGGAAATCCGCCAAGCCATCAACAGAAGGGAGCCGTACAGGAGGAGAGGATGTAACTGGTCTGCTGGATCCTGAAGCATGTCCAGATGGGCCATCAACAACCTGGGAATATCTACTACCATCTCCAGAAGTTGAGGGAACCATGACTGAGTCCCCCAGAACAGGGTTACGAGGACCAGCTTCGCCACTTGGCGGCAAACCTGAAGCAGCACCCTGGGAAGCATGGCAAATGGAGGGAAAGCATAGAGAAGAGGTCAGTGCCTCTGCGGCCAGGTCTGGACACCAGCTGAATAAACGGGGCAGCTGGGTGTTGAGCTGTGAGTCAAAATAGGTAGATGGCAGAGGGACCCCAAAGGGACGAGATAGTGCAAAACACCTCTACATTTAAGCTGTCCAAGAGATAACGTGAGTTCCAATCTGCTTGAACGTTGAGCAGGCCCAGCAGGTACTCTGGGCCTGAACCACCAGATTCCGCGTTAGACAAAACTCCCAGAAATCCATCAGCAAGCGCATCAGTAATGTCGATTGAGTGCCGCCCATGTGCTTGACATATCGAACTGCCGATACGTTGTCCATATGTAGGCGAATGCAGGCATTGGCAGTCCCCTTCACGAAACTCTGAATCGCAAAGGATCCCGCCAGAAGCTCCAAAGCATTGATGTGCATTCTGGATTCGGTCTCTAACCAGTGCCCGCCTGTAGACACCCCCACGCAGTGGGCGCCTCAGCCATGGAGGCTTGCGTACGAGTCTATGTTGTACTATGGTGGGCTGAGATCCCAATATGGCCCTGCCGCTCCATGCACAGATTGTGAATCCACCAACGCAATCCGTCCTTCCTCGTCCAAGGAGATCAGGTCCGCATACAATGTTCCCTGGTGAAGATGAGCAACCTTCAACCGTTGGAGAGCGCGATAGTGAAGGGGAGCCGTGAACACTACCAGCATCAACGATGCATACAGGTCGATAAGTCTTGCCAAATGTCAGAAGGTGAGACGTGGCCGGATGAGTGCCCTGCTGAGCTCCTCGCGGGTCGTTCGAATTTTGGACGTAGGCAGACTCAAGGAGTCTTCCTCCAAGTTCACGAGGAAGCCCAAGAATTCCATGCACCTGGATGGCGTCAGGCACGATTTCTCCCAGTTGATGAGGAAACTCAGCTGGGTCAGCAGGAGGACGGAACGTTCCTGAGCCATGATCAGAATATTGTCCAAGTAAACAATGAGGCATACGCCCCGACTGCGGAGCCAGGCCATTGCAGGACGTAGCAGCTTGGGGAAGCACCAAGGCGCCGAAGAGAGACCAAACCACAGGTGAAGTGCCATGTGTGTCCCCTCGATCGGATGCGTAGGAGGTCCCACAAAGCCGCATGCACCGGCAACATCAGGTACGCATCTTTCAGGTCTACTTTCGCCAACCAATCCCCGTGTAGGAGGTCCCTGAGTAGACGGATGCCTTCCATCTTGAAATGCCGGTAGTATACCCTGGAATTGAGCGTGCGTAAATTGATTACCGGGCGCATCTGGCCTCCTGGTAGTTTGGGCGTTGAATGAAGGAGCCCCTTCCTGGGAATAGAAGAAGTTGCGGCCGGCCAGACGGCCCCTGGATCTGCCGACCCTGGTAGAGACCCGCCCCTGGAACACCCTCCTCATGGAGGACTGGGCTTTATCTAGGGCAGTAAAAGCCCCAACAAAACAGCAAAGGTCCTTAATAAAGAAGTCACTTGGGCATCTTTACCATCCTCAGTGAGGATAGGATGGCCTTACGTCGCTCCATAGTGTGAAACACTGACGCTGCCAGCAATACAGATGGCCCTCCGGACCCAATCACGGAGTTCGTCTGGGTTGACCAACCTATTATCGGCCCTGGCGTCCTCCGCCAAATCAAAAAGCTTGGCCAGGGGCCCAAAGATATCTAGATGTTTGTTCTGGCACGATCTGAGTTCCGAGTCGAGGCCCTTACGTGGGTTCCAGCCCACCTTAGATAAAAATTGAGTAATTTTGGGGTCAACTTCCGGGGTGTAACACCTTGTTCGGTACCACCGGTCTAGGGCACTCAGCTCGGAGTTTATTACGTGCCGCCTTGCTAAGAGGGGGGGGCACCCAGGACTCCCCAGCGGGGAGCCACTCCGCTGACTGTGGATGGTGAAGATAATCCGGATCAAACAAGGGCTCACCCAGCGGGTCCACGAGGGCAGTATCTGCGGTCTCGGGAGCATCAACCCCAATGTCGCCTCCCGTCATCCATGCTGCGGTTGAGGTAAAGAGGTCAAGACCCAAGTCCCCACCATCATTCTCCGAGTCACTATTGGACTCCAACCCAGCCTCCTCACTAGACCCGATATCTAAGTCGGAGTAAATCTCATTCTGTGCGCTCACACATTTCCATTGCCATTCTTGTTATGCCTGGAGCGGGAGGGCTCTTTTGCATGACTTAGACACTCTGTCAGGGGCGCCCTGAGGTATGCCAATCATGATGTTTCTGGAGGCAGATGGGGAGACATGCCTAGATTTATGGCTAGCATTTTTAGGTGCGTTCCCAACCCAAGACGCGTAGCGTGCTTTAAGTGATCCGTGGGCACCGCGTCTAAGGACATGCCAGTAACACTTGGGATATAGTTTGTGACAAAGTGGAGGACATAGAGCCCATAATGGCCATAATGGCGTCGGTCACAGACCTCTGGAGCGCCAAGGACTGCGCTTCCACCCTGCGGGGATCATGGTCCCCATCCGAGGGTGCTAGCCAGCCGCAGATGGGGGACATAGAGTCACCTTAGGCTTAGACATGGTAAAAGTAATAATAATTATGACCCCAAATTACCACTAATGAAAACAGAGGAATAGGAACAGTGTAAGTAGATAATAAGAGTATCAGTGAGGGTTAGTCACCCAAACTAGCACAGAAGAGACAGAAGGGAGCTCACCAAAGCCCAGACCAGCAGAAGAAAACGCTGTGAGATTCGCGAGATCGCGGTGAAAAACTCCACAAATTTGTAAGGAAAAAAAAATTCCTGAACGGGTGAATTCGCATCACGACCAAGGTGCGTTCACGTGCCAAAAGCATGTAATAAGACAATACACAAAAGGCAATGAAAAACCACAAAACAGTCGTGTACGAAACCCGTGTACAAAACCCGGGAACGAAGAGGTAAGCAGAAAAAACGGGTAGTTACAAGTACCCAGGGAAAACAGACCAGGTACAGAACGGGGAGGAGAGGAAGCAAAAAGGGGAATACACCACCCTAGGAGAGGGAAGGAAACCCCACCCACAGCTGGTCTGGGACCCCGAGCACAGTATCAACAACACACAAAAAACAGATAAAACAACCAGGTCTATAAGGTAAACCCAAATACAAGTTAAACAAAACTCCCCAAACATACAATTAGCAAAAACCACCAAAATAGTACAACTAAATCTCAAGAGACAAATAGATAGTACTTAACTGATCGTGGAGCAGCAAAGAAAGAGGAAGTGTTAAGGGAGGTGCTGTCTATTATACTGGAACTTGGTATGGGAGTGGCCTATATCATTATGTATACCATATTTCTTACTGTTTTATATTCTTTGCTGCTATTGGTGGGATATGCAATACTCGCCTCAGTGTTTTGTAATAAAATTAGCCTCCATCCTTCCTCCATCCCAGATTGTTAGAGAGTTTCTAACTCAAACATGCTTACTGTATGGGAGGAGACAAGGCGGGATTACAATCTAAGTTGCATTACAATCGAATATAGAACAAAACTATGAGACATTTGGCTTTTTACAGTCAGAACTTTAATCAAAAAGAAAAGTAAGTATTTTGTGACGTAAAATGAAAGAACTCATGTACACACAATATTGCTAGTGATGGGAATAAATCTGGTTCATAACATCATGTTACAATGTGTTTGAAAAACTGTCTACATGCACACAGATAATTATTGTCAGGTCTTCAAATGGTAAGTCTAGCAAAGCTTTCTATATCCGGTTAATCTTTTGGTATTTTATGTTATAAGGATTTATGTAAATAAAACATGAGATGACAGGCCCACTCGTATAATAATAATAATAATAATAATAATAATATGGTTATACTAGTGTCTCCAAGTAGCTGGTAAAGTTGAGTTAACCCAGTCCTGCTTGGCAGATCTGCTGTAACAGTACTTTTGGTCTCAAACTGTCAAAAACTATTGTTCATCCTCAGCTGACTGCTGCACGCCAGGTAGGTCGGCACAATACACAGAGGGACATTTCCATACGCTCATGCATCAAAGTGTCAAAACGCAGCACAGAAAGACAAAGTGACCCATATTTATGAACCCAAAAGGTCAGTGCTGAGAAAATCTTTTCCGTGGGTTCTTGGAGTGTAAAATAACTGCAGTGCTTTTAAACGCTCGATGTGAGATGCTCCGGGAAGGAAACCAGTACAAATTCTACAGGAAAAAACAAAACACAGAATTTAGAAAGTAGAAGGTTAGCGTGGGGTATGGATTACTGACCCCTCATTGTACAAAAGAGCTGCAGGTTCAATGTTTACCATGTGGAGGATTCAGCAGAGGTTGAAAAGAATTCTGCAGATAAACAAACTGGTGTAAAGTTACTCAAACTGGCACAATTTTAGAAAATTCACCTCTTAATAATGGTAGCTATGGGTTGAGGTTTTGTGAATATGTGACAAAATACCAGCCACGATGAGCAACGCTCTGGATAAAATGAAACCAGCTACCTCCTGCCAGAAGCTATTTGGGTAAAATTATAAAAAGAGGATGCAGAACTTCTCTATACCATCATCTCTCAGCCAATCAGGGACATGCTACTCTGGTAAAAAGCACTTACTAAAATCAATGATCCTATTAACCTTTAGCAGTACCTGGGTGGGCAGCTTAGCTTGGGTTGCAAGCTAAGCATGCTCTCCTTGTGGTCATTGAGGATAGCCGATCTGCTCTCCCAGGGTCTAGCTTGGGGATGGTAAAATATTAAATGATCGGACGCACACGGGGAGATGCTGCTATACATACAGACAGCGTGGGGCCTTCTCTGCTGCCTCCAATTAGTTCAAATGCAATAAAGGATCTTGAAGTGGACAAGGATGTAAAATTTTATGATACGTTCAAAATCCGCATATAAATCATTAATAAAAGCAGCAGTAAACCCAAAATACAAGTTAAACAAAAAGCAGAAGCCCAGTCACCACAAGCACAAAGTTTACAGAGCTAACCCAGACTATGCTGCGATAAAGGAACCAAATAAGAGATTAAAGGGATGTTTATTCAGCCCAAACATGTGACGTGGCAACATTCAGCCTAAACAGGTCTCAGCAAATTTGTCCAAACACCTGCTTAGGTAACAATATTGCTGGGCATTCTAGAGGCTGCATAAACATAGATGTGATTACACACTGGACGAAACATTCAGCTATTTGACTCCAGCCATCGGGGACCTAGGGTCACCGTCTTTTTCTGGGCAGTCGTAACATTTTGCTGTTATGACCTCACTGATGTAATAAATAAATCGTTACCAACCACAGGACTCTCTGCAATACAAAGAAATCACAATATACCCTCACCTGGTTAAATACTCTCATACTATAAGTCACAGTGACTAGGCTGTCATTATGGATATTAGTGAGCGCACTATATACAGTGACTAGGCTGTCATTATGGATATCAGTGAGCGCACTATATACAGTGACTAGGCTGTCATTATGGATATTAGTGAGCGCACTATATACAGTGACTAGGCTGTCATTATGGATATTAGTGATCGCACTATATACAGTGACTAGGCTGTCATTATGGATATTAGTGATCGCACTATATATAGTGACTAGGCTGTCATTATGGATATTAGTGAGCACACTATATACAGTGACTAGGCTGTCATTATGGATATTAGTGATCGCACTATATACAGTGACTAGGCTGTCATTATGGATATTAGTGATCGCACTATATACAGTGACTAGGCTGTCATTATGGATTTTAGTGATCACACTATATACAGTGACTAGGCTGTCATTATGGATAGTAGTGAGCGCACTATATACAGTGACTAGGCTGTCATTATGGATATTAGTGATCGCACTATATACAGTGACTAGGCTGTCATTATGGATATTAGTGAGCACACTATATACAGTGACTAGGCTGTCATTATGGATATTAGTGAGCGCACTATATACAGTGACTAGGCTGTCATTATGGATATTAGTGAGCGCACTATATACAGTGACTAGGCTGTCATTATGGATATTAGTGAGCGCACTATATACAGTGATTAGGCTGTCATTATGGATATTAGTGAGCGCACTATATACAGTGACTAGGCTGTCCTTATGGATATTAGTGAGCGCACTATATACAGTGACTAGGCTGTAATTATGGATATTAGTGAGCGCACTATATATAGTGACTAGGCTGTCATTATGGATATTAGTGAGCGCACTATATATAGTGACTAGGCTGTCATTATGGATATTAGTGAGCGCACTATATACAGTGACTAGGCTTTCATTATGGATATTAGTGAGCGCACTATATACAGTGACTAGGCTGTCATTATGGATATTAGTGATCGCACTATATATAGTGATTAGGCTGTCATTATGGATATTAGTGAGCGCACTATATACCGTGACTAAGCTGTCATTATGGATGTAACGGAATGCAGTATAATAGTACACGATATCCGTTGGTATCTTCAGGAAATCCACAGTCAGAGTAGAAAGCACGGCAATATCCCCAATCCTCCCAATAACCAGACGAAACACAGTTTGGGAGTCAACTAACTCGTTTTATTCACAGCTGGCATATTCATACAGTTCCCCATGCAAGGGGTTTCCATACAGTAAATCCAGGGGATTTCTCCCATCATGCAATATGACTTTCCCAGCAGGCATTGCTGCACGAGAAGGATACTCCCACTAAAATGGACGATTAAGTGGATTATCCCCTCGTGCAGCAAAACTGACAATTTACTTTAAAATACATAATTCACACAATATTCGGTACTTTGGAATAACCGAACGTTCGGTAGGTAGCTGGGGTCGAAGCGCATACTTCGTGAGAATACCGCTCTGATCCCAGCTGAATTAACCGAACGCCGCACAGAATACATTTAAACATTGAAGTTAGTTTAAAAGTACCGAATAAGTATGGGGAACATAATGTACCGAACGCGGAACTCCCGAACGCTCTGGAAGTCCAGCGGTGTTCGGATCATTGAGTAGCCGTTTTCAGTTCCAGGCTCTCGACGACCGAACACCGCTGCAGAGACAAAGGATCCAAGATGGCCGACCGCCGCATGGTCGGTAGCCGAACGACGGCCACCTAGGAGAGCCCTTAATTACCGATTGCAACATTGTGCCACACGACCTGTGAATGTGTGGTCGACCTGGGGAGCCCGCATTCGTACGGTGAACGGCCAGGATAGCCGTGTTTCGTCGTACGAATGCTTTGTATGCTGGCAGCGGACGGCTGCCAGCATGCGAACGGCCATAATACAACACATATACATTTAACGGTACACATTATGCAGTCAGCCTACGGACAACCTGTAATGAATATAGTTCAGAAGTGGCTAGGTTTGCCACAATGCTCCCCCAGAACCAAGCCGGCATACACAGTCTGATCCCAACGGATCGGCTTGGGGATGTCCGGGAGAGTACTCACAGATCACTTCTCGAGTTCAGTCTGTCTGGATAACCCGTCAGCGTTACCGTTTTGTTTTCCTGGCCGATAATGGATGGTAAAGTCAAAGGGCTGCAGCGCCAAACTCCAGCGCAGCAGCCTGGCATTGTCTCCAGATACACGGTTTAGCCACACCAACGGGTTATGATCTGTGAGTAAGGAAAAAGGTTGTCCGTACAAATATGGCTGTAACTTTTTAAGGGCCCACACCACGGCCAGGCATTCTTTCTCAATGGCGGCGTAGCTCACTTCACGAGGCAGCAACTTGCGGCTTAAGTAAGCTACGGGGTGTTCTCTGCCATCGGCTCCCACTTGGCTCAGTACTGCCCCCAATCCAAACATTGAAGCGTCTGTGTGAACAAGAAATCTTTTAGTTGGATCAGGAGCAGTTAACACAGGAGCATTAGTTAGAGCCGTTTTGAGTTGTTGGAATGCCTGCTCACACTCTGGGGCCCAGACAACCAGTCGGGGAAGGTTCTTTTTAGTCAGGTCCGTTAGGGGTTTGACCAGTGTGCTATAGTCAACTTCCTGTAGTAGCCGGCCGTCCCTAAGAACGCCAGCACTTGAGTCTTAGTCCTGGGGGTAGGCCACTTTGCTACGGCCTCAATCTTGGCTGGCTCGGGTCTCTGCTGCCCACACCCTACTCGGTGTCCCAGATACTGCACCTCGGCCATACCTATGTGGCACTTGCTAGGCTTTAACGTTAACCCAGCCTCCCCAATACGATCTAGGATCGCCCCTATATGGTGTAGGTGGTCTTCCCAGGTCTGGCTAAAGATGGCTATGTCATCTAGATAGGCACAGGCATATTCCTGAAAACCGTCCAGTAGCCGATCTACCATCCGCTGAAAGGTAGCCGGAGCGTTTTTCATTCCGAAAGGCATGACCTTGAACTGGTACAGGCCAAACGGAGTGACAAACGCCGACTTGGGGATGGCGTCATCGGCTAGAGGAATTTGCCAGTACCCCTTGCACAAGTCAATGGTAGTGAGATACTGGCCCCGTGCCATCTTATCTAACAGCTCGTCTATCCGGGGCATCGGGTAGGCATCAGACACCGTTTTGTCATTTAGCCTCCGGTAGTCGACACAGAATCGGGTGGTGCCATCCTTTTTAGGTACCAGGACTACCGGCGATGCCCAGGGGCTATCGGAGGGTTCGATAACCCCTAGCTGTAACATTTCATCTAGTTCGGCTTTCATATGGGTACGGACTGATTCCGGAACCCTATATGGAGCCTGCCGCATAGGTAGCTGTCCCGGGGTTTCCACTCGGTGGGTGGCTAGCGTAGTGTACCCAGGTAAATTGGAGAAGGTAGCCCCTTTGGCTACAATCAGCGCTTGTACTTGGGCACGCTCCTGGGGGCTTAGCCGCTCCCCCAGCTGAACTCCCCGGGAGGGCTCTATCGGTTCCTCTGGTTCTAGTAGGTCAGGTAAGGGTAGGTTCTCCTGATCCTCTAAGGAGGAGGCACAAAATGCCGTCACATCCTCGATCCTCTCATGGTAGGGTTTGAGCATGTTCACGTGGAGCATGCGTCTCTTCCCTACCCCTGAGCAGGGGCCAATCACATAGGTAGTGTCGCATCGCTGCTCCACTACCTGGTATGGGCCTTGCCAGACGGCCTGCAGCTTATCTGTGCGGACGGGTTTTAAAATTAATACCTTCTGTCCCACCTGAAAGCTGCGGTCTCGGGCTCCCCTATCGTACCAGCGTCGCTGGCGTTTCTGGGCCGCCTGGAGGTTGGTGTGCACAGCCTGAGTTAGCGCCTCCAGACGGTCCCTGAACTCCAGTACGTATGATACGATAGGGGTTTCGTTAGTAGTACTCTCTCCCTCCCAGTGTTCCCTAATCAAGTTTAAGGGTCCCCGCACCCTCCTCCCAAATAGTAACTCAAACGGTGAGAATCCTGTCGACTCCTGGGGAACTTCTCTATACGCAAAGAGTAGGTGAGGTAGGAACCTCTCCCAGTCTTTGTGGGTCTCCCCGAACGTCCGAAGCATCTGCTTCAGCGTCCCGTTGAACCTCTCACATAGTCCATTGGACTGGGGGTGGTAGGCGGAATTAACTATTGGCTTAATGCCACATACCTTCCACATATGTTGGGTAACTTCGGCCGTAAATTGGGTGCCTCGGTCCGATATTATCTCTTGGGGGAACCCTACCCGGGAAAACACTTTCATTAAAGCTTCAGCTACGGTCTCTGCATGGATATTAGTGAGGGCCACAGCTTCGGGGTACCTGGTGGCGTAGTCCACTACAGTTAAAATGTACCTTTTGCCCGAGGGACTGGGTTTTGGCAGGGGCCCTACGATATCCACCGCTACCCTGCTGAAGGGTTCTGCGATAATGGGTAGGGGACATAGCTTGGCCTTGTGGCGATCCCCTCGTTTACCTACTCGCTGGCAGACGTCGCAGGAGGTGCAATACTGGCGCACATCCTGAGAGATCCCGGGCCAGAAAAAGGCATGCGTTAAGCGGTATCGGGTACGGGTCATCCCTAGGTGTCCTGACAAGGGGATATCGTGAGCGATTCTAAGCAGCTCCTGCCTATACTTCTGCGGTACCACTAGTTGTTTGTTAGTCAGGGTGACAGATCCCCCCACATCTTTAGCCGTGACCCGGTATAATAACTCTTTTTCCCACGTGTACCGCTCCCCCTCTAGCCCTGCTTGGTCCGCTTGTGCCCGGTCCCTATATATTTGGAGGGTGGGGTCTGTCTGGACTTCGGTCGCAAAGGTAGTCGGGGTATCCCAGGACATGGGGGTCGGTTGGGGGTCATGGTCTCTTACCTGAGCCTCAGAGTGTATCGGTGTAGCCGTGGTGCGAGCCTGCTGCCGGGTGGTTACGGGGTGGGCCTCTTGGAATGGAGCCTGGGGAATAAAAGCGGAAGTCATCTGGCCCAAGTCATTCCCCAGCACAACATCTGCAGGTAAATTCTGCATAAGCCCCACTTCCACAGTGCCCTCTCCCACACCCCAATCCAAATGTACCTTGGCGGTGGGTAGCCGGTATACTGCTCCCCCGGCCACCCGTACTGCCACTGAGCCGCCAGTGTGGGTTGCGCCTGGTACCAAATGTGGTGCAACCAAAGTTAGAGTGGCTCCCGAATCCCGGAGCCCTTGTACCTCCTTCCCCTCCAGGGTTACTAGCTGCCGGTGATGTTGCCGGTTGTCGGTGGCTCGGACCGACATTACTTCGTGGAGCACCCCTAGAGGCTCCTCGATTTGAGCGCTCAGCAATTCCTGGGTGGCGGGTGCAACCTGGTAGTGGTGCGCAGCAGCCCTTGGTGATAAATTTTGTCGCACCTCATTCCACGCTTGTCGGCTCCGGTTTTGGGTGCACTCCCGAGAAATGTGTCCCCACTGCTTGCAGGTGTGACACTGAATGTTAGCCCGGCCGTTGTATCTGGAGGGGGGTGGTGGAGTATTCGGTGCTGGCCTGTGCAGGGGTACAGTGGGGCCGGTAGAAGTAAAAGTATTGGGTGGCCCGGTAATCCGAGGGAGAGTCTTATTCTGGGGTCCGTGATGCCTCCTGGCATCAAAATGCTGATCCGCCAATCTAGCGGCTTCGGGTAGGGTGAGTGGTTTACGGTCTCTCACCCATTCTTGTGCCTCTGGGGACAAACCATTAAAGAACTGTTCCAGCAGCATTAACTGTCGCAACTCCTCCATATTAGTAGCGTTGCTGGCCTGTATCCAGCCTAGTGATGCTTGATCCAGCTTGTGCGCCCACTCTGCGTGAGAATCTTTCTCAGGTTTGCGCAAGCCCCTGAACTTGCGCCGGTACGCCTCTGGGGTAATAGCATACCTCTCCAAGATCGCCCTCTTTACTTTAGGGTAATCTTTGCTGTCCTCTCGAGGCACAGCACGGTAGGCTTCAGCTGCCCTACCCGATAATTTGCCTGCCAGCAGCGGCACCCATACTGCGGGTTCCAAATCGTGCAAATCGTGCAAATCGCACAGCCGCTCAAAATCCTGTAAATACCCATCAATCTCGTCCTTTTCTTCACAAAACGCTTTAAATGAGTGATGTGGGACTTTGGGCTTTACCTGTCCGTAGGTGGAGGCAGTAACAGACTCTGCCCTAGGCGGTGTCTCTGGGGTGCGGGTCGTCATCACATAATCATGTACATCTGATACCAGCACGGTCAATATTTCCAAAGGTACTGGTTGCGGCAGAAACGCCAACCTGGTTCGTAGCTCTTTCTGGAATGGGGTCTCTTCCATGGCTGGTGGAGGTGTAGCGCTGCGGGCTCCGTCTCCCTCCATCAGTTCAGCGATCAGCACAGCCTTAGATTTGTTGCTGGCTATCTTACCCCTGGCTTCCAGTAGCTCTTTTAAAGTCTGTCGTTTCAGTATGGTATAATCAATCTCCATACGAATTGCCCTTGCTTTCCTTGTTCGGTAGTTCCAGTTTACATGAACGCTGCTTTTCGGCTGTAAGGTTCGGATCCCGTCGCTTGCCACCAATTGTAACGGAATGCAGTATAATAGTACACGATATCCGTTGGTATCTTCAGGAAATCCACAGTCAGAGTAGAAAGCACGGCAATATCCCCAATCCTCCCAATAACCGGACGAAACACAGTTTGGGAGTCAACTAACTCGTTTTATTCACAGCTGGCATATTTATACAGTTCCCCATGTAAGGGGTTTCCATACAGTAAATCCAGGGGATTTCTCCCATCATGCAATATGACTTTCCCAGCAGGCATTGCTGCACGAGAAGGATACTCCCACTAAAATGGACGATTAAGTGGATTATCCCCTCGTGCAGCAAAACTGACAATTTACTTTAAAATACATAATTCACACAATATTCGGTACTTTGGAATAACCGAACGTTCGGTAGGTAGCTGGGGTCGAAGCGCATACTTCGTGAGAATACCGCTCTGATCCCAGCTGAATTAACCGAACGCCGCACAGAATACATTTAAACATTGAAGTTAGTTTAAAAGTACCGAATAAGTATGGGGAACATAATGTACCGAACGCGGAACTCCCGAACGCTCTGGAAGTCCAGCGGTGTTCGGATCATTGAGTAGCCGTTTTCAGTTCCAGGCTCTCGACGACCGAACACCGCTGCAGAGACAAAGGATCCAAGATGGCCGACCGCCGCATGGTCGGTAGCCGAACGACGGCCACCTAGGAGAGCCCTTAATTACCGATTGCAACAATGTTGCAATCGGTTAATTGGTGCCACACGACCTGTGAATGTGTGGTCGACCTGGGGAGCCCGCATTCGTACGGTGAACGGCCAGGATAGCCGTGTTTCGTCGTACGAATGCTTTGTATGCTGGCAGCGGACGGCCATAATACAACACATATACATTTAACGGTACACATTATGCAGTCAGCCTACGGACAACCTGTAATGAATATAGTTCAGAAGTGGCTAGGTTTGCCACAATGGATATTAGTGATCGCACTATATATAGTGATTAGGCTGTCATTATGGATATTAGTGATCACACTATATACAGTGACTAGGCTGTCATTATGGATATTAGTGGGCGCACTATATATAGTGACTAGGCTGTCATTATGGATATTAGTGAGCGCACTATATATAGTGACTAGGCTGTCATTATGGATATTAGTGATCGCACTATATATAGTGATTAGGCTGTCATTATGGATATTAGTGATCGCACTATATACAGTGACTAGGCTGTCATTATGGATATTAGTGGGCGCACTATATATAGTGATTAGGCTGTCATTATGGATATTAGTGAGCGCACTACATACAGTGACTAGGCTGTCATTATGGATATTAGTGATCGCACTATATACAGTGATTAGGCTGTCATTATGGATATTAGTGATCGCACTATATACAGTGATTAGGCTGTCATTATGGATACTAGTTACAGTGGCTATTAATAGCCAACACTGCAAGGCATTGAAACCTTACCTCTCAAAGTGAATTATTGAGTCATTATATGAAAATCAGATGATGGAACGCTGAGGAATCGTTCATTTATTGCTTTCTTGAAACTTGAGCGAAACATTTGTTGCATACAGACACTCAGCGAAACTGCAGAAAAGTTGGTGAATGCATGGAACAGCCTTCCAGCAGAGGTAACGCAGAGTATAGAACTCATTACTGCTATGTGGGCACACGGTTTCATGGCAGCCCTGAGACATCATTCTAGATATGTAAAGCAACTTCCCAAATCTCCCAAACAGCACTAAGTTGTGAAAGTCGTTCTATTTGTGTGCTGTAAACCTTAATTACACACTGTACGAGCAGAGCACATCTATTATATGAGTCTGGGGGGCTGTGCGTGCATAATGATGTATACAAGCTCTGTGCACAATTGTTTGTAATCCTCATAAATAAATACAATGAGGAAGAGGAGTGGGACCCTCAGAGCTGACAGGAGAAGCCGCTTAATCCACAGGGGGCCCAGACGCTTTCCAATTTCAAATCGCCTATCAGTCTACCCAGCTCTTCTCCAAAACACACAGGAAAGACCTTTGTAGAGGAACAAAACGCAGCGCTTCCATTTAGCCAAAATATTCTGCTTGTGCTCATGGGAGATTTCAAAATGGCACTATTAGAGTAAATCCTTCCCAGGATGAAAGTGATTTTCTGGGGCTGTGCACGGAGTATACACAGACTGAGCTCAGCTGGTTATACATTGCAGAACCCTTCCTCGATCCAGCAGGTCTTGGCAGTGCACTGGCTGTTAAGATGTTTAACAAAGCAACACAGCTATGCATTACCAAGTGTGTCCCAATGGCCAAAAGGTGATCACCATTCTATTTCTCCTTCATGGGGGACAATATGTTTGCAATAATTTCGGGCATTTAGGAGGTTAATAGCTTTGGGTGACAAATGCACAAACATTTAAAGAATTAATGGATATTATGAGATTCAGTGTGAAACTGGCTCCTAAACTTTTTCTACCGGCACTGAACATTTTGGAGTATTGAAAGCGCACTTTTCTGTCAGTGTATTAGGTGTGGGGTTGAGCCCATTTTACTTTCTGTTATTAGAGATATAACCTACTAGATGACCTGGAAAAAAAGCCTGACTATTTTCCAGCTTGGCTTCAGTGGACAATTCTCATCTCACCAGCCCTCACTGCTAGGTTATTAACGCCCAAAGCATCGGTGCTCACATACTCGAGCAGCCTATAGCCCTTTATTCCATAGATTTTATACTAAACATTAAATGACTTGGCATAATGAAGTGCTATAATAAGCCTACAATTCTAGAAAGTGAGCTATTTCCTTCCTACAAATACATGAAAATAAACATGGTATCAGTCTAAGATAGCTCCTGGTACCGGTGTTGGTCTGGAGACCAGGGGACATCGGGGGATTTTATTCAAGCACAACTCGCAATTTATTACACAACGAGCCAAAGCAGACACAAAAACCACTAACTACAAGGAAATGCATTCAAGATTTCTCAAACAATTTTGGAATGAGAATCAGATTCCAATAACGTTAAGCAGCACAGGTAGTGAATTGTTTGCCCAATGTGCATGGTGACAATATAAATAAGTCCTATAAGCAACTGCTCAGTCTGACAGGGAGAGGGCCTGCCAAATCTCGCACAAACACTGCTTTTGCCATCAGTGATGCCTTTTATAATTCAGGTATCACAAATCTACCTTATTTCCAAGGGAAAATATGTCATATTCCGATGCCCAAATACACAGGAATAAAAAATACCTAATCCCTTGTGTCTCTCATTTACAGAGTTTATTTACAGATTTTAGAACATGTGAATTAGTAAAATAACAAAAAATAAAGTGTGATGAATCCCAGTTAAACAAACCCCACAAGTCTGGGGAATAAATGCTGTTTGACACACAGCTTATTGGATCTACATCTTAAAAGCTTCCTCCCTATCCAGGAAAGGCAAATCAATGTGACATTTAATATATAACATAAAATAAAGAGCGTTTCAAACCTTGGGATTCTTAATGTTCACCGACGTTATGTGAAAGAATATACAAATACATGTGAGCTGTACGGTTTCTTTTTATATGTGCATTAATATTTCATAAAGCAGTGGAATGCATATATTCTCCATGTTGCTTTCTCTCAAATTAGGTCCATAGTGATGTTCCCTGTAAGCAGTTTTTCAGGAATTCAGCACTTTAAAAAGAAAAAAAGAAAAAAAAAAAAAGATATTCGGGGGGAATACGGATATATCATTGTTTGCTCCTAATAAGTCTACATTTTCACTATTCTGTAGAATTCCAAATAAGAATTTACTAATGGTTTTACAAGTGGTTAAAAGACGGGTTTGTTTGATAATTTAGAATGGAACAGCCAGTCCATTTTATATTACAGTGTCAGTTCCCATTGTTGAAACTCTGCTACGCTTTCAGTGCTGCATAACCCACAACAGAATGTTTGAATTTTCAGAGAATGACCGGAGGTGGGACCAGGGTGGGGTTATCGCAGGATATTTACAGAGTGTGACCGGAGGTGGGACCAGGGTGGGGTTATCGCAGGATATTTACAGAGTGTGACCGGAGGTGGGACCAGGGTGTAGCTATCGCAGGATATTTACAGAGTGTGACCGGAGGTGGGACCAGGGTGGGGTTACTGAAAGATATTTACAGAGTGTGACCGGAGGTGGGGCCAGGGTGGTTTTATTGCAGGATATTTACAGTGTGGGACCAGGGTGAGGTTATTAAAGGATATTTACAGAGTGTGACAGGAGGTGGGACCAGGGTGGGGTTATCGCAGGATATTTACAGTGTGGGACCAGGGTGGGGTTACTGAAGGATATTTACAGAGTGTAACCGGAGGTGGGGCTAGGGTGGGGTTATCCCAGGATATTTACAGAGTGTGACCGGAGGTGGGACCAGGGTGGGGTTATCGCAGGATATTTACTGTGTGGGACCAGGGTGGGGTTACTGAAGGATATTTACAGAGTGTGACCAGAGGTGGGGCCAGGGTGAGGTTATTAAAGGATATTTACAGAGTGTGACCCGAGGTGGGGTCAGGATGGGATTATTGCAGGATATTTACAGAGTGTGACCGGAGGTGGGACCAGGGTGGGGTTATTAAAGGATATTTACAGAGTGTGACCAGAGGTGGGGCCAGGGTGGGGTTATTGCAGGATATTTACAGAGTGTGACCGGAGGTGGGGCCAGGGTGGGGTTATTGCAGGATATTTACAGAGTGTGACAGGAGGTGGGACCAGGGTAGGGTTATTGCAGGATATTTACAGAGTGTGACCAGAGGTGGGGTTATTGCGGGTGGGGTTATTGCGGGCTATTAACAGAGTGTGACCGGAGGTGGTACCAGGGTGGGGTTATTGGGGGATATTTACAGAGTGTGACCGGAGGTGGGACCAGGGTGGGGTTATTGCGGAATATTTACAGAGTGTGACCAGGTGGGGTCAGAATGGGGTTATTGCAGGATATTTACAGAGTGTGACCGGAGGTGGGGCCAGGGTGGGGTTATTGCAGGATATTTACAGAGTGTGACCGGAGGTGGGGCCAGGATGGTGTTATTGCAGGATATTTACAGAGTGTGACCGGAGGTGGAACCAGGGTAGGGTTATCACAGGATATTTACAGAGTGTGACCGGAGGTGGGGCCAGGGTGGGGTTATTGCGGGATATTTACAGAGTGTGACCGGAGGTGGGACCAGGGTGGGTTTATTGGGGGATATTTACAGAGTGTGACCGGAGGTGGTACCAGGGTGGGGTTATTGCGGGATATTTACAGAGTGTGACCGGAGGTGGTACCAGGGTGGGGTTATTGCGGAATATTTACAGAGTGTGACCGGAGGTGGGGTCAGGATGGGATTATTGCAGGATATTTACAGAGTGTGACCAGGTGGGGTCAGAATGGGGTTATTGCAGGGTTAGGAAAGATAAGGAGAGAAAAGAGGCACAGGGGGATTTTGGTCCTAAACACATAAACTAGAAGGTTAAGTCACAATTCGACTAATGTAATGAATTTAGTTTGTGGCATGGAGAGACAAACTGCAAAGCCCAGTTAACCCATACTGTGTGTAGAATCCACATGGAGACCTGCATTTTCTTATGAGCCCTGAAAGCCCAATGCTGTAAAATTTGACTTAAACACCAACGCTCAATCCAAATGGAGGTCATACATCCTTTATTACACAATAAATGCATTTGCCTCCTGTCTGTATGTAGACAGCTTGTTCCTGTTTTCTGATATGCACCAAGGGATTCTGGGCACGTCACCATTCCCCAGGCCTGTCAGGATCACATAAATAAAAACTCTACCTGTGACTCTTCATACCAAATCCCATTTGTGTGCAACGCTGCAGCAAATCAATCAGCAGCGGGTCTGTTCCAGGCATCCTCCCATCTCTCCCTGTAACGCATCATTACACCAGAGTGTGGCTTTAAGGAACATGTCAAACAAGCCGTGTCTGACCCTCCAGGTTTAAGATGGATTAAAGTTTTTGTCATATGAAAAGCAACCTTCAAACTGGCAACTGATGAAAAGAGATTAGCATCGCCAGAAACATGTAACGACGTGAAATCTCTCCCTCACCTTAAATTAGCGCCTTTAATAAGTTCCATGCATATTCATGGGCAGCTGGCAGAGCTGCTAGAGAGTAACACAACGTTAACAGCCTTCCTGAGAAACTGTAACCTTAATGACTCCTTATAACTTTATTATATAGTGCCATCATAGCCAGAGCGCAGCACAATGGAAGACTCTTTACATTCCGACAGAGCTGCACTCTATTAACCGCAAGTCTTTAACCCCGTCACTTAACACAAGAAAGCAGGTGTTATTTTTGTGTTCTGGAAAGTCATGGGTTAGTTTATTTTCAAGCCAGTACACACGCCTTGCACATTATTGATAAAACACTCCAAATCCCTGCAGTGGATTAGATAAGATCAAAATGCAGTATTTTACAAAAGGACACAAACCATGGGTTTTGTTTGCAACCTCTAACATCTGTATACCTGGGCTTGGAGTATGCATATGTCTGGAAGTGAAGGGGTTAATATGCTATACTGATCCCTGCTGCACTTCACTAGGAAAGGGATGGCTGGCTGAGCATCATGGGAAATGCCCAGTTGACCCACCATAGGCCGTGACGTATCCATACAAGACCATTAAAAGACACTTCGTTATATCTTAGAGGCTCGTGTAATTAAGGTGCCTGTCATTCATTTATTTGTCCTTTAACTCTCTTTGGTGACAATGCACATAAATAAATGCATTTATAGCCCTTTTTAATGAAATAAAGGGGGGTTTAATCACTAAAACATTGGGATTGTAATGTGTGGGTGGGCCTTGGGGGGTCGTAGCCAGTGATGCAACTTTCGTGACAGGTGACACCCATAACGGGTGGCGGGCCTAGAAAGGGGATAGACCCTTCCACTAGAGTTCTACTGCAGTGCTCTCTACAGGGTCCAAGTGTCCAATCCCAGCTTCAGTGTGTCTAATAATATGCTAATGCTGCCCGAGGACCGCAGGACAGGTCCCCAAAGTACTGAAACAGGGCAAAGAGCTGTGATTATTATCCAAATCAGCTATTGTGACCTATCTTTTGCATTTCAGTTTTCACTACAATTCACGGTTTAGTAAATACACCCCAATTATACATGGCTGACAGACTTTGTGTAGTCATGATCCCCGCCGTAACATTAGTAAGTATGGAAATCTGTACAATCTGTGCATAAATACTATTCTGTTAACATCTGATGAAATGTCCATTCTTTTTGGCAGAAAGAAAATCTACGGTAACTGTTAATTTTACTGCCTGCACAATGTAGAAAAAAAACAAAACAAAACCTCCAAACATTTTGTAGCTATCTGTAACAATGGGCATCAGGATCATAATCTATAAAGTACTCCGTCCTATTACAGTAAAATCGGTGTGTTTCTAGGAAACCAATTCTGGCTGCAGCCCAAATTGTTACCCTGCCTTCCCAGTATCAGGAGCAATCTTACAAGTAAAACATATACTGGGAGAGCCATCACCAATTGGCATCTTAATATAGCAGTGCCTTAAGAATTAACCCTCCACGGATTCAGACTTTATACTCCTCCCTTTCGCTGTTCTTTTTCTTTAATTCTCACTGGTTTTGTTACATTTTTTGTAAAACTGGGAACAGTTACTTATATTTGCATAATGACCTTGCTCAATTATTAACAGTGATATAGAAAGGGTAGTAGATACCTGGAATAGTCTTCCAGTGGGAGCAGTAACAGTGATATAGAAAGGGTAGTAGATACCTGGAATAGCCTTCCAGTGGAAGCAGTAACAGTGATATAGAAAGGGTAGTAGATACCTGGAATAGCCTTCCAGTGGAAGCAGTAACAGTGATACACAAAGGGTAGTAAACACCTGGAATAGCCTTCCAGTGGGAGCAGTAAAGGCTAACAGTCAGGCACGGGCTGGCCAAATGCCAGCCCATCTGGAGCTGCTGCCAATTAGCTGGATAAAGGAGAGAAAGGACCAGGGAGGGGAGATGGATTTTGGCTTGCACCAGGCAGCGGTGCAGGTCCAGAGACAGTAAATGCCACTGGACCAGTAGGGCTTTCAATCACTGCACCCCCTTCCTGTCCAAAGGTAAAAATAAAACTTATTTTTAGTTTTATAATAAAAAATGTATAACATATATATATAATTACTTCCCTATTATCCTCCATTCAGGCCCACCACATTTACACTCACTGTACCTCTTACACTTACCACCTACACACACACACACACAGACAGCTTGTTCCTGTTTTCTGATATGCACCAAGGGATTCTGGGCACGTCACCATTCCCCAGGCCTGTCAGGATCACATAAATAAAAACTCTACCTGTGACTCTTCATACCAAATCCCATTTGTGTGCAACGCTGCAGCAAATCAATCAGCAGCAGGTCTGTTCCAGGCATCCTCCCATCTCTCCCTCTAACGCATCATTACACCAGAGTGTGGCTTTAAGGAACATGTCAAACAAGCCGTGTCTGACCCTCCAGGTTTAAGATGGATTAAAGTATTTGTCATATGAAAAGCAACCTTCAAACTGGCAACTGATGAAAAGAGATTAGCATCGCCAGAAACATGTAACGACGTGAAATCTCTCCCTCACCTTAAATTAGCGCCTTTAATAAGTTCCATGCATATTCATGGGCAGCTGGCAGAGCTGCTAGAGAGTAACACAACGTTAACAGCCTTCCTGAGAAACTGTAACCTTAATGACTCCTTATAACTTTATTATATAGTGCCATCATAGCCAGAGCGCAGCACAATGGAAGACTCTTTACATTCCGACAGAGCTGCACTCTATTAACCGCAAGTCTTTAACCCCGTCACTTAACACAAGAAAGCAGGTGTTATTTTTGTGTTCTGGAAAGTCATGGGTTAGTTTATTTTCAAGCCAGTACACACGCCTTGCACATTATTGATAAAACACTCCAAATCCCTGCAGTGGATTAGATAAGATCAAAATGCAGTATTTTACAAAAGGACACAAACCATGGGTTTTGTTTGCAACCTCTAACATCTGTATACCTGGGCTTGGAGTATGCATATGTCTGGAAGTGAAGGGGTTAATATGCTATACTGATCCCTGCTGCACTTCACTAGGAAAGGGATGGCTGGCTGAGCATCATGGGAAATGCCCAGTTGACCCACCATAGGCCGTGACGTATCCATACAAGACCATTAAAAGACACTTCGTTATATCTTAGAGGCTCGTGTAATTAAGGTGCCTGTCATTCATTTATTTTTCCTTTAACTCTCTTTGGTGACAATGCACATAAATAAATGCATTTATAGCCCTTTTTAATGAAATAAAGGGGGGTTTAATCACTAAAACATTGGGATTGTAATGTGTGGGTGGGCCTTGGGGGGTCGTAGCCAGTGATGCAACTTTCGTGACAGGTGACACCCATAACGGGTGGCGGGCCTAGAAAGGGGATAGACCCTTCCACTAGAGTTCTACTGCAGTGCTCTCTACAGGGTCCAAGTGTCCAATCCCAGCTTCAGTGTGTCTAATAATGTGCTAATGCTGCCCGAGGACCGCAGGACAGGTCCCCAAAGTACTGAAACAGGGCAAAGAGCTGTGATTATTATCCAAATCAGCTATTGTGACCTATCTTTTGCATTTCAGTTTTCACTACAATTCACGGTTTAGTAAATACACCCCAATTATACATGGCTGACAGACTTTGTGTAGTCATGATCCCCGCCGTAACATTAGTAAGTATGGAAATCTGTACAATCTGTGCATAAATACTATTCTGTTAACATCTGATGAAATGTCCATTCTTTATGGCAGAAAGAAAATCTACGGTAACTGTTAATTTTACTGCCTGCACAATGTAGAAAAAAAACAAAACAAAACCTCCAAACATTTTGTAGCTATCTGTAACAATGGGCATCAGGATCATAATCTATAAAGTACTCTGTCCTATTACAGTAAAATCGGTGTGTTTCTAGGAAACCAATTCTGGCTGCAGCCCAAATTGTTACCCTGCCTTCCCAGTATCAGGAGCAATCTTACAAGTAAAACATATACTGGGAGAGCCATCACCAATTGGCATCTTAATATAGCAGTGCCTTAAGAATTAACCCTCCACGGATTCAGACTTTATACTCCTCCCTTTCGCTGTTCTTTTTCTTTAATTCTCACTGGTTTTGTTACATTTTTTGTAAAACTGGGAACAGTTACTTATATTTGCATAATGACCTTGCTCAATTATTAACAGTGATATAGAAAGGGTAGTAGATACCTGGAATAGTCTTCCAGTGGGAGCAGTAACAGTGATATAGAAAGGGTAGTAGATACCTGGAATAGCCTTCCAGTGGAAGCAGTAACAGTGATATAGAAAGGGTAGTAGATACCTGGAATAGCCTTCCAGTGGAAGCAGTAACAGTGATACACAAAGGGTAGTAAACACCTGGAATAGCCTTCCAGTGGGAGCAGTAAAGGCTAACAGTCAGGCACGGGCTGGCCAAATGCCAGCCCATCTGGAGCTGCTGCCAATTAGCTGGATAAAGGAGAGAAAGGACCAGGGAGGGGAGATGGATTTTGGCTTGCACCAGGCAGCGGTGCAGGTCCAGAGACAGTAAATGCCACTGGACCAGTAGGGCTTTCAATCACTGCACCCCCTTCCTGTCCAAAGGTAAAAATAAAACTTATTTTTAGTTTTATAATAAAAAATGTATAACATATATATATAATTACTTCCCTATTATCCTCCATTCAGGCCCACCACATTTACACTCACTGTACCTCTTACACTTACCACCTACACACACACACACACCACATACCCGACACACACAGTACATCCAATATTCTCTAAAATGTAAGCTCATTGAGCAGGGCCCTCCACCTCTCTGTTCCTGTAAGTCCAGTTGTCTGGTTACAATTACATGTCTGTTAGTCCACCCATTGTACAGCGCTATGGAACCTGATGGCGCTATATAAATAATAAAATAATAATAATATACACCCTATGAATCCCCTAAATAAAAGTCTGATATGTTCGATTTAAGTCAAATTTTACGACATGGTGACATCATCTCCTCTCATGATTTTGAAGAACATTTTCTTATTGATGACATCTAGATCTTTTCTTTCTGCTCCTTCACGTGTGACCTCTACTCTCCCTCTTCTTCCTCCATTTTAGTCAACTGCTCCCGGATGTCCTCATTCTTTATGCAAGCATCTTCCATTCTCTTCCATCCTCTGACCATTTGTCCTCACCCCGGAATTAGAACTGGCATTTATAAAGCTCCAACAGTTATCACAGAGCTTTACAATTGGGGAAAACGACAGTACAATATGCACAGACCAATATAAAAGGCAAAGAGGTCCCCTACCTGTGAGTGGAGATCTAGCTATTCTTTCCTGAAACCTTCTCAGATACCCCATAACACAATCTTTGGATTGGCTCCATGTAGATCACAATGATCTGCTCCCTCTCCCACTATACCCACCAGTGTAACCCTCACCATGATCACTTCCTCCCCTAGCTGAGAACCATCAGTATTGGTGTGAATGAATATAAACCATAGTTTAAAAGGAACACTATAGTCACCATAACTACTACAGCTTAATGTAGCGGTTCTGGTGTCTACAGCCTGTCTCTTCAGACTTTTGTCAGCTTAGGAACATCTCTAGGTGCAGTAGCTCAAACGGCCACTAGAGGAGCTTCCTATGTTCAGCAACGCACCCCATAGAGATGCACTGATTCAACATTTAGGTGCACAAGCAAAATAGCCTCCTTATGCTTTGCTATGGGAAAGCATTGGATTGGCTGATATTGTCAGATTTGATGATCGTAGCCATGAAGGTGGGGCCAAACTTGGCAAGACCGGTGATGGAGAAAAGGTAAGTTTAATCACCTTTAAACTCCACTCTGAGGGAGGCAGGTAGGCAGGTAATCTAAATATCTATCCCAGCAGCATGTTTGTATTCCTAACATTATAGTGTTCCATTAAAAGTAACTTTGTTCTATAATATAAGCTATATAAAACTTTTGTTACCCGTGTAAACTCAATGATTTACTACAATTGTTCTTTAGCTTAGAATCGTAAATTATACCCAGTCACACTCAATTCCTGAATCAAAACATTACCAATTACTAATAATTTGTTAATCTGTCTGAAGCGCTTTGGATCAGGGCGCTATACAAGAATTTTAAAATAAATCATCCGAAGAGATGAAATTAGGGAGATTACGCTAAATCTTTAAACTGTTTAGTGGAGCTTCCACCAATAAAATAGTATGTAATAAGGATACCATCAAAAACATTTTCCTTACAATCTATATAATACATGATTTATTTCAACCTGTAATTAGAGAAAACACGGTGCTTGTCTAATTCTTGTGTATTAAGGTATATTGAGCGTTTAGACAGAATGCACTTCCAGGTGACCGCCAGCTGGGGTCACCACTGCTAGAGAAGGAGCCGTGTTATGCTATCTAGTGCCTGTAACGAGCCCTGCGTGGAGCCTGGAAAGCCCCCATTACAATCAAAGCTTAGAATACCATACAATTGAGTGCAATTACGCTTTTATCCTCTCTCTCTTCCCAGCCACTTCTATTTGTTTTGTTTAAATAAAAACATTTTGGAGGATGCGGGAAGCTCTGAGTGTGCATTTGATATTCACCATTCGCTGTCAGAACAATAAGTGAACGGGATTAGTAAATATACAGTGTCGGAGCGTTGAATAATGTACATCACACTATTACTCGGGAATCCTAGAGCCACAGCCGTGGATAGAACTGCATCCTGGGTCTGCCATCACCTCTGCATGCCTGCCACATTCCACGTCTAGCAAGGTGTAAATAATTCCTACGTCTCCATATGAATACGAAGGTGACGGAACAACACCCGCAGAGGGACTAAAACATGCAGGGAAACCATAGCTGATCTAAAACAATGCCAGAAAAAATGAGAATTTTCACAATGCTTTGCCAGCCTAAAGCTAAAATAATCTAACAGAGTTATTCACTAAACTATTCGCAAATAAATCCAAATGGAAAAACGGAGGAAAATGTAAAAGTGTTTTTTTTTTGTTTAATAAGGCAGTTTTGGTGTATAGATCATTCCCCTGCACTCTCATTGTTTAATTTTCAGCCATTTGAGAGATTAATCACTTTATTTATAAAGCCCTAGCCACACCTCCTTGGATGTGACTTAGATAGACTTCCTAAACACTTCCTGTAAAGAGACGTCTAATGTTCCTAATCTTCCTTTATTCAAGGGTCTGTTTACTTTTTGAAGTTATCTCCTCCTCTGTTAATAGTCTTCCAGATTCTGCAGTTGCCTCCTGTCTGTGATTAAAGTTCAATTTACAGGGCAGGTGATAAAAACTTCTAAAACAAGTAAATATCTGATTAAAATTATTTGTTTCCGTTGAGGCTATGCTTCATTAGCCAACGTTCTTTTGTGCCCCTTTGAATTATAAAAAGTACCATTTTTTTTTTTTTTTATTCTTTATTTTAAGTTGACAAGAATTACAGGTACGTTCCGGGCAGAGTTTCTGACCCAATGTGAACATAGTACAAAAGATATACAACAGTAAATACAAATCAATTTCACATCGTTAGGCAAAAAGCGGTACAATGATAAAAGAGTTACACATCCCACGGCAGTACGCATTGGTCTCATTCTACCTGGCCTTATGGTTGTATAAATCTAGTCAACATGAGTTATTTTAATATAAACAATACCTAAACATACACTGGTCTAGCTGTATGGTAACAGAACTTGGCGATGGATAATATGGAGGTCGTAACCCGTGTGGTCTTAGTCTACACCTCGTTTTTGGGGTGAAAAAAGTAAAATTTTCAAGTGAAATCTGCACTTTATTGTAAAATGAAAGAAGACACACTCTTCACACATAAAGCATATCAGAAAGCTTAAAGGGACACTCCAGGCACACCGACCACTTCTGCCCATTGAAGGGGTCCAGGTGCCAACTCCCATTACTCTTAACCCTGCAAGTGCAATTATTGCAGTTTTTTATAAACTGCAATAACTACCTTGCAGGGTTAACTCCACCTCTAGTGCCTGTCCGTTAGACAGCCACTAGAGGGCACTTCCTGCTTCATAGCACAGCAAACTTGTGCTAGAGCGTCGCTGGACGTCCTCACGCTGTGTGAGGACCTCCAGCGTCGCTTAATTACCCATAGGAAAGCATTGAGTAGCATTTTCAATGCTTTCCTATAGGGAGCTCTAATGCGCATGTGCGGCATTGCCGCGCATGCGCGTTAGGTCTCCCCGGCTGGTGGGCGGGATCAGTCTTGCCCACCGGCTGACGTAATGCAGAGGAGGAGCGGCGGCAGAGAAAGAAGCAGCAACGTGGGACATGTCACTGCCTCTGGTAAGTGACTGAAGGGGTTTTAACCCTTTCAGCAACCGGGGATTGGGGGGTGGGAGGGAGAGGGGACCTGCAGTGCCAGGAAAACTGATTGTTTTCCTGGCACTGGAGTTTCCCTTTAAGCGTTCTAGGGCTTCAAAGTTTCTCATCCGTTTGCATGTTAACAGAAGACAATGTAGCTTCTATTAACTTGTAGTTCATCGATGACAAATGAAAGTGGAACTGATGTCACTGTATCCTGCACAAAGAGCATAAGTGGTCACCTTTATTCAATTAGGTCATTAGTCTGCTAAAACAGACATCTACCATTACCAGTTAGGTCAACCAAAAATAGACACGTGTGCATTGTGAACGCCTGCTAGACACCTTTACATGACCAGCAATATCTGGTCTGTGGCTATCTTAATCAGGATTAATGAGGCAAGTCATTGCAACCTTCGAGTTACTATAAGTCCTGCAATCCATCGCTGATGTGGAATGGAATTTGAAGCGGTTTATTCTGCTTGCTCTTTGTATGCTGAGAAGGATTTGTTTTCATGGATTGCGATATGCACATTCCAAGGATTCAATGGTTTCTTTATAAGGCAGGTGACAGACTTGTCTTCAAGGTAACGGGTATGAGACATGGCTAAGTCCTTCATTCTCAGTCTCCAGGTAATGGTTTGCTATACACACAGCTGCATTACGGTTATCAGGGCGATTAAGCACTCTGTAGTAGGGATCTCTTATTAATTAGAAAGCCCTGGTATCACAGTTTCCCTTCACACCAGTAGGAGAACGATGCAGTGAGAATATAAGTGTGATTTCTCATGTTTTGAGGATATATTAGTAGAAGCACCACAACATATAGCAGATGGACAATTTTACTTAATCGTCATTAATTAGGCAAGTGCTGAGAAAAAAAGTGTATTCTTCATCTTAATGTAGAAAAGCTTTAAATAAAATAAAAAAAAAGCCAATTAGAAAACTTCTTATACTAGTTGACCCCCACACAAGCTGGAGCCTACAGAACCTGGAGCCAAGAGCTGACATTACTGAAGCCAAGAGCAGACAGGACCTGGAACAACCAACGGGACCTGGACCCAACAACCAGCGTGATGAAACCAACAACCAGCGTGACCTGAAATCCAACAACCAGCGTGGCCTGAAAACCAACAACCAGCGTGGCCTGAAAACCAACAACCAGCGTGGCCTGAAAACCAACAACCAGCGTGGCCTGAAAACCAACAACCAGCGTGGCCTGAAACCAACAACCAGCGTGGCCTGAAACCAACAACCAGCGTGGCCTGAAACCAACAACCAGCGTGGCCTGAAACCAACAACCAGCGTGGCCTGAAACCAACAACCAGCGTGACCTGAAACCAACAACCAGCGTGACCTGAAACCAACAACCAGCGTGGCCTGAAAATGAACAACCAGCGTGGCCTGAAAACCAACAACCAGCGTGACCTGAAACCAACAACCAGCGTGGCCTGAAACCAACAACCAGCGTGGCCTGAAACCAACAACCAGCGTGGCCTGAAACCAACAACCAGCGTGGCCTGAAACCAACAACCAGCGTGGCCTGAAACCAACAACCAGCGTGACCTGAAAACCAACAACCAGCGTGACCTGAAAACCAACAACCAGCGTGACCTGAAAACCAACAACCAGCATGACCTGAAAACCAACAACCAGCATGACCTGAAAACCAACAACCAGTGTGACCTGAAACCAACAACCAGCGTGAACTGAATCCAATAGCCATACAGGCTAGACATGGAACCAATAACTGACTGGACCTGGAACCAAAAGCCACTAATTTATTCTAGGGTAGGACTCAACGATATTGGGGTACTGTGTCACCGTGGTTGGATTAACACAATATGGCCATATGGTGTAACTCAATCCACATATTTGCTTAGGTGATTTTAAGTAACCATGTAAGATTTAGAACTGTATTTTTTGTGTGCGCTGTTCCCTTAATGTCGCCTGTATTTTGTATATATATTGTTTGTTACTGCAGCACCACTACTAAGGAATGCATGTTCCAGGTGTGCCCCCAATTACCCCTTTTTTTAGTGAAAACTGAGTGTAGCATATTAAATAGTTGTCTTAATTATTTTTTTTATTTTTTTTTTATCGTAAGCTATATTGGGAGTAAGTGGAGTTGGGCCCAGCACATGAATAGGAGAAAGCTGGAAATTTGAAAAACTTACCTGAAATTAGTAAATCTAATTGTGGATCTCTGAATTCTAAAAAGTCTGTCAACAGTTTATACGTGAATATTCCTGTACTCAGGAGCCTTAGCAGAATACACACCTGGGGGTTTTATAGTAATAAGACACATAGTCTTTGAGATTCCCCAAGTAAAAGAAACATGTAAAAAAAAACAGTACATTTAAATATAACCATCAGATTGGCAGAGATTCATGATAAAATGATTAAATGAAAAGTGGCAATGTACACTTAAAGGGACACTATGCACTATAATCATTTCATCTCACTGAAGTGGTTATAGTGCTTGGAATCTCCTGGTGCAGTTATTCACCTTCAGTGTTAAAACATTTTTAGTTTTTACAATTATTTTTATTGGCATTTACATAGTGCCAACGTATTCAGTAGTTTAACACTAAATATGAATCCCTAACCACTTATAGACCAGCCCCCACTGGTGGTATGTCTAATGTAGAGATTACACACTTCCTTGTAGTCATACCGGTTAATACCAGCAATTGGCACTTCCATATGCTGAAAGTGGTCAGCTGACACTCTAAGCCAATCACAGTCACCCATTGCTACTCAGACTAATTAACCCAAGCAGCACAAAGGGAATGGGCTCCTGCGGACTCTTGTTTCGCATTAAATCATAAAAACAAATTAAACTCTGAATGGATAGGCAGTGAATAGGGCCTCAAAACAATAAAACCACTGCAATAAAATGAGGCAGTTACAGCGCCTACAATGTTACTTTACTTTCATTAGTTTCAGGAGACCAAATTACTATTACTATGCTTAAAGGACCACTATAGGCACCCAGACCACTTCAGCTCAATGATCTATCTAGGATTAACCCTGCCTGCTGTAAACATAGCAGTTTTAGAGAAACTGCTATGTTTACATATGGGCAGGGCCGGCGCGTCCATAAGGCGGCACAGGCAGCCGCCTTAGGGCGCACGGGCTCTGGGGGCGCAAGATTTCAGTGACCGGCAGGAGGGAAGCTCTCCCTCCTGCCGGGCCACCATCTCGGCCCCCGGTGCTGTGTGCGGCTGTGCTGAGATCAGACGCGGCGAGGGAGCTCTAACCTCTCTGCTCTGCTCCCTCGCGCGCTGCCTGTCTGTCTGCTGATACCGCGGGAGCCGGAGCAGCGCGCGAGGGAGCAGAGCAGAGAGGTTAGAGCTCCCTCGCCGCGTCTGATCTCAGCACAGCCGCACGCCGCCCAGCAGCCCCACTGGACCCCAGGGAAGGATTCATCATCCACACCAGCTCTCCAGGTAGGGAGGCTGGGTGGAAAATATTTATTTATAAAATAATTAGTGAGTGTATGTGTGTGAGTGTGTGTGTGAGTGTATGTGTCTGTGTGTGTGTGTGTGTGAGCGTGTGCGTCTGTGTGTGTGTGTGTGTGTGTGAGTGTATGTGTCTGTGTGTGAGTGTATGTGTCTGTGTGTGAGTGTATGTGTCTGTGAGTGACAGCGTGAGCGTGTGCGTCTGTGAGTGACAGAGTGTGCGTCTGTGAGTGACAGTGTGTGCGTCTGTGAGTGAGTGTGTGTGTCTGTGAGTGACAGTGTGTGTCTGTGAGTGACAGCGTGTGTCTGTGAGTGACAGCGTGTGTCTGTGAGTGACAGAGTGTGTCTGTGAGTGACAGCGTGTGTGTGAGTGCGTCTGTGTGTGTGCATGTGAGTGTATGAGTGTGTCTGTCAGTGTATGATGAGTGTGTTTGTCAGTGTATGAGTGTGTGTCTGTCAAATCAGTGAGAGTATGTTTGTCATTGAGTCTGTGTGTGACTATCAGTGTGTCTGTCAATGAGTGTCAATCAGTGTGGGTCTGCCAGTGTCAATGAATGAGTGTGTGTCAGATCAATGAGTCTGTGTCTGTCAGTGACGTCTGTGTGTTTGTCATTGAGTGTGTGACTGTCAGTGTGTACAGAGTGTAGCGGAGCGCGGTACAGGAGCTTCTGTTTCCTGTACCTGGCCAGACTGACAGGAGGTGCTCACAGAGAGAGCACTCCCTGTCAGTTCGGCCGGGTACATAAAACTGAAGCTCCTGTACCGCGCTCCGCTCCGCTACACTCTGTACACACTGACACACCAGGAAGGGGAGTGTGACCACTAAAGGGGTGTGGGGTGCACCAAGGGACCATTAATGGTCAGGGAGGGGAGAGGGGCTGGTTAAGAGGCACATAGGTGAAGATGTTTTTTTTGGGGGGGAGGGGCGTGGCGGAAAAATGCATCTTCGCCTATGTACCTAAAAATCCAAGCACCGGCCCTGCATATGGGTTAATCCTGCCTCTAGTGGCTGTCTCATTGACAGCCGCTAGAGGCGCTTCTCACTGTGATTTTCACAGTGAGAAGACGCCAGCGTCCATAGGAAAGCATTGATAATGCTTTCCTATGGACTGGCTGTATGCGGGCGGCTCTTGCCGAGCATACGCATTCAGCCAATGACATCAGAAGAGGGAGGAGAGTCCCTAGCGCCGAGGGAGCCCGGTGCTGGAGAAAGGTTCCTCCCCCTTCAGCCCGGTGGGAGTGGGACCCTCAGGATACTCTAGTGTCAGGAAAATGAGTTTGTTCTCCTGGCACTATAGTGGTTCTTTAACCCTAGCTTTTAAAGAAAATGGTTATGTAGTAATTATAATAAGCAAAATTATGGGGGAAAAGCACTATCTTTCCTTTAAAAATGACATGATATATTTATTAAAGTGTTACTGTCGTGAGGGCATTGAATTTTGGAACAGGCTCAGTCACAGAGGGGTTAATCTTAATTTGCACCATCTGATGTACATGTAATGTAATGTACAAATGGCATATCTTCCTCCGTACAATAGAATATATCATTGTTTTAGCAATATTTCGTTCAAATAAGCAGCAATGTGTGCGGTGAATTTGTGACCAGGTCATAGGCCTGCATGTTGAGAAACAAGCCAACAATAGGAGTGCATGGCAGCATGGTCATCGTATTAAAGGGACAGTAACACTACATAAGCTTGTTTGAGCAATGGCCAACACAACTCATTTCTGTTTACCTTAACCTTCTTTTGATAACTTAGTGGTTTCATAAGCAACAACAAATAGACCTTATGTTAAAAGGTAGTTTTGATGTATAATTAAGAAACATCAGATACCTTTCGCTATACAATAGCCCTCCTAATTCTGCAGACATTGTAATTTTTCAATATTTTTAGATGTTTCCTGCATGCGGGGATTGGCGTCTCTTCCCATATTCCACCTGATTAAAGCAGTGGAAGGTGCTGAATCAATGTTCAATATAAACGGACTTTACAGCCGTAATACTAATAAACGTGTTTGGTGTGTTTACTTGAAGACTGAATGTCCCTTGTCACCTCCACCTTATTGTTTCCTACCAGGACCCCTGTGTCTGCCCCCAGCTGAGTGCTGATTCACACGTGATGTCCTTTAATTTCGGCGCTTTGTCTGGAGGCACGTCAGTGGAACAGTTGGAGTTAAAGCACTGCAATGACAAACAGCTGGAAGTGTGCATTTCAGATTGTTAGTAGGTAGAGGAAGGCTTGCTTTCCACAGCGTAGCAGGAATCCACGTATACAGCAGTATATGCAATCTAGTTTGTAACCAGTGAACTGTGCTGCCAAGAGCCAGGGTTTTATTTTATGTTCAAAAGATGTAAGTGAGCGCCACGTGCCTGCAGAGCGGCTGAAAGCCTGGGTCAGCACAGGACCAACAGCTCACTGATTGAAAGGGAAGATTGGCGGCAAGGAGAACAAATCAGTGGAACAAACTCTGTCTGATGCTCAAAGGACGGAACACAGAGCGCGGATTCTAGTCCCCAGTCCTGTGATACTGATACTATTTAACTGTCTGTGTATACTATACCGAGGATGCATCTACATCACAAGGGATACTATTTAACTGTCTGTGTATACTATACCGAGGATGCATCTACATCACAAGGCTCCGATTTATTTCTAAACCCACAACATGCCATGAAATCTTATTTACAAGGCTGTAAAATAGGTTTGTGTTTTATAATATAATAAATAAAAGAGAATGGCTGCTTAACATGATACATGATAATACATGAGCCCCTCCAGTAATATACTAGAAGGCCAAAAGTAAGTAGACACCTGAGACACCAAGTTGCCCATATTCTATTGTGGTTAGAACAGCCTTCACACCAAGGTGTAAAGGGCGGAGCTTATAACAATGATTGACAGGGAGCTAAGATGGAGGTGGCTCTCTATACTGACTGCCAGGTGTAAAGGGCGGAGCTTATAACGAAGACTGACAGGGAGCTAAGATGGAAGTGGCTCTCTCTATACTGACTGCCAGGTGTAAAGGGCGGAGCTTATAACAATCATTGACAGGGAGCTAAGATGGAGGTGGCTCTCTATACTGACTGCCAGGTGTAAAGGGCGGAGCTTATAACGAAGACTGACAGGGAGCTAAGATGGAAGTGTCTCTCTCTATACTGACTGCCAGGTGTAAAGGGCGGAGCTTATAACAATGATTGACAGGGAGCTAAGATGGAGGCGGCTCTCTCTATACTGACTGCCAGGTGTAAAGGGTGGGGCTTATAACAATGATTGACAGGGAGCTAAGATGGAGGCGGCTCTCTCTATACTGACTGCCAGGTGTAAAGGGCGGAGCTTATAACGAAGACTGACAGGGAGCTAAGATGGAAGTGTCTCTCTCTATACTGACTGCCAGGTGTAAAGGGTGGGGCTTATAACAATGATTGACCGGGAGCTAAGATGGAGGTGGCTCTCTCTATACTGACAGCCAGGTGTAAAGGGCGGAGCTTATAACAATGATTGACAGGGAGCTAAGATGGATGCGGCTCTCTCTATACTGACTGCCAGGTGTAAAGGGCGGAGCTTATAACAATGATTGACAGGGAGCTAAGATGGAAGTGGCTCTCTCTATACTGACTGCCAGGTGTAAAGGGCGGAGCTTATAACAATGATTGACAGGGAGCTAAGATGGAAGTGGCTCTCTCTATACTGACTGCCAGGTGTAAAGGGCGGAGCTTATAACAATGATTGACAGGGAGCTAAGATGGAGGTGGCTCTCTCTATACTGACTGCCAGGTGTAAAGGGCGGAGCTTATAACAATGATTGACAGGGAGCTAAGATGGAGGTGGCTCTCTCTATACTGACTGCCAGGTGTAAAGGGCGGAGCTTATAACAATGATTGACAGGGAGCTAAGATGGAGGCGGCTCTCTCTATACTGACTGCCCGGTGTAAAGGGCGGAGTTTATAACAATGATTGAAAGGGAGCTAAGATGGAGGTGGCTGTCTCTATACTGACTGCCAGGTGTAAAGGGAGGAGCTTATAACAATGATTGACAGGGAGCTAAGATGGAGGCGGCTCTCTCTATACTGACTGCCAGATGTAAAGGGCGGAGCTTATAAGAATGACGCACAGATAGCAAAGATGGAGGTGGCTCTCTCTATACTGACTGCCAGGTGTAAAGGGCGGAGCTTATAACAATGATTGACAGGGAGCTAAGATGGAGGTGGCTCTCTCTATACTGACTGCCAGGTGTAATGGGCGGAGCTTATAACAATGATTGACAGGGAGCTAAGATGGAGGTGGCTCTCTCTATGCTGACTGCCAGGTGTAGAGGACAGAGCTTAAAATACCTCAAGGAACCACACCACACCACACCACACCACACCAATCTCATGTTACTCTTCCTCTAAATCCTCCTTCAATACTGCCCTCTGGAATGCACGCTCTGTTTGCAATATTACAAAATCCACTGCTGTCCACAACCTCTTCATCTCTCATTCCCTAGATTTACTAGCCTTAACAGAAACATGGTTCTCCCCCTCTGACACTGCTACCCCTGCATCTTTATCCTTTGGTGGTCTTCAACTAACCCACAACCCAAGACACTCTGAATGTAAAGGTAGTGTTGTAGGGTCTCTCCTCTCACCTCACTGCTCCTTCAAACATTTACACCCCCCTTCCCTCTCTTTCGCATCATTTGAAATATATTCGATTCGCCTTTTCAAACCCTTCTCTGCTAACATTGCAAAAAAGTAACAGAGTGTAATATAAGACTTGCATTGCCATTTTTTCCACATTAAAATTTGCCAGATTGGTTTTGTTGCCTTTGAGACCGTATGATAGCCCAGGAATTACAATTACCCCCATGATGGCATACCATTTGCAATAGTTGACAACCCAAGGTATTGCAAATGGGGTATGTTTAGTCTTTTTTAGTAGCCACTTAAACACTGGCCAAAATTAGTGTTCACATCTGATTTTTGCATTTTTCACACACATACAAATTAGAATGCTAATTTTGGTCAGTGTTTGTGAATAAGTGGCTACTAAAAAAGACTGGACGTACCCCATTTCAGGCCCGGACTGGCCATCAGGCACACCGGGCAAATGCCCGGTGGGCCACGATGTCCGTGGGGCCGAGGCCGGCAGGGGAGATCACAGGATCTCCCCTGCCAGCCCCAGCAGGGCCAGCGCGCTACCCGAGCGCCGGCCCTGCTCTGAGCCTCCATGGGCCGGTGGGGAGATCAAAGATCTCCCTCACCGGCCCAGAGACACTGACATGCGGCCGCCGGCTGTGGGGTGTGAGGGAGGCAGCAGAGAGGACCGGCGGAGCTCTATCCAGCAGCTCCGCCGGGTCCTCTCGCGAGGTCTGAGCGTTGCCGCGGTTACCGCGGCAACGCTCAGATCTTGCGAGAGTGAACTCTAGCCGGCAGGTTAGAGTTCACTCTCATCACTGGACCACCAGGGAAGGAAGCTGCAGAAAGGATCCCCCCAGGCAGAACGGCTCCCCCCTCCCATGCTAAAGGTAAGAAGGGAGGGGGGGATATAATTTTTTTTTTTTTTTAATTATTAATAAAAAAAATATTTAAATAAAAAAAAAAAAAATCACACCAACAGCCCCCTCACACACACACACATCACCCCCAGACACACACAGCACCCAAACACACACAGCACCCAGACACATACAGCACCCCCAGACACACACAGCACCCCCAGACACACACAGCCCCCCCAGACACACACAGCCCCCCCAGACACACACAGCCCCCCCAGACACACACAGCACCCCCAGACACACACAGCACCCCCAGACACACACAGCCCCCCCAGACACACACAGCACCCCCAGACACACACAGCACCCCCAGACACACACAGCACCCCCAGACACACACAGCCCCCCCAGACACACACAGCACCCAAACACATACAGCACCCAAACACATACAGCACCCAAACACATACAGCACCCCCAGACACACACAGCACCCCCCCAGACACATACAGCCCGCACCCAAACACACACAGCACCCCCAGACACACACAGCACCCCCAGACACACACAGCACCCAGAAACACTCACAGCACCCAGACACACAGCGCACCCAGACACACAGCGCACCCAGACACACAGCGCACCCAGACACACAGCGCACCCAGACACACAGCGCACCCAGACACACAGCGCACCCAGACACACAGCGCACCCAGACACACAGCGCACCCAGACACACAGCGCACCCAGACACACAGCGCCCTCAGACACACAGCGCCCTCAGACACACAGCGCCCTCAGACACACAGCGCCCTCAGACACACAGCGCCCTCAGACACACAGCACACATCACCTTCAGACACAAACATCACCTTCAGACACAAACATCACCTTCAGACACAAACATCACCTTCAGACACAAACATCACCTTCAGACACACACAGCACCCTCAGACAGACAGCACCCTCAGACAGACAGCACCCTCAGACAGACAGCACCCTCAGACAGACAGCACCCTCAGACAGACAGCACCCTCGCTCACACACATACACATATATAAAATAACCCTCAGTGAGTTAACAGACAAAGAAAATTAGAAACCTAGAATGTGACGGCAGATAAAAACACCCTCACACACAGCACCCCTCTTAAATACACACACACTGCGCCCCTCACACATACAATACGTCCAAATATATATATATATATATATATATATATACACACACACAAACACACACACACTACAGCACCCCTCACACTGCACCACCACACACATTACGCTCCAGATACACGCTAGATCCCTTACCCTATATGCACTCTTAATCCTCTATATACACACACACACACACACACACACAATCTCCTGTACACACTCTGGGTCCTTTACACACTAGATCTCCTACAAACCCTCTCTACAACCCCTACACACACTACACACACTACGTCACCTATACACACACACACACACTACAGCCTGTATGCACACACTCGCTACATCCCCTATAACACTATGCCCCCTATACACACACTATCTACAGCCCCTAGCCACACATATTACACCACAAACACAAATGAAATTGACCTATTTACACAATACCACACCACACTCTACACACACACAATTTCACAAGCAGGCTCCAAACACATGCACCATACACTTTCCTGGCCCAATTGTCCTCTGGTATCCCACTTGTGGAGACACCAGAGACAATTTAAAAGCAAACACAGCGCAAGCCTTTTTCTAATGCCAGAGCTCTTCAGCAGGGCTCTGCGCATTGAACCAACTTGCTCACTTTGAGAGGGGGTGTGCTTGTCATTAGTGATGACAAAACACACCCTCTCTGACCCCGCCCCCTTCTTAGGGGGCCGCTCTGATTGAAAAATGCCCGGGCCTAATTTTTTTCCCAGTCCGGCCCTGCCCCATTTGTACTACATTGGGTTGTCTACTTTTGCAAATGGTATACTATCATGGGGGTAATTTTCATTCCTGGGCTACCATATGGTCTCAAAGGCAACATAACCAATCTGGTAAATATCAATGTGTATAAACTAAAAAATTTAATGTGCTAAATTTGACCCTGTAACTTTTCAAAACACTATAAAAGCTGTACCTGGGGGAGGGATGGAATTACAGGTGAATTACACACTATGACCCCGCGGCTCTCGGGAGACTTACACTAGGAGCTGACCGAGGTGCTGACCGGACGGCGCGGAGGAGGAGAGAGCTGACAGGAGCTGCAGGACAGGTAAGTAAGATCTCTGCAGCCCCCACAGCCCCATTGTCTGTATTATGGCAATGTAAATTGCCATAATACAGACATTGACTCGAGTATAAGCCGAGTTGGGGTTTTTCAGCTCAAAAAATGTGCTGAAAACCTCTGCGTATACTCTAGTATATACGGCACATGCAAATAAAATAAAACTTACCATTTGATGTCTTCTTTTTTCTAAAATCTTTTTTCAGCCTCATAAAAGGCCAAATAAAAATCCATAATGTCTATCGCAATTAAAAAAAAAAATCCATCTTCACCCATGAAGGGCTCCGCGCAGACTGAGCTCTGCAGGGCGGGGCAAAGCCTTGCCCCACCCTGCAATTAGGATAAGAACACCGATTGGTTGGTTTAAGCCAATCAGAGTGCTCTGTGTCATTTTACACAGCGTGGAAAAATTCCACAAAACTTTCCCACGCTGTGTAAAATGACTCATAACACTGATTGGATGGCTTGAAACCCAGCCAATTTAGAGTGCTCTGTGTCAGTTTACACAACATGGAAAAGTTCTTTGGAATTTTCCCACGCTGTGTAATTTGACTCATAACTCTCTGATTGGTTACTTTCAATCCACCAATCAGAGTGTTGTTATGAGTCAAATTACACAGCGTGGGAAAATTCCAAAGAACTTTCCCACGCTGTGTAAAATGGCACAGAGCACTCTGATTGTTGGATTTCAAGCCAACCAATCAGAGTGCTGTGCTAGGTAAATGTAGAGACTTACCTGTCAGTCTCTTCATTTACCTAAAAAATAGAAGATAGTGTGTAGGCGCTTCACAGAATGGAAGTATAGTGAATATAATGCAGTGGCTGATAGAGCAGTGTTTCCCAGACACTAAGTAAGAGTAAATATAGATAAAAAATGTATATCAAAACCACATGAAAAGGGATAGTCCCAAAAACAGGTGAAGTGGTAGTAAACGACCAAAAAATACAACCTGAACGTTGAAGGATGGCAAAATGTTATCTACAAAATATAAATGCATAACATAAACAGTGTATACTGTATAATACAAATAAACACTGAATAAAGGTGGACTACCACTCACATTTGGCAGAGCCGTACCAGGCTCTGTATAGCAGGCTCAAGGGTGCCAATTCAGGCTGACGAAATTCCAGACAATAAATGGAAAAAATTCCGTGGTAAAAAATGTATATATTTATTTAAAGATAAAACAATCAACAAACTCCTGGTTACAAGGGAGTGGAACCCAATAGCAAATAATATTAAAAAAAGGTATCCACTTACCCAAGCTGTAATAAGCAAAGGAGTGATATAAAACAAGAGTAAAAAATACAATCAAATAGTAGATAGCAGCAAACGCGTTTCGGCTTGGTAGCCTTCTTCCAGTGCTGTTCCTCAAGTCCTCAGTGCTTGTTTAAATGCGCCCGGCATTTCAGATCACCTGTGCGTGGTTTACTTCCGCGTGCGTCACTTCCGGTTATGTCATTTGTAACGCATGGTGAAACGCATATAGCGTTATATCATTTCCGGTAATCGGAGAAAGTTCTTATATACCAAGAGAAGCTCATAATGTAAAAGGAGAAAAATGTAAATACACAATATTCAACAAATATATAGAGCCAGAAGAGTGACTCAAAAGATGACTATCTATACACATGTGACACTTATGTTTAATATGTATATGTGTGAAACTAAATACAAATGTATAAGGGGAGATATAAGAGCTGGCAAGAAACAGGGCAAAGACAAAAGGAGAAAAATAAAATGGTAAATATATAGGATATATAAAAAATATACATGAATAAAAATTATTTTTAATATAAAAAATGAGAAAACTCAAAATCTAAATTTAATCCATTAGGAGATAAACAGTCTACATCAAAAATCCATTTGCTCTCTATTTTGCCAACTCCTTTACATTGTTTTCAACTCTCTAATTTTTATCCTTTTTAAAAATAGCCATAAATGATAATACAGATGGATCACTTCTATGTTTATCAGCAAAATGTGCTGAAACACTATGTTTCATATATCCCCTCTGGATATTACCCACGTGCTCCGCAACCCTAGTTTTTTTTTTTGCAATCAGACACAAATAGTTATTAAACCCTCCGATAAAGGCGGGGGTATAGTGATTCTTAATAAGGATCAATATTACTCAGAAATATACAGACAACTTAACGATACTACCACTTACAAGGAATTGAAGGGTGACCCCACTAGTCAAATCAAAAAAGCATATTCAGAACTTTTGGATAGAGGTAAAGTGCTGGATATCCTGAATAAACACGAATTTCAATATCTTGATGTTACTTCTTGTAGGATTCCAGTACTTTACATACTCCCAAAAATACACAAAGACCCTAAAAACCCACCGGGCAGACCCATAGTGTCCAGGGTTGGGTCACTTTTGAGTAATCTCTCCGAGTATGTGGATAAACAACTCCAACCTTTGGTGACATCGCAGCCATCATATTTAAAAGACTCTACATCCTTACTGAAACTTTTGATGGATATACAATGGGAGAACAACTATCTCCTAGTGACATGTGATGTTACAAGTTTATATACTTGTATATCACATGTCTTGGGCTGCAAAGCAGTAGAGTACTTTTTAAAACACCAAAGTGATATGAGAGAAGAACAGATTACATTCATTATGGATAGCATTACACTTATCCTTAATAACAATTATATTTGGTTTGATGAGAAACATTTTTTACAGTTAAAAGGTAACGCGATTGGAACCAGATTCGCGCCCAGCTATGCCAATCTTTTTATGGCACGTTGGGAAAACCTCTTTCTTTCAGAGGCTCGCTGGGCGCAGAATCTGGTTCTCTATCGCAGGTACATTGACAACATTTTTTTCATTTGGTGAGGAGATGAGGACTCACTTCGATCCTTTACTGATTTTTTTAATTGTAATCATTCAGATATACATATTACAAGTGAATATAGTACTGAGGGCATTAGCTTCCTCGACTTATATGTATATATCGAAAATCAAACTATTCAAACTAATACCTTCTTTAAGAAGGTCGATGTTAATGGGTATATCGATACTTCAAGTTGTCACTATGGCCCATGGCTACATAATATGCCTAATAGCCAATTTTTGCGTCTATACAAAAACTGCAGTGACCCCAAATTATTTGATTAACAGGCACAGTTTTTAAAAACTAGACTAGTTGAGAAAAATTACGACGCAAAGGTATTAGATAACTTTATAAGTAAGACTTTATAAATAAAAAAACAGAAAAAGAACGTAAGGACATTTTGACACAAAATAGTAAAATACGTAATACAAAAAAGAAGGAGAATTTCTCAAATATCCCAATTGTTCTAAATTATAACGAAAATGCCAAACAGGTTAAACATATTATTAACAAATATTGGTACATTCTTAAATCAGACCCACCTCTTAAGAATATTATAGGAGAAAAACCGACTAAAGTATACAGAGGTGCAAAAAATTTGAAGCAACACTTAACGACCAGTTTTATTAAGGATAAAAAAATAATAGATTCTTCAACATTGATCCGGGTTTTTATCCTTGTAAATCATGTGTCGCGTGTAAAAAAACCTTATTCAAAAAACAAAAAAACACCTCTTTCACCTCTTATCATAATCATCATATTTTCCCTATTCGCCAGGTTTTGACGTGTCATTCCACTAATGTCATATACCTCCTCTGGTGCCCATGTGGTCTGCAATATATAGGAATGACCACTAGAGCATTAAAAACTAGGGTTGCGGAGCACGTGGGTAAAATCCAGAGGGGGTATATGAAACAGTGTTTCAGCACATTTTGCTGATAAACATAGAAGTGATCCATCTGTATTATCATTTATGGCTATTTTTAAAAAGGATAAAAATTGGAGAGGTGAAAACAATGTAAAGGAGTTGGCAAACATAGAGAGCAAATGGATTTTTGATGTAGACTGTTTAGCTCCTAATGGATTAAATTTAGATTTTGAGTTTTCTCATTTTTTATATTAAAAAGAATTTTTATTCATGTATATTTTTTATATATCCTATATATTTACCATTTTATTTTTCTCCTTTTGTCTTTGCCCTGTTTCTTGCCAGCTCTTATATCTCCCCTTATACATTTGTATTTTGTTTCACACATATACATATTAAACATAAGTGTCACATGTGTATAGATAGTCATCTTTTGAGTCACTCTTCTGGCTCTATATATTTGTTGAATATTGTGTATTTACATTTTTCTCCTTTTACATTATGAGCTTCTCTTGATATATAAGAACTTTCTCCGATTACCTGAAATGATATAACACTATATGCGTTCCACCATGCGTTCCAACTGACGAAACCGGAAGTGACATCGTTCGAAAATACCGGAAGTGACGCACGTGGAAGTAAACCACGCACAGGTGATCTGAAATGCCGGGCGCATTTAAACAAGCACTGAGGACTTGAGGAACAGCACTGGAAGAAGGCTACCAAGCCGAAACGCGTTTGCTGCTATCTACTATTTGATTGTATTTTTTACTCTTGTTTTATATCACTCCTTTGCTTATTACAGCTTGGGTAAGTGGATACCTTGTTTTATATTATTTGCTATTGGGTTCCACTCCCTTATAACCAGGAGTTTGTTGATTATTTTATCTTTAAATAAATATATACATTTTTTACCACGGAATTTTTTCCATTTATTGTCTGGAATTTCGTCAGCCTGAATTGGCACCCTTGAGCCTGCTATACAGAGCCTGGTACGGCTCTGCCAAATGTGAGTGGTAGTCCACCTTTATTCAGTGTTTATTTGTATTATACAGTATACACTGTTATGTTATGCATTTATATTTTGTAGATAACATTTTGTCATCCTTCAACGTTCAGGATAGTCCCCTTTTCATGTGGTTTTGATATACATTTTTTATCTATATTTACTCTTACTTAGTGTCTGGGAAACACTGTTCTATCAGCCACTGTATTATATTCACTATATTTTGGATGGCTTAAACCCACCAATCAGAGTGCTCTGAGACTAATTGCAGTGCGGGGCAAGGCTTTATAAGCCTTCCCGCCCTGCAGAGCTCAGTCTGCATGGAGCCCTCCATGGGTGAAGATGGATTTAAAAAAAAAAAAAAATTCTAATTGCGACGGTCATTATGGATTTTTATTGGCCTTTTTTGGGGTTGAAAAAATAAGATTTTAGAAAAAAGACGACATCAAATGGTAAGTTTTATTTTTTTCTTTTACAGGTACTTAGTTAATGGTTCCCCCTCATTATTTTTAGGGTGAGGTGGGTAGGTAGGGGTTAATTTGTTTTTGGGAGGGGGCGGACTAGGGGTTTGGGGACCCCTAGTCACCTGGGGGGAGGGTTAAATTTTTATTTAGGGCACCCCACACACCGCTCAGGGGAGAGGACAATAGGTAGGTGGGGGCCCTAAACACCAATAAGGGGGGGGGGGGTTATTGGTGTTTAGAGCCCCCACCTACAGCTCAGGGGTGGGGTCCCCCCCCTTATTCTAATTTAGGGCCCCCACCCACTGATCAGGGGTTGGGGCCAGGGGGAGGACACTAGCCCCCCCCCCCCCCCGATATCTAATTTAGGGCCCCCACCCACCGCTCAGGGGGGTATCTGTGAGTAAATTAGTCAAATAACAGCAGTATTTAGTAATGTCCCATCAGCAGACATTTACTGCAAAGGTTAACGCATACAGAGGTTGTTCAGTCCTCTTGGTTTAATGCAATATTGGGATATAACGTGAATCCTTCGTATAGGAAGTAGATGGTGTTATACAGACGGTCATTGCTGCAGTCCTGTGTTTTTACTTTCGGCTGGCCCCAAACTGCAGCTTATATTGTGAATTACATATGTGGCTTTATTAACGGGCCCTAACAAGGTCTGTCCAATTCATATGAAGATGTTAAAATACAAAAGATCACCATTAAAATGAATATGAAAACACACAGTGTGAAGGTAAAAATGAATATAATTTAGAACCAATAAAAATGACTCCTCTGTTTGTTTAGATATATTTTTATTTTATTTTCATTTTTTTTTTTTTTTATTTAATAAATTTTTCTGCCAACTGAGGAAGTGTTGTTCTCCCTTCCTCCATTGAGACAACCTGTGGACTGGCGCTGCTGATTATAACATCCTGGGGATTTGATATGCATTTATATCACTACGATATTGTAAGTGTTACCAACTAAAGCGCACAACCAGGTTAACAGCAGTCTGCATTTATTATTTGTTTATATCCTCTCTTACATGCCTATTCACGTGTGGAAGACCCTGTGCCAGCTTTAATAATTGATGTGCCTGCAATCAATATAAGTTTGTGAGTGCAATCTTTACATACCACTAGATGGTGTACTTATGATATTACGCTATGAGTTCTATTTTTCTCTCACTGTAGATCCATTCTATTTTCTATATATGAAGATGTTAACCTACTTTCTACTGGAGGGTGACACCACAATAGACACAACATTATTATTACTGGTATATAACACAGATGCTTGGTTTTAGATAAGAATTGTATGCAGGCTCCCAGCATAATATGTTTATATTCAGCCTGCAATATATCCATCCCCGCAATAAACACCACATTCTGTACAAATAGCAGTAAGCAGGGTAACCTACTGAATTAGAATACTCATATATGTGCTTCTATGCTAATATTTTGAAATCTATATGAAATATCGAAAAACACTGAACGGTCATTATTATGTAAAAGTGTCAGCTATATATACCGGTAGTTCTAATTTGAGAGGTAAACCAGAAGTACAACCTATATGCAAAATTGCTGGCTATCCTGTCTGGGTTTATATTAATGATAATATCCAAACAAGGAGAACAACCATTAATATGAAAAAAATAAATATTGTAGGATAGGTACAAAAATAAAAAAGATAGATATCTCACAATGCATATCAAAAAAGATCAAAACATGACTGACATGCGGATAATATACAAAAAATTGTCAGAGGTTTTAAGATACCATCCAAAACTGGATATAGTAAACAAATAGCTGAATATCAATGTAATAAATGATTAATAGAGATATCAAATCCTAACAACCCATCAAAAAAAATATACAGGAAAAACAAATGCATACCAGAACTAGTGAGAAGAGGGAAGACAAATCAACCAGGAAGCCCCCAACGTTGCAAGGGACACTTTTTTGTATATTTTCAGTATGTCAGTCATGTTTTGATCTTTTTTTTATGTGCATTGTGAGATCTCTTTTTTTTGTACCTATCCTACAATAAATTTGACTGGATATTATCTGTAATTTCATTAAGCCCTTCAGGAATAGGACCTTACATAAGTGAGCACCCAGTCTCAAAAAATGTTATGTCACTGTTTTCTTATTAACATTTGACTGAGTATGCCTACCTACTTTTAATTATAACTGGGTTTATATTGATCTCAGGTTTTCATAAAAATATATGTTTACAATATTTCCGTACCGCCGCAGTGAAGGGGTTAAGGATCAGTGTGGTTATTTTGGGGAGATAATTAATGCAGGTCGCGCTGCGTAGTGAGCTTTGCAGCATGTCTTCATACAGTGTACACTGCAGGTTTGGAGAATGCAGGTGTTGCCCGGTGGAAGATCTCTCCTATGACCGGCAGAGGACATGTTGCTCGGTGGGAGATCACTCCTATGACCGGCAGAGGACATGTTAACATATTGTTTATCTTGCAGCCATTTCATTACCCTGACCTGCAGCCTGCTTAAATTGCACTCAGAACATTCTGAGCCAGACAGAAAAACAGTGGAACGTTCTGTGGCTATTTAAAGAACAGATCCCAATCTGTAAACCTTGAAGTGATTATATTGATTATATCTGTGAAGGAAATTGTCCAAATCTGTTTAACACATCTTACGAGACAATGTTTTACGACTGGAGAAAATGTCCCTATGCCCAAATGATGGCAAAGCCTAGAAAATGCCTTTATAATTAGGTGATAATTGAAAGGGTCAGAGCACGGGCCTTCTATAAAGATCCGATAGATTTATAGTGACTGGATAAAATCAGATACAAAGCCTAAACATATCTCCAATACGTAGACTGGTAAAAAAAGCAATATGGAGGATCCTGTGTTGCCATAAAGCAGGCATCGCGGTCATTCATGATGTCTATCAGGCAGACGGCAGCACGGTATTGATCAAATGAAAGCAGCTGCTCATAATGACATCACACTATCAGACTCCACAAAAGGAGGAAGCAAGGAAATATATAGTTGTTATATTGTTTCTTTAAAAGCCTATCATATCCAGCAAGCTAGTCTTACACTACAATTAATTTTAATGGACTTAGCAAGGAGAATTCTCTCTTTATGCTCTGATCTGGAGACAAGAACCCATCCAGTAATAGCATGTCAGGCGTGATTCGAACGAAATGATAAATGGCTTAATATTGCTGCAGCAGGATTAATGCTGTACTATAGATCAGACGCTATAAAGTTCTTGACAAATCCATTCTGGTACCACTATATATTCTAACTAACGGGGTGATGCCAGTACGGCCCGGCGGTGAAACAGGCTGGCTTGGATTAAAATCAAACAAGCTCATCTTATGATACAGAAAACGCGCATTATGTCGTATGATATAGGGTCTTTTTATAATTAGCAATGTGCTTTTTTTCTTTCATATCAAGTACTATTCATTGTGCTAGACATACAGAGATGGCCCTTATGTTACATACTTTGAACACTTATATTCCCCTCCTTGTGGGTGCTGCTGCTGCTGAGCTAATTAGGGAGCGTGTCCCTTAATTTCCACCTGTGTGGGATTTGTATTGCCAATTTAAACTCACTGCTGACTCACAGAGCTTGCTCACTGGGAGTTTGCTTGAAAGTAGGCTATTTTAAGTAGTCTCTTTTAAGTAGGAGTTAAAACAACAGGAGTTTAAACTAAAAACTAGTTTAAACCAAGAGGGTAAATATTGTTTAGCTCACTTGTGTTTTTGGTAACTGGGGGTGAGTGCTAGCAAGATTGTGGGTTTTGCTCAGTGCACATCCTGCTGCATGTATGCATGCCTGGATGAATCTGTCCAGGGTCCATATCTCTGTGATGGGTGTGAGCGAGTGGCTTTTCTGGAAGCTCAGATTGGAGATCTGGAGAGGCAAATTGCAACACTGAGGGAGATTGATAATCTTGAGAGGAGTCTGCTGCTCACTGAGCAGAGTTTAGTGGGTGCAGGTAGTGAGGTGGGAGATGAGACGGTTGGTGAGCAGGCACATAGCTGGGTAACAGTGGGGCGAGGAAGCAGGGGGGGAACAGAAGAGGAAAGGTTCAGCTAGTCCTGATCTTGTGCATTTGAGTGAAGATGTTGGGAGCATCAGCTCAGGTGTAGCTGTACTGCAGGAAGCTGTTCCTTCGAACAGCCAAGGGAACAGCCCCTCTAGCACGGATGAGGTTGAGAGGGTAAGAACGGCTAGACAGGTTGTGGTGGTAGGGTATTATTAAGAAAGTAGATAAGGTAATCTGCCATGATCGTCTCAACTGGACAATTTGCTGTCTCCCGGGTGCTCAGGTCCGGTATGTTGCAGACAGAGTGGAGGGATTATTGGGAGGGGCCAATGACAAGGTCAGAGGGAAATGGAAGGTCCTAAAGAATGAGTTCAGGGAACTAGGAAGAAAGCTGAAGAAAAGGACCTCCAATATTTTCAGAAATATTATCTGTGCTGCGCGGTACAGCAGAAAGGCAGCGGGAGATTAGAGAGGTCAATGCGTGTCTGAAGTCTTGGTGCAGGAAAGAGGGTTTGGGGTTTTTAGAGCACTGGGACAATTTTGTGCTTGGGTACAACCTGTACAATCGTGATGGATTGCACCCAAACGGGAGAGGGTCTGCAGTGCTGGGGGATAGGATGGCTAGAAGGTTGGAGGAGATTTTAAACTAGTAGTAAGTGGGAGGGTCATAGCAATCTAGAAAAATCAAGATAGTATAGAAAGGAGATGGGCTTTAGCTCAGAACAAAGGGGGTGGAGATGGGGGGAGGGAAAAGCTCAGAACAGAGAAGGTATGTAATATTGATGAAAATTCACAAAAAGTACAAATGACTCATGATAATATTAAATGTATGCTTACTAATGCAAGGAGCCTATATAACAAAATGGGTGAACGAGAGGCAATAGCATACACTAAACAATATGATATAATAGGCATGACAGAAACATGGTGGGATGAGACACATGACTGGGCAGTTAACTTAAATGGGTACACGTTATTTAGGAAGGATAGGAAAACAAGAAGGGTGGTGGGGTATGTTTGTATGTCAGCCATGAGTTAAAGTCAAATCTTAGGCATGTGGAGTGTGACGAGGAAAATGTGGAAGCTTTATGGGCAGATATCTGCTTGGGGCAAACGAAGGGAAATCAATTATTGGTTGGGATATGTTATAAACCACCAAATGTAAATATTAATGAGGAAGAACAGCTGTTAGAGCAAATTGGGAAAGCTGCAAATTGGGGTAACACATTAATTATTGGAGATTTTAATTACCCGGACATAAATTGGGATAGAGGGACTAGTACTTCAGCAAGGGGAATCAGGTTTTTGAATGTGTTAAATGACACCTTTATGTCACAACTGGTACAAGCACCAACTAGAAAGGACGCTTGTCTGGACCTCGTTATAACAAACCATGTTGATCTTTTGACCAACATTCAAGTAGGGGAGCATTTGGGAAATAGTTAGCAATTTTTTTTTTTTAAATAAACTCAAAAGCTCTTGGGGTATACTAAAACGTCTAATTTTTAAAAAAGCCAATTTCAATAAGATTAGGGCAGCTCTACAACATATCGACTGGCATAAACTCCTTAGTGATAAAAACACTGAGGATAAAGGGAAACTATTCAAACAAATATTAGAAAGGTACATTTCTCAGTATGTACCATTGGATAAGAAATATAAAAAACAAATTGAAACCAATGTGGCTTAGTAGAGAAGTAAAACAAGAGATTAAAAATAAGAAAAGGGCATTTAAATCAGATAAATCAGAGGCATCCTATATAAGATATAAGGAAGCCAATAATGTTTGCAAAAAGGCAATTAAAATGGCTAAACTAGAAAATAAGATGTTTTTTTTTCAAGTACATCAATTCTAAAAAAAAACAAAAAATGAAAGTGTAGGTACACTGGAAACGGAGATGGGTCTGTTAGCTAATGAAGACCAGGAAAATGCAAAAATTTTAAATAAAATTTTCTTCAGTATATATTAATGAGGATCCTATGGCAAGAGATATGCAAATGATTGCCGCAAAAACATGCAGATAAATTGTGATTGCATGACTTGAGAGAAGGTGCTACAGTTAAAGAAAATTTATGTAAATAAAGCTCTGGGGTCTGATGGTATTCACCCACGAATACTTAAGGAGCTAAGTGGGGAAATAAGTGAACCTCTGTATTTAATTTTTCAAGATTCTTTTGTTTCAGGTAATGTACCAGAGAATTGGAGGAAGGTAGATGTCGTTCCTATATTTAAAAATGGTTCAAAATTCTTGCCTGGAAATTATAGACCTGTGAGCTTAACTTCGGTGACTGGGAAAATATTTGAAGGGCTATTAAGGGATAATATTCAGAAATTAATAGGAAAGAACTTTGTTATTAGCAATAATCAGCATGGGTTTATGACACATAGGTCATGTCAAACTAACTTAATTGCATTCTACAAAGAAGTAAGTAGAAGTATAGATCAGGGTGTTGCAGTGGATGTGATCTACTTGGATTTTGCCATGGCATTTGATACGGTCCCTCACAATGGGTTAGTCTTCAAACTAAAAGAAATTGGTCTAGATGATATTCTTGTTCTTGGGTACAACATTGGCTTAAGGATAGAGTACAACGAGTTGTCATTAATGGTAAATTTTCAGACTGGACAAAAGTGGTAAGTGGTGTCCCTCAGGGTTCTGTTTTGGGACTGCTTCAATTTAACAGATTTATAAATGATCTTGAAATAGGCATTGAAAGTCATGTTTCAGTGTTTGCAGAGGACACAAAACTTTGTAAAGTAATACAATGTGATCAAGATATTGCAATGCTGCAGAAGGATTTGGATAGATTGGGGGTCTGGGCACTAAAATGGCAGATTAAACTTAACATAGAGATATGCAAAGTTACGCACTCCAGGGTCAAGAATGGACAAGCAACTTTCACCCTAAATGGTAGTGAATTAGGGATAACCACACACGAGAACAATTTGGGAGTTGTTATAGACTAATTAGGCAGCAATATGCAATGTCAATCTGCAGTTGCTAATGCCAGTAAGGTATTGTCATGTATAAATAGGGGCATAAATTCTCGGGATGAAAATATAATTTGACCTCTTTATAAATTGCTGGTAAGACCACACCTTGAATATTCTGTGCAATTTTGGGCACTTGTTCTAAAGAAGGATATCATGGCACTAAAAAAAGTGCAGACACGAGCTACAAAATTGATAAAAAGGAATGGAGCATTTTAGTTACGAAGAAAGGTTAAAAAATGGAAATCTCTTTAGTTGGAAAAACAGCGCCTCAGAGGGGATATGATAACATTATACAAATATATTCGGGGCCAGTACAAACCACTATCTGGAAATCTATTCATAAACTGGGCTATAAATAGGACACAATTTCACACATTTAGGCTGGAAGAAATGAGATTTCATCTAAGGCAAAGTAATTTTTTACAGTAAGAGCAATACGGATATGGAATTCTCTGCATGAAGACGTGGTTTTATCAGAGTCCATACAGATGTTTAAACTGCAATTGGATACATACTTGCAAAAACATGACATTCAGGGATATCATTTCTAATTAGTGAGGTAATAGCTGCTTGATCCAAGGAGACATCTGACTGCTATTTTGGGGTCAAGAAGGAATTTTTTCCTAGTTTGTTGCAAAATTGGAAGCGCTTCAGACTAGGTTTTTTGCTTTCTTTTGGATCAACAGCAAAAGCATATGTGAGGAAGGCTGAACTTGATGGACGCAAGTCTCTTTACGGCTATGTAACTATGTAAAGCCTGTATGACATGCCTGAAACATGAATTCAGTATCTAGGTCCCAAACTAGCATTGATGTCCTGTTTCAGAGACAGTACAGTGTGACAAGTCACCTGGATTCTATCATCAGCCTCTACTTCTGCTGTTTTCCACGCTCATTGGCTGTGCACAGTCCTGTAAAAGCCATGCTTAACTCTAGAGCTTCTTTTTCAGGAAAAGACCGGAGCGGTAAAGGTGCCTGAGGGACCCAGGCAACGTGTTAAACCAATCCAAAATTATTTGACTACTTACAATGTGATGGGGCCAGGGCACACCTAGCACCATAACCACTAGAGAGGGCTGTAGTGATGATGGGGTTTAGAGTGTTCCTTTTATGTTAAGTATAATCTAGGTCACATGGGCAATACTTATAAATAAATGTAGAAATAGAGATCTGCATTAGCCCGTACAACTTTGTGTGGTAACTCCCAGCAATCTTAGCATATCACAAGCCTCTCACAACTCTCCTTGGTCTTGTCCTTTAACAGAGTGCCAGGTTTGTTCCCTGGTATCATGTAACTCTGAAACCAGAGATCATGTACACAGCAAGTGCCACACACTGCCATCATCAGACACGCACCACACATGGCCATTATCAGACGCGCCCACACCGTGCACTGAGTACACAGCAAGAAGCACTCTAAGCATGTTCAACCCTGGCCAGAACGACGCACAGTCAGCATTCGAGTCTGCCCATTTTGCGGTCACGGACTTAGTTGCTATATAAGTAAATATATCAGTGGCAAATGGTAACTTAAAGGTTACTGCATGCACTTCAGAGATCTCAAGTGATGATGGTGCCAGGAGTCAGCCTGTGCAGCGTTTCGCTATTAAATGCTGTACATACCAAGGTTAACCCCTCTGTAACTTCTATGCCAGCAGCATCATTGGGGTGTCATTATCCATTCCGGAACAAGAGGATGGCTAATATGCAATTGGCATCTGAGACCAGCATGCACATGCAATAAAGACAACATGGACCCCCTCTGCATCGCTTCTATACTCCCCAACAAATAGGAATGATTTTAGCAGAGATAGAATGTGCAGCAGGAAGAACTTGGCTCTGCGCTGCATAATTTTTTTTGTTTTTTTTTAAATGGAGGTAGAGTTACTCTGACCGAAAACAGAGATAGGAAACAATTTACTTGGAGACTGTTTGTTAATTATAACTGCACACCTTTCACACACAGAGAATCCGGTAACTTCAAGCACTCAAAGGGGTTAACGAATATAAAGATTAAAATATGGGAAAAAAATGCTTTTTCGTGACAAAGAAGAATGTATTGAGTCAAATCGTCAAATCTAGGAATAGGCGCTAATGTCTTCTTTTAGAATCATCAGTCATTGTGACTGGCACACAGATAGGAGTCTCTGCCCATGGTTCTCATATCAATCTTGTCTGTAGCCAGAAACTGCTCTACATAACACAGAGCCCACAGCAAGCAGACACCGGGGAGCGAAGGACACGGAGAGAAAGCCCTACTTACACTCTGTTACATGAGAAAATCAGAGGACAATTATTCCCAATTCACACTCCAATTGTCAGACAGAGCCAGCATGATGACCAGATGGGGGCAGTATAACCTTCTTTGGGAAGCCTTCACAAGCAAGGGCCAAGATGTACGGAGAAGATAAGGCAGACATGACAGGTTCCCACGGCACCATAACCACAACAGTGAGCCGTAATGGTCATTGAGCTTGAAATGTTCCTTTCACTGTAAATAACAAGGCTGTATTAACCCACTCATGAAGCAGGATGACTAGAACGGTATTCATCTGGCCTTTCCCAAACTCCTGGCCATGAATGGGTTAAACAGAAGTTGACAAAAGTTGCTGGAGCTCTAAATTCAAGTAACAAAATTTTTCCAATTGGCAGAAGGGGTTAATGAGCTGCACAGAAGTTCACGAGTCTGTACTGCAGAGATCTACCTCTCCATGCTCTCTCACGGACTACACCATGATGGTTTTGCCAATGCAGAGATCTACCTCTCCATGCTCTCTCACGGACTACGCCATGATGGTTTTGCCAATGCAGAGATCTACCTCTCCATGCTCTCTTACGGACTACACGATGATGGTTTTGCCAATGCAGAGATCTACCTCTCCATGCTCTCTTACGAACTACACGATGATGGTTTTGCCAATGCAGAGATCTACCTCTCCATGCTCTCTCACGGACTACACGATGATGGTTTTGCCAATGCAGAGATCTACCTCTCCATGCTCTCTCACGGACTACGCCATGATGGTTTTGCCAATGCAGAGATCTACCTCTCCATGCTCTCTCACGGACTACACGATGATGGTTTTGCCAATGCAGAGATCTACCTCTCCATGCTCTCTCACGGACTACACGATGATGGTTTTGCCAATGCAGAGATCTACCTCTCCATGCTCTCTCACGGACTACGCCATGATGGTTTTGTCAATGCAGAGATCTACCTCTCCATGCTCTCTTACGGACTACACGATGATGGTTTTGCCAATGCAGAGATCTACCTCTCCATGCTCTCTCACGGACTACACGATGATGGTTTTGCCAATGCAGAGATCTACCTCTCCATGCTCTCTCACGGACTACACGATGATGGTTTTGCCAATGCAGAGATCTACCTCTCCATGCTCTCTCACGGACTACGCCATGATGGTTTTGCCAATGCAGAGATCTACCTCTCCATGCTCTTTCACGGACTACGCCATGATTGTTTTGCCAATGCAGAGATCTACCTCTCCATGCTCTCTTACGGACTACACGATGATGGTTTTGCCAATGCAGAGATCTACCTCTCCATGCTCTCTCACGGACTACGCCATGATGGTTTTGCCAATTGTGAGATATTAAAACATCTCTCCTGGATGAGTTTTCACGCTAATGTTTGCGGTGGGTTATGCTGCCAGAGAAATCACTGGGTCCAGAGACCGGCAGCATAGTTCCCATGGGTTCCTGTTAAGGATCGATCGATATTGATTTTTTTTAGAGCCGAAACCGATAATCTGTGAACTTTCAGGCCGATAGCTTACCGATATTCTATACATTTACCGTATTTTTTTTTTTATTAAGTGATAAATGCACAAAATATATATGCCAGTCTGATTATTTTTATGTTTTCAAGTTTATATGTGTGTGTAGTGGATGCAGTGAGAGTATTTAATTAGTAAATGCAGTGTGTGTGTGTGTTTGTGTGTTTGTGTAGTGGATTCAGTGTGGGTAGTTGATGCAGTGTGTGTGTGTGTGTGTTTGTGTAGTGGATGCAGTGTGTGTAGTGAATTCAGTGTGTGTGTGTTTGTGTAGTGGATGCAGTGTGGGTGGTGAAATCAGTGTGTGTTTGTGTATTAGATGCAGTGTGGGTAGTGTATGCAGTGCGTTTGTGTGTAAATATGCCTTATGGACGCGCTGGCCCACTCATTCATTATCGGTATTGCCGGTGATTATAAAAAAAAAAAAAACAATATTTAGGGAGGCAAGAGGGGGGCTAGATGGTGCTTTTAACACAATAGTGTCAGAAATACATGTTTGTGTTCCTCCAACTATAGTGTTCCTTTAAATGAGTTTAGAAACCTGTATTGAGCAGTATACTTCTTATTCTAGGTTTAACACATTGTTAGTGCATTACTCAGTATTTTGGGGTATAAGTTGAGGGGATATGTGAAATCCTTTTCATGTATTGCAGCTCAGTGCCCGGCAGTCGGAAGGCTAACCTCAGAGCTAGGTATATGTTTTCTTCAGTATGACCACACATGCAAATAAGTCACTATCTGATATAGCATCTGTACCAATCAGGACATTCAACGTCTATGTAACGGCTACATTGTAGCAATTCATACAAAACTAGCAGCAAGCTTCCTGCTGACCCTTTCACAATGTCACAATTGGATTTATTGCCCATTTCCTATTGCGATTGATGTGATGCAAGGCATACTAGATATGTCCTGTATCTTCCAAGTATGTGTTCGCTTACAGCCCAAATGAAATATCTGCCCTCTATTTACACTTTTTCAGAAAAGAGACCCGCTGTGCACATGGTGGGTATACTATTAATAAAATTGGGAATTTCCCCTTCCCCTAGTGAGACAGGGAATAGGTGAGGTCTTTGTAGGTGTCAGTTCTGGAGTCAGAGGGGTTAAATGGATTGCTCCTTTTATTCTCTGATGACAGGCAGTCCCACTCACAGACGCCATGTTTTATTTAAAACACACTCTCTCTCAGTAACCACTTGGTCTAATTGGCGAGGCTCAGCTAGGTCCCCAAAGCTCACAGCTCATTACATTCAGAGCGGATTACAAAAACACAATGAAACAAACTGCATTGAAATGTACAAATTAAGGGCCGAGGCGTGCACGACACGGACACGGTATTAGATTGTAATATGGAGCACACTCCGCAGGGAGATAGCGGGATATGGGGGGGGGGGGGGGGGGGAGGGGGGAGCAGGATACTGGCTGCCAATTAATACTGATATGAGTTAGAAATACAGATAACAAATGTAGACTTAGTGGCACGTGAATAAAAGCTACGCAGAACTAGGTCTAATCCAAGAGACACACGGAATCAGGGTCTCACAGCGGCTTTGGCAATGTCCGACAGCCAACGTGAAATAAACCGAGCAAATACTCAAAATCAGCTTTCTCTTGAAAGAACCGGTTTGTAGATCTCTCAAGATAGTAGTTTTCCTCACTGTCCATGGATTCTGACATAAGGGTGATATTACCCGCTCACTGTCCGTGGATTCAGAGATAAGGGCGATATTACCCGCTCACTGTCCGTGGATTCAGAGATAAGGGCGATATTACCCGCTCACTGTCCGTGGATTCAGAGATAAGGGCGATATTACCCGCTCACTGTCCGGGGATTCAGAGATAAGGATGGTATTACCCGCTCACTGTCCGGGGATTCAGAGATAAGGGTGGTATTACCCGCTCACTGTCCGTGGATTCAGAGATAAGGGCGATATTACCCGCTCACTGTCCGTGGATTCAGAGATAAGGGCGATATTACCCGCTCACTGTCCGTGGATTCAGAGATAAGGGCGATATTACCCGCTCACTGTCCGGGGATTCAGAGATAAGGGCGATATTACCCGCTCACTGTCCGGGGATTCAGAGATAAGGGTGGTATTGCCCGCTCACTGTCCGGGGATTCAGAGATAAGGATGGTATTACCCGCTCACTGTCTGTGGATTCAGAGATAAGGATAGTATTACCCGCTCACTGTCCAGGGATTCAGAGATAAGGATGGTATTACCCGCTCACTGTCCGGGGAATCAGAGATAAGGATGGTATTACCCGCTCACTGTCCGGGGAATCAGAGATAAGGATGGTATTACCCGCTCACTGTCCGGGGATTCAGAGATAAGGGCGATATTACCCGCTCACTGTCCGTGGATTCAGAGATAAGGGCGATATTACCCGCTCACTGTCCATGGATTCAGAGATAAGGGCGATATTACCCGCTCACTGTCCGTGGATTCAGAGATAAGGGTGGTATTACCCGCTCACTGTCCAGGGATTCAGAGATAAGGGTGGTATTACCCGCTCACTGTCCGGGGATTCAGATATAAGGGTGGTATTACCCGCTCACTGTTCAGGGATTCAGAGATAAGGGTGGTATTACCCACTCACTGTCCAGGGATTCAGAGATAAGGGTGGTATTGCCCGCTCACTGTCCAGGGATTCAGAGATAAGGATGGTATTACCAGCTCACTGTCCAGGGATTCAGAGATAAGGATGGTATTACCCGCTCACTGTCCAGGGATTCAGAGATAAGGGTGGTATTGCCCGCTCACTGTCCAGGGATTCAGAGATAAGGGTGGTATTGCCCGCTCACTGTCCAGGGATTCAGAGATAAGGGTGGTATTGCCCGCTCACTTTCCGGGGATTCAGAGATAAGGATGGTATTACCCGCTCACTGTCCGGGGATTCAGAGATAAGGGCGATATTACCCGATCACTGTCCGGGGATTCAGAGATAAGGATGGTATTGCCCGCTCACTGTCCAGGGATTCAGAGATAAGGGTGGTATTGCCCGCTCACTGTCTGGGGATTCAGAGATAAGGATGGTATTACCAGCTCACTGTCCAGGGATTCAGAGATAAGGATGGTATTACCAGCTCACTGTCCAGGGATTCAGAGATAAGGATGGTATTACCAGCTCACTGTCTGGGGATTCAGAGATAAGGGTGGTATTGCCCGCTCACTGTCTGGGGATTCAGAGATAAGGGTGGTATTGCCTGCTCACAGTCAGGGGGTTCAAAAATAATGGTGCACATGTTTATATCAGTGATTGTCAGGAAGCCAAAATGGAGGCGAACAGTTACAGGATAAAGAGATGTGGATTTCCACACCTCACACTCGTTGCAATAATTATAGGGGATAAACATAATATTAAAAACTCTGAGAAGAGACCGTTCCCCTCTAAATACCTGAGCATTAGATCCAAGAACCCATGAAGTAATTGTTCCCAGCAAGCTTACACATCATAGCCACAGGTTCATTTTCACTGCCCTGCACTATGCAGCCTTGCCCTTCACGACTTAATTTGCCATACAATACAGTCGTCACGTCATGCCTAGTCTTATGCCTGGTAACTAAACGCACAACAACAGGGGAACGTTGCTGCAAATAGAAAAATCTGCACTCTTTTGCATGGCTAAAAAAAAATTACAAAAAACAACCCTTTATTGAATGTAAAGTCTGCAGCAGATCCACGAGAACTTAAATGCAGACAAGATGCAAGTTCTGTGCAATTTACTACAGATTGTAAAGCAAGCCTTGTAAGCGCAAAGAATACACTAAGTGCTGTGAATGAGGTGCAGAGTATGCAAACTAATGTCAACCTCTTCCACTGCTTCACATTCCGGGCATAGTGTACTACACATACATAAAATGGTACACACGCCATGCAGTGTCATATTGCGATAAGAATAAACTGGACAGAGCTCGGATCTGAAAGTAGGATGTTTTAGATTTAATTCTGGCAAGGAATTAACATTCAGTGTTGCTGGGGAATTAAGTGGGATTTTAGCTATTTAGCACTAATTTGACAGTGAATGAATCTTTTTGTAATTTGCTAACTTAGGACAAACAATAGCACACTGAGCAGACAAGATAATCAGTAGATCTTACAGAGAGCCTGACAGCGCCAAGCATTTCATTGTGATGGACTCAAGGACAGGAATCTCCATCGATATGTCCCCCTAGCGATGTAACCAACATGCACTTCTTATTGTCCTCTGTACACTGTATGAGGCAGAGAGGCCAAGAAACCATGTTTTACTTACTGCAAAATCCGTATTAAAGCTGAACATATACACTACACGCAAAAAAACCTTACATAATGTAAACAAAACCCGATATATTCTTGTATTTGGACAGACTTTCAGTGGTAGCAGTAAAAGCCAACAAAGATCCAGAAAGGGTAGCTGGAATAGCTAGATACCTGGAATAGCTTTCCAATGGGAGCAGTAACAGTGATATAGAATGGGTAGTAGATACCTGGAATAGCCTTCCAGTGGGAGCAGTAACAGTTATATAGAAAGGGTAGTAGATACCCGGAATAGCCTTCCAGTGGGAGCAATAACAGTGATATAGAAAGGGTAGTAGATACCTGGAATAGCCTTCCAGTGGGAGCAGTAACAGTGATATAGAAAGGGTAGTAGATACCTGGAATAGACTTCCAGTGGGAGCAATAACAGTGATATAGAAAGGGTAGTAGATACCTGGAATAGCGTTCCAGTGGGAGCAGTAACAGTGTGTAACGGACCGTTTCAGCAGACAAGGGGTTAAAATCCGTTAAGGCGATAATCCCCTTTTCACAGGCACAGCTACTGTAAAATCAGCAAAACTCACGAATTGGATATAAGTGAATGCACCAAACTCCCGAACTGCATACAAGGGAATAAGGTAGCACTCCAAACTCCCGAACTGGAACCTCACGAATAGCTGCTAGCAGACGAACAGGAAAAGTTCCCAAGCGGCTTGCACTCCTGGCAGTCAGTCCCTATCAGCATACAGTGAATCCCCCCAAGAACGAGACAAGGCTCCGTGTTGAGGGTCAAGCAGTGGTCTGAGGTGCTGGCACACCCAGCCTGGTTTTTATTACAGTTGTTGCAAATACAGGACTGCCCACAGTGAAGGATAAAACAACCAATCACATCACAGTTACATCCCACAGATTCCCTCCCCTTATCCTGAGAGGAAACTCAATTATACATACAGTTAAAGGACCACTCTAGTGCCAGGAAAGCATACTCGTTTTCCTGGCACTAGAGTGCCCTGAGGGTGCCCCCACCCTCAGGGACCCACTCCCGCCTGGCTCTGGAAAGGGGAAAGGGGTAAAAACTTACCTTTTTCCAGCGCTGGGCGGGGAGCTCTCCTCCTCCTCTCCGCCTCCGTTCCTCCCCGTCGGCTGAATGCGCACGCGCGGCAAGAGCTGCGCGTGCATTCAGCCGGTCACATAGGAAAGCATTCATAATGCTTTCCTATGGACGCTTGCGTGCTCTCACTGTGATTTTCACAGTGAGAATCACGCAAGCGCCTCTAGCGGCTGTCAATGAGACAGCCACTAGAGAATTAGGGGGAAGGCTTAACTAATTGATAAACATAGCAGTTTCTCTGAAACTGCTATGTTTATAAAACAATTAGTTAACCCTAGCTGGACCTGGCACCCAGACCACTTCATTAAGCTGAAGTGGTCTGGGTGCCTAGAGTGGTCCTTTAAACATACTTTCTACCCAACTTTCATAACTCTAAAACCATACATCACATTCACATAAAAATACATATCCACAATCAATCCATTCAGGGGAACAACATATTAAAAAAATGGCATGAATCAGACCAGGGGTTCAAAAGTTAGTAAAGTATCTTTTAAAAACTCCTGCAAGCATGGCTTTCCAGCTCAGACCGGTTTTACAGAGGCCTCTATCCTGGAGACAATGGGGAAAGTAATCCAATTATATCCAGGGATAGAGGCAGACTCCATTGAGCACATGGTTTCAAAAAGACATAAAACACTTTAAAATACATAAAGTCACCTTTTACACATAACACACAGACATTTCACATATCCCCAGATAGCTGGGATCTGGGCGCACAAAACTACCGAATAGCTCTCAGATCCTATTCAGTTCAATTGCCATGGAGCTAAAGTCTTTCATATTATATGAATGGGCTCCATGGCATAGCTATCTGGGGTATCACCGCTCACACAGGGCAAGTACTGAATGACCCCACTGTATTTAAAGGGCCAGAATGAGTGACATGTACTCTGTTAGGGCCCAATCTCACAGGGCCATAGTCCAAAGGCAGCAGGCGGGCAGCCAGGCTTCTCCAATGCAATGTGGCGAGATTGCTCTCGTCACACAGTGATATAGAAAGGGTAGTAGATACCTGGAATAGCCTTCCAGTGGGAGCAGTAACGGTGATATAGAAAGGGTAGTAGATACCTGGAATAGCCTTCCAGTGGGAGCAGTAACAGTGATATAGAAAGGGTAGTAGATACCTGGAATAGCTTTCCAATGGGAGCAGTAACAGTTATATAGAAAGGGTAGTAGATACCTGGAATAGCCTTCCAGTGGGAGCAGTAACAGTGATATAGAAAGGGTAGTAGATACCTGGAATAGCCTTCCAATGGGAGTAGTAACAGAGAAAGGGTAGTAGATACCTGGAATAGCCATCCAGTGGAAGCAGTAACAGTGATATATAAAGGGCAGTAGATACCTGGAATAGCCATCCAGTGGAAGCAGTAACAGTGATATAGAAAGGGAAGTAGATACCTGGAATAGCCATCCAGTGAGAGCAGTAACAGTGATATAATATCCAAGAATTCCTTGAGAAGAACATGGTTATCAGCAAAAAATCAGCACGGTTTTATGAAGCTTCTATTTAACATATTTATAAAATGATCTTGAAATAGGCATTGAAAGTCATGTTTCAGTGTTTGCAGATGACACAAAACTCTGTAAAATAATAGAATGTGAGCAAGATATTACTTTGCTGCAGAGGTATTTAGATAGACTGGGGGAATGGGCACTCCAATGGCAGATGAAATTTAATGTTGAAAAATGCAAAGTTATGCACTTCGGCGTAAAGAATGCACAAGCAACGAATACCCTTAATGGAAGCGAATTAGGGATAACAACACACGAAAAGGACTTGGGAATTGTTATAGACAACAAACTATGCAACAATGTGCAAAGTCAATCAGCAGTGGCCAAGGCCAGTAAGGTATTGTCATGCATGAAAAAGGGCATTAATTCTATGGATGAGAATATCATTTTGCCTCTTGATAAATCACTGGTAAGACCACATATTGAATATGCTGTGCAATTTTGGGCACCTGTCCTAAAGAAGGATATCATAGCACTAGAAAACGTGCAGAGGCAGGCTACAAAATTAATAAAAGGAATGGAACATATCAGCTATGAAGAAAGGTTAACAAATTTAAACCTATTTAGTTTAGAAAAACGTCACCTGAGAGGGGATATGATAACATTATACAAATATATTCGGGGCCAATACAAACCATTGTGTGGAAATCTATTCACAAACCGGACTTTACATAGGACACAAGGTCATGCGTTTAGACTGGAAGAAAGAAGATTTCGTCTAAGGCAAAGGAAAGTTTTTTTACTGTAAGAACAATCAGGATGTGGAATTCTCTGCCTGAAGAAGTGGTTTTATCAGAGTCCATATAGATGTTCAAACAGCAACTAGATGCAAAAACAGAATATTCAAGGATATAATCTTTCAATGTAGGGTAATAACTACTTGATCCAATCATAAATCTAACTGCCATTCTGGGTTCAAGAAGGATTTTTTCCCCTAGTTTGTTGCACAATTGGAAGCACTTCAAACTGTTTTTTTTTTGCTTTCTTTTGGATCAATAGCAAAAATCAAATGTGAGGAAGGCTGAACTTGATGGACGCAAGTCTCTTTTCAGCTATGTAACTATATAGAAAGGGTAGCTAACAGTAATATAGAAAGGATAGTAGATACCTGGTGTAGCGGATGGTACTGGGCTGTCCTACAAAATTCATGGGAATCAATGTATTCGTGTATATTGACAGTTTTATGTGTGTAAAAGAAATGTATTCCTCTGTTTGTTCGGTAGAATCATTCGAATAAAGCAAGGGAATGAGACTACCGAACAACCAGACCTCCTTGTGTGAAGTGTGCCTTCAATTACCGTTTGCAACAATGTTGCAAACTGGTAATTACCTATTCGTGCAGTGTGGTCTTTGTTCTCTGGGTGGCCGCCATTCGGGATACGAACACGTGGCGGTGGCCATCTTAGACTACCGAACAGCGGTGTTTTGCCGTTGAGTGTCTGGAACTAAAATCGGACACTTGACTAGGCGAACACCGCTGAGACCTCCAGACTTCCAGTACTTCGTGGGGAAACTACCGAACGGCTCGCTGTTCGGTAGAAAGAACCCCACGAACTGGGGGATTCATTCGAATCCTCCCCAGGCTACATAACACAAGTCATTCACATGTTTTCATTCCCTTGTTTGTGACCGACCGCAGGGCCAAAATACATGGAACTGTTTTCGGATACTTTACCCATGCGGTCGGTCAAATCTGTACCTGGTCATAACTCCCGAACCCCTGGTCCGATCTGGGTGATTTTTGAGTATGTTGCTCACCCAGATCAGGGATACCATTTTTAAAGGGGTATCCCTACGTTTAGGGGTACATCCAGAAACTGGGGGAATTTGGGTACAGTATAAGGGGATTATGATGTAAGAGGAGGGGAGGAGATGTGTGGGAGGTTACTAATCCCCGATTGGATACTGTACTAATTGTTGGAAACCCCTCCCTTGCATGGGAGCATGCTTTATAAGGCACTGTGGAATAAAGCTTGTCAGTCTGCTCCTGAAACTGTGTGTCGTCCAGTTATTGGGAGTGCTGTGGGGATACTGCTGCGTTATTTTGCCTGCTGGAAACTCTGCCTGTGGATTTACTATTGCCTTGTTCCTGAGCCTCACTGGGATCTTACGTGGAGAATAGCTGTGGGATATCAGCTCTCCGCTACACCTGGAATAGCCTTCCAATGAAGGTAGTAAAGGCTAACAGTGATATAGAATGAGTACTACATACCTGGAATAGCTTTCCAGTGGGAGCAGTAAAGGCCAAGAGTGATATAGAAAGTAGGGATCGACCGATTATCGGTTTTACCGATATTATCGGCCGTAATTCGTTATTTTCTGCAATATTGGTATCGGACAATATAGATACCGATATTGCCGATAATACCTCCTAGAACCGCCGGGCCCATTACAAGCCTGGTGGTCCTGGGGGGGCCCGCAGCAAGCTCTTACTTACCTTCCCAGCAGCTCCCTTCAGCTCCCCTGTGTAAATTTTGCGAGTCCCGCGGCCGTCAGAGCGTTGCCATGGGTTACTATTGCATCGCTCCGCGCGGCATGCAAACCGCAAGATTTAGCGGAGCTGAAGTAGCTGCTGGGAAGATAAGAGTTTCCTGCGGACCCCCACGAAATGCTATATCCCCCCTCCCTGGCAAAGTAACAAGCAGGGAGAGGGGACAAAAAAAAATAAACAAACATATAAAAAAAAAAAATGACTATATTTTTACACAAATTACATCCCTTCAGAAACACACACACTCTGCATTATACACACACACTCTGCATTATACACACTCTGCATCCACTTTACGCACCCTAAACACACTGCATTTTCACTATACGCACAGTACACACACTGCATTTTCACTATACGCACACTACACACACTGCATTTTCACTATACGCACACTACACACACTGCATTTTCACTATACGCACACTACACACACTGTATTCACTTTACGCACACTACACACACTGCATTCACTTTACGCACACTACACACACTGCATTTTCACTATACGCACAGTACACACACTGCATTTTCACTATACGCACACTACACACACTGCATTTTCACTATACGCACACTACACACACTGCATTTTCACTATACGCACACTACACACACTGTATTCACTTTACGCACACTACACACACTGCATTCACTTTACGCACACTACACACACTGCATTCACTTTACGCACACTACACACACTGCATTCACTATACGCACACTGCATTCACTATACACATTACACTCACTATACACATTACACAAACACACACACTCTGCATTCACTATATATATATATATATATATATATACATACACACACACACTACACACTCACTGCATTCACTATACACACTACACAGACACACCCTACTTTCATTATATACACATAAATACACACTGCATTTTCACTATATGCACACTACACACACACTGCATTCACTTTATGCACACTACACACACTGCATTTTCACTATACGCACACTACACACACTGCATTTTCACTATACGCACACTACACACACACTGCATTCACTTTACGCACACTACACACACACTGCATTCCCTTTACGCACACTACACACACACTGCATTCACTTTACGCACACTACATTCACTATACGCACACTACATTCACTATACGCACACTACATTCACTATACGCACACTGCATTCACTATACACATTACACAAACACACACACTCTGCATTCACTATATATATATATATATATATATATATATACACACACACACACACACTACACACTCACTGCATTCACTATACACACTACACAAACACACCCTACTTTCATTATATACACACTGCATTTTCACCATATGCACACTACACACACACACAGCGCATTCACTTTACGCACACTACACAAACACACACACTCTGCATTCACTATATATATATATATATATATATATATATACACACATACACACACACACTACACACTCACTGCATTCACTATACACACTACACAAACACACCCTGCTTTCATTATATACACATAAATACACACTGCATTTTAACTATATGCACACTACACACACACACTGCATTTTCACTATACGCACACCACACACTGCATTTTCACTTTACGCACACTACACACACACACACTGCATTTTCACTATACGCACACCACACACTGCATTTTCACTTTACGCAAACTACACACACACACTGCATTTTCACTTTACGCACACTACACACACACACTGCATTCACTTTACGCACACTACACACTACATTCACTATACACATTACACAAACACGCACTTTGCATTCACTATACACACTACACAAACACTCACTGCTCACTCCATTATATACACATAAATACACACTGCATCCACTACACAAACACACACAGCTCCCCTGTCTAAACACATTGCATCCACTACATGTGGCATGTATATTTTGTGCATTTACCTTAAGAAATAGTTTATTTTTTCAAAATGGTAAATGTACAGAATATCGGCAAGTTATCTGCTATCGGCCTGAAAATTCACAGATTATCGGTATCGGCTCTAAAAAAAAAAATCAATACTGGCCGATCCCTAATAGAAAGCGTAGTAGATACCTGGAAAAGCCTTCCACTGGGATCTGTAACAGTGATATAGAAAGTGTAGTAGAGACCTGGAATAGCCTTCCAGTGGGAGCAGTAAAGGCCAACAGTGATATAGAAAGGGTAGTAGATACCTGGAATAGCCTTCCAGTGGGAGCAGTAAAGGCCAACAGTGATATAGAAAGGGTAGTAGATACCTGGAATAGCCTTCCAGTGGGAGCAGTAAAGGCTAACAGTGATTTAGAAAACGTAGTATATGCCAGGAATAGCCTTCCTATGGCCATTGCAACGCGTGAGTGGTGTTCTGTGTTTTGTCTCGGGCTAGACAGGGTTAAATAACACGCCAAAGATTGCAATAATTACACCTGTATTTGAGCAGCGTCATGGGGGTGAGAGAACAATAAACAGATAATTCTGGGAGAGGAAAACAAGAACCCCAGATGTTATAGCAGGCACAATAATTACTCTTTATCCTACAATATTCCTGGAAGGGATGAACACATGCAGAAAGCAATGACCGCAAATACATTTACATTCATTTTTTGGGTGCTGTCTGGCACTGTGTTCTGAGGTGACATTTTTAGATGAAGTGGTTCCCAGACACAAAAACTTGTGAGCTGGTAGCTATATAATGTATAAACAAAGGGGGCAATTTATCAAAGTGTTCTGAAATGAGGAGTCACCAATGGGCGATGTGTGCGGATTCCATTGGTTTCCATGGTGACTGGCCAACATTTAGCACTCTGTATCACTGTTTAGGACAGATAATGTTCTCCCGTGAAGGACCACGGTTAACAGCAGTTTAAAACCTACCATTCATCTACTTACAAACACTTTATAAGTAGTATAAGAAGTTCTCACACAACATGCCCCCTTTGGGATTAATTAATTAATTGTTTTACCTATGCAATGCTTACTAAATGTCCCCCTAGACATACAGAGCTATTATTATACATATATATTAACCTATGGCTGTATTGTCATAATAATAATATATATACAGAAAGGGGTATTTCTTTTATATACACCCCTATATACTTGTTAACCCTTAATAGGGAACACATGGGATGGGCGGCAGCATTGTAACCAGGCTGTGTGATACAAAAAGTGAATACAAATACAAAAACAAAAGTCCTGCGCTCACTCTTGGGCAGCAGCAACGACTACAGTACACATCAGCTAATACATATAGTAAATTAACTATTAGGGCTTAACAAGTATATAGGGGTGTATATAAAAAATACCCCTTTCTGTCTCAGAGATATTTCTAGGGATTAAGGAGAGAGCACAGGTAACTTTTTTCCTCTGGTTTTTAATAATATATTTTAGCCTGTAACTCAGAGCTGACAGATATCTGGACAGGCCTTACTTGATGGCTCTGAGTGGTGTGAGATGGCAAGGGATATACCTTGTCTAATGCTCCCACCTGCAGCGCCAGTAGAGAGGGGACTTGTCACAGATACAGGTAAAGGGTTAAAAGCCTTTGCCTTAGTTAAGTCTTTCCACGTCTGCAGGGGTTAAAAGTAAGAATTTTTTCTCTCCTAACTCCTGTCTGCAATCTGTTACAGGGACCACGGACTCCCTTTTTTCCCCCCAGGTCAAGCTAACCTTACATATTTTAGATAAGACGTGCTATACATGCGCAGTAGACTAATAGCAATACGTAATGTTATATGAATAATTATACTTTTTGCACTGAAACTTCTATGATTGGTTGATTTTGCCTTTTGTTGTATACATCTCTAAGAAAACCGTGTTTACGCACGATGTATACGCATTAAAGTCTTCAAATACTTTCTGACCTCCATTATGACTGGTGTGCATTGAGTGTTTATTCTATTTTGAAACCGATACCTAGTAGGATATCACAACTACCTGCTATCTACAGTTGCAGGATTGAAGAGGAGGCATTTGGGCAATTGTATTTTCTATCTACTTGCATTACTCATACAGGGCAAGTGCCTTCCAGCAGATATTAGATTATCCTACTACATCTAATGAAGGCATTAATATATAGGATAGGAGCTCTCTCCCTATGATGTTATTGGTTCCACGAGTGACCACAATATTAGGGTAACCTTCCTATCTACAAGTGAATTATTTATTTGTTCTCTGGTCTACAATTTTCTCAATTTTTAATCTATTTGTTCGTTTCTGTCACTAGACTCATAGCTTTCAGCATGGGTTTTTTATTCAATAGCGGTTAGTAAAAGTTATGTTTTAAGCATACATATGTGGACTTTCAAGGGACTTCCTACTTTGTGACTCCGGGGGGTGTTGTTTCCCCCTGGGATCCTTTTCTTCTTTCTTTTGAAGTGTGTAAAAAAGCAACTAAAGTGCAATCACGACTGAGCGCTGATTAGTCCTCTGAGCACGAGGCCTGTTATATAACAGCTAAACCCCACTTTTACTCCTTTTAAACAGGAGGTGCTGAGACCGAGGAAGCATTGCACCCTTCACGCTGAGACATTTACACCCACTTGTTATTTACACACATTGTCTCCATTCACTACAACAAGAACTTTCTATCGAATTCACTGAGCTTGCTCATAGCGACAAGGATGTGCGACGGCCCCTAGTTATGGCTGCACGGTGACGCTGTCTGAGAATTCTCCCACTGACCGCTATGGTGGTGGACCAGGACTCGTTTCGATATTGAGTGATGTTTTACTATGCACAGACTGAGCAGACAACAATTCTTTCACAACCAAAGTTACATTGCGGTAAGTCTGTTAGTGTTTAATACTAGACAGCGGAGTAAGGCATGTCAATAACGTCTGCCTGACCAATCATACAAAGCACACACACACACGTACGCACACATTAAAACACAGCCTTTTATCTGCTTTTATTTCTGATTTATTATGGAGACGCACCAAGAGGCGAAGCTGTAGCCAAGTGCTTGCCGAAGGATAACTTGAGATTTATATTGAGTAGAAGGTGACCTTTCTCTTGTGAATTTGTGTAAATAAATGGAAAATGTCACGATAATGTCATGGAGCAAGGTAATATTGGCTGAGTAAGGGGGCAGCTGTTACGGATACAGCATTAAGCTGTTGTACAGAGCTAAACATCCACCTGATTTAACACCTCTGACGGGGCACGATGTTGACATATTATTGAGAATTGAGGTTTTCTTTTTATTCCCGTGGAGACGGAGATGGACAGAGAACATGATCACTTCTCAATCAGGTAGAAAGCAGGATGGAGGAAAGAACTGTCTACACACTGAATGCAGGGTGCCAGGCAGCATGAGGTAGTGACTTTTCTAAAATTTGGAAATATTTAGAATGTGCCCCAATAAAAAAAAAAAACATATGGGAAAGAATTTTAAGCTTTCATTAAAAAACGAAAAACAAAACATTTCTGAAAAGGTGTCACAGAACTGACAGCTTGAAATAAAATTAATTCCTTTCTCCCTGGAGTCTGGTCACTTTGAGATTAGGCTACCCCGATCCATGTGCATCTGACAGATAGCTTCACTGAGGTTTTAAGAGCATGTTTGTTTACCTTATATGAAGTTACTCTGAGAGATGGTTTTAGATTTATTTACCCCACAAACAGTGATACAATGTTCACTGGGGTGAAACGTGGCAATTAATATAAACACCAGCTAAGCGAACGTGCCTCTTCTAGAAATAAAATGAATTGAAAAACCACTGAAAATAAACTATAACTTGTATTAAACTCTGAAGGTGATGCCTCATTTTCGTTTAAATTATATTAAAAACGTAGACATCATAATCCAGTTCAGTCCTGGCATAGGCAATGCAAACAATGCCAATAAGAACAAGAAATACAAACATTGAAAATTATGTATAAAACGCATTGTGAACACAAAGTGCTGAGTACACCTGTTAGCGCTATATAAATATCATATACATACACTGTATACCTATTGCACTTACTGTATCTCTCTCTACTGTAATGTAACCTGTAAAGTGCTGAGTACACCTGTTAGCACTATATAAATAAAATATACATACACTGTATACCGATTGCACTTACTGTACCTCCCTCTACTGTAATGTAACCTGTAACGTGCTGAGTACACCTGTTAGCACTATATAAATAAAATATACATACACTGTATACCGATTGCACTTACTGTACCTCCCTCTACTGTAATGTAACCTGTAACGTGCTGAGTACACCTGTTAGCACTATATAAATAAAATATACATACACTGTATACCGATTGCACTTACTGTACCTCCCTCTACTGTAATGTAACCTGTAGAGTGCTGAGTACACCTGTTAGCGCTATATAAATACAATATACATACACTGTATACCTACTGCACTTACTGTACCTCCATCTACTGTAATGTAACCTGTAAAGTGCTAAGTACACCTGTTAGAACTACCACAAAATTACAAAATACGAGATATCTGACAAGCAGACATTGGCTTTAAATAGTTTAAGGTCTTTCATAGATAACAAAACACCCAAACTCAAAAATAAACAATTCAATATAATTTAACAAAAATACATTATATACCACTTTCACAGTTTATTAGGCAATTTGAAGCTAAGGTGAAGACTTTTTAATCATGGACATAAAAATAGATTTTCTTTTTCCACAACAAACTATTCAATATAAATCAATATTTGGCATATTTGTATAAACTTTAAATAAACATGAAAAGGGGAACGTAACAACACATTCACAAAAGAAAACCCTAAAATCTGATTATAAACATAAAATACAAATTCAATAAATAAAACAGAGCGTGAAAAAAATTGCTAAAAAAATACATTTTTATTGACACGAGTCCTAGAATTTGTTTTATTCAAATTTCCAATAGGATTTAATCCATTTTCTTACAAAGCTTCCTTCTCACTAAAATGCACCAAGATCAGATCTTCATTTCTACCTGATCTGAATGAAAGAGTGAGAATTTAGATTACTGACAGTGTCTACAGCATGTACGCAGTGTTCACCGCACAGCTCTAGAATAGGAGGGAGACAAAGTGAGAGACAGAGATACACAAAGATAGGGACAGACAGCGAGAAAAAATTACCTGAGACAGCACACTCTCTCGGCATCTGCTGTAATAGCCAAAACAGAGTGACAGCTGTCTCCAGCACCCAACTCTGCACTCGGCACCTTCGCATGTGCAATAGAGAACTTCAGCACTATGACAGCCAAAATTCAAGTTCAAGTTCAGAATTGAGTATTTAAATCCCCGAACCCGTTCTACAATGACCGAATACGGTTCATTACATGGGTAAAACAGGAGGTAGGTGCAGCGCCTAAAAAGTCCTTATATGGAGTATATAACAACAAGAAATAAAACAGAAGGAACTGATAGTGTAGTATGTAAAAATATAATAAATATAAATATGAGAAAAATGTGCACTCACACTTTTTTGGAGCTTCAATACAGCTCCAACATTTGCGACTGAGCAAAATGATCCCCGGCTAAGGATAAAGTGCAGTGTTGATTCTTCGTATATTCATGTTTGTAGAAGGTATCCTCACAAAAATAGATACAAAAACATAATATAGTGTAGCATATTTGGGCTACGGAGCATGCGTAGGTATGAATATAAAGTGTGCACTCACATGTAATGGAGCCGTGAATATGGCTTCAAATTAGCATATGAAGTGGTATGATCTCTACTCAAGGATATAGTCAATATTTCTCCGTAGATATATATGTGGAAATCTCCGTAGATATATATGTGGAAATCAACAAATAAAACCACTATAGTCTACACTGTAAATATGGAGTGAAAAACACAATAAAAAGATTTAAAAAAAAAACACTCACATGCTAAAGAGCAAAGTACAGTTTGCTCAATCCAATACACTTATTGGATATGTCCATTGCTGACCTCGCTCTTCTCTTTAGGGAATTTCTTTAATTGCACCTCACCTGTGGTATTCACTAAAAGACTCAGCGTTATTTACTCAAGTGAGAATTCAAAGTAAATTCAAATTTAAGGTCAAAACAATCATACTGGAAATATTCAGACACTCTGGCCTTGAATTTGAAATTCACTCTGAATTCTCACTCTAGTGAATAACCCTGTATATATTTTCTGTTCTTTGGTTCATGGACTAGTATTTAAACCTTACAGAAAGATACAGACATTAAGCGAGAGAGAGAGAGAGAGAGATCAAGGACTAAAATCACAGGGCAATATTCTATAAGTGAAGCAGCTACTTCAGTTCAAGATCCCTGCTGTGAATCATGTGATGTGTTTTACTAGTTGGAGCCAGTACTGCTCCAATAAGGAGTCGCTTAGCATCTTCCTTGTGTCAAATTCCAACCTTGGACTAATGATCCTAGGATTCATAACACAGCTAAACAACATGAATTACTTTTTTATTTTGATTGGATATTTTTTTTTTTTTATTGTGTGATTTAATGGTAAAAAGACTATTCTGGGAATATTGCTAACAGTGTCATATGTAATTATATCTGATAGTTTGAATAACCATACTATACGAACTGTGAACTTACCAAGAAAGCATTTTGAACAGAGATTCATCGTCTTACTGGATCTGCAGTAAACAAAACCAAGAAAGAAAAGTGAGCATTGCATTCTATACATATATACTATATATTATACACAAACCGATAGGCAATATGCACGCTGTACACAGAATACACAAGAAAATGAAGTTACTTTGCTAAAGCAATCACTTATTTAACTGCCAGATATGCTAAATAAAATGTTTAAGTGTGCAGTGAAACACAGAGCCAGAATGTGTCATTTCATATTCCTTGGCAATGGTGCTGGAAGTCAGCCAGTATTCTGCACGGATTCTGCGGCTGCCCGTAATACAGTAACAGATCATATATTATGGAAGTTCATCTTAAATACATTGGAAACTCTGTGAGAAACAATATCATACATCCAGCTTTTTATAAGTGTGATCTGTGTGTTTCAGTAAGGATGGATACACTGTTGCCATCTACAAAAAAACACACAGGGCTCCATAAATATGGCAGCCACCGGGCATCCTATCCCCATATCAGTTTCATCGAATTCTAGGAGCAGTTGGGCATGTACTTAGAAAAGAGCGTACGAGCCACACAAAACTGGTCATTCCTTCCACAAAGTCATAGACGGACCCTCACAACATGTACAGCAACCCAGAGGTTAAAGTAATTTTCCACTGTACACTTATTCTGCCATAGGACAATGCAGGAAAAAAAAAAGTTTCATTACCTAGTGACACTATAGTCACCAGAACAACTACAGCTTATTGTAGTGGTTATGGTGCCTAAAGCGGTTTCAGAGATTAGGCAATTTTTACTATAGTGGCTGTCACTCAGACGACCATTAGAGGTACTTCCTGGGACACTACTGCACTGATGTTCAGCATCTCCACGACCTGCATGGAGATGCTTAACGATGCTTGTAGACATGCAATAATTTAAAGCATCTATATGCATGCACAAGAGCCTCCCAATGCTTTTCTATGGGCAACGGGATGATCTCAGCCAAGGGCAAGACCAGTGCGGAGCTGGAAAAAGGTGCGTTAAAACCCCTTTATAAAGTAAAGAGAGGGTTTCCGGGCACCTAAACTGTTATTTTACCACATTAGTGGCATGAACACAATGTAAAGGGACACTATAGGCACCAAAATAGCTTCAGCTTAGAGAAGCAGGTTTAGTGTATGGATCTTGCCCCTGCAGTGTCACTGCTAAATTATCTTGGGATCCAAGTAAACAAATCACAATAAAGCTAAACTTCCAGTAAGTCATTGGTTTGTGCAAAAAAAACAAAACCTGGAAGTGGCTATTCCACTTTAAATTAGCCATTTTTATTTAACTGGAATCGTAATTTCAAATCGTCCACATGGGGGGAAATATAACAACATAAAAAGTTAATAGCAGACAAGCCTCATTTCAGCTAGCCGACCACTTCCCATCTCTGAACAGAAAAGAGCTGTAGCCGGCAGAGTCTAGAGCTCACTTCAAGACGCTTTAATAAGAGCACTTTAAATAAACAGAAAAAACACAGCTTACTTTGCCAGATCTCTCAGAACAAGTTTCCCGCTGAGCCAAATGGTGTTTTTATGCATGTCTGGCATGGCATTCTGGAATACTAAATGTTAATATAAATATTGAGCGTATTCGCCTGAGCAGTCAGGATGAGCATTCTGATTCATCAAGTTAGAACGCAGCTACGGAAGCCAAAAGGCTACAATTAGCACAGACTGCTGGCATGGCTGGAACATGTATCTGTATTGACACAATTACACCTTCATGAGAAGCAACAATAAACAGAAGAAAAACAGATTACTAGGAAACATAGCAAAGCTTCCCTATACAGTCACTCAGCAACTGATTACACACATTGGAATCGGAACAAAAGATATTTATATGGATATTTATTCATTTTTTAGACTCACATAGCTGTGTAAAATCCAAGTGGGGACAGCTAGAATACATGCCCCAGTACAAATGGCTTCGAACCAAAAAGAGAAAAGAAATACACATTTTAAGGACTAGAATAATTAGCCAACATGTCAGCGTGTGCTGCTAATCTTTATAGCACTATATGACGTTAGTATCACTGCTGCTGTTGGACAAAAGAGTGCAGAACCACAACTAAGGAAAAGCAGGAAACTTCAGACTACAACAAACTGAATATGAATCCAAATGTTACCGTATTGTACTGGGTCTTTTTGCGGTTTCTCCCGGTTTTGAGCTGTAATGAATTGAAGGCTCAATTCAACTCAGTTCTACAGTGAACAGACCCCTAGATTTCCCCCACACAAAACAAACCAAAAACAAACATTCTCCCCCCAAAACCCCTGAAAGCATACTGAATTAGTGTTCTGTTTACACAGGAGTGGGCAGTGTCTGACACCTCAATATCACAACACAATATATATATATTTTTCATCACGGTCTCAAATTGTAAAAATGCCAATGTAACCAGCAGTGGGCCGAGCCCAACATAACGAGTCTGTGAGTAACTAACAATAAAGAGGCATTAAACTGCATATAGCATTTTATACAATTGCCAGGAACAAAAAGTACACAGTTTGCTGGTCTGAATGCCCTTTACAAAATGACATTTTCTTATGAAAATGTCCTGCACTTTCCATTATCTGCAAGTGGTTGTAGATTAGCAGCACCAGAAAGTAATAATAATAATAATCATAATAATCGTAGGAATATTTTATATTCAGACATACTTACTCTCGTGCATTAACTCTGCAATCCGGATTTATTAAAATATCAAGCAGAGAAGGGGAGAGATCGAACAAATGTACACTTGTCTTAACACAGAAACACAACAGGGGGGGGCTGGCACACTGCAGGAACGCAGGCTACGGCCATATGATTATTGCGTGCTCTTTCACTATATCTGTACGTGTGTATATATATGAAATGTCTACATAGAATCATGTTGTCCCTCAGAATAAAGCGGTAGTTACAAGTTATGCGGCAATTCATACAACCTGTGCTAAAAGCCCTCTAAATGATTAAAAAGGATTCTGGGAGTCGCAAGCTTTTACATCTTATTTTCACCAAATTTTTTTGACACAATTTATTAAATCTGTCAGGTTTCTCATCTGTTGCTTATTTTGAATAAAAGCCATTTTTCCAACAGAAATGGGTTTCACGTCTCTTTTTTCCGACACTCAGACAGGGTTATTTACGAATGGCAGAATTGTTGGGATTTCAAAGTGTATTTTACATTTAAGGCCAAAGTAACAGAACTGGGAGAATAACCAACTTGTAGAATTGTTTTTTTATTGTTTAGCTATTTTGGCCTTAAAATTTGAAGTTAACTTTGAATTCTCACTTTTTCTCACAATTCTCAGTGATAACCCTGATGATGATGATGATGATGATGGAATTTAAAGGGACACTCCAGGCACCCAGACCACTTCTGCTCATTGGAGTGGTCTGGGTGCCAACTCCCACTACCCTTAACCCTGCAAGTGTAATTATTGCAGTTTTTCATAAACTGCAATATTTACATTGCAGGGTTAACTCCACCTCTAGTGGCTGTCTATTAGACAGCCACTAGAGGTCACTTCCTGGGTTCTAGCACAGGTTTCCTGTGCTAGAGCGTCGCTGGACGTCCTCACGCTGTGTGAGGACCTCCAGCGTCACTCAAAACCCCATAGGAAGAGACGTAATGCGCATGCGCGGAATTTCCGCGCATGCGCATTAGGTCTCCTCGGACGGTGAGCGAGATTAGTCTCGCCCACCGGCCGACGTAATCACTAGGAGGAGCGTCGCGGAGGCGGAGACAGCGGCGAGGGACATCGCCGCTGTCCCAGGTAAGTGACTGAAGGGGTTTTCACCCCTTCAGTAACCGGGGATTGGTGGGTGGGAGGGAGAGGGACCCTCCAGTGCCAGAAAAACGGATCGTTTTTCTGGCACTGGAGTTTCCCTTTAAGAGGACATTAATAATTGCTTTGCTACAGCTAGGAGTCCTTTAACCCCTTAAGGACCAAACTTCTGGAATAAAAGGGAATCATGACATGTGTGACATGTCATGATTCCCTTTTATTCCAGAAGTTTGGTCCTTAAGGGGTTAAAGGGACGTTATGACAAAGTTAAGTCAATGTCACTTCTACATTAAAAATCACCTATAACTTGTGTGTTGACTTTCAACTCTGGCAGCATCAAAAACCAGCCTGGAGAAGGTGGTCTGGGCTTGGGAAACTTCCCTTTTGGCAATTTATTCTGCACAACATGGCCGTCTAACACTCTCAGCCAATGAATGGAGACTGGATTGGTTTCTTGCTCCGGCAGCTCTGCAAATGCCAAGAGTGTATCAGATGAGCTAGGGGCCTTGGAGCACAGCGGGGGCCCAGGTAAGAGGGCAAGTACCCATTACTGGGAAACTGGCCAGGGTAACCTTGGCACCATAACCTCTACTGTAGGTTGTAGGAGTTATGATACTTGGAATAACTCTTTAACTAAAGTGTTCTGAAAAATGAAGGCTACATTCTAAATCATTATTCTGATTGGTCTAAAAGTGTTGGTTTTCTTTATAGTAACTGTTGCCAATTTTTGCAGGAAAGTCAGCCAATTTCCATTTCAGAAAATCGTCAAATTTAGAGTAAAGGGAAAAGGAGAAGTGTATAGAACAGGATGCAAAAGAAGAGATAAAGGGAACAAAAAGCATATGAAAATTAGATGTAAAAGTGGCAGTGATATTTTGATAAATCACCCCATTGCTTTCCTTAAATGATTGAGCTCAGATTGAGGCAGTATAAAACTCTAGCAGATTTCTACATTTAAATAAATTTTTAACTATTCCCAAATACCTATTTCTTAACCATAGGCACAGGGCCGGCGCTACCTGTTAGGCGGAATAGGCAGCCGCCTAGGGCGCCCCTTGGGAAGGAGCGCCGCAAGGAGCGCCGGCCCCCCTCATGCTGCAGCCGCCCAAGCGCTCTGCAGAGAGCCTCAGGCGGCTGCAGCTTTGCCCGGGCTGGTGCGTCCATAAGGGCGCACCGCCCGGGCGCAGCATGAGGAGAGGGACTGACAGGAGGGAAGCGCGAAGCACTCCCTCCTGTCACGTGGCCGAGCCCTGTATGGTCCGCGGGTACAGGGAGCATCTGTCTCCTGTAACCAGCCGGACTAACAGCACACTGTTAGTCACACTAACAGTGCACACTGAGTGTCCGGCCGGGTACAGGAAACAAAAGCTCCCTGTACCTGCGGACCATACAGGGCTCGACCACGCTACAACAGAGGTAGTGGAGGGGGGGGGGGGAATGGAAGAAACTGACAGGGAGGGGGGGAAAGAAATTGATGGGGAGAGAAATAAATTGATGGGGGGGGGGAGAAATTGACAGGGAGGGGGAGAAAAATAAATTGACAGGGAGGGGGAGAAAAATAAATTAACAGGGAGGGGGAGAGAAAGAAATTGACAGGGAGGGGTGGGAGAAATAAATTGACAGGGGGGAGAAATAAATTGACAGTAAGGGGGGGAGAAAGAAATTGACAGGGAGGAGAATTGACGGGGAGAGAAAGAAATTGACAGGGAGGGGAATTGACGGGGGAGAGAAAGAAATTGACGAGGTGAGACTGACATGGGAGGGAGGGGGAATGAGAGTGGGGAGGGGAGAAGAGAGTGACAAGGGAGGGGGAGAAGAGAGTAACATAGGATGGGGGAGGAGAGGGACAAGGGGGGAGAAGAGAGTGAGAAGGGAGGGGGAAGAAGAGAGTGGCAAGGGGGGGAGAAGAGAGTGGCAAGGGGGGGAGAAGAGAGTGACAAGGGGGGAGAAGAGAGTGACAAGGGGGGAGAAGAGAGTGACAAGGGGGGGAGAAGAGAGTGACAAGGGGGGAGAAGAGAGTGACAAGGGGGGAGAAGAGAGTGACAAGGGGGAGAAGAGAGTGACAAGGGGGGATAAGAGAGTGACAAGGGGGGAGAAGAGAGTGACAAGGGGGGAGAAGAGAGTGACAAGGGGGGGATAAGAGAGTGACAAGGGGGGGAGAAGAGAGTGACAAGGGGGAGAAGAGAGTGACAAGGGGGGGAGAAGAAAGTGACAAGGGGGAGAAGAGAGTGACAAGGGGGGAGAAGAGAGTGACAAGGGGGGGAGAAGAGGGTGACAAGGGGGGGAGAAGAGAGTGACAAGGGGGGGGGAAGAGAGTGACAGGGGGGGAGAAGAGAGTGACAAGGGAGGGGGGAGAAGAGAGTGACAAGGGAGGGGGGGAGAAGAGAGTGACAAGGGAGGGGGGAGAAGAGAGTGACAAGGGAGGGGAGAGGGGGGAGAAGAGAGTGACAAGGGAGGGGGGAGAGATTGACATCCATCACACACACAATCACACACAATGCGCCCCTTGCACACAAAGACAATGCACCCCTTGCACACAGAAAAACACACAATGCATTACACACACACACAAGCAATGCAACCCTTACACACAATGCATCCCTTACACACACACACAAACACACAATGCATTCCTTACACACACTCAATGCACCCCTTGCAGACGCACACACTGCATCCCGTACATACACAGAAACACACCTTGCAGCCCTTACACATACAAAACACAGATTCACACAATGCATTCCTTACACACATATCAGGACATCCCCTACACACTCTACCCCCTGTGAACAAACTCATTGGTGGAACATGAAGGTGGACCCTGGAACCCAGACCTTGAGATGTGTAAATGGCCCCAAAAAAATGGAGCTGCTTCCCGTTCTCCCAGAACATTGATTTTTGTGACCACAGTTACCAACAGCCTCCAGAGATCCTGTTCTACACCAGACTAGTGGAGCCAGACTGCAGCTAGAGCCCATCATCCTCATCTGGTTGTAAGTAGGCAATCTAATATATTATTCGTAGCACTAATCTCTAATTTACCTCACATTAAATAAACACTATAGTCCCCAGAACCACTGCAGCTTAACCCCTTAAGGACCAAACTTCTGGAATAAAAGTGTCATGTGTCCTTAAGGGGTTATGTAGTGGTTCTGGTGTCTATAGCCTGTCCCTGCAGGCCTTTTAATGTAAACACGGTGGCACTGCAGCACTGGCGTTAGTTAACATGGCAGATCATATCAGTGGGGCATTGTGATGTCACATGGGGGGGCAAACTTTATCCTTGCACCGGCTCTGCATAGGCACATGTAAGCATACTATTACAATTCTGGGAAGTTGTAGTTATTGGTTATGAACTGGTTTGACTTCTAACCTGGGATCCACCGGCTGCAGCTCCCTACCTCCAGTACAGCCTATGGAGAGCCAGAAGCTCTCTGTCTGAGTTAAGTTCTGCACCGCATTGGATGACAGCAAACAGCTGACGCTCTCAGTCAATGTGCTAGTCCTGCAATTTATGGCTTAGCTCAGTAGGGTTAATGGAAGCTCCAACTTAGGAGTGCAGTTGGGGACTAGCGGAGGCACGGAGTGGCTTCTGGCAGACCCCAGATGTGAAACTCCTGGAGGAGTCTGCTAGCTAGCCTCCTGCCCAAGGACTGTGGGCCACATACAAAGCCCCTGTTTGGGAGTTAAATCTCCACAGCTTTCCCTGGGTGCCCCTGATTCGGCACTTTCCCTTCATTGGAATGAGACCGAACATTAGCTCCCTGGCGGCCTTTCACATGAAGAAACCCACGAATTGCTCTCAGCGGTACTTAGCCGCGATCATTAAAGAACTAAATTCAGCATGAGGACTTTGTGGGTTCCCGGTCACCTCAGCGGGACTTAGCCGCGAATGTTATGGAACCATTTTCGGCATGAGGTGACCGTGCGGATCCTGGACAGCTTGGTCCTGATTTGAAACGACTTTGGAATCCATGAGGTGAGCGCTTTTTGGAGGGAAGGTGTCTGTGACTAAAGGGAACAAATTCTACCAGAGACCCAGGCAGAGCACCCCGTATAGCGGCTGCAGGAGCTCCCGAAATTTGACCGGCCAAAGCCCATGACTTTGACACGGTGGCGTGTCCCCTACACTGCATGGATATGAGCGCTATTTGGAGAACTTGGGTGCTCAGATCAAAGCTATTTAAGGATGTAATTTTTGTGGGGTTATTATATATTTCTAGGATGTTTTGGGGCATTTTTATGTTTTATGCTTAGTCATTCTGACTCTTCTGAAATTCATGGGCGTGTTGTGGGAGTGTTCTAGGCGTATTTAACTGTAGCCTTGCTGTGTTTATAAGTGGGCCATCTGGCCATAATAAAGTCAGTCTTCTTGTACCCTTCATCAAGTCTAGGCTGATGTTTGGGTATACCAGAGCTATAATCAGTGCTTCACTTGGCATTTGGGAGAATTACAGCGGATATACTCAGTCGGAGTATAGGGTATCCATATTCCAACTGACGATTTACAATTGGGGGCACAAAGGCACACCTTGCATCATCATCACTACAGCATTTCCATATGACAAACAAAATAGAGCTCAAGGTAGCTGCTCCTCTCGGCCTGCTGGGTCAGTTTTTAGTGGCCCTATTCCATTTGAGAAGCTGTTTTTAATGCTAGAAGTCAGTGCTGAAAGCAGCTTTTTAATTAAGCATATAAATGCCTACATAGCAAGTGAAGTGTGAGCACCGTTAAATCCCTGCTCCCACCACTAACCACAGGTATCATTGGGGCTCCTCTTAGTCAGCCGGGGACATTTTTAGAGGCCCCACCCTGATCGATGAGCTCTATGCAGAGCTGGAAGTCAACACTGCACAGAGCCCTTTAACTACATTCCTAAAACTGTGGCTGGGCGATCGCCTTCAGTCATGGTTTTTCAGGGCTGCAGACTTGTGAAAGGAAACCCCTCCTAGGTTCTGAACAGACTTTAGCAGGGTCTCCCAGCCTGCCCACAGCTGATTGTGACTGATGCTGAGCTTTGCCAGCTGTCCATTTAATCACAGTGTAATTGGTTGAGAAACAAAACTCTGAGTGTAATTATGAAAATGACCAGTAGATGGCGGTCACAGGCAATTATCTACTGAATTAGATAGAAACCCCATTTTCTTATATCAGGATTGATATTAGCAGAGGGTTACCTTAGGGTTAGGGTAGGATTAGATTTGGGAGTAAGAATAGGGTAGAATTATGGTTAGCTGCAGGATTACGATTAGTGTATGGTTTGGGTAAGGATAGTGTAAGGTTACAGTTAAGGGTACGATATGGTAGTCATACGGTAAGAGTTACTGTAAGCATTGGGTAAGGGTTATGGTTAGTATAGTGTTAGTGAAGAGGTTGGCAAAGGATTTAACAATAAGGACTGATATACGAATCTATTTTGAGTTCTTTAAAGTAGTTGCACTGTATGTGTAACAATTTGCTTTTTCACCCATTTTTACCGTTGTAATATTGTATTAGGTAAACTTATAGGATGTTAACCCCTTCACGACGGGTGACGGACGAGGTCCGTCATCCTGGGGATACCCTTAACGACGGGTGACGGACCTCTCCGTCACCCGGTAAAATTAACCCCAGATCGCCGCAAACGCGGCGATCGTGGGGTTAATGGTGCTCCGGTCTGCCTCTGCATTAGAGGCAGACCGGGAGCACCGGATCGGGCTGTCAGAGTACATGTGCCCGCTCTGACAGCATGCCAGAGCGGGCACATGTGCTCTCTATACTCACCTCCGCCTCCCTGCACTTCCGGGTTCAGTGTGAAGTGCAGGGAGACGGATCTTCAGTGATCCTGCCCCCTGCTGTTAAAAAAAAAAGTTAAATTAAAATCCCACCCCCCCTTTACCCATATTAATAAAAAATTAACCCCTTCCCTGCCAATTGATCACTGACTACAGTGATCAATTGGCAGGGATTACATTTTAATATGATCTGATTTTTTTTTTAACCCCTGAGGGTTAATTCTTTTTTTTTTTAACCCTCAGGGGTTAAATTTATTTTATTAATTAATTTAAATATTTTAAAATTATAAATTTAGCTAGCTGGGGAGGGTGGAAGTTAGTGGGGAATTGGGGGATTTAGTGTTAGGCTAACTAGGGGTTAACGTTAAAAAAAAGTTTTAAAATAAGCTTTAAAAAGTTAAAAAATTAAGTAAAAAAAAGTTTTAATAACGTTTAAGTAAAAAATAAAAAAAATAAACCCTTTACCCAGTCCAAATAAAAATTAACCTCTTGCCTGCCAGTCTATCACTGCCTACAGTGATCAAAATACAGATCACAGTATTATACTGTGATCTAATTTTTTTTTTAACCCCTGACGATTAACTTTTATTTATTTTTTAACCCTCAGGGGGTAAATTAATTTAATTAACTAATTTAAATATTGTATAATTCAATATTTTGCTAGCTGGGGTGGGTGGGAGTTATGGGAAAATGGGGAATTTACTGTTAGTGCTGCTTACTGCTAGTTAGGGGTTAACGGTAAAAGAAAAAGCTTAGAAAAATGTTAAATCTGTAAAAAAAAGTTTTACGAAAGTTTAGGAAACTTTAAAAAAATGAATAAGCAAAACAAAAGTTTAAAAAATAGTTTTAAAAAGTAAAAAAAGTTTTAAAAAGTAAAAAAATACATTTAATAACGCTCATTACCACTACACCTGGTACAAGCTAGCGGAAAAATGATCCCACGCTAAGGTTCAAAATATGCCTTTTGAAATACCCTGGGATGTCTTCTTTAAGAAATGGTATGGCTTTATGGGGTATTTGGATTATATAGCCTGGTAAAATACTCTAAAATGGGACATGGGCACAGCGTAAAAATTTAAAGTTTGAAAAAAATGGAATGGCTGTGTCCCAAATGTGCCCCTCCGATGTCCACATATACCTGGCAAAGGTACATACGGGGGTATTTTTGTACTCAGCCGACATAGCTGAGCAACATATAAAGTATTATAGAGTGGTGGTACACAAAATGTTTGCAAAATATACTGTGCAAACTCACTTTGTGTGTCAAAAAGGCAGAAAAAACGCTTATTACCACTACACCTGGTACAAGCTAGCGGAAAAATTATCCCACACTAATTTTCAAAATATGCCTTTTGAAATACCCTGGGATGTCTTCTTTAAGAAATGGTATGGCTTTATGGAGTATTTGGATTATATAGCCTGGTAAAATACTCTAAAATGGGACATGGGCACAGCGTAAAAATGTAAAGTTTGAAAAAAAATGGAATGGCTGTGTCCCAAATGTGCCCCTCCGATGTCCACATATACCTGGCAAAGGTACATACGGGGGTATTTTTGAACTCAGCCGACATAGCTGAGCAACATATAAAGTATTATAGAGTGGTGGTACACATAAGGTTTGCAAAATATACTGTGCAAACTCACTTTGTGTGTCAAAAAGGCAGAAAAAACGCTTATTACCACTACACCTGGTACAAGCTAGCGGAAAAATTATCCCACGCTAAGGTTCAAAATATGCCTTTTGAAATACCCTGGGGTGTCTACTTTAAGAAATGGTAGGCCTTTGTGGGGTAGTTTGAATTTAAAACTTACGAAGATGCTTGGAAATTGCACATAGGTCCAGCGTCAAAATTCAAAGTTCTGTAAAAACTGATATGGCTTGGTCTCCAATATGCCACTGTAGCTTCACAAAATAGTGCCAAAGACATTCATTGGGGATGTCTTTTTACTCAGAAGACTTAGCTGAGCATAATTTGAAGGTTTTGAACTTAGTGGCACATATGAAATATACAAAATGCCCAGCAAAAATGCAATCCGTATGTCAAAAAATGCACAAAATTATTTTTTACCACATACTTTGGCATATATTGGTGAATAAATGGGGGCATGCTAAGGCACAATATGCACCTTATGATATACCCTGGAGTGTCTACTTTTACAAATGGTAGGCCTTTGTGGTTTTTTTTTTGAACAGTCAAACTGTTATAATACCCCAAATGGAAGCATAGGCTCATTAAATCCGTCTCTCAAAATTCTACTGTGAATACTGAAAAGGACAGGTCTCCTGTATGGCACTGTAGCTTCACGAAATAGTGCCATAGACATACAATGGGGGTGTCCTTTTACTCAGAAGACTTAGCTGAGCATAATTTGGGGGGTTTGAACTTAGTGGCACATGTGAAATATACAAAATGCCCAGCAAAAATGCAATCCGTATGTAAAAAATGCACACAATTATTTTTTACCACATACTTTGGCATGTAATGGTAAAAAAATGGGGGCATGTTAAGGCACAATATGCACCTTATGAGATACCCTGGAGTGTCTACTTTTACAAATGGTAGGCCTTTGTGGGGGGTTTTGAACAGTCAAACTGTTATAATACCCCAAATGGAAGCATAGGCTCATTAAATCCGTCTCTCAAAATTCTACTGTGAATACTGAAAAGGACAGGTCTCCTGTATGGCACTGTAGCTTCACGAAATAGTGCCATAGACATACAATGGGGGTGTCCTTTTACTCAGAAGACTTAGCTGAGCATAATTTGGGGGGTTTGAACTTAGTGGCACATATGAAATATACAAAATGCCCAGCAAAAATGCAATCCGTATGTAAAAAATGCACAAAATTATTTTTTACCACATACTTTGGCATGTAATGGTAAAAAAATGGGGGCATGTTAAGGCACAATATGCACCTTATGAGATACCCTGGAGTGTCTACTTTTACAAATGGTAGGCCTTTGTGGGGGTTTTTGAACAGTCAAACTGTTATAATACCCCAAATGGAAGCATAGGCTCATTAAATCCGTCTCTCAAAATTCTACTGTGAATACTGAAAAGGACAGGTCTCCTATATGGCACTGTAGCTTCACGAAATAGTGCCAAAGACATACAATGGGGGTACCGTTGTACTCAGCAGAAGTAACTGAACACATAATAAAACTTTGTACAGGAATAGCACACACCAACTTTACAAAATACACATGAGAAGTTCTTTGTTATACGTTTGTGTGCGAAAACCCCCAAAAAACACAATTTTACTCCAATATTTAGCAGAGGTTGGCGGTAAAATGGCTACGTAGAAAGTGTCAAAACAACCTTAGGTAAATAGCCTGTGATGTCTACTTTATATAAATATATACTTTTGTGTGGCAATTTTGTTTTATTTTATGGCTATTAGGCTTACAAGACAAACATACCAAATTCTAAAATCGCTCCACATTAAAATTTTATTTTACTCCTTGTGCTTTGTGACCTGTAACTACCAAAAAAAACTTAAAATCCCAGACACATTATATATTCTGTAAATCAGAACAAATAAATGAATTTATTTTTAATTACTTTCCTTAACCTGCACTAATTATGCACACATTATGATTGCAAAAACTGTAAAAAAAAAAAACAATATTTTTCTTTTTTTTGCATTTTTCTGTATTTTTTTTATAATAAGTAAGCATTTATATATATATATGTTATATCAAATTAAAGCCCTTTCTGTCCTTTAAAAAACAGTATATAATATGTGTCGGTGCAATAAATGAGAGAGATGCAAATTGCAGTTGAACGCAAACAGCAAGAAAATGCAAAAATTGCTTGTGTCATTAAGCGTAAGTCAAGCTTCTGAAGCTCTGTCCTTAAGGGGTTAAAAGCCCTGTCATTTAAAAAACAATATATACTAAATATGAAGGCACTTTAAGAAAACCCTTAAATAATTATGGAACAAACCTATAGCTCAAAACTCAAGGTTTTGCTATGTTTCAGAACAAGGAAAATTGCCTCCACCCTTAATAGTTTACTGCAACCACCATGATCACTTCAGGGATTTGAAGTGGTCATGTTGGTAGGAGTCATCATGTGCAGTGTCTCTGGTAGAATTTAAGACTTTGACGTGAACGGGATTTTCATTTTCTGTAAACCTTTTCCGTTTGATAAAACACAATTTACAGGCAGTATGCTACGATCACCCTACATTGAGTTTTGAGCATACTCACCTCCTTCCTAACCGATCCAGCCCGCCTTCCTGGGCGGGCAACTTCTTCTGTAGATGGCTTCTCACACCTACCACTGCCCCCCTGACAGCTCTCAAAACAACGACGGCTCTGTAAAACTATACAACATTGAAGCCTGTAGGCATGTTTTCTTGCAGACAGATATCATTATAGAGTCTATGTCGATAGTCTATCTGCAGGAGATGTGCAATTTTATTTTTATTGCAAACTCTATACTTTGTGACTAGCACACTATATAGATGGTATAATCTGCTACGGAATTAATTTCCAGAAAGCAGTAAGTGGCATGGCAGGTATCCATTAAGAAAACCCTATCATCTAATTCTGGTGGACAAGGAAAAGCTATAAGCACAGATTTGCTGGTTAGAATAGCTTCGACATATTCCAGAGCACCATACAGGCAGACAAAACTCCAATTCAAAGATAATCATCTCCTCTCAAGTAACTACATTCCTAAAGTATCACCAGTCATTCAATCAAGAATTAATTAGGTTCAGTAATCAAGAAATAGGGGAGAGGTATTGCATTCTTGTGGGCATTAAACTCCAGAACAATAAATTAAAAAGTAAGGAAGCAAGTAGCATGGTGGGTCTCTGGGGCTTCTTAGTTAAAAAATTAAAGTTTGTACAGCACGGAAGTTTTAAGGGTATTGTGTAGTTGAAAGATTTTTATTAACATCAAGGTCTCCTGTGGAGCATAATAATTTCTTCATGTATTAGTGAGGCAAACTCTATAAATAGCCTGTAAGAAAAGGTCACTTCAGCCAACAAATCACATCCAGCCGCTACTGGGTATACATACAGAAAGAAAATGTGTTCAACTGATGGCAGGTCACCAAGCCTAATTAAACCATTAAAAACTGAGGACTTAATAGAAGCAGAATAAAAACACAAAGTGTTTCTGGAAAAAAAAAACTTTTTTAATGGCCGTGTACTAACCGATCATGGACTAATACCCAAACCAGCTTCTCCTAACAGCCGTGTACTAACCGATCATGGACTAATACCCAAAACAGCATCTTCTTATGGCCATGTACTAACCGATCATACACTAATACCCAAACCAGCGTCTCCTAACAGCCGTGTACTAACCGATCATGGACTAATACCCAAAACAGCATCTTCTTATGGCCATGTACTAACCGATCATACACTAATACCCAAACCAGCGTCTCCTAACGGCCGTGTACTAACCGATCATGGACTAATACCCAAACCAGCGTCTCCTAACAGCCGAGTACTAACCGATCATGGACTAATATCCAAAACAGCATCTTCTTATGGCCATGTACTAACCGATCATACACTAATACCCAAACCAGCGTCTCCTAACGGCCGTGTACTAACCGATCATGGACTAATACCCAAACCAGCGTCTCCTAACAGCCGTGTACTAACCGATCATGGACTAATACCCAAAACAGCATCTTCTTATGGCCATGTACTAACCGATCATACACTAATACCCAAACCAGCGTCTCCTAACGGCCGTGTACTAACCGATCATGGACTAATACCCAAACCAGCGTCTCCTAACAGCCGTGTACTAACCGATCATGGACTAATACCCAAACCAGCGTCTCCTAACAGCCGAGTACTAACCGATCATGGACTAATATCCAAAACAGCATCTTCTAATGGCTGTGTACTAACCGATCATACACTAATACAAAAACCAACCTCTTCTTATCGCTGTGTACTAACCGATCCTACATTAATACTCACACCAACGTATACTAGTGGCTGTGTACTAACTAATAATACACTAATACCCAAACCAGCGTCTCCTAACGGCCATGTACTAACCGGTCATACACGAATATCCAAACCAACCTCTTCTAATGGCTGTGTACTAACCGATCATGGACTAATACCCAAACTAGCATCTTCTTATGGCCATGTACTAACCGATCATACACGAATACCCAAACCAGCATCTCCTAACGGCCGTGTACTAACCGATCCTACACTAATAATCACACCAACCTCTGCTAATAGCTATGTACTAACCGATCCTGCACTAATAATCACACCAACCTCTACTACTGGTTATGTACTAACCGATCCTACATTAATACTCACATCAACATCTACTAGTGGCTATGTACTAACTAATCATACACTAATACCCAAACCAGCGCCTCCTAACGGCCATGTACTAAGTGATCATACACGAATATCCAAACCAACCTCTTCTAATGGCTGTGTACTAACCGATCATAAACTAATACCCAAACCAGCGTCTTCTAATGGCCGTGTACTAGCTAATCATACACTTATACCCAAACCAGCGTCTCCTAACGGCCGTGCACCAACGGATCATACACGAATATCCAAACCAACCTCTGCTAATGGCCGTGTACTAACCGATGATATGCCAATATCCAAACCAACCTCTGCTAATGGCCGTCTACTAACCGATCATAGACTAATACCCAAACTAGCATCTTCTTATGGCCATGTACTAACCGAGCATACACTAATACCCAAATCAGCGTCTCCTAACGGCCGTGTACTAACCGACCATAGACTAATACCCAAACCAGTGTCGCCTAGTGGCCATGTACTAATCAAAGACCAATACCCAAACCTGATGGACCTGTACTAACATGGCACCCTGACTGGGTGCCTCCACCAATCGCTGCTTTCTAGTAGCCTGGAGTACTATAAGTACCACACCGGACACCATAAGCACCATAGCCTCTTAGCAGCCGCAGATTGGCTGGGGTCTCGCTGTCCTTCACCCACCCTGGACCCAAGCCCAGGATCCAGCTTCCAGTGGGAAGAGAGTCTCCCCAGTGGGAAGAGAGTCTACTCCAGAGAGTCTAGCAGTAGGAGATGTGTAGCTCTTACAAGAGCTAGTGATTATAGCCAGTATAGCAATCCAAAGCACGAGACGAGGCTGCGTGTTAAGGGTGAAGTGAACTGATTAAATGGGACCACACTTGGCTTTTTAATCCCCATGCAAAGGGTACTCCCACCTGGACCTGATGGAAGACTATAACAAAGTCACAGACCAATGACAATGGTGTTACAATACATGACACTCCCATACAGATCATACAATCCCTCCCCTCTGCCTGGGAGATAATTGAGTCAAGTACTGTATTAACTCAATTATCTCCAGGTGAAAAAAAAAAAAAACTCAATTTTACAGGCAACCCGAAAGTACCCAAAAACTCAAATAAACCCCACAAAAAGTATATCCCCTGATAGCCCCGATCTGGGTGAGCAACATATTTAAAAAAATCACCCAGATCGGTTCAGAATTTTCATGGAATTCTTATTTCCGACCGACCGCACACAAGGCTCCTGCCCAAAATAGTTCCATAGACTCAGGTTGTGCGGTCTGTCTCTTTTGGGAGCTTCAAACACAACAAAATACCAATAGTAGCAGTTCGTGGGAAAACTAGTTGTGTGCCCCTTGTTCGAGAGTTTGGTTTCACTGAATGCCACTTTCCTCGGATGAATAGGAATGAACATAGGTGAGAGTGGAAGTCTCAGCAGTGTTCGGGCCGTTGAGTGTCCGATACTAGTTCCATACACTCGACGACCAAACACCGCTGAAAGCGTTCACCAAAACAAGATGGCCGCTGCCTCGTGTTCGTCCATACGAACGACGGCCACCCAGCCGACCACTCAGAAGATTCAAGTGTTTGCGGTTTGTGTAGGTGTTAGGGAGGTCAAGTGGGTCAACTAGCGGCACACAACTGTTCTGAGTGGTCCATGTGTTTGGTACTTTGTTCGGTATATGAACCAAATGGGGCAATCTGTTTGGTTAGGTTCGTAGAACGATCTAGTCAAAGCAAAATTATCATCCAAGGGCACGGAGATCTGTTACACTAACCGATCATGGACTAATACCAAAACTAGTGTCTCCTAATGGCCATGTACCAACAGATCATACACTAATATCAAAACCAACCTCTGCTAATGGCCGTGTACTAACCAATCATACACTAATTCCCAAGTCAGCGTCTCTTAATGGCCGTGTACTAACCAATCATACACTAATTCCCAAGTCAGCGTCTCTTAATGGCCGTGTACTAACCAATCATACACTAATTCCCAAGTCAGCGTCTCTTAATGGCCGTGTACTAACCAATCATACACTAATTCCCAAGTCAGCGTCTCTTAATGGCTGTGTACTAACCGATCATACACGAATATCCAAACCAACCTCTACTACTGGCTGTGTACTAACCGATCCTACATTAATACGCACACCAACGTCTACCAGTGACTGTGTACTAACTAATCATACACGAATACTCACACCAACCTTGTACTAATCGATCATGCATTAATACTCACAGTACATATATACTATATATTATTATTGACATAATATATGATCTTCTTATAAGAAGACAACATAAACATCAGTGGCATTTTCTGCCTTTACTTCCCAGTGTTTTCCATTTAATTGTTCTTTTTAAGGTACAGGCATGGAAATCCTTTATAAGGCCTGGTATAAACCAACAGCTGCAGTATTAGGCCGGGCCATTTCACAGTAAGGAGTGCAGATTATATTTGTATATAAAGAGTTGTGCATGGAGCCAATGTTCCATCTGTGGCTGAGAAAGGCTTTCAAGGGGAAATATCGATTGTCCAAACTTTTATTGTGACCAGGAATTAATATGCTTACTTAGAAAGTCAAAACATAGGCACTAGACTTCCTCTAATGACAAGACCGAGTAACAATCACAAGGAAGTTCACGCTTAATATGCGAGTCAGTGTTCGTTGCCCGCTCTCTGTCGCATTTGCATACCCAGAACGTTGATTACAAAACATCCAGCTGTGTTATAATAATTTGTTCGAGAATTTTATATTTCCTCGAAGGGAATACAGCAGCAGAGAGCGGTCGTGACATGAAAGGAAGGACAAACAGGAGAGGGATGTATTTCTTAGGCAGAGCAGAGACGCAGCACTGCTGTGCTCTGTGAATTCGCTATAAACAGTTCACTACTGATCTAATTAACTGGGGGGCCCTCTGCTTACTCATTAGAAGTTTTTACATCAAGATAAACAAAACATTACAAAAACAAAAGGGGAAAAAAAGCTAATTTGTGGCATCTTATTTTACTTTCACATCTCAACGTGATATGATATCCTTATCGTGTTACTGTCTGGTAACATCACAAGGTGGGATGAAAGGGTCGAACAATCTATCCTTAACAAAAAGTGAATCTCGGAGTTTAGAAGTGGATTGTAAATTTTAGCCAATGATGCCAGAGCTGAGAAAAGTTACAAATTCTGCTACTTTAGTCTGGCAATTGTAGTTACTGTGGCAATTCTCCACAGATCCCAATTATTAACTTCCCTACACTGCTAGAAAGTGAATAAATAGGAGTTTATATTTACATTTTAGTATAACTCTAGGCCAGTGGTAGCTCTTCCCAACTGTCTATTAACTACATTTCCCAGAAAGGTCAGCCAGCTTCCCCCATAAATCACAAATAGGATTTCAGAATCCTGCTTATTTTACATTTTAAGACTTCTTAACCTCGACTGTTTGTTGCTGATGTGTGTGTAACCTTGCAGTGTTAGAGGATAATAGTTGCAAATTGCAAAATATTAAAAAAAGAGTATCAAAGTGTATTTGTGATCTACCGTAATATTTATTGTATTTAAACTGCAGGTCTGTGCGTTAGTGCTTCATGCATGAAGAGTGTGTCCTCTTTATTTCCTATTTTAAAATAAGTGTAGATTTCAATAGAAATTGTCACTTTTATAAATTAATCTTGTTACACCCCTCTCTGGCTGTCTATTATTATTATATTATTTATAGAGCGCCGTCAAATTCCGCAGCGCTTTATCAGTCTATCAGACAACCGGTCCTGTCACTTCCTGGTTGCTTAATTCAATGGAGATACACTCAAGAGACAGCAATTGCCCAGAGCACCTGCCTTGCAAAGACTTCTCATTGAGCTGCATTAGGAAGTCTGTGATTTGACAGCCACAGAAAGTCTGGGCAGGGTAAGAAGGGGACGGCTTGTCTAAGGCTGCAGACAAGAGATAAACCCGAATGAATGAATTAAATTATGGACCCGGTGGCAATGCACCAGGTACAAACTAGAAACTATGAGCGGTTTGTGGACTGTGAGTTAAAACGCACCTTTGTAAATACAGTGCTGGGAGCAGGTAGAGGGGTTGATACCTGCCCAGGAGAGGTGTTGATACTTCTTTGGGAGGAGGGTTCAGTCCAATGGCAGAATTGATGGGGTTATCTGGTGCCGTAGAAGGGACAGACAATGTAGTGAGACTGATCTGGATCTCAAGTCAGGGACCAGTCACCCCTGTTCCTATTACACAGGATCATGGAGATCAAAGTACAAATCCACAAGGAACAGGAAGGCAATAGTGGTGCACAAGGGCCCTCCAGGCACCAAACCAAGCTGTAGTGGTTATGGTGTTTGAAAAAATCCTTTAAGCTTGGCTATAAAATATTTAAATTGATTAGTAGGGCTATTTACATAACTATGTTCCCTTTATTGCACATCTAACTATGAACTATACATAACCTTCCATGCACCCTATACAAACCCCAATGTACATGCCAGGTGCGCCACACCATCCGATTTCACGAAAGCCAAGCAGATGATCTGGTAAGATTTTCTCTACATATAGCAAACATTAAGTTAAAGGCCAATACATTGTTCCCTTCAGTCCAAAGCCAAGAAGTTTTCCACTGATAAAGGCCTGTCTGTATTGTTATAACATATTGTTGGTCAAACGGGATGATAAAAAAAACTCAGAGAAATGTTAACCTTTAGGGAACAATAGCATGCAGCTCGGGGGGATGGACAGACAGACACTGCTGCTATATTCAGCTATTCACATTAGATTCGGTCGATACACGTGTGTGAAAGGGCCGCTGACCACCTTGGGGCATCTGCCGACTGTTGAAGCACTCAATAGAAGAATTCTCTGCAGATTTCTTAACATTTCTCTCCTTTATGTGTTTGTCTTCCGATCCATAGATGAGAAACAGACAGCAAATATCACTTACACACACATCCCACTAGCACTCATCGTTTGACTCTAACTGAATCACGCCTAAATATTTCTGACTGTGCTGCCCAAGGTTATGGTGCAGTAGCAAAGATCAACTAAAACACTTTTTAATTTGGCATCTCGAGTGAGAAATGGTGTGCTGATGGGAGTGTGAGATGTTTTATATCATTCCATCAGTATAGTACAGTATTTCATATTTAAGCAAATTGTGCAGAAAACTCTATCAATGTAAAGAAAACAGCGCTTCTAACTACAATAATACACAGAACTGACTGGAACAAAAACAAAAATAGACATTTCAGATCAATAAAAGTAATTCAGCACACGGGGGGCTCCCAGACAACATACAATGGTTTCTATTCACTATGGAAAATGGGATGAATTGACAAGGCAATTGCAAATTTTAAGAAACATTAGACACACAAAATAATTTTTACAGATTTGTTAGCCTCAAATGTGTAATTCCCCTTCACAATTAAAACAAATTGCATGAAAACAAGATGGCAACAATGTGGATTTCCCCTTAAAGGGTTACACAAACCACCATGACAACCTTTGCATTTAGACGTGGTTATGGTGGTAGCAATCTTTAGGTGGAGGGTCACAGCCTGAAACATTGCCCCCCTGCCTCCCCTCCCGTGCACACACGACTTTGACAGTGGGCAGACTAATATTAATTCTGTGCAAACATTACGACTTTAATTAGGATTCTCTGCTCCCTGGCAGCGGACATGATAAGATTCTATATTTGCAGGCTGTACTGAGACAAACATGGAAGGTTTGTAAACAATCAGAAAGTTCGGAGAATTAGGATAAGAACATTTTATAACATACATCCCATCTTTACAAAATGCTATGCTTGCTAACCACTAATGCTCATCGTCGCAGACATGTGGCAAATAGTCTTGGGGTGTCAAGCCCCCTTATCCCCATTTCGCTTCCTCATTATCCATTGAACTGTATATACAGCGTGAGCACACACTGCTTGCTAATAGTGTATCAATTTGGCGCCATCTCAAGGGTCAGCTAAAAAAGTGTCCTATATCCCAGCTCATGTCAGCAGACTGTTGGCCTGGGTAATTGTCACCTCTTGTTCCTATTTGCTTAGCATAATCCCATTTACCTACATTTACCGGTTGCACAGGGCTGTGCAATATAAATCCAAATAACATCACATTGGACATTTACCAAGGTGAAGGTAGTCTTGTTCAACTGGCCTCATAAAACATGGAAACAGTGTGATTTAATACTGAATGACGAATGGGGATCGCATAAGGAACTTTTAGCATTCTAAAAGTGTACAAGTGATATTATGAGAAGAGAAACAGAAAGGTCACGGGATATATCAGATGCGTTAATGTCTCTAAAAATAAAGGACTTTGAAATATTATCTGGGACTTTATAACCCTTCTATAGAAAAAACGCTACAGAAAATCTAAAGTAGATAAATCAGATCCCCTAGTGAGCCCAAATGGGATCATAAAACGGGAAATTTGACGCGACCCACGTCTGATCAGATCCAGGTAAGTATGGATTAACATCCTCCCTGCCAGACAATTTAAATGCCACCCAGTTATAAATTACATCAGGAGAGAGGTTTAGATCTAAAAACATATCTCAAACTCACAAAATTCACAGAATGGATTTGTGATTAACAAAGGAACCTTACTGTTTGTGGGAATGAAAAACGGTCAGTCTTTCAGGTTTTTTTTTTTAGTTTTTTTAAACCTTAAGAAATAATAACACTTTTTTTTAAATGCATAGCAATCCCCCTGGAGCCTGTACAGTATTTACAGAGATGTCTGGATGGACTTTACCCAGGAGGATAAAAAAAGGGAACGCACAAATTTCATATTTATTAAATGTTCTATATTTGACTGGTTACTCGCAATGGGTCTCTGTCTCACTGTTCTGGGTTTGTTCTCTGGTAACAGTGCTGTAGGCCAGGCCAGTCCTTTTTTTCGGCAGAGTGCGCCCCTAGTGCACTTTCATACCGGCCATTGTAAGATTTTAACATTATTTATTTATTAAATGTTGTACCAGGAAAGATACATTGAGATTTCTCTCATTTTTAAGTATGTCCTGGACCCACTAACACTGCATTGTTAAATAGGGTACAATATATTAGAAATACAAATTAATACTAATACATAACATATATAACTAACACAAAACAGGTAGGAAATATAATCAGCTATGATTACAGGTGCATTCTGTTTTAGATATATGGAGTGGGGTCTCTTTTAGGCTGGGGTGGATTTGAAAGTGTGCGGGAGGTAGTTCCATCATTTTATTTATTATTTGAATTTGTAGAACAAAAAGCACCCACTGTATTTGTTTATTTGCTGAAGCAAGCGGCATCAGGGCTCTTGCCCAAATGGATGGTACACCTGACAAGTACAGTAATACCCGAGTGGGTGAAGGTGTTTGGAGTGTTACCAATAGAAGTTGCTGTTGGATCTCTCTCAAAGTGGAAGCCAGTATTTCCAATTTGGGATTCTATTCACATGTCGCTGATAGCCGCAAAGTAGAATTACCCACACCTACTCAGCAGAGGGTGCTGCTGCGAGTTACAATTTGGTTTAACTCTTCAGGGATCAGCCATTAAAGGTAAAATCTGTCATTTTAATCCGCAGACAGAACCCGGCAGAGTGTGAGCAAAAACTGAACGATAGGAAGCCAGTGCAGCAAGTCATAGTTTTAGAAGTAAAAATGTTAATTCAGTAGCTCCACAGAAACCATTGAAAAAAACCCTCAGGTTCCTTAGAATAAATCTTTAAAAACTCCTTCTGAAAACTTGCATAATGAAAACAAGCAAAATCAAAGCTTTTACTGCCTGGCAAATCAGCACATCAAGCGGCTCCCCACAGAGCAAACACAATTAAAATGACAAAAAAACAAATGGAATTTGCAGCACACTTTGGTAATATAAAATACTATTAGACACAGTGTGAAAATTGAGAAATCTACATAAGACAAGAGGTTGGTAGGAGGCGGTGAGGAGGGGACGCAAACCGCTTGCAAGTAAAATTACAGGTCAGGGATAAAATCACCTGCAACTACAGACAAAGGCAGAAAATCCACATGGGGGGGATCATTATACTGTTTGAGAGTGGGTTGACGGGCCACGTTAAACTTCACAATGAAATACATGCGGTAATAGAACGTGGAACTAACAGAAGTCGAACAATCCCATTAACATTAAATATAAGTATTAAAGGAGACCAGACATTATAAAATAAAAATAAAAATTGGGTTTCACGCAAGATATTTCCTTTTTTTTTTTTACGTTAGGTTTTCCGGTTGCTGGCAGACAATTTATTAAACAGTTTTCACAACTGGAAAATGAACTTTAGGAATTAGTGTGTGCAGTGCACTTCCCATCCTTCTTAGCAGTGGGGGCCCTGTTCACAATTTACAGTGTATTGGAATAGGCATAGCAATGACACTAAATATCTACAAAGCCATGGTATGGTGACCGTGTGAAGGTGTGTGGTATTAGAATTCTATCAATGGAGATGTGCGTTTGCGTGTTTGGTTAGTTTTGCATGTATATATGAGAGTAATTGTTTGTGTGTGTCAGAATATATGAATGTGAGTGAGTGATTAGTGAGAGCTTTGTTTGTGTATAAGGCTGTGCGAGTGGCTGTATGTCTGAGTATGCTTCATCTGAGGAAACATGGCTTATAAAATAATTTTCCGGGCTCCCAACTTTTGGCTTTGGTGTTTAAATTCATTTTGTGAAGTATTTAATTATGTTATTTACTGGACAATATGAATGCACTTAACTCTCAGTGTCCCCTATGGACATAAGGATCTTTTACTGTAAATATAATTTTACTTAGATACCTTTGGATTGTAAGCTCTTCTGGGCAGGACTTGAATACCGTTTTTTTTCCCTCTATGTTGTCACAATTACTGGTCTGTTTCAATAAGCCATTAAAACAAATATTAAAGAAAAGAAAAGAAAAAAAACATTACACTTGATGGGTACGGAGTGGTAGCAGGGCACCATATACATTATACTACATATTTACAGCTGTGACCATTTAGCCAAAATGCAGCCCTGCCCTTAATAAATAATAGTACATGGTAATACATGAAGACATCAAACAGATACAACCGAAGAACAAAATCTAAAATTACTAAAGAAAGGGAATGTCAAGCAACATGAAAGCCTGGAAGATCTGAAAGACCTCGACGTGAATCACGAGACATAACTAGTTAAATCTTTGAAATGAAGAGGCCGGGAGTGGCAAGTAGTGAACATGAAGGGAAGTGAAGCTAGAAGTGGCATTAAATTATCATTTTAATGTTCAGCTTTCTTGCTCGTATCAAAGATGTAAAACTCCTGTACCTCTAAAAGATACATGCTGCTTTCCATCCATTGCAGTCAAAACCATAGTAAAAGGCAGTGACTACAGTCAATATGCCAAACTCATCGCAAGGTTGGACCTTCAGTGACTTCCTGAGAGGGACAATAACATGTATGTAGACACATGAGCATTTACAGACTCAGAACATTTTGTTTGGCTCGGATTACAGATGTTGGGGCCCTTTCCTGGTTTTTACTGCTCGCTACCATCTGTATAATCTGGATGAATGAATGCTGCACATACAGATGGGAATCCCATGAAATCGCGTGCTCTTCCCAATATCCCAGGGCAAATCGGCAATGCAATTCAAACATCGACTCGCCAAATGGGGAAAAAATAGAAAACAAGAGTAAGAATTACAGGTGACAGCACAAAGCGACAGAAATAAACTCTCCATTGCATGTTCTACATCCTCCTAAAAACACTATTAAATATCCCTTTATCTTGCGGATCACGTAAAGCACAGGTAGAATTGGATGCATTTGGCAGAGCGCAGTGGGCCAATCCGGCAGACCATCACCCAGCATGAAATGGGTATGATTTGCACTTATTGTTTCATGAATTGATTCCAGAGCAGCTGATCAGCAGAGCTAGATGGAGCAATGCTAATGCTATACCAAGAAACAAAACAATTCATGTAATATCAGGCAAAAAAAAAAAACTTTAAAGGGACACGCTGGGCACCATAACAACGTAATTACAATAAAGGTATGGTGCAAGGAGGTCCATTGTCTAATCCTAAAGCGGTACGGTCAGGGCTGCGTCTGTTTTTTTTTTGTTATTTTTAACCCCCCCCCGAATCCATTACATTTATTGTCCCACTACTCTCCCCCAAATGCCTCAGTGTGCCCCATTTCACTTTTTTTTTACATCTTTATTTATTCTCCGGATCCATTTCTTAGACGCCACCATATTTGTGTTCCTGCCCTGCCCACACTAGCTTGCGCTGTGAAATTCCTTGGGCATTTGCTTTTGTCTGAAATTCAGACAGGTATCTAGGCTATTTGTTCAATCGTCAAAAAAAAAAAAAAAAAAAAAAAACCAACAGACTAAATTGCAATTTTAGTTTGTTACAAAGAGGGTGCTACTGGCTTGTGGCTGCTCACTGTTGTAATAAGACCTATGCCAAATCCAATAAAGTGGGGAACCTATTTAAATAATTAACAAAGGGAGAGGGACGACACCGGCGCTGGAATCGGGTGTTTAAAGGGTTATTAACCATTTATTTTGGCAATATAGAAAGGTATCAGAAGACCGAGTGCATCGCAGTCTGATTTGCATGGGGCTGCCTAGCCACAGACCGGTTAACATTCACATGATGACCCCTGTCCACCTCCGAAAGTGCCTTCAATGGGTACATGAGGGTCAGCACTGTAACATGGATCAATGGAAGAAGGCTGCCTGGTCTGATAACTCGTGTTTGTTTTAGGATCAGGTGGAAGGTCAGGTAAACGTACCCCCTACCTAGAGATTGCTGCACTGGCCTCTTTCAGCTCGATAATGCATCCGGCCACACTGCAGAAATTGTTCAGAATTGGTTTGCGAGGAGCATGACAAAGAGTTCAAGGTGTTGGCCTTGGGCCTTCAAACTCCCCAGTACATCGAACAGCAAATGACACCAACTCCTGCTATAAACTATAACTGGCATGGGCAAATGGGGTATTATTTATAAAACACAATGTCCTGTTCAATTCATAGGCTGTTTTCCCTTGCTTCCCTGTTCCATTTTTTTTCAAATGGAACAGGCAAATAATGGAGAGAAGAATTACATATGGCGAAAACAGATTATTTTAGTGGACTACAGAAATGGCAAAAAATAAAAAACTTGCAATAAAAAAATGGCTCAAGCACGTAAAACTGGAGCAAACATGAAGGCAAATACATTTTTCCTCATACATGGTGATGACACCCCCCCCCCCTATGAGTTTTAATATCAACGTATCAATATCTGAGCAAAAGAAAAGAAATTGCGATGCAAGCTAAGCCATCATTGGTCTGAATACAGTATGCAAAGAGAAGACCAGTCACACAATTAGAACTGAAACTCTAGAACTAAATTAAACATTTCTAGCGCATTACTATACCAACTGTAAATGAGATGAAATTACACTGAGGGTCCCAATGGCAGGAAAGACTGTTAGTAAAAGCAATGAATATTTTCCAAAATATACGCTTGAGTCCCTACTTCTCAGTTTATTAAGGGAATTTATACTTTGAAAGCCCAATTAATCATCTCTGCATTAGACAGGATCGTGCTTAAAGGCATTTCAGTGTAATTCATACATACAACGAAACCGCTTTATTTAAAAATATTTGGAGGATACAGAACTGTTTGTGGAAAGTTTAACTCTAGGCCGCAGCCTGCAGCTTTCTACAACACACAGCGCAGGAAAGGGAGTGTGTCGTCTGTATGCATGTGACTGTGTGTGGGTCTGTGATTGTCTGTGTGTGGGTCTGTGATCGTGTGTGTATAGGTCTGTGATCGTGTGTGTATAGGTCTGTGATCGTGTGTGTATAGGTCTGTGATCGTGTGTGTATAGGTCTGTGATCGTGTGTGTGTATAGGTCTGTGATTGTCTGTGTGTGGGTCTGTGATCGTGTGTGTATAGGTCTGTGATTGTCTGTGTGTGGGTCTGTGATCGTGTGTGTATAGGTCTGTGATTGTCTGTGTGTGGGTCTGTGATCGTGTGTGTATAGGTCTGTGATCGTGTGTGTATAGGTCTGTGATCGTGTGTGTATAGGTCTGTGATCGTGTGTGTATAGGTCTGTGATCGTGTGTGTATAGGTCTGTGATTGTCTGTGTGTGGGTCTGTGATCGTGTGTGTATAGGTCTGTGATTGTCTGTGTGTGGGTCTGTGATCGTGTGTGTATAGGTCTGTGATTGTGCATAAAAGTAAATTATTTTTTTACCCCTCCTGGGTGGTACGTTTATTCCTCATTCTCAGGTCCTCTAACAGAGGCCTAGGAGTTTGAGGGTTCTGCGCAGTATCTTAGCGGTTCCTAGAACTGCACTCTTCTGGACAGCGATCTCTGATGTCCCATTTGGAATCTGTTGTAGCCACTCCCTAAACTTGGGCGTCACAGCCCTGAGTGCTCCTATAACAACCGGGACTACTACTGCCTTCACTTTCCACATCCTTTCTAGTTCTTCTTTCAGTTCTTGGTATTTGTCCACCTTCTCATGTTACTTCTTCTTCCTGATGGGTATTGCCACATCCACCACGACTGCAGTCTTTCGTTCCTTGTCTACCACCACGATGTCTGGTTGGTTGGCCAGCACTTGCTTGTCTGTCTGGATCTTGAAGTGCCACAGGATCTTATCTGTGTCATTCTCAACTACCCTTTGTGGTATCTCCCATCTGAACTTAGGCAGGTCCAATCCATATTATGTGCAGATGTTTCAGTACACAATCCCAGCAACTTGGTTGTGTCTCTCCGTGTATGCTGTTCCTGCTAACCTTTTGCATCCAGCTACTAGGTGCTGGACTGTCTCAGAGGCCTATTTGCACAGTCTGCACCATGGGTCTTGCCTGGTGTGGTAGACTCCAGCTTCTATTGATCTGGTGCCGAGTGCCTACTCCTGTGCTGCTAGGATTAGTGCCTCAGTGCTGTCTTTCAGTCCTGCCTTTTCCAACCACTGGTAGGATTTTGTGATATCAGCCACATCCACTATCTTCCGGTGGTACACCCAATGGAGAGATTTGTCTTGCCAAGAAACCTCTTTTTCTGCATCCTCGATCTGTGGAAGTCTCAGGCATTCCCGTAGCAGTTCATCTTTGGGAGCAATCTTCGTGATGTACTTGTGGATGCTCTGTGTTTCATCCAGGACTGTGGCCTTGACACTCATCAGGCCCCGACCTCCTTCCTTCCGGCAGTTGTACAGTCTCTGGGTGCTGGATTTCAGGTGGAATCCTCCATTCATAGTGAGTATTTTCCTGGCCTTGACATCCATGGTGACCAATTCTTCTCTTGGCCAGGTTATTATTCCAGCTGGGTACCTGATGACCGGTAGGGCATATGTGTTGATGGCTTGGCTGTTGTTCTTGCCTCTTCCTCATGGTTGCCATGCGTTTGTGGTACCCCCAGGTACTTGTTGCTGTTCTCTACATCTTCTATTTGAACTTCAACTGCTTCTGTCCTGATCATCTTCCCTCTTTTTGCCATCATCCGCCCAAACTTCTCTAGCCCGGACGGATGTCCTTGCTGTATATCCTAGTTAGGTGGATCAGTGAGTCAAATATCTCGCTCATGCTTGGCATACAGCTTAATGTCATCCATGTAGCGTAGGTGGCTGATGGTAGCTCCACTGTATTCGTATCCACTCTTCTTGATGATCTGGCTAAGGAGGTTGAGGTTTATGCATTGGGGATAGCGCATCACCTTGGTATATAGAAAGAGAAGTGATTCAAGGGCCGGACGTCCAAGGCACACAATTAGGATACCTCAAAGTGGCTTATTGCAAATTAAAATCGAATTTATTATAAATCTTAGAATACATATATAAACAAAAACTCCCCTGAGTGCTTTCTGTATAGCTCCCTCGCGTGCCGCGTACTGATACCGGAGCCGGAAGATGACGACAATCTTCCGGCTCCGGTATCAGTGCGGTGCGCGAGGGAGCTGAAGAGGAAGCAAACAGGGGAGAGTGCTCCCTCGCGCGCCCGCCGTGTGACACCAGGGTCAGCCTCGGGGGGCCCTGAGGAGGCCGGCTCCTGGGCCCCCCAGGAGAAGAGGCTGGCCACAGTGGGTACATACCGGGTCCCCGGTATGTAAGCCACTGACTCCACATCTATAAATCTTTAGGAGAAAAATTAAGCTCAAATGGCCTGTAGGGGGATCTTGGACAGGCAGATAGGTGATGACTACATATGCTCATGAGGGTAAGTGGCTAGCACCAATAGGAGTGCTTATACAGAAAGAGTGGCTATGTGCAATGAATAAACCCATTTGTAGCATAGAATAAATACTGACCTGTAGAGTTAATAATGGCTGGGTAGAATTAAATCAGAACTTGCTCTCTATAAAGTTTCTCATAAATGCACAAGCCACAGAGTATCGAAGTATTGTATAAATTGTTACCAAAATTGTAACTAATCTGTAATAAGGCAAAATAAAGCTAGCTACAAAACATATAGCCTAGCATCCACTAAAACCCTTAAGGGTATGCTGGATATATACGGTCTTGAGAGTAGTGGTACTATAGTAATAGCCCTAGATAAGAAGAACCCTACAGCTGCAGATGTTCCTGAAAAAATCAAATTAAATCAGAGCTTACTCTAAGTACCCTCTCCCATAAGTGCATAGAACCACATAGTCCCTAAATACATAAATTGTAGCCTGTTGGTAATGTTAGTTAGAGAGCATAATACTTAGCCCTAAACATAATAAGCTTAGACTGTTATAAGACTACTGCCTTAATAAATGTAGTCAGATTTGCTAGCCCTGAATCCGAGGAAACTGGCTGCTTCGTAACAGATCACCATATGGCTAAAGTGGCTCTTAATGAGCCTAGTCCAGCTTCTTCTCCCAACAAAAACTAATACCCTAAAATAGGGCTAAAAAAGAAAGTGATGTGTGATTATGAAATCATTTTAAATCCTAGCGCGTTTCGGCGCTAAACGAGCGCCTTTCTCAAAGGCAGTGATCGGATACACTGACCTGGGCACGTATTTGTATTTCCTGTGACACTGTTCTAAGCCAATCAAAAAGGTGGGCGTGTTGACAATTTCGTGCCGAATCGTAGTCTCCATAGTGGGCCTTGCTTCTCTTTGAGCCTGATCTTCTAGTCAATTAGCTGGAGGACCACTATGGCTGTGGTATATAGGAGCTTGTTCATTTCTGTGATGGTGCAGGATGGGATTGTGGACAATGCTTCATTAACTGCGGCTAGTATGCTGTTGGTGGTTGCTTTACAGTGATCTTCGGTAGTCTTGTGTTTAAGTTTTATTATTTAAATTAATATTAAAGATTTTATGTGCTGCCCACGACATTTCCACAATTCGGCCCATGGAAGACCAAAGGTTGTCCACCCATGCTGTAAATGGTTTATTACGGACCGTTTCCGGGATGTGATGAATAAAATGTGCCTCTTTATTCCAGTGACGACAGGCTAAAATTATGTGGGGACCTATATGTAGGTGTTAAGCTAGACTTTCAAAGAAAACCATGGAGACATTAAGTTTCTAAAATATGTACATTTTGCCATGGTCGTGGTAAGGCTGAGATGTGGTGCTTTTGACAGTAAGTCATCCGAATGCCGTACAGTAGGGTCCCAGAGATTATATCCATTAGATCAAACCATTGCAATTCCAATTACAGGTCTATCTATTTGGAGATTCCGCTGTGTATTTCTTTTTTATATCAGTACTCGCTTGATTCTGAAAAATCACTTGTTATGCCAGTAGGTTGGATAAAGTGTGGCAAATGGGGTATTAGCAGGATTTCTGTTTGCTTTAATTGGATGAAGAGCCATTTAGGGGTTGTGTTAAACTCTCTCCCCATTACTTGGTCCCACTCATTTATCAAAATGTAAAGTAGTCTAAAAACGGAGCAGTGTCCACAAGTATTGGAGTTGTAATCTAAGCAATGGTAAATTTGCAAAGGGTAGCAGTATTTGCGGTCAGGACGGAGTAGTCAGTTGTAGTCTAATGGCAGCGAGGCGAGTAGAAAGTTGTAGTGTAGTGGCAGCGAGACGAGTAGGAAGTTGTAGTGCAGTGGCAGCGAGACGAGTAGGAAGTTGTAGTGCAGTGGCAGAGAGACGACTAGAAAGTTGTAGTGTAGTGGCAGTGAGGCGAGTTGTAGTGTAGTGGCAGGAAAACTAGTAAGGAGTTGTAGTATAGTGGCAGCGAGGTGAGTAGGAAGTTGTAGTGTAATGGCAGCAAGACGTGTAGGAAGCTGTAGTGTACTGGCAGCGAGGCGAGTAAGAAATTGTAGTGTAGTGGCAGTGAGACGACTAGAAAGCTGTAGTGTAGTGGCAGTGAGGCGAATAGGAAGTTGAAGTGCAGTGGCAGCGAGATGAGTAGGAAGTTGTAGTGTAGTGGCAGCGAGACGACTAAGAAGTTGTAGTGTAGTGGCAGCGAGACGACTAGAAAGTTGTACTGTAGTGGCAGCGAGTCGAGTAGGATGTTGTAGTGTAGTGGCAGGGAGACGAGTAAGAAATTGTAGTGTAGTGGCAGCGAGACGAGTAGGAAGTTGTGTAGTGGCAGCAAGACGAGAAGAACATTGTAGTGTCTCAATAAACATAGAAACATAGAATGTGACGGCAGATAAGAACCATTCGGCCCATCTAGTCTGCCCAGTTTTCTAAATACTTTCATTAGTCCCTGGCATTATCTTATAGTTAGGATAGCCTTATGCCTATCCCACGCATGCTTAAACTCCTTTACTGTGTTAACCTCTACCACTTCAGCTGGAAGGCTATTCCATGCATCCACTACCCTCTCAGTAAAGTAATACTTCCTGATATTATTTATAAACCTTTGTCCCTCTAATTTAAGACTATGTCCTCTTGTTGTGGTAGTTTTTCTTCTTTTAAATATAGTCTCCTCCTTTACTGTGTTGATTCCCTTTATGTATTTAAATGTTTCTATCATATCCCCCGGTCTCGTCTTTCCACCAAGCTATACATGTTAAGATCCTTTAACCTTTCCTGGTAAGTTTTATCCTGCAATTCATGAACCAGTTTAGTAGCCCTTCTTTGAACTCTCTCTAAGGTATCAATATCCTTCTGAAGATATGGTCTCCAGTACTGTGTACAGTACTCCAAGTGAGGTCTCACCAGTGTTCTGTACAATGGCATGAGCACGTCCCTCTTTCTACTGCTAATACCTGTCCCTATACAACCAAGCATTCTGCTAGCATTTCCTGCTGCTCTATTACATTGTCTGCCTACCTTTAAGTCCTCAGAAATAATCACCCCTAAATCCCTTTCCTCAGATGTTGAGGTTAGGACTCTATCAAATATTCTGTACTCTGCCCTTGGGTTTTTACGTCCAAGATGCATTATCTTGCACTTATCCACATTAAATGTCAGTTGCCACAACTCTGACCATTTTTCTAGTTTACCTAAATCATTTGCCATTTGGCTTATCCCTCCTGGAACATCAATCCACAAAAAGACACACCTTACCATCAATACCTTCTGCAATATCACTAATAAAAATATTAAAGAGAATGGGTCCAAGTACAGATCCCTGAGGTACCCCACTGGTGACAAGCCCAAGCTTCGAATATACTCCATTGACTACAACCCTCTGTTGCCTGTCACTCAGCCACTGCCTTACCCATTCAACAATATTGGAATCCAAACTCAAAGATTGCAGTTTATTGATAAGCCTTCTATGTGCAACAGTTTCAAAAGCCTTACTGAAATCTAGGTAAGCAATGTCTACTGCACCACCCTGATCTATAATTTTAGTTACCCAATCAAAAAAATCAATAAGATTAGTTTGGCATGATCTCCCTGAAGTAAACCCATGTTGTCTCTGATCTTGAAATCCATGTGTTTTTAGATGTTCAACAATCCTATCCTTTAACATGGTTTCCATCACTTTCCCCACTACTGAAGTAAGGCTTACTGGCCTATAGTTGCCCGACTCCTCCCTATTACCTTTCTTGTGAATGGGCACAACATTCGCTAACGTCCAATATTCTGGGACGACTCCTGTTAACAATGATTGGTTAAATAAATCTGTTAATGGTTTTGCTAGTACACCACTAAGCTCTTTTAATAGCTTTGGGTGTATTCCATCAGGTCCCATTGACTTATTTGTCTTTACTTTTGACAGTTGAAATAGAACCTCTTCCTCTGTAAACTCACGTGTAATAAATGACTCATTTATCCTTTTTTTTTTTTTAACGGAGGTCCCTTTCTTTCATTTTCAGCTGTAAATACCGAACAAAAATATTCATTCAGGCAGTCAGCTAGACCTTTATCCTCATCTACATACCTTCCTTCTTTTGGTTTTAATCTAACTAATCCTTGTTTTACTTTTCTTTTCTCATTTATGTATCTAAAAAAAGTTTTGTCCCCCTTTTTTACTGACTGTGCTATTTTCCCTTCTGTGTGTGATTTGGAAGCTCTTATAACTTGCTTAGCCTCTTTCTGCCTAATCTTATAGGTCATTCTGTCTTCCTCACTCTGGTTTTTTTTTATAATTACTAAATGCTAACTGTGGCGAAACCAACCTCGCCACTGGGCCCTGGAGAAGCCTGTTTGCTAGCCTCCTACCTGCTGACTATGGCCCCTGGGTTATTTGGGGCATATTGTACTGTATATTGCTGCTACTGGCCCTTTTAACAGCATCTATGGACATATTGGGACTTTTGGGACTACTGTCCCTTTAAGACTGTGATACATATTCTAGTGTACTGCCTGTAATATTATATGTGTATTAAGTTTAACCTGGGATATGTATGCAGCATTCATCTGATTGTTCGGTAGAATCACTCCATTTATTATATTGAGTGAAACTACCGAACAACCAGACCACCCAGGAATAAGTGTGCCTCCAATTACAGTTTGCAACAATGTTGCAAACGGGTAATTGGCAATCAGTGTAATGTATTCTTTGTCCTCTGGGTGGCCGCCATTCGGGAAACAAACACGTGGCGGCGGCCATCTTAAACTACCGAACAGCGGTGTTTTGCCGTCGAGTGTCTGGAACTAAAATCGGACACTTGACTAGGCAAACACCGCTGAGACCTCCATACTTCCAGAAATTCGTATGGAAACTACCGAATGACCCGCCGTTCGGTAGAAAGAACCCCATAAACAAGGGAATTCATTCAAACCCTCTCCAGGCTCTATAACACAGGCAATTCGCCTGTTTTCATTCCCTTGTTTGTGACCGACCGCAGGGCCAAAATGCATGGAACTGTTTTCGGATACTTTACCCATGCGGTCGGTCAAATCTTTGGAACCCCATATCTCACGAACCATTCATCCGAATTACTTGAATTTTGGATATGTTGTCCCCCTGAATAAGGGCTATCCAGCGATGCTGGATTTAAAGGTGTACCCCCGGGTTTTGGGGTACATCCAGAACTTGGCTGAAAAAGTGTACCGGATAATTGAGTTTAATGTTATCTGAGGGGAGGGGATGTGTGGGCTGAACCATGTATGTGATTGGTTATTTTATGCCTCCCCCTGGGTGTGGCCTGTATGTGGATTAGTGTAATAAAAGCCAGGCTGGATGAGCCAGTCGAGAGTTCCTGTTTTAACCTCAAAGTGATGTGTCGTCTCATTATTGGGGGAAGGATTTATTGTATGCTGTTCCAGTTGACTGCTAGGGGTACAAGCCTATTCGTATGGTTCCTATTCAATGGTCTACAGCATTCATACGCTTGGGAGAATTTAAAGGTTTCTTGGATTCGGTGATTATGGTGTCTGCCAGAGTGCTTGGAGTCCTCAGGAAGCACTAGGAGCATCCTTTAACGGAGGTACCAAGTCGGGGTGCCAGGTGATCCGTTACATTGGTGGCAGCGGTGGGATGGCGTCCTAGTGTGAGGTAAAGCAGCTCGGAGACACAGTTCGTTTGGATTTACAAATTGAGGGCAACGCTAGCAGTCGTGCAGCGCCCCTGGGAGCAGACAAGTATGGAAGGTTCTGGCTCTGGAGATGATTGGCTGGCCGAGGTGAGGCAGCGAGTGGCTGAGTATGGGGATGATATACCCATGGAGACACGCCGGGTGATCTGGAACCAGGTCATGGCCGAGCGAAACACAAGGCTGGACCGAGAATTCCGGTTGACAAAAGAGAGGAAGTATGCTCAGCAGCAGGAGCGTTACAGCAGCCGGGTAGAGGCTGCATCCGAGGAGGTTAGCCGTCTTTCCCTGAGGCGGCGGGAGGAACCCGAAGTGGGGGTCCTCATAGACTGGTCATGTGAGGAACCACAACAGGCAGGTAGAGATGGGACCAAGGTCACTCCACCGGGATGCTGGGCAGCCGGCCCAGATCCCCAGCAGCAGCAGGAGTTGCCAGGTGGGGAAGCAGGTGGCCCTTACTCACAAATGTTGAGGGGCCTCACGGATTGGTCCTGGGAAGACCCACCGATGGCAGGTGGAGATGGGACTGCGGTCTCTCTACCGGCCCTACAGGGATGCTGGGCAGTCGGCCCAGATCCCCAGCGGCAGTGTGCGTTACAGGGAGCTGAAGGTGCCGTTCTTGCTCCCCAGCGGCAGTCTACGGTGCAGGGAGAGGAGCCTGTTATTCCCTCTCCCCAGCGGTTGAAGGTGTGTAAGGGAGAGGAGTTTGTTATTCCCTCTCCCCAGCGGCAGCACAGCTCACCAAGGGGAGACAGTAAGCCCCTCACCAGCGCAGATGGGACCGTGGTCTCTGCGCCCTGCCTACAGGGAGTACAGAGGGTCAGCCCTGCTCCCCAGCGGCTGAAAGTGTGTAAGGGAGAGGAGTTTGTTACCCCCTCTCCCCAGCGGCAGCTTAGCACACCAAGGGGAGACAGTAAGCCCCACACCAGCGCAGATGGGACCGTGGTCTCTGCGCCCAAGCTACAGGGAGCTGAAGGGGCCGTCCTCCCTCCCCAGCGGCAGTGTGATTTGTTGGGAATTGGGAGCCCAGTCTCCATTCCCCAGCGGCAGGCTGAGTTACAGGGGGCAGAGGTAGTTGGTCCTACCCCCCAGCAGCAGAGTGATATGCCGGGAAGGCAGTGTGAAGTGCAGGGAGAGGAGAGCAGCGTCCTCCCTCCCCAGCGGAAGGCTGAGTTACAGGGGGCAGAGGTAGTTGGTCCTACCCCCCAGCAGCAGCGTGATTTTTTGGGAATAGAGAGCCCAGTCTCTATTCCCCAGCAGCAGGACACTGAATTGGGAGGAGAGACAGTCGGTCTCCCTCCACAAAGACTGAAAGTAGGCATGGGAGAGGAGATTGTTACCTCCTCTCCCCAGCGGCAGATCATCAATGGGCAGAGTGTTCTAATGGGAGAGGAGATTGTTACCACCTCTCCCCAGCGGCAGATCATCAATGGGCAGAGTGTTCTAATGGGAGAGGAGCTGGTTACCACCTCTCCCCAGCGGCAGCTTAATGTACCAGGGGGAGACTGTAAGCCCCACACCTGTGCAGATGGGACCGTGGTCTCTGCACTTCCAGCACAGGGGGTAGGGACGGTCGGTCCTGCCCCCCCACAACAGGGCTGTTTAGCCAAAGGGGAGACAGTCTGTCTCCAGCAGCAGAGCTGTGTAACTAAAGGGGAGACAGTCGGTCTCCAGCAGCAGAGCTGTGTAACTCAAGGGGAGACAGTTGGTCTCCAGTAGCAGAGCGGTGTAACTCAAGGGGAGACAGTCGGTCTCCAGCAGCAGAGCTGCGCAGCTAAAGGGGAGACAGTCGGTCTCCAGCAACCAGGCTCCAACCAGACTACTCCTGTAGTAGTGCTGGCACCAGGGCAGAGTACCGCTGGTCTCTGCCCACTCAGCAACCCACCAAAACAGCCTACCAGTCCCCCACACAGCCATGGTGAGGCACCTGGACCTGGACAAGTTTTTCTCTTACTCAGGTGTAGTAACCATTTATTGTGGGTGGGCTGTACTGCTGTTTCTGTTTTGTGGGTGGGCTTCTGGACTAACAAGGGCACTGACCGGCAAGAGGTCAGGTACCCTGTTAGTCTGTTTGGAAAAGGGGAGAAATGTGGCGAAACCAACCTCGCCACTGGGCCCTGGAGAAGCCTGTTTGCTAGCCTCCTACCTGCTGACTATGGCCCCTGGGTTATTTGGGGCATATTGTACTGTATATTGCTGCTACTGGCCCTTTTAACAGCATCTATGGACATATTGGGACTTTTGGGACTACTGTCCCTTTAAGACTGTGATACATATTCTAGTGTACTGCCTGTAATATTATATGTGTATTAAGTTTAACCTGGGATATGTATGCAGCATTCATCTGATTGTTCGGTAGAATCACTCCATTTATTATATTGAGTGAAACTACCGAACAACCAGACCACCCAGGAATAAGTGTGCCTCCAATTACAGTTTGCAACAATGTTGCAAACGGGTAATTGGCAATCAGTGTAATGTATTCTTTGTCCTCTGGGTGGCCGCCATTCGGGAAACAAACACGTGGCGGCGGCCATCTTAAACTACCGAACAGCGGTGTTTTGCCGTCGAGTGTCTGGAACTAAAATCGGACACTTGACTAGGCAAACACCGCTGAGACCTCCATACTTCCAGAAATTCGTATGGAAACTACCGAATGACCCGCCGTTCGGTAGAAAGAACCCCATAAACAAGGGAATTCATTCAAACCCTCTCCAGGCTCTATAACACAGGCAATTCGCCTGTTTTCATTCCCTTGTTTGTGACCGACCGCAGGGCCAAAATGCATGGAACTGTTTTCGGATACTTTACCCATGCGGTCGGTCAAATCTTTGGAACCCCATATCTCACGAACCATTCATCCGAATTACTTGAATTTTGGATATGTTGTCCCCCTGAATAAGGGCTATCCAGCGATGCTGGATTTAAAGGTGTACCCCCGGGTTTTGGGGTACATCCAGAACTTGGCTGAAAAAGTGTACCGGATAATTGAGTTTAATGTTATCTGAGGGGAGGGGATGTGTGGGCTGAACCATGTATGTGATTGGTTATTTTATGCCTCCCCCTGGGTGTGGCCTGTATGTGGATTAGTGTAATAAAAGCCAGGCTGGATGAGCCAGTCGAGAGTTCCTGTTTTAACCTCAAAGTGATGTGTCGTCTCATTATTGGGGGAAGGATTTATTGTATGCTGTTCCAGTTGACTGCTAGGGGTACAAGCCTATTCGTATGGTTCCTATTCAATGGTCTACAGCATTCATACGCTTGGGAGAATTTAAAGGTTTCTTGGATTCGGTGATTATGGTGTCTGCCAGAGTGCTTGGAGTCCTCAGGAAGCACTAGGAGCATCCTTTAACGGAGGTACCAAGTCGGGGTGCCAGGTGATCCGTTACACTAACTTTTTGTGGGTCTGGGAGTGTAAAACATTACCGGTTAGTAGATATATATTATATATATCGATAAAGGGATCCGGGAGTATTAAACAGTACCAGTTAGTAGATATATATCGATAAAGGGGTCCGGGAGTGTAAAACATTACCGTTTAATATATATATATATATATATACACATATATATATATATATATATATTACACACACACACAGTTGCAAGAAAAAGTATGTGAACCCTTTGGAATGATATGGATTTCTGCACAAATTGGTCATAAAATGTGAATCATCATATAAGTCACAACAATAGACAATCACAGTCTGCTTAAACTAATAACACACAAAGAATGAAATGTTGCCATGTTTTTACTGAACACACCATGTAAACATTCACAGTGCAGGTGGAAAAAGTATGTGAACCCTTGGATTTAATAACAGGTTGAACCTCCTTTGGCAGCAATAATTTAACCAAACGTTTCCTGTAGTTGCAGATCAGACGTGCACAACGGTCAGGAGTAATTCTTGACCATTCCTCTTTACAGAACTGTTTCAGTTCAGCAATATTTTTGGGATGTCTGGTGTGAATCGCTTTCTAGAGGTCATGCCACAGCATCTCAATCGGGTTGAGGTCAGGACTCTGACTGGGCTACTTCAGAAGGCGCATTTTCTTCTGTTTAAGCCATACTGTTGTTGATTTACCTCTATGCTTTGGGTCATTGTCCTGTTGCAACACAAATCTTCTGTTGAGCTTCAGCTGGTAGACAGATGGATCTCCTGCAAAATGTCTTGATAAACATGGGAATTCATTTTTCCTTCGATGATAGCAATCCGTCCAGGCCCTGATGCAGCAAAGCAGCCCCAAACCATGATGCCCCCACCACCATACTTCACAGTTGGGATGAGGTTTTGATGTTGGTGTGCTGTGCCTCTTTTTCGCCACACATAGTGTTGTGTGTTTCTTCCAAACAACTCAACTTTGGTTTCATCTGTCCACAGAATATTTTGCCAGTACTGCTGTGGAACATCCAGGTGTTCTTGTGCAAACTGTAAACGTGCAGCAATGTTTTGTTTGGACAGCAGTGGCTTCCTCTGTGGTATCCTCCCATGAAATCCATTCTTGTTTAGTGTTTTACGTATTGTAGATTCGCTAACAGGGATGTTAGCATTTGCCAGTGACTTTTGTAAGTCTTTAGCTGACACTCTAGGATTCTTCTTCACCTCATTGAGCAGTCTGCGCTGTGCTCTTGCAGTCATCTTTACAGGACGGCCACTCCTAGGGAGAGTAGCAGCAGTGCTGAACTTTCTACATTTATAGACAATTTGTCTTACCGTGGACTGATGAACAGCAAAGCTTTTGGAGATACTTTTATAACCCTTTCCAGCTTTATGCAAGTCAACAATTGTTAATCGTAGGTCTTCTGAGAGCTCTTTTGTGCGAGGCATCATTCACATCAGGCAATGCTTCTTGTGAAAGGCAAACCCAGAACTGGTGTGTGTTTTTTATAGGGCAGGGCAGCTGTAACCAACACCTCCAATCTCATCTCATTGATTGGACTCCAGTTGGCTGACATCTCACTCCAATTAGCTCTTGGAGATGTCATTAGTCTAGGGGTTCACATACCTTTTCCACCTGCACTGTGAATGTTTACATGGTGAGTTCAATAAAAACATGACAACATTTCATTCTTTGTGTGTTATTAGTTTAAGCAGACTGTGATTGTCTATTGTTGTGACTTAGATGATGATCGATCACATTTTATGACCAATTTGTGCAGAAATCCATATCATTCCAAAGGGTTCACATACTTTTTCTTGCAAATATATATATATATCGTTTGTGTCACGTAAAAAGGAAAGGAAAAGTTGTGCCGAGCAGCAACCAAATCCACAGAAGGGTTAATGCTGAGCAGCAATTATGCAAATGGGAACCTGGTAACTGCTTTGGGGTCAGAGGTCGGTTACAGCCTATCAGATCTAGAGATGGGGTATTTAGGCCCAGTTCTCATTCTGCTCAGTGCCCTGTTGTGGTTTCCCTTGTGGTTGTCCGAGAGCGCGTTATTTATTCTGGTTATTTGACTTTGGTATTGTTTTTGACTTCCCTGTTTTCTGGCATCCCTGACTCCTGGCTTTTCCTTATCGCTGTGTCTCTTTCTGTTTCCCTTGACCTCGGCTATTCCTGACTATTCTTTGGTACGTTAGTCTGGCCATTCTAAGGTCCGGTATACGTTACCTATCAGTCCTCTGTGTTATACAATTCTACGTGCTGGATCATTCAGTTTGCAATGCAAAACAATTTAAATGAAAAGTGTTTATTTGTACAAATACACTGTTACTCATTAAAACAGAAAGTAATTATACATTAACCCCTTAAGGACACATGACATGTGTGACATGTCATGATTCCCTTTTATTCCAGAAGTTTGGTCCTTAAGGGGTTAAAAGGGACTTTAATGGTTCCCATGATAAGAACTGTCTGAGCATCAACACAACTGGAGAGCTACGTGCCCCTACCACAAATCTTATATAATAAATATACTTTTCTCTGATTGATCTAATCATGCAGCTCGTGAAATTTCTGGCCATGAAAGTGCTGTTGACATTATTGCGGCCATGAAGGGTTTTCGATTGGATATCCTGCAGGGTCCAGTGATTGACCAACTGCTAGGTGTCCTGCAATAGTAATTTCCTGTAAATGTGCAGAGCAATGTACCCATTATTAAGCTAATGCTCCATGGCACAAAAATCACGCTGCATCCCGGAGTTGCACAGAAATGCGTTTATTTAATACTGGAATAATAAATAAATAAATCACAATATCATGTTCTCCATATACGTCCTAACCAGGCATAAAGAGCCTGACTCATTTAATGTAGCATTTATAGTACAATTGCACTGTGCGCATTGTATAGAACAGTTTGGATTCTCAAAGGGTTACTCCAAGCACTATGATCATTCAGTGATTTGAAGTGGTTATGGTGGTTATGGTGCCTGGCGCCATAAGAAACGCTGCACATATGGAGATTAACCCCTCTGCTGCTGTGGTGTAACTCCACCTTCAGCACTGTCATAAGGGCACCATTACCCAGGATGGAATTAGAGTTAAGGGCTGTCAGGTCAATATGCACAAAATTGCAATTAATGGCAGCTGACTGCTCTCAGCCAATGATTGGCCGACAGGATCAACTCGGCATAAGTCGGTTACACATCCCACCCAGCCTTAAAGTAGACTCGGCACCCGGCCGGACCAAGTAAGACGGCAAACTGTAATAAAATGGTTTGCCTCATTACTAGGAAATAGGGCCACTGTATTCCTGTCATCATAACCACTACAGCGGCTGTAATGGCTCTGATGTTTGAATAACCCTTTAAAGTCTGTTTATTTATGGCATAAAAAGAACAATGCACTAGGGCTGCATCTAAATTCTCGTCCATAATACAACACTACATCAGTGAAGGAGAATTAGTTCAGCACTAGATACATGGGAGGATTTCAGTTATTCAGAGTAAAGTGGGCAAAACACTATGAAAATCAGTAGAAATTACCATCTGATTCCATTGGACTCTGTAGCAGTTTTCTACAAGCAACACATACATACAGAAATCTCCTACAATAAAATGATCACAAATCCATTTTCTCCCAAACACAGGAAGGAAAAAAGAAAGAAAGATGAATGGGAATCCTTAGTTACCGTTCTTCAGCTAGCCGTGGTGAATAAGGTGCGTTAATATATCTCCAGCTATGGTGGTCTTATTATCGGCAGAAGATAACGGAGGCAAAGTGCAAATTATCATTCTTACCATCATACTAGAGATGGAGTGAAAGGCGTCACTCATACAGAGATAACTCCGTCACAAGGGTTTAACTAATGGATTTCATAGTACATGTAAAATAAAAAGTCTCAGGTCACAGAGAACAGTCACTGGCTATTCTGATAACTAAACTATCACTGCAACTGAATTCATGTTACAACGTTTTAAACAAAATGACCAAATAAAGAATTAGAAATCATGGTTATGAATTGTAAGAAAACGGAACTGTATAGGTAGAACAAATGCATATCCCGCCCCTCCACCCAACAGTAAACCTAGTGTCACTAAATGCTTTTTTCCTGAAATAGCGTAAAAAGTAGCTTTAGAACTACCTTCTCTGATCAGATTCTCTGCCCCTCCTCTGATTTCATGTCACATCTCCCTGCTTCCTCTATTTCCACCAGACTGTCCACCAATGGCCATGCTCCAGTTATTCTCTATGACATAGATTCCCAAACAGTGGTACGCGTACCCCAAGGGGTACAATTCAGTGCGCGAAAGAATTTAGGCAATGGCGGCGGTGCCAGCCGCATGAGCTGGGAACTGCTGCCTGAGTGTATTGGGTGGCCCATGCACTTTGGGCTACCCAATACACCTGTGCCTTCGGGGGTCCGGTCACGCGCTGCAGCGGATTAATAGCCCGACTGGACCCCTGTGTTACCTGCAGCCAGAGCTGGGAGGAAGTAAAAGCTTGTAACTTCTTCCTCCCAGCTCGCACACAGAGCACACTGTGCGGGAGAGGAGGGGCGGGGCAGGCGGAGTGGACGGGGAGAGCAGCAGGACGCCAACTCCCACCAGACCCAGTCAGCCAAAAGGTAGGATTTTTGTATCTGTGTGTGTGTGTGTGGTGTTTGTACTTGTTTGTTTGTGACATGAATATGACGTCACTCCGGCCCCTGGCATACTAAACAGTGCGCGACAGGGGGCAGAGTAGGGAGATGACAGCCCCACTGGACCCCAGGGAAAGCCTGTCCACTCCCCCTCTCCAAAAGGTAAAGGGACTGGGTGGGTTTCAATCAAAATATTTTTAAAAACTCAACTTCTGAATGTGTGTGTGTGTCTGTTTGTGTGTGTCTGCGAGTCTGGAGATACATGTGCAGTGGGTGAATCTGTGTGTCAGATAATGACATCACACACATCTCCCCCAGTGATAATATAATGACATCACACACACCTTCCCCTAGTGATAATATGATTACATCACACACATCTCCCCCAGTGATAATATAATGATATCACACACAAACCCACCTTCCCCCAGTGATAATATGATATTTCTCACACACACACACACCTTCCCCCAGTGATAATATAATGACATCACACACACACACACACACACACACACCTTCCCCCAGTGATAATGACATCATACACACACCTTCCCCCAGTGATAATGACATCACACATACACCTTCCCCCAGTGAGAATATAATGACATCACACACACACCTTCCCCCAGTGAGAATATGATATCACACACACCTTCCCCCAGTGAGAATAGAATGATATCACACACCTTCCCCCAGTGAGAATATAATGACATCACACACACACACCTTCCCCCGTTGAGAATATAATGACATCACACACCCCTTCCCCCAGTGAGAATATAATGACATCACACACACACCTTCCCCTAGTGAGAATATAATGACATCACACACACACACACCTTTCCCCAGTGAGATATAACACACACACCTTCCCCCAGTGAGAATATGATATCACACACACCTTCCCCCAGTGAGAATATATCACACACACCTTCCCCCAGTGAGAATATATCACACACACCTTCCCCCAGTGAGAATATATCACACACACCTTCCCCCAGTGAGAATATAATGATATCACACACACAGCTTCCCCCAGTGAGAATATAATAATATCACACACACACCTTCCCCCAGTGAGAATATAATAATATCACACACACCCCATCCCCCAGTGATAATATAACGACATCATACACACCTTCCCCCAGTGAGAATATAATGACATCACACACACCTTCCCCCAGTGATAATATAATTACATCACACACACCTTCCCCCAGTGATAATATAATGATATCACACACACACCTTCCCCCAGTGATAATATAATGATATCACACACCCCTCCCCCCAGTGATAATATAATGATATCACACACACCCCTCCCCCCCATGTGAAAAATTTTGACCCTTATATTTGACCCTGTAACTTTCAAAAACACTATAAAACCTGTACATGGGGGGTACTGTTATACTCTGGATATTTTGCTGAACACAAATATTAGTGTTTCAAAACAGTAAAACGTATCAATTATATCATCAGTGAAAGTGCTGTTAGTGTATGAAAAATGCAAAAAAAACTTCACTTTCACTGACAATATCATCGCTGTGATATGTTTTACTGTTTTGAAACACTAATATTTGTGTTACGCGAAGTCTCCCGAGTAAAACAGCACCCCCCCATGTACAGGTTTTTGGGTGTCATAGAAAGTTACAGGGTTAAACACAGTGCTAGCAAATTAAATTATCTGGACTGTCGGCCTGGGTTGGCAGGCAGGTCCCTGAAATTGCAATCAATAAAATTACTTATTTATGTAAACACAATTACATAAATATGCACGTAGAATTTATATATATATATATATATACACACACACACAAATTTATATCTTTGAAGTCTACGTGTATATTTATGAAATTATTTATGCAATTTTGTATATGGATATATAAATATATTTCGTATTATTTATGTATATATACACAGATATATATAATTTAATTCTAAGTGTATTTTAAAATATATATATTAATATCAAAATACTGTTAGAATAAAATTACAAATATATATAATTTTTTTAATGATTTTTACATTTATTTATATTTTATAATATATATACAAAATATATATAAATAAATATATATATATATATATATATATATATATATATATATATATATATATGTGTGTGTAATTTAATTATAAGTGTATTTTTATATTAATATAAAAATTAATTTTGTATGACATATATAACACTGCATTCATTATATACACACACTGTAAATAAATATTCAATTAATGTAATTTTATTTAGAAATTTACCAGTAGCTGCTGCATTTCCCACCCTAGGCTTATACTTGAGTCAATAAGTTTTCCCATTTTTTTGTGGTAAAATTAGGGGCCTCGGCTTATATTTGTGTCGACTTATACTCGAGTATATACGGTAGATATAATATGTCTATATATCTATACACATATGTAACGGACCGTTTCCGCAGACAAGGGGTTAAAATCTGTTTAGGCGATAATCCCCTTTTCAAAGACAGGCACAGCTACTGTAGAATCACCAAAACTCACGAATTGGATATAAGTGAATGCACCAAACTCCCGAACTGCATACAAGGGAATAAGGTAGCACTCCAAACTCCCGAACTGGAACTTCACGAATAGCTGCTAGCAGACGAACAGGATAAGCTCCCAAGCGGCTTACACTCCTGGCAGTCAGTCTCTATCAGCATACAGTGAATCCCGAGACAAGGCTCCGTGTTGAGGGTCAAGCAGTGGTCTGTTTATTAAGGGCTACCTGCCCTTGTATTTATGCAGGTCTCCCACCTGGTGGACACTCCCCTAGGGGACCAAATGGGAGACTGTAACAACGGACAGACAAGTACCAATTACAGACATACAGCAGTAAAACATCCCCACAATGCATCCTGGCTTCCTTTTCTGCCCTGGAGATAATTGAGAAGTAATTCAATTATCTCCCAGGACAAAGGCAAAACTCCATTACACACGTGGGGACACAAAAACAGCAAACACTTTAAAATACATAAAGTCACCTTTTACACATAAAACATAGACATGTCACATATTCCCAGATAGCTCAGGTCTGAGTGCACATTATTAGGTGAATGACACTCAGACCACACGAATACAGTTTAATTGCCAAAGTCTTTAATTCCACGAACAGGCTCCATGGCATAGCTATCTGGGTTAGAACATTCCCATAAAATAAACTCCCGAAGTTCCAGGTTTTAGCTAAATTGTCCCGAATAGGAACCAGGGGGCTGGAGGCTCAGCGGTGCCTGCACGTAAATGTGTCCGCTTTTGTATTAAAGGCTGGCAGAAAAGCGCTGGCTGCCCGGGGAGCTCCATAACACCGCCATCGTGTGGCGGCTAGGTGTAACCGCGACCACCCAGTAACAATCAATTAAGCTGCGGATAACCGCAGCTACTGGGTGGTCAATTGCCGGCACATGCTCGTTAAGCCGCAGTTAACCGCGGCTTCAGGGAGGTAAATGGAGGGCACACGCCAGCTTCTGGGTGGCCAATTGACGGCGCCGGCCGGCTTCCCACGGCTCTGGGGAGGCTGATAGAATCTACCGAACGGCTGTGCAGAAAGGAAGAAATAAATCTTTCTGCACAGTAAAATTAACCCTTTAACTGCCGGTCCATAATCCAAAGGCAGCAGGCGGGCAACCAGGCTCCTCCAATGCAATGTGGCGAGATTGGTCTCGTCACAACATATATAAAAATACCTTGGTAGAGAGCACTCGTAGGACTTGTCGTGGTAAAAAATATGTTTTTATTTAGCAATCAAAAATCACAGTATGTCAGTGTCGACGTTTCAGTCCATCTGGACTTTTATCAAGACAAAGTCCAGATGGACTGAAACGTCGACACTGACATACTGTGATTTTTGATTGCTGAATAAAAACATATTTTTTACCACGACAAGTCCTACGAGTGCTCTCTACCAAGGTATTTTTATATGATTAGCCGGAGGTTGCACCGAGGCATGGACAAGACTGGGAGCATTTGAGTGCGAGCCACAAGAGATTGAATACACATATATACACACACATATCTAATGATATTTTTATTTATTAATTTTTATTTTACACATGCAGGGAGACTCCATGAGAGATTACCAGAGCATGAACAAGCTCCTTGGCAGCATCTTGCATGAGAAAGGGCGGATGCGGGCGATGTTTTTAAGGTGGAATTGACAGGTTTGTTTTTTTTGTGCGTTAAGGATTGTACAAGACAAAGGGAGAGAGATCTGATAAGGTGGGAAGGTACTGGATCAAGCGGAGAGGTGGTGGGACGAGAGGAGAGGAGAGGAGAAGCGAAGCCACTTCCTGTTCTGTAGCTGGGAGAAGGCCTCTAGGGTAGGGAAGGTACGGTCCATGTGTGGTTGCGAGAGTAAGGAGCAAAGGAGGGAGAATTCTTTCCTTAACTGTTCAATCTGGTTGGTAAAGTAGCATGCAAGGCTATCTGCTGAATGGTCAGTTTGAGGGGTGGCTTGAGGTGGGCAAAGGAGAGAGTTGAAGGTATTAAAGAGACGCCTAGGATTGCGTGAGTATGTACTAACGAGAGGAAAAGTAGGATTGTTTAGCAAGTGCGAGGGCTGTGCTATATGAACACAAAATGAATTTATAATGGAGGAAGTCTGACAAGGTGCGGGACTTCCTTCAGCAGCATTCAGCTTTGCAGGTAGCGGGTCAATTAAGTGTGCCATGGTTGGAGGCGTGTTTTCCTTGAGGTGCATCTTTGGAGCGGGGCTGCAGCATCCAGGGCAGAGGTGAGGGTATCATTATATGAGGAGATAGCCAGAGAGGGACAGGAAAAATTTGGGGATGAATGAGAGTTTTGAATGGAGATCAGATGAGAGTTGCTGGATTTCAAGAGAATTCAGTTCCCTTCTAAGTTGAGGGCGGTTAGGGTGAGGCTGTTGGGTGAGGGGTCTTTCAGGAACAAATGATAAGAGGTTGTGATCAGAGAGAGTAAATGGGGTGTTGTGGAGCTTAGATATAGTGCATGCATTAGAAAAGGCAAGATCGAGGGTATTACCAGCTACATGTGGGAGTATTTACCCACTGTGATAGGCCAAGGGAGGAGGTAATAGAAAGGAGTTTGGAAGCTATTGAGGTCAGGAGTGGGTTAATGGGGGAGAGTTAGGGAAGGGATATTACTTGAAAGGAAGTAGGGAAGCCAAGCAGAAAAATGGTCAAGGAACAGACTATGGAAACCAGGGGGGCGATAGATGACAGCTATGTTAGCAGAGATGGGTTTGAACAGACGAATTGAGTGAATTTCAAAACTGGAGAAATATGGGGAAAGGGGAGGAGGGGGCGGTCGTGTGCGCAGAGTTTTAAAGGAGCAGTGGGGTGAAAGCAGAAATCCTACACCGCCACCTTTACTCTCAGCCTGTCTTGGGTTGTGGGTAAAATGAAGACCACCAAAGCATAGTGAGGCAGGGGCAGCTGTATCAGAGGGAGAGTCATGTTTCCGTTAGTGCAAGTAAGTTTAGGGAGTGTGAGATAAATAGGTCATGAATGGAAGTTGAGAGCATGCATTCCAGAGGGCAGCTTTAAAGGAGGAATTATAGTGAGAGTTACATGGAATGGATATGAGATTGTTGTGGTTTCTGGTGTTAGCACCAGGTGTGTTAGTAGAGGAGGAACCAGGGTTTGGAGAGAAATTATCAGCTGTTAGGAGCAGTAGGATGGGAAGGAAGAGAAGGTGGGAGTAATATTTCAATGTTTGGGATGAGAACTTGTATTTAGGGGATTTAGGAAGGGTTTGTGGAGAAAAGCTGGATACATATGAGTAAAGTGCAAATGATGAATACAGAGATGAGGGAAGTAGAGAGGGAGCAATGAAGATGGTGTCAGCAGGAACAGGTAAGTAAAATGATAGAGATTTTAATAATGAGGGAAGTGAGGTAGAAAGTGAAAAATATAAGGGAGAACATTAATAGGAGAATAGGCACTGCATTTTTAAGATATGGAGAATTAAGCTGTAAAAATCATAGGTGAGGTTAGGAGGGATAAGGGTTAAAAGATATTAATTGTGTGAATTAAGCTATTTCAGGTGTGGAGGGCTTGGTGGATATGATTGGTTTATCAAGAAAGCCAGGTAATTTGAGCTATCTAGAATTGTAATGAGTTCCATGGGGAGGGTGTGATGTGGGGCAGGTTGGGTGGGAAACGGTCATCCAGAAATGCCACCTCCTCTTAATGTCTATAGTATTCCTTAAAGCCAATGTTCTACCCAAGAACAAGAAATTTCATCCGAATCTATAGGCACCCAGACCATTTCAGCTTATTCAAGTTGTCTGGGTGCAGTGCCCCATGTCCCTTATCCCTTCAATTGTAAATATTTTTGGCTAAACTGCAATAGTTACCTTACAGGGTTAACTCCACCTCTATTGGCATGTGCATTAGGTCCCTCTGCAGAGGTGGAACCTGAACCAGGAGCAAGGGACATTGGCTCTGGAATCAGTTAAGTGACAGAAAAGGGTTTTTAACCCCTTCTGCACCATGGGGGGATGGAAGGGGGACAGGGGGGCACTATAGGCTAGTTTTCCTTAAAACTAAAGTGGTCATTAATGGTACATTTTTAAGCTGGACAAAAGTGGTAAGTGGTGTCCCTCAGGATTCTGTACTGGGACCGCTTCTATTTAACATATTTATAAATTATCTTGAAATAGACGCCATATTTTAGTGTTTGCAGTTGACACAAAACTCTGTAAAGTAATGCAATGTGGGCAGGCTATTAGTTTGATGCAGAGGGATTTACATAGATTGGGGGACTGATTCTCAGAATGAAAAGATAATTTTGCCTCTTTATAAATCACTGGTAAGACCACACCTTGAATATATTGTGCAATTATAGGCACCTGTTCTAAAGATGGATATTATAGCACTAGAAAAAGTGCAAAGGCGGGCTACAAAATTAATAAGAGGAATGGAAGACGTTCACTATGAAGAAAGGTTAACAAATTTAAACCTGTTTAAAAAAAACCTGTGCCTCAGAGGCGCAAATATACAGATATATTCGGGGCCAATACAAACCATGGTCTGGAAATCTATTCATAAACAGGACTACACATAGGACATGAGGTCACATATTTAAACTGGAAGAAAAGAGATTTAGATTTAGGCAAATAAAATTATTTCTACAGTAAAAACAATAAGGATGTGAAATTCTCTACCTGAAGATGTGGTTTTGTTAGATTCTATAAAGATGTTTAAACAGCAACTGAAGGCAAACTTCCAAAAAAACATATAATTCAGGGATTAAATATTTTTTTTATATGTGGGGCAACAGCTTATCGATCCAAGGAGAGATCTGACTGCCATTCTGGGGTTAAGAAGGATTTTTTTCCAAGTTTGTTGCAAAAGTGTAGCAAAATTGGAAAGCACAAACTGGTTTTTTTTTGGCCTTCTTTTGGATCAAAAGCAAAAACAGATGTAAGAAAAGCTAAACTTGATGGACGCATGTCTATTTTCAGCCTATGTAACTATGTGACATCACACACACAGCTTTTGTTATAATGTTATTACATCACAAACGTAGCTAATGTTACAATGCAATGACATCACACACATATACACTTTTTTTAATCTCAACCCAAAACACACCCACTGTCATAACGTAGTAATAGCACATAGTAGAAAAATGCAAGGTATAACACACACATATCCACAGTCATATTGTAAAGATGTCACACATATACACTGTTATAATGTCATGAGCCTTAGATTGTAAACTCACGCACAGGGCCCTCTTTCTTTTGTATTGGTCTGTTTGCACAGTATTGTCTTTTTCCCAATAGTACAGAGCTGCGGAACCAGTAATAAAATAAATAAGTGACATCACTGACTAGCTTCATACCATCTATAGCATAACAAGTCCATAATACACTGCACATAAAAGGTGCAATATTGATACCGCTACCTAATATGTATGTATCAACAATTTAAGTAAATCATGCAGTCACTTTTCTCCGTGGTTTAGTGGTTAGGATATTTTTTTTCAGACGGCCAGGGTTTAATTCCTGGTATGCAATTTAAATTTTTACATTCGGTTATTATACATTTTGGAAGAGAAAAACTAACATATTGGAAAAATGCCATAATCACCATTCCAAAAAAACAATAAATTATATTGTAGTTAATGTAAATGCCAATAGGGTATATACTTAATGGATCAATCCTAAAAGGACACTAAGCAGTTTTGGTGTATAGCGATCATGCCACTGTAGTCTAACTTCTCAATTCTCTTCCATTTAGGAGTTAAATCACTTTATTTATGTAGCCCTAGCCACAACTTCCCTTGGCTGTGATACAGACATCCTAAACAATTCCTGTAAAAAGAAATCTAATGTTTGAACACACAGTGTGTTTAATTTAGATTGTGTTATCCCCTACTGTTAATAGCCTGCTAGAGCCTACAGGAGCCCTCTGAGTGTGATTAAAGTTCAATTAACAGTGCAGGAGAAAATGTCTAAAGTAAACACACTGTGCTGTGGCTGTGCATTGTATGATGTGCAGGATGTATAATGTGTGGGTTGTGTTCTGGCTATATGCAGTGCACCATTGTGCCTCCTATCCCAACATTTTTGCTTAGCTGGTTGACCTTCTTGGATCCCTAGTGATCCAGTGGAGGGGTCATATTCTCTAATGGTCTAGCAGGTGACTGTATCTTTGTTCATCTAGTGTGGGAGTGTGAGGTCTGCACTTCCAGCGGATGCAGACCTCAATAATAAGGATTACTCCCTTGTGGTTCTGGTGTTCGGTGAGTCATGCTAGGAATCCCAGCGGCACTGGACCATGAAGGAGCAATTACTGACATCGGTTCCCAGCCCTGACCCTCTCTTCCCCATTCTGTCGCTTGCCCACTGAAGGGCTATAGGCCGAAAAAAAAAACCTGTCTGCTTGTTCGTGCATGAAACTGCCTATCTGCATTGAGTAACCACAACCCTGTAATTACAATATACTAACCCCTCTAAAAATATATAAAAAGTATACAAACTAAAAATAAGAGCCCAATATGGGGATGGAACTGATAACCTTAAAACCACCACAGTGTTTGCACGGAATGATAATGCGTAATTATGGCCTAGACTTAATATATTTGGATAAGCTTTTAAAATGATTTCAAATATTTTTGCGATAAACCTTAAACTTAATATTTTGAAAAAAATAATTTCAAAGTTTATTCAAAAATAAGAAACTTTCAGGCTTAGATGTCCCAATGCAAACTAAATGGATGTCATAAGTCACCAGTTCTAAAAGCAGACTTACAGGGTTATATACTAAACCGAGAATTGAAAGTGAATTTCAAATTTAAGGTCAGAGTAGCCGAACTGTAAGAGAATTTTTATAGACTGTCTATTTTGACCTTACACGTTAGTAAATAACCCTGTAAGCATGTCTGAGGTCTAAACTGAGAACCTTCCAAACACAACCTACGTTTCTGGCATTCCCAGTTACCGTAATTAGGTTCTTCAGACGGCATGGAGGAAAAATGGGAAACTGCATAACCCCAATTATAAAACATAAAAATACAGCAGGTTTTTGTAACACGGTTGTATCTTATAGGTGTATGCCTACATATTTGTTTATAAAACTTTGCATGTTACCCTCCACTTTTATTTTTGTAATAATTATATGGTGGGTGCTTCTGCCCCAATTCCCCAAATGTGGAGAATGCATGAACAGAGAAATGACTTCAATATTCCATCAAGAATAACCTAACAAGCTTCAGTCACTTTTTTATAACAGAACCCTTTCCAATCTCTGTGGGGATCACCAGCTAAAGTACTTTGTGGTTAAACCATTCATAAACAGTTTAATTGATTAAAGTAGTGCCCAGGTACCATAATGACTTCATTGCAAAAGGTCCTTTAATCATGATGTTCATGTAACTTTCTGGAGTTGCTCAATTGACAGCTCAAATACAACTCAGAAACCCAAAGTCAAATTATTATGGAAAAAGCAATCGCAAGAATATTAATAAAACGTGTAATCAATTCTAACCCGACGTACACATTGCATCCAACACGTGTGGGTTGGGTATGCAGAACGCCTAAAAAAAAACAAAAAAAAACAACAACCAGATATAGTACCATTAGTGAAGGTTTTCTAGTAAAACTCTCTGTCCCCCCGTTCAAACTGGGTATGTCAATCTTCCTTGAGAGATGATTTATATGGCTTTGCATTGACAATAAAAGGGCCGTGTTGAGTCTGAACTGAAGAGCTTTTCTAAATCATGTTCAGAGAGACTAAAGAACCACTTAATGAAAATGAACAAGACAGAACCTGGATTTCTCCAGAATGGGGTCCAGAAAAACAAATTTGCTACCAACACACATGCAATTATTCAAACAAACCCAAACTGAAATTATTGAAATTATCAGCCAGAGTAATAATCTTGCAATTTTTTTTACATTTTATTTTTTTACTGAGATTTTATGCAGATATTTTCTACAATATAACCAAATTAAATACAGTGAATATTCTGACAGAAACCCGCTGCCCTGACTTTAGATACCACGGGTGTAACCCAAGAGCTTTAGAAAAACTGAGCTGCAGTAATTAGTTCAAACAGAAAAGACTAAAAAAGTATATGATAAAAAATTATCACAAAAAAGTTTTATGTTACTTTTTATACTCTTACATAAACACAGAAAACCCCAACCCTTCCAGGAGACGAGAGCTTGGGGATGTTCATTAAATGACGGGTATAAGATCTGTGGAGTGGGGGGCGATATAGCAATGGAATTATTAGAGGCAAATAAAATGTAAAACATTCGAGGGGCTCAGTGAAAGTCATTATGATGACTAGGAAGGGGCAGATGTAAAATCTGTAAACAGGTACAAAGTATTTACGTGGCAAATTAACAAAGGACGACGAAAGGGAATGAGGTATTTTTATTAAGAAGTAAAGTAAGTGGGGGTACAGCCATGCATGGACAATGTATGTGTTTGCCTTAGACAATGTAGAAGGAATGTGGTATGGCACAAAGGGGAGAATGAATTGTAGTATTAGTCGTCTAGCAAAAAAGCAAACTAAAATGGGCAATGCTTTATCCACTAAGAAGGGGTTTATATATGGCTCCGGCAAGTTAAATAATGGTTGATAGCAAATGAATCACTGCTGACAGCGCCAATCAACCACTAGTCAGAAGGGCAGTCACTAACAAGTGAAAAGGTCCAGGGGTCACTTGATGAGTGTGCAACAATCATTAGGGTAATCAATTACAAGTGGGAAGTATAGGGGCAGTAATCTGACTAGGCTGAAGGTACATGAAACTGTCATCGACAAAGGGCATCACTCACCAAATGGGAGCTAGTTAATAAAATATGTTAAGAAACCATCACTGACAATGGAACTTCTCAATATGGGTCTTACTTCAAAAGTTCAAGAGGTCATAGAGATTATCCAGTTACAAACATATTATTGATGCTCAACTCCTAGGGTGTGAGAGGTCCAAGCAGTTATTGGGTAAGGTGCGTTTTCCCTTGATTAACCAGTCGGTTAAAGAGCGGTCACATTGTATTAAAGTGCAGACGTTTGCTGGTGTTTTTGGGGTGATGTTACTGTCAACGTTCCTATAACAAGGAATGCTCCATCTCACAGGAGGAAGTGGTCAGGTTCACAGTTATCATGTTGACATTTTCATAACTGAAGAGAAAGTGTGGTTTCTTCGAGGAGATATACTCCATCGGGCTCCATGTTGTGGGCTGCTGGGATGATATACAATAGTATGGAATGATGCTTAATATGTACAAGAGGAGTGATACAGAAACGTTAATTTGGGGTACTGATTTACACATGAATAGCACAGTGGGGTTTATTGGGAGGGATGTAGAAGAGGAAATATACAATAGATGTACTGGAAAGTGCTTATCTAAGAGTTATTTAATATATTGCGGTCATTTGAAAGATGGAAAGCTACAGTTACCCCAAGGATCTGCTTCATCCTAATAACAAATGAAAAATGCTCTCTCATCATTAATCCAGTGACGCTGGGGATGTTAGCGATACAGGGGATTCCTTGGGGTAACGCTGGGGATGTTAGCGATACAGTGAGATCCTTGGGGTAACGCTGGGGATGTTAGCGATACAGTGAGATCCTTGGGGTAACGCTGGGGATGTTAGCGATACAGTGAGATCCTTGGGGTAACGTTGGGGATGTTAGCGATACAGTGAGATCCTTGGGGTAACGCTGGGGATGTTAGCGATACAGTGAGATCCTTGGGGTAACGCTGGGGATGTTAGCGGTACAGCGAGATCCTTGATGTAACTCTGGGGATGTTGGCGGTACAGTGAAATGCTTGGGGTAACGCTGGGGATGTTAGCGGTACAGCAAGATCCTTGGGGTAACGCGGAGGATGTTATCGGTACAACGAGATCCTTGATGTAATTCTGGGGATGTTAGCGGTACAGTGAGATCCTTGATGTAACTGGGGATGTTAGCGGTACAGTGAGATCCTTGGGGATACGCTGGGGATGTTAGCGGTACAGTGAGATCCTTGGGGTAACGCTGGGGATGTTAGCGGTACAGTGAGATCCTTGGGGTAACGCTGGGGATGTTAGCGGTACAGTGAGATCCTTGGGGTAACGCTGGGGATGTTAGCGGTACAGTGAGATCCTTGGGGTAACGCTGGGGATGTTAGCGGTACAGTGAGATCCTTGGGGTAACGCTGGGGATGTTAGCGGTACAGTGAGATCCTTGGGGTAACGCTGGGGATGTTAGCGATACAGTGAGATCCTTGGGGTTATGCTGGGGATGTTAGCGGTACAGTGAGATCCTTGGGGTAACGCTGGAGATGTTAGCGGTACAGTGAGATCCTTGGGGTAACGCTGGGGATGTTAGTTTTGGGTTGATGTGTGGTTTTGGGGTGATGCTGGTGGTAATAGGGGTACACTGTGTGGTATTGGGGTGATGCTGGCGGTATCGGGGTACACCGTGTAGTTGTGGGGTGGTGCTGGTGGTATTGGGGTGATGCTGTCGGTATTAGGGTACACAGTGTGGTATTGGGGTGATTCTGTCGGTATTGGGGTACACACATGTGGTTTTGGGGTGATATTGGAGGTATTGGGGTGGTGCTGGCGGTATTGGGGTGATGCTGTCGGTATTTGGGTACACAGTGTGGTTTTGGGGTGATATTGGAGTGATATTAGCAGTATTAGGGTACACCGTGTGGTATTGGGGTGATAGCGTTATTGGGGTGATGCTGGCGGTATTGGGGAACACTGTGTAGTTGTGGGGTAGTGCTGGCGGTATTGGGGTGATGTAGGAAGTATTGGGGTACACCGTGTAGTTGTGGGGTGGTGCTGGCGGTATTGGGGTAATGCTGGCGGTATTGGGGTACACCGTGTAGTTGTGGGGTGATGCTGGCGGTATTGGGGTAATGCTGGCGGTATTGGGGTACACCGTGTAGTTGTGGGGTGGTGCTGGCGGTATTGGGGTAATGCTGGCGGTATTGGGGTACACCGTGTAGTTGTGGGGTGATGCTGGCGGTATTGGAATGATATTGGAGGTATTGGGGTGGTGCTGGGGTTATTGGGGCTCACTGTGTGTTATTGGGATGGTGCTGGCAGTACTGGGGGTACACTGTGTGTTATTGGGGTGATATTCAAGGTATTGGGGTACACCGGGTAGCTGTGGGGTGATATTGGGGTGATGCTGGAGGTATTGGGGTGATGTTGGAGGTATTGGGGTACACTGTGTAGTTGTGGGGTGTTGCTGGCGGTATTGGAATGATATTGGAGGTATTGGGGTGGTGCTGGGGTTATTGGGGTACACTGTGTGTTATTGGGATGGTGCTGGCGGTATTGGGGTGATACTGGCAGTACTGGGGGTACACTGTGTGTTATTGGGGTGATATTCAAGGTATTGGGGTACACCGGGTAGCTGTGGGGTGATATTGGGGTGATGCTGGAGGTATTGGGGTGATGTTGGAGGTATTGGGGTACACCGTGTGGTTTTGGGGTCTCGCTCTCCCCCTGGAAGGAGTCAGGGGGTCCCCCTCGGCCCCTGCCCGGTCCCCGGGCTCTCTTACCCCCAGTATCCGCAGGGGCAGCGCGGGGGGAGGCTGGGCGCGTTGCTGCGCTCGCTGCCGGTGTCTCCCATGGCTGAGGCCGGGCTGTGAGGCTCTGTGTCCGCTCCCAGGCCGCGCTCAGGCCGCTCTCACTGCGGGGAGACCAGTCCGAGGATCCGAACCGTGAGACCAGGCCGGTCAGCTGGAGGCGGAGCGTACCACTGCCAGACCGGGGGGGGGCCTCGCAGTGAGAGGGTCTGTCTGGCAGCACTGCCTGAGCCAGGACACCCGCAATATACACACACAGACACTATAAACCGGGGGATGGAGCACAGATACTAAAGCTATACTAATATCAGCAAAATCTGCGGAACCGACCCACACAGATCATATCGGCGGCCCCCATTCGGTGAATGGTTTCTCCCGCTACAGAGTCTTGGTTGAGGCGTAGAGGCTTCAGACCTGAAATCAGCTGGAATAGGAAGCAACCATTGAGCCCCAGTGCGGGGGGGTCCGCTCACTATTAATCACATTAGTACATATCCCGAGCATTCCGCGCTATCAACGCGTTCCAGACTAAAACCATACACTATACGCAATATTACCTGCTGTACCCTGACAGAAACTCATGGAATATAGCAATATAGCTGAGTGGGTATTTAATGGCTACCCTATGGCTGTAATGGTATGCGCGGGAGAGGTTGCTGTTTGCTTGGAGTTGGAACTGAGCCAGAGTAGAGGAGGCAACCTAGAGAGAGGCAGTGCCAGGCTCACCCCCTGGGCATTATATAGAGAGGCAGTGCCAGGCTCACCCCCTGGGCATTATATAGAGAGGCAGTGCCAGGCTCACCCCCTGGGCATTATATAGAGAGGCAGTGCCAGGCTCACCCCCTGGGTATTATATAGAGAGAGGCAGTGCCAGGCTCACCCCCTGGGCATTATATAGAGAGGCAGTGCCAGGCTCACCCCCTGGGCATTATATAGAGAGGCAGTGCCAGGCTCACCCTATGGGCATTATATAGAGAGGCAGTGCCTGGCTCACCCTATGGGCATTATATAGAGAGGCAGTGCCAGGCTCACCCTATGGGCATTATATAGAGAGAGGCAGTGCCAGGCTCACCCCCTGGGCATTATATAGAGAGAGGCAGTGCCAGGCTCACCCCCTGGGCATTATATAGAGAGGCAGTGCCAGGCTCACCCCCTGGGCATTATATAGAGAGGCAGTGCCAGGCTCACCCCCTGGGCATTATATAGAGAGGCAGTGCCAGGCTCACCCCCTGGGCATTATATAGAGAGGCAGTGCCAGGCTCACCCCCTGGCCATTATATAGAGAGGCAGTGCCAGGCTCACCCCCTGGCCATTATAGAGAGAGGCAGTGCCAGGCTCACCCCCTGGGCATTATATAGAGAGAGGCAGTGCCAGGCTCACCCCCTGGGCATTATATAGAGAGGCAGTGCCAGGCTCACCCCCTGGGCATTATATAGAGAGGCAGTGCCAGGCTCACCCCCTGGGCATTATATAGAGAGGCAGTGCCAGGCTCACCCCCTGGGTATTATATAGAGAGAGGCAGTGCCAGGCTCACCCCCTGGGCATTATATAGAGAGGCAGTGCCAGGCTCACCCTATGGGCATTATATAGAGAGGCAGTGCCAGGCTCACCCTATGGGCATTATATAGAGAGATGCAGTGCCAGGCTCACCCCCTGGGCATTATATATAGAGAGGCAGTGCCAGGCTCACCCCCTGGGCATTATATAGAGAGGCAGTGCCAGGCTCACCCCCTGGGCATTATATAGAGAGGCAGTGCCAGGCTCACCCTATGGGCATTATATAGAGAGGCAGTGCCAGGCTCACCCCCTGGGCATTATATAGAGAGGCAGTGCCAGGCTCACCCCCTGGGCATTATATAGAGAGGCAGTGCCAGGCTCACCCTATGGGCATTATATAGAGAGGCAGTGCCAGGCTCACCCCCTGGGCATTATATAGAGAGGCAGTGCCAGGCTCACCCTATGGTCATTATATAGAGAGGCAGTGCCAGGCTCACCCCCTGGGCATTATATAGAGAGGCAGTGCCAGGCTCACCCTATGGTCATTATATAGAGAGGCAGTGCCAGGCTCACCCCCTGGGCATTATATAGAGAGAGGCAGTGCCAGGCTCACCCCTGGGCATTATATATAGAGAGGCAGTGCCAGGCTCACCCTATGGGCATTATATAGAGAGGCAGTGCCAGGCTCACCCCCTGGGCATTATATAGAGAGAGGCAGTGCCAGGCTCACCCTATGGGCATTATATAGAGAGGCAGTGCCAGGCTCACCCCCTGGGCATTATATAGAGAGAGGTAGTGCCAGGCTCACCCCTGGGCATTATATAGAGAGAGGCAGTGCCAGTCTCACTCCCTGGGCATTACACAGAGAGAGGCAGTGCCAGGCTCACCCTATGGTCATTATATAGAGAGGCAGTGCCAGGCTCACCCCCTGGGCATTATATAGAGAGAGGCAGTGCCAAACTCACCCCCTGGGCATTATATAGAGGCAGTGCCAAGCTCACCCATGGGCATTATATAGAGAGAGGCAGTGCCAGGCTCACCCCAGGGCAATATATAGCGAGAGGCAGTGCCAGGCTCACCCCCTGGGCATTATATAGAGAGAGGCAGTGCCAGGCTCACCCCCGGGGTATTACACAGAGAGAGGCAGTGCCAGGCTCACCCCCTGGGCATTATATAGAGAGAGGCAGTGCCAGTCTCACCCCCCGGGCATTATATATAGAGAGGCAGTGCCAGGCTCACCTCCTGGGCATTATATATATAGAGAGGCAGTGCCAGGCTCACCCCCTGGGCATTATATATAGAGAGGCAGTGCCAGGCTCACCCCCTGGGCATTTTATAGAGAGAGGCAGTGCCAGTCTCACCCCCTGGGCATTATATAGAGAGAGGCAGTGCTAGGCTCACCCCCTGGGCATTATATATAGAGAGGCAGTGCCAGGCTCACCCCCTGGGCATTATATATACAGAGGCAGTGCCAGGCTCACCCCCTGGGCATTATATAGAGAGGCAGTGCCAGGCTCACCCCCTGGGCATTATATAGAGAGGCAGTGCCAGGCTCACCCCCTGGGCATTATATAGAGAGAGGCAGTGCCAGGCCCACCCCCTGGACATTATATATAGAGAGGCAGTGCCAGGCTCACCCACTGGTCATTATATAGAGAGAGGCAGTGCCAGGCTCACCCCTTGGGCATTATATAGAGAGAGGCAGTGCCAGGCTCACCCGCTGGGCATTATATAGAGAGAGACAGTGCCAGGCTCACCCCCTGAGCATTATTTAGAGAGGCAGTGCCAGGCTCACCCCCTGGGCATTATATAGAGAGGCAGTGCCAGGCTCACCCCCTGGGCATTATATAGAAAGAGGCATTGCCAGGCCCACCCCTGGGCATTATGTAGAGAGAGGCAGTGCCAGGCTCACCCCCTTGGCATTATATAGAGAGGTAGTGCCAGGCTCACCCCCTGGGCATTATATAGAGAGGTAGTGCCAGGCTCACCCCCTGGGTATTATATAGAGAGGCATTGCCAGGCTCACCCCCTGGGCATTATATAGAGAGAGGCAGTGCCAGGCTCACCCCCTGGGCATTATATAGAGAGGGCAGTGCCAGGTTCACCCCCTGGGCATTATATAGAGAGAGGCAGTGCCAGGCTCAAACCCTGGGCATTATATAGAGAGGCAGTGCCAGGCTCACCCCCTAGGCATTATATAGAGAGGGCAGTGCCAGGCTCACCCCCTGGGCATTATATAGAGAGAGGCAGTGCCAGGCTCACCCCCTGTGCATTATATAGAGAGGGCAGTGCCAGGCTCACCCCCTGGGCATTATATAGAGAGAGGCAGTGCCAGGCTCACCCCCTGGGCATTACATAGAGTGAGGCCGTGCCAGGCTCACCCCCTGGGCATTATATAGAGAGGGACAGTGCCAGGCTCACCCCCTGGGCATTATATAGAGAGGGCAGTGCCAGGCTCACCCCCTGGGCATTATATAGAGAGAGGCAGTGCCAGGCTCACCCCCTGGGCATTACATAGAGTGAGGCCGTGCCAGGCTCATCCCCTGGGCATTATATAGAGAGGGACAGTGCCAGGCTCACCCCCTGGGCATAACATAGAGAGAGGCAGTGCCAGGCTCACCCCCTGGGCATTATATAGAGAGAGGCAGTGCCAGGCTTACCCCCTGGGCATTACATAGAGATAGGCAGTGCCAGGCTCACCCCCTGGGTATTACATAGAGAGAGGCAGTGCCAGGCTCACCCCCTGGGCATTATATAGAAAAAGGCAGTGCCAGGCTCACCCGCTGAGCATTATATAGAGAGGCAGTGCCAGGCTCATTCCCTGGGCATTATATAGAGAGGGGAGTGCCAGGCTCACCCCCTGGGCATTATATAGAGATGGCAGTGCCAGGCTCACCCACTGGGCATTACATAGAAAGAGGCAGTGCCAGGCGCACCTCCTGGGCATTATATTGAGAGGCAGTGCCAGGCTCACCCCCTGGGCATTATATAGAGAGGCAGTGCCAGGCTCACCCCCTGGGCATTATATAGAGAGGGGCAGTGCCAGGCTCATCCCCTGGGCTTTATATAGAGAGAGGCAGTGCCAGGCTCACTCCCTGGGCATTATATAGAGGGGCCGTGTCAGGCTCACCCACTGGGCATTATATATACAGGGGCATGCAAGGATCACCCCCTGGGCATTACATAGAGGGGCAGTGCCAGGCTGACCCCCTGGGCATTACATAGAGGGGCAGTGCCAGGCTCACCCCCTGGGCATTATACAGAGAGGGGCAGTGCCAGGCTCACCCCCTGGGCATTACATAGAGGGGCAGTGCCAGGCTGACCCCCTGGGCATTACATAGAGGGGCAGTGCCAGGCTCACCCCCTGGGCATTATACAGAGAGGGGCAGTGCCAGGCTCACCTCCTGGGCATTACATAGTGAGGCAGTGCCAGGCTCACCACCTGGGCATTGCATAGCAAGGGACAGTGCCAGGCTCACCCCCTGGGCATTACATAGAGAGATGCAGTGCCAGGTCATCCCCTGGGCATTATATAGAGAGAGCAGTGCCAGACTCACCCCCTGGGCATTACATAGAGAGAGGGGTAGTGCCATGCCCACCCTCTGGATATTACATAGAGGGGCAGTGCCAAGCTCACCACCTGGGCGTTACATAGAGGGGCAGTGCCAGGCTCACTGTGATGAAGTGCCCTTCGCCACTTGTGCCTGGAGAGGACTACTGGCTAGTCTGCTGCCTTCTGACTATGTCCCCTGTGCTGATACCTGTATTCTACCCTGCAGAAAGGTTTATTTGTATATTTCTGCCGGGGCGTTCGGGACTTTCAGTATGTGAGTAGTGCTACCCCATATAGCTATGCCATGGAGCCTATTCATGTAACGAAAGACTATGGAAAAGACTTTGGCTCCATAACAATTGAACTGTATGTATGTGATCTGAGCGCCATTCGGTAATAATGTGCGCTCAGATCTAAGCTATCTGGGGATATGTTGCATGTATATGTTTTATGTAGTAATTGTAACATTGTGTAATTTTATGTCTTTTTGTAACCATGTGGTTAATGGAGTCTTGCCTCTGTCCTGGGAGATAATTTGATTACTTCCCAATTATCTCCAGGATAGAGAGGAGGGATTGTGATGTCACTGTGGGAGTGTTTTTTTTGCATTGTCTGTGATTGGCTAATATCCAATATGTGTCCCATTGTTCCATCAGGTCCCCTAGGGGAGTGTCCACCTGGTGGACACTTGCATAAATACCGGGCAGGTAGCCCTCAATAAACCAGACCTACTTGCACCTTTCTTAAAGCCTTGGCTCATGCTTGGGGGAAGGGATAGCTACACTCTGGGGATTGCTATAATCACTCACTCCCCAGAGTAAGCTCTTGTAAGAGCTTGAATTGTTCCTGCTACGCTCCCTGGATTTAGGAGAGGTTCACCCACTGGGAGCTGGATCCTGGTCGTGGATCCAGGGTGGGTGAGAGACGTCGAGACCCCGGCGTAGTTGCATCGCTGGAAGTGGGGTCCGCAGTGCTGATGGTGTCGGTTGGAGTGCTCTGAGTCCTCAGCAAGCGCTAGGAGCATCGTTTGGCGGAGGTACTTGGTTGGAGTGCCAGCGGTCCGTCACACTCACCACCTGGGTATTACATAGAAAGGGCAGTTCCAGGCTCACCCCCTGGGCATTACATAGAGGGGCAGTGCCAGGCTCACCACCTGGGCATTAGATAGAGAGGGGCAGTAGCAGTCTCACTTTCAGAGTGGAGAAGTTTGGAGCGGCTAGCACAGGGGCTTTTCCCAGGCCAGCTTTCAGGGTGGAGAAAGCGAGCTAGCATTCGGGGGACCACAGGACCATCCGGGGTAGGGATTTCTTGATCAGGTCTTGGCAGTCTCGCTATAATGGAGAACGAACTTGCGGCAGTACCCAGCCAACACTTGCTTTTTGGTTTGGGGAACGGGCGAGTCCTTCGAGTAGTCTATCGAATAGTTGGCCTACCAACCTCTAGAAGATAGCAGTCTTCATCATGAACGACATGCCTTAAATTGGAACAAGCTGAACGGGGTGATGAAGGCCGATTTGGGAATGGCTTCAGCAGTTAGGGAATTTGCCAGTACCCCCTGCTCAGGTCGAGGGTAGTGACCCAAGCAGCGCTAGATAGGCGGTCAAGGAGTTCATCCACTCTGGGCATGGGGTAGGCATTGGTAGTGGTTTTCTCATTGAGCCGCCTATAATCTACACAGAACCGGATGGTTCCATCCTTTTTGGGCACTAACACTATGGAAGAAGCCCAGGGGCTGTAAAAAGGTTCTATAACACCGAGGGTTCACATCTCATCGAGCTCTTGACGAATATGCCCTCTGACAGCCTCGGGTGTCTTATAGGCGGGTTGGCGAAGGGGAGCATGACGGGTTTTTTTTGACCGCATGGTGGGCTAATGTGGATGCGCCATGCCGTGCGGAGAACATGTGGGGTTGTTGCTGCAGGACAGCTTGTATTTGGGACTGCTCTTCAGGGCCTAGTTAAACCTGCACGAGGTAATTCCCATTCCGGGTTTCAGCCAGTAGGTCTGGGATTGCTTGGTCCCCTGACTTGGTGTGGGATTGTCAGGGTACCTGAGGCCTCTACCTCTAAGGGAGGTAGAGACTTGGTGGTTTGCCCGTCCAGGCGAGCTGTTTCCTTCGTTCCTCGCGGTTCATCCAGTCACTTAAACACCGGCCGCGAGGAATCCACGTCCTTTTCTAGCAGGACGCTCAATACGTGACGTCATGACGCTATCACGAGCGACCTGTCACTCAAGTGTCCGATATCCAATCGGTACTTGTCAGAGGCGTGCTTACCATCCGGAGCCAGGGTATTTAAGCTTACTTCTCTCTTCAGCTCATTGCCCTGTCGTGGTTCTAGCTTGTCTAGTCACTCAGTGCTCTGGTATTCTAGTTTGCTCTATTTGGTTTTGACTCGGCTTGTTGTACTTCCCTGCTTCTCTGTTATCCCTTGACCCGGCTTGTCCCTCGCTTATCTGTCTTCTCGTTCCCTCGACCTCGGCTTGTCTCTGACTATTCTCTATTACTCTCGGTACGTTAGTCCGGCCATTCTAAGGCCCGGTATACGTACCTTTCCACTCTTTGTACTCTGCGTGTTGGATCCCTGTCCCGATCCTGACATTACGACAGGGCCAATGGATCCTGCAGGTACAAACAGTCAGCTTGGTTCTTCGGATCCCAGGTTTGACGCCATGGAGCATAGGATGGATCAGATGGCTTTGGCACTACAGGCACTTTTGTCTCGTGCTAGTAATCCACCTGAGGAGACACGTACTCCTTCTATTTCTCCTGCAGTCTCAGGTCTAGAGGTAGCCACTGTAGGTGCTTCTTCCCGTATTACCCCACCAGTACGTTATGGCGGGTCACCGGAGAGGTGTCGTGGCTTTCTGAACCAGATTAGCATCCATTTCGAATTACAACCCCGCTCTTATCCTACAGATAGAGCGAAGGTTGGATTTGTTATTACTTTACTCATTGAAAAAGCTCTGAGATGGGCCAATCCTTTATGGGAGAATGATAATCCACTAGTCTATAATTATAATGCCTTTGTAGCTGCGTTTAGAAGAACTTTTGACCCTCCTGGTGGAAAGGTCAATGCAGCTAGATTACTGTTGCGCCTTAGACAGGACAATCGAACACTTGTGGATTATGCACTAGAGTTCAGGTCCTTGGCGGCAGAAGTTAAGTGGAACGAACAGGCTTATATAGATGTGTTTCTGAATGGGTTATCAGATGTAATTCTTGACGAGGTCGCTACTAGAGAACTCCCTGAAAATTTGGAGGATTTAATTTCTTTTATATCTCGTATTGATGAACGCTTAAGAGAGAGGCAGAACACTCGAGATAGGACCCGTAGACCCTCCTTTAAACTAGCGCCTACCTTTCAAAATTCTGAGTTCGAGGACTTACGTATTCCTGAACCTATGCAGATAGGCAGTACTCATCTCACAGAGAGGGAGAGACAGTACAGGAGAAGGGAGGGTTTATGTATGTATTGTGGAGTCAGAGGTCATTTACGCCTAAATTGTCCCAATCGTTCGGGAAACGCTCGCACCTAAGTTCCTCTAGAGGACAGACCTTGGGTGTTTCTACTTTGTCCTCTATTCACAACTACAAAGAGCTCAGGCTTCTGTTACCCGTTTCTTTAAAGTGGGAAAAGGGAGTAGTTAAGACTATGGCACTAATCGATTCTGGAGCTGCTGAGAGCTTTATAGATCAGGGTTTTGCTGCCAAGCATGCTATTCCATCCCAGTTAAAAAAGACACCACTGGCTGTTGAGGCCATCGATGGTAGACCGTTACTTGAGCCTGTTATTTTCCATGAGACCATACCGATTAACTTAACTGTTGGCATCCTACATAGAGAGGACATATCCTTACTGCTCATTTCTTCTCCGTCTATTCCCATAGTCCTGGGGTACTCCTGGTTGAGGAGACATAACCCTATTATTAATTGGGAGTCAGGGGAGATAGTTTCGTGGGGACAGAATTGTCAAGAGAAATGCTTGCGGAAGGTCTCACCTCCCGGCTTAACCAACACATCGGCTAACTCTGACAATCCTACAGAGACACAAATTCCGTCTCAGTATCTAGATTTAAAGGCTGTATTTGATAAAAAGAAAGCCGATACCTTACCCCCACACAGGTCCTTTGATTGCAAAATTAACCTACTCCCTGGTACCATGCCGCCCAGAGGTCATGTATACCCGTTATCTACGAAAGAGAACTCAGTTCTAGAGGAGTATATTCACGAAAATTTAGACAAGGGATTCATTAGGAGGTCCTCCTCCCCTGCCGGGGCTGGATTTTTTTTTGTTAAAAAGAAGGATGGTTCTTTGAGACCTTGTATTGATTATCGAGGCCTAAATAAGATAACCATTAAAAATGCCTACCCGATTCCCTTGATCACCGAACTCTTCGATCGTTTGAAGGGCTCTACAATTTTCACCAAGTTAGACCTCAGAGGGGCATATAACTTGGTGAGAATCCAGCAGGGACATGAGTGGATGACGGCATTCAATACTCGATATGGCCACTATGAATATACTGTTATGCCTTTTGGGTTATGCAATGCACCAGCTGTATTCCAGGATCTGATAAATGAGGTTCTTAGGGAATTTCAGCAAGATTGCGTCATTGTATACCTAGATGATATACTCATTCATTCTAGTGAGATTGAGACTCATCACAAGCAAGTCAGGAGGGTTTTGCACAAGCTTCTCCAGCATGGCTTGTACTGCAAGTTGGAGAAATGTAGCTTTGATCAAACCCAGGTAACCTTTCTCGGCTATGTGATCTCTGGGGAGGGATTTAAGATGGATCCGGATAAGCTCCAATCCATTCTAGAGTGGCCTTTACCCAAAGGTCTTAAAGCCGTACAGAGATTTATTGGTTTTTCTAATTATTATAGGCGCTTTATTAAGGGCTATTCTTCCATTATCGCACCTATCACTAATATGACCAAACAGGGGGCTGATACTAAGAATTGGACTACTGAAGCTCTCCTTGCGTTCAAAACTCTCAAGGAGCTTTTCGCTTCCGCTCCAATTTTAGTTCACCCCGACACTTCTCTGCCTTTTCTACTTGAGGTAGACGCATCAGAGACTGGTTTAGGTGCTGTCCTATCTCAAAGGTTGGGTGTTGATAAACCATTACATCCATGTGGATTTTTCTCTAAAAAATTGACCGGTACTGAAAGCAGATATGACATTGGTGACAGAGAATTACTAGCGGTTATCAAGGCTTTGAAAGAGTGGAGACATTTATTGGAAGGTACATTACATCCTGTTACCATTCTAACAGACCACAAAAATTTGTCTTATATCGGAGAGGCCAAGCGTTTGTCCTCCAGGCAGGCTCGTTGGTCGTTGTTTCTTACCCATTTCAATTACGTTCTGACTTACAGACCTGGGTCAAAAAATTCTAAAGCCGATGCGCTATCTCGCCAATATGAGCCTTCTGCTTCAGTTGAACCACTTTTGTCCTCCATTGTACCCAAATGCAATATTATTGCTAATACCAGTCTCAAAATTCATTCTCCGCTACTTGACCAGATCTTGAAGTCACAACATCTAGCTCCCGGAAACACTCCTGAGGGAAGAAACTTTGTTCCTCCTGAACTTCAACTGGAGCTCTTACAATGTTTTCACGAAAGTAAAATAGCTGGTCATCCTGGTATTCGCAAGACATACTCTCTGATATCCAAGGATTTCTGGTGGCCTTCACTTCGAAAAGATATTGAGGAGTTCGTCGCAGCTTGTGAGACTTGTGCCAAGACTAAACTACCTCATGCATCTCCATGTGGCCTGTTACACCCCTTGGACATTCCTGAGAAACCTTGGTCCTGTTTGTCCATAGACTTTATCGTTGATTTGCCTGCTTCCAAGAGACAGACTGTTATTCTCACGGTGGTGGATAGATTTACTAAGATGGCCCATTTCGTGCCATTACCTAAACTTCCGACTTCTCCTGAATTGGCGGAGATTTTTGCGAGAGAGGTTTTTCGCCTACATGGGATTCCTTCGGAGATTGTTTCTGATAGAGGTTCTCAATTTGTCTCACGTTTCTGGAGATCCTTTTGTTCTCAAATGGGTATCAAATTGAACTTCTCCTCTGCCTATCACCCTCAGTCTAACGGAGCTGCTGAACGTACCAATCAAAAGATCGAACAGTATCTGCGTTGCTTTGTTTCCGAACACCAGGACGATTGGGTCGGTCTGATTCCTTGGGCGGAGTTTGCACACAATAACCTTGTTTGCGATTCAACTCGCTCTAGCCCTTTCTTCATGAACTATGGCTTTCATCCTTCGATTTTTCCTTCGGTTTCCTCTTCTCAGGGGATACCGTCGGTTGATGATCATGTCGCCAACCTGAAGAAATTATGGGATCAGACTCGGCAAATTCTGTTACATAGTTCCTCGTTGTTCAAGAGACACGCTGACAAGCATAGAAGAGCGGCTCCTGTTTTTGTTCCTGGGGATAGGGTATGGTTGAGTACTAAGAATATTCGCCTAAAAGTTCCATCTATGAAATTTGCTCCTCGCTACATAGGTCCTTACAGGGTTCTCACTCGTATCAATCCGGTTGCGTATCGCCTTGCTCTGCCACCTGCCTTACGCATTCCTAACTCTTTTCATGTCTCCTTGTTGAAACCTCTTATTTGCAACAAATTCTCCTCTAAGGTCTCCTCGCCTCGTCCTGTTCAGGTGGAGGGTCGGGAGGAGTACGAGGTCAGCTCCATCATTGATTCCAGAATTTCAAGGGGAAAATTGCAATATCTGGTCAACTGGAGGGGATATGGTCCTGAGGAGAGGAGTTGGGTACCTCAGGAGGACGTTCATGCTTCTCGCCTTCGCAGAGCATTTCACCTCCGCTTCCCATCTCGCCCCGGTTCCTTCCGCCCGGTGGGCGTATCTGAGAGGGGGGGTACTGTCAGGGTACCTGAGGCCTCTACCTCTAAGGGAGGTAGAGACTTGGTGGTTTGCCCGTCCAGGCGAGCTGTTTCCTTCGTTCCTCGCGGTTCATCCAGTCACTTAAACACCGGCCGCGAGGAATCCACGTCCTTTTCTAGCAGGACGCTCAATACGTGACGTCATGACGCTATCACGAGCGACCTGTCACTCAAGTGTCCGATATCCAATCGGTACTTGTCAGAGGCGTGCTTACCATCCGGAGCCAGGGTATTTAAGCTTACTTCTCTCTTCAGCTCATTGCCCTGTCGTGGTTCTAGCTTGTCTAGTCACTCAGTGCTCTGGTATTCTAGTTTGCTCTATTTGGTTTTGACTCGGCTTGTTGTACTTCCCTGCTTCTCTGTTATCCCTTGACCCGGCTTGTCCCTCGCTTATCTGTCTTCTCGTTCCCTCGACCTCGGCTTGTCTCTGACTATTCTCTATTACTCTCGGTACGTTAGTCCGGCCATTCTAAGGCCCGGTATACGTACCTTTCCACTCTTTGTACTCTGCGTGTTGGATCCCTGTCCCGATCCTGACAGGGATGGCGTGCAAATGACAGCAATATTTGCAGCACGTTCTAAGTGCGCTTTAAGTGCGTTTATATGACATATGCGTCAGGTCAGAGCTTGGGCTCCCTTGGCAATTACATAAGTGGTCTCCCCCCTTCTTTCTACAACCTCACAGGGTCCTTCCCAGGTAGCCTGTAGCTTGTTCTGCCTAGTGGGCCGTAACATGAATACCTGCTGTCCTACCATGAACTCTCGAGGCTTGTCGCGTATGAGCAGCCCGGAGATTCTCATGGGCTAGTCCCATCAACTGTTTGAGTTTCTCCCGGTGTCACGATTCTGGAAACCAAAACACGCTAACACACACACACACAGAAAAGGTGCAGTAGGAGGGCGTGGTTAGCAGCCGAGCGAGCTGGACGTGTCCGGGTAGAGCTCTGCTGCGACCGCGGTGTCAACGGCTTACAACAGCGGAGAAAATTTGCCAAAACTACTAATTCAGGTCGGGGAAGCACAATGGATAAAAGGGCCCGAGAAAGCAGACTAAGAAAGCGGCTGAACCGGGAGTGATTCTGTCCGACATGTTTGCGGCCTCTCGCACGGCGCGATCGAGCACACAAGATGGCGGACGGGAAGGCCGAGGTACACCCCGTTCACCCTCGAGCCCAGCGAGCAGCGTGGCCATGGGTTCTCCGGACTCTGATACCAGCCAGATCATGGCTAAATTGGCAGAGGTCCGTACCTACCTGGCCACGGAGATCGTTCGCAACACTGCAGAAGTGAAGGCGGAAATCCAGGCCTTGGGAGTAAGGACAGCAGCGCTGGAGCAGCGGGTGGAGTCCACGGTTGTGGCCCACAACGCAGCCGCCGCCCAAATCAATCACCTTACCTCTCAACTGCTAACAGCGGAGTCGGCGATTGACGATCTGGGAAACAGATCGAGGCAAAATAACGTTCGCCTCCGGGGATTGCCTGAACAGGAAGGGGAGGGGTCCCTGAGCGAGGTGGTCCTGGGGATCTTTAAGCCTCTGCTCCCCGACATCCCTGAACACTTATGGCATATAGAACGGGCGCATAGAGCGCTCCGGGCGAGAAGGGCGGACGACCGACGGCCCAGGGATGTGATTATAAAATTTCTATCTTTCCAGACAAAGGAGGCCCTGATGAAACGGGGCAGAGAATGCCCGATTACCCACAATGGGGTTGAACTCGCTCTATACCAGGATTTGACCCCACTGACTTTGCAGAGACGGCGAGAATGGCGCCCCATTACGGAGCTACTGCAGCGCCATTCTATCAAATACGCATGGGGGCACCCCTTCCGGCTGATGGCCTTCAAAGAGGGCCGCACGAGACTTCTCTTTCCTGATGGCAACCCAGCAAAATTTCTGAACGAGCTGGGGATTCAAACGCCCGCTGATTTTGCAGTGTCGATGGCTCCGGTGGAGGTCCTCACTACTCTCCCTCGCGAGTGGTTTGCAGCAGACGAATAAGAAAATCGATTCTCCCGTCGCAGTCCCAGGTCGGATGGCTGCTGTCCCAGTTGGTGAGGCCTCACAGGGTTGGGTTCACGTTGCTTGGGAGGGTGATGCCGGAGCCCCGCTTCCTGGGTTTTTTTTCTTTTTGGGGCCCAGGCTGTTGGGATCTGCTGTGGGGCCTCCGTGGGTCGGCGGGTTCCCCCTCTCACGGGTGGGCACCTTTTTATTTGGGGTGGGCTAGGGCTGCTCACTATCCCCTGCCCTTGCTTTGGTCCCTGCGCTGATTCTTGGCGGTCCCCCTTCCCCGCAGAATTATCTGGATTTTGGGGTCTGGCGGCAGGCACTGTATATAGGCCGGACGGGTCCCATCCTCTAACATTTTAATTATTATTTATGTTTTTCTTTATTCCGCAGGTCCCTTGAGACCGGGGCTGATGTAATGTTTGATATGTTTCTGTTATTTCCGGGGTACGGGATTGGTGTGGGGCGGCGGGCGGCGGGCTACGATTTATACAATACTCCCGGCCTCTTCCTACGGCATGTATGTACTGTTATTTATCGGGTTATTGTGTTTCAATTTTTCTGTACCCCTTATCCGCGGCCCTACCTAATCTTTTGGGGTCTTGTTGCCTCCAACCCCTATTTTTCCACATTTCGTCAGATCCCTTGAGATCGGGGGTTATTGTGCATTTTATCTCTGTTTATGCTAGGGTAGGGGTACGGGTCCGGTATCAGGCGGCGGGCGGCGGGCTACGGTTCTTGCAACACTCCCACAATCTGTATACAGCGTGTTTATATGTGTGGGGCTGTGGGGTTTGACATTCCCTGCTTCTTATTCTGCGGGGGGTATTTGGCCAGTGGGGGTTGGGGCCGGGAGTGGTAGGGGCGATATTATGCGATGCGGGACACGCTGTCGGCTCCTGATCTAAATAGGGGATGCTTACTCTTTTCCTACGGGCCCCTCTCTGGTTGAGCGGGGGCAAAAGTTACACGCGCTCCCATATCCCCTGGCAGGCTGCATTTTAACTGTTCAATTTCCTACTTCGTTAGGCTTGATAGGGGGCTAGCAGGATCCTTGGGGCTCCGAGTTAGTTTCATGCTTACAGTCACTGTACTATACATCAAGAGATGCATGTAACATTGCTCATAAGTACACAATATGTATAGCTGTTATCGCTTTCCGTATTGCTGTAAGCGTTGGGGACATTTACTTCAGGGCGTAGTATACTGCTCTTATATGTCAACCCAGCTACTCACCAGTTCTCCCATCATACTCCTAGGTCATATATGGTTACCTCCAATCCTGAATACCTCTGATATACAACCCTTATGTAAAGTTATTATTGTGTTTCCAAGTGACAGCCTCGCACGGTTGCCCGCTACCGAGAACAGGGGGGGCAGGTTGCGATTTTCTCGGTACCCCCCCTGACGCCCACACCGACGCCTCCCTAAGGGGGGCCGCAGGTCCGGGCGCGAGTTCGATGCAGCCCAACCGTATTCCCCTACCTCTGTGCACTCTTTTTGTTTAATTTTTTATCTCCAATATGGTTTAGTCTGGCACCCTGGAGGTGCTTTCTGCGGTTGGTCTATGTTCTTGCTTCTCTGGAGCCCTTTTAGTGCTCTGGGGAAGCTTCGACATATACCCCAGTTTGTCCTGGCAATAGGTAAGACCAGGCGTATGTTTTCCTTCTCTATTTTGTTACAATCTTCTCTCATAACCTTTTTACTCTATTCCACTATCTCTTATCTCTCCCTCTCCTTATCCTTTTTCCCTGTCCTAGCCCCCTTGGGAGGGGATGGCCTTGTGTCCGACAGTAGAATGATTCACGGCCCTGGTTTACTGAGAATGGGCAGGGGCCTTGGGCCTTCGCACACGACAATGCATTTCCTGTGTCGATCCCTGCCGGATCCGGCTACTAGGACAAGCTTCACTTTTCACCAACTGCAATGCCGTTAAAATTATTATCTTTGAATGTTAAGGGCCTTGATGCCCCGAGTAAAAGACGCCTTATGTTCAGGGAACTTAAACACTTGAACCCAGACATAGCGTTCCTGCAGGAGACACATGTGTCAGTGCATGTGAAGTTCGCTCTGAAGGACCACACATTCAGAGTCGTACATGAGGCTAGAGCTTTAAACAAAAGGAATGGCGTAGCTATACTCATACACCATAGATGCCCTTTTCGAATTGGGAATGTGTTAACGGACCTGGCGGGACGCTTTTTATTGCTTTCGGGGAGTTTATATTCCCATACGATCCACTTCCTCAATATATATGCCCCCAATGACCCTTCCGCTGAATTTTAGGACCACATGGCCCAAACAGTGAATGGCCTGCCGCATGGCATGATTGTTGTAGGAGGGGATCTTAATGCTGCTCCATGCCCAGCCGTGGACCGGAGCCACAGTGGTGGGTTACCAAGATCACATAGACGAGGGGGCCAGGATAAGCTACTCCGCACGTTTATCCAGCATACAGGGCTCTTGGACATCTGGAGGGCTCACCATCCAGATGACCGCGACTATACCTATTACTCTGCACCCCATGAAACTTATTCCAGAATCGACATGTTTCTGGTAAACTCACATTCAGCGTCGAAAATCTCGGAATCCACGATCGGATCTATAACTTGGTCGGATCACGCGGAGGTCACGTTGACTTTAGACAACTTGTGTACAGCGTCTCCGTGGTCCTGGAAACTGAATACCTCTCTGCTACAAGATCCGGTCGTGGTGGAGACGGTCCGAATGGAATTGTCCGAGTATTTCCTTCGAAATACGGCACCCGATCTCAGCCCGGCCACGGTATGGGCCGCTCACAAAGCGGTTATACGCGGCATACTTATTCGCGAAGCCACCTTAAAAAAGAAACGTAAAACGCAATTACTGTCATCTCTCCTGGAGGCCTTGGGAAAAGCTGAAGAGAAACACAAGGCCACTCCGTCCCCCAACACGTTGGCGAACGTACAGACACTGCGCGCGTCGGTACGTGAGGCGCTCCTAGATGATACCGCTAGAGCCGTGGTATGGTCCAAACGGACTTACTATGAAAAGTCCAATAAAATGGATACGCTGTTGGCTAGATCTCTCCGCCCGAGACAGGGTCATTCCCACATTACGAGAATTAAGGACGCCCCGGGTAACTATTACACGGACCCCGATTACTACTCTAAACTATACAACCATTCCGGGGGGGGGGGGGGCGCGACAGTGATCAACAACAGAGTGAGATTGACGAAACAAGGGATTTTCTAGCTCCACTGTCTCTGCCGAAGCTGAGCAATGGGGACGCAGCTGTCCTAGGAGCGCATATCACGGCCGACAAAATAGACGCGGCGATCTCGACATTGAAGGGTAATAAGGCTCCAGGTCCAGATGGTTTTGAGGGAGGGTACTACAAGATCTTTCGCGAAGAACTCACACCACATATGGAAGCGTTGTTTAACGATCTCATGGAGGGGGCACACCAGACAGGGACATGTCGCTGGCCGACGTGGTTCTCTTGCCGAAACAGGGCAGGGACGATTCGATCCCTGAAAATTTCCGTCCGATCTCACTAATAAACCACGATTCTAAGATTTTGGCTAAAATCTTGGCGACCCGCCTGAACCCCTTCTTAACGAGTTTAGTACAGACCAAGTGGGTTTTATACCCGGCAGACAACTCTATGAGAATACCCGGCGCAACATTGACCTTATATGGAGGCAGGCAGCTAGGGGGATCCCAACATTGGTCCTGTCGCTCGATGCGGAAAAGGCTTTCGATAGGGTTAAGTGGCCCTATCTTTTCGAAGTTCTTCGGCATTTTGGCCTCCCTAACGCTTACATCACCGCTATCAGGGCAATGTACACGGATGTACCGGCGCGGGTTCGAATAGTGGGATCAAAGGCTTTACCCTTTACCTTGGGCAACGGAACCAGACAGGGCTGCCCTTTGTCACCTTTGCTTTTTGCCTTGTCGTTTGAACCTCTATTACAGAAAGTGCGCTGTACCCAGGAGATTCAGGGGATCGCAGTGGGAGACCGGCGATATGTTGTGTCAGCATTTGCGGACAACGTATTGCTGACTCTGACAGATCCGACGAAGTCCATGGAGGCGCTGGCAACTGTGCTGGAATCTTATGGCAACTTGGCCGGCTATAAGGTGTACCTACCCAAATCGAGCGTGCTTCCTGTTTGTATGCGCGACTCTGATATTGCCTGCGTGGGGACCGTTCACAATATTCGAATTGCTAGACACCATATAAAGTATTTGGGGGTTCAACTGACGGCGGATCCTACCCAACTCTTCCAACAAAACTATTCCCCCTTGATTCGTACTCTGATTACGGATATGGAGAAATGGCAGGATAAACCGATCTCCTATTATTTAGCAGCCCAGCTAACACAAATAGCACATTGGCACTCTCCTCCGGATGAAAGGAGAAGGTGGATTTAGAGTCATCTCTCATGGGACCTGACATACCCCAGTTCACCATGTGGGTCCCTCGGGACCATAGACCGACACCACGTGTCGATTGTCCAGCCATAGCGAATTCAATAAAAATATGGGACGCTGCGTCAATCAAATACGGGCTATCCTCCCGATTGTCCCCGTTAACTTCCTATTTGAGGAACAAAGCGTTCACCCCAGGATTAGACGCTAGGGACTTCAAAGGTATAGAAAGCATGGGTGTCCAACGCTTATGCCATTTGTATGAAGGCGGCTCACTTCTTCAATTTGAAGAATTAAAAACCAGGGCTGCTCTACGCCCTTCGGATTTCTTTAGATATCTCCAGCTTAGAGATTATGCACAGGCCCCGGAGATTAGAACTTGCGCGTTGCAGCCACTCACCTTCTTCGAAACCATGTGCATTAAAGAAAGATTCCCAAGGGACCTCATAACGGCTTTATATGCACATCTAACTACATCCACATCAGAATGGGGGGAGCTTACTCATATAGCTCAATGGGAAGCTGATCTTGGAGGGGGTCGATTGGCAGGAGATTTGGGAGGCTGCTGCGACTTCTTCCATTTGTGTCTCGATGCAGGAACAAGCTTATAAAACCATGTTTAGGTGGTACACCACCCCGGTGAAACTTTTTAGAATGCATAGATTGACTACGGACTTGTGCTGGAGGGGGTGTGGACACAAAGGAACTTACCTGCACATGTGGTGGGAATGTCCTGAGGCCCAAAAATTCTGGAGACAGGTGATGAATTTACTGAAGGATATCTTTGGTAGGGAGATTAAGCTGGACCCGTGGGTGTTCCTTCTGGCCAGACCTCTAGAGGACTGGACCAGAACCGAACAGAAGCTGGTACACAGGGTGAATCTTGCGGCGAGGAGGGCCCTGACACAGGTTTGGCTTCAAACTTCCACTCCCCCCACTTCGCATAGTGATACAAAAGATTAAAGACACTTTCCTTATGGATAAACTTACAGCAAAGGTCAGAGGCACAACTTCAAAATTTGATAAGGTTTGGGCGCCATGGATAGATAGTGGCGTGGGTGACTAAGAGACACAAGGACTGTGCGTCCTCCTAGCTAGCACTCTCGGTAGCTGAATACCTCCTTGACCTGTCCCCTCGCGGGGGAACGCTGGGGTTTCCAACAGGAGGCCTCAAGGATGAGGCCAGCCTGTTGGGAAATGTACTAATCTATACCAGGAACAATTTCGCAAGGTCTTGAGTAAGTGTGCTGTCTTATAGGGCACTGATGGGAGACACAAGTGTAATACCTCCCCTCCCTCCTGGCTGAGTCTTCCTATTTAAACCCCGCAAGTCTGGTCCTCGTTGTCAGATCGTGTTTCCTGTTCCGTTTGGTTTCACTGCTGTTCATCTGACTCCTGGTTTTGATCCTCTGCTCGTCTACTGTATTCGCCTGATTGCCGCCTGCCCTGAATTCTGATTCTGTTACCGACTACTCTTCTGGATTTCCCTTGTCTGTACTTCGTTCCAGGAAGCACTGGTTATTTCAGCCCCAGTGCACTGTGTCACAGCCTTGGGGATTTCTGTCCTGAGTCCCCTCGGTCTGTGCCGAATTGCAAAGGGTGCCTTAACTCTGCCTGCCGGACTCCCACTCCAGGTAAGATCCCTGACAGTACGATCTGACCAAATGGAGTCTGCAGAGTTGAGGATTACCGTTGCAGCCATGACCCAGCAAGTTTCCCAGCTCACCCAGGCGTTGCAGGGCTTACAGCAGGAGCTGGCTTCCCTTAAAGGGAGAGTAACCTATGACTCTGGACTATCTGAACCGCTGGTTGCTCTACCTGAGAAATTTTCTGGGATCCGGTCTAAGTTTGACACCTTCAAGGTTGACTGCGAGGTCCTGTTTTTCTTGAGACCACTTACCTATGCCACAGATGCCATTAAAGTGAGGACAGCAATTACCTTATTGTCGGGGCACCTTAAGATTTGGGCCCACCAATTGTTACTCACCAAAAGCCCAGTCCTGGATTCCTGGGAGTCCTTTATTCGGTCCCTGGGGCTACAATGCAACAAGACACAAAAGTCCTATGTACAGAGAAAACCCCCTGTTGCTTCCCATATATTGCAACCCGGACTGGAAATGGTTTACACTACTCCTTTCACTCGGACTGATGTTACTACTAACCCTACCACTCCCAAGTCTCCTGAAATGCCTGAAACATCCTATACATCTGGCAGCGAGGCGGAAGAACCCATGGAGATTGGACTGGTTAGGTGCCGTCAGTCATCTCAAGAAAGGGCAAGAAGGGTGGCGCATGGACTGTGTTTTTACTGTGGGGAGAGAGGGCATTTAATCTCCTTTTGTCCCATTCGTCCTTCTAGGCCTCGGGTTCTCCGTCTGGGTACTACTCCGGCATATCCTATGAGACCTGTCTGCCAACATGCTGTCTGTCCTTGCTTGACCACTTTGAACAATCCTCCGTCTTCTACAGTTGTTGCTCCTGAGGATGTGCTGGAATCCGTTACGAAAGAACCCGAGATCGCTATTTCCACTAAAGAGTCTGCTTCTAGGAAGGCAAGCACCACAACCACTACAAGTCCTATCAAGGAAGTCCCTCCTGCTGGTTGTACCTATGCCTCTAATGGGACTCTAGTCCGGAAGGAGGACTTGGAAGTTTTTGAAAAGGCCCTAATAGCTATGACCTCCACTCCTACAAGTACTACTAAAACCAAGAAAACTAAAATGTAACCTCCTGGCTCGTACTTGCCTTCCTCTTCTCGCCTACGGCGTCTTTGAAGGGGGGGTAATGTCAGGATCATCAGTGGGTTTTACACAATATTGTGTATTTGGGTCTGGCTGGGATCGAACCTGAGTTGCCTGCATCCCAGTCAGGATCCTTACATTGGGCTCCACGCATCTTTGACTGTTTCTACATGTTCTTGGTATCCTGCAGTCTGAGCCTGTTTACCTGGGATTTGCACACCTGTTCCTGGTTCCATGATTATTGGCTGAGTCTTCCTATTTAAACCCCGCAAGTCTGGTCCTCGTTGTCAGATCGTGTTTCCTGTTCCGTTTGGTTTCACTGCTGTTCATCTGACTCCTGGTTTTGATCCTCTGCTCGTCTACTGTATTCGCCTGATTGCCGCCTGCCCTGAATTCTGATTCTGTTACCGACTACTCTTCTGGATTTCCCTTGTCTGTACTTCGTTCCAGGAAGCACTGGTTATTTCAGCCCCAGTGCACTGTGTCACAGCCTTGGGGATTTCTGTCCTGAGTCCCCTCGGTCTGTGCCGAATTGCAAAGGGTGCCTTAACTCTGCCTGCCGGACTCCCACTCCAGGTAAGATCCCTGACACTGATATACATATGTCATTGTATCTTTTGTTAATGGTGTTTAACCTTGATATAAATAAAGAATAAAAAAAAAAAAAGAAAAGGTGCAGTACCGGACCTTAGAGTGGCCGGGCTAAGCACACAAAGAATAGTCAAGAGACAAGCTGAGTAAGGGGGACCAGAAGACAGAATAACGAGAGACAAGCCGAGGTCAAAGGGTAGGAGAAAGTCGCAAGGTCGGATAAACAAGCCAGAGAGTACGTAATCAGAGAGAACCACAAGTAGCACAGCAATACTAGAAAGCAAAGACCACAACAGGGCAGAGAGAGACAGGAAAGGTAAGTGTTTAAACCTGTGACGAACCCATCTGTAGAGACTTATATTGCTGGTTCGTCTGTTTGCCTTGATTTCATGGATTTCCTGTCCGTATGCCCTTGTTCGTCTGTTTTCCCTAGTACCGATTGAAACTACCGAACAAACGGCCACCCAGGAGAGGAGTGTGCTGCTTGTTAACACCTTGACCACAATTAGAACGTTGCGGTTAACCGCAGACACCTCTCCATTTCATTCGTACGGGTGGTCGTCGTTCGTATGCCGACCACGAGGCGGCGGCCATTTTGGACACGAGGAGAATCAGCGGTGTTCGGTGCAAAACCTATGGAATCAAAAACGGATACTTTATCTGCCGAACACCGCTGGAGGCTGCCGCCCACCTTCTATTTCGTTGAGGCGTACGAACACCGGTCAGTTCGGGAGTTTCTATAATTCGTATGGACTTTACCCAGGTAGCCGTCCCATGGAGTCATTCGTATACCGAAGGACTTGTGAGAGACTTTGACTCCATGGCGATTGAACTATGTACATCGGACCTGAGCGCTATTCGGTAGGAATATGCCCTCAGATCCAGGCTATCTGGGGATACGTTACACGAACCATATGCAATCGGTATTTCTGACTTTATGTATTTTATTGTATTTTTCTTAATATATTTTAAAATGGCGATGGTCTCTATCCTTGGAGATAATTAGGTTTCTCCCTAATTATCTCCGGGATAGAAAAGAATGATTTATGGGTAAAATGGGAAGGGCTTGTATTGGAGCCACTGCGATTGGCTACTGTATAATATATTTTACAGTCTTCCACAAGGTCCCCTAGGGGAGTGTCCACCTTGTAGAGACCCGCATAAATACCGGGCAGGTAGCCCCCATTAAAAACATTCCTGTTTGACCTTCAAGACGGAGCTTTGTCTCGTTTGTGGAGGGATTTACTATTGGGACAGCGTTTTCGTTTATTTCTAGCTGTGGAAGGATTTCGGATGGATTGCTGATCGGGAGTTGCCGCATTCGTATGCTCCGTTCGGGAGTTTTACGGTCGGTTGGACTAAAACTGCATTTCTGGAGAAAGGGGATTATCTACTAAACGGCGGCTCCGTTCCCCTGGCGGTGAGTGTCGTAACAATTGGTGGCAAGCGACGGGATGAATCCCACCGCCCTGAAGGCCAGCTACACACCCCAGATTGGAAATGCAGTATGAAGAATTAAGGCGTGCTACCCTTAAAGATATTTTGGAGCGCAGAGGACGATCAGCAAGTAATCTCAAGAAAAGGGAGATTATTTCTATATTGTTGGAGATGGATGCAGCACAGGGAATGGAAAGAGCTAATGTGCCTGGCCTGCTGGATTTAACACCCGAGGAGATATCGTTTAACCGGGCAGTCCAGATAAGGCTGGCACACTTTGGCCCCAGCCCTGCAGCGGATATTGTGGTGCAAGTACAAGCCGCAGTGGCAGCACAACAGGCGCTCCAGAGGAGAGGAGCTGCAGCAGCAGAGGTACCCTATAATAATAATGGAAGGAAAAAGGTACCATTTGCTGCTTTTAGAAATTTTGTTGAGACTGAAGGAGAGAGAGACTGGTTCCTGGCTGACTTTGAAAGACAGTGTGCCTTACACCAGGTGCCCGCAGAAGAATGGGTTACTATCCTCTCTGGGAAATTATCCGGCCGGGCCAGTGAGGCTTTTTGGGCCATCCCAGAGGAGGAAATCACTAGTTACCGGGCAGTAAAAGATGCCCTTTTGGCCCGATATGCTGTTACCCCTGAGGCGTACCGGAGGCGATTCCGGGACACTAACAAGCAGGCTGGTGATTCCTATGTGGAGTGGGCATGCAGGGTACACCGCACGGCAGCCCACTGGATGGCAGGGTGCCAAGCGGTAACTGGGGAAGAGGTGCTGCAAGTATTTCTACTAGAACACTGCTTTGACCGGTTACCTGCAGGAGACAGAGAGTGGGTCAGGGACCGCAAACCCGCTACCTTGCCTGAAGCTGCTCGTCTGGCCGATGAATACACGGATGCACGCAAGCTAGACCAGACAGCAGCCAAGGTCCCTACTCGAGTAGAATACAAACCAGTAGCACCTCCAACCACTAACGTATATCACCCCCCAGCACAACGTACCCCCACTATGCCGCCAGCAACCAACTATGGGCAGCCAGCCCGATTCAACGCTCGGGATTACTCGCAGCAGATCCGGTGCTATGGATGCAAGCAACTGGGGCACAAAAGACCAGAGTGCCCATTGAACAATGCCAGCCAAGCACAGTCCTGGAGAAGACCAGCCGGCGGAGCCCAGCAGCCACCTCAGCCTTCTGCTCACTGCTTTGAGCAGGAGGAGTTTTGGGGTATCCTACATGAGGCAGACCCAGTGCAAGCAGCTCAGCAGGACAACCGCCAACAGCACAGACAGACCGTTAAGCTAAATGGTAAAGTGGTCACTGGTCTGAGAGACACCGGAGCTACTATGACCCTGCTCCAAAAGAACCTTGTTTCCGAACACCAACATACTGGAAATACTGTGGCAGTGAGGGTAGCAGGAGGCGCCGTATTCTGTCTGCCTGTTGCCCGGGTTCATTTGGACTGGGGAGTGGGCTCTGGACATGTGAATATGGGGGTTATGAAGGATTTGCCTGCTGATGTTTTGCTGGGAAATGATTTGTCCCCTTTGGTTACTGCATATGCTCCCATGGGACCTGCCGAGGCCAACCCAGTGACTACCCGTGCTCAGACCCGTGCTGCTGGAACCAGCCCACCTGCTGCTGAGACCCAGGTAAGAACCGATTCCCCGACTGATACCCCAGGGCAGACTTTGGTTAGCTGGGATTCCCCAGAGGAGTTTGGGAGGGAAACCCAGACAGATCCATCCCTCCAGAAATATAGGGACAGAGCAGATACTGGAGAGGAAGGAGCAGATGGGGAGCGGTATGAGTGGGTGGGGGACAGGTTATATAGGATCCCTCAGCCATCCAAGAAGAGTGTTGCCCCTCCGCCGAATCGACAGCTGGTGGTGCCCGCAAAGTACCGGCAGGAGATTCTGCGGATAGGGCATGATGTTCCGCTAGCCGGACATCTAGGGTCCGGCCGCACAGCCTATAGGATTATGCAGAACTTTTTTTGGCCACGGTTTAATCAGGCTGTGCGAATATATTGTAGCACGTGTGACACTTGTCAACTGGTAGGAAAGCGGGGGGACCACCCAAGAGCTAGGCTTATGTCAATGCCTATTATTGGGGAGCCCTTTGCCCGCATAGCTGTTGATATTGTGGGTCCACTGGCCAGGGCTAGTCCATCCGGTAAGAAATACATTCTCACCGTGGTGGACTATGCCACTCGCTATCCAGAGGCAGTAGCGCTGTCTAACATAGAGGCAGAGACAGTTGCTGATGCCCTGGTTAGGATTTTTACCAGGGTCGGGTTCCCTAAAGAGATTCTCTCTGACCAGGGAACCCAATTTACCGCTGTGCTCACCCAGCAGCTGTGGAGGGTATGCGGCATTAAACCGATACTTAGTTCCCCATACCATCCACAGACTAACGGTCTCTGCGAGCGATTTAATGGCACCCTCAAACAGATGCTGAGGACCTTTTCTGACACTTGCAGAGACTGAGAGCGATTCCTGCCTCATCTGTTGTTTTCCTACAGAGAGGTGCCCCTGGAATCTACTGGGTTCTCCCCCTTTGAGTTGCTTTATGGGAGAAGGGTCCGCGGACCCCTAGATCTCATTAGAGGCCACTGGGAGGGGGAGACAGAGCAGGAAGGGACCCCCATAGTACCGTATGTTCTGGAACTCCGGGACCGCATGGAGAAACTGTCTCTGATGGTAAGAGAGAACCTCCAGGTGGCCCAGGGGAGACAGAGGGAATGGTACGATCGGGGTGCCCGGCAGCGAGTCTTCCAGGTTGGGCAGAAGGTGCTAGTGCTCAAACCTGTGAAGGCGAACAAGATGCAGGCATCTTGGCAGGGCCCGTATAAGGTATTAGCTCAGGTATGTGATACTACCTACCTTATAGCCAGCTGTTCAGATGACAGGATCCAGCAATCCTTTCATGTGAACATGCTAAAGGAGTATCAGGAACGACCCGAGAATATAGCCGCAGTATGTGCTCCGGCTGCAGACGATACAGAAAGTTTACCCTTACCCGACTTGTTAGCAAGAGATTCCCAGACTGACCTGACTAGCCTCGTACAGCTAGGGGACAGGTTAAGCCCCAAAGAGAAGGGACAGGCAAAACAGCTTCTGTGGGAGAAGCAGGCAACGTTCTCCCAAGAGCCCGGCTACACTACCCTAGCTGTACATAAGGTAGAGACCCCTGGACAGAACCCTCTGCGACAGCCCCCTTACCGTATCCCTGAAGCAGTCCGAGAAGGAATGCGGAAGGAGATACAGGAGATGACCCAGCTTGGGGTCATCGAGCACTCCGATAGCCCTTGGGCCTCCCCTGTAGTCCTGGTGCCTAAGAAGGATGGGACCACCCGGTTCTGTGTAGACTACAGGAGGCTCAACGAGCGGACCACCACTGACGCCTACCCGATGCCCCGGGTAGACTAATTACTAGATCGCATTGCCAGGGGACGCTATCTGACCACCATAGACCTGTGTAAGGGCTACTGGCAGATCCCCCTGGCCGAGGACGCTATCCCCAAGTCGGCCTTCGTCACCCCATTTGGCTTATACCAATTTAAGGTCATGCCATTTGGGATGAAGAATGCCCCAGCTACCTTCCAGCGTATGGTGGATAGGCTCCTCGATGGATTCCAGGAATTTGCTTGTGCATACCTGGATGATATTGCGATCTACAGTGGGTCCTGGGAGGAACACCTGGTGCATGTAGGGGTAGTACTGGACAAAATTCGGCCCGCTGGCCTGACATTGAAGCCAGAGAAGTGTCATCTAGGCATGGCTGAAGTGCAATACCTGGGTCACAGAGTAGGGTGTGGGAGCCAGAGACCAGAGCCAGCTAAGATAGAGGCAGTAGCTAACTGGCCCACACCTATCACTAAGACCCAAGTATTAGCCTTCCTAGGGACAGCAGGGTATTGTCTGTTTTCCCTAGTACCGATTGAAACTACCGAACAAACGGCCACCCAGGAGAGGAGTGTGCTGCTTGTTAACACCTTGACCACAATTAGAACGTTGCGGTTAACCGCAGACACCTCTCCATTTCATTCGTACGGGTGGTCGTCGTTCATATGCCGACCACGAGGCGGCGGCCATTTTGGACACGAGGAGAATCAGCGGTGTTCGGTGCAAAACCTATGGAACCAAAAACGGATACTTTATCTGCCGAACACCGCTGGAGGCTGCCGCCCACCTTCTATTTCGTTGAAGCGTACGAACACCGGTCAGTTCGGGAGTTTCTATAATTCGTATGGACTTTACCCAGGTAGCCGTCGTATGGAGTCATTTGTATACCGAAGGACTTGTGAGAGACTTTGACTCCATGGCGATTGAACTATGTACATCGGACCTGAGCGCTATTCGGTAGGAATATGCCCTCAGATCCAGGCTATCTTGGGATACCATATGCAATCGGTATTTCTGACTTTATGTATTTTATTGTATTTTTCTTAATATATTTTAAAATGGCGATGGTCTCTATCCTTGGAGATAATTAGGTTTCTCCCTAATTATCTCCGGGATAGAAAAGAATGATTTATGGGTAAAATGGGAAGGGCTTGTATTGGAGCCACTGCGATTGGCTACTGTATAATATATTTTACAGTCTTCCACAAGGTCCCCTAGGGGAGTGTCCACCTTGTAGAGACCCGCATAAATACCGGGCAGGTAGCCCCCATTAAACACATTCCTGTTTGACCTTCAAGACGGAGCTTTGTCTCGTTTGTGGAGGGATTTACTATTGGGACAGCGTTTTCATTTATTTCTAGCTGAGGAAGGATTTCGGATGGATTGCTGATCGGGAGTTGCCGCATTCGTATGCTCCGTTCGGGAGTTTTACGATCGGTTGGACTAAAACTGCATTTCTGGAGAAAGGGGATTATCTACTAAACGGCGGCTCCGTTCCCCTGGCGGTGAGTGTCGTAACAAAACCCCTAGATTAATTCTGATTGGATAATTTCCATTTAGAATTAACAATCACACGTGGGAGATATCTATACCTCCCACTGTGATTGAGGCACTGTGCCTTTAACGCCGGGTCAGGTGGCTGACCCCGGCGTTTCTAAAACTGGGCGGTCTCCCAGCGTGCAACGTCATGCATGCTGCCGCTGGGGGAAGGAGAGGAAGACGCGGGCAGCATACGAAGCTGGGAGGATGCCGCCCGCCGAGCGTACGCCGGGAAGGGGATAGCGGACAGCTGGAGGGTGAGTGCTGCGAGCGGACTGCAGCCTCCCCTCGCAGCCGCCTGCGGGATCCTGGCATTACCCCCATCTCGAAGACCGCCCGGAGGGCGGGAAGCAGAAGGCTTCAGAGGAAACCGGGCATGAAAGGAACGGACCAAGGAGGGAGCGTGCAAATCAGAGCTCGAAACCCAAGACTGCTCCTCTTCAAATCCACCAGATACTGCAGGCGACCCCTAGGAACAAGAGAGTCGAGGAGGGCAGCCACTTCGTACACGTCACTAGAGATAGTCTGAGGGGACGAGAGAACCGGTTACACAGCAAGAGCTTCAAAAGTGAGACGTGAAACGAGTTCGGAATACGCATAGAAGGAGGCAAGTCCAGGGAGTAGGAAACGGGGTTAATCCTACGCAACACCTTGTAGGGACAAATAAATCTGGGAGCAAACTTCATCGAGGGAACCTTGAGACGGAGGTTCCTGGAGGACAACCATACCCTATCACCCGGAGCATAAGAAGGGGCCCCACCCCTACGGTGATCAGCAAACTTCTTCTGAGTAGCTGCTGAACGAGACAGAGCAATATGGACCTGATCCCACATCTTCCGCAAAGAAGCGAGGTGCTGGTCCAAGGCGGGCATTCCCTTGTCGGAGAACGCACCGGGAAGGACAGAAGGCTGCAACCCATAAGCAACCTCAAAAGGACTTAAGCCACTAGACGAGTGAGACACCGTATTCCTGGCAAATTCAGCCCACGGAAGGAGGCGAGACCAGTCGTCCTGGTGCGCATTAATGAAGCAGCGCAAATACAATTCCACAGACTGATTAGCACGTTCGGCTGCACCATTAGATTGCGGGTGATAGGAGGACGTGAACGACAAGGAGACCCCCATCTCAGCACAAAAGCCCCTCCAAAACCGAGAGACAAATTGAGGACCCCTGTCAGATACGATATCCTGAGGTACCCCATGCAAGCGGAACACTTCCTTGGCAAACACCTGAGCTAGCAGTTTCTTAAGCGGAATAAAGTGCGCCATTTTAGAGAACCTATCCGTCACAGTCAATATCACTGTCTGACCATCAGAAGGAGGAAGGTCTACAATAAAATACATGGATAGGTGGGTCCATGGTTTCTTGGGTTTCTTGGGTTCTTGGGTACAGATAGAGGCATCAATAGACCCTGGGGTCTCACATTAGGAGACTTACACTGCGTACAGACCCGACAAGCCTGTACAAAATCCACTACGTCTCACTTAAGTGAACGCCACCAGAACTGTTGAAGGAGACCCTTATAAGTCTTGGTAACCCCCGGATGTCCAGCAGTTTTGGCGATGTGAAATAAAGTTAACAACTTTCTTCTGTCATTTACTTTAATGTATAGTTTACCAACAGGCATCTCAGGGGGTGCTTGGGTTTGGTATGTCTTAATACTATCAAGGAAAGGAGACGAAACAACCAAACGGGTAGCAGCTATTACCCGAAACACAGGTACAATAGGTTCAGGAGTGGGGTTAACAGTTTCTAAAGATTCATACTGTCGAGAGATAGCGTCAGCTTTTGCGTTACGGCAACCAGGTCTATAGGTGATAACGTATTGGAAGCGCGAAAGAAATAGAGACCATCTAGCCTGCCGGGCGGACAACCTTTTAGCATCAGCTATATAGGAGAGGTTCTTATGATCTGTTATAACCATAATTTTGTGTCTAGAACCCTCTAATAAGTACCTCCATTCCTTAAAAGCTAACACAATAGCTAACAGTTCCCTGTTCCCAACATCGTAATTCTTCTCTGGGTCCGATAACCTTTTAGAAAAGTAACAACAGGGATGGAGGGGTTCGTCATACGATAACCTCTGTGACAGTACTGCTCCTACCCCCGATTCAGAAGCGTCGACTTCCATAACAAAGGGAAGTGAAGGATTAGGGTGGTGTAGCACTGGAGCAGAGGCAGATGCCTTCTTGAGAGTTTCGAAGGCTTTAAGGGCTTCAGAAGTTCAAACCCTAGGGTGTAGACCTTTTTTGTTCAGTTTCGTTATAGGGGGAGATAAGTGGTGAAACGTTTTTTTATAAACTTCCTATATTAGTTGGCAAATCCTGTAAAACGCTGGATAGCCTTAAGTCCTTGGGGAAGTGGCCAGGACAGTATGGCTTCCAATTTAGCATGATCCATACTGAAACCCTGTTCGGAAATGATATATCCTAGGAATTGCACAGAGGTCTGATCGAACAAACATTTTTCTAACTTACAATAAAGTCCGTTCTGTAATAACTATTTAAGCCCCATCCTAACATGATTATGGTGTTACTTCAAATCAGGAGAATATACAAGTATGTCGTCAAGGTACACCACGGCACAGACATGCAATAGATCCCTAAGGACATCATTTATGAGGTCCTGAAACACAGCAGGAGCATTACACAGTCCAAAAGGCATGACCAGGTATTCGTAATGCCCACTACGCGTATTGAACGCTGTCTTCCACTCGTCATTCTCCTTTATACGGACAAGGTTATAAGCCCCCCTGAGGTCCAATTTAGTAAAGTACTTAGAACCTTTAACACGATCGAACAACTCCGTAATGAGGGGGATAGGGTAGGCGTTTTTAACCGTTATATTGTTCAGTTCCCTGTAGTCTATACATGGCCTTAGGTCACTCTCCTTTTTGGCAACGAAAAAGAAACCAGCCCCAGCAGGAGAGGAGGACCTTCTGATAAAACCTTTACTCAAGGCATCCTGTATGTACTCCTCCATGACCTGGTTCTCTTTTTCGGAAAGAGGATATACCTTACCCCTAGGTGGCATAGTACCCGGTAAGAGGTCTATGGCACAATCATATTCACGGTGCGGGGGCAGTTTATCTGCCTCCCTTTTTTCAAAAACCCTTGCTAGGTCTGCGTACACAGGAGGGACAGAAACAGAAAGTGGTCTGGCTGTGGGCACATTAAGCAAGCCAACAGGACAAATGCGGGTCATACAATCTCTTTGACAAGACTCTCCCCAGGAAAGAATCTCCAAAGAACCCCAATCAAGCATGGGGTTGTGTTTAACCAACCAGGGGAAGCCCAAAACGATAGAGGCTGTAGGAGAGTTGATTATTTGAAAGGTTAACCTTTCCTTGTGCAAGGCCCCCACGGTCATAACAATTTCTTGAGTTTCCTGGGTCACCAGGTTTTTTTTAAGTGGTCTACCATCTATGGCCTCAACGGCCAAGGGTGTGGCCTTTTGGATCAGAGTCAAGGGGACCGCGGACGGCTGGAGGGTGAGTGCCGCGAGCGGACTGCAGCCTCCCCTCGCAGCCGCCCGTGGGATCCTGACACCCGGAGCTGGACGACATACGTGATAGCGGGAGTCTCTTTGGGGTCACATTTCCCTTCCCAATATTCTCTCAGGATATTAAGGTATCCCTGAACTCTGCGTCCATACAGCAGTTCGAAAGGGGAGAATCCAGGGGATTCTTGGGGCACTTCTCTATAAGCAAAGAGGAAGTGGGGGAGGTACCGTTCCCAATCCTTATGTTGGACGGTAAACTTCCGGAGCATTTGTTTGAGGGTCCATTGAACCTCTCACCCAGCCCATTAGTCTGCAGGTTACAAGGGGTGGTTAGTAGGGATTTGACTCCCCAGATGGTCCAGACCTGGTTTAGGAGATCCAAAGTGAACTGGGTCCCTTGATCGGATAGAATGTCTTTCAGAAAGCCTTCTCGGGCAAATATTTTGAGTAAGGCATCTGTGAGGATGTATAATTTTCTCTACTGTGAGGATGTATAATTTTCCTGTCTGGCTGGGCTTTTGGAGGGGACCGACCAGGTCTACAGTGATCAGTCTAAATGGTTCGCCTACTAAGGGTAAGGGTTGCAGGAGGACGTTTGCACATTTCCGACCCGCTGACATATACGTTGCAGGTTCGGCAATGGTTCTTGACATACCTAGAGAGGCCAGGCCAGAAAAATGTACGGGATAGCCGGTATTCGGTCCATTTAGACCCCAAGCATCTGACTAAGGGGGCTTCGTGGGCGAGCTTAAGGAAGGCCGATCGGTGTGGGCATGGGACAACCAGCTGGAATATGGGGACAGCGGGGGTGGACCGGTATAGTAGGCCATTCTTCCACAATATTTGGTCAGAGTATGGTCCTATCTCACCAGAGGCAGCTCAGTCTCAGTATTGGCTCAAGGTCAAGTCGCTAAGGGTCAAGTTACTAAAGTTGCTTGGGGGGGACCAGTCAATATTCTCCATTGGTGGGAAAGGGTCGGGGTTAGGTCTTACCTAGATCCCGGATTCTAGTGCCCGCTTTGCTTGTGCTCGGGTAATCGCCATACAATTAGATGAGGATGGAGCAGTTCTCTCGGGTACAATTCGGCTTTCCAATCATCCTAGATTGTTTCCTAATAGGTAATCTTCTCTGCAACCTTCTCCAGTGCCCCAGTCTAGGTGTACTCGGGTTAGTGGAAGCTTGTGGATCTGTCCTCCGGCTACCTTGACTTCTACTTGCCAATCCAGGGGTTGGGTGGATGCTAGTGCACCAGGCTGTACTAGCGTGAGGGTGGCACCAGAGTCTCGAAGTCCTTTGGTTAATTGTCCATTCACTTTCACTGCTTGATAGCAGGGCTAACCATACAGATATCTTAGCTAAAATATTATACAGTTAGTAAGATATCCTCTATCTAAAACACATAAATAATTGAGAATACAATTTAAAATACATCTCTCTGTCTCCAAATCTCTCCTCTGTCCATTAACATTTAAGAGGCACACATATTTATACCATTATTCATTTTAGGATTACCGCAGTTCATATATGAAAAAGTAAAACTTCTTTTACTTTTATTCATTTTAGGACCTCCCTTGACTTGGCCAAGATACAAGGCCATAACTAAAACGTAAAGGTGCACACGTCATGGGATATTCCCTGACTTGGGACAAGATGGTTTCCTAAAGTCTGAACATCTTATCTAAATGTGTATACTAAAACTTACGGGTGCACACATAATGGGAAATTCCCTGACTTGGGACAAGATGGCGTAAGTCAGGATGATGTTGCATAGCCCTGAAGATGTTATTAAAGTACTTGTTTTGTATTAATGTGAGTATATTTATGGGGTGATAAATATTAAAAATATTTTCATAACGATTATCAAAGATTAATTTAATATTTCTTTTTATATAACATTTTTTATATCTTGGCACTGTTTCCCTGATTAATGATTTAAAGCTGAGAATTACCCACTATTTTAATTCTCCTAGAATTAGATCCTAGAGTACGTATCATTTGAAGATTTTACTTCACACATTAATCACAAATTAATTATAAAAACACAATTTATTGTGACAAATTAATAATCATAATAATATGTATAACCAAAGTATACAATATGGCAGTGGTGTTAACACAATATAGACAGCTAAGTAGCAACGGTTATATGCAACAGTTGTATGCAGTTTTCAGAAGATTTACAACAGGACAATTTACTTTGAAATCAACTTAACACAGCAGCACAGCGTAATGCAATCAAAACTTTGGCTGACAGTCAAATCACACTGAATTAACTCTTTCACTGCTAGCTACAATCCTCATAGGCAAGATATCCTATTATATTGCAATTTTACAACTACAATAATTCTCATACCAGATCATTTACCATTCCTATCCATCCAATAAGAATAATCGCAACCAGAGTTTACGTTTGTAGAATTTTAACTTTCCTAATTAAGATTCACTATCTTTAATTTAGAACAAGTTAATACCTCTGGTTAAAAATTTGGTATGCTAACATTTGGCAAATTTACCATTAATATATCGTTATCTTTATTCCACCTGCAGGAATGGAATTTTTATAAACCTATATTACTTAGCTATTTATGATTTCTAATAATTGAAATCTGACCAACATTTATCCAGATATATATTCCTGCTATTATTAAAATTAATTAATTTAATTGGATTTAATTAAATAAACCCAGCATAATTATCAGTTAGTTGTAGATTTTCTATCAGATATGTAGATATGTCCCTGGAATTATGAATGCAAGTATGATGGGAGAATTGTATGAAAATAGAGTTCTGAATTTGAGAGAATTTCAAAGTTAAGTGTTAGTTGAAAAATATAAAGAATTAGGTATTATTATTATTATTATTATTATTTTATTATTTATATAGCGCCAACAAATTCCGTAGCGCTGTACAATGGGTGGACTAACAGACACATAATTGAGATCAGACCACTGGACGTACAGGAACAGAGGGGGTTGAGGGCCCTGCTCAATGAGCTTACATGCTAGAGGGAGTGGGGTATAGTGACACAAACGGGTTAAAGTAGGGGAATTAAATAGTTTGTTAGAGAAGGGTTTATTGAGTGCTTGGTAGGTCATTTTTGACAGTTGCAGGGAAGGAGTCAAGGGGTGGGGGATGAGAAGCCTGCTGACAGTTTAATTGATATGCTTTAACGAAGAAGTGAGTTTTCAAAGATTTTTTGAAGGAGTGGAGGCTGGGTGAAAGTCTGATTGAGGAGGGAAGTGAGTTCCACAGAATAGGTGCAGCCCTAGAGAAGTCTTGAAGGCGAGCGTCAGAAGTGGGGATCCGGGCAGAGGATAGGCGTAGGTCTTGGGATGAGCGCAGGGGTCTCGACGGGACATACTTGTGTATGAGGGAGGATAGGTATGTTGGAGCAGCATTATGTAGGGATTTGTAAGCAAGTGCCAGAATTTTGAATTGGGCCCTATATCTAACTGGAAGCCAATGCAGGGACTGACAGAGCGTGGAGGCGTGGGAGGTGCGACCGGACAGGAAAATAAGCCTCGCAGCCGCGTTCATTACAGATTGCAGCGGTGCAAGCTGGGAACATGTAAGACCGGTCAGAAGGGGATTGCAGTAGTCGAGGCGAGAGAGAACAACAGCATGAACCAATATCTTAGCCGCGTCCGGCGTTAGATATGGGCGGATGCGCGCTATGTTCTTGAGTTGGAAGCGACAGGATTTGACTATCGATTGGACATGGGGAGTAAAAGAGAGGTCAGAATCGAAAAGAACCCCTAGGCAGCGAGCCTGCGAGGTAGAGGTGATAGTAGCGCCGTTGACTTGGATGGAGACAACAGGAGTAGCAGCACTTGAGGGAGGAAAAACTAGAAGTTCTGTTTTGGACAGGTTGAGTTTAAGGAAGTGAGCAGCCATCCAGTTGGAAATAGCAGAGAGGCAGTCAGAAACACGAGTCAAGGTGGGCGGAGAGAGATCAGGGGAGGACAGGTAGATTTGCGTGTCATCTGCATATAAATGATATTGGAAACCAAAGGAGCTGATGAGTTTACCAAGGGAGGCAGTATAGATAGAGAACAGTAGGGGGCCGAGGACAGATCCTTGGGGGACGCCGACAGAGAGGGGTTGGTGAGTAGAGGCGGAATCAGAGAAAGAAACACTGAAAGAGCGCTGGGAGAGGTAGGAGGAGCACCAGGAGAGAGCAGTATCCCGTAGACCAAAGTTACGAAGAATGTGAAGAAGCTGTTGATGATCAACAGTGTCAAATGCGGCAGAAAGATCAAGGAGGATTAGGATAGAGTATTGGCCGTGAGATTTAGCGGCAATTAAGTCGTTGGATACTTTGGTCACAGCAGTTTCGACAGAGTGACCAGCGCGGAATCCAGACTGAAGGGGGTCAAGCAGAGAGTTGGATTCGAGAAAGTCTGTCAATCTGGCATACACAACTCTCTCGAGGATCTTGGAGGCAAATGGGAGTAGCGAGATAGGGCGGTAGTTGGATGGGGAGTTGGGATCAAGGTTGGGCTTTTTCAGAATCGGGGTTACGGTTGCATGTTTGAAGGGTGAGGGAAATGTGCCAGAGGAAAGGGAGAGATTGAAAATGCTAGCGAGAGGAAGAGCAAGAGAGGGAGACAAAGTGCGGATGAGATGCGAGGGAATAGGATCGAGAGAGCAGGTGGTGGGGCGGGAGGACAGGAGCAGTGCAGAAACCTCTTGTGCTGTAGCAGGTGCAAATGTGCATAGGATGGCAGGGGGAGTGGGGTTGGGTGATATAATGATAGGGGAAGGAGAGAGATTAGAGATTAGGTATGTCCAGCTTTATCTCCAGATGTCAGATCTTAGATGTTAAGTGTGAGTCTTGAGTTTATGTCCAAGAGTGTGAGAGTCCAAGAGAGTTTGAGAGTGAGAGTCTTGAGTCCAGTCCAAGAGTCAGAGTGTCTTTCTTCCCTTTGTCCTTACTTTTTAGAGGAGAAAATTATCTGCACGTCACTAGTTGATAGGACCAATAGGGGACTGTGGGCGTGTCTTTCCTACAGACTATCATCTAGATTTTGGTCAGTAGATGGCGTAAATTAAAATTTACCTTTTTGTATAATGGGTTAACTGTAATTCGTGATGCGTTTGACATCATTTGTTTATCTCTTATGGCTACTATACATCACAGAAGCTGTCATCTTCAAAGCATTTTGGTTCACTTCTATGAGACATAGCGTCTATTTTCGGTCGTAATTTTAGAATTGGCACATGTAGCCTTAATTTCACCCTTCCTTTAGTTTTTTTTTAGAAAGTAAAAATAATCACTTAGTGTTATCTGTCATTAGTGTCTGGTTCTCTTGTGTGAAACTGTGTAGTTAGTATTATTTATACATGTCTATTACACATATTCCACTAACGTTAGTAAATAACATGACATTTCTTCATTGATATTATATCCATGAATATTCTATATTATTAACATAGTACTAATTATATATGATTAATATCATAATAAATTATATGTGGATATTGTGTATACATATATATATATATGATCCAAAAAAATGAGAGCACTCACTGGTTTTGAAAAACTGTATATGTATTCATGTGTCTCTGGGTTGGTGCATTCAGCCCCCCTTTTGCTGTAGAAATCTCAGATTTTATCTGTGCCAAATGTTTACATAAGTCGGATTCCTTAGCTCAGACCTGAATGAATAGAGTTTCAGAGAGAGAAATTTGTGTCTGTCTTAGCTTTGTAATACAAAATGGAGTCACCTCTGTTCTTATGGTGACTTACAGTATACACTTTTAATTTCTATCTTAACACAAAATGTCTTCCAGTATAAATATACTGACATTAAGCTAAGACAAACTGGCGTAAACATATTATGCACTGAAAGTAGGTAAGAGGTTATTGCTTAAAAAAAATGTATGAAAAACAATATGTTCCATTTTTAATGCCTTGTCAGTTTGCAATATCTCTTATAGACAAAGTACACAGTTTAAGAAATACAACATCATTCTAAAACTTGTAATATTTGCATTTGCCCATAACACCATAGTCGTCAGTTTCATTGGGGGAAAAGTGGTCCTGGTGATGTCCCCCATAGTCTCTAATGTGCGGTTCAGGTGTGGAGTGGGGGTGGTTGTGAGGGTAGCTACACAGTGGGCTTGTCAGGGGGCGTAAGGACTCGGGATAGTAGCATACCGAGTTCCGGTGGGTGTAGGTCGGGGCAACGTGCAGTTCCGCTCGATAAGCCCAGGTTCGTTACAACGGAAACAGCAGCTTTAGGTAAAGCCCGCGGTGGAGGGTGTTGTGCTCTGGCTGGTGGTCCTGGAGCTTGTCGCAGTGGCTGGGTAACAAATAGAATAGTTTGGGGAGAATAGGCGGGTTGTACTCCTGAGTGTAGGTTTGTGGGTCGCCAGGTATCTATGTACCGGTCTGCAAGTTGAGCAGCGGCCTCTAGGGTGCGGGGTTCGTGATCTCTTACCCAGCCCCGTACATTCTGAACGGTGTTGGCAAAAAAATGTTCCATTAGTATTTGCTGGAGACGTCTTCCAGGGTCTTTGCCTCACACCCCTGGAGCCAATTTTGTGTGGCTTGACTCATTTGATGAGCCCATTCAGTGTGAGTGTCTCTTGGCCCTGCCCTGGCTTCTCTGAACCTTCGGTGGTATGTGTCTGGGGTGATGGCGTACCATGCCAGTAGTAGTCTCTGGGTAATCTCGGCTCCATTCCTCTGGTATCGCCCGGTATGTCTCTGCCGCTCTGCTAGTTAGTTTCCCTACCGGGATGGAGCTCTACCTGGTGTAGTTGGCACTGCCGTTCGAAGACCTGTAGGAACCCATCGATCTCCCCCACTTGGTCATTGAAGAGCTTCAAGGACTGGTGTGTGACCTTGATGCTTCTGTGGGAGCCGGAACTTCTGCGGGATCGCACCTCATCTGGTATGCTGGCCGTAGCTGTGACTCTGCTAATGGGCAGTTCCTCTGCTCATTCTCTCTCTGACACTGCCATGATCCAGTCTGCCACTTAATGGGGGGTGTTGGGCCGTAGAAGGCGAATCGTTCCCTCACCCGTCTGGAGAGCTCATCAGAGGTCGTCTGGAAACCGGGTGGGTCGTTGGTTGGATTGGGTGATCCATCCTGATCTAGGTTCACTAGAGCTGCAATTAGTTCAGGTTTCTTTAGTCTCGCTGGGTGTAACGGCACCCCCAGGCATAAAAGGGTTCCCCTTCCAGAGATGCAGGCACAGCTACTGCAGAACACCAAACTCCTGAATTGAATACAAGTGAATGCACCAAACTCTCGAACTGCATACAAGGGAATAAGGTAGCACTCCAAACTCCCGAACCGAAACCTCACGAATAGCTGCTAGCAGACGAACAGGAAAAGCTCCCAAGCGGCTTACACTCCTGGCAATCAGTCTCTATCAGCATACAGTGAATCCCCCCAAGAACGAGACAAGGCTCCGTGTTGAGGGTCAAGCAGTGGTCTGTTTTATTATGGGCTACCCGCCCAGTATTTATGCAGGTCTCCCACTTGGTGGACACTCCCCTCGGGGACCAAATGGGAGACTGTAACAAAAGACAGACAGATATCAATTTAGGACATACAGTCACAATACTTTCCCACAATGCATCCTGGATTCCTCCCTTCTGCCCTGGAGATAATTGAGAAGTAAATCAATTATCTCCCAGGACAAAGGCAAATCACCATTATGCACGTGGTGAGCACAAAAACATTAAAACACTTTAAAATACACAAAGTTACATTTTATACACTAAACACAGACATGTCACACATCCCCAGATAGCTGGGATCTGAGCGCACAAAACTACCGAATAGCGCTCAGATCCTATTCACACAGTTCAATTGCCATGGAGCCAAAGTCTTTAATTACACGAATAGGCTCCATGACATAGCTATCTGGGTTAACACATTCACATAACAAAAGTACTGGATGAACATGTGTTCGGTTCAATTGGCACAAATAAGAACCAGGAAGCGGATGGCTCAGCGGTGTTCGTGCAAATAAGTGTCCGTCTTTAGTTCCATAGTTCAAGCGCTGAACACCGCTGGCCGCTCGGGACTTCTAAAATGGCCGCCGCCACGTGTTCGGTAAACGAACAAAGACCACCCTGCATTCGTCAATTAAGCTGCGGTTAACCGCAGCTTCAGGGAGGTAAATTGGCGGCACACTCCAGCTCCCAGGTGGTCGCTCCTTCGGTAGTTTGTTCGGTAGATAACATCTATGGAACACCCCGGCAGAAAGGCACGAATAAGCCTTTCTGCAGGGAAAATAAGTCTTTTAACGTCTGGCCCATAGTCCAAAGGCAGCAGTCGGGCAACCAGGCTTCTCCAATGCAATGTGGTGAGATTGCTCTCGTCACACTGGGTCTTGTCCCTTTTCCGCCATTAGTTCTTGTAGGGAGGCTACAGTTAATTGCCTGTAGTTCTCTGCCATCTTTGTCTCTGTAAGCTTTCCGCTGAAATTCCTTGCTGAACTTGGTTTGTATGAGGGTCCCACCTCGGACACCAGTGTCACGGTTTCATGAGTCTATTGCTGTTATTCCTTCAATCCTCCATTAGTCCTAACTCCAGATGTGCATAATATAGTAAAAGTATTCCTTTTGTGTAGAGTTTCCCCAATATAATTGACGCAATCAGTCGTATTGGGTAAAAGCAGCAATTTGAACTTTATTAGGCCACACTCGGCTTCTTATGCAGTGCCCCTAGCATGGGGTTTCTACTACAAAATCACAGGGGTTTCCTTCCCACAAGCCATGTTGTTTGAGAGATAATTGAGCTCCAATTAAGCTATTCCAATCATCTCTCAAATAGGAAGACTTACATACAGTTTTTACATATCACAAAAATACATGACAACAGCAGCGGAACCCAACAAAAATGATATTCTTGAATAGCCCCGATCTAAGCGCACAACATATATAAAAAGCACTCAGATCGGTTCGGTAAAACGAAAGATATGTTCGTGCATATATGAACTGGCTACCTGGTAGAGGTGGTATTGTCAATTTCAAAGGGGGGTTAATTTAATTGTATGGGAGGTCAGAGCTTACAACCTAAATTCCTCTTTGATGCTGGGACCACATATATATATATATATATATATATATATATATACATACACCCCCCCCCCCTACGCTTCATGATAGGGTGGCTGGAGGAAAGCTCAATGTGTGACAAATCCTGATTGTAAGGGTGATCAGGACCGTTTGTGTGTATAAGCCGTGACCTAAAGCTAGCTCTTGTCAGGTAACTGTTGTCTGAGGTAACTGTTGTCATGTATGATCACTTGTGATACAACGGCTGAGATAAGGATCAAAGCTCTTTACTGATACAGTGGCTGGAAATAGCGCCTGTCAGTGCCCCTGACGCACGTTTTGCCACCCTGGCTCATCAGAGGCTTATCCCCTCTCATGAGCCAGAGTGGCAAAATGCTCGTCAGGGGCACTGACTGGACTGAGAGTTCATCAGCGTATAAAATTTAAATAAAAACAGACAATAAAAAATAATAATACTCACAAAGGCGGAGTATAGTAAAGCTATGCTCAATCCTATAGTTTAGGTGGTATCTTCCCCACCTAGGAATCCTCCTTTCAAAAATCTTCAGAGATAAAAACAGAAAGGTCCAAATTGGATAATAGCTAGTTTTATTTATAACCAAAATAATAAAACCAAAAGTATAGTATAAAACACTAACACGTTTCACCTTTACACAGGCTTTTTAAAAGTGTTTCAGAAATATTGACCTGTCCTGTTTAAATTGCTTATACATTCAAAAATAACTAACAGGTGATGTCATCAGTCATGTGACCAGTCTTTCAATTAACATAAAACTTGAGTATAATGCAATATGCATACGAGAGCTGAGAAAGGGTATAGAGATGCTTAAATTGATGTAAAAATCACTTAGAAATTAAATTTTATAAATAAAAACTGGAAAAAAAGTGCGTGAGGTAACTTTAAAAAGCTGTACCAAGATGGCTGCCACAATACTAACTATAAGAGTTTTAAGATGGCCACCCCCACCTTGTAAAGCCGAGCTGCAGAATGTGTAGAAGAGGTAAGATTTTAAGAATCCAGGAAAATAACTAAATAATAATTATAATAAATGCTTTATTAAATGTTTTATTATATATATTTTCACTCGCGTATTGAAGTATCTTGGAAAAATATAAAAAAAAATGTAAATTATGATGTGAGGTAACTACGTTCCAGCATGTGCCAGACATAATTAATTAGGGGACATTTTTCCCCACTGACACCCATATGCACCTTCACTACAGGAACTAATGAGCAGAGCTAGAAAGGCAGATAAAATACAGACAACATAGGGATACAATACTCCAGAGACTCTGCGTGGCCTTCTCTGCATAGCCACGAATTACAGACAGCCACGATTCACACACAACCATGATTCATAGACAGCCACGATTCAGAGACAGCCACAATATATAAACAACCAGGATTCACAGACAGCTATGATTCTCAGACAGCCATGATTCACACACAGCCATGATTCAGAGACAGCCACAATTCACAGACAGCCATGATACACAGACAGCCATGATACACAGACAGCCATGATACACAGACAGCCATGATACACAGACAGCCACGATTCACAGACAGCCACGATTCACAGACAGCCACGATGCACAGACAGCCACGATGCACAGACAGCCACGATGCACAGACAGCCACGATGCACAGACAGCCACGATGCACAGACAGCTATGCTGCACAGACAGCCATGATTTACAGACAGTCACGATGCACAGACCACCATGATTCACAGACAGCCACAATTCACAGACAGCCATGATGCACAGACCGCCAAGATGCACAGACAGCAATGATGCACACACAGCCACGATTCATGGACAGCCACAATTCACAGACTGCCATGATGAACAGACAGCCACAATGCACAGACAGCCACGATTCACAGACAGCCACGATTCACAGACAGCCACGATTCACAGACAGCCACGATTCACAGACAGCCACGATTCACAGACAGCCACGATTCACAGACAGCCACGATTCACAGACAGCCACGATTCACAGACAGCCACGATTCACAGACAGCCACGATTCACAGACAGCCATGATGCACAGACCGCCATGATTCACAGAGAGTCATGATTTACAAACCGCCATGATGCACTGACTGCAGAGCAATCTCTTCTATCTGGCTTTAAAGCTCTGTCTGTCTCCCACTCAAATTTGCCTGCTGTATGGGTTGTTATGCAGGCCTATGGGAATCGCTCCAATAAAGACAGAAAGCATATTTGTTCAAGTGCCTGAACGTCTTCGTCTAAAGCCGACATAATTGAATCTTCTGAATACGAGAGAGATATATCCCTTAAACGTCTTCTTTCCTAGAATTTTCAATGCCTGATTTATGCTTCTTTTCTGAAAAATATATTGACAGATCCGTGATACTTGCTTTGTATTCCTTTACACTGGATTTAATACACTATTTTACAAAATTCTGTAATTGATTCAAGGTAAATAACTAAACAAAGAGGATAGCTTTTTTTTCAGAGATTAGGGCATTTCAGTATTCATAGATTGTTTTTATTGTGTTTTTATAACTAGCTAAAGATTGTCTGTGGTTCCATTAGCCGCAGTGGAAGCCCAGCTCCCTGCAGAACGCAGGCTCTTATACTAAAACAAATATTTTTTGTTATTATTCGCATTTATTGCTTGTTTTTTTTATTTATTTTTTATTCTTTATTTTTTCAGTGCATAAGAGTGATACAAGCAGGTCTGAGGTGCCCCGAGAGCAGTCCTCAGGCAGTCCCTCGCTTAACATGCGGGGCATAATAATAACAGGCATCATTTTATATTTTATGCAGGCTTGGTTCAATAGTTAGTTACTTACGCTATTCATTCACATCTGATACCCATCTATCAGAACAGAAGCTGTCAAAAGAGATTTAACTAACGCGGTATACGTTCTGGTTTGTGGCTTCCATGGCTTAGTAGACATGAAAAAGGTTATGATAGCATTATGAGAACGCGTCTAAACATCACATGTTGGCAACAGTATGAGTAATTCTTAGGGTGTGCAGACTTAGTTACATCCCATTGTAAGGGAGCCTTTGATGGCCACTGCTGCCTTGCAGACATGTGAGCTAGCTCTCTACGATTAATTTAACTCAGCTCAGGGCGCCAACGCCAAACAATAAAACAAGGCAGATTCCACAGTAGCTGCATAGATGTGGTGGCGTGGCAGCAGGTGAAAGCAGCGAAAGTCAGCCTACACCCATGGTTGGCGGGAGCGATGTACAGTCCGAGGGGTCCCATGGAGCCTTGGTGTCGTGGGTCAAGTGAGCTGGTGGGGCTCTGTCACCGCCCCCCATTCCTCCGGGAGTACCTTGGGTGGGGGAAGTCTGGACTTGGCAGCAAGTCGGCCCCTTTGCTCCCCATAAACATAATACACCACAAAAACATATTCATAATTCACAGGAACCCCAAAATTAATATATCCCCGAATTGCACTGATCTGAGCGCCCAACATATCCAAATAGCGCTCAGATCTGTTTGGTAGAACAGAATCGCTATTTGGGTTCTGACCAGCCACGAGGCGATAGTCCAAAACAGTTCTATGAGAATGAGAGTAACGGCCAGTCGGCTTTCAGGGGGTTCCTGTGAGAACATTGATGAATGCTCCCGCTGGCTTTTGGGGAGAAAATGCTCCCCCCAGTCAGTAGTTTATATATCCCGAACGTCGTTCATCTAGGTGGTCGGGAACGGGAAGTAGACCAGGCAGAGGTATGAACTCCGCCAGGGTTTCGCCAGTGGTCAAAAATAGTTTCAGGCATTCACCGATCATGTACCACTGCCTGTATACAATATCAGTCAATGTGACCATGTGTAGAAAGGGATGAAAGAGATGAAAAGGAAGAAAGGACGGCAAAGAAAGTATGGGAGATCTCGTAATAAACAGGAACTTGGAAGTGTATGGCAGCTGATGAAAACCATATTTCTGGTGGTAATAACTATTGTCCATGGGGCCTGCATGCCGTTCTATCTGTCAGAAAATATAATGCTGTTAAGCCCAAAACAATAAAGGGGTTAAGCAAGGAACCAAAAGGGATAAGTTAGGAAAAGCCAAAGGTCAGGACAGGACACAGATTTACAGATTAGAAAACAGGCAAAAATGGGTCAAAACTGGGGACTCTGGCCTTGGCAACCATACTGAACAGACATGCATGGAGGGAGCTCCTCATTTCACTCCAATAAATCATAATTTGAAATGACTTAATGGGCTCCATTTCAGCTCCTAGTTGGTACTCACTTGCTCTTGCACACATCGGTGCTTGACCCTGATGATTCTAGCGCTGGGATCCCGGGTTATTGGAGCTCAGCTGGAGAGGCCTGGTGAGCCCTGAAGGAAGGAGAGATGGCCACTCCTGTCCTCGAGGCACTGAGGGCATGGAGGTCGGGAGGCCGTCTGCAATACCCCACCTGGGCCTGGGTCTCACAGTTTATTTGCACTTGGTCCATATCCTTGTAGGTTTACTCAGTCACAGCCCAGCAAGTATGTGAGCTATATGGAACACTGACCGACACTCAGCAGAGGATGGAGTCCATGGACTATGGGTAAAGCTTGGGGCTGGAGCTGATGCTCGGGAGATGCACTGTGGCCCTTGGACTGGACTCAGGCCGGCATTGTGGCAATAGAAGCACTGTCGGAAGCCCTCTCTGAGGATCGGAATATACTGATATTATGACCCACAGAAGCTCCGGTGGAGTACTCAGGCTATCTGCTAGCTACAGCACATGTTTCATTAATCTTTCTTGCTTAAAACTCCCTGCTGCATTAATTGATTTGTGTTCAGAGTGGTTCTGGGCCTAGTTCGCATGGCCCTGAATGTTTATAGGGCCTAAGCTATAGGGCTTATCAATGCGACACACTCAGATGCCAAAGTTCCACAGGTGAATGACATTAACCCCTTAAGGACTGAGACAAATGTACACGTTGTTATCAAAACAAAACGTAAACAAAAACTTGAATTTGCGCTATATGTCTGTTCAGGAGTAATTCGCCTCTTTCATATTATGTGCATGTGAAGGGATAACCCCATCACCATTCGGCTAATTGTACTCCCTTCTATCAGCCTTCCCCAGTCATTCGTTCCTTTTGTTGTTCCATTTGTTAATTTGTTCGGTTCCCGAACCGAGGCCACCCCAGAGACTAATTAGAACTAAGAACACCATGTATCTATACGAAAACCGCAGACTAATTGAATGCCATTTCGTGCATACGAATACACGTGGTGAGAACAATGGGTGGCAGCCATCTTGTCTACCGAACGCTGCCTGTGGGACTTGGTCGTCGAGTGCCTGGAACTGTGTTATATTCTCTTATATATATATTATTTTGTTCTACATGTATTTTGATATCAATATATATATATATATATATATTTTAATTTTAAAATACTGTTAGAACTAATTTACACACATATATATATATATTTTATTTTTTTAATATTTTTTTATTTTTTAACATATTTACATATTTATTTATTTTATATTATATATAAATATATATAATGATAATTATATATATGTTTAATCAATATCATTCTACGTGTATTTTGATATATATATAAAATACACTTAGACAGTGTATGTGTACTTATGTGTATGTATGTGTATATCTATACTTAGATCATATATATAATAAAAATATATATGATCTAAGTTTATATAATTTAATTTACACTGTTTTATATTGTCCGTGTAAGTGCTGTTTGTGCGTGAAAAATGCAAAAAATGTCACTTTCACTGACGATATCATCGTTGTAATACATTTTACTGTTTTGAAACACTAATATTTGTGGTCCAAGGGAGCCAAAACGGATGAAGGGGGACTCCCTGGGCTGCCAGGCATGGGATCGCCGGTGACCAGGTAAGTAGGAAGGACTGCGGGGACGTGCTATGCCGCCCCCCAGCGTTTAGAGCCGGGTTAATGACATTAATAATATAAAAGTAATGATGTTTGGATATATAGAAAAACATCCCTTCTATAAATTAGATATTATTTACAATACATCACGCTTCTTAAATTCTCGTAAGTGCAGTGTATACTATACATCACTATGTGCTGTTTGTTTTTTATGTTTTAGCTTCTAGCTGTATCCCTATCTTTATATTATCCATATAGTAATCCTGTCCACACCCATTGGAATTATCCCGTTATATAGGAATCCTGTCCACACCCATTGGAATTATCCTGTTATATAGGAATCCTGTGCACACCCATTGGAATTATCCTGTTATATAGGTAATCCTGTCCACACCCATTGGAATTATCCTGCTATATAGGTAATCCTGTCCACACCCATTGGAATTATCCTGTTATATAGGTAATCCTGTGCACACCCATTGGAATTATCCTGCTATATAGTAATCCTGTCCACACCCATTGGAATTATCCTGCTATATAGGAATCCTGTGCACACCCATTGGAATTATCCTGTTATATAGGTAATCCTGTCCACACCCATTGGAATTATCCTGCTATATAGGAATCCTGTCCACACCCATTGGAATTATCCTGCTATATAGGAATCCTGTCCACACCCATTGGAATTATCCTGCTATATAGGAATCCTGTGCACACCCATTGGAATTATCCTGCTATATAGGAATCCTGTCCACACCCATTGGAATTATCCCGTTATATAGGAATCCTGTCCACACCCATTGGAATTATCCTGTTATATAGGAATCCTGTGCACACCCATTGGAATTATCCTGTTATATAGGTAATCCTGTCCACACCCATTGGAATTATCCCGTTATATAGGTAATCCTGTCCACACCCATTGGAATTATCCTGCTATATAGGTAATCCTGTCCACACCCATTGGAATTATCCTGTTATATAGGTAATCCTGTGCACACCCATTGGAATTATCCTGCTATATAGTAATCCTGTCCACACCCATTGGAATTATCCTGCTATATAGGAATCCTGTGCACACCCATTGGAATTATCCTGTTATATAGGTAATCCTGTCCACACCCATTGGAATTATCCTGCTATATAGGAATCCTGTCCACACCCATTGGAATTATCCTGCTATATAGGAATCCTGTCCACACCCATTGGAATTATCCTGCTATATAGGAATCCTGTGCACACCCATTGGAATTATCCTGCTATATAGGAATCCTGTCCACACCCATTGGAATTATCCTGTTATATAGGTAATCCTGTCCACACCCATTGGAATTATCCCGTTATATAGGTAATCCTGTCCACACCCATTGGAATTATCCTGCTATATAGGTAATCCTGTCCACACCCATTGGAATTATCCTGCTATATAGGTAATCCTGTCCACACCCATTGGAATTATCCTGTTATATAGGAATCCTGTCCACACCCATTGGAATTATCCTGCTATATAGGTAATCCTGTCCACACCCATTGGAATTATCCTGCTATATAGGTAATCCTGTCCACACCCATTGGAATTATCCTGTTATATAGGTAATCCTGTGCACACCCATTGGAATTATCCTGTTATATAGGTAATCCTGTGCACACCCATTGGAATTATCCTGTTATATAGGTAATCCTGTCCACACCCATTGGAATTATCCTGCTATATAGGTAATCCTGTCCACACCCATTGGAATTATCCTGCTATATAGGAATCCTGTCCACACCCATTGGAATTATCCTGCTATATAGGTAATCCTGTCCACACCCATTGGAATTATCCTGCTATATAGGAATCCTGTCCACACCCATTGGAATTATCCTGCTATATAGGAATCCTGTCCACACCCATTGGAATTATCCTGCTATATAGGTAATCCTGTCCACACCCATTGGAATTATCCTGTTATATAGGTAATCCTGTCCACACCCATTGGAATTATCCTGCTATATAGGAATCCTGTCCACACCCATTGGAATTATCCTGCTATATAGGTAATCCTGTCCACACCCATTGGAATTATCCTGTTATATAGGAATCCTGTCCACACCCATTGGAATTATCCTGCTATATAGGAATCCTGTCCACACCCATTGGAATTATCCTGTTATATAGGAATCCTGTCCACACCCATTGGAATTATCCTGTTATATAGGTAATCCTGTCCACACCCATTGGAATTATCCTGTTATATAGGAATCCTGTCCACACCCATTGGAATTATCCCGTTATATAGGAATCCTGTCCACACCCATTGGAATTATCCTGCTATATAGGTAATCCTGTCCACACCCATTGGAATTATCCTGTTATATAGGAATCCTGTCCACACCCATTGGAATTATCCTGTTATATAGGAATCCTGTCCACACCCATTGGAATTATCCTGTTATATAGGTAATCCTGTGCACACCCATTGGAATTATCCTGCTATATAGGTAATCCTGTCCACACCCATTGGAATTATCCTGCTATATAGGTAATCCTGTCCACACCCATTGGAATTATCCCGTTATATAGGTAATCCTGTCCACACCCATTGGAATTATCCCGTTATATAGGAATCCTGTCCACACCCATTGGAATTATCCTGCTATATAGGAATCCTGTCCACACCCATTGGAATTATCCTGCTATATAGGTAATCCTGTCCACACCCATTGGAATTATCCTGTTATATAGGAATCCTGTCCACACCCATTGGAATTATCCTGCTATATAGGTAATCCTGTCCACACCCATTGGAATTATCCTGTTATATAGGAATCCTGTCCACACCCATTGGAATTATCCTGTTATATAGGAATCCTGTCCACACCCATTGGAATTATCCTGCTATATAGGAATCCTGTCCACACCCATTGGAATTATCCTGCTATATAGGAATCCTGTCCACACCCATTGGAATTATCCTGCTATATAGGAATCCTGTCCACACCCATTGGAATTATCCTGTTATATAGGAATCCTGTCCACACCAATTGGAATTATCCTGTTATATAGGAATCCTGTCCACACCCATTGGAATTATCCTGTTATATAGGAATCCTGTCCACACCCATTGGAATTATCCTGCTATATAGGTAATCCTGTCCACACCCATTGGAATTATCCTGTTATATAGGAATCCTGTCCACACCCATTGGAATTATCCTGCTATATAGGTAATCCTGTCCACACCCATTGGAATTATCCTGTTATATAGGAATCCTGTCCACACCCATTGGAATTATCCTGTTATATAGGAATCCTGTCCACACCCATTGGAATTATCCTGCTATATAGGTAATCCTGTCCACACCCATTGGAATTATCCTGTTATATAGGAATCCTGTCCACACCCATTGGAATTATCCTGCTATATAGGTAATCCTGTCCACACCCATTGGAATTATCCTGCTATATAGGTAATCCTGTCCACACCCATTGGAATTATCCTGCTATATAGGAATCCTGTCCACACCCATTGGAATTATCCTGCTATATAGGTAATCCTGTCCACACCCATTGGAATTATCCTGCTATATAGGTAATCCTGTCCACACCCATTGGAATTATCCTGCTATATAGGTAATCCTGTCCACACCCATTGGAATTATCCTGTTATATAGGAATCCTGTCCACACCCATTGGAATTATCCTGCTATATAGGAATCCTGTCCACACCCATTGGAATTATCCTGCTATATAGGTAATCCTGTCCACACCCATTGGAATTATCCTGTTATATAGGAATCCTGTCCACACCCATTGGAATTATCCTGCTATATAGGAATCCTGTCCACACCCATTGGAATTATCCTGCTATATAGGTAATCCTGTCCACACCCATTGGAATTATCCTGCTATATAGGTAATCCTGTCCACACCCATTGGAATTATCCTGCTATATAGGAATCCTGTCCACACCCATTGGAATTATCCTGCTATATAGGTAATCCTGTCCACACCCATTGGAATTATCCTGTTATATAGGTAATCCTGTGCACACCCATTGGAATTATCCTGTTATATAGGTAATCCTGTGCACACCCATTGGAATTATCCTGTTATATAGGTAATCCTGTCCACACCCATTGGAATTATCCTGCTATATAGGTAATCCTGTCCACACCCATTGGAATTATCCTGCTATATAGGAATCCTGTCCACACCCATTGGAATTATCCTGCTATATAGGTAATCCTGTCCACACCCATTGGAATTATCCTGTTATATAGGTAATCCTGTGCACACCCATTGGAATTATCCTGTTATATAGGTAATCCTGTCCACACCCATTGGAATTATCCTGTTATATAGGAATCCTGTCCACACCCATTGGAATTATCCTGCTATATAGGTAATCCTGTGCACACCCATTGGAATTATCCTGTTATATAGGTAATCCTGTCCACACCCATTGGAATTATCCTGTTATATAGGTAATCCTGTCCACACCCATTGGAATTATCCTGCTATATAGGAATCCTGTCCACACCCATTGGAATTATCCTGCTATATAGGTAATCCTGTCCACACCCATTGGAATTATCCTGTTATATAGGTAATCCTGTGCACACCCATTGGAATTATCCTGTTATATAGGTAATCCTGTCCACACCCATTGGAATTATCCTGTTATATAGGTAATCCTGTCCACACCCATTGGAATTATCCTGCTATATAGGAATCCTGTCCACACCCATTGGAATTATCCTGCTATATAGGTAATCCTGTCCACACCCATTGGAATTATCCTGCTATATAGGTAATCCTGTCCACACCCATTGGAATTATCCTGTTATATAGGTAATCCTGTCCACACCCATTGGAATTATCCTGCTATATAGGTAATCCTGTCCACACCCATTGGAATTATCCTGTTATATAGGTAATCCTGTGCACACCCATTGGAATTATCCCGTTATATAGGAATCCTGTCCACACCCATTGGAATTATCCTGTTATATAGGTAATCCTGTCCACACCCATTGGAATTATCCCGTTATATAGGTAATCCTGTCCACACCCATTGGAATTATCCTGTTATATAGGTAATCCTGTCCACACCCATTGGAATTATCCCGTTATATAGATAATCCTGTCCACACCCATTGGAATTATCCTGCTATATAGGTAATCCTGTCCACACCCATTGGAATTATCCTGCTATATAGGAATCCTGTCCACACCCATTGGAATTATCCTGTTATATAGGTAATCCTGTGCACACCCATTGGAATTATCCTGTTATATAGGTAATCCTGTGCACACCCATTGGAATTATCCTGTTATATAGGTAATCCTGTGCACACCCATTGGAATTATCCTCTTATATAGGTAATCCTGTGCACAACCATTGGAATTATCCTGCTATATAGGAATCCTGTCCACACCCATTGGAATTATCCTGTTATATAGGTAATCCTGTGCACACCCATTGGAATTATCCTGCTATGTAGGAATCCTGTCCACACCCTTGCTGGTTCGTCTGTTTGCCTTGATTTCATGGATTTCCTGTCCGTATGCCCTTGTTTGTCTGTTTTCCCTAGTACCGATTGAAACTACCGAACAAACGGCCACCCAGGAGAGGATTGTGCTGCTTGTTAACACCTTGACCACAATTAGAACGTTGCGGTTAACCGCAGACACCTCTCCATTCCATTCGTACGGGTGGTCGTCGTTCGTATGCCACCACGAGGCGGCGGCCATTTTGGACACGAGGAGAATCAGCGGTGTTCGGTACAAAACCTATGGAACTAAAAACGGACACTTTATCTGCCGAACACCGCTGGAGGCTGCCGCCCACCTTCTATTTCCTTGAGGCGTACGAACACCGGTCAGTTCGGGAGTTTCTATAATTCGTATGGACTTTACCCAGGTAGCCGTCCCATGGAGTCATTCGTATACAGAAGAACTTGTGAGAGACTTTCACTCCATGGCGATCGAACTATGTACATCGGATCTGAGCGCTATTCGGTAGGAATATGCCCTCAGATCCAGGCTATCTGGGGATACGTTACACGAACCATAAGCAATCGGTATTTCTGACTTTATGTATTTTATTGTATTTTGCTTAGTATATTTTAAAATGGCGATGGTCTCTATCCTTGGAGATAATTAGGTTTCTCCCTAATTATCTCCGGGATAGAAAAGAATGATTTATGGGTAAAATGGGAAGGGCTTGTATTGAAGCCACTGCGATTGGCTACTGTATAATATATTTTACAGTCTTCCACAAGGTCCCCTAGGGGAGTGTCCACCTTGTGGAGACCTGCATAAATACCGGGCAGGTAGCCCCCATTAAACACATTCCTGTTTGACCTTCAAGACGGAGCTTTGTCTCGTTTGTGGAGGGATTTACTATTGGGACAGCGTTATCGTTTATTTCTAGCTGTGGAAGGATTTCGGATGGATGGCTGATCGGGAGTTGCCGCATTCGTATGCTCCGTTCGGGAGTTTTATGATCGGTTGGACTAAAATTGCATTTCTGGAGAAAGGGGATTATCTACTAAACGGCGGCTCCGTTCCCCTGGCGGTGAGTGTCGTATCACCTGCTATATAGGAATCCTGTCCACACCCATTGGAATTATCCTGTTATATAGGTAATCCTGTCCACACCCATTGGAGTTATCCTGCTATATAGGAATCCTGTCCACACCCATTGGAATTATCCTGCTATATAGGAATCCTGTCCACACCCATTGGAATTATCCTGCTATATAGGAATCCTGTCCACACCCATTGGAATTATCCTGCTATATAGGAATCCTGTCCACACGGATTGGAATTATCCTGTTATATAGGTAATCCTGTCCACACCCATTGGAATTATCCTGCTATATAGGAATCCTGTCCACACCCATTGGAAATATCCCGTTATATAGGTAATCCTGTCCACACCCATTGGAATTATCCTGCTATATAGGAATCCTGTCCACACCCATTGGAATTATCCCGTTATATAGGTAATCCTGTCCACACCCATTGGAATTATCTCGTTATATATCTAATCCTTTCCACACCCATTGGAATTATCCTGCTATATAGGAATCCTGTCCACACGGATTGGAGTTATCCTGTTATATAGGTAATCCTGTCCACACCTATTGGAATTATCCTTCTATATAGGTAATCCTGTCCACACCCATTGGAATTATCCTGCCTCCTACTCCTTTAACCCATTGTGACAAACCCATCTGTATAGACTTGTATTGCTGGTTCGTCTGTTTGCCTTGTGTTCGTGGATTTCCTGTCCGTATGCCCTTGTTCGTCTGTTTTCCCTAGTACCGATTGAAACTACCGAACCAACGGCCACCCAGGAGAGGAGTGTGCGGCTTGTTAACACCTTGACCACAATTAGAACGTTGTGGTTAACCGCAAACACCTCTCCATTCCATTTCGTATGGGTGGTCGTCGTTCGTATGCCGAACACGAGGCGGCGGCCATTTTGGACACGAGGCGAATCAGCGGTGTTCGGTGCAAAACCTATGGATCTAAAAACTTACTCTTTATCTACCGAACACCACTGGAGATGGCCGCCCCCTTCTATTTCCTTGAGGCGTACGAACACCGGTCAGTTCGGGAGTTTCTCTAATTCGTATGGACTTTACCCAGGTAGCCGTCCCATGGAGTCATTCGTATACCGAAGGACTTATGAGAGACTTTGACTCCATGGCGATTGGACTATGTACATCGGACCTGAGCGCTATTCGGTAGGAATATGCCCTCAGATCCAGGCTATCTGGGGATACGTTGCACGAACACTATACAATCGGTATTTCTGATTTTATGTATTTTATTGTATTTTTCTTATTATGCTTTAAAATGGCGATGGTCTCTATCCTCGGACATAATTAGGTTTCTCCCTAATTATCTCCGGGATAGAAAAGAATGACTTATGGGTAAAATGGGAAGGGCTTGTATTGAAGCCACTGCGATTGGCTACTGTCCAATATATTTTACAGTCTTCCACAAGGTCCCCTAGGGGAGTGTCCACCTTGTGGAGACCCGCATAAATACCGGGCAGGTAGCCCCCATTAAACACATTCCTGTTTGACCTTCAAGACGGAGCTTTGTCTCGTTTGTGGAGGGATTTACTATTGGGTCAGTGTTTTCATTTATTTCTAGCTGTGGAAGGATTTCGGATGAATTGCTGATCGGGAGTTGCCGTAGTCGTATGCTCCGTTCGGGATTTTTACGATCGGTTGGACTAAAATTGCATTTCTGGAGAAAGGGGATTATCGACTAAACGGCGGCTTCATTCCCCTGGCGGTGAGTGTCTTAACAATTGGTGGCAAGCGACGGGATGAATCCCACCGCCCTGAAGACCAGCTACACACCCCAGATTGGAAATGCAATATGAGGAATTAAGGCGTGCTACCCTTAAAGATATTTTGGAGCGCAGAGGACGATCAGCGAGTAATCTCAAGAAAAGGGAGATTATTTCTATATTGTTGGAGATGGATGCAGCACAGGGAATGGAAAGAGCTAATGTGCCTGGCCTGCTGGATTTAACACCCGAGGAGATATCGTTTAACCGGGCAGTCCAGATAAGGCTGGCACACTTTGGCCCCAACCCTGCAGCGGATATTGTGGTACAAGTACAAGCCGCAGTGACAGCACAACAGGCGCTCCAGAGGAGAGAATCTGCAGCAGCAGAGGTACCCTATACTAATAATAATAATAGAAGGAAAAAGGTACCATTTGCTGCGTTTAGAAATTTTGTGGAGACTGAAGGAGAGATAGACGGGTTCCTGGCTGACTTTGAAAGACAGTGTGCTTTACACCAGGTGCCCGCAGAAGAATGGGTTACTATCCTCTCTGGGAAATTATCCGGCCGGGCCAGTGAGGCTTTTCGGGCCATCCCAGAGGAGGAAATCACTAGTTACCGGGCAGTAAAAGATGCCCTTTTGGCCCGATAGGCTGTTACCCCTGAGGCGTACCGGAGGCGATTCCGGGACACTAACAAGCAGGCTGGTGATTCCTATGTGGAATGGGCATGCAGGGTACACCGCACGGCAGCCCACTGGATGGCAGGGTGCCAAGCGGTAACTGGGGAAGAGGTGCTGCAAGTATTCCTGCTAGAACACTGCTTTGACCGGTTACCTGCAGGAGTTCGAGAGTGGGTCAGGGACCGAAAACCCTCTACCTTGCCTGAAGCTGCTCGTCTGGCCGACGAATACACTGATGCACGAAAGCTAGACCAGACAGCAGCCAAGGTCCCTACCCGAGTGGAATACAAGCCGGCAGCACCTCCAACCACCAATGTATATCACCCCCAGCACAACGTACCCCCACTATGCCGCCAGCGACCAACTATGGGCAGTCAGCCCGGTTCAACGCTAGGGATTACTCACAACAGATCCGGTGCTATGGATGCAAGCAACTGGGGCATAAAAGACCAGAGTGCCCATTGAACAATGCAAGCCAAGCACAGTCCTGGAGAAGATCAGCCGGCGGAGCCCAGCAGCCACCTCAGCCTTCTGCTCACTGCCTTGAGCAGGAGGAGTTTTGGGGTATCCTACATGAGGCAGACCCAGTACAAGCAGCTCAGCAGGACAACCGCCAACAGCACAGACAGACCGTTAAGTTGAATGGTAAAGTGGTCACTGGTCTGAGAGACACCAGAGCTACTATGACCCTGCTCCAAAAGAACCTTGTTTCCGAACACCAACATACTGGAAATACCTTTTCTGGGGTGACGAAGGCCAAGTCGGCCTTCGTCACCCCATTTGGTTTATACCAATTTAAGGTCATGCCATTTGGGATGAAGAATGCCCCAGCTACCTTCCAGCGTATGGTGGACAGGCTCCTTGATGGATTCCAGGAATTTGCTTGTGCATACCTGGATGATATTGCGATCTACAGTGGGTCCTGGGAGGAACACCTGGTGCATGTAGGGGTAGTACTGGACAAAATTCGGGCCGCCGGCCTGACATTGAAGCCAGAGAAGTGTCATCTAGGCATGGCTGAAGTGCAATACCTGGGTCACAGAGTGGGGTGTGGGAGCCAGAGACCAGAGCCAGCTAAGATAGAGGCAGTAACGAACTGGCCCACACCTATCACTAAGACCCAAGTATTAGCCTTCCTAGGGACAGCAGGGTACTACAGACGCTTCGTCCCCGACTACAGCTCTATCGCTAAGCCCCTGACCGACCTGACTAAGAAAAACCTCCCTAAGCAGGTCCTGTGGTCTCCAGCCTGTGAAGCTGCGTTTCGAGCACTTAAGCAGGCTCTAGTGAATGCCCCTGTCCTGGCTGCCCCAGTTCCTAACAAACGTTTTCTCGTCCATACAGATGCTTCCATGTATGGACTGGGGGCTGTGCTGAGCCAGGTCGGGGAAGACGGAGGAGAGCACCCTGTCGCATATCTCAGTAGAAAGCTGTTACCCCGAGAAGTGAGTTATGCGGCAGTGGAGAAGGAATTTTCCCTTGTGACGGACCACAATCCCCTTGTCTGGCTTAACCGGGTCTCAAGAGACAATGGCAGACTGCTGCGGTGGAGTTTAGCCCTACAACCGTATAACTTCACCATCAGCTACCGACCCGGTAAGCAGAATGGGAATGCAGATGGGTTGTTGCGGCAAACCGACGTTCTTGCTACCTCCTAGTCCGGTCATCCCCAAGTTGACCCGCTAAAGGGCCAAGCCGGGTCTGCCGGAGTGTCCCACAAGGGGGGAGCCGTGTGACGAACCCATCTGTATAGACTTGTATTGCTGGTTCGTCTGTTTGCCTTGAGTTCATGGATTTCCTGTCCGTATGCCCTTGTTCGTCTGTTTTCCCTAGTACCGATTGAAACTACCGAACCAACGGCCACCCAGGAGAGGAGTGTGCGGCTTGTTAACACCTTGACCACAATTAGAACGTTGTGGTTAACCGCAAACACCTCTCCATTCCATTTCGTACGGGTGGTCGTCGTTCGTATGCCGAACACGAGGCGGCGGCCATTTTGGACACGAGGCGAATCAGCGGTGTTCGGTGCAAAACCTATGGATCTAAAAACGGACTCTTTATCTACCGAACACCGCTGGAGACGGCCGCCCCCCTTCTATTTCCTTGAGGCGTACGAACACCGGTCAGTTCGGGAGTTTCTCTAATTCGTATGGACTTTACCCAGGTAGCCGTCCCATGGAGTCATTCGTATACCGAAGGACTTATGAGAGACTTTGACTCCATGGCGATTGGACTATGTACATCGGACCTGAGCGCTATTCGGTAGGAATATGCCCTCAGATCCAGGCTATCTGGGGATACGTTGCACGAACACTATACAATCGGTATTTCTGATTTTATGTATTTTATTGTATTTTTCTTATTATGCTTTAAAATGGCGATGGTCTCTATCCTCGGAGATAATTAGGTTTCTCCCTAATTATCTCCGGGATAGAAAAGAATGACTTATGGGTAAAATGGGAAGGGCTTGTATTGAAGCCACTGCGATTGGCTACTGTCCAATATATTTTACAGTCTTTCACAAGGTCCCCTAGGGGAGTGTCCACCTTGTGGAGACCCGCATAAATACCGGGCAGGTAGCCCCCATTAAACACATTCCTGTTTGACCTTCAAGACGGAGCTTTGTCTCGTTTGTGGAGGGATTTACTATTGGGACAGCGTTTTCGTTTATTTCTAGCTGTGGAAGGATTTCGGATGAATTGCTGATCGGGAGTTGCCGTAGTCGTATGCTCCGTTCGGGAGTTTTACGATCGGTTGGACTAAAATTGCATTTCTGGAGAAAGGGGATTATTGACTAAACGGCGGCTTCATTCCCCTGGCGGTGAGTGTCTTAACACCCATTAAGGACCAAGCTTCTGGAATAAAAAGGAATCATGACATGTCACACATGTCATGTGTCCTTAAGGGGTTAAGAGGGTGTCCTTTAGGTGAACAAGGGCCTAATTGAATTTGTATTTTGCAGTGACTCCACCCCGTTGCCTGATACTTCGAATTGACTAGTGGCCATAGTGGGGAGGCTAGATGGAGAAGAAGCTGACCCTCCTTCCTTGGCAGTGAACACACTGAAGGACCCGGTGTGTGCCGAAGAGTGACACAGGGAAACCCAGGTAAGTGAGTCAGGGATCCTGACATATACAAAGACCTGTAATAACAAAATAAGATGTAATTGTACAATGAGCTGTAATAATACAATAACCTGTAATAGCCGTAATAATGAAATGAGCTGAAATAATACACTGAGCTGGGATAATACAATGATCTGTAATGATACAATAAGCTGTAATAGTAAAATGAGCTGTAATGATACAATAACCTGTAATAGTAAAATGAGCTGTAATTATACAATAACCTGTCATAATACATTGAGCTGTAATAATACACTGAGCTGTAATAATACACAGAGCTGTAATATTACACAGAGCTGTAATAGTACAATGAGCTGTAATAATACATTGAGCTGTAATAATACACTGAGCTGAGATAATACAATGAGCTGTAATAATACACTGAACTGTATTCGTACAATGAGCTGTAATAGTACAATAAACTGTAATAGTAAAATGAGCTGTCATAATACAATCAGCTGTAATAGTACACTGACTGTAATAATATACTGACTGTAATCATACAATGAGCTGTTATAATACACTGACTGTAATAATACACTGACTGTATTCATACACTGACTGTAATCATACAATGAGCTGTAATCATACAATGAGCTGTAATAGTACACTGACTGTAATAATACACTGACTGTAATAATACACTGACTGTAATCATACAATGAGCTGTAATCATACAATGAGCTGTAATAGTACACTGACTGTAATAATACACTGACTGTAATCATACAATGAGCTGTAATCATACAATGAGCTGTAATAGTACAAATGTTACTTCTCAGAATTATAGTTTCTATGAATTTTACAGCTAAAACTCCATTGGGAATAACATTTAAATAACTAAATAGTGAAAGTTACAGAAAATATTTATTTGTCCATAAAGAATCATAGTATGCATTGACCTAAATCCACAAGCACCTATTGGGGTTCATACTAGGATACAGTGTATTGTAAAATATTGGAAATAATATAAATATTATTATTTCTATTTTTTGCCCTTTTCCAGATATTTCTGTTGCTAATTACCTAATACTACCAAGGCAGAGGTTCTAAAGAACGTCTTTGCTGTCACTTATCACACTAATTCTTTTCGACCCACCAGTGTCCTTTTGTCCACAGTAAATTTCCTTTGAGTCATCCTAATAGATACCTTAAGCCTCCTGGGACCAAAAAAGTTGTAATGTCACAAGCAATTACTTGAAATCATTGACACAGTAATGAAGGTGCGATGCTGATTCCCCGAATCTTCACTCGGAAGGTTCCAAGAATATTTATTTAAAGGCAACAAACGTTTACTCATTGAAGACTAAAATTCAGAGTGAGCAACTGCTAGCACCATTCGCCACAGAGTAAATACCTATACTGCATTGAGGTATTGTGGGGTCTTTTTATCTTTACTCATCAAACTAAAATCGAACTGCATTCCAGGACCAATTTAGCATAAAAAATAGACTTAATATACGTGATTTTCTCTAGTGATAATCTTAGAAAACTGAAGATACAGTCAAGTCAATTTTCATGATGTGTATCTGCACCCTGAGTACTTAGTGCAGGTACTAGTCATTAGGATGTATGTACTAAACAGAAACTTAAAGGGACTGACACAGGAATTGCAAATTATGGGTTAAAATTGCTGAACAATCCTCCAGACTTGTCTTTAGTCTAAAATCTGTTCCACTTAATTACAACACAGGACTTGGTTTAGTGATTAATACTCATTGATTTTTAGAGATTTCTTGTTGTATATAAAAGTATATCGCCAATACATCAGATAGCATGTTTTCTGAAATCTTCTGTATTTCTTAGCCAAGCCAACAATTAGACATTATTATTTGATTGGTAACAAAACTTTTAACTTTCTCTTTCTTTAAGATTTCCCTTTACAATTTTTTCAGCGTATAAACCCCCGAACACCATTTTTCCGTAATTAACAAGAAAAATGCTTTGACTGAAATGAGCCTACCAAGACTTGCAGGAGTATCTTGTATTTAATTTTTAAAGACCTGTCAGACCGTCTTCTTTGTTAATTATCTACATTTAGATACATCTACTCAAAATTCTGTAATTATAATTCTATTTTTAGCCTAACGGACTGGCAATGACAATTATCACACTTTATAAATATTGGTGTCAAGCTAGAATATATGTCTCCTTATTTGCAGGCACAATTATGAGACTATTTTTAATAATGTCCTATACTTAAAGCATTTTCAGCGACAGAAAAGGAATTAAACCTATTGGTGCATTATATTCGTAACAGGTGAGACCAATAAAATGGTGTCTGGACTCTTATTTATCAGTTATAGAACTCAATAGAGATTTTGGGGCTAAAATACCAGCAATAATATGGTATCAAGAGGATAAGCGAGGATGCAGCTGAACTGGAAGTGTTTCTCAGCTCGTCTATTTTGACATAGATTGTGCGATTCCTTTGACATCTCATACCCAAGTTCTCATGTCCTCGTGCATGCAATATGAGTTGATTGGGACAACAAGGCTTATGGGCTCCCTCTGGCAACATGATAATAATTTCTGGTCCTCATTCTTACCTGTAATTTCTGCATACTGATTTTGAGGTCATCGGAGTGATGTGGACTATTCAGTAAGCATCTAATACATATATATATATATTAATTCTATATTTTTGCACTGATAGACATGCAATAGTATGGCAAAATAAGCTTTTGCAAAAGCTAAAACATCGATGTGGGGGGGCGGAGTCTGGCTGTGGAGTTAAATGGACGTTCAAGGTAAGAGCTCCTAGGCCTGATAATACAAATCGGGACCCAAGCACGGGCCACCTAATCAATTTGGACCCAAACCGACAGACTCCTGCTAAGTAAGCACGGATACCCCACACGAGCGTTCCAGACACCAGACAGCACGGACAGAGGCTTGGTGCCTACACCACGTTGAGCTGGAGAGAGACGTACGCTCTCCCAGCCCTCAAAGCCCTTAAGCGACTGCTGCACCCAGCTGCTCCCTCATCCCCCGCCCCCAGACCGGTGGGGGTCATCCCAGTCCAACGCGGTGAGAGACTCTTCGCCCAGCTCAAGACCCAAAGGAGCTCACGCTGACAGCACAGCGCCACACTTCATACCTAAGATGGCGGCTACCTGCAAGGAAACGGCACAAGAGAACCACGCTGACCCACAACTGCTATGCGACAGCCTACCAGCCTTAATTGATCAACACTTTGCACATTTGTGGAGGAAATTGCAGGAGAAGCTGGAAAACGGGGGCGGAACAGCAGCGATACCAAAATGGTCTATCTCCACCCCATGACAGCATCACCCCCACAGCCCTGGGATTGGGCCTGACCAGGCTCTGTCGGACCCAGCGGAGACAGAGAAAATGGGGATGCCACACACGCCTGACTCGGAGGAGCGGCACAAACCCACCCACCCGGCGAAACAGCAGTGACAGCGAGTCCAAACGGCAACAAAGTGCAGCCCTCAGCGGAGACAATCTCCGGCACCAGCAACCACACAAGGGAAACAAATGGACAGACCAAGACAACTCACCTAAAGCTAAGCAGCACCCAGCACAAGCTACACAAGAAGAAGGCACCGAGGAGCCTAGCACTGGATCTCTCAAAGGGCTGAGGGTACCAGGGGAAACCCCCACACGTTATATGGCTACCGCCACACTTGCTGGCCCGCCACTATACCTCCCATTGCAAGACTGCTGTGATGGTGACTGGCATAGGTTGATCTGGGCTCCCAAACTCGTAGCCATTGCACCGGACTATCCCATGCTATATATATATATATGCCAGTAAATTGTCGGAACATTATTTTGCTTTTTGCACTATTATTTTTTGGTCTCACCACTTAGTCCTATATATTTTTTGGCAGCCTTTTATTGCGCACTCTCTCCTCCTGCTGTTTTGTTGTTATTTAGATATGCAGTTACTGGATAGGGCAACGCAAGCCTCTCACCTGTCAGAGCTAGGCTATCAATTTACATGTAACCAAGCACAGTGTTCATAAAGTACAGCTCAGAGTAAAGGGGATTTTTATTTGTTTTACTGAGATATAACCTGCTGCAATGTTAGCGAGCATGCCTAAAATACTACTATGTGTTTATGTGTAACCAAGCATAGTGCTTATAAAGAACAGCGTAGATTAAAACACGCTTTCTATTTGTCCTACTGAGATATAACCTGCTGCAATGTTAGCGAGAACAACTACAATACTTATTATATTGCTTATTATAGTGAACCTAAAACAACGCAAGTTTAAACCAGTTTAACTTTTAACTTACTATAGAAATGTCTAAGCCTGTACAAACATTAACAAGTTGTTAAATCTGATGGTCAACCTTCTAACAAAGTTCTGTCATATCATAACAATACCTAAGCAACGTAAAACCAGATTGTTTATAACTTAAAAATGTGCTTGTTTTATTATGTACCTCTATGTTTGACTGTTTTAATGCGCTGGAGGATTGCCTTTGGGGTACCTCACGAGAGATTGTTATAAGCTTCCGCACAACAAAAATAAAGAATAAAAAAATAAAAAATACATAGATGTGGTATCTTGTGGGTTACAGAAAGGAAAGTTGTGTGGTTAGTACAGTAGTCATCTTACATACATTGAGCAACACTTGTTTGCAGCGTCATCAGGGTTTTTTTTTTTCAGTCTACATTAACTATATACAATGGCAGTACCTCGAGGAGCTGGCTGCATCGGCTAGTTACATTGAACAGACGCATTCTCTAAGACAGGTATTACTCAATTACACATTAATAAGTGATTACGTTACATTCCTTCATTACTCGATTATTACATCAGTCATTCTATTGAGCTTTTATCAGTTTATGACAGTTAGCTGAAGCCATCTGTATATATAGTCCGATTTCTGCCATTCCCCGCTTCCTGCCCGGTTGCAAGTCTATAGTACTTGCGGGAAGAAATAATAGGAAAAAAATGAAAGAATACCGGAAAAAGAGAAACAAGAAGAGAGATATATGATCTCCTAGTTGGCCAAGTCCAGGATCGTATCGATCTTTCCTGTGTGTCTTCGTGCCCTGTGTCCTGAATCTTAGCCTTGGCCAGATACCCTTCCATTAGTGGTGCCGCTTGCACACATCTGGGTTCTGGTGTGTCTATGACAGTGCGATTGTATCCCAGCTGTTCATGCTGTGAATTGCTAGGGTGGATGCCAGTGTGGATGCCTCCTCACGTCGCAGGCCCTAGTCCCTGCCCACTCCTCCCCCCCAGCACCTAATACATATTTATAGCTTTTTAGCCCTGTAGGTTTTGCCCTGTTATGGTTTCCTATTAGGTTATCCATGAGTGAGTTTATTGCCTGTTTTGATACCCTGGTATCTGACTTTTGCTTCTTTCTGACTATGCTGTTTTCTGTGACCTCGGCTAGTTCTCTCATGTTTGTGTCTCTTTGTCTAGTTTCTTAACCATTCTCTCTTCTCTTTTCTATCATTAAGCTCAGTCAACTCTAAGGCCCAGTAATACGAATCTTACTCATATTATATCTACCTAAGCTATGGTCTTGTCAGGGGTCCGCGGGCGGCTAGGAGGGGAGGCTGCTCGCAACTTGCAGCACTCACCCTCAGTCCATCGCCGCCCGCGGTCTCCCCTCCTCCTACCTGTCGACGAGCGGCGTCTCCTCTCCGCCGCTCGCCGCTCGCATCCTTCACGCCTCCCAGCGGCAGCATGTACAACGCTGCACGCTGGGAGGTCGTTAATTTATGCAAACGCCGGGGTCACGTGAGTGACCCGGCGTTAAAGCAACAGTACCACAATCACAGTGGGAGGCTTAGATATCTCCCACGTGTGATTGTTAATTCTGATTGGAAGTTATCCAATCAGAATTAAACCTAGGGTATTTATACTTACCTTTCCTGTTCCTCCCTGCCCTGTTGTGGTCTTTGCTGTATAGTATTGATTCTGAACTTGTGATTTCTGGTTACGTACTCTCTGGCTTGTTAAACTGACTTTGTGACTTTCTCCTACCCTTTGACCTCGGCTTATTTATCGTTATCCTGTCTTCTGGTTCCCCTGACTCGGCTTGTCTCCTGACTATTCTGTGTGTGCTTAGCCCGGCCACTCTAAGGTCCGGTACGGCATCTTTTCTGTGTGTGTGTGTGTCTGTTAGCGTGTTGGGTTCCCGGAATCGTGACATTACAACAGGGCCATTATGGAACCTGCTGACAGCTCCTAGTTAATCAGGAGGCTAGAATGGATGGTTTAGACCATCGTATGGATCAGTTTGCCCAGGCTTTACAAACCATACTGGCTCGTACTGCCCACTTGCAACCTGCCGTTCCAGAAGTTGTTGCTGCTGGGCCAGAACCCAGTCCTGATCCAGCAACCGCTCCTGCTCACGTGGTTCACATGACGCCACCTCAGCGCTATAGCGGTGATCCAGCATCATGCCGTGGTTTCCTCAACCAAATTGATATTCATTTGGTGATGAATCCGCGCTCCTACCCCACTGACAGAACCAAAATTGCTTTTCTGATCAACCATTTGTCAGGGAAAGCTCTAGCATGGGCCAACCCCATGTGGGAGAACACGTCCCCAATGTCCTTTGCAGACTTTCTAACAGCTTTCAAACGTACGTTTGATCAGCCCGGCCGGGTTGCTTCTGCTGGCAAAGCTCTGCTTAGGATCCGACAGGGCAGTAGATCAGTAGCGGATTATACCATTGAATTCCGCACTCTGGCAGCTGAAGTGGTTTGGAATAACGACTCTCTCGTAACAGCTTTTCAGGAGGATTTGGCCGCTTACATATTAGACGAAATAGCATCCAGGGAATTGCCTGTTCTTCTGGATGATGTAATAGATTATTTCATTCTAATTGACAACCGTATAAGAGAGAGGCGTAGTCAAAGAAGGATGAATACACAGGGGTTACCTGCTTTACCCAGTACTGCACTACTAGCATTACCTCCCCCTAATCAACCACCTCCCGAACCCATGCAATTAGGTGCTGTAGGCTTATCTGAAGCTGAAAGAACGTACCGCAGAAGGGAGGGCTTGTGCCTTTATTGTGGTAAGAGGGGCCATCTCCGAAGTAACTGTCCTAGTTTACAGGGAAACTACAGCACCTAAGGCCTAGAGAGGGGTCGGCCTCAGGTGTTATGGTTTTTTCCCCTCATGTGTCCATCTCCAGACCATTCATTACGGTTACTCTTTTGGTCAATCAAACCACGGTTACAACTAAAGCCTTGATCGATTCAGGTGCTGCAGATAACTTTATCGATGAGAACTTTGCTAAAACCGCCGCCTTGAATCTGATCCAAAAGGCCACACCCTTGGCCGTTGAGGCCATAGATGGTAGACCACTTGAGAAACCTCTGGTGACCCATGAGACCCAAGAAACGGTTATGGCCATGGGTGCCTTACACAAAGAAAGGATAACCTTCCAAATAATTGACTCCCCTACAGCTTCCATCATACTGGGCTTCCCCTGGTTAGTTAAGCATAACCCGGTACTTGATTGGGGTTGTTTGGATATACTCTCCTGGGGGGAATCCTGTCAACAAGACTGTATGGTTCGTTTACGTCCCGTTTGTTTACTCAATGTGCCTACAGCTAAACCACTTTCTGTTTCTGTCCCTCCTGTGTATGCAGACCTCACATTGGTCTTTGAAAAAAGGGAAGCTGATAGACTACCCCCACACCGGGATTATGATTGTGCCATAAACTTGTTGCCTGGAACGATGCCTCCTAGGGGCAAAGTCTACCCGCTTTCTGAGAAAGAAAACCAGGTCATGGAGGAGTACATACAAGAATCCTTACGTAAAGGTTTTATCAGAAGGTCCTCCTCTCCGGCTGGTGCTTCTTTTTTGTTGCCAAGAAAGAGGGCGATTTAAGGCCATGTATAGACTATAGAGGCCTGAATAATATAACAGTCAAAAATGCTTATCCTATCCCTCTCATTACTGAGTTGTTTGACCGTGTCAAAGGTTCTAGATTTTTTACCAAACTAGACCTCAGGGGGGCTTATAACTTGGTTCGTATAAAAGAAAACGATGAATGGAAGACAGCGTTCAATACACGCAGTGGGCATTACGAGTATCTAGTTATGCCTTTCGGACTGTATAATGCTCCTGCTGTCTTTCAGGACCTCATGAATGATGTCCTTAGAGATTTACTACACGTCTGTGCCGTGGTCTATCTCGATGATATACTTGTATTTTCTCCTGATCTGGAGTCTCATCATGCCCATGTGAGGAAGGTACTTAAGAGATTGCTACAAAATGGTCTTTATTGTAAATTGGAGAAATGTTTATTCAACCAAAAATCAGTACAATTCCTAGGGTACATCATTTCTGAACAGGGGTTCAGCATGGATCCTTCAAAATTAGAAGCCATGTTGTCTTGGCCTCTTCCTCAAGGCCTTAAGGCAATACAGCGATTTATAGGCTTGGCCAATAATTTTATTAAAAACTTTTCATCAGTCATTTCTCCTATCACTAAACTGACTAAAAAGGGTTTGCACCCCAGGGTTTGGACTCCTGAAGCCATTAAAGCCTTTGAGACTCTCAAAAAGGCATTTGCCACTGCCCCTGTGCTACACCATCCCGATCCTTCCCTTCCCTTTGTAATGGAACCAGTGGCGTCGCTAGGGGGGGCCAGAGGGGGCCATGGCCCCCCCCACATTATGCTGTGCCCCCCCAAATGCCAGCAACCTGCTGGCCATGTGTTTAAATTATATTCCCTTGGGCTGTAACAGCCTGTTACAGCCTGAGGGAATGCAGGGCAGAGCAGCTGGAACGGTGCAGGGGGCTGTCTGTGGCCCGAGGGAGCACTGACAGGCTCCCAGACACAGGCCCCGCCCCCAAACGAAGCCCCGCCTCCCGTGCACAAGCCCCGCCCCCGCCGTTAAGCAGCAGCCCATGCTGCTGCTGGAAAGGATAGAAGATGGCTGACCCCCAGCAACAGGCTCCAGGGACAGGTAGGCTTAATGTGCTTGTGTGTGTGTGTGTGTGTTAGTGAGGAAGTTTGTGTGTCTGTATGTATGGACTCAGCCTCCCTACCACCCTCCCCACCACCCTCAGCCTCCCTCCCCACCACCCCCACCACCCTCAGCCTCAGCACCCCCACCACCCCCACCACCCTCAGCCTCAGCACCCCCACCACCCTCAGCCTCCCCACCCTCCCCAATACCCTCAGCCCCACCACCCTCAGCCTCAGCACCCCCCACCACCCTCAGCCTCCCCACCCTCCCCAATACCCTCAGCCCCACCACCCTCCCCACCACCCTCAGCACCCCCCACCACCCTCAGCCTCCCCACCCTCCCCAATAACCTCAGCCTCCCCACCCTCCCCAATACCCTCAGCCCCACCACCCTCAGCCTCAGCACCCCCACCACCCTCAGCCTCCCCACCCTCCCCAATAACCTCGGCCTCCCCACCCTCCCCAATACCCTCCCTCAGCCCCACCACCCTCCCCACCAGCCTCAGCCTCAGCACCCCACACCACCCTCAGCCTCAGCACCCCCCACCACCCTCAGCCTCCCCACCCTCCACAATACCCTCAGCCCCACCACCCTCAGCCTCACCCCTCACCACCCTCAGCCTCACCACCCCACCAGCCTCAGCACCCCCCACCACCCTCAGCCTCAGCACCCCCCACCACTCTCAGCACCCCCCACCACCCTCAGCCTCAGCAACCCCCACACCCCTCAGCCTCAGCACCCTCAGCCTCACCACCCCCACCGCCCTCAACCTCACCACCCTCAGCATCACCACCTCACCACCTGCAGCATCACCACCTCACCATCCTCAGCATCACCCCCCCACCCCAACCACCCGCATCACCCCCTCACCATCCTCAGCATCACCCCCCACCCCCCTCAGCCTCACTCCTCACCACCCTCAGCCTCACCCCCCACCCCCTCAGCCTCACCCCCCCACCCCCTCAGCCTCACCCCCCTCAGCCTCACCATCAACCCCCCTCCTTCTCACATCACCCCCAGTGGTGTATCCTGGTTTTGTGCTGCCCTAGGCAGGACAAAACTCAGGCGCCCCCCTCCCGCCCGCGCCACCCCCATCCAACCCTTCCCCCCGCCCGCACCACCCCCACCGTTCCCCCGCCTTCTAAATACACACACACATTCACTTACAGATACGCATACACTAGCTAACAGAAACACACACTCGCTAACAGAAACACACACACACTTACAGACACACTCACACTCTCTAACAGACACACATTCACTAGCAGATACACACACACTCACACTAACAGACACACACGCAATAACAGACACACACTAACAGACATACATACACACACACTAACAGACATACACACTAACAGACATACATACACACACACACTAACAGACACACACTAACAGACATACACACACACTAACAGACATACACACACACACTAACAGACAGACACACACACACTAACAGACAGACACACTAACAGACATTCACACACACACACTAACAGACATACACAGACACACTAACAGACATTCACTCACACACACTAACAGACATTCACTCACACACACTAACAGACATTCACACACACACACACACTAACAGACATACACACACACTAACAGACACACACACACTAACAGACAGACACACACGCACTAACAGACAGACACACACACACACTAACAGACAGACACACACACACACTAACAGACAGACACACACACACACTAACAGACAGACAGACACACACACACTAACAGACAGACAGACACACACACTAACACACACACAGACATTCACACACACACACACTAACAGACATTCTCTCACACACACACACACACACACACACACACACACACACACTAACAGACATACACACATACTCACTCACTCACTCACATATTTAACACATTTTTTATTTTATTTTTTTAATTTACCCCCCCCAGCCTCCTTACCTTTGGGAATGCTGGGGGGGGGTCCTATTTCTCCCTGGTGGTCCAGTGGCTGCTGGGCGGCGCTGGCGGCCGGCCGGCGAGGGAGCTCTTCCTCTGAGCTGTCTGCTCAGCTCCCTCGCGCGCCGCACAGTGAGGCTGGGAGGCGGAGCCGGAATATGACGTCATATTCCGGCTCCCAGCCTCACTGTGCGGCGCGCGAGGGAGCTGAGCAGACAGCTCAGAGGAAGAGCTCCCTCGCCGGCCGCCCGCCCGCCAGCACTGCCTAGCAGACCGACCGACCGACCGCCCGCCCAGACGGCATGTCAGTTAGCCGCAAGGCTAACAAGGCATTTGCCCTGGGCGTTTGGGGGCGGCTTTTTTGCCGCCCCCTGGAAAATGCCGCCCAAGGCAAATGCCTTGTTTGCCTCGCGGCTAATACGCCCCTGATCACCCCCTCCTTCTCACATCACATCACCCCCTCCCTCTCACATCACCCCCCTCACTCTCACATCACCCCCTCACTCTCACATCACCCCCCCTCACTCTCACATCAACCCCCCCCTCACTCTCACATCAACCCCCCCTCACTCTCACATCAACCCCCCTCCACTCTCACATCAACCCCCCTCCACTCTCACATCAACCCCCCTCCACTCTCACATCACCCCCCCCTCCTCACATCACCCCCTCCTTCTCACATCACCCCCCTCCTTCTCACATCACCCCCCCTCCTTCTCACATCACCCCCTCCTTCTCACATCACCCCCCTCCTTCTCACATCACCCCCCTCCTTCTCACATCACCCCCCTCCTTCTCACATCACCCCCCTCCTTCTCACATCACCCCTCCTTCTCACATCACCCCCCCTCCTTCTCACATCACTCCCCTCCTTCTGACATCACCCCCCTCCTTCTCACATCACCCCCCTCCTTCTCACATCACCCCCCTCCTTCTCACATCACCCCCCTCCTTCTCACATCACCCCCCTCCTTCTCACATCACCCCCCTCCTTCTCACATCACCCCCATCCTTCTCACATCACCCCCGCTCACTCTCACCATCACCCCGCTCTCCCTCTCACCATCACCCCCCTCACACCATCACCCGCCATACACACAACACACTTCAGTCTCAGACAAAAACGCAAACATGCTCACAGAGACATACATTCTCACACACAAGGATACTCTCTGTCAGACACACTCTCAGGCACATACACAGGTACTGTGCATCAATGTGTATATGTGACACTTTTTTGTTAGTGGGGCCTCATGTTTGAGTTACGCCTAAGGCCTCATAAAGTCTAGAGCCGCCTCTGCTCAGCAGTCTGTGTGTGTATGGACTCAGCAGTCTGTGTCTGTGTCTCTGTGTGTGTATGGACTCAGCAGTCTGTGTCTGTGTCTGTGTGTGTGTATGGACTCAGCAGTCTGTGTGTGTATGGACTCAGCAGTCTGTGTGTGTATGGACTCAGCAGTCTGTGTGTGTATGGACTCAGCAGTCTGTGTGTGTGTATGGACTCAGCAGTCTGTGTGTGTATGGACTCAGCAGTCTGTGTGTGTGTATGGACTCAGCAGTCTGTGTGTTTGTGTGTGTGTGTGTGTGTGTGTGTATGGACTCAGCAGTCTGTGTGTTTGTGTGTGTATATATGGACTCAGCAGTCTGTGTGTGTGTGTGTGTATGGACTCAGCAGTCTATGTGTGTGTATGACCTCAGCAGTCTGTGTGTGTGTGTGTGTGGGTGGACTCGGCAGTCTGTGTGTGTATCTGTGTGTGTGTGTATGGACTCAGCAGTGTGTGTGTCTGTGTGTATGGACTCAGCAATCTGTATGTGTGTATGGACTCAGCAGTCTGTGTGTGTGTGTATGCACTCAGCAGTCTGTGTGTGTGTGTGTATGGACTCAGCAGTCTGTGTGTGTGTATGGACTCAGCAGTCTCTGTGTGTGTATGGACTCAGCAGTCTATGTGTGTGTATGACCTCAGCAGTCTGTGTGTGTGTGTGTGGGTGGACTCAGCAGTCTGTGTGTGTATCTGTGTGTATGGACTCAGCAGTCTGTGTGTGTCTGTATCTAGGACTCAGCAGTCTGTGTGTGTATGGACTCAGCACTCTGTGTGTGTGTGTGTGTGTGTATGGACTCAGCAGTCTGTGTGTCTGTCTGTGTGTATATGGACTCAGCAGTCTGTGTGTGTATGGACTCAGCAGTGTGTATGTCTGTGTGTGTGTGTGTGTGTATGGACTCAGCTGTGTGTGTGTTGGATTCAGCAGTCTGTGTGTAAGTGTAAAAATCAGCCTGTGTGCATTCAGCAACGTCTGTGTGTGTGTATTCAGAAGTTTCTCGGTGTTCGTATTTGTGTACTGTGTGTATGTACTCCGCAGTCTATCAATAATTACAATTTTTATTCCTGTGAGTTTTTGTGTAGGAAGGGCCCAAGTGCACTGCTTTGCCCGGGGGCCCTTAACACTGTTAAGATGGTACTGCTTGTGTGTGTCAGTGAGCTTCTATTTATTGAGCATTTGTGTGTCCCTGAACATCTTTGTAGTGAGCCTTGTGTTTATACAAGTGAGTTTGTCTGTAGTAAGCCTGTGTGCGAGTCAGAGAGTTTTTTGTCTGTCAGTGAGCCTATTTGCGCATGTCAGTGAGCTTGTGTGCTCACTGTACTATATATATATATATTGACCTGTAGGAATGGCATACATTTTTTTCCAGGGCTGCTTTCCAGTTTGGCTCTGCCAGCGAGCGCGCTTTACCGCTGAATCATCTGTGTGAGCTGCCGCACACTTTAGCCCTGTTACTCGCGTCTGGGAGCTGCTGTTGACAGGTACTTGTAGTCTAGAGATTGGGACATGGGGTATATGCTCAGCTATCTGTATAATACTATAGTGCTGTTCTCTGTATAATACAGGTCTGTGTCTGTATAATATCCTGGGACAATCAGTGTTCCCTGTATAGTGCTGCTCTCTGTCTTGGGATCTTATACACAAACAGATCTGTATTTACAGAGAGCAGCACTATACAGGGAGCACTGACTGTCCCAGGATATTATACACACAGCCATGTATTATACAGAGAGCAACACTATACAGGGAGCACTGACTGTCCCAGGATATTATACACACAGCCATGTATTATACAGAGAGCAACACTATACAGGGAGCACTGACTGTCCCAGGATATTATACACACAGCCATGTATTATACAGAGAGCAACACTATACAGGGAGCACTGACTGTCCCAGGATATTATACACACAGCCATGTATTATACAGAGAGCAACACTATACAGGGAGCACTGACTGTCCCAGGATATTATACACACAGCCATGTATTATACAGAGAGCAGCACTATACAGGGAGCACTGACTGCCCCAGGATATTATACACACAGCCATGTATTATACAGAGAGCAACACTATACAGGGAGCACTGACTGTCCCAGGATATTATACACACAGCCATGTATTATACAGAGAGCAACACTATACAGGGAGCACTGACTGTCCCAGGATATTATACACACAGCCATGTATTATACAGAGAACAACACTATACAGGGAGCACTGACTGTCCCAGGATATTATACACACAGCCATGTATTATACAGAGAGCAGCACTGTACAGGGAGCGCTGAATGTCCCAATTTCTCAATGTTGGCAACTATGGCACTATATCAAGGGAAATGTTTGTTTTTTTAATAATCCCTGGTGGAAAATAATGAATCCTCCACCAGGGATTATTAAAAAAAACAAAAAAACATATTGTGTCGGGGGCGGGGCTTAACATGCGGCAGGGGCGGGGTCAAACTACGGCGAGGGCGGGGTTAAATGTACCCCCCTACTTTTGTCCCTGGCCCACCATGTGCCCTCCCTAAAAATGAATCCTAGAGATGCCACTGAATGGAAGTAGACGTTTCAGAATCAGGTGTGGGAGCTGTATTATCACAAAGACTATCCTATAACGAACCCCTCCATCCCTGTTGTTACTTTTCTGAAAAATTATCTGATTCGAAAAAGAATTACGACGTCGGGAACAGGGAACTATTAGCTATTGTGATGGCTTTTAAAGAGTGGAGATACTTATTAGAAGGAGCCAGACACGAAATCCTGGTTATAACTGATCATTAGAATCTCTCCTATATAGCTGATGCTAAAAGGTTGTCCTCTCTTTAAGCCAGATGGTCCTTATTTCTTTCACGCTTTCAGTTCATTATCACATATAGGCCTGGGTACCGTAATGTCAAGGCTGATGCTATCTTCCGACAATACGAACCTTTGGAGTCTATTGCCCCCGCTCCTGAACCCATTGTACCCACGTCTAAGATAATAGCCGCTACCCGTTTGGTTATTTCGTCCCTTTTCCTGGATGGTATCAAGGCATACCAAACCCAAGCACCCTCTGAGACACCTGTTGATAGATTATACGTGAAAGAAAAATCCGTACCCAAGAAACCATGGACCCACTTATCCATGGACTTTATTGTGGATCTTCCTTCATCCGATGGAATGACAGTAATTTTGACTGTGACTGATAGGTTCTCTAAGATGGCACACTTTATTCCACTCAAAAAAACTACCTTCTGCGGTTCAGTTGGCTCGGGTGTTTGCCAACAAAGTTTTCCTCTTGCATGGTATACCACAGGATATCGTATCCGACAGGGGCCCCCAATTTGTCTCTCGGTTTTGGAGGGGCTTTTGTGCTGAGATGGGGATTTCCTTGTCATTTACCTCCTCCTATCATCCTCAATCCAATGGAGCTGCCAAACGGGCGAATCAATCTGTGGAGTTGTATTTACGCTGCTTCACGAATGCACACCAGGACAACTGGTCTCACCTCCTTCCCTGGGCTGAATTCGCCAGAAACACTGTGACCCATTCGTCCACTGGCTTAAGTCCTTTTTTGGTTGCTTATGGGTTCCAACCCTCTGTCCTTCCGGGCGTATTCTCCGACAAGGGAATACCCGCTTTGGACGAGCACCTAACCTCCTTACGGAAGATGTGGGATCAGGTCCATGCTACTCTTTCTCGAGTGGCTGTTACTCAGAAGAGATTTGCTGATCGTCGCAGAGGTGCTGCTCCTTCTTATGTTCCGGGTGATAGGGTTTGGTTGTCCTCTAAGAATCTCCGCCTCAGGGTCCCCTCGATGAAATTCGCGCCCAGGTTCCTTGGTCCCTACAAGGTATTGCGTAGGGTCAATCCTGTGTCCTACTCCCTGGCCTTACCTCCTTCCATGCATATTCCTAACACTTTTCACACCTCCCTTTTGAAGCCCCTGCTCTGTAATCGATTCTCTGGTCCTCTCAGGCGTCCTGATTCCCTCCGCGCTGTCTCTAGTGACGTGTACGAAGTGGCTGCCCTGCTTGATTCTCGTTTTTCTCGGGGTCGCTTGCAGTATCTGGTTGACTGGAAGGGATACGGCCCTGAGGAGCGGTCCTGGGTTTCTGCCTCTGACGTGAACGCGCCCTCTTTGGTCCGCTCCTTTCATGCGCGGTTTCCTTTGAAGCCTTCTACTAGACAGCCACTAGAGGTCACTTCCTAGTTTCTAGCACAGGTTTCCTGTGCTAGAGCGTCGCTGGACGTCCTCACGCTGTGTGAGGGCCTCCAGCGTCGCTCGAAACCCCATAGGAAAGCATTGAAATGATTTTTCAATGCTTTCCTATGGGGAGACGTAAAGCGCATGTGCTACAATTCCGCGCATGCGCATTAGGTCTCCTCGGTCGGTGGGCGAGATTAGTCTCGCCCACCGGCCGACGTAATCACAAGGAGGAGCATCGCCGCTGTCCCAGGTAAGTGACTGAAGGGGTTTTCACCCCTTCAGTAACCGGGGATTGGGGGGTGGGAGGGAGAGGGGCCCTCCAGTGCCAGAAAAACGGATCGTTTTTCTGGAACTGGAGTTTCCCTTTAATTGAGGATTGGGAGAAAAATTGTTCGGTAGAGTTGTCTGATGTCTCTGGTTACCCATAATCCTAAGGATTTCATGGTAGTGTCAGACTATTGAGAAGGAAACATGCAGCATATCAGTCCAGTTTCAGGCTGCACAGATATGTTGAGAAATGTGGATTTAGAGTAAATAATGTGGTAGTTTGTAAGCGCACCAAACACTTCAAGTTCCCTCATAAGGGAATACATTTCTGTCTATCTGGAGCTTATGCCAACATTCAACCCCCTGCATTTAATGCATATTAACCCCATTCTTCCACACCAAGTTACCTCGTGTCTTACAATGTGGAATTTTACCCAAAACATGCTCCAGACAGGAAATCCAAGGCTCTAACTCCTAAGGAGGATCAGGTGTGTCAAGAGGGCGGCGGCAGATCATTCTCTCTCCAGGTAGATTGACGTGCAGGCTACCAGCACTATAGACAAGTGGCAATCTGTTGGAAAGGGGGCACTTCATCTGATGAGATAATCACCACTCTCTGTGCCAGCCTCGTGAGCTCTCTCACATGAAATGATCCATTGGAAGAGAACCAGGCTTTCATTTTTAAAAGAAATAGTGGCCGAATCAACTGCATGAAAGGGAAGCTTACCATTATAACAAAATAATTATGACAGATCCAAACATATCAGGAAAAGGGAAAAAAACATAAATCATACCAACATAAAATTTATAATTTGATACCAACATATTAACACAGTCACGTCGGCACTCCAGGGTCTGCACCCACATAGCTCAATCTTATATACACGATTATAAGCAATGCAAATGGAAGTCATTCATTGCAGTCCCTCGCAGAACGGGATCTCCCTGCAGAGCGCTGTACTACTCACTCTGCAACTTGTCAACTGGCTGAGAGCAGTGCTTGGCAAATGGTCAGAGACCAGAAGGGAGCATTCCAAGCGATCTCTCAGCCAGAGGGACAGATATAGATGGCAGCCCACCGAAACACAAGGGAAATAACTGGACCACCAGGGAAAGAATATCAAAGTCCCTCTCATTGCAAAAAGATAAGCAGTAGGGGGCTGTCACGTCCTGCTCTGTTCTGTGGAGATGTCTGGCCTTGGCTTCTAGTATCCAGTACTCTTGTTACAATTCTTGTTTAGTTTTTCTTGGTTTTTGGTTTTCTATTCTATGTCTGGTTTTCTTTAAGCTGGGATTTCTGGGTTCATTCCTGTAATCCATCCCTGGGATTCCCAGTCTCCAGGTTTCATTTATATGTTTGTTTTATGTTGCCACACTCATTTGTTTTCCATCATTCACTCTGTTTCAGTGTTCCTGCAGGCAGCTCCTCAAGGCTTCTGCCCTTTCTTGCAGGTAAGTGCTATATATGTCTTTTGGTTGTTTTAGCATACATTAGGCAGTGTAGGACCTGCCAGATACGGGGTACATTGGCGTTGTTGGCAGGCTTATGCAATGTATGATCATATAGTGTGACTAAATCCCCATGATTTCCATATGTAGTCCTCTTGTTTTGCCTATGTTATCTTGTCTTGTTTTAGTTTGTATACCCAGTCCATGTACAGTCCTGTCCAGTCATGCCCATGTTATGTTTATGTTTTCCTCATGTCTTGTGTATATGTTCTGGGTTTAGCTTACTATCTTTCTCTGGTTCTGGCTTCTACTAGTTCTGTCTTGTTTTCCTGTTTGGTGCCTATCTCTAGTCTTGCCTTGTTTCTAGTACTGGATACAATCTTGCTGCAGAGCCTCCCTATTCAGCTCCTGTGAGGTCTGCTAATTTCCATGCTCCTAGTTCCTGGTATCCGCTGAAGCTGATTCAGGGTCTTGGTATGTGGCTGCAAAAACGCTGGTGCTCAACACCAGGGGGCGTGCGGCTACCCTGCACCAGACCCTGCTAATCCACCTCCACGCTGTGACTCCTACTCTGAACATCAGGCATACTGGGTCCCGGTCCTGCACCGCCGCCCGGACAGTGTCTGGGACCCGGGCATCGGACCGCCACCCTGACAGGGGCCCTAAATTTAAAATAAATATAATAAAGGCGAGCACTGTGTGGGGAGGCTGACTAGGGAAATGCAGTCTCAGCACATATAATCTATTCTCCCACATAGTCATCCTGTCACATCACCCCCACATACACTCAGTCATCCTGTCACATCACCCCCACATACACTCAGTCATCCTGTCACATCACCCCCACATACACTCAGTCATCCTGTCACATCACCCCCACATACACTCAGTCATCCTGTCACATCACCCCCACATACACTCAGTCATCCTGTCACATCACCCCCACATACACTCAGTCATCCTGTCACATCACCCCCACATACACTCAGTCATCCTGTCACATCACCCCCACATACACTCAGTCATCCTGTCACATCACCCCCACATACACTCAGTCATCCTGTCACATCACCCCCACATACACTCAGTCATCCTGTCACATCACCCCTTCCCTCACACACGCTCAGTCATCCTGTCACATCACCCCTTCCCCACACAAACAAACATACTCAGTCATCCTGTCACATCATTCACTCCCACCCACACACACTAAGTCACCATAGCACAATCATTCCACACACTAACTCCTCACACATAGTCACCATGTCAGTCAGCCACCATATAACAGTCATCACACTATCTCCTCACGCACATTCACCATGATGTACCACAGAGATACACAGATGTGCATTGTAGGCACAGTCACAGATATACATACACACAGATATACATTCACAGATACACAATTATACTAATTGCCAGAAACATACTCTCAGGGACATACACACTATACAATGCCAGACCTGCACACACAGTAACAATGCACACTGCCAGACACACACTGTCTGTATATGTGTGTGTCTGTACTTGAATGTTTTGGGGTATGTATCAGTGTGTGTATGTGCATGCATTAAATATATTGTTGTAATGACCCTGATGGCAGTGATCTCTTTCAGCAGGATAATGCACCCTGCCACATTGCAAAGTTTATTCAGGAATGGTTTGTGAAAATGACAGAGTTCAAGGCATCGCACTGGAAAGGTTATGGCCCTGAGGAGCACTAATGGGTGGATGTTCATAATGTCCATGCTGTGCGTTTACTCCAGGCTTTCCATGCCCAGTTTCCTCATTGTGGGTGGTTCTGAAGAGGGGAGTTATGTAAGGAATCCTATACTTACCTTGGCAGTCCGCCGATCAGTTGTTCCTCCGATTGAGTGGACCGCCTCCTTCAATCCTCCTGGCCGATCAGATAGCCTGCCGGTAGCTGTGTGCACGCCCCTTTTTATGATGCAGCGCACGCATGCTGACGTCAGGCGATTGGCAGTGCTATGGGTGGGATTTACAGACGCCCTCTTACGTTTTGGGGGCGTGACTACATCAATCACACCCCCAAGCATGTAAAGGCACATGTAGCCAATGTTTCAGTGACCTGTGCTAATTTGGTATTGACTCTGTTTTTTCCTGACTACTCTTATTTCTGGTTCCCTTGACTCGGCTCTGGTATTTCATTCTTGTTGTTTTCTGGTTCCATTTGATTTAGATAACCAAAAAACAACACAGAACTTCGGGATACGGCTGGAAGTTAATCTAAAAGGAACATGAAAAAATACGACAATAGTGAAGCACAGTTAACACGTTTTTTTGCGCTGAATACAAATGCACTCACAGAATAAAGTAGAATATATCGCTCATAGGGTGCCTCCCCTGGTTGGAATGGGGGGTTGGTAATCCATTGGCTCCGTTATCAGCTTCCTTAATGATGCTCAGGACTCCAAACGGGTAATGGTAGAAAAATATGTTTTTTATTGATTCAAAGTGAATAATCACCATCAATATAAAATATATTTAAAAGAAAGAACGGTATGGTCCTACGCATTTCGTTCTGCAAAGAACTTCATCAGGGACCGTATACAAAATAAAGTAAAATCAATATGCAATTACAGCATGTGAAAAATACATCCTATTCCCCCCATCCCCGAGTCCTCTTTAAATAGGGCTACTCCCTATGTCCATTGGTGGTTCCGTGGGTGGTGTCCAGTGTCCGTTGCTTGATAGGTTCCATGAGGGAGCTGAACAGCTGCTTTCTATCCTCCTCGTATTGCTGTGATCAAATTTTGGCGCGTTCGGATAGCAAGAATTTTAAGAATCTATTGGCTCCTAGCTATGCTATTAAACATCCTAATACCCAACTTTCTTCGACCATTGGCTCTTTTAGAGGCTGTGGAACCTGTAAAGCTTGTACCACCACATCATCATTTAAAACCAAGGTCTTTCATAGTAACATCACAGGGGAAACATTTAAGGTGAAATCTGAAATTAGTTGCCACACGGACTATGTGGTTTATCTACTACAATGTCCGTGTGGCAAACAGTACGTTGGACGGACAAAGAGGATTCTAAAGGTTAGAATACTTGAACATCTAAATAACATCAAGAAAAAAATTCCAACTCATTCAGTTTCGGCCCACTGTTCCAATTGTCCATCATTTTCTTTCCAGGGATTTAGCTTTATGGGCATTGAAAGAGTTTTTCCATTCTGGCGAGGGGGTGATAGAATCCAGAAGTTATCCCAGAGGGAAACCTTCTGGATACACAAGTTGAAGACCCTAGAGCCCAAGGGTCTCAACATTGGTATTGACTTAGTTTGTTTTCTGGATTAAGATTTTTTATGTATTTTATTTTATTGGGCTTCTGTCACTTTATTAATTTTCTAATATTTTTTTCCAATATATTTTTTTCTATATGGGATATGTGGACGAACATGCACAATTAGACTGTTCATCACGTATATTAGTCAAAATCGTATTAGGGAGTATTAATTTGTTATACTCTGCAATTAGGCAGGAATTCTAAAAATATTACTCTATTTGTATTTGATAATAAAAATGCTAGGGAATAACCCCATTATTTGGGATATTAGATATATGTGTAACTCCACTTAATATTGGAGATTTTTTCTATAGGAACATCACAAAATTATAAAAAAATGCACTATTTTTAAAATTTACTATCCTTAAATTACATTTGTGGCACCAATCACATATCAACAAATCAGTGGATATTGATTTGGGATATTAAATATATGTGTAACTCCACTTAATATTGGAGATTTTTTCCATAGGTATATCACAAAATTGATTAAAATGTACTATAACTCCATTTAATATTGGAGATTTTCTTTATAGGTACATCACAAAATTGACTAAAATCGATTAAAATATATTATTCTCAAAATTTATTATTCTTAAAATTATCCTTACGACATTGATTACATATTAACAAATTAATGAATATGGATATATATATTATATAGTCTAATTGTGTATGTTACATTTTGTATATATGTTTTCTCTTGTTAGGTCCATATATACCATAAAATTTTGCATTTTGTTTATCTTTCACTTTAAGAAATAGTGTGTGTCACTGTTTAACATAGCAGGCAATAGCGATTGATTATGCAAACAATTGTTGCTAATTTCACAAAAATATGCAGTCAATAAGGTTATTAATATCATTTTCTCTTTAGCAGATAGAATATATTGTTTTTTTTCCGGTTGTATATTTGTGCTGAATTATAACGAAGGTGGAACGCATGTGAACCGCTGGTGGAACGCAAATGGAACGCAAGTGGAACGCGGAAGTGCGGTTCAATTCCCACTTCCGGTTCCGGCTATCCGAACGCGCCAAAATTTGATCACAGCAATACGAGGAGGATAGAAAGCAGCTGTTCAGCTCCCTCATGGAACCTATCAAGCAACGGACACTGGACACCACCCACGGAACCACCAATGGACATAGGGAGTAGCCCTATTTAAAGAGGACTCGGGGATGGGGGGAATAGGATGTATTTTTCACATGCTGTAATTGCATATTGATTTTACTTTATTTTGTATACGGTCCCTGATGAAGTTCTTTGCAGAACGAAACGCGTAGGACCATACCGTTCTTTCTTTTAAATATATTTTATATTGATGGTGATTATTCACTTTTAATCAATAAAAAACATATTTTTCTACCATTACCCGTTTGGAGTCCTGAGCATCATTAAGGAAGCTGATAACGGAGCCAAGGGATTACCAACCCCCCATTCCAACCAGGGGAGGCACCCTATGAGCGATATATTCTACTTTATTCTGTGAGTGCATTTGTATTCAGCGCAAAAAACGTGTTAACTGTGCTTTACTATTGTCGTATTTTTTCACGTTCCTTTTAGATTAACTTCCAGCCGTATCCCGAAGTTCTGTGTTGTTTTTTGGTTATCTTTGTATGAAAAGGTCGTCTTCTCTGGGTAACGATCTTGGGAGGCTGTATTATAATTAAGTTAAGTACTTTTATACATTTCACTACGGTTATTATCCATAGTAGTGTGTATATTATATTGTTCCATTTGATTTAGGCTTGTTTTGACTATTCTCTTTTATTTACCTTCAGTCCGGCCATTCTAAGGTCCTGTTTACATAATTTTAGTTTGACCTATTTGGAGGGTTATTATTCTGTATGTTTGGTCACTCCTCTTTGTGACACTCACGCCCCCCTCCTCCCGCCGTGCTGATGGGTTTAACATTCCTTTAGGCACTTACCTGAATCCAGCGCTGATGTCCTCGGCACTGGGTCAGGCTCCACTCATGCTCCTCAACCAGCAACATCAACCGGCAAGGGAGAACTAATGCGATGAGCGGCAATGGCCGTGCTCACATTATGATTTCCCCATCGGAAAGCACTCATCCTATGGAGATTCCGGTGACACTGAAAGTCCTCATGCTCTCGAAACTGCTAACGATGTCTAAATGAGTCAAATGGCCATTGTATAGGCAGGTGACATAGGAAGGGGAACAGCTTCTGTAGATATAGACTAAAGGGTCTCCTCCCAACCTGCTCCTTTGAGGCAGCCCCCTGCTTCAATCTGCTTGCATTAATCTAAACCAACGGCAAGCATACAAAGATTTACTCTTAATCTCCCGATCTGAAAGGTGAAATATAAAATCAAAAAGAGTGCATTGGCACAGAAAACTCAATGTGCGTTTCGTCGTTAAATCACGCCTTTATCAAGAGCAAACTTGCATCCAGAGTAAGCCCGATTTTAAAGGGGCCTTAATCGCTCGTCCTTCAAAGGCTTAGCCAATCATCTCTATGTTTCCTCGAGGACGGGATGGAGTTCGTCAAACCCCACCCACAGGAGGTAACCTGCTATTTTCCAGAAGGCGGGTCCAAGTGTCAAAACAGTAGGCTTGGCATACAGTTGTGATTACTTCGGTGTGCATCCGAAGTATGCCCGGCAGGCTTAGTTGCCTCTTTTGAACTCCCACTATCCTGAGCCGCATGTTCGATTGTTCCCTCAATCCGAGTTCAATGTTACTCGAGGGAGGAGGGGTCACGTGCCAGCCCCTCAATGGGTACGGCTAAATCTACTTGCCCATCAAGTCAAACTGACTGTTAATATACATAATAGTAACAACTACTAGCATCAACCTCACAAAGAAACTATAAATCTGGTAAAATGGACGCAAACCAAGAGTGAATGCACGAAGGTTCTCATGAAGTGTATACATAAAGACCCCAAATGTTTCCCCCAAAATATATTGTAGCAGAACCAGGATACACCCGCACACTGATGCCGGTAGAGCTAAACAAAAGTGCTAGAAACCATCAATATCCCAGCATTTTTAGTGTGTATGGGTATAGTGGTGACCTCTACATACAGCCTCCATAAATGAAAATTAGTCGGTGAAAATACCTAGGTATTTTCAGGTGAAACATTTGGAAAACCTCGGATTTGCTTCCCAAAGCAGGTTAAAAATCATGACAGTTTATGTTGGCTTTATGGTATGTCAATAAAATTTATCTATTATTTCTCTCTCCATTCTCAATTATTCTGGCTCTATCTTCATGCTGCCCTCATAAAGAGCCTGCCCCTCATCCCTACTTCCCCTTGCAGGCATTGCTTTCCTTAATGCTGAATGTCAGCAGGATAGTTGCCCTGATACCAGACATGCAGAGCAGAACCTTCTTATCTTTGTGCTGTCTGCACAGGATTGGCATAGACTGAACTGACTGATAGGAAGAAGAAAGACTTTTTAGAAGCTAACATTTTAGAGAAATCTAGCCATTTGCCAGGAATTCTGTTATCACACTATATAGGTGAAATCGAATTCTCTATGATTTAATATTACGTTCTATTTGTCATTTAAGCACTTTATACAGTATTGCCAAAGGTTACATTTTAAATATTCTTTAACCCTAGATTATTAGATACCTATGCAGATAATGCATTACAATAATATTCAAAAGAATCCAGATGAAATTTAGAAAATCTTCTACATTCTTTCTGAAACATGACCTGGGTTCATCCTCTTCTCCTGTAAATGAATTATTCCCATTAGTTAAATTAAATCAAACTTTTTTTTTTATCTCCATTTTTCTTTCTCTCTTGATGGGTGTGAAATACATTTCACTCTCTTCAACTCAGATTAAAGGTTCATTTTCCATGATTTATCAAGCTCTCCAATGACTATATCAACGGCAAATCTCAGTTTTTCTCTCCTTACAATTGTTGTATTTACTCTAGAATCCACGAAGGGTTCCGTAAAGTGTCACTTCAGGTTTAAGGTCACAGTTATACAGTGAGAATAAAGGTTAGTGGAATATTAACTATGAAACACAATGCATTCTCCCCATCCGTCAAATGAATGCACGCTTGAGCTGCCAGCTATCAGATGCCCTTGCGGTAAACTCCTTCAAGGCTGTGCAAAAATATGACTTCAATCATATCATAATTAAGAGTAAATACAAGTACGAAAGATGAATATGGCAATGCATTTTCTTAATTATCCTAATGCTTTCTTAATACTGAGCCTGTCACAATGTAATAGCTACTGGAGCAGACTGTAAAAGAGCTGTGTGTGCAAGGTGACATGGTACAAGGGACTGTCTTCTTGAATTAGGACTTTGTGATAAAGGTGTCTGCTTGCAGAATAGCCTTCTCTGTGCTGGAGACAAATCCAGAGATATCATCTCAGTGTAACGCAATGTATTATCCTTCTGGCATATTGCCGATTGGCCCTGTTTCAAAGGTACAGTCCCTTTTTTGATCCAAATCCCTTGGTCCCTCTTTTCTCTCCTAATGTCCCTCTTTTCTGGGAGCTCCATATTGTTGGTGTGTCCCTGAGTGCAAGGCTCCCTTGATAAAGGCATTTGTGCCGAGACGTAGGGGGCTTGCTGATTGATTTTTCTTCCCTCTTCTTACTTATTCTGGTATGCTGTTGCTTCTCTTATATATATTTATTGTTGGGTTGCTAGGACTTATTATCTCTATTACTCATTTATGATATTGGAATTTATGTATTTGTATACTATATATTTTGCTTGGATGTAATAATAGAACGTCTGATAATTTTTTTTGTACCAATATTATATGATTATGCTTTGACTTATTGATATGCATTGCGAGATATCGACTTTCTGTGGACCTATCTAAATAAAATGTTGTTAATATTTACGGTTGTGCTCCTTGATTGGCTTGTATGTTGAATTGTATTTGGTCCTTAGGGAATATAACCCTGTTTAAATGGGCGCCCAGTTTAATTTTCTTGTTTTTTTGTGATACTCTCTTTACTAACATTTGACAGAGTGTGCCTACCTATTTTTAATTATAACTATCTGAGTGCACTATTGACATTTAACAAGCCCCTTAAACATGAGAGAAAACATTGAATCACCACAAACCATTGAAGAGCTGTGAAAAAATCCATCAGATACTGCGAGGGGTCCTGAACTGTAGAAAACCCAATTAAATCACCGCAAACATCTAGCTGAGCACCCTGCATCTAACCTACCGTATCCTGCCATGGACTACAGCAGCAAAGTGTCGCTCTATCAAACTACAGAGGGAGGTTCGGTAACCCGTTAGTAATAATCACTAGAGTCTGATCTGAATGTGTTGGAGGACTTACTGTTCCTGGGGACATTTGATTATCGGTCCTCTATAGTCTCTATATCTGCTTGTCTTTCTTCATTTCCTGTCTCTCTCACTAGGCAGCCATTTTGCCTTGGAGATGTGATCAAATGTTTTCTTGTTTTATTAAATCAGTTTGTTACTGTTTAAGTAACCCATTGACTGAGGATTCTTATTTACTTAGCTTTCTTTATATGTGACCCTCTGTGTCTGCTGCATGCTGCTGTATTCATAGAAATCTGCTCCCCATCATAGAAATCTGCTACTCATCATAGAAATCTGCTCCCCATCATAGAAATCTGCTACCCATCATAGAAATCTGCTACTCATCATAGAAATCTGCCCCCCATCATAGAAATCTGCTCCCCATCATAGAAATCTGCTACCCATCATAGCAATCTGCTACCCATCATAGAAATCTGCTACTCATCATAGAAATCTGCTACCCATCATAGAAATCTGCTACCCATCATAGCAATCTGCTACCCATCATAGAAATCTGCTACCCATCATAGAAATCTGCTACCCATCATAGAAATCTGCTACCCGTCATAGAAATCTGCTACCCGTCATAGAAATCTGCTACCCATCATAGAAATCTGCTACCCATCATAGAAATCTGCTACCCATCATAGAAATCTGCTACCCATCATAGAAATCTGCTACCCATCATAGAAATCTGCTACCTATCATAGAAATCTGCTCCCCATCATAGAAATCTGCTCCCCATCATAGAAATCTGCTACCCATCATAGAAATCTGCTACCCATCATAGAAATCTGCTCCCCATCATAGAAATCTGCTCCCCATCATAGAAATCTGCTACCCATCATAGAAATCTGCTACCCATCATAGAAATCTGCTACCCATCATAGAAATCTGCTACTCATCATAGAAATCTGCTACCCATCATAGAAATCTGCTACTCGTCATAGAAATATGCTACCCATCATAGAGATCTGCTCCCCATCATAGAAATCTGCTACCCATCATAGAAATCTGCTACCCATCATAGAAATCTGCTACCCATCATAGAAATCTGCTACTCATCATAGAAATCTGCTACCCATCATAGAAATCTGCTACCCATCATAGAAATCTGCTACTCATCATAGAAATCTGCTACCCATCATAGAAATCTGCTCCCCATCATGGAAATCTGCTACCCATCATAGAAATCTGCTACTCATCATAGAAATCTGCTACTCATCATAGAAATCTGCTCCCCATCATAGAAATCTGCCACCCATCATAGAAATCTGCTACCCATCATAGAAATCTGCTACCCATCATAGAAATCTGCTACCCATCATAGAAATCTGCTACTCATCATAGAAATCTGCTACCCATCATAGAAATCTGCTACTCATCATAGAAATCTGCTACCCATCATAGAAATCTGCTACCCATCATAGAAATCTGCTCCCCATCATAGAAATCTGCTACCCATCATAGAAATCTGTTCCCCATCATAGAAATCTGCTACCCATCATAGAAATCTGCTACCCATCATAGAAATCTGCTACCCATCATAGAAATCTGCTACCCATCATAGAAATCTGCTAACCATCATAGAAATCTGTTCCCCATCATAGAAATCTGCTACCCATCATAGAAATCTGCTACCCATCATAGAAATCTGCTACCCATCATAGAAATCTGCTCCCCATCATAGAAATCTGCTACCCATCATAGAAATCTGTTCCCCATCATAGAAATCTGCTACCCATCATAGAAATCTGCTACTCATCATAGAAATCTGCTACTCATCATAGAAATCTGCTACCCATCATAGAAATCTGCTACCCATCATAGAAATCTGCTACCCATCATAGAAATCTGCTACTCATCATATAAATCTGCTACTCATCATAGAAATCTGCTACCCATCATATAAATCTGCTACTCATCATATAAATCTGCTACTCATCATATAAATCTGCTACCCATCATAGAAATCTGCTACTCATCATAGAAATCTGCTACCCATCATAGAAATCTGCTACCCATCATAGAAATCTGCTACCCATCATAGAAATCTGCTACCCATCATAGAAATCTGCTACCCATCATAGAAATCTGCTACTCATCATAGAAATCTGCCACTCATCATAGAAATCTGCTACTCATCATAGAAATCTGCTACCCATCATAGAAATCTGCTACCCATCATAGAAATCTGCTACTCATCATAGAAATCTGCTACCCATCATAGAAATCTGCTACCCATCATAGAAATCTGCTACCCATCATAGAAATCTGCTACCCATCATAGAAATCTGCCACTCATCATAGGAATCTGCTACTCATCATAGAAATCTGCTACCCATCATAGAGATCTGCTCCTCATCATAGAAATCTGCTACTCATCATAGAAATCTGCTACTCATCATAGAAATCTGCTACCCATCATAGAAATCTGCTCCCCATCATAGAAATCTGCTACCCATCATAGAAATCTGCTCCCCATCATAGAAATCTGCTACTCATCATAGAAATCTGCCACTCATCATAGAAATCTGCTACTCATCATAGAAATCTGCTACCCATCATAGAAATCTGCTCCCCATCATAGAAATCTGCTCCCCATCATAGAAATCTGCTACTCATCATAGAAATCTGCTACCTATCATAGAAATCTGCCACCCATCATAGAAATCTGCTACTCATCATAGAAATCTGCTACCCATCATAGAAATCTGCTCCTCATCATAGAAATCTGCTACTCATCATAGAAATCTGCTACTCATCATAGAAATCTGCTACCCATCATAGAAATCTGCTCCCCATCATAGAAATCTGCTACTCATCATAGAAATCTGCTACCCATCATAGAAATCTGCTACTCATCATAGAAATCTGCTCCCCATCATAGAAATCTGCTACTCATCATAGAAATCTGCTACTCATCATAGATATCTGCTACCCATCATAGAAATCTGCTACCCATCATAGAAATCTGCTACCCATCATAGAGATCTGCTACCCATCATAGAAATCTGCTACCCATCATAGAGATCTGCTACTCATCATAGAAATCTGCTACTCATCATAGAAATCTGCTACCCATCATAGAAATCTGCTACTCATCATAGAAATCTGCTCCCCATCATAGAAATCTGCTCCCCATCATAGAAATCTGCTACCCATCATAGAAATCTGCTACCCATCATAGAAATCTGCTCCCCATCATAGAAATCTGCTACTCATCATAGAAATCTGTTCCCCAGTGTCTGATGGCCGGTGTGCCTCCTCTGTCTGGGGTAACAGGTGGCAATGCAGCTGATTAGACGTAGTGCGGTCTCCTGGGTTTCAGGGTGTGGGCTCGGCTGCCATCTTTTTGCCATGGTTAATCTCGATGGGCTATTTCCAAATGTATGAGAAATTATGGTTTATTAAGAACTTAACTGCAATATTGTCAGCCGGCTGCGGATTTATCTCAGATAATATCCTCTTACAATGATAGAATGAACTGACAAATTCTCCAAGTCAGCTGTGTGAATATTTTCGATATTTTGACCTAAAATTCATTTTGAATTCTAGACACTTTACACTTTAGTCAATATCCCTGACAGATGTTTTCAGCTATTTTTACATGGTGAGAATATAATATGTGAGAGGTTTTCACATTTTTTCCACATGTAAAATCTAAAATGTTTATTATTCTGTTAATTGTGGTCTAACCATCAGTGGCTTCGAGGTTTATTTACTAAAGTGGGAACTCGAGAGTACAAAATTAATAGACTGTCACCCCTATACCAAGGGCCGCCACCAGAAATGTTGGGGCCCCCTGGCACAATCGTTGAAAACGGAGAGGGGAGTGTCATTGAAAAACAAACACAAAAAAACAACAGTATTTATAATAGGGAGAGATCACCTAAATTGTCAATTGGCTGTAATGGTATCTAAAGTCCGGACTATTAAATACAATCACTGAAACCCCTCAATTACTGCACCTTTAAGGGTGCAAAAAAACAGAAATAAGTATAAACTCCTGCACCTACACGGTTCTATTAGTGATATAGGTTTTAGACCACCCAGGTGCAGTATACAAAATAAATGTAGTAATTACTTCCCTTTCGTTAGGTGTAGGTATAGCAAAAGGATTCCTCTCAATCCTCAAAACAACTTTAGAAAATATAAGAAATACCTAAACCTATAAAACAAAAGAAAATACGCTCATAGGGGATTAACGTCAAAACTACTTACTTTAAGACAGTGCTATACTATGCCATCTTTTATCTTTTTCATGATATACTCATCATTCTTACTGTGAGGAAGACGTGAAGATCCACACATTTGATGTGCCTGAAAACCACTTCAATTTTGTGAGTGAGACCTATTATTAAGGGGCAATTTATGTTTTGACGTTAATCCCCTATGAGCGTATTTTCTTTTGTTTTATAGGTTTAGGTATTTCTTATATTTTCTACGGTTCTATTAGTGCCTGATACAGATATCTTATAGCACCTTCATGGATGCTAGTGGTATGTCTCTGTATAAACGGCTGCAATGGGGTCTCCTATCTCCTAGTATACATAGGTAAACTCTAACTTAGACCCGTGGAGTATCCTCACAATAACAACACAAGTGGTGATCAAGCTTAGTGCATAGTGAATAAAGTGCTAAGTGAAAAAGTAAATAAAAATAGTCCCGACGCACGTTTCGGTGCTCTAATGGCACCTTCATCACGGGGGCAGCTTTCAAACTGAAAGCCTTGACTTTTAAACGGTAATCGATCCCACCTTCATCCTGCTTCCATCTATCGCGTCTCATGTTCCATCCCCCAAAATGACATCATCTAGGTGGGCGGATCTTGCAAGTTTAACCCTGCGTTGTAGTTCCCAGTAAGAAATTATGTATGTGATTCTCAGGCGGAGTATCCTTTTTAACCCTTTAGCTTATGTTATGGGGGTGGACTACTTGTGATTGTGCAGATATATATGAAAATACCAGTAAATGTCAAACGGTACAGAGTGTATCTCCTTGACAAAGGGGCTATAGATCCCCCTCTGGAAATCTGCAATCCTTCTCGCAAGTAGTATTTGTAACAGAGCTCCTTGTACTCCGACCGAGTACCTCCGTTGATGGATGCTCCTAGTGCTTCCCAAGGGCTCCAAGCACTTCTCCAGACACCATAAGCACTGCAGAGAGGGGAGCTGGAACAAGCTCAGCTTAGTGATTAAAGCTAGGGGAGTATAAAGAGTATATCAATCCCCCAGTGTAAATACAGCCGTTTCCCCCAATCAGACACGAGGCTCTGTGTTGAGGGTCAAAACAGGAACAGACAGGCTTTTGTGGAACAGCCAATCAAACACGTAATATACAGTAAAACACTCATTCCATTCATTCCAGCAAAATCCTCCCCTCTGCCTGTGATATAATTACTGAACACAATGGCTTAATGTAATTATCACAGGCATGAAAATATACAGTTTTACACAATATTCATAACTTTAAAAGTATACATCACATTCACATAAAACTTACATTTTCAGAATCAGCCTACTCCAAATACAAACATACAAAAATCAGGCAATTCCTTCCAGGGGTTTAAAAGTTAGGTCGAAGTCCTTTGTGACCGACTGCAAGCATGGCTTTCCAGCCCAAACCAGTTCCACAGAGTTAGGCTGTGCAGCCGGTCTATCTTCTCCTCTATCCTGGAGATAATTGGCTTAGCTGGAGTTGATATGTTCTAGAATGCGTCTCTTGAAGGGGCGAAACGTTTTTCCTATGTACATGAGACCACATTGGCATATCAGTGAATAAATTAGCCTTATTGTGTTACAGTTAAAGAAAGATTTAACTTGGAATGATTCATTATGGCTGCTATTCTCAGTGTTTGGATTCCTTAGAAATAAAGCTGCACAGCCAGTGCTTTGGTGCCGTCTCCCTTTGGAAATGACTGTGAACCAATAAGTCTTTGAAATTCTTTCCCCTTCTAGCTGTGATGGATGCATTTGGAGAAATTACATCCCTGAGATAACCATCCTCTCTTTGAATGGGCCAAAATCTATCCATAATCGTCTTTACCCTATCTCAACCTACATCATAGGTGGCTATGCACTGTTTAGAGTCACTTGTCTTCTGTTTCGAGAGAGGGTTTACTTCCTCACTTAGGAGACTTTTCCTTTCAGTTAAAAGTGCCCTATGATACGCTCTTTTTAAGCATTTGTTGGGATAGCCTTTTGACTTGAACATAGAGCGTAGTTCTTTTGCCCTCTTTTTGAAGTCCTCTATGTCAGACCAATTTCTTCTGAGGCGTAGATATTGGCCAATAGGAATACCCCTTTTTTACTGAACTGGGTGATGGCTTCTACAGTTCAACAGACTATTAGTGGCTGTACTTTTTCTATAAAGGTCTGTTCGAATGGTTCCTTCATTCTCGGGAGTTAGTGTCACATCCAAAAAGTTTAAGGAGGGATTTCCCACCTTTGCTGTAAATCTCAAAGTGAGTTCATTTTCATTTAATAATTTGACAAAGGAGAATACATTCTCACTAGACCCCATCCAAACAACCAGGATGTCATCTATAAATCTCTTCCAAGTATGGATGCATCCCAGAAAATTACTGTACATACCGGAAAACACAACATTCTCTTCCCACCAACCTAGGTGCAGGTTGGCATATGAGGGCGCACAAGACGTTCCCCATAGCAGTCCCCTGCACCTAAACCTCATCAAACATGAAGTAATTATGCATCCACATGAAGTTGAGTAATTCAATCATGAATTGGTTGTGTTTCTCCAAATGTGTCCCTCTTTTGCATAAAAAGTATTTGGTATGTTGTAAACCCAAGGCATGTGTTATGGATCTATAAAAGGCCTCTGTGATCTCCATGATGGTGTGTAGTGATGTCTAGCTGCGATCTCCATGATGGTGCATAGCGATCTCTATCTATGATCTCCATAATGGTGCTTAGCGGTGTCTAGCTGCCATCTCCATGATGGTGCGTAGCGATGTCTAGCTGCGATCTCCATGATGGTGCATAGCGATCTCTAGCTGCGATCTCCATGATGGTGCGTAGCGATGTCTAGCTGCGATCTCCATGATGGTGTGTAGCGATGTCTAGCTGCGATCTCCATGATGGTGCATAGCGATGTCTAGCTGCGATCTCCATGATGGTGCATAGCGATGTCTAGCTGTGATCTCCATGATGGTGCATAGCGATGTCTAGCTGCGATCTCCATGATGGTGCGTAGCGATCTCTAGCTGCGATCTCCATGATGGTGCGTAGCGATGTCTAGCTGCGATCTCCATGATGGTGTGTAGCGATGTCTAGCTGCGATCTCCATGATGGTGCGTAGCGATGTCTAGCTGCGATCTCCATGATGGTGCATAGCGATGTCTAGCTGTGATCTCCATGATGGTGCATAGCGATGTCTAGCTGCGATCTCCATGATGGTGCGTAGCGATGTCTAGCTGCGATCTCCATAAAGGTGCGTAGTGATGTCTAGCTGCGATCTCCATGATGGTGCGTAGCGATCTCTAGCTATGATCTCCATGATGGTGCGTAGCGATGTCTAGCTGTGATCTCCATGATGGTGCGTAGCGATCTCTAGCTATGATCTCCATGATGGTGCGTAGCGATGTCTAGCTGCGATCTCCATGATGGTGCATAGTGATCTGTTGCTATGATCTCCATGATGGTGCGTAGCGATCTCTTGCTATGATATCCATGATGGTGCGTAGCAATGTCTAGCTGTGATCTCCATGATGGTGCGTAGCGATCTCTAGCTATGATCTCCATGATGGTGCATAGCGATATCGAGCTTTGATCTCCTTACTCACTCTGAAAATATAAAATGAAAAGTCTAACACTTCAATTTTTACAGATTTGTATTAAAAATATGCATAGAAGAACAACAGTTTCTTTAGCTTCTCAAACACTCCTTGTATCCCACCTCGAACAACAAAAGGAATGAAAATCATAAATAACAAGCAAAGCACTTATATAAACCAAGCAATATATAAAGCACTTAAGTGCACGTTATATACATTGCATGGTTTATTTAAGCATTCCACTTTTTATTTATAGTTTTTAAGATTTCAACTCACTGCTGAGATAAATTCTCCAAACATGTGCCAGGCTCTGATAAATTGAAGCATTTCACAGAATAAGCTCTGAAATTTGTTTAGAAACCACAGCAAATCAAAGCACAGCCATATCAAGGAAATGTGGCATGGACAGGTCCTCATGAGAGATAAGGTAGGAGACAGGTGCTTTGGCAGGTGGCTAGTGACATCTCTCTGTCTGTCTTTCCTCACGGAGGGCAGGTGGGAGAGAGTTGGTCAGTCACATCTCTGTCTGTCCTCACACAGGGCACGTGGGAGAGAGGTGCCGTGGGAGGTGGCTAGTGACATCTCTCTGTCTATCTGTCTGTCCTCACGGAGAGAGGTGGTGGAAAGGTGCCGCGGAAGGTGACTAGTGACATCTCTCTGTCTATCTGTCTGTTCTCACAGAGAGAGGTGGGGGAAAGGTGCCATGGGAGGTGGCTAGTGACATCTCTCTGTCTATCTGTTTGTCCTCACGGAGGGCAGGTGCCGCAGGAGGTAGCCAGTTACATTTATCAATGTATCTATCTATCTATCTATCGATCTGTCTGCATGTATGTTCACCAATCTGTCATAGCTATTGGTAGCACATTAGAAAAGTACCATGTAAATGTGTACAAAAAAAAAAGACTAATTTAAAGCTAGCTTTATAAAATCCATTTTCTGCCTGTGACCAGTGAACAGAAACACACCGCTGACCTACTGATGGATACCCAATGTGCCAATGAACTCATCAATGACTCTGACTCAATTTATAATTAAAGGCATTGACCACAGATATTAAAATACTTTGACCATAACATTATAACATTGTAACATTAAACTTTGCACCATAACATGGTACCTCCCTATTATCTCTGCAGTTCTTATGGACCTCTTGTCCCCCCCTCTCCATCAGTGCTGTAGGCCCATCTCCCAAAAAACATATCTATAAAAGCACGGACTAGGAAAGCTGTGATAAAAGATGCACACACCAATAAGGGTTGGGGGTCGCTCCGGAAGCATTTCTTCACCCCTGCTGCCTTCCCCATAATGAAGTAAGTCCCCTTCCCCACCACACTTTATACATTGTATCCATCTCAGTTAACTTCTACCCCAAACCAATCAGATAAACATCCAATGTTTGTACTTTTGCTGACCCAGGTCATGTACCCCTTCCTGAAAGGCCCTGTGGTCGTCTTGATTTATTTTCAGAAAAAAAGAACAAACAAACTCCAATTTAAACAAAAGTTTCGGCGGAGACCTTAAACAGGGAACAATAAGGATGGATATTAGGCAGTGCCTACGCACACCTGGCACACCCCTTGGCCATCTAACCTGCCCTTAGTTAACCTGTGTCTTATAGTGGTTTCTGGTCCAGGTTGTGATCCTGGCTGATTATGAATCAGAAAACTGACACATTGATCTACAGCCAGTGTCTGTATGAATGGTTTACCTGATCCCGCAGACACTAGGCATTGTTATACTATGTATATTGTTAGTTTAGCGTTATACTGGTTTATTCTGCATTCCCAGAGTGCGATCTGGGCACGTGTTTGGATAAATTCATTACTAAAGGCCTGAACTTGTCCACATAAAATAAGACAAATTGAGAAATCTCAGTAAATGAATTGAACGTCACACAGTATTCAGAATCATTTAAATGGCTGCATGAAGTCAGGTGGACAGAGTTAATCAAAACGCTTGTAACAAATCCCTTTCTTTATCTAAAAATGTTACATTCCCAGATCAATTTATATTCCAGCTTGTCGCCTAAAAAACATTTAATCTTAGTTCTATTCTTTGTTAAAATATTCTTTTCACAAGAAGGTTACATTCAAGCTGATTACAAAATGTGTTTTCACCAAGCCCCCTTCATTCCGAAAAGCTAAGATAACATTTAATGCACAGCATGTGTTTGTCTATTTGTGAATGTGTCTGTGTTTGTGTGTTTCTGCATGCAATGAACGTCTGCATGTGTGTCTTTGTTTGTGTGATTCTGCATGCACTGTATGTCTGCATGTGTGGCTGTGTGGGTGTTCATGTGTGTGACAAACCCATCTGTATAGACTTATATTGCTGGTTCGTCTGTTTGCCTTGATTTCATGGATTTCCTGTCCGTATGCCCTTGTTCGTCTGTTTTCCCTAGTACCGATTTAAACTACCGAACCAACGGCCACCCAGGAGAGGAGTGTGCGGCTTGTTAACACCTTGACCACAATTAGAATGTTGTGGTTAACCGCAAACACCTCTCCATTCCATTCGTACGGGTGGTCGTCGTTCGTATGCCGACCACGAGGCGGCGGCCATTTTGGACACGAGGCGAATCAGCGGTGTTCGGTGCAAAACCTATGGAACTAAAAACGGATACTTTATCTGCCGAACACCGCTGGAGGCTGCCGCCCACCTTCTATTTCGTTGAGGCGTACGAACACCGGTCAGTTCGGGAGTTTCTCTAATTCGTATGGACTTTACCCAGGTAGCCGTCCCATGGAGTCATTCGTATACCGAAGGACTTGTGAGAGACTTTGACTCCATGGCGATTGAACTATGTACATCGGACCTGAGCGCTATTTGGTAGGAATATGCCCTCAGATCCAGGCTATCTGGGGATACGTTACACGAACACTATGCCATCGGTATTTCTGACTTTATGTATTTTATTGTATTTTTCTTATTATGTTTTAAAATGGCGATGGTCTCTATCCTTGGAGATAATTAGGTTTCTCCCTAATTATCTCCGGGATAGAAAAGAATGACTTATGGGTAAAATGGGAAGGGCTTGTATTGAAGCCACTGCGATTGGCTACTGTCTAATATATTTTACAGTCTTCCACAAGGTCCCCTAGGGGAGTGTCCACCTTGTGGAGACCCGCATAAATACCGGGCAGGTAGCCCCCATTAAACACATTCCTGTTTGACCTTCAAGACGTAGCTTTGTCTCGTTTGTGGAGGGATTTACTATTGGGACAGCGTCTTCGTTTATTTCTAGCTGTGGAAGGATTTCGGATGGATTGCTGATCGGGAGTTGCCGCATTCGTATGCTCCGTTCGGGAGTTTTACGATTGGTTGGACTAAAATTGCATTTCTGGAGAAAGGGGATTATCTACTAAACGGCGGCTCCGTTCCCCTGGCGGTGAGTGTCGTAACAATGTGTGTCTGTGTTTGTTTGTTTCTACATGTACTGTATGTCTGCCTGAGTGTCTGTTTGTATGGTCATATGTGTCTGTGTTTGTGTGATTCTGCATGCACTATATGTCTGCATGTGTGGCTGTGTGGGTGTTCATGTGTGTTTCTGCATGTACCGTATGTCTGCATGTGTGTCTTTGTTTGTGTGATTCTGCATGCACTGTTTGTCTGCCTGAGTTTGTATGGTCATATGTGTCTGTGTTTGTGTGATTCTGCATGCACTATATGTCTGCATGTGTGGCTGTGTGTGTGTTCATGTGTGTCTGTGTTTGTGTGTTTCTGCATATACTGTATGTCTGTGTGTGTATTTCTGTGTATTGCATATTCTATTCACATTAATAGGTGTCTGGATTGAGCAAACGTAACAGATGGTATCAATAAGTCACATGGTTGTCGTCCGAGAATTCTGGAATGTGGCTTAATATAAAGAGGGCCTTCACACATGTCTTTATACATAGCTATATAGAACAGTGGACAAAGGACCACAAGGCTTGTTGACGGTCTATTCTCTGACTTTGAAGACTCTCTCCTTCCTGAGTCAAGCAATTAATATCTGCTGTTATATATCCATCATCCTGTAATATATATTATTAATTGTAAGCAGAATTAAACTAAAGAAAACAAAAGCCTGATGTGTATTGGTATTTCTAACTGACTCACAGAAGAATTAATATATATAAGTATATTAACATCATGGCAAGCCTCTCAACAAGAAGAAGAGAGTAGAAAAAATATCTATTATAAAAAGTGATATTTCTACCGATTGTGTTTTTGCATGTACTAAAAGTCTGCCTGTGTGTCTGTCTACGTGTGTATGTCTGTGTGCGTCTTTGTATATATATGTGTGCGTCTGTGTCTCTGTCTGTGTGTATTTCTGTATGTGTGTGTATGTCTGTCTGTGTGTATTTCTGTATGTGTATCTGTGTGTGTCTGTGTGTATGTCTGTCTGTGTGTATGTGTGTGTGTGTGTGTGTGTATGTCTGTGTGTATTTCTGTATGTGTATCTGTGTGTCTGTATGTCTGTCTGTGTGTATTTCTGTATGTTTATCTGTGTGTATATCTGTGTGTATGTCTGTCTGTGCGACTCTGTGGGGAGTTGGAAGGGGGTACAAAGAAAAATGCCATATTTGTGAAAATTTTATTAGTTAATAAAAAAATACACAAAAGATAATATAAAAAACCCACAGCACATTTTTATTTTATTTTAATAAAAGGTTTTATTTTATAAATTCCACAGTTAAAAGATCCGCTGTAAATTGTAAAATAATCTTGTAGATTCCGTGATCTTATCCTTCTTATTTGGAGTTTCTGAATGACTTTCCTTCTCTCGTCTCAGCAGCCGTAATGATCAATTCCTCTAGTTTTGACATTTTTTCTTGAGGCTATTTCTTCTCAAATTGTGATACATAGTAATAACCCATCTCACAGAGTTCTAAAATCCTCCCAATAACTTGCAGAAAAGTGTGTGGAATGAGCAAATATGGTGATACTCCTATTAAAAACCGTCTGCAAAACGATAGTAACAGAGGAAGATAAATGAAATATATAAATAGAATAAAAATGTAATTAGCCCATCAAACTACAAATGGAGCACAATGACAGAACCAATAACAGGGAATGGGCCCCAGAGTACAGCTTTATATATGGAAATATTCTTAGGAGGGGAATTTATCCTGGGCTGGTGAATTTATAGAAAAACATCATTAATTAATACATAATGCAACAATATTTACACCGCTCACTTTCAGATATTAAGAGTTACTATAACCAAAAAAAACTGAACCTCCCCTGCTGACATCACCCCTACTCCCCTGGGTGTCAGGGAGGGCAGAACGAGGAGGTTGGCGTGCTGCCAAACATGCACAGGACTGGCATTAGTCAGTCCAGGCCGGCCAAAGGAAGCCCAATGACGCTGGTGGAGTTGGCCTTACATCTCCGGAACAGAGAGGATAAACTCTGTATGTGAAGCTTTTTATAGCTAAAATCACAGACTCCACATACCATGACCTCATCAAATCCGTAAAGTGATTATGGTACTTGGAGTTACCTGAAAAGGGTAAAGTTGACTTTTTTAATGAATTGCTGCAGGTATAGAGATATAAAGATGTACTCTGGGGCCCATTCCCTGTTATAGGTTGTCATTGTGCTCCATTTGTAGTTTAATGGGCTAATTACACTTTTATTCTATTTTACTTTAATTTATCTTCTTCTGCACGTCCCTCCTACTCCTCCTCTTTCCATTCTAATAGATGGAGAATGAGTGAGCGTCATATGAATGACCCCCGCAAAGCCATTGACAGGGCACCGAATGAGTGAGCGTCATATGAATGACCCCCGCAAAGCCATTGACAGGGCACCGAATGAGTGAGCGCCATATGAATGACCCCCGCAAAGCCATTGACAGGGCACCGAATGAGTGAGCGCCATATGAATGACCCCCGCAAAGCCATTGACAGGGCACCGAATGAGTGAGCGCCATTTGAATGACCCCCGCAAAGCCATTGACAGGGCACCGAATGAGTGAGCGCCATATGAATGACCCCCGCAAAGCCATTGACAGGGCACCGAATGAGTGAGCGCCATATGAATGACCCCCGCAAAGCCATTGACAGGGCACCGAATGAGTGAGCGCCATATGAATGACCCCCGCAAAGCCATTGACAGGGCACCGAATGAGTGAGCGCCATATGAATGACCCCCGCAAAGCCATTGACAGGGCACCGAATGAGTGAGCGCCATATGAATGACCCCCGCAAAGCCTTTGACAGGGCACCTGGCTTAATTCAATTCCAGAATCTCCTTGCAAGATGGAGGAGCTGGACCTGCAAACCTGGTGCTGCAATACTTAGTATTGGCGCTCATGCCCCTCTCTCTTCAGTGCTGCAGGCCTGTACCGCAGCACTTGTAGAAATGCAGCGCGCAGCGGCATGGGCAGGCATGCACGGCGCCCCGTGCAACTGTGCACCCTCGGCCGGCGCCTACTTCGCCGGCTCTGTGTATTTGTATGCTTGTTGTACATTGACTTACAATGTAACAATACACATTTGCCCCAGAAATGGCTGTGCTGCCAATTGTCTGATTACTTAACGAGTACTATAACGAGGGACTAGATACAGTTAATGATTATACGTACCCTCCAAATAAAAGCAATTGTCTGATTACTTAACGAGTACTATAACGAGGGACTATACACAGTTAATGGTTATACGTACCCTCCCAATAAAAGCAATTGTCTGATTACTTAACAAGTACTATAACGAGGGACTAGATACAGTTAATGGTTATACGTACCCTCCCAATAAAAGCAATTGTCTGATTACTTAACAAGTACTATAACGAGGGACTATGCACAGTTAATGGTTATACGTACCCTCCCAATAAAGGCAATTGTCTGATTACTTAACGAGTACTATAACGAGGGACTATACACAGTTAATGATTATATGTACCCTCCCAATAAAGGCAATTGTCTGATTACTTAACGAGTACTATAACGAGGGACTAGACACAGTTAATGATTATATGTACCCTCCCAGTAAAGACAATTGTCTGCACATTATCTTGGTTATTGAAGTGGAAGGCCATTCTGCGCTGGAGGGGCCCATAGCTTACTTTGGATTGCTGACGCAGAAGCCTGATTGGCTGCATGTGTTTGGCTTCTGGGAAACTCTAGTTTGTATTGTCTGTGATTTTGTGAATATTTTCCTATGCCTAGCAGGCTTCAAGAACCTTTAAATGCATTGACCCCACATTACTGCTTAGTAAATGTAGACCAGCAAACCCACCCAGGGCCAATCGTATCTTAAAATACAGATAAAGGAACAGCACACACACAAAAACAAAAATACAGTATACAATCTTGTAAGGCTACTGAACGTCACCTATCTTAGCAAACTAATTATATGGACATAATGTGTTAAGCCCATCACTACGTCACAGTACCCCAATATCAGTGGGTCCTACTCTAATTGTAACATGGGAGATGTACATGTTAAGTTACTTACAGCTTAAAGAGACTTATTTATGCTTTCCTGTGGGCACCAATTGGGCCCCAATAATGGATGGATGGGGTGTTCAACCCAAAAGGAATCTGGCCGGGATTCCAAATCTACATAGAAAAAAAAATGGAATTGGGGCATGTTAAAATTAGTGTATAACCCATCGATACTGGGGTACTGTGACGTAGCGGTGGGCTTAACACAATCCATCCATATGGTGGCACTGAATCCAAATATTTGTATGCCAGATCGGTGACGTTCAGTAGCCTTGTGAAATGTAACTTTATTTTTGTTTTTGTGTGTGCGCTGTTCCTTTAACGGATAGATTTTGGTCTGTGCGGCAGCACCACTGTTTAGAAATGCATGTTCTTGGTGTAGCCCTAATCAAATCTTAACCTGGGTGGATGGGCAGATGGTCTGGAACAAATCACACTCTCCGCAGATTATTGATCATCCAATCTGTGTTACAGCCTGTCCTTTCACTCTGAAACTTTGCTTCCCTTTCCACATTGATTAATGAAGTGCTGCAGACATTCGGAGTACCTTTGAGAAACATAAAACATGCTTTTTCTGGGATGTGATTAGACATGAAATATCACAAGGCCATCCTTGCACTTTACACGCACAGAGCACATGGGATGAGATGCGTCCGTTTAAGCTATTAGTGACTAACTAATGATTTAAAGAGATCTTATCATCAAGCAGTAAGTCCAAGCAGGGATTTTTATTATGGACTTATATTCACATTAGGCTGCCTTATCAGCTGGTGCCTATGGGCAGATACTGTTTCAGGCTCTGTCTGCACTATGTGCCAATCAGATCATCTCGAATCCTGAAATAGAATATACAGATTAAGGAACAGCACACACATTAAAATACAGTTCAACATCTTATAATGTTGGAGACAGTGTCTCCCTCCCTGGAATTGGTGTAGGAGCCACCGATATTGGGGTAATGTGAAGTAGTGGTGGGCTTAACACAATATGGCTATATGGTGGAACTGAATCCATGTCAATCACTCCCATTGTGCATCCCATTGACTGCAAATCCGTGCAAACCCAAGGTTACAATTAGAGTAGGACCCACTGATATTGGCTGACAATTTACAGTGTGTTTTACAAATCAGCACAATTCATTGTTTAGTAATAAAGCCACTGCGTATATATTCAATTTTAACTTTACCTTAGAGAAGGCATTGCCATTAAAGTTAAACTCCAGACACATAAAGCACCTTAGCTTTCTGAAATGCTTTATGTGTGTAGAGTTTGTACCCTGTTTGTTTGTTTTCCACAAAAAGACCGGATTTAAACAGTTATGGTCACTTTTATAAATAAACCTTCTTACACCCCCCCGGCTGTCACACAACCGGACCTGTTTCTTTCTGGTTGCTTAGCTCAGTGGAACTACACTGATCAGCTTCAACAATAAAACCACGTTCCTAATATTGGGTAGGTCCCCCTAGTGCTGCCAAAACATTTTTGATGTGTTGAGGCAGCAGATGGAGCAGTTGGCTACCTTCAACCAGGCCTTCCTTGGTGTCCTTGGGCAGCTTGTTCAAGTGCTGGGAGGCAGTCGTGATCCCAGGTCACCGCCCAGGCAGTAGTGCCTTTCAGCCAGCACAGGACCTGTACACTTTTTTTTTTTTTTTTTAAGTTTGTTCTCAAAGTAGTCAAAGTAGTCAGCCATGTCATTAAGCTTTTGCCAGTCTGGAAAATGAATAATTTCAGTAGCTAGCAATGTGCAATGTGCCTTACAGAAGTCCTGCACACACCGGCACGCTGATGATTTACTGACACCAAAAAGATGGCCCATACTTCTGTATTCACTGTTGGTAGCCAGCTTCCACAGTGCAATGGCAACTCTTTTCCTCACAGGCAAACAGGCTCTGAAGTTGGTGGTTTGCTTCACCATCGCTGGACGTAGCTTTGCACAAAGGTATAAAAATGTTTCCTCAGACATTTGGAAATTGTGCACCCACTGTGTGTGTGCGTGAATCCCGGGACGGTCACATCCCACCACTCATTGGCGCGGCGGAGAGCCCAAATGACTGGTCGGCGGCGCTGCTTTGACAAAAGGAGAAGCATCTAAAAAAAAAAAACCACAGATGTTACCATATCACAAATAATACAACATAATATAGCATCATGTATAAAAGCGAGCAACATAACTAACATAAGGAGTATTTATGTATAAGGTGTAATTCTTGAAATTTACATACGTGTGCAACATGTATATTGTTAAATACATAATGTATTTCCTTCCCATCTTATATTCGATTTTTGACATATTCTGTATTATTTTTTATTTTTGAATACGTGTAGAACTACATGACAAATGGAATAAAGTTGCTTACCCTATAGCGCTGCCGTCTTTGTCTTTGCCTCAAGGTGTACTTCTCCTCCCGGCTCAAGACCCAAGCCATAAGTTTTCTTCTCTTTTCTGCTGTGTTTCTCTTCGCCGCTCGCAACCGTCTCTCATAAAGTGCGGCATGCATTTTCATTTAAAAAAACCAAAATAGAGCAAAGACGATCTGCTGGATGACCTCCATTGTTGTTATTTGTAGCGTCACGTTGGTTGTCGCACTCGTTTGACGCCACGCTAGACATTTGGCGTAAACCACGCAAGCCTCCAGGCGTTCCTACTTGCAGTGGAAACACTCGCCTGAATAGGCCGGACCATTCAAAACCTTCTAAACTGTACTGACCCGAGCCAATCCGCTCAGGGAAACGAGGCATTAGTAGCAATCTGAAGCGATGGATTGCGTTGCCATATAAATGCCCTCAAAGCAACAGTATAATCATTTCCAAAAGTGAATATGGTAAAATGCTGAAAGATAGCAGTGTTAAAGATATATTCGTAGAATGAGTAATGCACACTCTATGGATACCTATGGTGTAAAAACCAGGGCACCTAATGTCTACTAAATAGCAAAATATCGGTGATTGTACCCTGCTGATTACTGATCTAAACACAGGACCCTGAATATGCCTCTGAGGGCACCTAATGTGGTAAAATATAGGTATATCACTAATAACTACTAATCTGGACAAAGGACCCTGAATCTGTGCCTTCGAGGGCACCAAATAAATGCCAAGTAAAAATGTAGATCTATAGCGCCCTATTCTCTGCTATCTCTGCGCTGACAATCTTGCAGCAGGCAAGAGACTGGTGTCAATTTATGAGCAGTGATATTAGAAACATAGAATGTGACGGCAGATAAGAACCATTTGGCCCATCTAGTCTGCCCAATTTTCTAAATACTTTCATTAGTCCCTGGCCTTATCTTATAGTTAGGATAGCCTTATGCCTATCCCACGCATGCTTAAACTCCTTTACTGTGTTAACCTCTACCACTTCAGCTGAAAGGCTATTTCATGCATCCAATTTAAAATTCTGGTGCTTGATTACAAGTCCCTACATAATGCTGCTCCAACCTACCTATCCTCCCTAATACACAAGTATATCCCGTTGAGGCCCCTACACTCTGCCAACGACCTACGTATATTCTCTGTCCGTACTCCCACCTCTGACGCTCGCCTCCAAGATTTCTCCAGGGCTGCACCTCTTCTGTGGAACTCCCTTCCCTTCTCCGTAAGACTTTCACTCAGTCTCCACTCCTTCAAAAAATCATTGAAAACTCACTTCTTCACGAAAGCATATCAATTAAACTGTTAGCAGGTTTTTATCCCCCACCCCCATGACTCCTCTCCTGCAACTGTCAAAAATTACCTACTAAGCCCTCTGTGAATACTTTTCTAACAACCTACTTCGTACCCCTACTTTTACCCTTTGTGTCACTATACCCCACTCCCTCTAGAATGTAAGCTCATGGAGCAGGGCCCTCCACCTCTCTGTTCCTGTACGTCCAGTTGTCTGGTTACAATTACATGTCTGTTAGTCCACCCAATGTACAGCGCTACGGAATACGATGGCGCTATATAAATAATAAAATAATAATAGTAATCCTTCCTGATATTAAAGTAAAGTAATACTTATAATATATAATAGTAAAGTAATACTTCCTGATATTATTGTTAAACCTTAGCCCATCTAATTTTAGACTATGTCCTCTTGTTGTGGTAGTTTTTCTTCTTTTAAATATAGCCTCCTCCTTTACTGTGTTGATTCCCTTTATGTATTTAAATGTTTCTATTATACTGGCATTGATGTACAAGTTTTTCACATGGTTCAATATTTTTGGATAAACATTTACAATTATTTCTTCAAATTATTAAAATATCAAAAAATATATTCAAAAAGATATCAATGGATCAAAATTTAAAAAAAAATATTTTTCAAAATGTGAACGTGTAGAATTAGTGATCAGTGCCGAAACCCATAACCCCCCCCACAACAAACAGCGTAAAAAGGGGCGGGTCAGTGATTGGGAATCGCGTCGGTGGCTCTGCTCAAAAGGGGCGGGCCGCAGGTGTGTCTAGAAAGGAGGCGGATTGGCAACAGACTGCATGCCAGTCATCAAGGCTGGCCCACTGACGGCAGACCATTCAAAGAGCACAATGCTTCAGTGCCCTCAGCTGGGTCCTAGTGCCCTGAGACTAATGATGCCCTCGCACTATGCTTGTTGGAGACAGTTTCCTGGTGCCCCTAAAAGTGGGACATTAGGAAACAAAGACAGGACTGCTGGTCAGGGCCCAGAAATGAGAACACAGGACACTGCTGTTGTTATAGAACACCATGTTTTATGTATTTAAATATGTTTTAAATGAATTGATATCCTACTTGCTTTATCTATGGTCTACATGTATGGATTCTGAGAACTAACAAATGGATACTGAGAATTAATGTATGGATACTGAGAATTGATGTATGGATACTGAGAATTGATGTATGGATACTGAGAATTAATGTATGGATACTGAGAATTAATGTATGGATACTGAGAATTGATGTATGGATACTGAGAATTAATGTACGGATACTGAGAATTGATGTATGGATACTGAGAATTGATGTATGGATACTGAGAATTAATGTATGGATACTGAGAATTAATGTACAGATACTGAGAATTGATGTATGGATACTGAGAATTGATGTATGGATACTGAGAATTGATGTATGGATACTGAGAATTGATGTATGGATACTGAGAATTGATGTATGGATACTGAGAATTAATGTATGGATACTGAGAATTAATGTATGGATACTGAGAATTAATGTATGGATACTGAGAATTGATGTATGGATACTGAGAATTAATGTATGGATACTGAGAATTGATGTATGGATACTGAGAATTAATGTACAGATACTGAGAATTAATGTATGGATACTGAGAATTAATGTATGGATACTGAGAATTGATGTATGGATACTGAGAATTAATGTATGGATACTGAGAATTAATGTATGGATACTGAGAATTAATGTACAGATACTGAGAATTGATGTATGGATACTGAGAATTGATGTATGGATACTGAGAATTGATGTATGGATACTGAGAATTAATGTATGGATACTGAGAATTAATGTATGGATACTGAGAATTGATGTATGGATACTGAGAATTAATGTATGGATACTGAGAATTGATGTATGGATACTGAGAATTAATGTACAGATACTGAGAATTAATGTATGGATACTGAGAATTAATGTATGGATACTGAGAATTGATGTATGGATACTGAGAATTAATGTATGGATACTGAGAATTGATGTATGGATACTGAGAATTAATGTATGGATACTGAGAATTGATGTATGGATACTGAGAATTGATGTATGGATACTGAGAATTGATGTATGGATACTGAGAATGAATGCATGGATAATGGGAATTAATGCACGGATACTGAGAACTAATGCACGGATGTTGAGAGAAGTTTTGGTATATCTACTTTTAGCTGTCTCAGTTCTTAGACTTTAATAACTCTTTAATGTGTTCCTCGTCACTTACATTAAATGTTTATATCTGTATCTTCAATACAGAGAGTAACAACAGGAACAAAGGGACATGATTTAATGTTGGAGGAGATTAGACTGAGGGATAAATGAGGAAAGGGTAGTAGATGCATGGAAGAGCCTTTCAGTGGAAGCAGTAAAGGCCAACAGAGAGATAAAAAGGTGGTAGGGACCCAGAATCGTCTACCAGTGGAAGTAATAAATGCTCACGCAGTAAACGAATTGAAGAATGCTTGCGATCTGAACATGGAGCTTATAAAGCACAAATCAGTAACATCAGTTTGACATCTGCTAATAGACAGACTAGACAGGACAATTGATTGTCTCTCTCTATAAATGTATCCAGTATATTCTCTAACCAATCTACCTGCATCTCATGCATCCCATTGCTAACACCCCATAACATCACAAGGTGATCTGTAGGATGATGGGGTCCCACGGGGGACGGAGGTATCGGCCCAGTTGTTCCAGAAACGGTGGGTTTAATGAGAGGGGAGAGACCAACCAATAACAGTCGTATCCATCATCCCATCAGGCTCCATGTACTAACCAGATAATTACCGTACGCAAACCGCACTGTACGACGCACGTGTCAAGACAGAAATAGAAGATAAAAAACATATCAGAAATGACTGCATCTAGATAATTCTATTCACATATCCTTACAGACACAGTACGGATAACGATTTAAAGACACAGTACGAATTACGCCTTAAAGACACAGTACGAATTACGCCTTAAAGACACAGTACGAATAATGCCTTAAAGACACAGTACGAATAATGCCTTAAAGACACAGTACGGATAATGCCTTAAAGACACAGTACGGATAATGCCTTAATGACACAGTATGGATAATGATTTAAAGACACATTACGGATAATGCCTTTAAGACACAGTACGGATAACGCCTTAAAGACACAGTACGAATAATGCCTTAAAGACACAGTACGGATAATGCCTTAAAGACACAGTACGAATAATGCCTTAAAGACACAGTACGGATAATGCCTTAAAGACACAGTACGGATAATGCCTTAAAGACACAGTACGAATAACGCCTTAAAGACACAGTACGGATAATGCCTTAAAGACACAGTATGGATAATGATTTAAAGACACATTACGGATAATGCCTTAAAGACACATTACGGATAATGCCTTAAAGACACAGTACGGATAACGCCTTAAAGACACAGTACGAATAATGCCTTAAAGACACAGTACGGATAATGCCTTAAAGACACAGTACGAATAATGCCTTAAAGACACAGTACGGATAATGCCCTAAAGACACAGTACGAATAACGCCTTAAAGACACAGTACGGATAATGCCTTAAAGACACAGTATGGATAATGATTTAAAGACACAATACGGATAATGCCTTTAAGACACAGTACGGATAACGCCTTAAAGACACAGTACGAATAATGCCTTAAAGACACAGTACGGATAATGCCTTAAAGACAAAGTACGAATAATGCCTTAAAGACACAGTACGGATAATGCCTTAAAGACACAGTACGAATAACGCCTTAAAGACACAGTACGGATAATGCCTTAAAGACACAGTATGGATAATGATTTAAAGACACATTACGGATAATGCCTTAAAGACACAGTACGAATAATGCCTTAAAGACACAGTACGAATAATGCCTTAAAGACACAGTACGAATAATGCCTTAAAGACACAGTACGGATAAAGTTTTAAAGACACAGTATGGATAATGCCTTAAAGACACAGTATGGATAATGCCTTAAAGACACAGTACGAATAATGCCTTAAAGACACAGTACAAATAATGCCTTAAAGACACAGTACGAATAATGCCTTAAAGACACAGTACGGATAAAGTTTTAAAGACACAGTATGTCTCGCGAAATACAAGAGAACTTGACTAAAGCTTACCTAGATGAAGCGATGAAAAATAAGCCTTTAAGACACAGTACGGATAATGCCTTAAAGACACAGTATGGATAATGCCTTAAAGACACAGTACAGACAATACCTTAACGACACAGCATGGATAACGCCTTAAAGACACAGTACAGATAATGCCTTAAAGATACAGTATGGATAAGCCTTAAAGACACAGTACGGATAATGCCTTAAAGACACAGTATGGATAATGCCTTAAAGATACAGTATTTATTTATTTATAAAATATTTTACCGGGAAAGATACGTTGAGATTTCTATCATTTTCAAGTATGTCCTGGGTCCACAAAACATTGCATTGATACAATAGGGTACAATAAAATACAAAACAATAGTAATACATAATATACACAAAATTTTACATAGAACAGGTAGAAAATATATAATCAACCCTGACACGTGCATTCTGTTTTGAGGTATGTAGAGCGGGATCTCTTAAAAGACTTTAGGCTTGGGGAAGATTTTAAAGTGTGCGGGAGGTCGTTCCACAATTGCGGCGCTCTGTAGGAGAAGGAAGATCGGGCTGCTTTCTTATAAGCCTTACATAGTCCTTGACATATAACCGCCCCATGTCTTGGAGTTTAATGACACAGAGATCATTATGGCTGACTGTATCCAATGTCACAGTGTAACATCATTCAGTAGAATGGAATAGTACATTTCATGGGTTCCATGATAAGAGTCTGGGACTGCAGACGTCATGGTTTCCTGCAGATTATGTGACCAGTTTATTTCTTGACGATGGACACTGTTGTGTCTGTCGTTCAGGTCTGGTGGTCGTATCCTGAAAGGTTCTATAGCTGTGAGAGTTCTGAAGGAGGAAACTCATAACAGGTTCCGCATTGGTGACATTCTCTCACAGGGATGCTGTAACGAGATTGGGATCAGTTGTGTCAGCACAATAAACTTTATCGATGGTAAAAAAAAATCACTCAATGGTTGGTTTGTGGCCGGGTAAACAAGGGATAACTACACTTAATCAATTCAAAAACATTTATGGATTGTTGTACAATTAATTATACCAAATCTCACTTTAGTCGAACCATCACTGATTAGTCCCCGCCTTATGTTAACAGTGGAAATATGTGTGAAAAATAATGTCAAACAAAAAGTTACTTTCAAAGTCCCTGCAGATCAGTTTGGTGGGTCCACATGCAGATACTTAGTCTCCAGGAGAGACTCTTCTCATTCTGGTCTCTGATGTCTGATTTCATTCCATAGCTCAGAGCTCAGCCAGGTTATCTATGTGGGGGACAGAGGCTGCACCAAGATTGCCTCCCCCGATTATTATTGCTGATAGTTGTCTGATTTTACTGCAATTCGAAGTAAAGAGCTGACATACCATAGTATCAAAACAATATATAGGGGGGCGTGGCCGACCGCCGAGCAACCTGGCAGCATAGGAATTTGCTCCGGCACCCGGGCTCTCAAAATCCGAAGACATCGTCTCCCAGAACCCAGAAAATTCCCAAAAAACACGAAATGGCGAACACAAAAGGGAAGAAGAATACACAGAAAGCTGAAAAACTAAACTTTTTCACCAATAAAAATGTAAACCATCCAGAAATCGAGCGCGGCCCGGCCCAAGATGGCGCCGACGACCTAACGGCGGGAAACCTCCTGACTGCAGGAACAGCTCGCGAAATACAAGAGAACTTGACTAAAGCTTACCTAGATGAAGCGATGAAAACTATGGCTGACAAACTTATCCAAACATGGCAAACCTCCATAGGACAGCTCCGCAAAGAAGTCCAGGACATTGGCAACAGAACCGCGCATGTGGAAACTAAATTAAGCGAGTATGCCACCGCGCACAACGACATGGCCGATCACGTAACGAGACTAGAACAAAAAATTGAAACGATAGAAGCACGCATGGCGGATGCTGAAGACCGCTCACGGAGAAATAATATCAGACTAAGAGGCGTCCCGGAGACCATCACGCCGAACGATCTACAAGCCTATGTACAGGGCCTACTGCGGGCGTATGCCCCTGACATACCTACGGATATGTTCTTAATTGACCGAATACATAGAGTGCCCAAACCACGAAACCTACCGGACACCGTCCCACGGGATGTACTGTTGAGGGCACATTACTACCATATCAAAGAGGCAGTGATGCGCGCCAGCAGAAGCCGTACAGAACCGCCTGCGACATATGCAACGATCAAGATTTTGGCTGACTTATCCGCCGCGACCCTCAGACGTAGAAGAGAATTCCACCCGGTGACAGAGGAACTGCGCCGTGCCGGAATCAGGTACCGATGGGGATACCCCACCAAACTTTTAATCACCAAGAATGGCGAGCTCAAACTAGCCCACACGCCGGATGAAGGCACCCGACTGCTGCGAGAATGGGGGCTCCCATCGAACTCTTCCACAACCCAAGCGGGCCCGACTGAACGCCTGACCCCGGAATGGCGCCAAGTCCCGGCGCGGAACAAATCTCCATAACTTATCGAGAGACCTAGGCCGTTAAGGCCATTACCGGAGACACGTGAGACGATACCACCTACCTTAAATTTATGTTTATAAGTTACTAGTTAAATTATATGAAGTTATCTGCTTTGATTAAGCAATATATCCCTAACATATCTAATATATACTGTATATACTGTACATGCCCTATTGGATGTTGGTGGGTGAGGGCCCCTTATGAATCTAAATATAGAGTAATAAGGGAGACCTATATGGTATAGGTAGAAACGAGATTAGCAGTTTGGGGCGCCCCAGCTAGCCACCCCATCACGGTAACCACTACTGTTAGATATGCTCCAGGAAAGTAGTCCATAACTGAGAAGGGTAAAATATGACTGTGCTGATAAACAGGCTAATATGTTCAAACTGATGTATAAAATGTATCTGAATGCTTGATAAGGAATAACGGTTCCCCACAAAAATGCTCAACAAGCACATATTTGCCAAAACACTCAGTATGGACACCCTCTGAGGTAGGGGACAGATTGCATGCAAAGAGAGCACAAAAAGGTAATAAACCTGTGGCGTCACGCGCACACAGGATGTCATAGCTGACAGGCCCTGCCCAGGGGGACTATGATGCCCACACCCCGACGGCATCATGGTATGCCCCCTTGAGCTAGGATATGCGTGCAATGTGCTAGTAAAACACCGAGCACCCAAACATAATGGTGGAGAAATTGTTGCAGAGGATTAGAGCGATAAGCTGCAAAACGCTCCACTAAACCTTCGCCTGTAACAGGTTCACCCTCCCCTAAGGTACACCAGCCAACACAATGGAGCAATATATATTCCATAAATCTGAGGAGACACAACCAAAATATAACCAAGAGAGCCCAACGGCCATTTACACAGAGACGCCGACGCAGCGTCCTTCCCCCGTGGCACGAGGCCACAATGTCATGACCCACGTTTGGGTCTCATTGTATATACTTTGTTTTTTACCCTTCCCTCTCCACATCCCTCCTAAAACTCCCGAACCCAGGTATAACATCACAAATACGCAGGTGCGCTCCATGGAGCACGCCAAACAAAATTTACTCATACCGCATTCCTCTAGAGACAATGCGGCAATGCAAACGAGCACTCTGTATCATTTACCCATCATATGAACATATACTCACATAACTGCAGGGGATTGAACACCCCACATAAGAGACGTATGGTGCTAGAGGAAGCTAAGAAAATTCAGGCGGACATCCTATGTCTACAAGAGACCCACTTTGTCAATTCTAGGGTACCCAATCTCGGCACACAACACTACCCTCATCAATATCACGCAACCCACTCCTCTAAATCGAGAGGAGCCTCAATCCTTCTTCATTCCTCCTTAACAATTGAAACACTAAACATAACTAAGGACAAACAGGGGAGATATGTAATACTGCATTGTCTCATTAATAACTTGCAATATATTATAGTCAGCTTCTACGCTCCCAACACTCACCAACGCAATTTCTTACACAAAGTGCTCTCTGCACTCCCGTCTACCCAGTCCACACCACTTATTCTCTGTGGAGATCTAAATCACCCCCTTGACCCGAATATGGATACTACACTGCACCCCACAACATCTAGACACAAAACGCTCAGGTCACAAAGCAAAGCTATTACTAAACTACTGGGGGACTACGGTCTCTACGACTCCTGGAGATTAAACCACCCTTCTGAGAAATCGTTTTCCTTCTATTCTGCCGTACATAAATCATACTCCAGAATAGACTTCATTTTTCTAACAGGTACATTACTCCCTAGATTGACAGACAGTGAAATTAAAGATATCACATGGTCAGATCATGCCCCAACAGTAGTAAAGCTGACCGAGGCATACCAACATAGAGGACGGCCACCATGGCGATTAAATGACTCGCTCCTAAATGACCAGACATTCTCCAAAACACTAACAGAAGCCCTGTCAACGTATTTCCAAATAAATGATACACCAGAGGTTCAACCAACCACCGTGTGGCAAGCCCATAAGGCGGTCATCAGAGGGCTTCTCATTAGCAGAGCCTCCTATCTCAATAAGAAAGCGCAGCAGGACCACCTGGATATGCTACGCACCCTGAGAGACAAAACAGCAGCAAATATAACAAATCCCACTCCTCAACTTGCAAAGGAAATCCAAGACACTATAACAAGCATTAACAATGCAGCAATCTCCAAAACTGCACACATATTACATAAACTGAAACAAACCTCGTACTCACAGGGCAATAAAGCAGGCAAACATCTAGCGGCCCTGCTGCGTCAAAAACAATCTAATGCTAAAATCCCATTCCTGCTCTCAACCCAAGGCACCAAGATTCATAACCCACAGGACATCAACGACACAATGGCAGACTACTATCATACACTATACAATCTCAAAGATGATCCTAACCTCCACCAACCCACACATATGGAAATTCAAACTTTCCTACAAATTTCCTCACTCCCAACATTAACAAATCAACAAATATCAATACTACAAAACCCAGTCACACAAAAGGAAATACAACAAGCTATACACTCACTTCCCCATGGCAAATCACCGGGACCAGACGGACTCACGAACTCCTATTACAAGACAATGGCGACAACCCTCACCCCACACTTAGAAAAAACCTTCAATCATGTCCTCACGACAGGTCACATATCCCAAGAAATGCTGATGGCACATGTAGCTACGTTACCCAAGCCAGGGAAACCCCCCACTAAAAGCCAAAACCTACGACCAATCTCCTTGCTTAATACAGATATTAAATTATTGGCTAAAATATTCTCCAACAGACTGACGAACATCATCCCAACCCTAATTCATGAGGACCAAGTAGGATTCGTTAGTGGAAGACAAGGGGCAGACGGAACCCGAAAAGTCCTAGATCTACTCCAGGGGCGGCGCGGAGGCGGGGCCCAGTGCATCATGCTGTCACTTGATGCTGAAAAAGCTTTTGACAGGCTGCACTGGCCCTTCCTCCAAGCTGTCCTGATCAAATACGGCTTCCCAGACACTTTCTTAAAACTGATAGGAGCCCTATACTCTAGGCCAACAGCGAAAGTCACTAATGGAGGATTTAGCTCCAAACAATTCCACATCACCAACGGATCGCGACAAGGCTGCCCACTGTCACCCCTCCTCTATATACTATCACTGGAACCCCTGACACAACTTATTAGAGATAATCCCAACATTCACGGCATCATCAACAACGGAGAGGAACACAAACTCACACTCTTCGCAGATGACATCCTTCTGACTTTGGAGCAACCACACATATCCTTACCCAACTTTCACCAAACACTGACCCAATATAGCAAGTGCTCTTATTACAAACTCAACATAAGCAAAACACAAGCAATGGGGATAAACATCCCAACGGCGGACTTGCAGAGCCTACGTACTACCTTCAAATATGATTGGCGCAGCGACCATTTGAAGTTCCTAGGAATTAACATCACCCCAAACCTAGCAAACCTTTACAAAACAAACTATCAGAAACAACTGACTGAACTAAAAAATGTATTGCTCAGCTGGAAGAGCAAATACATGTCCTGGACAGGAAGAATTGCTGCAATTAAAATGATTATAGTACCCAAACTGCAATATCTGTTTAGGACATTACCCATAAAATTACCATTCAAATTTATACAAGAGGCACAACAGGTACTATTAAATTTTATATGGAACAAACAAAAAGCACGAGTAGCGAAAAGCACACTATACATGCCACGTAAACAAGGGGGAATGGGAGCACCCAACCTAGACAGCTACTACAGGGCAGCCGTCTTAAGCCCCCTATTAGTGGCCTGTAACAGAGATCACCCAACCCAATGGATGTCGCTGGAGGCGCACCACTCACAAAACATACCCATTAATATCCTAGCATGGCTCCCCCAAAACCACAGACCAACCATGACTAAACTGCTCCCGACCACAGCCCTTACTCTGTCCACATGGGACAAATACTGCCGCACTATGGGATGGACGGGCAAAATATCACCCGCCATGCCTATAAAAGCGCTGCACTACATGATACCGAACTTCAATTATGCCATGTGGCACCGGCATGGAGTGATACATCTACACCAACTACTTCGGGAAAATACACTTAGACATCTCACCGACTTAACAACCACATATAATTTGCCTCAGGCTGCTTCATTCCCCTACATGCAGCTACAATCATGGCTCCACAAGCAAACTCTGACAGGAACTCATAATGTAAAGGGGCTACAGCTGACGATAGTAGAAAAAATATGTTCACGTCTCTCAACCCCCAAAAGACTGATATCGATCTTATATCAAACGATGCACCCTCCAAAAGACCACGCAAAACTCTCATTTATCAGAGCATGGGAAAGGGAATTTGGATACGCTCTTAATGAGCAACAATGGAAAGAGATCCTCCTGGCACATCCCACACTATCTAAATGCATATCACATATGGAACTAACCCGGAAAATTTTATATAGGTGGTATCTAGTACCCACACGCTTAAAAACAGCATACCCGCAGGCATCAGACCTCTGTTGGAGATGCCAACAGCACAAAGGTACGATGCTCCACATCTGGTGGTCCAGTCCCTTATTAAAACCATTCTGGCTTAATATAACTAACGCTATACAAGACAGCGCAAAAATACTACTACCCCAAAAACCAGAAACGTACCTCCTCCAACTTCTTCCTACAGGGTTGTTGAACAGGCAAAAATATCTAACTTACCATATACTTCTAGCAGCACTGACAGCTATCAGTAGACATTGGAAATCGACTATCCCACCTACGATATCAGAATGCATACAAACAATAGACATAACCAAACGTTACGAACTAGCAGCCAGACGATCAGAGAATCATAAAAAAGTCTGGCCACAGGCGTGGGAAGCCTGGCAAACATACATGAATAACAAAGCTAAACCCTCCAATTGAGATAATAGCGACATATAACTACGAATCGACAGCTGTGCCCCTCAAAAACATAAACTTGTAACCTACTGCTTAATGTGTACAATTATGGGTATCATGAATAACAATGATCAGGCTGCAACTCCACAACAAATGTGCAAGAAAACTTGATGTCCTACAGAAGAAGCCACCAGCGGTCACACACCTGGGAACCCCCCCCCCCCTCCCCCTCTTCTTCTGTTATCTCCAAGTTCACCTTTCCTAGTGGCATACGGACATTAAAAATTTAAACCCCTTTGCTACAACCAAGCACGAACGAATGAACACCCCACAGGGTTACGCTCGAGCCCACTTGGGCACTGGGTAACACAAAATAGTGAAAATATCTATAGTATCACGAAACTATTTATTAATGGGTTATGGATAAATATCCATGTGAAATGATAACAAGATAAGATGTATGTGATATGTAAACTGTTTGCCACTGCTCCCCTACTCTCCCTTTCTCTTCTGTACCCCTAACAAACTTCAATAAAAATTGTCAAATTAAAAAAAAAAAAAAAAACAATATATAGGAACATTTTCCCCTATGTTTCCTGTTTTTTGATATCAATATAAATGTGGTGCATTATCATCCAACATCCTTATTAACATTCCCAGCTGAGGGTTCGCTCCCAAGGTGGTTGTTAAATGTCAGCCATAACTTGTGTCATTACTTTTATTTGATAGACTTTTGTGCCCCAAATTTACTGACTTGTCTCAGACCTCCAGACGGATGTTTTGCAGACTATCACCACTAACATTCTCCCGAACAGATATCGACCATGTCTTAGTGTTTAGATAACAGTGACTGAACCGCAAAGCACTAAAACAGGTAAAAGTTCACTCTGTGCATGCGCACTTTACCTGTGATTGGCCAAGGCACAGGAGATGGTTAGGTGGTGGCGTTAGAGAGGTAAGTGTTTTTCTTTCCTAGGTTTGAGTATATGGACAGATTTACAGGTCAGTACAAGCTGATAGGAACACATACATTTACACTCACTACTCAGAGAATGCACATTGTTTAGTACACACATATAAAGTCTCACACACATTCAAACACACACGTTACTTTTCGATTCTCAGGGACACACTACACAATTTCATGTTTTTATTTCATCCCCATCTAAACCCTCTTTCTATCTCATTAATCTTCGTTCCCCACTAACGCCATTTCCCCCTCGCCCACCCTTATCCCATACCATTACTAAACCCTAATAACTCTTTTTGTTTATCTTCCATATATCCAATTCCCTTTCTAGACCCGTTCCATTAAGGTGATTTATGTTGTTTTTTTATTATGACGTAATTTAAATTAATCTGTTTATAAACTCTGAACCTGTTTCAACTCCAATATCAAAGCTATAGTGTCAGAGGTATGAGCCGCTGCTCTGTATAAAGTCATTATTATTAATACTGGTATACCAAAGGAGTGATACAGCAACCACAATACACACTGTGTACTAATGAGATGAGACCACTTGACACATTTCTATAACGTTTTAGCAAAAATGACAAATGCTTATGTTAATGAAGATCAGTTGCTGTAATGAATGAGTTATTATTCTTATTATATATAAAGCGCCAACAAATTCCGCAGTGCTGTACAATGCGTGGACTAACAGACACGTAACTGAGTAAATATAACGGCTTATACATGCCGGGTTATGCTCTAAAGTGAGAATTCAAGGGGGTTTCAAATATAAAGACAAAGAAGTTAAACTGGGAGCATAGTTGAATTTTTCCAGTTGGTTTGTTTTTTTAACTTGAATTTAAAATTCACTTTTAATTCCGTTTGAATTCTCACTTTAGTGAATAAGCCCTGACAGAGGTTTTATCTAATATTAGATAAAGAACAACCCTGGAAGGAAATGGATTGAATCCATCCGCCAGTGTTGTGGTGGTTATAGGATACAATGGGGCATAACCCCTGGAGATATAGAGAAAAATAGTACTACTGGTAGGCAACTCGGAAACGAATTGCCCTCCAAGTAGACCTTATATCCTTATATTACAAAAAGGCTTATACTGCAGGTGCCCGTTAAGGGGAGTCTTTGCATGCAGGTAGCCAAAAAACGGGCTTGTACTGCAGGTGCCCACTAAGGGGAGTCTTCACATACAGGTAGCCAGAAAACAAAAAAACTCTTTAATAGTCCCTCTTGAGGAAAAAGAAAAAAATATATATACAAGTGTAGATTAAAAAGTAAGGACCTAGTGGGGTAGAGTAATAACTGCGCCTGGCTTTACTGTAAAGAACACATAAACTGTGGAGATATTAATGTGGCTTCAAAGGTATGCCAAATATTCCACCAGAGTAGTTGTTTCAAAAAGACCGAGGGTACAGAGTATGCAGCAAACAGTTGCTAAACCAGCAGGTTATATTTGTATCTAATAGTGGAGGATACAGTATATGCACCCAGAAATGCAAGGTACAAGCACAAAAGTAACTAGTATGTCTTCAAATATATTTGAATGAGTATCTCTTGTTAAGTAGAGAATGGGTACAGTTGTGAGGGGTATTAACCTGGAGATAGCTTAGTGGCTGCAGATTACAGTGCAATTCAAAGTTTAAGATGAATGAAGAAATACCCTTAGTGCCATAAACTTATATCCCATGCATAAAGCACATATTGATTCTTAAGGCAAAAGGTATATGAAAACCCATACTAAATCACAGAGATAAGCATAGTAATAAAATATGTAGCAATATGTAAAAAGATGCCTAAACAGCTAAATGTGATTTGGGGGTAGGAGTCCCTAGCATCTTGTACATATCTTATACATATATACTTAAACAGTCTTTAGCAGTGCTCAGGATCGTAGGAATATCAAAACCCCAGAATTGTCCAAACAAAAAAAAATAAATTATTAAAATAGAATAATCCGCTCTATGTGAGCTGCTCAACGCGCGTTTCGGCGATACAGATCGCCTTTGTCAAGAGCCGTTTGCAGAGTGGATAGCGCCTCTTTTTAAATGGATCTTAGAACTTCCCCCCTGTGTGACGTAATCATCACTGTCCAATCGGTGAGTCCGTGTGGACAGGAGGGGGCGGAGTGAACCTTCCCCTAGTACAGAGTCTAAAATGCAGTTAACCCTACTCGGGAAACGAGTGCCGGTATAAATCTATCAAATGACCCGGACACCATAGGAGGCTGCAAAGGATTACATGTTATAGTCCGGATAGTCCCCAAAGATAAATGATAGTAAGACTCGTTTTGGGTCCATAGAAATATAAAGGTCGTCCAAGAGTATTAGTAGTCAATCGGAAAAAAAAATTTTGTGTTAAAATTTTCGGATGTACAAACAAAACGGGACTGGTACTTAAAGGTTGCTGGAAAAATCCAGTATATAAACCAGAGTACATAGATCCAGATGTTATATAGGACGATGTTTCTATGGTAGGCATACAAGTGCCATAGTTGGGGAACAATCTAAAGATTCTAAATGTGTATATATGGAGGCGCAAATGAACATTTAAAAAGGATAAATAAATGTTCATTGTTGATTAAAATAGAGGAAGTAATTAACTTCAAACATAAAGGGGAGACAGAGAATTTTGTTAGAATTAGCGTGGTGTGTTGACAGATATTGTTAAAGGGTTAGTAATATAACCCTAAATAGGTAAAAAAAAAGGGGGGTGCCGACCATACATCTTGTAAATATACATACAAAGTATTTACACAATATTTACAAATTAAATTTTACAAAGAAAATGACCTGACAGGATTGAGTTGGTGTTATTTAGATAAAGGGGGCGAAGGAAAAACCTTCGTTGAGACCTTTTGGATGTAATGTTTTGAGTTGGAAGATCCAAAAACTTTCTCGTTGTCTCAAAAAACGGTCATAATTGCCCCTGCGTCTATCCTTTCGGACCAATTCTAGTCCACAGAAACGAAGTCCCTGTGGATTACCAGCGTGAACCTCTTTTAAATGTCGACCTATGGGGGTATCAACGAGCAGTTTAGGTGATCTGACATGCTCTTTGATACGCTCCTTAAAGGGTCTAAAGGTTTTTCCCACGTATTGCAGATGACAGGTACATGTGAGGAGATATACTAGTCCTGCGGTATTGCAGTTGAAAAAAGATTTGATCTTAAATGATCTTTTTCCAGTACTGTCGAAGATGATCTTGGAGTCACGTTTGATAAATTTACAAGCCACACAATGGCCACATTGATATGATCCCACCGTGGTGTTATGTAGCCAGGTACGTATGGGGGGAGAGTGAAAATGACTCGGAACGAGGATGTTTCTGAGGTTCTTCCCTCTTCGGGCGGTCATTTCGACTCTAGGTCCCAGGACCCTTTTGAGGTGAGTATCATCCAATAGGCACGGCCAGAACTTTTGAAACACAGTTCTGACGGCCTCCCAGCCTGAATCGAATGTGGCTATTAACCGTGGGGGTTGTGGTTTAGTGGAAAACTCCACTTTCTTGGGCGATAGAAGGCTATCCCTATCTGCCTCTAAAGCTCGTTTGTAAGCTTTTTTAAGGCATTTGTTCGGATAGCCCTTATCCTTAAATTGCTGTCGTAGTACATTAGCTTGTACTTTAAAATCTTCGATGTTGCTGCAATTCCTACGAGCTCTGATATACTGCCCGGTGGGGATCCCCCGTTTAAGTGGTTGGGGGTGGAAACTTTCCCACCGTAGGAGGCTATTAGAGGATGTTGGTTTTTTATATAATGTGGTACTGATGGAAACTCCACTTATTGTGATTGTGAGGTCTAGAAAGTTCAGTGTATCCTTCCCGAACTCCGATGTGAAGAATAAGTTCAAATTGTTAGTATTAAGAAGTGATACAAAGCTTTTAAATAGGTCCTCACTACCTGTCCACAGGATCAGAATATCGTCAATATAACGAGCCCAATGATGGATAAAAGGTCTGTATGGTGTAAAGGCTGTATCTTTCGCCACAACTACTTCCTCCCACCAGCCCAGATGGAGGTTGGCATACGATGGGGCACAAGCCGTCCCCATCGCAGTGCCCTGTACCTGATGATAAAATTTCTCGTTGAAGAGGAAATAGTTGTGGCTAAGAATAAATTCAAGCAACTCCAGGGTGAAAAAGGAATGGTCACTGTAGGCAGGGCCCCTTTTGTCCAGGAAATGTTTCACATGTTGGATACCCCCCTTGTGTGGAATAGAGGAGTATAGGGCCTCCACATCTAGGCTACAGAGTGACACAGACTCAGGGAGTTTTAAGCTTGAAAGGCGGACCAGTGTCTGCTTAGTGTCTTGTATGTAGGAGGGTAGTTTTTCCACGAATGGGCGAAGAACCCTATCGAGGTAGATACTGCCATTTTGGGTGAGGTTGTCGACACCGGATACTATGGGGCGTCCGGGGGGGTTAGTTTGATTTTTGTGGACTTTGGGCAGGCAGTAGAAGGTAGCTATCCTAGGGAGTTTATTGAGAATAAAGTCATATTCTTCCCTGGATAGCACCCCTCTACTGCGGCCCATATCCAAAATCACTCGATAATCTTGAAGAAATGTGTTCGTGGGATCTTTTTCAAGAGGTTGGTATGTGTCTCTATTTTCAAGTATCTTGAGAGACATCTTGATGTAATCAGTAGTGTTTAAAATGACAATATTCCCTCCCTTATCGGCTGGCTTGATGGTGATTGTGGTATCTCCTTTAAGTGCTTGCAGAGCTTTGTTCTCAGATTTCGTGAGATTCATGTTTGGCTGTACGTCCAGGTCCTTATGGTGAATATTATCAATTGCAAACTTAACTGATTCTAGAAAAAATTCGATGTTTTTGAAATTCCCCAGGTTTGGTGTGAATCGACACGGGGGTTTCAAATTAGTCTGATAGGTGGTAGTGTCAGTATCGTTCTCGTCAAGGAGAGATATCAGAGTCATTAAGCAGTCATAATCTTTATCTAGAATGCCTAGATCTTTTAACTTCTTATCCAATTTGATTTGATGATACTTGCATAAAGCAAGTTTTCTAACAAATAGATGTAAATCTTTTACCCATATAAACTTATTAAAGGGTGGAACAGGCACAAAAGAGAGGCCCTTAGATAAAACATTTGTTTCCTGAGGGGTTAGAGGATGCATTGAAAGGTTGATAATTTGGAGTTTATTGGTTAGTACCGTCGTCTCCTTGTTGTGCTTCTCCCTCCCCGGCCCCTGTTGCGCGTGTGGTATGGGGGTTGGCGTGGTATTGGGTCGTCCAAATGGCCCATCTCTAAAAAATTCACCCCTTTTTTCAAAATGCCCCTAGAGCTGCCTTGATTAGAGGTGTTAGAGTCAGAGTCTGATGGACAGACTTGTGTCCGTGATCTGTTCTCTGAGTCATTATCGGATGAGTCGTAATCCGAAGTTAGCGCATTTTCGGAATTGGTTCTTAGGCGGCGTTTAAACGTGCTATAGACGTTGCCGGTTTCGTAATCTTTTAGATCCCTAAGAAATTTTTGATGTTTTCTAACTTTGATCACTTGTTGGTATTTGTCTAAGTTCTGTTTCAATTTTAGTTCTAGTTGATTGAATGTGGGGTCAGACTGAAATTGGTGAATATTACTTAATTCGGATTCAAGTTGTTTATCCGTAGCCTCCAATTTAAGTTTTTCAAATTTACAGATAATTTGCATAACTGTATTAGAACAGAGTCCTGCTGCTAGTTCCCATTCTTTAACCATTTCTGGATTTTCAGCATGGGAGGAGGAGACCGTATGGACTCTAAGCCCTCTTGGAATCATACTTTTTTTCAGATAGAAGTCCAGGGAGGAAATCTCCCAGCTGGCCCTTTTTTGTTGTTTATAGGTTTTGTTAAGTTTGTTAAAACTTTGATGAATATCAGAGGGAACCTCCGTATTTTCCAGTAATTCGTTAGAGAAAACTTTATCAGCGTCTTTACACCACATAGTGCTATCTAATTTGTTAGCAAGAAAGCCTGCCATAGTCAGTATAAATGATGGTCGAACACCCAAATTAAATGGTCAAACACACACAATATTTACACAACCTAGGTATTGAAACCTGAAAAATAGATAAAGAACAACCCTGGAAGGAAATGGATTGAATCCATCCGCCAGTGTTGTGGTGGTTATAGGATACAATGGGGCATAACCCCTGGAGATATAGAGAAAAATAGTACTACTGGTAGGCAACTCGGAAACGAATTGCCCTCCAAGTAGACCTTATATCCTTATATTACAAAAAGGCTTATACTGCAGGTGCCCGTTAAGGGGAGTCTTTGCATGCAGGTAGCCAAAAAACGGGCTTGTACTGCAGGTGCCCACTAAGGGGAGTCTTCACATACAGGTAGCCAGAAAACAAAAAAACTCTTTAATAGTCCCTCTTGAGGAAAAAGAAAAAAATATATATACAAGTGTAGATTAAAAAGTAAGGACCTAGTGGGGTAGAGTAATAACTGCGCCTGGCTTTACTGTAAAGAACACATAAACTGTGGAGATATTAATGTGGCTTCAAAGGTATGCCAAATATTCCACCAGAGTAGTTGTTTCAAAAAGACCGAGGGTACAGAGTATGCAGCAAACAGTTGCTAAACCAGCAGGTTATATTTGTATCTAATAGTGGAGGATACAGTATATGCACCCAGAAATGCAAGGTACAAACACAAAAGTAACTAGTATGTCTTCAAATATATTTGAATGAGTATCTCTTGTTAAGTAGAGAATGGGTACAGTTGTGAGGGGTATTAACCTGGAGATAGCTTAGTGGCTGCAGATTACAGTGCAATTCAAAGTTTAAGATGAATGAAGAAATACCCTTAGTGCCATAAACTTATATCCCATGCATAAAGCACATATTGATTCTTAAGGCAAAAGGTATATGAAAACCCATACTAAATCACAGAGATAAGCATAGTAATAAAATATGTAGCAATATGTAAAAAGATGCCTAAACAGCTAAATGTGATTTGGGGGTAGGAGTCCCTAGCATCTTGTACATATCTTATACATATATACTTAAACAGTCTTTAGCAGTGCTCAGGATCGTAGGAATATCAAAACCCCAGAATTGTCCAAACAAAAAAAAAAAATTATTAAAATAGAATAATCCGCTCTATGTGAGCTGCTCAACGCGCGTTTCGGCGATACAGATCGCCTTTGTCAAGAGCCGTTTGCAGAGTGGATAGCGCCTCTTTTTAAATGGATCTTAGAACTTCCCCCCTGTGTGACGTAATCATCACTGTCCAATCGGTGAGTCCGTGTGGACAGGAGGGGGCGGAGTGAACCTTCCCCTAGTACAGGGTCTAAAATGCAGTTAACCCTACTCGGGAAACGAGTGCCGGTATAAATCTATCAAATGACCCGGACACCATAGGAGGCTGCAAAGGATTACATGTTATAGTCCGGATAGTCCCCAAAGATAAATGATAGTAAGACTCGTTTTGGGTCCATAGAAATATAAAGGTCGTCCAAGAGTATTAGTAGTCAATCGGAAAAAAAAAATTTGTGTTAAAATTTTCGGATGTACAAACAAAACGGGACTGGTACTTAAAGGTTGCTGGAAAAATCCAGTATATAAACCAGAGTACATAGATCCAGATGTTATATAGGACGATGTTTCTATGGTAGGCATACAAGTGCCATAGTTGGGGAACAATCTAAAGATTCTAAATGTGTATATATGGAGGCGCAAATGAACATTTAAAAAGGATAAATAAATGTTCATTGTTGATTAAAATAGAGGAAGTAATTAACTTCAAACATAAAGGGGAGACAGAGAATTTTGTTAGAATTAGCGTGGTGTGTTGACAGATATTGTTAAAGGGTTAGTAATATAACCCTAAATAGGTAAAAAAGAGGGGTGCCGACCATACATCTTGTAAATATACATACAAAGTATTTACACAATATTTACAAATTAAATTTTACAAAGAAAATGACCTGACAGGATTGAGTTGGTGTTATTTAGATAAAGGGGGCGAAGGAAAAACCTTCGTTGAGACCTTTTGGATGTAATGTTTTGAGTTGGAAGATCCAAAAACTTTCTCGTTGTCTCAAAAAACGGTCATAATTGCCCCTGCGTCTATCCTTTCGGACCAATTCTAGTCCACAGAAACGAAGTCCCTGTGGATTACCAGCGTGAACCTCTTTTAAATGTCGACCTATGGGGGTATCAACGAGCAGTTTAGGTGATCTGACATGCTCTTTGATACGCTCCTTAAAGGGTCTAAAGGTTTTTCCCACGTATTGCAGATGACAGGTACATGTGAGGAGATATACTAGTCCTGCGGTATTGCAGTTGAAAAAAGATTTGATCTTAAATGATCTTTTTCCAGTACTGTCGAAGATGATCTTGGAGTCACGTTTGATAAATTTACAAGCCACACAATGGCCACATTGATATGATCCCACCGTGGTGTTATGTAGCCAGGTACGTATGGGGGGAGAGTGAAAATGACTCGGAACGAGGATGTTTCTGAGGTTCTTCCCTCTTCGGGCGGTCATTTCGACTCTAGGTCCCAGGACCCTTTTGAGGTGAGTATCATCCAATAGGCACGGCCAGAACTTTTGAAACACAGTTCTGACGGCCTCCCAGCCTGAATCGAATGTGGCTATTAACCGCCCGAAGAGGGTCGACATTTAAAAGAGGTTCACGCTGGTAATCCACAGGGACTTCGTTTCTGTGGACTAGAATTGGTCCGAAAGGATAGACGCAGGGGCAATTATGACCGTTTTTTGAGACAACGAGAAAGTTTTTGGATCTTCCAACTCAAAACATTACATCCAAAAGGTCTCAACGAAGGTTTTTCCTTCGCCCCCTTTATCTAAATAACACCAACTCAATCCTGTCAGGTCATTTTCTTTGTAAAATTTAATTTGTAAATATTGTGTAAATACTTTGTATGTATATTTACAAGATGTATGGTCGGCACCCCCCTTTTTTTTACCTATTTAGGGTTATATTACTAACCCTTTAACAATATCTGTCAACACACCACGCTAATTCTAACAAAATTCTCTGTCTCCCCTTTATGTTTGAAGTTAATTACTTCCTCTATTTTAATCAACAATGAACATTTATTTATCCTTTTTAAATGTTCATTTGCGCCTCCATATATACACATTTAGAATCTTTAGATTGTTCCCCAACTATGGCACTTGTATGCCTACCATAGAAACATCGTCCTATATAACATCTGGATCTATGTACTCTGGTTTATATACTGGATTTTTCCAGCAACCTTTAAGTACCAGTCCCGTTTTGTTTGTACATCCGAAAATTTTAACACAAAATTTTTTTTTCCGATTGACTACTAATACTCTTGGACGACCTTTATATTTCTATGGACCCAAAACGAGTCTTACTATCATTTATCTTTGGGGACTATCCGGACTATAACATGTAATCCTTTGCAGCCTCCTATGGTGTCCGGGTCATTTGATAGATTTATACCGGCACTCGTTTCCCGAGTAGGGTTAACTGCATTTTAGACCCTGTACTAGGGGAAGGTTCACTCCGCCCCCTCCTGTCCACACGGACTCACCGATTGGACAGTGATGATTACGTCACACAGGGGGGAAGTTCTAAGATCCATTTAAAAAGAGGCGCTATCCACTCTGCAAACGGCTCTTGACAAAGGCGATCTGTATCGCCGAAACGCGCGTTGAGCAGCTCACATAGAGCGGATTATTCTATTTTAATAAATTTTTTTTTTTGTTTGGACAATTCTGGGGTTTTGATATTCCTACGATCCTGAGCACTGCTAAAGACTGTTTAAGTATATATGTATAAGATATGTACAAGATGCTAGGGACTCCTACCCCCAAATCACATTTAGCTGTTTAGGCATCTTTTTACATATTGCTACATATTTTATTACTATGCTTATCTCTGTGATTTAGTATGGGTTTTCATATACCTTTTGCCTTAAGAATCAATATGTGCTTTATGCATGGGATATAAGTTTATGGCACTAAGGGTATTTCTTCATTCATCTTAAACTTTGAATTGCACTGTAATCTGCAGCCACTAAGCTATCTCCAGGTTAATACCCCTCACAACTGTACCCATTCTCTACTTAACAAGAGATACTCATTCAAATATATTTGAAGACATACTAGTTACTTTTGTGTTTGTACCTTGCATTTCTGGGTGCATATACTGTATCCTCCACTATTAGATACAAATATAACCTGCTGGTTTAGCAACTGTTTGCTGCATACTCTGTACCCTCGGTCTTTTTGAAACAACTACTCTGGTGGAATATTTGGCATACCTTTGAAGCCACATTAATATCTCCACAGTTTATGTGTTCTTTACAGTAAAGCCAGGCGCAGTTATTACTCTACCCCACTAGGTCCTTACTTTTTAATCTACACTTGTATATATATTTTTTTCTTTTTCCTCAAGAGGGACTATTAAAGAGTTTTTTTGTTTTCTGGCTACCTGTATGTGAAGACTCCCCTTAGTGGGCACCTGCAGTACAAGCCCGTTTTTTGGCTACCTGCATGCAAAGACTCCCCTTAACGGGCACCTGCAGTATAAGCCTTTTTGTAATATAAGGATATAAGGTCTACTTGGAGGGCAATTCGTTTCCGAGTTGCCTACCAGTAGTACTATTTTTCTCTATATCTCCAGGGGTTATGCCCCATTGTATCCTATAACCACCACAACACTGGCGGATGGATTCAATCCATTTCCTTCCAGGGTTGTTCTTTATCTATTTTTCAGGTTTCAATACCTAGGTTGTGTAAATATTGTGTGTGTTTGACCATTTAATTTGGGTGTTCGACCATCATTTATACTGACTATGGCAGGCTTTCTTGCTAACAAATTAGATAGCACTATGTGGTGTAAAGACGCTGATAAAGTTTTCTCTAACGAATTACTGGAAAATACGGAGGTTCCCTCTGATATTCATCAAAGTTTTAACAAACTTAACAAAACCTATAAACAACAAATAAGGGCCAGCTGGGAGATTTCCTCCCTGGACTTCTATCTGAAAAAAAGTATGATTCCAAGAGGGCTTAGAGTCCATACGGTCCCCTCCTCCCATGCTGAAAATCCAGAAATGGTTAAAGAATGGGAACTAGCAGCAGGACTCTGTTCTAATACATTTATGCAAATTATCTGTAAATTTGAAAAACTTAAATTGGAGGCTACGGATAAACAACTTGAATCCGAATTAAGTAATATTCACCAATTTCAGTCTGACCCCACATTCAATCAACTAGAACTAAAATTGAAACAGAACTTAGACAAATACCAACAAGTGATCAAAGTTAGAAAACATCAAAAATTTCTTAGGGATCTAAAAGATTACGAAACCGGCAACGTCTATAGCACGTTTAAACGCCGCCTAAGAACCAATTCCGAAAATGCGCTAACTTCGGATTACGACTCATCCGATAATGACTCAGAGAACAGATCACGGACACAAGTCTGTCCATCAGACTCTGACTCTAACACCTCTAATCAAGGCAGCTCTAGGGGCATTTTGAAAAAAGGGGTGAATTTTTTAGAGATGGGCCATTTGGACGACCCAATACCACGCCAACCCCCATACCACACGCGCAACAGGGGCCGGGGAGGGAGAAGCACAACAAGGAGACGACAGGTACTAACCAATAAACTCCAAATTATCAACCTTTCAATGCATCCTCTAACCCCTCAGGAAACAAATGTTTTATCTAAGGGCCTCTCTTTTGTGCCTGTTCCACCCTTTAATAAGTTTATATGGGTAAAAGATTTACATCTATTTGTTAGAAAACTTGCTTTATGCAAGTATCATCAAATCAAATTGGATAGGAAGTTAAAAGATCTAGGCATTCTAGATAAAGATTATGACTGCTTAATGACTCTGATATCTCTCCTTGACGAGAACGATACTGACACTACCACCTATCAGACTAATTTGAAACCCCCGTGTCGATTCACACCAAACCTGGGGAATTTCAAAAACATCGAATTTTTTCTAGAATCAGTTAAGTTTGCAATTGATAATATTCACCATAAGGACCTGGACGTACAGCCAAACATGAATCTCACGAAATCTGAGAACAAAGCTCTGCAAGCACTTAAAGGAGATACCACAATCACCATCAAGCCAGCCGATAAGGGAGGGAATATTGTCATTTTAAACACTACTGATTACATCAAGATGTCTCTCAAGATACTTGAAAATAGAGACACATACCAACCTCTTGAAAAAGATCCCACGAACACATTTCTTCAAGATTATCGAGTGATTTTGGATATGGGCCGCAGTAGAGGGGTGCTATCCAGGGAAGAATATGACTTTATTCTCAATAAACTCCCTAGGATAGCTACCTTCTACTGCCTGCCCAAAGTCCACAAAAATCAAACTAACCCCCCCGGACGCCCCATAGTATCCGGTGTCGACAACCTCACCCAAAATGGCAGTATCTACCTCGATAGGGTTCTTCGCCCATTCGTGGAAAAACTACCCTCCTACATACAAGACACTAAGCAGACACTGGTCCGCCTTTCAAGCTTAAAACTCCCTGAGTCTGTGTCACTCTGTAGCCTAGATGTGGAGGCCCTATACTCCTCTATTCCACACAAGGGGGGTATCCAACATGTGAAACATTTCCTGGACAAAAGGGGCCCTGCCTACAGTGACCATTCCTTTTTCACCCTGGAGTTGCTTGAATTTATTCTTAGCCACAACTATTTCCTCTTCAACGAGAAATTTTATCATCAGGTACAGGGCACTGCGATGGGGACGGCTTGTGCCCCATCGTATGCCAACCTCCATCTGGGCTGGTGGGAGGAAGTAGTTGTGGCGAAAGATACAGCCTTTACACCATACAGACCTTTTATCCATCATTGGGCTCGTTATATTGACGATATTCTGATCCTGTGGACAGGTAGTGAGGACCTATTTAAAAGCTTTGTATCACTTCTTAATACTAACAATTTGAACTTATTCTTCACATCGGAGTTCGGGAAGGATACACTGAACTTTCTAGACCTCACAATCACAATAAGTGGAGATTCCATCAGTACCACATTATATAAAAAACCAACATCCTCTAATAGCCTCCTACGGTGGGAAAGTTTCCACCCCCAACCACTTAAACGGGGGATCCCCACCGGGCAGTATATCAGAGCTCGTAGGAATTGCAGCAACATCGAAGATTTTAAAGTACAAGCTAATGTACTACGACAGCAATTTAAGGATAAGGGCTATCCGAACAAATGCCTTAAAAAAGCTTACAAACGAGCTTTAGAGGCAGATAGGGATAGCCTTCTATCGCCCAAGAAAGTGGAGTTTTCCACTAAACCACAACCCCCACGGTTAATAGCCACATTCGATTCAGGCTGGGAGGCCGTCAGAACTGTGTTTCAAAAGTTCTGGCCGTGCCTATTGGATGATACTCACCTCAAAAGGGTCCTGGGACCTAGAGTCGAAATGACCGCCCGAAGAGGGAAGAACCTCAGAAACATCCTCGTTCCGAGTAATTTTCACTCTCCCCCCATACGTACCTGGCTACATAACACCACGGTGGGATCATATCAATGTGGCCATTGTGTGGCTTGTAAATTTATCAAACGTGACTCCAAGATCATCTTCGACAGTACTGGAAAAAGATCATTTAAGATCAAATCTTTTTTCAACTGCAATACCGCAGGACTAGTATATCTCCTCACATGTACCTGTCATCTGCAATACGTGGGAAAAACCTTTAGACCCTTTAAGGAGCGTATCAAAGAGCATGTCAGATCACCTAAACTGCTCGTTGATACCCCCATAGGTCGACATTTAAAAGAGGTTCACGCTGGTAATCCACAGGGACTTCGTTTCTGTGGACTAGAATTGGTCCGAAAGGATAGACGCAGGGGCAATTATGACCGTTTTTTGAGACAACGAGAAAGTTTTTGGATCTTCCAACTCAAAACATTACATCCAAAAGGTCTCAACGAAGGTTTTTCCTTCGCCCCCTTTATCTAAATAACACCAACTCAATCCTGTCAGGTCATTTTCTTTGTAAAATTTAATTTGTAAATATTGTGTAAATACTTTGTATGTATATTTACAAGATGTATGGTCGGCACCCCCCTTTTTTACCTATTTAGGGTTATATTACTAACCCTTTAACAATATCTGTCAACACACCACGCTAATTCTAACAAAATTCTCTGTCTCCCCTTTATGTTTGAAGTTAATTACTTCCTCTATTTTAATCAACAATGAACATTTATTTATCCTTTTTAAATGTTCATTTGCGCCTCCATATATACACATTTAGAATCTTTAGATTGTTCCCCAACTATGGCACTTGTATGCCTACCATAGAAACATCGTCCTATATAACATCTGGATCTATGTACTCTGGTTTATATACTGGATTTTTCCAGCAACCTTTAAGTACCAGTCCCGTTTTGTTTGTACATCCGAAAATTTTAACACAAAATTTTTTTTTCCGATTGACTACTAATACTCTTGGACGACCTTTATATTTCTATGGACCCAAAACGAGTCTTACTATCATTTATCTTTGGGGACTATCCGGACTATAACATGTAATCCTTTGCAGCCTCCTATGGTGTCCGGGTCATTTGATAGATTTATACCGGCACTCGTTTCCCGAGTAGGGTTAACTGCATTTTAGACCCTGTACTAGGGGAAGGTTCACTCCGCCCCCTCCTGTCCACACGGACTCACCGATTGGACAGTGATGATTACGTCACACAGGGGGGAAGTTCTAAGATCCATTTAAAAAGAGGCGCTATCCACTCTGCAAACGGCTCTTGACAAAGGCGATCTGTATCGCCGAAACGCGCGTTGAGCAGCTCACATAGAGCGGATTATTCTATTTTAATAATTTTTTTTTTTTGTTTGGACAATTCTGGGGTTTTGATATTCCTACGATCCTGAGCACTGCTAAAGACTGTTTAAGTATATATGTATAAGATATGTACAAGATGCTAGGGACTCCTACCCCCAAATCACATTTAGCTGTTTAGGCATCTTTTTACATATTGCTACATATTTTATTACTATGCTTATCTCTGTGATTTAGTATGGGTTTTCATATACCTTTTGCCTTAAGAATCAATATGTGCTTTATGCATGGGATATAAGTTTATGGCACTAAGGGTATTTCTTCATTCATCTTAAACTTTGAATTGCACTGTAATCTGCAGCCACTAAGCTATCTCCAGGTTAATACCCCTCACAACTGTACCCATTCTCTACTTAACAAGAGATACTCATTCAAATATATTTGAAGACATACTAGTTACTTTTGTGTTTGTACCTTGCATTTCTGGGTGCATATACTGTATCCTCCACTATTAGATACAAATATAACCTGCTGGTTTAGCAACTGTTTGCTGCATACTCTGTACCCTCGGTCTTTTTGAAACAACTACTCTGGTGGAATATTTGGCATACCTTTGAAGCCACATTAATATCTCCACAGTTTATGTGTTCTTTACAGTAAAGCCAGGCGCAGTTATTACTCTACCCCACTAGGTCCTTACTTTTTAATCTACACTTGTATATATATTTTTTTCTTTTTCCTCAAGAGGGACTATTAAAGAGTTTTTTTGTTTTCTGGCTACCTGTATGTGAAGACTCCCCTTAGTGGGCACCTGCAGTACAAGCCCGTTTTTTGGCTACCTGCATGCAAAGACTCCCCTTAACGGGCACCTGCAGTATAAGCCTTTTTGTAATATAAGGATATAAGGTCTACTTGGAGGGCAATTCGTTTCCGAGTTGCCTACCAGTAGTACTATTTTTCTCTATATCTCCAGGGGTTATGCCCCATTGTATCCTATAACCACCACAACACTGGCGGATGGATTCAATCCATTTCCTTCCAGGGTTGTTCTTTATCTATTTTTCAGGTTTCAATACCTAGGTTGTGTAAATATTGTGTGTGTTTGACCATTTAATTTGGGTGTTCGACCATCATTTATACTGACTATGGCAGGCTTTCTTGCTAACAAATTAGATAGCACTATGTGGTGTAAAGACGCTGATAAAGTTTTCTCTAACGAATTACTGGAAAATACGGAGGTTCCCTCTGATATTCATCAAAGTTTTAACAAACTTAACAAAACCTATAAACAACAAATAAGGGCCAGCTGGGAGATTTCCTCCCTGGACTTCTATCTGAAAAAAAGTATGATTCCAAGAGGGCTTAGAGTCCATACGGTCCCCTCCTCCCATGCTGAAAATCCAGAAATGGTTAAAGAATGGGAACTAGCAGCAGGACTCTGTTCTAATACATTTATGCAAATTATCTGTAAATTTGAAAAACTTAAATTGGAGGCTACGGATAAACAACTTGAATCCGAATTAAGTAATATTCACCAATTTCAGTCTGACCCCACATTCAATCAACTAGAACTAAAATTAAAACAGAACTTAGACAAATACCAACAAGTGATCAAAGTTAGAAAACATCAAAAATTTCTTAGGGATCTAAAAGATTACGAAACCGGCAACGTCTATAGCACGTTTAAACGCCGCCTAAGAACCAATTCCGAAAATGCGCTAACTTCGGATTACGACTCATCCGATAATGACTCAGAGAACAGATCACGGACACAAGTCTGTCCATCAGACTCTGACTCTAACACCTCTAATCAAGGCAGCTCTAGGGGCATTTTGAAAAAAGGGGTGAATTGTTTAGAGATGGGCCATTTGGACGACCCAATACCACGCCAACCCCCATACCACACGCGCAACAGGGGCCGGGGAGGGAGAAGCACAACAAGGAGACGACGGTACTAACCAATAAACTCCAAATTATCAACCTTTCAATGCATCCTCTAACCCCTCAGGAAACAAATGTTTTATCTAAGGGCCTCTCTTTTGTGCCTGTTCCACCCTTTAATAAGTTTATATGGGTAAAAGATTTACATCTATTTGTTAGAAAACTTGCTTTATGCAAGTATCGAGAGAAAAAACGGGTCGCAAGAGTATTCTGAGAACGGACAGCAGCTGAAATAGCCTGCCCTTCGGTGGGTCCCCGCTCAGAACTCAAGCTGGTTTTAGCTCATCTTGTGCCATTACAGAGAGAACATATCTGAAGCATATCAGACTGGTCCCACCCATACAGGCAGTCCAGATCCGAAATGCCAGCAAGTTCTCTCTGCACGAGAGATACAGCAACCCCAGACGATCGTTTCAGCCTTGTTAGGCATCATCAGTGAGGCATATCTGATATCTTTCTAGGCACCGTGAGCAAGGGGTCCACGTCTGGATTACCCTTTAAACTTATGGAGAGAAAAAACGGGTCGCAAGAGTATTCTGAGAACGGACAGCAGCTGAAATAGCCTGCCCTTCGGTGGGTCCCCGCTCAGAACTCAAGCTGGTTTTAGCTCATCTTGTGCCATTACAGAGAGAACATATCTGAAGCATATCAGACTGGTCCCACCCATACAGGCAGTCCAGATCCGAAATGCCAGCAAGTTCTCTCTGCACGAGAGATACAGCAACCCCAGACGATCGTTTCAGCCTTGTTAGGCATCATCAGTGAGGCATATCTGATATCTTTCTAGGCACCGTGAGCAAGGGGTCCACGTCTGGATTACCCTTTAAACTTATGGAGAGAAAAAACGGGTCGCAAGAGTATTCTGAGAACGGACAGCAGCTGAAATAGCCTGCCCTTCGGTGGGTCCCCGCTCAGAACTCAAGCTGGTTTTAGCTCATCTTGTGCCATTACAGAGAGAACATATCTGAAGCATATCAGACTGGTCCCACCCATACAGGCAGTCCAGATCCGAAATGCCAGCAAGTTCTTTCTGCACGAGAGATACAGCAACCCCAGACGATCGTTTCAGCCTTGTTAGGCATCATCAGTGAGGCATATCTGATATCTTTCTAGGCACCGTGAGCAAGGGGTCCACGTCTGGATTACCCTTTAAACTTATGGAGAGAAAAAACGGGTCGCAAGAGTATTCTGAGAACGGACAGCAGCTGAAATAGCCTGCCCTTCGGTGGGTCCCCGCTCAGAACTCAAGCTGGTTTTAGCTCATCTTGTGCCATTACAGAGAGAACATATCTGAAGCATATCAGACTGGTCCCACCCATACAGGCAGTCCAGATCCGAAATGCCAGCAAGTTCTCTCTGCACGAGAGATACAGCAACCCCAGACGATCGTTTCAGCCTTGTTAGGCATCATCAGTGAGGCATATCTGATATCTTTCTAGGCACCGTGAGCAAGGGGTCCACGTCTGGATTACCCTTTAAACTTATGGAGAGAAAAAACGGGTCGCAAGAGTATTCTGAGAACGGACAGCAGCTGAAATAGCCTGCCCTTCGGTGGGTCCCCGCTCAGAACTCAAGCTGGTTTTAGCTCATCTTGTGCCATTACAGAGAGAACATATCTGAAGCATATCAGACTGGTCCCACCCATACAGGCAGTCCAGATCCGAAATGCCAGCAAGTTCTCTCTGCACGAGAGATACAGCAACCCCAGACGATCGTTTCAGCCTTGTTAGGCATCATCAGTGAGGCATATCTGATATCTTTCTAGGCACCGTGAGCAAGGGGTCCACGTCTGGATTACCCTTTAAACTTATGGAGAGAAAAAACGGGTCGCAAGAGTATTCTGAGAACGGACAGCAGCTGAAATAGCCTGCCCTTCGGTGGGTCCCCGCTCAGAACTCAAGCTGGTTTTAGCTCATCTTGTGCCATTACAGAGAGAACATATCTGAAGCATATCAGACTGGTCCCACCCATACAGGCAGTCCAGATCCGAAATGCCAGCAAGTTCTCTCTGCACGAGAGATACAGCAACCCCAGACGATCGTTTCAGCCTTGTTAGGCATCATCAGTGAGGCATATCTGATATCTTTCTAGGCACCGTGAGCAAGGGGTCCACGTCTGGATTACCCTTTAAACTTATGGAGAGAAAAAACGGGTCGCAAGAGTATTCTGAGAACGGACAGCAGCTGAAATAGCCTGCCCTTCGGTGGGTCCCCGCTCAGAACTCAAGCTGGTTTTAGCTCATCTTGTGCCATTACAGAGAGAACATATCTGAAGCATATCAGACTGGTCCCACCCATACAGGCAGTCCAGATCCGAAATGCCAGCAAGTTCTCTCTGCACGAGAGATACAGCAACCCCAGACGATCGTTTCAGCCTTGTTAGGCATCATCAGTGAGGCATATCTGATATCTTTCTAGGCACCGTGAGCAAGGGGTCCACGTCTGGATTACCCTTTAAACTTATGGAGAGAAAAAACGGGTCGCAAGAGTATTCTGAGAACGGACAGCAGCTGAAATAGCCTGCCCTTCGGTGGGTCCCCGCTCAGAACTCAAGCTGGTTTTAGCTCATCTTGTGCCATTACAGAGAGAACATATCTGAAGCATATCAGACTGGTCCCACCCATACAGGCAGTCCAGATCCGAAATGCCAGCAAGTTCTCTCTGCACGAGAGATACAGCAACCCCAGACGATCGTTTCAGCCTTGTTAGGCATCATCAGTGAGGCATATCTGATATCTTTCTAGGCACCGTGAGCAAGGGGTCCACGTCTGGATTACCCTTTAAACTTATGGAGAGAAAAAACGGGTCGCAAGAGTATTCTGAGAACGGACAGCAGCTGAAATAGCCTGCCCTTCGGTGGGTCCCCGCTCAGAACTCAAGCTGGTTTTAGCTCATCTTGTGCCATTACAGAGAGAACATATCTGAAGCATATCAGACTGGTCCCACCCATACAGGCAGTCCAGATCCGAAATGCCAGCAAGTTCTCTCTGCACGAGAGATACAGCAACCCCAGACGATCGTTTCAGCCTTGTTAGGCATCATCAGTGAGGCATATCTGATATCTTTCTAGGCACCGTGAGCAAGGGGTCCACGTCTGGATTACCCTTTAAACTTATGGAGAGAAAAAACGGGTCGCAAGAGTATTCTGAGAACGGACAGCAGCTGAAATAGCCTGCCCTTCGGTGGGTCCCCGCTCAGAACTCAAGCTGGTTTTAGCTCATCTTGTGCCATTACAGAGAGAACATATCTGAAGCATATCAGACTGGTCCCACCCATACAGGCAGTCCAGATCCGAAATGCCAGCAAGTTCTCTCTGCACGAGAGATACAGCAACCCCAGACGATCGTTTCAGCCTTGTTAGGCATCATCAGTGAGGCATATCTGATATCTTTCTAGGCACCGTGAGCAAGGGGTCCACGTCTGGATTACCCTTTAAACTTATGGAGAGAAAAAACGGGTCGCAAGAGTATTCTGAGAACGGACAGCAGCTGAAATAGCCTGCCCATCGGTGGGTCCCCGCTCAGAACTCAAGCTGGTTTTAGCTCATCTTGTGCCATTACAGAGAGAACATATCTGAAGCATATCAGACTGGTCCCACCCATACAGGCAGTCCAGATCCGAAATGCCAGCAAGTTCTCTCTGCACGAGAGATACAGCAACCCCAGACGATCGTTTCAGCCTTGTTAGGCATCATCAGTGAGGCATATCTGATATCTTTCTAGGCACCGTGAGCAAGGGGTCCACGTCTGGATTACCCTTTAAACTTATGGAGAGAAAAAACGGGTCGCAAGAGTATTCTGAGAACGGACAGCAGCTGAAATAGCCTGCCCTTCGGTGGGTCCCCGCTCAGAACTCAAGCTGGTTTTAGCTCATCTTGTGCCATTACAGAGAGAACATATCTGAAGCATATCAGACTGGTCCCACCCATACAGGCAGTCCAGATCCAAAATGCCAGCAAGTTCTCTCTGCACGAGAGATACAGCAACCCCAGACGATCGTTTCAGCCTTGTTAGGCATCATCAGTGAGGCATATCTGATATCTTTCTAGGCACCGTACTTTATGCAAGTATCATCAAATCAAATTGGATAGGAAGTTAAAAGATCTAGGCATTCTAGATAAAGATTATGACTGCTTAATGACTCTGATATCTCTCCTTGACGAGAACGATACTGACACTACCACCTATCAGACTAATTTGAAACCCCCGTGTCGATTCACACCAAACCTGGGGAATTTCAAAAACATCGAATTTTTTCTAGAATCAGTTAAGTTTGCAATTGATAATATTCACCATAAGGACCTGGACGTACAGCCAAACATGAATCTCACGAAATCTGAGAACAAAGCTCTGCAAGCACTTAAAGGAGATACCACAATCACCATCAAGCCAGCCGATAAGGGAGGGAATATTGTCATTTTAAACACTACTGATTACATCAAGATGTCTCTCAAGATACTTGAAAATAGAGACACATACCAACCTCTTGAAAAAGATCCCACGAACACATTTCTTCAAGATTATCGAGTGATTTTGGATATGGGCCGCAGTAGAGGGGTGCTATCCAGGGAAGAATATGACTTTATTCTCAATAAACTCCCTAGGATAGCTACCTTCTACTGCCTGCCCAAAGTCCACAAAAATCAAACTAACCCCCCCGGACGCCCCATAGTATCCGGTGTCGACAACCTCACCCAAAATGGCAGTATCTACCTCGATAGGGTTCTTCGCCCATTCGTGGAAAAACTACCCTCCTACATACAAGACACTAAGCAGACACTGGTCCGCCTTTCAAGCTTAAAACTCCCTGAGTCTGTGTCACTCTGTAGCCTAGATGTGGAGGCCCTATACTCCTCTATTCCACACAAGGGGGGTATCCAACATGTGAAACATTTCCTGGACAAAAGGGGCCCTGCCTACAGTGACCATTCCTTTTTCACCCTGGAGTTGCTTGAATTTATTCTTAGCCACAACTATTTCCTCTTCAACGAGAAATTTTATCATCAGGTACAGGGCACTGCGATGGGGACGGCTTGTGCCCCATCGTATGCCAACCTCCATCTGGGCTGGTGGGAGGAAGTAGTTGTGGCGAAAGATACAGCCTTTACACCATACAGACCTTTTATCCATCATTGGGCTCGTTATATTGACGATATTCTGATCCTGTGGACAGGTAGTGAGGACCTATTTAAAAGCTTTGTATCACTTCTTAATACTAACAATTTGAACTTATTCTTCACATCGGAGTTCGGGAAGGATACACTGAACTTTCTAGACCTCACAATCACAATAAGTGGAGATTCCATCAGTACCAAATTATATAAAAAACCAACATCCTCTAATAGCCTCCTACGGTGGGAAAGTTTCCACCCCCAACCACTTAAACGGGGGATCCCCACCGGGCAGTATATCAGAGCTCGTAGGAATTGCAGCAACATCGAAGATTTTAAAGTACAAGCTAATGTACTACGACAGCAATTTAAGGATAAGGGCTATCCGAACAAATGCCTTAAAAAAGCTTACAAACGAGCTTTAGAGGCAGATAGGGATAGCCTTCTATCGCCCAAGAAAGTGGAGTTTTCCACTAAACCACAACCCCCACGGTTAATAGCCACATTCGATTCAGGCTGGGAGGCCGTCAGAACTGTGTTTCAAAAGTTCTGGCCGTGCCTATTGGATGATACTCACCTCAAAAGGGTCCTGGGACCTAGAGTCGAAATGACCGCCCGAAGAGGGAAGAACCTCAGAAACATCCTCGTTCCGAGTCCTTTTCACTCTCCCCCCATACGTACCTGGCTACATAACACCACGGTGGGATCATATCAATGTGGCCATTGTGTGGCTTGTAAATTTATCAAACGTGACTCCAAGATCATCTTCGACAGTACTGGAAAAAGATCATTTAAGATCAAATCTTTTTTCAACTGCAATACCGCAGGACTAGTATATCTCCTCACATGTACCTGTCATCTGCAATACGTGGGAAAAACCTTTAGACCCTTTAAGGAGCGTATCAAAGAGCATGTCAGATCACCTAAACTGCTCGTTGATACCCCCATAGGTCGACATTTAAAAGAGGTTCACGCTGGTAATCCACAGGGACTTCGTTTCTGTGGACTAGAATTGGTCCGAAAGGATAGACGCAGGGGCAATTATGACCGTTTTTTGAGACAACGAGAAAGTTTTTGGATCTTCCAACTCAAAACATTACATCCAAAAGGTCTCAACGAAGGTTTTTCCTTCGCCCCCTTTATCTAAATAACACCAACTCAATCCTGTCAGGTCATTTTCTTTGTAAAATTTAATTTGTAAATATTGTGTAAATACTTTGTATGTATATTTACAAGATGTATGGTCGGCACCCCCCTTTTTTTTTTTACCTATTTAGGGTTATATTACTAACCCTTTAACAATATCTGTCAACACACCACGCTAATTCTAACAAAATTCTCTGTCTCCCCTTTATGTTTGAAGTTAATTACTTCCTCTATTTTAATCAACAATGAACATTTATTTATCCTTTTTAAATGTTCATTTGCGCCTCCATATATACACATTTAGAATCTTTAGATTGTTCCCCAACTATGGCACTTGTATGCCTACCATAGAAACATCGTCCTATATAACATCTGGATCTATGTACTCTGGTTTATATACTGGATTTTTCCAGCAACCTTTAAGTACCAGTCCCGTTTTGTTTGTACATCCGAAAATTTTAACACAAAATTTTTTTTTCCGATTGACTACTAATACTCTTGGACGACCTTTATATTTCTATGGACCCAAAACGAGTCTTACTATCATTTATCTTTGGGGACTATCCGGACTATAACATGTAATCCTTTGCAGCCTCCTATGGTGTCCGGGTCATTTGATAGATTTATACCGGCACTCGTTTCCCGAGTAGGGTTAACTGCATTTTAGACCCTGTACTAGGGGAAGGTTCACTCCGCCCCCTCCTGTCCACACGGACTCACCGATTGGACAGTGATGATTACGTCACACAGGGGGGAAGTTCTAAGATCCATTTAAAAAGAGGCGCTATCCACTCTGCAAATGGCTCTTGACAAAGGTGATCTGTATCGCCGAAACGCGCGTTGAGCAGCTCACATAGAGCGGATTATTCTATTTTAATAATTTTTTTTTTTTGTTTGGACAATTCTGGGGTTTTGATATTACTACGATCCTGAGCACTGCTAAAGACTGTTTAAGTATATATGTATAAGATATGTACAAGATGCTAGGGACTCCTACCCCCAAATCACATTTAGCTGTTTAGGCATCTTTTTACATATTGCTACATATTTTATTACTATGCTTATCTCTGTGATTTAGTATGGGTTTTCATATACCTTTTGCCTTAAGAATCAATATGTGCTTTATGCATGGGATATAAGTTTATGGCACTAAGGGTATTTCTTCATTCATCTTAAACTTTGAATTGCACTGTAATCTGCAGCCACTAAGCTATCTCCAGGTTAATACCCCTCACAACTGTACCCATTCTCTACTTAACAAGAGATACTCATTCAAATATATTTGAAGACATACTAGTTACTTTTGTGTTTGTACCTTGCATTTCTGGGTGCATATACTGTATCCTCCACTATTAGATACAAATATAACCTGCTGGTTTAGCAACTGTTTGCTGCATACTCTGTACCCTCGGTCTTTTTGAAACAACTACTCTGGTGGAATATTTGGCATACCTTTGAAGCCACATTAATATCTCCACAGTTTATGTGTTCTTTACAGTAAAGCCAGGCGCAGTTATTACTCTACCCCACTAGGTCCTTACTTTTTAATCTACACTTGTATATATATTTTTTTCTTTTTCCTCAAGAGGGACTATTAAAGAGTTTTTTTGTTTTCTGGCTACCTGTATGTGAAGACTCCCCTTAGTGGGCACCTGCAGTACAAGCCCGTTTTTTGGCTACCTGCATGCAAAGACTCCCCTTAACGGGCACCTGCAGTATAAGCCTTTTTGTAATATAAGGATATAAGGTCTACTTGGAGGGCAATTCGTTTCCGAGTTGCCTACCAGTAGTACTATTTTTCTCTATATCTCCAGGGGTTATGCCCCATTGTATCCTATAACCACCACAACACTGGCGGATGGATTCAATCCATTTCCTTCCAGGGTTGTTCTTTATCTATTTTTCAGGTTTCAATACCTAGGTTGTGTAAATATTGTGTGTGTTTGACCATTTAATTTGGGTGTTCGACCATCATTTATACTGACTATGGCAGGCTTTCTTGCTAACAAATTAGATAGCACTATGTGGTGTAAAGACGCTGATAAAGTTTTCTCTAACGAATTACTGGAAAATACGGAGGTTCCCTCTGATATTCATCAAAGTTTTAACAAACTTAACAAAACCTATAAACAACAAATAAGGGCCAGCTGGGAGATTTCCTCCCTGGACTTCTATCTGAAAAAAAGTATGATTCCAAGAGGGCTTAGAGTCCATACGGTCCCCTCCTCCCATGCTGAAAATCCAGAAATGGTTAAAGAATGGGAACTAGCAGCAGGACTCTGTTCTAATACATTTATGCAAATTATCTGTAAATTTGAAAAACTTAAATTGGAGGCTACGGATAAACAACTTGAATCCGAATTAAGTAATATTCACCAATTTCAGTCTGACCCCACATTCAATCAACTAGAACTAAAATTGAAACAGAACTTAGACAAATACCAACAAGTGATCAAAGTTAGAAAACATCAAAAATTTCTTAGGGATCTAAAAGATTACGAAACCGGCAACGTCTATAGCACGTTTAAACGCCGCCTAAGAACCAATTCCGAAAATGCGCTAACTTCGGATTACGACTCATCCGATAATGACTCAGAGAACAGATCACGGACACAAGTCTGTCCATCAGACTCTGACTCTAACACCTCTAATCAAGGCAGCTCTAGGGGCATTTTGAAAAAAGGGGTGAATTTTTTAGAGATGGGCCATTTGGACGACCCAATACCACGCCAACCCCCATACCACACGCGCAACAGGGGCCGGGGAGGGAGAAGCACAACAAGGAGACGACGGTACTAACCAATAAACTCCAAATTATCAACCTTTCAATGCATCCTCTAACCCCTCAGGAAACAAATGTTTTATCTAAGGGCCTCTCTTTTGTGCCTGTTCCACCCTTTAATAAGTTTATATGGGTAAAAGATTTACATCTATTTGTTAGAAAACTTGCTTTATGCAAGTATCATCAAATCAAATTGGATAAGAAGTTAAAAGATCTAGGCATTCTAGATAAAGATTATGACTGCTTAATGACTCTGATATCTCTCCTTGACGAGAACGATACTGACACTACCACCTATCAGACTAATTTGAAACCCCCGTGTCGATTCACACCAAACCTGGGGAATTTCAAAAACATCGAATTTTTTCTAGAATCAGTTAAGTTTGCAATTGATAATATTCACCATAAGGACCTGGACGTACAGCCAAACATGAATCTCACGAAATCTGAGAACAAAGCTCTGCAAGCACTTAAAGGAGATACCACAATCACCATCAAGCCAGCCGATAAGGGAGGGAATATTGTCATTTTAAACACTACTGATTACATCAAGATGTCTCTCAAGATACTTGAAAATAGAGACACATACCAACCTCTTGAAAAAGATCCCACGAACACATTTCTTCAAGATTATCGAGTGATTTTGGATATGGGCCGCAGTAGAGGGGTGCTATCCAGGGAAGAATATGACTTTATTCTCAATAAACTCCCTAGGATAGCTACCTTCTACTGCCTGCCCAAAGTCCACAAAAATCAAACTAACCCCCCCGGACGCCCCATAGTATCCGGTGTCGACAACCTCACCCAAAATGGCAGTATCTACCTCGATAGGGTTCTTCGCCCATTCGTGGAAAAACTACCCTCCTACATACAAGACACTAAGCAGACACTGGTCCGCCTTTCAAGCTTAAAACTCCCTGAGTCTGTGTCACTCTGTAGCCTAGATGTGGAGGCCCTATACTCCTCTATTCCACACAAGGGGGGTATCCAACATGTGAAACATTTCCTGGACAAAAGGGGCCCTGCCTACAGTGACCATTCCTTTTTCACCCTGGAGTTGCTTGAATTTATTCTTAGCCACAACTATTTCCTCTTCAACGAGAAATTTTATCATCAGGTACAGGGCACTGCGATGGGGACGGCTTGTGCCCCATCGTATGCCAACCTCCATCTGGGCTGGTGGGAGGAAGTAGTTGTGGCGAAAGATACAGCCTTTACACCATACAGACCTTTTATCCATCATTGGGCTCGTTATATTGACGATATTCTGATCCTGTGGACAGGTAGTGAGGACCTATTTAAAAGCTTTGTATCACTTCTTAATACTAACAATTTGAACTTATTCTTCACATCGGAGTTCGGGAAGGATACACTGAACTTTCTAGACCTCACAATCACAATAAGTGGAGATTCCATCAGTACCAAATTATATAAAAAACCAACATCCTCTAATAGCCTCCTACGGTGGGAAAGTTTCCACCCCCAACCACTTAAACGGGGGATCCCCACCGGGCAGTATATCAGAGCTCGTAGGAATTGCAGCAACATCGAAGATTTTAAAGTACAAGCTAATGTACTACGACAGCAATTTAAGGATAAGGGCTATCCGAACAAATGCCTTAAAAAAGCTTACAAACGAGCTTTAGAGGCAGATAGGGATAGCCTTCTATCGCCCAAGAAAGTGGAGTTTTCCACTAAACCACAACCCCCACGGTTAATAGCCACATTCGATTCAGGCTGGGAGGCCGTCAGAACTGTGTTTCAAAAGTTCTGGCCGTGCCTATTGGATGATACTCACCTCAAAAGGGTCCTGGGACCTAGAGTCGAAATGACCGCCCGAAGAGGGAAGAACCTCAGAAACATCCTCGTTCCGAGTCCTTTTCACTCTCCCCCCATACGTACCTGGCTACATAACACCACGGTGGGATCATATCAATGTGGCCATTGTGTGGCTTGTAAATTTATCAAACGTGACTCCAAGATCATCTTCGACAGTACTGGAAAAAGATCATTTAAGATCAAATCTTTTTTCAACTGCAATACCGCAGGACTAGTATATCTCCTCACATGTACCTGTCATCTGCAATACGTGGGAAAAACCTTTAGACCCTTTAAGGAGCGTATCAAAGAGCATGTCAGATCACCTAAACTGCTCGTTGATACCCCCATAGGTCGACATTTAAAAGAGGTTCACGCTGGTAATCCACAGGGACTTCGTTTCTGTGGACTAGAATTGGTCCGAAAGGATAGACGCAGGGGCAATTATGACCGTTTTTTGAGACAACGAGAAAGTTTTTGGATCTTCCAACTCAAAACATTACATCCAAAAGGTCTCAACGAAGGTTTTTCCTTCGCCCCCTTTATCTAAATAACACCAACTCAATCCTGTCAGGTCATTTTCTTTGTAAAATTTAATTTGTAAATATTGTGTAAATACTTTGTATGTATATTTACAAGATGTATGGTCGGCACCCCCCTTTTTTTTTTTACCTATTTAGGGTTATATTACTAACCCTTTAACAATATCTGTCAACACACCACGCTAATTCTAACAAAATTCTCTGTCTCCCCTTTATGTTTGAAGTTAATTACTTCCTCTATTTTAATCAACAATGAACATTTATTTATCCTTTTTAAATGTTCATTTGCGCCTCCATATATACACATTTAGAATCTTTAGATTGTTCCCCAACTATGGCACTTGTATGCCTACCATAGAAACATCGTCCTATATAACATCTGGATCTATGTACTCTGGTTTATATACTGGATTTTTCCAGCAACCTTTAAGTACCAGTCCCGTTTTGTTTGTACATCCGAAAATTTTAACACAAAATTTTTTTTTCCGATTGACTACTAATACTCTTGGACGACCTTTATATTTCTATGGACCCAAAACGAGTCTTACTATCATTTATCTTTGGGGACTATCCGGACTATAACATGTAATCCTTTGCAGCCTCCTATGGTGTCCGGGTCATTTGATAGATTTATACCGGCACTCGTTTCCCGAGTAGGGTTAACTGCATTTTAGACCCTGTACTAGGGGAAGGTTCACTCCGCCCCCTCCTGTCCACACGGACTCACCGATTGGACAGTGATGATTACGTCACACAGGGGGGAAGTTCTAAGATCCATTTAAAAAGAGGCGCTATCCACTCTGCAAATGGCTCTTGACAAAGGTGATCTGTATCGCCGAAACGCGCGTTGAGCAGCTCACATAGAGCGGATTATTCTATTTTAATAATTTTTTTTTTTTGTTTGGACAATTCTGGGGTTTTGATATTACTACGATCCTGAGCACTGCTAAAGACTGTTTAAGTATATATGTATAAGATATGTACAAGATGCTAGGGACTCCTACCCCCAAATCACATTTAGCTGTTTAGGCATCTTTTTACATATTGCTACATATTTTATTACTATGCTTATCTCTGTGATTTAGTATGGGTTTTCATATACCTTTTGCCTTAAGAATCAATATGTGCTTTATGCATGGGATATAAGTTTATGGCACTAAGGGTATTTCTTCATTCATCTTAAACTTTGAATTGCACTGTAATCTGCAGCCACTAAGCTATCTCCAGGTTAATACCCCTCACAACTGTACCCATTCTCTACTTAACAAGAGATACTCATTCAAATATATTTGAAGACATACTAGTTACTTTTGTGTTTGTACCTTGCATTTCTGGGTGCATATACTGTATCCTCCACTATTAGATACAAATATAACCTGCTGGTTTAGCAACTGTTTGCTGCATACTCTGTACCCTCGGTCTTTTTGAAACAACTACTCTGGTGGAATATTTGGCATACCTTTGAAGCCACATTAATATCTCCACAGTTTATGTGTTCTTTACAGTAAAGCCAGGCGCAGTTATTACTCTACCCCACTAGGTCCTTACTTTTTAATCTACACTTGTATATATATTTTTTTCTTTTTCCTCAAGAGGGACTATTAAAGAGTTTTTTTGTTTTCTGGCTACCTGTATGTGAAGACTCCCCTTAGTGGGCACCTGCAGTACAAGCCCGTTTTTTGGCTACCTGCATGCAAAGACTCCCCTTAACGGGCACCTGCAGTATAAGCCTTTTTGTAATATAAGGATATAAGGTCTACTTGGAGGGCAATTCGTTTCCGAGTTGCCTACCAGTAGTACTATTTTTCTCTATATCTCCAGGGGTTATGCCCCATTGTATCCTATAACCACCACAACACTGGCGGATGGATTCAATCCATTTCCTTCCAGGGTTGTTCTTTATCTATTTTTCAGGTTTCAATACCTAGGTTGTGTAAATATTGTGTGTGTTTGACCATTTAATTTGGGTGTTCGACCATCATTTATACTGACTATGGCAGGCTTTCTTGCTAACAAATTAGATAGCACTATGTGGTGTAAAGACGCTGATAAAGTTTTCTCTAACGAATTACTGGAAAATACGGAGGTTCCCTCTGATATTCATCAAAGTTTTAACAAACTTAACAAAACCTATAAACAACAAATAAGGGCCAGCTGGGAGATTTCCTCCCTGGACTTCTATCTGAAAAAAAGTATGATTCCAAGAGGGCTTAGAGTCCATACGGTCCCCTCCTCCCATGCTGAAAATCCAGAAATGGTTAAAGAATGGGAACTAGCAGCAGGACTCTGTTCTAATACATTTATGCAAATTATCTGTAAATTTGAAAAACTTAAATTGGAGGCTACGGATAAACAACTTGAATCCGAATTAAGTAATATTCACCAATTTCAGTCTGACCCCACATTCAATCAACTAGAACTAAAATTGAAACAGAACTTAGACAAATACCAACAAGTGATCAAAGTTAGAAAACATCAAAAATTTCTTAGGGATCTAAAAGATTACGAAACCGGCAACGTCTATAGCACGTTTAAACGCCGCCTAAGAACCAATTCCGAAAATGCGCTAACTTCGGATTACGACTCATCCGATAATGACTCAGAGAACAGATCACGGACACAAGTCTGTCCATCAGACTCTGACTCTAACACCTCTAATCAAGGCAGCTCTAGGGGCATTTTGAAAAAAGGGGTGAATTTTTTAGAGATGGGCCATTTGGACGACCCAATACCACGCCAACCCCCATACCACACGCGCAACAGGGGCCGGGGAGGGAGAAGCACAACAAGGAGACGACGGTACTAACCAATAAACTCCAAATTATCAACCTTTCAATGCATCCTCTAACCCCTCAGGAAACAAATGTTTTATCTAAGGGCCTCTCTTTTGTGCCTGTTCCACCCTTTAATAAGTTTATATGGGTAAAAGATTTACATCTATTTGTTAGAAAACTTGCTTTATGCAAGTATCATCAAATCAAATTGGATAAGAAGTTAAAAGATCTAGGCATTCTAGATAAAGATTATGACTGCTTAATGACTCTGATATCTCTCCTTGACGAGAACGATACTGACACTACCACCTATCAGACTAATTTGAAACCCCCGTGTCGATTCACACCAAACCTGGGGAATTTCAAAAACATCGAATTTTTTCTAGAATCAGTTAAGTTTGCAATTGATAATATTCACCATAAGGACCTGGACGTACAGCCAAACATGAATCTCACGAAATCTGAGAACAAAGCTCTGCAAGCACTTAAAGGAGATACCACAATCACCATCAAGCCAGCCGATAAGGGAGGGAATATTGTCATTTTAAACACTACTGATTACATCAAGATGTCTCTCAAGATACTTGAAAATAGAGACACATACCAACCTCTTGAAAAAGATCCCACGAACACATTTCTTCAAGATTATCGAGTGATTTTGGATATGGGCCGCAGTAGAGGGGTGCTATCCAGGGAAGAATATGACTTTATTCTCAATAAACTCCCTAGGATAGCTACCTTCTACTGCCTGCCCAAAGTCCACAAAAATCAAACTAACCCCCCCGGACGCCCCATAGTATCCGGTGTCGACAACCTCACCCAAAATGGCAGTATCTACCTCGATAGGGTTCTTCGCCCATTCGTGGAAAAACTACCCTCCTACATACAAGACACTAAGCAGACACTGGTCCGCCTTTCAAGCTTAAAACTCCCTGAGTCTGTGTCACTCTGTAGCCTAGATGTGGAGGCCCTATACTCCTCTATTCCACACAAGGGGGGTATCCAACATGTGAAACATTTCCTGGACAAAAGGGGCCCTGCCTACAGTGACCATTCCTTTTTCACCCTGGAGTTGCTTGAATTTATTCTTAGCCACAACTATTTCCTCTTCAACGAGAAATTTTATCATCAGGTACAGGGCACTGCGATGGGGACGGCTTGTGCCCCATCGTATGCCAACCTCCATCTGGGCTGGTGGGAGGAAGTAGTTGTGGCGAAAGATACAGCCTTTACACCATACAGACCTTTTATCCATCATTGGGCTCGTTATATTGACGATATTCTGATCCTGTGGACAGGTAGTGAGGACCTATTTAAAAGCTTTGTATCACTTCTTAATACTAACAATTTGAACTTATTCTTCACATCGGAGTTCGGGAAGGATACACTGAACTTTCTAGACCTCACAATCACAATAAGTGGAGATTCCATCAGTACCACATTATATAAAAAACCAACATCCTCTAATAGCCTCCTACGGTGGGAAAGTTTCCACCCCCAACCACTTAAACGGGGGATCCCCACCGGGCAGTATATCAGAGCTCGTAGGAATTGCAGCAACATCAAAGATTTTAAAGTACAAGCTAATGTACTACGACAGCAATTTAAGGATAAGGGCTATCCGAACAAATGCCTTAAAAAAGCTTACAAACGAGCTTTAGAGGCAGATAGGGATAGCCTTCTATCGCCCAAGAAAGTGGAGTTTTCCACTAAACCACAACCCCCACGGTTAATAGCCACATTCGATTCAGGCTGGGAGGCCGTCAGAACTGTGTTTCAAAAGTTCTGGCCGTGCCTATTGGATGATACTCACCTCAAAAGGGTCCTGGGACCTAGAGTCGAAATGACCGCCCGAAGAGGGAAGAACCTCAGAAACATCCTCGTTCCGAGTCATTTTCACTCTCCCCCCATACGTACCTGGCTACATAACACCACGGTGGGATCATATCAATGTGGCCATTGTGTGGCTTGTAAATTTATCAAACGTGACTCCAAGATCATCTTCGACAGTACTGGAAAAAGATCATTTAAGATCAAATCTTTTTTCAACTGCAATACCGCAGGACTAGTATATCTCCTCACATGTACCTGTCATCTGCAATACGTGGGAAAAACCTTTAGACCCTTTAAGGAGCGTATCAAAGAGCATGTCAGATCACCTAAACTGCTCGTTGATACCCCCATAGGTCGACATTTAAAAGAGGTTCACGCTGGTAATCCACAGGGACTTCGTTTCTGTGGACTAGAATTGGTCCGAAAGGATAGACGCAGGGGCAATTATGACCGTTTTTTGAGACAACGAGAAAGTTTTTGGATCTTCCAACTCAAAACATTACATCCAAAAGGTCTCAACGAAGGTTTTTCCTTCGCCCCCTTTATCTAAATAACACCAACTCAATCCTGTCAGGTCATTTTCTTTGTAAAATTTAATTTGTAAATATTGTGTAAATACTTTGTATGTATATTTACAAGATGTATGGTCGGCACCCCCCTTTTTTTTACCTATTTAGGGTTATATTACTAACCCTTTAACAATATCTGTCAACACACCACGCTAATTCTAACAAAATTCTCTGTCTCCCCTTTATGTTTGAAGTTAATTACTTCCTCTATTTTAATCAACAATGAACATTTATTTATCCTTTTTAAATGTTCATTTGCGCCTCCATATATACACATTTAGAATCTTTAGATTGTTCCCCAACTATGGCACTTGTATGCCTACCATAGAAACATCGTCCTATATAACATCTGGATCTATGTACTCTGGTTTATATACTGGATTTTTCCAGCAACCTTTAAGTACCAGTCCCGTTTTGTTTGTACATCCGAAAATTTTAAAACAAAAAATGTTTTTCCGATTGACTACTAATACTCTTGGACGACCTTTATATTTCTATGGACCCAAAACGAGTCTTACTATCATTTATCTTTGGGGACTATCCGGACTATAACATGTAATCCTTTGCAGCCTCCTATGGTGTCCGGGTCATTTGATAGATTTATACCGGCACTCGTTTCCCGAGTAGGGTCAACTGCATTTTAGACCCTGTACTAGGGGAAGGTTCACTCCGCCCCCTCCTGTCCACACGGACTCACCGATTGGACAGTGATGATTACGTCACACAGGGGCGAAGTTCTAAGATCCATTTAAAAAGAGGCGCTATCCACTCTGCAAACGGCTCTTGACAAAGACGATCTGTATCGCCGAAACGCGCGTTGAGCAGCTCACATAGAGCGGATTATTCTATTTTAATAATTTTTTTTTTTTTTTTGGACAATTCTGGGGTTTTGATATTCCTACGATCCTGAGCACTGCTAAAGACTGTTTAAGTATATATGTATAAGATATGTACAAGATGCTAGGGACTCCTACCCCCAAATCACATTTAGCTGTTTAGGCATCTTTTTACATATTGCTACATATTTTATTACTATGCTTATCTCTGTGATTTAGTATGGGTTTTCATATACCTTTTGCCTTAAGAATCAATATGTGCTTTATGCATGGGATATAAGTTTATGGCACTAAGGGTATTTCTTCATTCATCTTAAACTTTGAATTGCACTGTAATCTGCAGCCACTAAGCTATCTCCAGGTTAATACCCCTCACAACTGTACCCATTCTCTACTTAACAAGAGATACTCATTCAAATATATTTGAAGACATACTAGTTACTTTTGTGTTTGTACCTTGCATTTCTGGGTGCATATACTGTATCCTCCACTATTAGATACAAATATAACCTGCTGGTTTAGCAACTGTTTGCTGCATACTCTGTACCCTCGGTCTTTTTGAAACAACTACTCTGGTGGAATATTTGGCATACCTTTGAAGCCACATTAATATCTCCACAGTTTATGTGTTCTTTACAGTAAAGCCAGGCGCAGTTATTACTCTACCCCACTAGGTCCTTACTTTTTAATCTACACTTGTATATATATTTTTTTCTTTTTCCTCAAGAGGGACTATTAAAGAGTTTTTTTGTTTTCTGGCTACCTGTATGTGAAGACTCCCCTTAGTGGGCACCTGCAGTACAAGCCCGTTTTTTGGCTACCTGCATGCAAAGACTCCCCTTAACGGGCACCTGCAGTATAAGCCTTTTTGTAATATAAGGATATAAGGTCTACTTGGAGGGCAATTCGTTTCCGAGTTGCCTACCAGTAGTACTATTTTTCTCTTTATCTAATATTAGCTTTTGCTGGTATACTTAAGCAAAAAATGTTATATTTATCCAAACAAAATGACTTTTAACTTATATCAGAAAAAATACAGCTTGATATCTCTGAATCAACCTTCCCCTGTACAGGTAACACCGCAGCTAAGCAATTCTGGGATTTAATTGGATGAATCAGCTCAAATCTCTGTATCGACCTTCCCCTGTACAGGTAACACCGCAGCTAAGCAATTCTGGGATTTAATTGGATGAATCAGCTCAAATCTCTGTATCGACCTTCCCTGTACAGGTAACACCGCAGCTAAGCAATTCTGGGATTAAATTGGATGAATCAGCTCAAATCTCTGAATCAACCTTCCACTGTACATGTAACACCGCAGCTACGCAATTCTGGGATTTAATTGGATGAATCAGCTCAAATCTCTGTATCGGCCTTCCCCTGTACAGGTAACACCGCAGCTAAGCAATTCTGGGATTTAATTGGATGAATCATCTCAAATCTCTGAATCGACCTTCCCCAGTACAGGTAACACCGCAGCTAAGCAATTCTGGGATTTAATTGGATGAATCAGCTCAAATCTCTGTATCGACCTTCCCCTGTACAGGTAACACCGCAGCTAAGCAATTCGGGGATTTAATTGAATGAATCAGCTCAAATCTCTGAATCGACCTTCCCCTGTACAGGTAACACCGCAGCTAAGCAATTCAGGGATTTAATTGGATGAATCAGCTCAAATCTCTGTATCGGCCTTCCCCTGTACAGGTAACACCGCAGCTAAGCAATTCTGGGATTTAATTGGATGAATCAGCTCAAATCTCTGTATCGGCCTTCCCCTGTACAGGTAACACCGCAGCTAAGCAATTCAGGGATTTAATTGGATGAATCCACTCAAATCTCTGAATCGACCTTCCCCTGTACAGGTAACACCGCAGCTAAGCAATTCTGGGATTTAATTGGATGAATCAGCTCAAATCTCTGTATCGACCTTCCCCTGTACAGGTAACACCGCAGCTAAGCAATTCTGGGATTTAATTGGATGAATCAGTTCAAATCTCTGAATCGACCTTCCCCTGTACAGGTAACACCGCAGCTAAGCAAATCTGGGATTTAATTGGATGAATCAGATCAAATCTCTGTATCGACCTTCCCTGTACAGGTAACACCGCAGCTAAGCAATTCTGGGATTTAATTGCATGAATCAGCTCAAATCTCTGTATCGGCCTTCCCTGTACAGGTAACACCGCAGCTAAGCAATTCTGGGATTTAATTGGATGAATCAGATCAAATCTCTGTATTGACCTTCCCTGTACAGGTAACACCGCAGCTAAGCAATTCTGGGATTTCATTGGATGAATAAGCTCAAATCTCTGTATCGGCCTTCCCCTGTACAGGTAACACCGCAGCTAAGCAATTCGGGGATTTAATTGGATGAATCAGTTCAAATCTCTGAATCGACCTTCCCCTGTACAGGTAACACCGCAGCTAAGCAATTCGGGGATTTAATTGGATGAATCAGCTCAAATCTCTGAATTGACCTTCCCCTGTACAGGTAACACCGCAGCTAAGCAATTCTGGGATTTAATTGGATGAATCAGATCAAATCTCTGTATCAACCTTCCCTGTACAGGTAACACTGCAGCTAAGCAATTCTGGGATTTAATTGGATGAATCAGCTCAAATCTCTGTATCGGCCTTCCCCTGTACAGGTAACACCGCAGCTAAGCAATTCTGGGATTTAATTGGATGAATCAGCTCAAATCTCTGTATCGACCTTCCCCTGTACAGGTAACACCGCAGCTAAGCAATTCTGGGATTTAATTGGATGAATCAGCTCAAATCTCTGTATCGACCTTCCCTGTACAGGTAACACCGCAGCTAAGCAATTCGGGGATTTAATTGGATGAATCAGCTCAAATCTCTGTATCGACCTTCCCCTGTACAGGTAACACCGCAGCTAAGCAATTCGGGGATTTAATTGGATGAATCAACTCAAATGTCTCTATCGACCTTCCCCTGTACAGGTAACACCGCAGCTAAGCAATTCTGGGATTTAATTGGATGAATCAACTCAAATCTCTGAATCGACCTTCCCCAGTACAGGTAACACCGCAGCTAAGCAATTCGGGGATTTAATTGGATGAATCAGCTCAAATCTCTGAATCGACCTTCCCCTGTACAGGTAACACCGCAGCTAAGCAATTCTGGGATTTAATTGGATGAATCAACTCAAATCTCTGAATCGACCTTCCCCAGTACAGGTAACACCGCAGCTAAGCAATTCTGGGATTAAATTGGATGAATCCACTCAAATCTCTGTATCGACCTTCCCCTGTACAGGTTACACCGCAGCTAAGCAATTCTGGGATTTAATTGGATGAATCAACTCAAATCTCTGTATCGACCTTCCCCTGTACAGGTAACACCGCAGCTAAGCAATTCTGGGATTTAATTGGATGAATCAGCTCAAATCTCTGAATCGACCTTCCCCTGTACAGGTAACACCGCAGCTAAGCAATTCTGGGATTTAATTGGATGAATCAACTCAAATCTCTGAATCGACCTTCCCCTGTACAGGTAACACCGCAGCTAAACAATTCTGGGATTTAATTGGATGAATCAGCTCAAATCTCTGCATCGACCTTCCCCTGTACAGGTAACACTGCAGCTAAGCAATTCTGGGATTTAATTGGATGAATCAACTCAAATCTCTGAATCGACCTTCCCCTGTACAGGTAACACTGCAGCTAAGCAATTCTGGGATTTAATTGGATGAATCAACTCAAATCTCTGAATCGACCTTCCCCTGTACAGGTAACACCGCAGCTAAGCAATTCTGGGATTTAATTGGATGAATCAACTCAAATCTCTGAATCGACCTTCCCCTGTACAGGTAACACCGCAGCTAAGCAATTCTGGGATTTAATTGGATGAATCAACTCAAATCTCTGTATCGACCTTCCCCTGTACAGGTAACACCGCAGCTAAGCAATTCGGGGATTTAATTGGATGAATCAGCTCAAATCTCTGTATCGACCTTCCCCTGTACAGGTAACACCGCAGCTAAGCAATTCGGGGATTTAATTGGATGAATCAACTCAAATCTCTGAATCGACCTTCCCCTGTACAGGTAACACCGCAGCTAAGCAATTCTGGGATTTAATTGGATGAATCAACTCAAATCTCTGAATCGACCTTCCCCAGTACAGGTAACACTGCAGCTAAGCAATTCTGGGATTAAATTGGATGAATCCACTCAAATCTCTGTATCGACCTTCCCCTGTACAGGTAACACCGCAGCTAAGCAATTCGGGGATTTAATTGGATGAATCAGCTCAAATCTCTGTATCGACCTTCCCCTGTACAGGTAACACCGCAGCTAAACAATTCTGGGATTTAATTGGATGAATCAGCTCAAATCTCTGAATCGACCTTCCCCAGTACAGGTAACACCACAGCTAAGCAATTATGGGATTTAATTGGATGAATCAGTTTAAATCTCTGTATCGACCTTCCCCTGTACAGGTAACACCGCAGCTAAGCAATTCAGGGATTTAATTGGATGAACCAACTCAAATCTCTGAATCGACCTTCCCCTGTACAGGTAACACCGCAGCTAAGCAATTCTGGGATTTAATTGGATGAACCAACTCAAATCTCTGTATCGACCTTCCCCAGTACAGGTAACACCGCAGCTAAGCAATTCAGGGATTTAATTGGATGAACCAACTCAAATCTCTGAATCGACCTTCCCCTGTACAGGTAACACCGCAGCTAAGCAATTCTGGGATTTAATTGGATGAACCAACTCAAATCTCTGTATCGACCTTCCCCTGTACAGGTAACACCGCAGCTAAGCAATTCAGGGATTTAATTGGATGAACCAACTCAAATCTCTGAATCGACCTTCCCCTGTACAGGTAACGCCGCAGCTAAACAATTCTGGGATTTAATTGGATGAATCAGCTCAAATCTCTGCATCGACCTTCCCCTGTACAGGTAACACCGCAGCTAAGCAATTCTGGGATTTAATTGGATGAATCAACTCAAATCTCTGAATCGACCTTCCCCTGTACAGGTAACACCGCAGCTAAGCAATTCTGGGATTTAATTGGATGAATCAACTCAAATCTCTGAATCGACCTTCCCCTGTACAGGTAACACCGCAGCTAAGCAATTCTGGGATTTAATTGGATGAATCAACTCAAATCTCTGAATCGACCTTCCCCTGTACAGGTAACACCGCAGCTAAGCAATTCTGGGATTTAATTGGATGAATCAACTCAAATCTCTGTATCGACCTTCCCCTGTTCAGGTAACACCGCAGCTAAGCAATTCGGGGATTTAATTGGATGAATCAGCTCAAATCTCTGTATCGACCTTCCCCTGTACAGGTAACACCGCAGCTAAGCAATTCGGGGATTTAATTGGATGAATCAACTCAAATCTCTGAATCGACCTTCCCCTGTACAGGTAACACCGCAGCTAAGCAATTCTGGGATTTAATTGGATGAATCAACTCAAATCTCTGAATCGACCTTCCCCAGTACAGGTAACACTGCAGCTAAGCAATTTTGGGATTAAATTGGATGAACCAACTCAAATCTCTGTATCGACCTTCCCCTGTACAGGTAACACCGCAGCTAAGCAATTCAGGGATTTAATTGGATGAAACAACTCAAATCTCTGAATCGACCTTCCCCTGTACAGGTAACACCGCAGCTAAACAATTCTGGGATTTAATTGGATGAATCAGCTCAAATCTCTGTATCGACCTTCCCCTGTACAGGTAACACCGCAGCTAAGCAATTCTGGGATTTAATTGGATGAATCAACTCAAATCTCTGAATCGACCTTCCCCTGTACAGGTAACACCGCAGCTAAGCAATTCTGGGATTTAATTGGATGAATCAACTCAAATCTCTGAATCGACCTTCCCCTGTACAGGTAACACCGCAGCTAAGCAATTCTGGGATTTAATTGGATGAATCAACTCAAATCTCTGAATCGACCTTCCCCTGTACAGGTAACACCGCAGCTAAGCAATTCTGGGATTTAATTGGATGAATCAACTCAAATCTCTGTATCGACCTTCCCCTGTACAGGTAACACCGCAGCTAAGCAATTCGGGGATTTAATTGGATGAATCAGCTCAAATCTCTGTATCGACCTTCCCCTGTACAGGTAACACCGCAGCTAAGCAATTCGGGGATTTAATTGGATGAATCAACTCAAATCTCTGAATCGACCTTCCCCTGTACAGGTAACACCGCAGCTAAGCAATTCTGGGATTTAATTGGATGAATCAACTCAAATCTCTGAATCGACCTTCCCCAGTACAGGTAACACTGCAGCTAAGCAATTCTGGGATTAAATTGGATGAATCCACTCAAATCTCTGTATCGACCTTCCCCTGTACAGGTAACACCGCAGCTAAGCAATTCGGGGATTTAATTGGATGAATCAGCTCAAATCTCTGTATCGACCTTCCCCTGTACAGGTAACACCGCAGCTAAACAATTCTGGGATTTAATTGGATGAATCAGCTCAAATCTCTGAATCGACCTTCCCCAGTACAGGTAACACCACAGCTAAGCAATTCTGGGATTTAATTGGATGACTCAGCTCAAATCTCTGTATCGACCTTCCCCTGTACAGGTAACACCGCAGCTAAGCAATTCAGGGATTTAATTGGATGAACCAACTCAAATCTCTGAATCGACCTTCCCCTGTACAGGTAACACCGCAGCTAAGCAATTCTGGGATTAATTGGATGAACCAACTCAAATCTCTGTATCGACCTTCCCCAGTACAGGTAACACCGCAGCTAAGCAATTCAGGCATTTAATTGGATGAACCAACTCAAATCTCTGAATCGACCTTCCCCTGTACAGGTAACACCACAGCTAAGCAATTCTGGGATTTATTTGGATGAACCAACTCAAATCTCTGTATCGACCTTCCCCTGTACAGGTAACACCGCAGCTAAGCAATTCAGGGATTTAATTGGATGAACCAACTCAAATCTCTGAATCGACCTTCCCCTGTACAGGTAACACCGCAGCTAAGCAATTCGGGGATTTAATTGGATGAATCAGCTCAAATCTCTGTATCGACCTTCCCCTGTACAGGTAACACCGCAGCTAAGCAATTCTGGGATTTAATTGGATGAATCAGCTCAAATCTCTGAATCGACCTTCCCCTGTACAGGTAACACCGCAGCTAAGCAATTCTGGGATTAAATTGGATGAATCAGCTCAAATCTCTGTATCGACCTTCCCCTGTACAGGTAACACCGCAGCTAAGCAATTCTGGGATTTAATTGGATGAATCAACTCAAATCTCTGAATCGACCTTCCCCAGTACAGGTAACACCGCAGCTAAGCAATTCGGGGATTTAATTGGATGAATCAACTCAAATCTCTGAATCGACCTTCCCCAGTACAGGTAACACCGCAGCTAAGCAATTCAGGGATTTAATTGGATGAATCAACTCAAATCTCTGTATCGACCTTCCCCTGTACAGGTAACACCGCAGCTAAACAATTCTGGGATTAAATTGGATGAATCAGCTCAAATCTCTGTATCGACCTTCCCCTGTACAGGTAACACCGCAGCTAAGCAATTCTGGGATTTAATTGGATGAATCAACTCAAATCTCTGAATCGACCTTCCCCAGTACAGGTAACACCGCAGCTAAGCAATTCGGGGATTTAATTGGATGAATCAACTCAAATCTCTGTATCGACCTTCCCCTGTAGAGGTAACACCGCAGCTAAACAATTCTGGGATTTAATTGGATGAATCAGCTCAAATCTCTGTATCGACCTTCCCCTGTACAGGTAACACCGCAGCTAAACAATTCTGGGATTTAATTGGATGAATCAACTCAAATCTCTGTATCGACCTCCCCTGTACAGGTAACACCGCAGCTAAGCAATTCTGGGATTTAATTGGATGAATCAGCTCAAATCTCTGAATCGACCTTCCCCAGTACAGGTAACACCGCAGCTAAGCAATTCGGGGATTTAATTGGATGAATCAGCTCAAATCTCTGAATCGACCTTCCCCTGTACAGGTAACACCGCAGCTAAGCAATTCGGGGATTTAATTGGATGAATCAGCTCAAATCTCTGTATCGACCTTCCCCTGTACAGGTAACACCGCAGCTAAGCAATTCGGGGATTTAATTGGATGAATCAACTCAAATCTCTGAATCGACCTTCCCCTGTACAGGTAACACCGCAGCTAAGCAATTCTGGGATTTAATTGGATGAATCAACTCAAATCTCTGAATCGACCTTCCCCAGTACAGGTAACACTGCAGCTAAGCAATTCTGGGATTAAATTGGATGAATCCACTCAAATCTCTGTATCGACCTTCCCCTGTACAGGTAACACCGCAGCTAAGCAATTCGGGGATTTAATTGGATGAATCAGCTCAAATCTCTGTATCGACCTTCCCCTGTACAGGTAACACCGCAGCTAAACAATTCTGGGATTTAATTGGATGAATCAGCTCAAATCTCTGAATCGACCTTCCCCAGTACAGGTAACACCACAGCTAAGCAATTCTGGGATTTAATTGGATGACTCAGCTCAAATCTCTGTATCGACCTTCCCCTGTACAGGTAACACCGCAGCTAAGCAATTCAGGGATTTAATTGGATGAACCAACTCAAATCTCTGAATCGACCTTCCCCTGTACAGGTAACACCGCAGCTAAGCAATTCTGGGATTAATTGGATGAACCAACTCAAATCTCTGTATCGACCTTCCCCAGTACAGGTAACACCGCAGCTAAGCAATTCAGGCATTTAATTGGATGAACCAACTCAAATCTCTGAATCGACCTTCCCCTGTACAGGTAACACCACAGCTAAGCAATTCTGGGATTTATTTGGATGAACCAACTCAAATCTCTGTATCGACCTTCCCCTGTACAGGTAACACCGCAGCTAAGCAATTCAGGGATTTAATTGGATGAACCAACTCAAATCTCTGAATCGACCTTCCCCTGTACAGGTAACACCGCAGCTAAGCAATTCGGGGATTTAATTGGATGAATCAGCTCAAATCTCTGTATCGACCTTCCCCTGTACAGGTAACACCGCAGCTAAGCAATTCTGGGATTTAATTGGATGAATCAGCTCAAATCTCTGAATCGACCTTCCCCTGTACAGGTAACACCGCAGCTAAGCAATTCTGGGATTAAATTGGATGAATCAGCTCAAATCTCTGTATCGACCTTCCCCTGTACAGGTAACACCGCAGCTAAGCAATTCTGGGATTTAATTGGATGAATCAACTCAAATCTCTGAATCGACCTTCCCCAGTACAGGTAACACCGCAGCTAAGCAATTCGGGGATTTAATTGGATGAATCAACTCAAATCTCTGAATCGACCTTCCCCAGTACAGGTAACACCGCAGCTAAGCAATTCAGGGATTTAATTGGATGAATCAACTCAAATCTCTGTATCGACCTTCCCCTGTACAGGTAACACCGCAGCTAAACAATTCTGGGATTAAATTGGATGAATCAGCTCAAATCTCTGTATCGACCTTCCCCTGTACAGGTAACACCGCAGCTAAGCAATTCTGGGATTTAATTGGATGAATCAACTCAAATCTCTGAATCGACCTTCCCCAGTACAGGTAACACCGCAGCTAAGCAATTCGGGGATTTAATTGGATGAATCAACTCAAATCTCTGTATCGACCTTCCCCTGTAGAGGTAACACCGCAGCTAAACAATTCTGGGATTTAATTGGATGAATCAGCTCAAATCTCTGTATCGACCTTCCCCTGTACAGGTAACACCGCAGCTAAACAATTCTGGGATTTAATTGGATGAATCAACTCAAATCTCTGTATCGACCTCCCCTGTACAGGTAACACCGCAGCTAAGCAATTCTGGGATTTAATTGGATGAATCAGCTCAAATCTCTGAATCGACCTTCCCCAGTACAGGTAACACCGCAGCTAAGCAATTCGGGGATTTAATTGGATGAATCAGCTCAAATCTCTGAATCGACCTTCCCCTGTACAGGTAACACCACAGCTAAGCAATTCTGGGATTTAATTGGATGAATCAGCTCAAATCTCTGAATCGACCTTCCCCTGTACAGGTAACACCGCAGCTAAGCAATTCTGGGATTAAATTGGATGAATCAGCTCAAATCTCTGTATCGACCTTCCCCTGTACAGGGAACACCGCAGCTAAGCAATTCTGGGATTTAATTGGATGAATCCACTCAAATCTCTGAATCGACCTTCCCTGTACAGGTAACACCGCAGCTAAGCAATTCTGGGATTTAATTGGATGAATCAGCTCAAATCTCTGTATCGACCTTCCCTGTACAGGTAACACCGCAGCTAAGCAATTCGGGGATTTAATTGGATGAATCAGCTCAAATCTCTGAATCGACCTTCCCCTGTACAGGTAACACCGCAGCTAAGCAATTCTGGGATTTAATTGGATGAATCCACTCAAATCTCTGAATCGACCTTCCCCTGTACAGGTAACACCGCAGCTAAGCAATTCTGGGATTAAATTGGATGAATCCACTCAAATCTCTGTATCGACCTTCCCCTGTACAGGTAACACCGCAGCTAAGCAATTCTGGGATTTAATTGAATGAATCAGCTCAAATCTCTGAATCGACCTTCCCTGTACAGGTAACACCGCAGCTAAGCAATTCTGGGATTTAATTGGATGAATCAGCTCAAATCTCTGTATCGACCTTCCCTGTACAGGTAACACCGCAGCTAAGCAATTCGGGGATTTAATTGGATGAATCAGCTCAAATCTCTGTATCGACCTTCCCCTGTACAGGTAACACCGCAGCTAAGCAATTCTGGGATTTAATTGGATGAATCAACTCAAATCTCTGAATCGACCTTCCCCAGTACAGGTAACACCGCAGCTAAACAATTCGGGGATTTAATTGGATGAATCAGCTCAAATCTCTGAATCGACCTTCCCCTGTACAGGTAACACCACAGCTAAGCAATTCTGGGATTTAATTGGATGAATCAGCTCAAATCTCTGAATCGACCTTCCCCTGTACAGGTAACACCGCAGCTAAGCAATTCGGGGATTTAATTGGATGAATCAGCTCAAATCTCTGTATCGACCTTCCCCTGTACAGGTAACACCGCAGCTAAGCAATTCAGGGATTTAATTGAATGAATCAGCTCAAATCTCTGAATCGACCTTCCCCTGTACAGGTAACACCGCAGCTAAGCAATTCGGGGATTTAATTGGATGAATCAGCTCAAATCTCTGTATCGACCTTCCCCTGTACAGGTAACACCGCAGCTAAGCAATTCGGGGATTTAATTGGATGAATCAGCTCAAATCTCTGAATCGACCTTCCCCTGTACAGGTAACACCGCAGTTAAGCAATTCGGGGATTTAATTGAATGAATCAGCTCAAATCTCTGAATCGACCTTCCCCTGTACAGGTAACACCGCAGCTAAGCAATTCGGGGATTTAATTGGATGAATCAGCTCAAATCTCTGAATCGACCTTCCCCTGTACAGGTAACACCGCAGCTAAGCAATTCGGGGATTTAATTGGATGAATCAACTCAAATCTCTGTATCGACCTTCCCCTGTACAGGTAACACCGCAGCTAAGCAATTCGGGGATTTAATTGGATGAATCAGCTCAAATCTCTGTATCGACCTTCCCCTGTACAGGTAACACCGCAGCTAAGCAATTCGGGGATTTAATTGGATGAATCAACTCAAATCTCTGAATCGACCTTCCCCTGTACAGGTAACACCGCAGCTAAGCAATTCGGGGATTTAATTGGATGAATCAACTCAAATCTCTGTATCGACCTTCCCCTGTACAGGTAACACCGCAGCTAAGCAATTCTGTGATTTAATTGGATGAATCAACTCAAATCTCTGTATCGACCTTCCCCTGTACAGGTAACACCGCAGCTAAGCAATTCGGGGATTTAATTGGATGAATCAGCTCAAATCTCTGTATCGACCTTCCCCTGTACAGGTAACACCGCAGCTAAGCAATTCGGGGATTTAATTGGATGAATCAGCTCAAATCTCTGTATCGACCTTCCCCTGTACAGGTAACACCGCAGCTAAGCAATTCGGGGATTTAATTGGATGAATCCACTCAAATCTCTGAATCGACCTTCCCCAGTACAGGTAACACCGCAGCTAAACAATTCTGGGATTTAATTGGATGAATCAGCTCAAATCTCTGAATCGACCTTCCCATGTACAGGTAACACTACAGCTAAGCAATTCGGGATTTAATTGGATGAATCAGCTCAAATCTCTGTATCGACCTTCCCCTGTACAGGTAACACCGCAGCTAAGAAATTCTGGGATTTAATTGGATGAATCAGCTCAAATCTCTGTATCGACCTTCCCCAGTACAGGTAACACCAATAATGGAGCATAAAAAGAACTAATTACAGTAGATATAAATCTTTATTAGTCCCTCTTAAGGGAAATAAAACTAAAATAAATGAAGTGAAAAAAGGTGTGTGTGTGTACAGTGACCACATTTTAAAATAGGATCATTAATTAATCTATCTAATCAAACAATAGCACTCACACGGTATGAATGTCTCTAGGCTACTATTAGAAAAATATTAGCGTGAGCTTGTTGTGAATAGCTTCTAAATGACACGTTGTCCACAGTCAGCTAGACATAGTGAGGAGTGTGGGCTGAGCTCACAAGGTATGTATATCTCGTAGCTAGTGATTAATGATATCATCAAAATGTTAGCCGATAAGCCTCCTACCACCCCAGTTCACTCCATCTGATCCCCAATGCCACCCTTGATTAAACAATATACGGAGGGAACGTCGGGGTACTTAATTGGTCCGACCGGACAGAGCTCCGGAATCTCAAGTGCTCGCTTGGCTCATACAAAACCCCAAAGGCGAGCATCTAGAGTGCTCGTACTACGTCCCCATAGTACATCCGTATAAATAGATACTAAAGAAACTAAAGGCTTGTTAACAGTAAAACGTCGTCTTAGCACGGCATAGTGAGGATGGCAACAAAAATCTCCCTATGAGTAAGGTACCTCAGATTCTCAAACGAGCGGCTAGACGGCTAAATAAAAGTAGGAACGACAAGCCCTAGTAACTCAAAGAAAAATAAACCCCCAAACCCAAATTCTTAATAAAGTAGATAGTGATCCTAAATAGAATATATGTTAGTATCAGTAATGCTCAACGCGCATTTCGGCGCCAGCATGCGCCTTTGTCAAGAGCTAACCGACTATGAGGTTGGCGCCTCTTTTTAAACCTTCATAGGCCAGCCCATCGAAAAACGTGATGTCATGATATGTATCAGACGGCCCAATTTGTGGGCAGGGCCAGAGAAGTAACTGACAGCCAGCCAGTATTGTCGGCATGGGGAAATTAACTCATTCTATGCCAGTCGCTCCAAGTGTTCCTGGATGGGGAATTTAAAGTAAATGTATAAAGTTCTTAAGAAAAGAAAAACATATTTATCTTATCAAAAGATAGATGTCTGTACTCAAGTGGTATGCAAGTTTACAGATATACAAAATTAAAGTAATAGCCAGTGTCTAGGCATGTTGTACCAAAAAGGGGGATATGGTAGACTTATTGTTATAATTATAGTGTTCCATTCTGCTGCTGTGTATGGAGATACATTGTCTAGTAGAAACTCAGACCCATGTGAACAGAGCAGCTCGTTCATTTATCGCAAACCCCTATTTCGGTAAATAAGTACTAAATTTGACACTGCTAAAGAAGTTAGTATAAACGAAATAAATGGTGCAACGAAAAACCTTCATTCAATCCTTTAGGTTGTAGGGTCTTGAGCCTGTAAATCCTCTGTACACACACACCTTTTTTCACTTCATTTATTTTAGTTTTATTTCCTTTAAGAGGGACTAATAAAGATTTATATATACTGTAATTAGTTCTTTTTATGCTCCATTATTGGTAACTCTTTGCAATTATTTGGCGGAGCAGATCCATTTAGGGTATAGATTCTGATTTTGGGTGCACTGCTTTAGTTAACCCATTTCAGTCTCTTCTTTTGTTATTGTTATTTTGGGTTATGCCCTGGTACCCTTTAACCAACAACTCCAGTGGATTGACCGTTTTGGTCTTTTCACTGTTGTTGTACTATTTATGGACTGTATGTAAAGATTGCAGTTGTCCTTCTGGCTGAGGATAGTATTAATGCTGCTAACGTTAGTAAAAGCAATTCTAGCCATTCTGAAAACACTGGAAACTCGCCCACAGAGGTTTCTCTGTATCCGGATGGTCCACAGTGTGAGGGCCACATTGAGATACCTAAATACATCTCACTCGTGTTTATCTCCGGGATGATTGGCAGATCTATTGGCTCTGCAGGTAGGTGGGTGTAACCTAATTACAGATCACATACTGCTATCATTCAGTGCAATAAATCTCTTAATAAATCTACAGATCTCACAGATTCTGTCCGAATGTACACGAACACCACACAATAAAAAATACTTCTACAACGAACGATGGGTGAGTTTACTGTGTACATTGTATGAGTGAGTGTTCTGTGTGTTAGTGAGTGTGCGTGACTGTGAGTTTATGAGTGAGTGGGTATTTGGATATACTGTGTACATTGTGCAGAGTGAGTTTGCTGTGTGCAGAGTGTGAGTGAGTCTGAGTGTATGAGGGAGTGGGTGTAGCGGACCCCGGGTAACAAGACCGGTTACCTCCGCTAACACCTTCCTTCAGCCGCTCAGGAACCACTTAGAATAATAAGAGACCCATTTCCCCCCAGTAACTGGACGAGACATAGCTCTGGGAATACAACACAATTTTATTGAGCCACACACAGCTTTTATGCATAGCCCCATGCAAGGGGTCTTCAACACACACAAACAGGGGTCGTATCCCAGGAGCCTCTGCACCAGGGTGCCCAAGGCTGAAACAGTCACTGTCCCTTTGTCTCCCAAATATGGAAAGCCCGCCATTCAGGCGAGGGGTCTCCCACCCAGGATGACAGGGGGGTCTTCATCCCAGGAGCCTCTGTGCATGGGAGCCAAGGCGCAGGAAAAGAGACAATCCCTTTGTGTCCCAGGCACAGAAAAGCCCGCCCAAAGGTGTCCCCACCAACCTCAGACGACCTCATATTGGCACATTCCCCGACCAATCTCCATTCACAAGGTTCCTGTTCTGAAACCTGCAAGGGAAGCCTCTCTTTTCAGGATACGAATGCTCCTCCTGCTTGCCGTTCATCCATACAAAACGGCAGCCTCCCAGGGGAGCACTCATTAATTATTTATCTTGTGGTTTCACACTTATGTTGCCAGTGCGAACGTTCAGTTTCACACCTTTATTGCAAGTGTGAACGTTCTGATTAATTGGTGAGAACATTCTAATGGACCACCAGGGTGGTCCCCGTTTGGGAGACGAATGGGTTCCGTTCGTATGAACGCTCCCAAACAGGAAAATAAGGTATAGGACATGAATTACATGGGGAAACACATAAAACCAGGGGAAACACACGAAAAGGCGGTGGTTCCGCCACAGTGGGTATTTGAGTACACTGTGTACAGTGTGTGTGATATTATTTATACACAGCCATAATCCCATATTATAATGATATTATTTATACACATCTATAATCCCATATTATAATATTATTTATGCACACCTGTAACCCCATGTTATAATGATATTATTTATACACAAACATAATCCCATATCATAATGATATTATTTATACACACCTATAATCCCATATTAAAATGATATGATTTATACACACCTATAACCCCATATTATAATGATATTATTTCTACTCATTTATAATCCCATATTATAATGGTATTATTTATACACACCTATTATCCCATATTATTTATACACACCTGTAACCCCATATTATAATAATATTATTTATACACACCCATATACCCATATTATAATGATATTATTTATACACACCTATAACCCCATATTATATTAAAAATATATTTACACACACATAATCCCATAGTATAATGATATTATTTATACACACCTATAATCCCATATTATAATGATATTATTTATACACACCTATAACCCCATATTATATTAAAAATATATTTACACACACATAATCCCATATTATAATGATATTATTTATACACACCTGTAACCCCATATTATAATGATATTATTTATACACACCCATAATCCCATATTATAATGATATTATTTATACTCACTTATAATCCCATATTATTTAAACACACCTATAATACCATATTATAATGGTATTATTTATACCCACCTATAATCCCATATTATTTATACACACCTATAATCCCATATTATAATGGTATTATTTATACACACCTATAATCCCATGTTATTTATACACACCTGTAACCCCATATTATAATAATATTATTTATACACACTCATATACCCATATTATAATGATATTATTTATACACACCTATAATCCCATATTATAATGGTATTATTTATACACACCTATAATCCCATGTTATTTATACACACCTGTAACCCCATATTATAATAATATTATTTATACACACTCATATACCCATATTATAATGATATTATTTATACACACCTATAATCCCATATTATAATGATAATATTTATACACACCTATGATCCAATATTATAATTATATTATTTATACACACCTATAATCCCATATTATAATGATAATATTTATACACACCTATAATCCAATATTATAATGATATTATTTATACACACCGATAATCCCATATTTAAGTGTTCTTGCATAGCAAGACCACTTAATGTTATCTCACATATATATTATTATTATTATTATAGCCAAATTTACCACCCTAACTCCTCCCACAGTTTTTACACTACATAGACAAAAATATATCAAAACGTGCGGATTGTTCCCGATCGGATTGCTATTACTTTGTGGAACGTTTCGCCGAATGGTTCACGGAATATCGTTGTTCTCGAGGCAAAATTGGTCCCATAGGAATGAATGGCAAAATGTTCAAAGCTAGAGTGGGAGCTGGCAAAAGCTGAAAAATCAGGACATGATTTCTAAACTGCCACCAATCCCTCATTTTCAAGCCCACCTACACAAATTTTATATCAAAACGTTCAGCTATCCCTGCTGCCACTAGAAATGTCTATATACACACCTAAAATCCCATATTATTTATACACACCCATAATCCCATATTATAATGGTATTATTTATACACACCCATAATCCAATACTATAATGATAATATCTATTCACACCTATAATCCCATATTATAATGATATTATTTATACACACCCATAATCCCATACTATAATGATAATATCTATTCACACCTATAATCCCATATTATAATGATATTATTTATACACACCCATAATCCCATATTATAATGATAATATCTATTCACACCTATAATCCCATATTATAATGATATTATTTATACACACCCATAATCCCATATTATAATGGTATTATTCATACACACCCATAATTCCCTATCGAAATAATATTATTTAAGAATGAAGACCCGCGCGACACTGAAATAAAAGGTAAGTTTAATAACTTTTGAACAGGGACAAGGAGGGACCGGCCACCTAATATGTGTTTTAACACTATAGAGTCAGGAATGCAGGAATATAATGTTCCTTTAAAGAGTTACTGAGGGGGTTGGGGGTGCTCAGAGTGTGAGGATGTCCAGGTCTCTAATGATGGTATAAATGGTTCTGTCCCCAGCCGGACCCCAGTCCTATGAAGTAATGAATATCACAATCGGAGTCTCAGGATACACTGAAAATCATTTAATCTTGTACTCCTGTTAAAGGTTTCATATTTCCGATACACTGATTGCTGTATAATAATTATCTCTTCCATAGTGATATTGCCAAGTCCCATTATCCACCGGTAAGAATTCCAGAGTCGGTTACATTATATCTCGGAACCATTTACTGAAGATCCTGTTACACTTCAGAATGAATTCTTCATTTCTTTTAAACAAGATAATAAAGTATGAATCTCAATCCTCCTGGAACTCTCCCAGCTCTGTAAGTTTGTGCCAGTGTGATATAATTTAATTGGCAGACAGTGGGTTTTATTTCTGGCTGTCGCCCAGCTGTTTGAATGAGCATCCTTACTTGGGAATATGAGAACTTTTTTTAATGCCAGCTTTATTGAATATCATGTCTGATTCAGGATCGTTTTGGCAGAGGTGATAGGATACTGGCAAATTATGAAACAAATATTTCAACCTGGAAATGTGAGTGTTAAAACCCCAAGGTGATTTAAAATGTGGGCCTGTACAGGAAGCCACCAGCAGGTCCAAGAACTGTATTGAAGGTACATCTGCAGGAACTGAGCCTATATAAAAATGCATCTAGCTAAAACCTGTGTGCTTCCCTGGTTCTTTCTCCAGTATTCCTGGACTCAATAATCAATCATCCAGTATACAGGAAATGAATCAGCCATCATCCAGCAAACGTGGACTCAATCATGAATCATCTAGTATACATGGACTCAATCATCCAGTAAACGTGGACTCAATCATCAATCATCCAGTATACGTGGACTCAATCATCCAGTATACATGGACTCAATTATCAATCATCTAGTATACGTGGACTCAATCATCCAGTATACATGGACTCAATTATCAATCATCTAGTATACGTGGACTCAATCATCCAGTATACATGGACTCAATTATCAATCATCTAGTATACGTGGACTCAATCATCCAGTATACATGGACTCAATTATCAATCATCTAGTATACATGGACTCAATCATCCAGTATACATGGACTCAATTATCAATCATCTAGTATACGTGGACTCAATCATCCAGTATACATGGACTCAATTATCAATCATCTAGTATACGTGGACTCAATCATCCAGTATACATGGACTCAATTATCAATCATCTAGTATACATGGACTCAATCATCCAGTATACATGGACTCAATTATCAATCATCTAGTATACGTGGACTCAATCATCCAGTATACATGGACTCAATTATCAATCATCTAGTATACATGGACTCAATCATCCAGTATACATGGACTCAATTATCAATCATCTAGTATACATGGACTCAATCATCCAGTATACATGGACTCAATTATCAATCATCTAGTATACATGGACTCAATCATCCAGTATACATGGACTCAATTATCAATCATCTAGTATACGTGGACTCAATCATCTAGTATACGTGGACTCAATCATCCAGTATACATGGACTCAATTATCAATCATCTAGTATACATGGACTCAATCATCCAGTATACATGGACTCAATTATCAATCATCTAGTATACGTGGACTCAATCATCCAGTATACATGGACTCAATTATCAATCATCTAGTATACGTGGACTCAATCATCCAGTAAACGTGGACTCAATCATCAATCATCTAGTATCGTGGACTCAATCATCCAGTAAACGTGGACTCAATTATCAATCATCTAGTATACATGGACTCAATCATCCAGTATACGTGGACTCAATCACCCATCATCCAGTATACGTGGACTCAGTCATCCAGTTACAAAGAAGATTTTCCCGCTATGTGCTGTGAATAGTTTTGCTCCTTCTACAGTTTGCTTGGAATATGAAGATGGCAAAATATGGGTAAAATGCAGCTATCCCATTGATACTGTTTGTGCTGGTATTTGGGTGGTGAGACGCCTTTATATGATTTGGGGCTGTCAGAATTTCCGGTTTAGTTTCAACGAGCCATTTTATCATACAGCTTGTCATCTTGGCATTTTCACTGAGAATCACAATCCTGCTGGGAGTCTCTTATTTCTGACAAGTAAACGCCATTCTCACATTAAGACATTAATTACACAGTCAGATCCGAGCGTCTCAGGAAATGCAAACACATTCCATGCTGCGACGCAAAATCCCTAAACTGCTACTAGTCAGGGGGCCACGAACACAATTCCACATCTTCTAAAAGCTCTCTCAGGGCCTGCTGGGCTACATGTTAACCCTGTGCACTGCGCCACTTAAATAGTTACAGTATTAACACATTAAGCGACTACATCGAATTTCAGTTTCGGCTTTCAGCAACGCACAGTTTTTTAAATAAATCCCACTGTTTTACAAAGAACAGGACAGGTTTTCACTATTTGGTAACGTTATACAAATATTTCAAATAAGCCGCCATTTTAATAGCCCCTTCACAACCAAACTCGTGTATACGTGGTTTTAGTAATTCACGTGGACGGTGGGAGGGATGGAGCAGCTTTGTTGATGTTTTGACCTGACTACGGTTTTTCTCTTGAACTGATGTCCAGTCCATCACGAATCCACACAAACAGGCTGTGACGGACGTGATGCATCGATGTAAGGAGCTGAGTAAGAACAACCAAGAAATTGGAGCTTCACCCTTTGTCAACCTGCAGGGTTTTATATAAGTTAATAATGTATAACTTCAAAAATATTAATGATTTGAAAAAAAAACAAAACCAAAAAACAGGGAGGTGTGGCTAGAGCTGCATAAACATAAACAAATGATTTAACTCCTAAATGGCAGGAGCGTGATCTATACACCAAAACTACTTCATTAAACTAACAGTGCTATGGTGCTTAGAGTGTGTCCCTTTAAATTCATAACTCTGATAAAATATTAAGCTTTTTCTATCAAACAAAATGACCAGTTTTTACCCCCTTAAGTTAAATATTGAAATACCTTCACACATGAATTATTTTTAATTTATTTTTGGCAAATCGCTGGGTAGTGAAGGTGTTGAAGAAACAAACAGTTTCACAGAGTTTGAATGTTTTCCTGTTGCTTATTTTGTGTTCTACCTTCGTAATGACAATGATTGCACCAAACAACCCCACAAATCCCGAGACACTCTCCTGGTTCTTTTATTGGACCTGTAGGGTTAGTTATGGGAGGAGATATGTCCAACTTCTAGGTGACAATGTATTAATCACTCTGTCCCTCCTACCACCTGATTAAAGACTCTAATTCCCAGAATTGTCAGACAGCAGCTAGAGGGCCAGTTGTGGATTAATCTAAGGCCACGTTGCAGCATGAGGGCCAGTTTTAATCTAAGGCCACGTTGCAGCATGAGGACCAGTTTTGGATTAATCTAAGGCCACGTTGCAGCATGAGGGCCAGTTTTGGATTAATCTAAGGCCACGTTGCAGCATGAGGGCCAGTTTTGGATTAATCTAAGGCCCCGTTGCCCGGTGCATGGAAGTATTGTGTGTGTTAATGTTGCCAGTTACAGTTGCCAGGCATTGTACACAGCATTATGCCAACAAACTGCAGTATAGCGCCCAAGGACACGGCTAGAATCAGTCATTGTTATTCGGTAATTACGGTTTCCTCATGGTAATCCGGCATTGCCATCTGCTTCAGCTTCCTGGCGAGGAGTTTCTGTAGCCTTATGATGACACAGCTGGACCTGTGCGGTACCAAAGGGTTAACGTATAACAACCTCCTCAAGGCCGAATTCCGTTCCCCGCTGTTTTTCATGTAGACCTTTCATAAACTCATCGCTGCGCCAAAGAAAATGACTGGAGGTGAAGACACATTAATGATTGATTAGCTTCTCAGAACTCCCTTCCAGATAGTATTGATTAATATTTACATAATAATGAACAAACTGTCTGCTGTAATTCTACTCTGTAATGGATGAACTCCGTCAATGGACGCTTTATGTGATCATCAGCCGCCATGTATGAAACGTGATGACTGAATGTTTATGGCATGGCGTATAGCTTTACAATGTTAATGTATGCAAAACGCCAAGTGAATCTGGATTTATAATCTCATACCTTAATAAACTGCTGACCTGGGCCCGCTTGCTTACATGGTACTTTAGAACAGCCGTTTAAGTTTATTATGGCTAAATGACTCCACGTTAGTGCGGAGACGTCCATTCACGTTGGGATAAAGGTTTTCATTGAAAACATTTGCAGTTAATCAAACAGTGATTGATTGCTTTGTGTGATTATTAGCTGTCTGCTGCTGTCTAATTAGGTTATCGGAAAGGATTAATAAACTCGTTATTTGCCGCTGTGGGCGTGATGCAGGAGGGGACACAAGCAGAGCTTAGATAATGAGTGGATTAAACGTGCTAAGTGGCAGCTGATGTCTAGAGCTAATGGGAATCTTTTACAATGTTACTGACAGAGGTATTTACTAATGTGAGAATTCAAAGTCAATTTCACATTTAAAGCCAGAGTAACGGACCTTAAGCCACAGCTGACTTGGAGAATTCGCCAGTTCGGGGTTTTTGACATAAAATGTAAAATTCACTGCATTAAATTCTCTGCAATTCTCTCTTAAGTGAAGAAATACTGTGAGCATCTGTGTTAACTACAGCATCTACACCGATCTGCATTTATTATATAATCATATATACAGATTTTGCTATTTTGGGGTCAAGAAGGATTTTTTTCCTAGTTTGTTGCAAAATTGGAAGCGCTTCAGACTGGGTTTTTTGCCTTCTTTTGGATCAACAGCAAAAACATATGTGAGGAAGGCTGAACTTGATGGATGCATGTCTCTTTTAAGCTATGTAACTATGTAATATACACCACTCTGCATTTATTATATAACCATTGTAACGGATCACCTGGCACCCCGACTGGCTACCTTTGTTGAAGGATGCTCCTAGCGCTTCCTGAGGTCTCCAAGCACTCTAGCCGACACCATAACCACCGTAGACTCCTTCAGAGAGCAAGACAGGAACAAGCTCTTACAAGAGCTTAGTAGTGATATAGCAAGAGTGTATGACTAGCATAGCAATCCCTTGTAGCAGATTCCCCCAATAAGAGACAGTACTCTAAATTGAGGGTGAAGTAGAACTGAAGTTTTAATGAAACACTCTGCTTTTATGCACATTTTACACACATAGTACCGCCCACAGGGTTTTTAAGAACAACTAATCAAACACGTAATATATAGTAAAACACTCCCATTCATTCCCACAAAATCCTCCCCTCTGCCTGTGATATAATTACTGAACACAATGTGTTAATGTAATTATCACAGGCAGGAAAAATATACTTTTTACACATGTACTGTAACTTTAAAACTATACATTCAATAAATGTATACATCTCTGTTCTTTCCTATCAGTAAAAACAACCCTGCACTCAGACTACCTCAATGCTATTGGTAGCAACTCACTGTAGTAGTTATGGTGCCTAGAGTCCCTGGTGCTGTCCATTGGTTTAACACCTTAACATTTAATATTTGAAATAAATCATACGTCTGGCTAATCTGCCCCACATCTCTCAGCCAATCAATGTGTCTGGGATTGGATGAAATTGACATTCATAATGCAGATGTGTCTGTAGTGGACCACGGGTAACTCGATTGGTTACCTCCGCTAATTCCTTCACTCAGCCACTCATCATTAAAACATGCAGACATCTATTCCCCCAGTAACCAGACCCAGACCCAGTAACTAGTTCTGTGAGTCAACTGATTTATTTTCAACCATATATGGCTTTTATGCACAGACCCCTACATGGGATCTCCAATACAATAACACAGGATCCTCTGTGTCTGAGAGATAATTGCGTGAGAAATTCAATTATCTCTCAGGTACCGAAAATCCATACAAAATATACAGTACCCCAAAAGTGCCCTGACCATACCTAGGAACCCCACAAAAGTGATATCCCCGGACAGCCGCAATCTGAGTGTTTAACATTTCCAAAGATCACTCAGATCTGTTCGGTAAAACTGGAATACCACTGGGTAAAGTTTGGACCGGCTGGACACGAGACGCTAGCTCAAAACAGTTTCAGGGAAATAGGTGTCCTGGCTGGTCTCTGTTCAGGGGTCCCTGTGTGAACACCGTGCAAGGGATTCTCTTAGTTCCAGGGTGCGAATGCCCCCCTGTTCGGTAGTTTATACCTTCCGAACGTCTTTTGCCTAGCTGGTTGGGAAATAGAACGGGTAGCTGTCCAATCTTTACCGGGGTTCATGCGAGTGCTTAGCCGAGAATAGTTCCAGGCACTCGATGACCAAGTTCTGCTGCGCACGGTCGGGAGACAAGATGGCCACCATTCTTTTGTTGACCACATGTAGTCAGTTATACGAAATGGCGGCCACCCAGGGGAAGCATTCATTAAATATTTCCCTTGCGGTTTTGCACTTAAGTTGCTGGTGTGAACGGTCTAATGAGGTACAGGGGTGGTCCTCGTTCAGGAGACAAAAGGAAAGTGTTCCAACATAGAGCCACTCGTGAACAGAAAAGGAAAAAAACACACAAAAGGGGGCAAAATGTACGCAATTGGTGGTAGTATCTTTTTCTGTTCTTCACTGAGGCTGAGATGGGACTGGTTCCTAGGGTGGTCCCAGACCAAGCATAAGCCTGGTTTATATTAATTATATTTAGCCATTCCTAAACGGTTTGATATTAACCCCTTAAGGACCCATGACATGTGTGACATGTCATGATTCCCTTTTATTCCAGAAGTTTGGTCCTTAAGGGGTTAAACCAAAGGGTACTCTTAACAGTATAGCCACTAGTGATCTAATATAATATATACATATTTTATAATACAGAGAGCTTTTATAATGCATCAATATGTCACAATACAATGAGCTAATATAATACATCACTATATTATAATACAATGAGTTTTTACAATATTTCAAAATATTGTAATACAGTGAGATAATACAATACATCAAGCTATGATAATACAGTGAGCTATTGTAATACATTACAATATAATAATACAGTGAGCTATGATAGTACAGTAAGTTATAATGCAGCAATTTATTGCAATACAGTGAGTTATGTCACTGAATTATTATGATAGTGAGCTATAATACAGTGCACTATTACAATACAGTGAGTTATGATACAGTAAGCTGTTATAAAACAGGGAATTATTTTAATACAGTAAGTTATTATGACACAGTGAGTTATAAAACAGTGAGCTATTATAATACTGTGAGTTATAATACAATGAACTGTTATAATACGAGTTGTTATAATACAGTGAGTAATAATGATACAGTAAGTTTTTACAATACAGTGAGCTAATGTGATGCATCAATATATTATAATACAGTGAGCTATTACAATACAGTGCGTTATTATGATACACTGAGCTATTATAACGCAGAGAGTTATTATGATACAGTGAGTTATTATAATACTGTGAGTTATTGCAACTGTGAATTATTTTGACACTGACAGCTATAATAATACAGTAAGCTATTATGGTACAGTTGGTTATTTTTGACACAGTGAGCTAATACAATACATTAGACATGTGCAATTTGTTTCGTTCCGAATGCAAATTCAGCTGAATTTCGGAAATTCGGACATTCGGATACTTCCGAATGTCCGAAGTGCTGAATTTCGCAATGCCGAACTGAATCGAATTTCGGAAGTGCCGAATTTCGGAAGTGCCGAAGTGATTTAGGATTTCTGAAAAGTGGCAAAACAGAAGGGGGTTGGGGTTAGGGTTGGGTAGGGTTAGTGGCTGGGGTAAAGGTAGGGTTAGGTTACGCGTTGGGTTAGGGTTAGTGGTTGGGGTAGGGTTAGGGTTAGTGGATGGAGTAGGGTTAGTCCATCCACTAACCCCGGGTTACGGTAATCCTAACCCAATTCCTAACCCTACCGCTAACCCTACTCCTAACTCTACCATAACCATACCCCTAACCCTGTTCCTAACCCAACCCTACCCCTAACCATAACCCAACACTATCCCTAACCCTACCATAACCCTACCCCTACTCCTAAACTAACCCTAACCCTACCCCTAAAGTCCCGAATTTCGGAATGCGGAGCCGAACCAAACTGAATATTTTTCCCATGCATATTCCTACAATACAGTGAGTTATGATACAGTGAGCCATTACAATACAGTGAATTAATATGACACAGTGAGCTATTGCAATTCACTGAATTAATATAATATAGTGAGTTAGTATGATACAGTGAGCTATTATAAAATAGTGCGCTATTGTAATATTGCAAGCTTTTGTGATATAGTGCATTATTATAATACAATGAGTTATTACAATACAGTGAATTATAATATAGTGAGTTAGCTATTAGAAAACAGTGAGTTATTATAATATTGCGAGGTATTGTGATACAGTGAGTTATTATAATACAGTGAGTTATTACAATGCAGTTGGTTATTATGACACAGTTAATTATTACAAGACAGTGAATTATAATAAAGTGAGTTATTATACAGGTACTACTCACTTACCAACCGGGTTCTGTTCCTACGACCCGGAAGTAGAACAAATTGGTCGGTAAGTGAGGAGTTAAGGGATTCCTTACTCTGGTGCGCATGTCTGTGTTCAGGGACATTTCCCCGAACATAGACAAACGCAGCAGATCAGGGAATCCCTCTAATTCCCACAACGACTCGCACAACGAGGACCACCTGTAATACATTGAGTTATTATGACAGTGAATTATTACAATAGAGTGAATGATTCAAATACAGTGAATGATAATACAGTGAGTTATTATGATACTATTATTATTATTATTATTATTATTATTAATAATAATGGTATTTATATAGCGCCAGTATATTCAGTAGCGCTTTACAATATTATCAAAGGGGGAGATTTAACAATAAATGAGATAATTACAAAAACTTACAGGAACAATAGGTTGAAGAGGGCCCTGCTCAAACGAGCTTACATTCTACAGGAGGTTGCACGTAAAAAAACACAGGACAAAAGATAGCAATCAAACAAGGTGGGAGTGAAGCAGAGCTGGAGGTGAGAGTAAAGTGCTGCCCTTTAGGAGAGAGCAAGAGACAGGTATGTGAGGTAGAGGTTACTCTGGGAGGCCATAAGCCTTTCTAAAGACATGGGTTTTGAGGCACTTCTTAAACGATTGAAGACAGGGAAGAGCTTGATGGTTGTAGGCAGGCTATTCCATAGGAGCAAAGTCTCCCGCGAGAAGTCCTGCAAGCGTGAGTTGGCCGTACGGGTGCGAGCAGCAGACAGGAGAAGGTCATGGGCAGAGCGGAGAGACCGAGAAGGGGCATACCTGCGGCTCAGTGAAGAGATATAAGAGGGGCTAGAATTGTTCAGTTCTTTATAGATGTGAGTTAGTACCTTGAATTTACTCCAATAGGATACAGGAAGCCAATGTAAGGACTGGCAGAGGGGTGAGGTGTGAGAGGACCGACTAGACAGGAAAACCAGTCTGGCAGCAGCATTGATTACAGATTGTAGCGGAGCAATACAGCTTGTGGGAAGACCTATTAGGAGAGAGTTACAATAATCCATGCAAGAAATTACTAGAGCATGGACAAGCTACATCTAGCGTAAGAGGGGCGGATGCGGGCTATGTTTTTAAGGTGGAATCTACAGGATTTGGTAACAGACTGGATGTGAGGCTCAAATGTGAGGCCAGAATCAAGTATAACACCAAGACAGCGCCTTGCAAGGATGGATCGATGCGGGTACCACTAAATTGAAGGGAGAGTGAAGGAGGAGGATCAGTATTAGGAGGAGGTAAGACAAGGAACTCAGTTTTAGAGAGATTGAGTTTCAAAAAGTGGCAGGACATCAAATCAGAGATGGAAGAAAGGCAAGCAGTGATATGTTACGGAAGAGGTTCGGGTAGGAGAGGTTTATCTGGGTGTCATCAGCGTACAGTTGGTATTGGAATCCAAATGATGTGATAAGTTTGCCAAAGGAGGCAGTATAAAGAGAAAATAGAAGGGGGGCAAGGACAGAGCCTTGGGGGACTCCAACCGAGACAGGACAAAGGGATTAGGTATCATTAGAAAAGGAGACACAGGAGAAAAACCAAGATAGGACAATGTCACAGAGACTGAGTGATTGAAGAGTTTGGAGAAGGAGAACATGGTCAGCAGTGTCAAAGGCAGCAGAGAGATCAAGAAGAATTAGTATCATGAGCTATTATATTACAGTGAGTTATTATGACACCATTAGCTATAGTGGTTATGGTGATGAAAGTGTCCCTTTGAGATGAGTTAAGGTCAGTAGTTTTCAGTGCTATAACGTACACAGGAAGAATAAAGGGTTATGAAGCTTGGAGCATCCCTTAATGAATCATCTGTTATGTTATTAAAATGATAAAGCCCTGGTATAATCCAGTTATTTTTATTAACAGTAAAATGAATATTTGGCTGATGAGAGGGCTCTCAGCTTCACCTCTTAGTAAAGGATGCTTCTTATAGTCGCTGGCTGTATTTTTCCAGAATTGGACATTACACCCTTTGTTCGGTTTTCCATATTGATGGGAAGTCAATAAACAGTTATTTCTTCAGGTCTTGAATTAGTACAGAATTTAATTTTTGTTTCCTTTTTACAGTAATGCTCAAATTTTATGAGAACTGATTATTTCTTTAATATTTCCAGAAATACTTTAAAACGATAAAAAAAAAACGTTTTTCAAGTCAAAGTAAACCCAGTTATTTACATGAAGATCGTATATATTTCAACTTTTTAATAGAATATAACAAGAATAGTCTATTTCACTCGCACCCATAAAATCACAAATTATATTCAAACAATATTCTACAAGAACACATCTATGTGACAGATATTATATCTTACAGGGTATCTTATAATATTACCCAGCACTGATACACAGTATATTATATCTCACAGAATATTATATCTTACAGTGTATCTTATAATATTACCCAGCATTAATACGCAATATATTATATCTTACAGTATATCTTATAATATTATCCAGCACTGATACACAGTATATTATATCTTACAGTGTATCTTATAATATTACCCAGTACTGATACACAGTATATTATATCTTACAGTGTATCTTATAATATTACCCAGTACTGATATACAGTATATTATATCTTACAGTGTATCTTATAATATTACCCAGCACTGATACACAGTATATTATATCTTACAGTGTATCTTATAATATTACCCAGCACTGATCTACAGTATATCTTATATTACCCGGCCAGCACTGATATACAATATATTATATCTCACAGTGTATCTTGTAATATTACCCAGCACTAATACGCAGTATATTATATCTTACAGTATATCTTATAATATTAACCAGCACTGATACACAGTATATTGTATCTCAGTGTATCTTATAATATTACCCAGTACTGATATACAATATATTATATCTCACAGTGTATCTTATAATATTACCCAGCACTGATACACAGTATATTATATCTCACAGTGTATCTTATAATATTACCCAGTACTGATATACAGTATATTATATCTTACAGTGTATCTTATAATATTACCCAGCACTGATATACAGTATATTATATCTTACAGTATATCTTATAATATTACCCAGCACTGATACACAGTATATTATATCTTACAGTGTATCTTATAATATTACCCAGCACTGATATACAATATATTATATCTCACAGTGTATCTTATAATATTACCCAGCACTGATACACAGTATATTATATCTCACAGTGTATCTTATAATATTACCCAGTACTGATATACAGTATATTATATCTTACAGTGTATCTTATAATATTACCCAGCACTGATATACAGTATATTATATCTTACAGTGTATCTTATAATATTACCCAGCACTGATATACAGTATATTATATCTTACAGTATATCTTATAATATTACCCAGCACTGATATACAGTATATTATATCTTACAGTGTATCTTATAATATTACCCAGCGCTGATACGCAGTATATTATATCTTACAGTGTATCTTATAATATTACCCAGCACTGATACACCGTATATTATATCTTACAGTGCATATCTTATAATATTATCCAGCACTGATACGCAATATATTATATCTTACAGTGTATCTTATAATATTATCCAGCACTAATACGCAGTATATTATATCTTACAGTGCATATCTTATAATATTATCCAGCACTGATATACAATATATTATATCTTACAGTATATCCTTTAATATTACCCAGCACTAATACGCAGTATATTATATCTTACAGTGCATATCTTATAATATTATCCAGCACTGATATACAATATATTATATCTTACAGTATATCTTATGTGACGGAACCATCCGTCTGTCCAGTACTCTTGTGGATTCGGCTATTTTGGGCCATCCGTATAAAGGACTGATTTGGGATGTTATAAAGTATGTTTTACCGTTCCAGCCTGTTTCCAGCCGTTCGCCTCGTTCCGTACGAACTCTCTGTCTAACATATGGGTGGCCGCCATTTCGGGACTGTTGCACGTGTTCGCGGCCATCTTGTGTACGAACAGCGGTGTTTGCCTGTGAACGCGTGGAACTAAAAACGGATACCCAAACAGGCGAACACCGCTGAGACCTCCATACACCCAGAGGTTCGTGTTGGAACAACCGAACGACGAGCCATTCGGTAGTTACGTATAATCAGCTATGGGGAATCCAGCGAACTCGGAGACAGTTGTGGATGATAAAGATTTCGGGTGATTTTAACCGGCGAACGGAGACCGACTGCAGGGCGAAACTTGTGGAACTCTTTTCGGCTAGAAGATCCGTGCAGTCGGTCAAAACTTCAATCGTCCATAACTCCCGAACCCCTTAACCGAATGGGCTGAGATTTGGACAGAGTGTTCCCCTAACCAAGATCTTTCAAGCGGTGCTGGACTCAAGGGTGTACCCCCTGGTTTTGGGGTACATCCATAACTGGGATGAATTATTGTACAGTTTAATTGTGTTATGTGATTATCTGAGGGGAGGAGAGGTGGGGGTGTTACCCTGTGTATAATTGGTTATTTTCATCCTCCCCCTGGGAGTGCCCTGTGTGTGCCTTTTTCTAATAAAAAGCAGGCTGGATGTTCCAGTCCTCAGATCTTGTTTTGACCCTCAACACGGAGCTTCAGTCTCGTTATTGGGGGGATTCTTATTTTACGCTCAAGGACTATTATTGGGAACTTATGCCGTTTGGTGGATATCGTTACTCGAGAGATTACTCCTTCCCCTGGTTATGGTTCGTGGATTGTGTAGAATACGAACAAGGACTTGATACGGTGAGAGGGGAAGGTAGACTAAACAGTGACTTACTACTAAGACAAAAGGTGTCTTAACAATTGGTGGCAGCGGTGGGATGAATCCCACAACACAGAAGGAAAGAAATGCAGTATGAACAGTTAAGACGTGCTACTCTTAAGGACATAATAGAACGCCGAGGTCGATCAGCAAGCAATTTGAAGAAACGAGAAATTATTGCTTTGCTAAGGGAAATGGATGCAACACAGGGAACGGAGAACGCTAATGTGCCCAGCAGTTTGGATTTAACACCCGAGGAGATACAATTTAACCGGGCAGTGCAAATAAGGCTGGCACACTTTGGCCCCAACCCCTCAGCAGACATTGTGGAACGTGTGCAAGCTGCAGTAACAGCACACCAAGCACTCCAAGGAAGGGGAGCTGCAGCAGCAGAGGTACCCAATAACGATTCCGGAAGGAAAAAGGTACCATTTGCTGCATTCAAAAACTTTATTGAAAATGAAGGAGAGATCGATGGGTTTCTGGCCGATTTTGAAAGGCAGTGTGCCCTCCATCAAGTACCCACAGACCAATGGGTCACCATCCTCTCTGGGAAATTATCCGGCCGGGCTAGTGATGCATTTCGGGCCATCCCAGAGGAGGAGATCACCAGCTACCGGGCAGTGAAGGATGCGCTTCTAGCCAGGTATGCGGTGACCCCAGAAGTTTACAGACGGCGCTTCAGGGAAACCAACAAACAAAGTGGCGATTCGTATATGGAATGGGCCTGCAGAGTTCACCGTACTGCAACCCACTGGATGGCTGGATGCCAAGCAGTATCAGGGGAAGAGGTACTACAGGTATTCTTACTGGAACACTGTTTCGAGAAATTGCCTACCGGGGTTCGGGAGTGGGTCAGAGATAGAAAACCCTCGACCCTACCCGAGGCGGCCCGGTTGGCCGACGAATATACTGATGCTCGCAAACTGGACAGTACCGTGGTTAAAGTTCCGACCAGAGTGGACTACCGACCAGCAGCCCCTCCGATTTCAACAACCTACCAACCCCCAGTGCATCGCAGCCCAGTAGTACCACCGTCCAATAATTATGTACAACCATCTAAATTTAATGCCCGGGATTATTCCCAACCCATCCGGTGCTTTCTGTGCAAACAGTTGGGACACAAACGCCCGGAGTGTCCGCTGAACCAAGCTAACCAAGCTCAGTCCTGGAGGAGAGCAGCCAACCCGAATCAGCGACCACCACAGCCTGCTGCTCACTGTGTAGAACAGGAGGAATTCTGGGGTATCTTGCACGAAGCCGACCCGGTGCAAGCCGCCCATCAGGACAATCGCCAGCAACACCGGCAGACTGTGAAACTAAATGGCCGAGTGGTAAATGGACTTAGAGACACAGGAGCCACCATGACACTGCTCCAAAAGAACTTGGTCTCAGAACACCAGCACACCGGAGACACAGTAGCCGTGAGGGTAGCAGGGGGAGCCGTATTCCGGTTACCTGTTGCCCGTGTTCATCTGGACTGGGGAGTGGGCGCTAGACACGTGGATGTTGGGGTTATGAAAGACTTGCCCGCTGATGTGCTTCTTGGTAATGATTTGGCCCCTTTGGTTTCGGCCTATGCTCCAATGGGTCCCTTGGACGTTAACCCAGTGACTACTCGCTCTCAGACCCGTGCCTCTGGAACCAGCCCACCTGCCGAGGAGACCCAGGTAAGACCCTTTTCCCCGACTGACACCTTAGCTCAGACCCCCTTACGTTGGGATTCCCCAGAGGAGTTTGGGAGGGAAACCCGGGCAGATCCTACCTTACAAAAGTACAGGGACCGAGCAGACGCTGGGGAAGAAGGGATAGACGGAGAGCGGTATAAGTGGGTGGGGGACAGGCTATACAGAATCCCGAAACCTTCCCAGAAAAAGATAGCCCCTCCGCAGAACCACCAGCTGGTAGTACCCGCGAAATACCGGCAGGAGCTTCTGCGGATAGGGCACGATGTCCCTTTAGCAGGACATCTAGGGTCACGTCGCACAGCCTATAGGATCTCCCAGAATTTCTTTTGGCCCAACTTCAACCAGGCTGTACGGATATATTGCAGTACTTGTGACACATGTCAACGGGTAGGAAAACGGGGGGACCACCCTAAGGCTAAACTATCAGCGATGCCTATTATAGGGGAGCCCTTTTCCCGCATAGCTGTTGACATTGTGGGTCCACTGGCCAGGGCTAGTCCATCAGGCAAGAAGTATATCCTTACTGTAGTGGACTATGCCACTCGCTATCCAGAGGCAGTAGCGCTGTCGAACATAGAGGCAGAGACAGTTGCTGATGCCCTGGTGAGGGTTTTTACCCGGGTTGGGTTCCCTAAAGAGATCCTCTCCGACCAGGGAACCCAATTTACTGCGGTGCTCACCCAGCAGCTGTGGAAAGTATGTGGCATTAAACCCTTGCTTAGCTCGCCTTACCATCCCCAGACTAACGGTCTCTGCGAGCGTTTTAACGGTACCCTCAAGCAGATGCTGAGGACCTTTACGGACACTTGCAGGGACTGGGAGAGATTCTTGACGCACCTTCTGTTTTCATACCGGGAGGTGCCCCAGGAATCTACTGGGTTCTCCCCTTTTGAGTTACTGTATGGGAGACGGGTCCGCGGACCCCTAGATCTCATCCGGGGACACTGGGAAGGGGAGACCGAGCAAGAAGGGACCCCCATAGTGCCATACGTTCTGGAACTTCGGGACCGCATGGAGAAACTGTCCCTGATGGTAAGGGAGAATCTCCAGGCGGCCCAGGGGAAACAGAAGAGGTGGTACGATCAGGGTGCCCGACAGCGAGCCTTCCAGGTGGGGCAAAAAGTATTAGTGCTCAAACCTGTGAAGGCCAACAAAATGCAAGCCTCTTGGCAAGGCCCGTACAGGATAGTGGCGCAGATCTGCGATACTACCTATTTGATAGCCAGCTGTTCCGACGAAAGGGTCCAGAGATCCTTTCATGTGAACATGCTGAAAGAATATCAAGAACGACCTGAGAACATTGCAGCGGTATGTGCCCCAGCTGCAGATGACCCGGAGAATTTGTCTCTCCCTGATCTATTAGAAAGGGACCCCCAGACTGACCTCACCTCCCTCGTACAGTTAGGAGACAGGTTAAACCCCACAGAAAAGATCCAAGCAAAACAGTTGTTATGGGAAAAACAAGCAACTTTTTCCCAGGAGCCAGGTTACACCCACCTCGCTATACACAAGGTAGAGACCCCCGGACAGACCCCCTTACGACAGCCGCCCTACCGTATCCCTGAAGCAGTCCGAGATGGAATGCGGAAGGAGATACAGGAAATGACCCAGCTTGGGGTCATCGAACCCTCTGACAGCCCTTGGGCTTCGCCTGTAGTCCTAGTACCGAAGAAAGATGGGACCACCCGGTTCTGTGTGGACTACAGGCGACTCAACGAGCGGACTACCACTGACGCCTACCCGATGCCCCGGGTAGACGAATTATTGGATCGTATTGCCAGGGGACGTTATCTGACCACCATAGACCTATGTAAGGGCTACTGGCAGATTCCCCTGGCCGAGGATGCTATCCCCAAGTCGGCCTTCGTCACCCCATTCGGCCTGTACCAATTTAGGGTCATGCCGTTTGGGATGAAGAATGCTCCGGCTACGTTCCAACGGATGGTGGATAGACTCCTGGATGGCTTCCAAGAATTTGCATGTGCATACTTGGATGACATAGCGATCTATAGTGGGTCCTGGGAGGAACACCTGGTACACATAGGGGTAGTGCTGGATAAGATCCGGGCCGCTGGCCTGACATTGAAGCCAGAAAAGTGCCATGTAGGTATGGCAGAGGTACAGTACCTGGGTCACCGAGTGGGATGTGGAAACCAGAGACCAGAGCCCGCCAAAGTAGAAGCGGTGGCTAACTGGCCCACACCCACTACTAAGACCCAGGTATTGGCCTTCTTAGGGACAGCGGGGTACTACCGACGTTTCGTTCCTGACTACAGCTCTATTGCTAAGCCCCTGACAGATCTGACGAAAATGAATTTGCCTAAGCAGGTCCTGTGGTCCCCGGCTTGTGAAGCTGCGTTCCAGGCACTGAAGCAAGCTCTCGTGAATGCCCCTATCTTGGCTGCCCCAGTCCCTAACAAACGCTTTCTCGTTCACACAGATGCTTCCATGTATGGACTGGGGGCTGTGTTAAGCCAAGTTGGGGAAGATGGAGGAGAGCATCCTGTCGCATACCTCAGCCGAAAATTACTACCCCGAGAAGTGAGTTATGCGGCAGTCGAAAAAGAATGTTTAGCCCTAGTCTGGGCATTGAAAAAGTTAAGTCCCTACTTGTATGGGCAAGAATTTTCCCTTGTAACAGACCATAACCCCCTCGTTTGGCTTAACCGGGTCTCAGGCGACAATGGGAGACTGCTGAGATGGAGCTTGGCATTACAACCGTACAATTTCACTATTAGCTACAGACCCGGTAAGCTGAACGGAAATGCGGATGGCTTATCACGACAGACCGACATATCCACCACCTCGTAAGTCCGGACATCCCCAAGTTGACCCGCCACAGGGTCAAGCCGGGTCTGCCGGAGTGTTCCACAAGGGGGGAGCCGTGTGACGGAACCATCCGTCTGTCCAGTACTCTTGTGGATTCGGCTATTTTGGGCCATCCGTATAAAGGACTGATTTGGGATGTTATAAAGTATGTTTTACCGTTCCAGCCTGTTTCCAGCCGTTCGCCTCGTTCCGTACGAACTCTCTGTCTAACATATGGGTGGCCGCCATTTCGGGACTGTTGCACGTGTTCGCGGCCATCTTGTGTACGAACAGCGGTGTTTGCCTGTGAACGCGTGGAACTAAAAACGGATACCCAAACAGGCGAACACCGCTGAGACCTCCATACACCCAGAGGTTCGTGTTGGAACAACCGAACGACGAGCCATTCGGTAGTTACGTATAATCAGCTATGGGGAATCCAGCGAACTCGGAGACAGTTGTGGATGATAAAGATTTCGGGTGATTTTAACCGGCGAACGGAGACCGACTGCAGGGCCGAAACTTGTGGAACTCTTTTCGGCTAGAAGATCCGTGCAGTCGGTCAAAACTTCAATCGTCCATAACTCCCGAACCCCTTAACCGAATGGGCTGAGATTTGGACAGAGTGTTCCCCTAACCAAGATCTTTCAAGCGGTGCTGGACTCAAGGGTGTACCCCCTGGTTTTGGGGTACATCCATAACTGGGGTGAATTATTGTACAGTTTAATTGTGTTATGTGATTATCTGAGGGGAGGAGAGGTGGGGGTGTTACCCTGTGTATAATTGGTTATTTTCATCCTCCCCCTGGGAGTGCCCTGTGTGTGCCTTTTTCTAATAAAAAGCAGGCTGGATGTTCCAGTCCTCAGATCTTGTTTTGACCCTCAACACGGAGCTTCAGTCTCGTTATTGGGGGGATTCTTATTTTACGCTCAAGGACTATTATTGGGAACTTATGCCGTTTGGTGGATATCGTTACTCGAGAGATTACTCCTTCCCCTGGTTATGGTTCGTGGATTGTGTAGAATACGAACAAGGACTTGATACGGTGAGAGGGGAAGGTAGACTAAACAGTGACTTACTACTAAGACAAAAGGTGTCTTAACATCTTATAATATTACCCAGCACTAATACGCAGTATATTATATCTTACAGTGTATCTTATGATATTACCCAGTACTGATACACAGTATATTATATCTTACAGTGTATCTTATAATATTACCCAGCACTGATACGCAGTATATTATATCTTACAGTGTATCTTATAATATTACCCAGCACTGATATACAGTATATTATATCTTACAGTATATCTTATAATATTACCCAGCACTGATATACAGTATATTATATCTTACAGTGTATCTTATAATATTACCCAGCACTGATACACAGTATATTATATCTTACAGTGTATCTTATAATATTACCCAGTACTGTTATACAGTATATTATATCTTACAGTGTATCTTATAATATTACCCAGTACTGATACACAGTATATTATATCTTACAGTGTGTTGTGGATCAGAATGTTGATCTTTGTTATATTCAGAGGAAACCCAAATTGTTGTTACAAGTGCACTCGGAGAAGCAAGAATTAGACACCAGACACCTGTTGGTATTCAAAATAAGCCTCTGACGTTTTTTATTCATCAGCTGGGTTTTATACATTTAAAAAGTAAGTGCTTACGTGCAAATACTCTTAGAACAAAAATAGCAAGGGAATACAGATAAGACATAGGAATAGGACATAGGATAAGACATAGGAATGAGTGCCATGTATACATAACAAATAAGTTTCTGGGTAAGAGAGAACAACAAGATTAGAGTAGAGACATCTTGGGTGGGGGCTCTCTGCTCCCGGGACTTAGACATATATGGTCTTAAGTGTTGTTCAAGCATCAAGCAATCAATCCTGATTCCAAGTTAGCCAATTTTAATACAGGATATCATTATATGACACCTATAAGCTTGAGCCTTGGAATCGAGATAAATTCTATCACACAGTGTATCTTATAATATTACCCAGCACTGATATACAATATATTATATCTTACAGTGTATCTTATAATATTACCCAGTACTGATACACAGTATATTATATCTTACAGTGTATCTTATAATATTACCCAGCACTGATATACAGTATATTATATCTTACAGTGTATCTTATAATATTACCCAGTACTGATACACAGTATATTATATCTTACAGTGTATCTTATAATATTACCCAGCACTGATACGCAGTATATTATATCTTACAGTGCATATATTATAATATTACCCAGCACTGATACGCAGTATATTATATCTTACAGTGTATCTTATAATACTACCCAGCACTGATACGCAGTATATTATATGTAACAGTGTATATTATAATGCTGAAGGTGGGCAATACTCTTAAGTGTAATAATGTCAGTATTAAACCTTACAAAGTTACCTAAAATCACCTATCTCAGCAATCACATCCTCATATTGTAAGTAGCCCTGTAAAGTTTTAAACTGTATTTTGTGTGTGTGCTCAGTTCCTTTAATCTGTAGTAATACAAACTTAATAATTTATTGACCATCCAGGGAACCACAACTCCATGGCCAGCCTCCACTGATATAAATATTCTGATCTTTATAACCTGCGAGTTAGAAAGTTGTGATAAAAATTATTTGAATCCACCGAAAATCAGATTTATTGTCAAAATGTACAGACTTTCAGCTGTTTGCAATGATCAAATCAAACAAAATCAATTGAAATAGCTCAACACAACAAATGCTTCAAGTGGTTTCCCCAAATTCAACTGAAAATTAACATTATAAAAACTTCTCCGGTTTTAACATTTTTCAACACCTTCATGGCATCGATATTTTGACCAACATTCAAGTAGGTGAGCACTTGGGAAATAATGATCACAATATAGTGTCCTTTGAAATAAACTCAAAAAAACAAAAGCACATGGAGAATACTAGAATACAGTAAATCATTTTAAAAAGGCCAATTTCTATAAGTTAAAGGCAGCTTTACAATATATTGACTGGCATAAACTCCTTAGTGAAAAGAACACTGAGGATAAATGGATCATCTTCCAACAAATATTAGAAAGGTACATGTCTCAGTATGTGCCATTGGGTAATAAATATAAAAGAATCACATTGAAACCAACGTGGCTTAGTGGGAAAGTGAATCAAGAAATTTAAATTAAGAAAAGGGCATTCAAAGCCTTCAAATTGGACAAATCAGAGGCATCCTATATAAGATATAAGAATGCCAATATTGTGTGAAAAAGGCGATTAGATTCGCTAAACATCAAAATGAAAAAATGATAGCTAAAGAGAGCAAAACTTAATGAAGACCAGGAAAAGGCAGAAATGTTAAATAACTATTTTTCCTCAGTATATCTTAAGGTAGAACCTATGGCAATAGATATGAAAATGATTGCTGGAAAAAACTTGCTGAAAAATTGTAATTTGATGACTCGAGAAAAGGTGCTGCAGCAACTAAAGAAAGTTGATATAAACAAAGCTCCAGGGCCTGACGGTAGTCACCCATGAGTACCTAAGGAACTAAGTGTGGAAATGAGTGAACCTTTGTTTTTAATCTTCCAAGATGTTTTTCTTTCAGGAAGTGTACCGTAAGATTGGAGGAAGGCAGATGTGGTTCCTATATCCAAAAAAGGGTTTAAAATCCTTGCCTGGAAATGATAGACCTGTGAGCTTAACTTATGTGGTTGGGAAAGTATTTGAAAGGTTATTAAGGGATAATATTCAGGAATTCCTTAAGAAGAACTTGGTTATCAGCAAAAATCAGCACGGTTTTATGAAGCACAGGTCATGTCAAACTAATTTGATTGCATTGTACGAAGAAGTAAGTAGAAGTATAGATCAGGGTGTTGCAATGAATGTGATCTATTTGGATTTTGCCAAAGCGTTTGATACAGTTCCACACAATAGATTAGACAAAATTCTTGTTCTTGGGTAAAACATTGGCTTAAAAATCGAGTACATAGAGTTGTCATTAATGGTACATTTTCAAGCTGGACAGAGGTGGCAAGTGGTGTCCCTCAGTTCTCCATTCTGGGAGCCCTTCTATTTAACATGTTTATAAATGATCTTGAAGACAGCATTGAAAGTCATGTTTCAGTGTTTGCAGATGACACAAAACTTTGTAAAATAATACAATGTGAGCAAGATATTACTTTGCTGCAGAGGGATTTAGATAGACTGGGGGACTGGGAACTAAAATGGCAGATTAAATTTAATGTAACAAAACTTCGGCATCAAGAATGCACAAGCAGCGTATACCCTTAATGGAAGCGAATTAGGGATAACTACACACGAGAAGTACTTGGGAATTGTGACAGACCCCTTTTGGAGTAATAGATACCATCTCAGAGAATTGCCGTTGTACTTGGATTATTGTGGATTTCGGGTACTTGTGGATCCGTACGGTACACGCAGCCACGTGGAGAGAACAATGGGTCGCGGCCATTTTGACCGCATGAACTTATGACCGAACACTCACGAACTTTACACACAACGAATTTCAACCTTACCGGTAATGTACGCCCATGCTGGTCGACAGATCCAAAGTACCGAACTAGAGACACCAGATCCAAGAGAGAGTTTTCGTTTATGTTATATGGTTCCTGAGTAAATGGTGCAAACGTGTATCTAGCGAACGGCCCAACCGATCTAGGGGATTTTCACGTATATTGTTCCCTTAGATCTCCGTTCCCTAATACACGTAGTACAGTGCATTTTCGTTATATATTGTGTGTGTTATTAAACGTGTAATAATCGTGAAATATTCTGCCCGGTACAGTGGGAGTGACTCCCACTGTAAATGTATTATCTCCTCCGGATACGGGGAGGAGCTGTTGTACGGCATAAAAGCCCGAGTTGCAGAATAAAGATTATTCCTACTTTGACCCTCAACACAGAGTCTCGTCTCGTGCTTGGAGGGGATGGCTATTAGGCGGATTCGTATTTGCTGGGAACCTGTTATGCTTTAGCTGACTTCATCTTGGGGGGGAAAGGACACCTTCTCAGCAGCGTAACCCCCCACTACACCGGGGTGCCGCTACAGGAATTGTTATAGACAACAAACTATGCAACAATGTGCAATGTAAATCAGGCTAGTAAGGTATTGTCATGCAGCTGAATTGGAGTTCTGGCATTGAAACCTTCTGCGTGTAGTATGTGCCTTACTGTGCTCACTGAGTGTAACAAGTGTATGTTGCCACCAAGTTGTCACAGTTCTCACCGCGACATCCAGACGAGGTCGCCCCAGAAGTGCCCAATAAGGGATTTGAACCTGGGTACGTTTTAGTCCTGGGCCTGATGTTTCTCCTCTGAGCCACCATACAGCCTGAAGTTTGTATCTTGCCTTGTATCCAGCACTGGGGGCTGGACGTTATTCTGTGGCTGTTCCAACATTCTCAGCACACCTGTAGCTGATGGCCTCATTAGCCAGGTATAAAACACTGCCTCTCCCAGACGGCAGTGTCAGTTCCTTGACTCTGTTGATCGGTTTGCTGTTTCCTGTTCTCCAGTTTGCTCTTGACTCTGGCTTGTGTTTTTGTTTATTCTGACTTCTGACTTCCTCTGACCCTTGGCTTCCCACGACCATTCTCCTGGTTTATCCGTTCCTGTACTGCGACTCGGAATTATCCTGCACAGCCCCCGTGCACCGACTCACAGGCCAGGTGAATTCTTGCCTGACCACCTCGGCCTGTGTTTTCTTGTAAGGGTGAGCGTACATCTCTGCCTGCTGGACTCCCAACCCAGGTAAGCCATGACACAAGTCTTGCTGCAGTCACTCAAGTCAATCAAAGGGTTTTTCACAACTAGAAAGCTGGTTGCAGCCATTGAGAGCTTAATTTTTTCTGCCCATCCTGGTAGGGTAACCACTGTTGCTTCAACTTTGAACTTGCAAACTATGCTTGCTATGGTGTCCCTAGCAACATTCAGTGCCTTCACTATCTTTTTAAATCCTGTTCCTTGTCTGTGAAGGGCAATTATATCTTCTCTTAACTTTGTGGACCACTCAGCTATATTTCTAAAATGCAGAATCTGTAAAATGTGACCTGTGGGGTTGATAAACTTATTATGTTCTGTATGACCTGTGAGGTTGACAAAAAGCTGCAATATATAGGTAAAGGAAATGGTCGGATTAAGGACGTCTGATGCCCCAGGTCCGCACACTTGCTCGTACTGTGAATTTACTCTTCCTTTTTACCAGCAGATGATGATGATGCAATTTACACCCTAACACAGTGCGAACGGTGTCACTCACATCAATTTACACCATTCGTAGCCTGGCAGAAGATACTAACAGACTGAGATGGAAGGAAAATGAGAGCGAACGTGACAGTACTTCTCCCATAACCAGCACTTTACAAGTTGCAATAAAGGCCTGCATGCAAATCAACAACATGGAAGCTGTCTCCCGACTCAAGAATTTCAATTAAAGTGATTCTCCTGAGCTTACACAGCTTTCATGTCTGTTATTTAACTGTTTGTGAACTCATTTCAAATCAAACAAGTAAACACGGCGACTGCTTGTAGTGTGTGTGAAGGGTGTGAAGGGTGCATAGGGTCTATACTGCGTGTAGGTGAGTGAGATGTGAAAATCTATTTTAATGTCTCCTTTTTGATCTCATCAGCCCGAGAGGGCTTACAGCAAGGCTGTCAGGGGAGATGAAAGGATCTCCACGGCCATCGAGGCCCACTGGGCGTTTTATGAACAACCCACCACCGCCCACCTAAAATCCCAAACCGCCCACTAGTGGGAGGTAGGGACCAGCTTGTGGGTAAACCTATCGGGGCAGATTGAATTCCTGGTATTTAATTCACTCCCCAATGTGATAATGTTAATAAATGTTGGCTCTAAAAATGCTACCTTGAAAACACACAAACATACTAAATGTGGCTACATTTGAGAGGAATATTTTAATGGGCCAGAAATGGTAGATTTTGTCACTTTCTTAAAAAATAAAATGTAATATATATATATATATATATATATATATATATATATATATATATATATATGAAAATGCAACAAATCCAAGCTGTAGGATATGTATAATGTAATGTATGCAATCTTAATTAACTATGTCTGTCTGTCTTTCTCTCATTTGTATCTCATTTGTATCTCTCTGTCTTTCAACTAGGTATGATTAACCCCAGATAATCTTAATAAAATCTTAAAACAATAAAATTGGACAATCATTTTTTACTTTCATTATTAAAGGGACACTGTAGTCACCAGAATAACTACAGCTTAATGTAGTTGTTCTGGTGAGTATAATCGCTCCCTTCAGGCATTTTCATGTAAACACTGTGTTTTCAGAGAAAATGCAGTGTTTACATAGCCCCTAGGGACACCTCCAAGTGTCACTCCTCAGATGGCCACTGGAGGTGCTTCCTGGCTCAGTGCTGCACAGTAAGCAGCCCTGCCGTTCAGCGTCCCCACGCTCTGCATGGAGACGCTGCATTTTCCTCATAGAAATGCTTTGATTCAATGCATCTCTACGAGGAGGTCCTGATTGGCCAAAATGGCAATTGCCCCCACCCCTGTGCTCATTTTAGCCAATCCAATGCTTTCCCCATTTCGATGGTGTCACAAAGGGGGCGGAGCGACCCGCGCAGCGCTGGAAATAAGGCGAGTTTTATACTTTTATAGGGGAGCTCAGGGGGGGGGCAAGCCACCTATATGGTGGGTTTAGCACTATAGGGTCAGGAATACATGGTTGTCATGGCTGACCCTATAGTGATCCTTTAATATTGGAGCATTAACCTTTTATTTAAAATGAATATTAAAGGAACACTCCATAGAATGGCTATTTATTTATTGTATAGAAAATATGAATGCATTTTTTTCTGTGTGCTTTGTTTGGTGATAAATGGTAAAAAAACCGAATCAAAAAAAAAGTTTTTCAAATGAGCAGAGTACACCAATCAGAGGCTTCTCACTGGAGCCGTGTGCGCATGTGATTGTCCATTATGCATGGAGGGAATCCTTTAATCACTTTCAATTTCTTGTAAATATATATTTCACAAGAACAAAGAAATAACAACGTGAACCCAAATACAAACCATGTTAATGGAGTACAGGGGCAAAATAAGCAGAAATTAGATAAAAATCAATGTTAGTAATATCTTGGTAATTGGTAACGTAGTCAGTAAAATGACACATGTAGTCCAATGTTTTCTCGATGTGATTCTTTGTCCGATTTAATGAAGTAACAATAGGGCAGCAGGTATGACAATTAGCCATTTGTTTTGAACGCGATATGGAGAACTTTCTATGTGATGTGCCACGCATTGAGCGCAATTTGCGAAACGCGTAAGGCTACTCTGACTTGTCTGTCTTCTCTTACTCTAAGATATATATTTGCTGTCATAGTGGATATCACTGGCCTGCAGGGCTTACAGTATAAGATCCACTCCCTGCAATTTTGTAGCCTATAAATGGCCATGATAAAACGACCTAAGCTTAGGGCGTCCCAGGTGCCAAACACAAAAACTGCCCCATGCTGTGGGTAGTTTGACTATGGCAGAGTATGTGGGGAGGAGTTACTTACTATGTTTTTCCAGCACGGCTTTCATGCACGCCATGTAGTGTACCGGCAGCCACTACAAGGCTCAAAGGGGTAGGTGTGCAGGGAAAGTAGGCTATCCCAGTAGCAACCAATAGACGACAGGGACAGAGGCTGTCTGGACCTCTTAATAAATACATAAATTAATATCATGTGTGTGAATATAGGTGTCAGTAATTATGTGCGTCTAAAAGTGTGTTTGTGTGAATGTGTATGCATGTTTGCGTGAGAACACACGTTCAATAATATAGATCCCTAATTTGGAGTCCTTAAATATATCATTCACAGGGTAACAAATGACACGTTATCTGCTATTATTATATTCATTTCTTAGTTATTTAGGTGAAGGCGGCCCTCCGTCCATTTACAGAAACTGCGTCCGGCCCTCATACAGTAAAAGGTTGCTGATCCCTGGTGTATCCGATAGGGAGCAAGATGGAGACATTAGAGAACAGATACAATGTTATTTATTAAAGGGAGAATTCAAAGTGAATTTCAAATTTAAAGACAAAATAGCCAAACCGAATACAGAATTCAGAATTTATTTTCTCACTTGGCAATTTTCACCTACATTTTGAAATTCACTCTGAATTCCTCAATTTAGCGATAAACCATGAAGCGGACTGTGAAACAAAATGTTTTATTATAAACAAATTATAACAAACTCCACGTAATTGTATCTGTTTCACCGGCTGTAAACACGGGGCAGATCTATTTCCAGAGATGAAGTTCCTGCCTTACATCATATTTACAGCATTCATTGTACAGCGCTGCGGAATATGGTGGCACTATAAATAATTATCACTGTAACTCACTATGATACACGGGAACTTGGGGCAGATAATGCCATCCTTTTCCTTGGCACACCTAATGTTTACAAACTACATTTCCCATGATGCCCCTTCTGCCTTCAAGGTGCCGGGATGGATTGCGGCTGCTCATATCCTAATATAGATTGTGTAATTACATAAAGAATGATGGAGTATTTGAGGTTAAATCTCATCATGTTCAGCCATGTTCAGTTTCAGAGCGGTGAGTTCTGTGTATGCCTGGACGAGCCTAGACGCCCATTTAAACCTGTATCAGTGCAGGAGAGGGAGGCTGTGATCCATGAAATCCTTGCGGCAGTGAAAGTGTTAACCTGTCCTGTTTCTGTCATTATGCAGCTCTGGCTGCAGCTATTAGAATGCACATTTTATCGCATGGAATTTTCTTCCTGTAACTTTTGCGCTGATGGCTTCATTGTAACAACCCATTTACGGAATTTATGATTTATTTATGATTTTTTGAAAGTTAATTAGGAGGGTTGTGTTTTTTTTTTTTATTAGTTTCTGTTCAATTCTCCTGCAGTTTGTGGCTGCTATTTATTTACTAGTTATTGTCCTAACATTTCATTATTTTAACTATCCAGACATTACGCCAAATCCGAAAATACAGAGTGCTATAAAGCAATGCAGCTCAGCAAACTATATCGCAGTGCAGTGCAGTGTGATATCTTAAGGTGCAGTGTAGCATTACATTTTGCAGTGTAGAGTGACATATTGCAGTGCAATGTTATGTAATATACTTCAGTGTAGTGCAGTGTGATATATCAAATCAAAGAGTCGAGTGACATATTGCAGTGCTGAAGCCCATGGAACAGCGCAGTCAGGGGAGTGGGCCTTGACAGAGCCAGGAGTAGGCAGGGGAGTAACCAGTTAAAGGGGCGTGGTTATTGGAAAATGGGGGCTGGATAATAGGAGTATATTAAGCGGCCATTTTATGAGTATGGGACATTTTAACTAAACTGACACTTACCTGGTAATTGTTTTTGGCAGGTCTGGGTTGGTTTTTTCTTTGTCTTTCAGATCATGGCATCGATGGAAGAAATCCTGGAGGGAGTGAGAGCTGCTGTGCGGGATAGAGGACTGGCCTGGCTTCATGAGCAACTGGGGGCTCAGGGTCCCCCCCCTACAACCCCTGCGGCGGCTGCACGGCGTTCCATGAGGAGGGCGAGACCGCCCCAGCGGTTGAGCCCAGGCATGGAGCCCGAAGTCGGCAGACGAAGGAGCCCGTCAGCGGAGTCTGTTAGGGCCCTGGATGAGGTAGCGGGCCCCAGCGGAGTGGAGATACCGCGGTGCTGGCCAGGCGCGGGCAGCAGCTAGGCCGAGGCCTACCACGCGGTGTGCGCCCCGCCGGGAGGCGGCAGGCGGGACGGTTGCGGCTGGAGCCAGGACGCAGAGCGGATCGGATGGTGGAAGCAGTGAGCGGATGCGGCCCGGTGAGTCAGGGAATGGCGCTGGGGCCGGGCAGCGGGCGGGGGGCAGAGCGGAGGCCTCTAGAGAACAGGTGGTCCCCCTGATGGCAGGGGGAGCCCCTGTGCAAGGGGACACTACGGGGGCGGCCTCTAGTGGGGCCAGGTGCAGCACAAGGGACAAAGACGGCGGGTCCGCCCAGCCAGGTACCTTGGGGCCGGCAGAGCCCGCGGCTTTGGCGGACCGGAGGCGCCAGGACAGACAAGTGGAATCCCCAGTTCACAAGGCGGCCCAAAAGGGGCCAGGTTCAGCGGGTCGGGATAGCTCCCAGGAATCAGCCCAGGGCATGGAGTCAGGACGGGCTGGGGGAGAGCGGGAGGGCCACAGGGGCGGCTCCCGGGGACGGCGGGGTCTCTCGCAGAGCCCTAGGCCGCATCGCAGCAGGGAGCAGCGCGGCGTCAGTGCCAGGCATGACAGGAGGCGGGCTGACGGGTGGAGGGGTAGAGAGAGGAGCAGGTCAACAAGCAGGCTTAGCAGGAGGAGATCGGTTTCAGGGGAACTGAGGTGGAGGCAGCGGCGCAGTGCGTCTGGGTCATCAGGCAGGAGCTCGCCAGGTCAGCGGCGCAGCGCTTACGGCCGGGAGGGCCAGGCAGGGAGGCGGGACATGGTGCGGAACTACAGGCAGGAGCATAAGGAGGTTGGGCGGGTATGTGATCATGTGGACACACTACCCAGGTGTCGTTCTCCTTGCAGGTCTCGCAGCACTACACCCGCGGTCCTGAGGCAGGGCCAGGCTGACAGGAGTCGGCGCCAATCGGATGCTCCAGAGCCAAGCATGGCGGACGGAAGGGAAACGAACCCACGGCCTTCTGCGGCTTCGGGCTCAGGCGGTGAGTCAACTGTTGCACCACACGCAGGAACACTATTGACTTGTTTAAAATCTTTCTTAGATTCATGGGCGGGTGGGGAAATGGCTTCACCTCAGTTTGGGAGAGTGTGGACGTGTGAGAAGGGCCAAGGGTTGCCGGGTAGGGCCGTGGGTCCAACACAGGATAGCGAGGTGGGGTTATCTGTGTCCGAATCTGTTAAGGAGTCGGGGGAGAAGGTTGGTATTGGGGTGCAACTGGGTAGGATGGCAGGGCCGTTCGAGGCTCCGCCGTTGCCTGATTTGAGGGTGTCCCCGCTAGGGGTAGTCCCCAAGAAGGAGGCGGGTAAGTTTAGGTTGATTCATCATTTATCATTCCCGAAAGGGGCGTCAGTAAATGATGATATCGATGAGGCCCTGTGCTCCGTATCGTATGCATCATTCGACCATGCTGTCGAGTTGGTTCGGAGAGCAGGGCGAGGGGCCTTGATGGCGAAGGTGGATGTGGAGGCAGCATTCCGGCTCCTTCCTATCCACCCAGACTGTCACCATTTGTTGGGGTGCCTGTTTGAGGGTAAGTTTTTCGTGGACCTGTGCCTACCCATGGGTTGCTCCATCTCATGTGCGTATTTCGAAAAGTTTAGCACGTTCTTGGAGTGGGTAGTGCGTAAGGAAACGGGCGGGGGTACGGTGGTCCATTACCTGGACGACTTTCTGTGTGTGGGCCCGGCTGGGTCCGACAGATGTGCCCATATACTGCGGGTTTTTCAGAGGATAGCGCAACAGTTTGGGATTCCTCTGGCTGAGGACAAGACAGTGGGCCCGACCGAGTGCCTGAGTTTTCTAGGGCTGGAAATCGACTCGGTCGTGGGGGAATGTAGGCTGCCGGAGGAGAAGTTGAGGGTGCTCCGCCAGCAGGTGAACGCGATAAAGGGCGCTAGGAAAGTTACGCTTCGGGGACTGCAGTCCTTGCTCGGCAGCCTTAACTTCGCCTGTAAGGTGATCCCTATGGGTAGGGTTTTTTGTAGGTTACTGGCTAGGGCTACCTGTGGTGTTCGACTGCCGAGTCATTACATCAGGGTGTCTGTAGGCATGAGAGAGGACTTGGACATATGGGACCGCTTCCTCACTAAATTTAATGGGCGGGTGTTTTTCAGGGATGCGATGAAGGCATCTGGCGACGCCGGGCTGTTTACGGACGCCTCGGGGAGCGTTGGCTTTGGGGCTTACCTTGGGGGCAAGTGGTGTGCCGAGGTTTGGCCTACGGCTTGGTCCGAGAGCCCCTTGATTCGGAACCTCGCCTTTTTGGAGCTTTTTCCAGTTGTGGTAGCGGTATCACTATGGGGCAGGGAGCTCAAGGACAAGAAAGTTATCTTCCACTCTGATAATATGGCAGTGGTACAGGTAATTAATAGTCTGTCGGCTTCGTCCCTTCCAGTGGTTAGGTTGTTGCGTCAGCTAGTGCTCTTGTGTATGTCTTGGAACATTGTCTTCAGGGCACGGCACGTGCCGGGGCTGCTGAATGTGGTCGCTGACGCTCTGTCTCGTTCGCAGTGGGAGCGGTTCCGGGAAGCGGCACCGGACGCGCAAGCGACGGGGCAGGCGTGCCCGGAGGAGATGTGGCGGCTCGGGACGTTGTGCTTGGGCGATACATAAGGAGCTCGCTGGCACCGGGGACTTGGGCCGCTTATACAAAGGTTTGGAGTGAATGGGAGGAAATGATGTCCCAGGCTGGAGCAGGCGATTCCACAGCCGGTAGGTTGGATACGCTGTTGTGGCTTCTTTGCAGGTTGGTTGCAGGTGGGTCGTCCCCTTCTAGGGTGGAGCGCTACATGTCTGCGTTAGCTTTCCTGTTCAAGTTTAACGGGTGGGAGGACTTGACAAAACATTTTTTAGTGAAGCAAACTTTGAAGGGTTTCAAGAAGGGCAGGAGGTCTGTGGATGCGAGGAGGCCGGTGTCCTTTGCCACCCTTCAAGGGTTGGTGGGGTTGTTGAGCGAAGTGTGCAGCTCGGCATTTGAGGTAACTTTGTTCTCTGTGGCTTTCGTATGGGCTTTCTTTGGGGCCTTTCGTATTGGCGAATTGGTGAGCGCCAATAGGTCGGGGACATCGGGCCTCCGGTACGAGGATGTGGTTATCGAACAGGACAAGGTCGTGATTTGGCTCCGGCGCTCGAAGACGGACGTCTTCGGAAGGGGTAAGAAAATTGTCCTGTCCTCGCTACCAGGGTCCCCGGTGTGCCCGGTAGTGTGTGGGGACGTGTTTTTACAGATTCGCCCGAAGGTTGGTGGTTGCTTCCTGATTCACGAGGATGGGAAAGCGCTGTCGCGCTTTCAGTTCTTGCGAGTCTTCCGCATGGGGTTGACGAGATTGGGCTTGCAGCCCGGACAATTTGGTACGCACTCCTTCCGTATCGGGGCTGCGACTGAGGCGGCGCGTCTCGGGCTAGGGGAGGAGCGGATAAAGCAGATTGGGAGATGGGAATCCATCAGGTTCCGTGCATATGTAAGGCCGGAAAGGTTGGTGTGAATGGAATGTTGTGGATGTGGGAAAAGGGTGCTCTGCCGGTTAACTGAATTTGTTTCCTTTCAGGCTTGGTCGCTTGGCTGGTGGGTCACTCGTTTGTCTACTGGGCGGAGAAGAGGGCCGCAGTTCGGAGACAAGGCACACAACTGGGTTTTCTTCTGGACACAGTGGACCTTCGGTGGTTTGGTTTTCGGGGTTTCAGCTGGCAGAGCATAAGTGGGGAGATTTTTGGGATGTTGTCAAGGGGGTTTGCCCCAGATATACTTTTGATTCACGGTGGGGGCAACGATTTAGGTTTGGTCCCCCAGAAGGTGTTGGTCAGGAGAATGAAGAGGGACCTGGATAGGGTGAGGGCACTGGTCCCTGGAGTTACAATAGTGTGGTCTGAGATGGTGCCGCGGTTGAACTGGAGGCATGCCAGGGACCCAGCGGCTGTGGCACGTTGCCGGGGTAAAGTAAACAAGGCCATGTCTGTCTTTATTAGGAGGATAGGGGGGGTCCCAGTGAGGCACTTTGAATTGGAGGGCGGGTTGCCCGGTTATTTTAGGCGGGATGGTGTGCACCTGTCTGAGGTGGGGTGTGACCTATTAAATTTAGGTTTCCAGGATGGTATTTCCAAAGCCCTATTTATGTGTGGTGGGGGTCGCTCGAGACATTAAGGGTTCAAGTCTCTTGCTATGGCGGGATAGGGCTTGGGTAATTGGAAGGTAGGAGGAGTATAAATTGGTTAGGCTGGATTAGACTGGAATGTGAAATGGTTTGTGGGTTCGAGCTCATCGGTGGCTCCGAACCAGGTGGTGTAGGGGGGTCTCGGTACACCCCTACAGTTAAAAAAGTTATGGATATGGGGCCTCTTTGGTAGGCCATGTGTTATGTGTTATTTGTTATTTATAATGTTATTTATTGTTATTGGGCGGGGTCATTGCCGGGGGTAATTTATGTACGGTGGGGGGTGGAGGTAAATTTACATTTGTGACAATGACCCCAATTTGTTACCTTGTTTATTATAATAAATAAAGCTGTGGACTTTTTTATTCCAACAGAAATACGGTGTCTGTAAGTTATTGGGGGGTTGGGGTACACAGCGCACCTGCCAAATAATCGACTGTGCGCATGTCATGAAGCCCATGGAACAGCGCAGTCAGGGGAGTGGGCCTTGACAGAGCCAGGAGTAGGCAGGGGAGTAACCAGTTAAAGGGGCGTGGTTATTGGAAAATGGGGGCTGGATAATAGGAGTATATTAAGCGGCCATTTTATGAGTATGGGACATTTTAACTAAACTGACACTTACCTGGTAATTGTCCCTCCCACCCTCCCTGTTGTTTTGTAGTTCCCGTTTGGTCACAGCGGCGGGATAGGGCTTGGGTAATTGGAAGGTAGGAGGAGTATAAATTGGTTAGGCTGGATTAGACTGGAATGTGAAATGGTTTGTGGGTTCGAGCTCATCGGTGGCTCCGAACCAGGTGGTGTAGGGGGGTCTCGGTACACCCCTACAGTTAAAAAAGTTATGGATATGGGGCCTCTTTGGTAGGCCATGTGTTATGTGTTATTTGTTATTTATAATGTTATGTATTGTTATTGGTCGGGGTCATTGCCGGGGGTAATTTATGTACGGTGGGGGATGGGGGTAAATTTATATTATGTGGCAATGACCCCAATTTGTTACCTTATTTATAATAATAAATAAAGCTGTGGACTTTTTTATTCCAACAGAAATACGGTGTCTGTAAGTTATTGGGGGGTTGGGGTACACAGCGCACCTGCCGAATAATCGACTGTGCGCATGTCAAGTGTTATGTAATATATCTCAGTGCAGTGTAGTGTGATATATTAAATCACAGTATATAGCGACATATTGCAGTGCAGTGTTATGTAATATATCTCAGTGCAGTGTAGTGTGATATATCAAATCACAGTATATAGCGACATATTGCAGTGGAGTGTGTAATATATCTCAGTGCAGTGTAGTGTGATATATCAAATCACAGTATATAGCGACATATTGCAGTGCAGTGTTATGTAATATATCTCAGTGCAGTGTAGATTGACACATTGCAGTGCAGTGTTATGTAATATATCTCAGTGCAGTGTAGTGTGATATATTACATAACAGTGTAGAGTGACACATTGCAGTGCAGTGTATGCTATTTCTCTGTATAGTCTAGTATGACACATAGCTGCTGGAAAGCTGAACTAAGCATCTCTTCTGTCCCAGGCTCTATGTGAAAGGCTCTCGGTTGCCTGAAAGGATAGCTCTTCTCTTATTACTTTGATTCGATTCTATTAATTTGCTTTTTTGAAAGAAGAAAAGCGTCTGGATCTTTATTGTGCGAGCAGTTTTGTCAATAAACGTATAGTTTGGGAGAGAGATCTATTTAGAGAGATTTTTTTCTCCACCTGTCACTCAATTCTTTGGCATAGAATGAAAAATTAATTAATAAATCAGACCAGACAAGCCCACCCACCTGCAGGCAGTCGTCCTACTCTCCCCCCAAACCTACCACAGTGCATGCTAGATTATACGTGAGGTCACTCCATTCAGACAACAGGGCCCATGCGTCACGTCACTGAGGATTGCCCTCCTGGGGGAATTTTCCCAAGCTGGACAAATCAAAGAAGACTGGAGGAGGAACCGAGGACGGAGAGGAGGTTGGTGTTACATGAAGCTGGAATGAGGTATCGTGAGTAAATCTCAGCTTTTTACATTGAATAACATCATGTATCTCTGTGAAGCTCATTGAGCAGGGCCCTCAATCCCTCTGTTCCTGTACATCAAACTTGTCTGTTTACAATTACATGTTTGTTAGTCCACCCATTGTACAGCGATACGGAACTTGTTGGCACTATATACAGGGACGTACTTGCCGCGAGGCAAACAAGGCATTTGCCTTGGGCAGCAAAAAACTCTGCCCCCAAAGACCCAGGCAAATACCTGGTTTGCCTTGATTTATGGGAGCCCAAGAGCTGGCCCGCTGGCCACCTTTGGGCTGCCCCAGGGCAGGCGGGCAGTGGTTTCCTGAGCGGGCGGCGAGGGAACAGTTTCTCCTGATGTCATATTCCGGCTCCCGGTATCACTGCGGCGCGCGAGGGAGCTGAGCAGAGCACTCAGGGGAAAGTGCTCCCTCGCTGAAAACCTAGAGAGCCAGCCTGCCTGCCTACCTGCAAATTCGTCCACCTCCCTGCCCAGCAGACACACTGGACCTTAAGTGAGAAATCCACCAAGCTATCCCAAAAGTAGGGAGGCTGGATGGATTTAAATTTTTTTTAAAAAAATATTAATAATAGTGAGTGGGGGAAATGTGTGTGTGTGTGTGTGGTTGTGTCAGTGAATGTTAGTGTGTGTCAGTGAATGTGAGTGTGCGTCGGAATGTGAATGTGTGTCAGTGAATTTGAGTGAGTGTGTATCTGTCAGTGAGTGTGTAAGTCAGTGAATGTGAGTGAGTGTGTGTGTCAGTGAGTGTGAGTGTGTGTGTGTCAGTGAATGTGTGTGTGTGTTGGTCAGTCTGTGTGTGTGTGTCAGTCAGTAAGTGTGTGCGTCTGTCAGTGAGTGTGTGTCCGAATAAGTGTATGTCTGTCTATCAGTGTGTCAAATCAGTGAGTGTGTGTATGTTAGTGTATATGAGAGTATGTGTCTGTCAATGAGTGTATGCATCTATCAGTGATTGTGTGCGCCTGCCAGTCAAAGTGAGGCCTTGACATGAAGGGATGGGGGAAATTTAAATCGGGGGTTGCACCATCCTGCCTAGGGCAGCACAAATCCTAAATACACACTGACTCTATAAATATAATAATAACAATAATATATCATAGATTCAATGTATCTGGGAACGATTCAGGCAAAGTTTCTATTTACCCGTTCTCGCCGGCATAGTTGCCAACAATTTCCAGGGACACTTTGCAGCACAGCTATCAATTATGTACTTGAAAATTTACCACACCCACTGCCTAAAACTATGCCCACTCTGTCCAAACCACCTAATTAATACCCACCTCCTTATCATAGTGCAGATTATAGGGTATACTCAATAAATAGGGAATTACAGAGATGCATTGTGTGTGTGTAAGGGCTGCATTGTGTGTTTGTGTGTGTATGCAAGGGATGCATTGTGTGTGTGTGTGTGTGGGATGCATTGTGTGTTTCTGGGTGGGTGTGTGACTGTGTGTAAGGGCTGCATTGTGTGGTTTTGTGTGTGTTTGCAAGGGATGCATTGTGTGTTTCTGAGTGTCTCAGGGAAGCATGGTATGTTTTTGTGTGGGTGTGTGTAGTGATGCATTGTATGCTTTTGTGTGCCTGCACACTGCATGTTCCTGTGTGTGTGTGTGTGTGTGTGTGTGTAGGGATGCATTGTGTGTTTCTGGGTGGGTGTGTGACTGTGTGTAGGGATATATTGTGTGTTTATGTGTGTGTGCAGAGGTGCATTGTGCGTTTCTGTGTGTGTGTAGGGATGCATTGTGTGTTTCTGTGTGTGTGTGTGTGTGTGTGTGTGTGTGTGTGTGTGATGGTGAAGGGATGCATTGTGTGTTTCTGTGTGTGTGTGTGTGTGTGTGATGGTGAAGGGATGCATTGTGTGTTTCTGTGTGTGTGTGTGTGTGTGTGTGTAGGGATGCCTTGTGTGTTTCTGAGTATTTGTGTAGGAATACATTGTGTATTTCTGTGTGTGTGTGTTTAGGAATGCATTGTGTGTTTCTCTGTGTGTGTGTGTATGTACGTCTAGGGATGCATAATGTGTTTCTGTGTAGGAATACATTGTGAAAGAGAGAGTTTGTGGGGTAGGATAGGGGCTGAGTCTTACCGGGGTCAAGAGGGGAGTAGCTCTTTATTTTCATTATATTTATTTTGTAAATATAATTTTTGTATTTTTTTTTTACGTTTTGTGTCTCTTTAGTGTATCTCTTACAAGTCCCTTGTGTGTCTCTTTGTATGTCTCCTACATCCTCACAACCTCTTTGCGTGTCTTACTCCCAACAGATCCTTTGTTTCTTTCACTCTTCCCACCTCCTTTGTGTTTGTCTCTTTAACCCCTGGAACCTGTGTGTGTCTTTCTCCTCATCAGGCTCCTCTGTGTGTCTTTCTCCCCTACAAACCGCTTTGTGCTTCTCATTCATCCCACCCCCACCCCCTTAATGATCACTTTCACTCTCCCCTGTCCCTTAGAGGTCTCCTCTTCTCCCCTGTCCATTGGAGCTCTCCCCTCCTATCCCTCCTCTCCCTTAGAGCTCATCCCTCCTGTTCCTTAGTAATCTCCCCTGCCACCCTGTCCCTTAGTGATCTCCCTTCCCGTCCCTAAGTGCTCTTCCCTACCTCTCTCATTGAGCACTTCCTGTCAGTCCGGCCGTATACAGTAAACTGAAGCTCCTGTACCGCGGTCCCCTCCGCTCCACGACAATACACTGAGTAACTGTGGTTCCCTCCTGCTGGTCACTCTAATCTTGTGCCCCCGGCCCAGTGCGCTGCCTTATGGACACACCAGCCTGACTGACAAGCGCACATGCTGAGACTGTCCCGGGTGAGTGAATTACCTGGGACAGTTTCCAACTTGCTGGTCTGTCCCGGCAAAACCAGGACAGTTGGCAACTATGCAAGTGCCAGTGTGCCCCTGTACAGTCACTGTTTAGCGGTATATGGTCCCTGCATTCCTTTTGTAGCCAGCAAGTGCCCACAGAATCAAGCCACAAGATGAGACCCAAACCATGGTTTCGTTCCTACACACAGTGTTGCTACCGTGAGGCTGCTGGTTTCTGCTCCCTGTATTAGCCACGTCTAACAATAATGTGGCGTATGTTTTAATCTTACATCATTAATATTAAGATATTAATAATTAGCCTTCTTTAATCTCTGCTCATTTTACCGATACAATCCACCTGGATGCTTGCTGATCACTAACACAGAGAATACGCAGCGGTGGAGTAAAACGCAGCAGGTTTCAGCATCGCGGGACATTTGTCTTGTAATTTAATTAAATTCAGTTTATGGCAGATGCCGTAAATTCTTGCTCAGCTAGATTTTGTCATTTGCATAAATCAAAATAACTGAATATGAAAAGATAAAAAGAAATTCTGTGATTACTTATTACAAAGCTAAGTGATCTGTGGCAATCCAGCTGCTGCAGACTGCAACTCGCACATGGCTCGGCCAGCCACAGCCTTCAAAAGCCCAGCTCCCAGCACACTGTGATAAATAGCCAGTCTGCAGCCCATCCTGGATAGGGCACTGTGATAACTAGGCAGTCTGCAGGAAGGTAAGCACATACTGGTCAGCACACTGTGATAAATAGCCAGTCTGCAGGAAGGGAAGCCCATCCTGGTTAGGGCACTGTGATAACTAGCCAGTCTGCAGGAAGGTAAGCACATACTAGTCAGGACATTGTGATAACTAGCCATCCAGAGGGAAGGGGAGCCCATCCTTATTAGGGCACTGTGATAACTAGCCAGTCTGCAGGAAGGTAAGCGCATACTGGCCAGGACATTGTGATAACTAGCCAGCTTGCAGGAAAGGAAGCCCATGCTGGTCTGGAGAGTGTAATAACAAGCTGGCCTGCAGGAAGGTAAGCCAGTAGTGGTCAGGTGATTGTGATAACTAGCCAGTATGCAGGAAGGTAAGCCCATGCTGGTCAGGTGATTGTGATAACTAGCCAGTCTGCAGGAAGGTAAGCCCATGCTGGTGAGGGCATTGTGATAACTAGCCAGTCTGCAGGAAGGTAAGCCCATGCTGGTGAGGGCATTGTTAAAACTAGCCAGTCTGCAGGAAGGTAAGCCCATGCTGGTGAGGGCATTGTGATAACTAGCCAACCAGCAGTAAGAGAAGTCCATGGTGGTCATGAGATTGTGATTATTTACTGGTCAGGAGGAAATGATAGATGGATAATCGATAGTAACATGTGGCCGCAGTTGAGTCAAAGGTTAGGAACTTATAGAACCTAAAAACTTACAAAAGAATACTTCTGTGTTGCTGTCACCCCAACTTGCTGTTGCTTATGTAGGAGACAGATAGTCAATACAAAGCAGAAAAAATTAGGGCTTCTAGGAATGCATGAGTATTAGACATGTGCAATTCGTTTCGTTCCGAATGTAAATTCAGATGAATTTCGGCAATTCGGACATTTGGATGCTTCCGAATGTCGGATGTGCCGAACTGAACCGAATTGCCGAAGTCCCAAATTGCCAAAGTTACGAATTTCGGAAGTACTTTGGATTTCTGAAAAGTGGCAAAACAGGAGAGGGAAGAAAAATTAAGGGAATGATGACAGTAATCTAACCCTACCCTTACCCCTACCCCTACCACTACCCCTAACCCTACCCATACCCCTGACCTCTAACCCAACCCCAAACCCTATCCCTAACCCTACCTTTAACCCTAACCCTAGTTGGGTTAGGGAATTGCCAAAGTGCCGAATTCCCAAAGTTCCGAATTCCCAAATTGCCGAAGTCACGAATTTTGGAAGTGCCAAACCAAACCGAACCGAATTATTGGCCCATGCACATCCCTGATGATTATGTTCACAATTCAGCTTTCCCGAAAAGCACTGCCCTCATTTATCCTGCCCTCATCCGATGGATGGATAGATTGCTGGATATTGGCTGGGTGGATAGATGGATGGATAACGAATGGATAGATAGATAGATAGATAGTGGATGGGTGGATAGATGGATAGTTGGATAATGTATTGATAATTGGATAATGGGTGGATAGATGGATAGATGGGTGGATAGTTGGATAATGAATGGATAGTTGGATAATGTATTGATAATTGGATAATAGATGGATAGTTTGAATTTGGATCTTTTTTATATTAATTGTCAATGGATTAATATATAGATAGACATGTAAATAAATGTTTCTGCTCTTCAGACACTGTATAAAGTCTCTCTCTGTTCTCCCGGCTGGGATGTTTTGAAAGTCATGCTGGCCCTGTATGTGAGACACTCTTTACACCCAGACAAAAGCAGATAATTTTGCAGCAAGATGATGTGTCACCTCTCCTCTTCAAATCAATGAGATCCTATTGTTTCTTGGAAGACTCTCTATCGGTGTGACACGTGGGCTCCTCCACTCGGTAGGTGAGAATTAGTTCATTATGCAGGATCTGCTGTGATATTCACAATCCATTCAAACAACATCTTCTACTTGGCAACATTAATCCAAAATGCTTTATTCTGATTATAATCTTGGAAAGAGTTAACTGCACGAAGAACTACTAATTAATTACTTTCAGGTTTGTTCACTAAGCATTTAATTGTAGTAAATAAAAAAAACTAATTGAAAAATTAGTCTGTAATAGATAAGCTATCACTACAACTGAATTGGAGAGTTTTTCTAAATGAACTATTTTTCCCCAAATTTTACAATGAATTTATTAATTTTGCATTCACTGTGATTCAGAGTTTATCAAACAAACCTTTCAATCCGTAGTCTTTTCTATGAATTATATTAAGGGCGGTGCTGGGGGTCACTTTGATCCAGCATTTAGCATTTGATGTCAGCTGACCTGCTCAGCCAAAAAATGGCTTCAGAATATGGACAATATTGATATTGCTAATACCAGAGGCATAAATAGAAACCACGGGGCCCCGTGCAAAAACTGCCCTGGAGCCTCCCCATATATCTACACCCCCCGTACATCTTCACCCCCATACGTCTGCAGACAAACAGACACACACACACATACAAACACACACATACACAGACAGACATACACACAGACATACAAGCACACATACATACACTGGGGTCCAGTGGCTCAGCCTGATGGCGGCTACCGAGGTAAGCTGGGAGGAGTGACTGGGGCAGACACTTCCTCCCAGCTGTGATGTCATCTCAGGGGACCCGGTTGCACTGTTAAAGCGCCGCAGCGCTGACCGGGCCCACTGGAAATTAATTTCCATTGGGTGGCCCTCAGAGCATGGGCCACCCGATGGGCCCCTTAACATGTGGCCCCGGCTTTTCTACCGCGCAGCTGGGGCCACAACACATGGCGGCAGGCACCGTGGTCGCAGGGGCCGCAGGGTGACCCCTGCGACTGCAGTAGTTCAGCCACTGGCTAATATCGAAGTGGAACGTAGACAATGGTTGGACCAAGAACTGAAAGATGTTGCGTGCAACCATATGACCATAACTACAACATAATCAAACAGTGATTATGGTGCCTAGATGACCACTTTAAATGCTAGCAGCAAGACTATATCGAATTGAGCTGTGGTTCCCACTATTTAAAGCAAAATAATGGTCACACAAAATGCTTATATTAACATTGGGTGGGGCTGGGTGTGGCAGGGACAGCGAGAAGCCAAGATGACTACGTATTGGCTTTTATTTCCTCTGCTTGCATATTACCCGAGATTTTTTTATATGTTTGCTCTTTATATGTAACATTCTGTAGCTGATTCTCCACATTTCCTGTGGAATCCGTTTCTTTGCGATTAAATTGGCTCCCGGTGCACGACGAGCTTGTCTGTGGAGTGTAAAGAAGATCGTGCAATGTTTGGGCAGAAGACATGAAAAAATGTAAATAATATTAATTACCATCTGCTCCTGGCCGGCAGATTGTATTTTAACATGTTCTACTTTCTTGTTCTGGGTTCTTACTATTAATCCTCCAAGCTGTTCTCTTCATTTTAATTACAGACTAGAATCCAAACAGAATACCGTGAAGCGTTTAGAACTTCCAGTGATAAATGAGATTCCGGCTGGTAACGTTCCAACTTCAAGTGAAATTCTGTGTCTGCTGACTGCTACGCTCACTAAAAGATTTCTATCGCCAAAGAGAACCATCGCCTGCAGCACAGATACAATAACTTGTAACGCAAGGCCCCCATCACAATAAAAAACATCAACAAGTATTTTACTATAGAGACATTCTATCTGATTAATGATCCGGCGAGTGCAGCAATTCACCCTTTTCTGATTTAAATCATTTTAAAGTGATATTTACATGGAACAAACTTTCTGATTAAAAATGAGACATGGCTAGTTTTCAGGATCATTTCAGCTAAATCCCCCCCACCGTGGATTCAGTGAGTAAGGAGCTGCCGTGGCTCCTGCAAGGTGGGACGCTTGTTTTAAACACAGGTGTAAGGGCCAAATTAGAAATTCTCATATTTAATAAAGGAATGTCCTGCTGAAATATAAGTATTTAAACCAAATAAACACATCTCACTCAGTACCATGACACATGCATAGTCACCTTTTCGGCATACGCTTAAAAAAACCCATAACCCTCCAATAAGATTCAGACACCTTGTTGTGGGAAAATGATCACAGCTTTTATTTAAAAGATAACAAAAATAATTTAAGGTCATTGTCGACATACTTGAACATTGCATATTCACCCCCATTCTTTTACACAACTTTACCCCAGACAATGACCCCATAACAATAACTGATAACCATAATAACATATAATACAATATAATATAGTACATGAACCATTGCCATCGAGGGCATGATTTTCCAATTTTTACAATGTAGGGGTATACCGAGATACACCCTACACCCACCAGGTTCAGAGCTACCAACAAGCTCGAACCTACAAATACATTTCCAATTTAACTGTTCTTAGTGAGCTAAAACTATCCTAACGCTGAACGAGCGACTTACACAGCAACTTTTCGTTCCATCCCGCGCCGCCGTGACCAAACGGGTACTTGATATGGAATGTTAATAATCATATAGAATGTTAATCAATAATCATATAGAATGTTAATAATTTTATAGTACGTTAATCAATAATCATATAGAGTGTTAGTAATCATATATTATGTTAATCAATAATCATATAGAATGTTAGTAATCATATATTATGTTAATCAATAATCATATAGTACGTTAATAATCATATCGAACATTAATCAATAATAATGTAGAATGTTAATAATCATATAGTAAGTTAATCAATAATCATATAGAATGTTAATAATCTTATCAAATGTTAATAATCATATAGTATGTTAATCAATGATCATATAGAATGTTAAAAATCATATATAATGTTAATCAATAATCACATAGTATGTTAATAATCATATGGTATGTTAATCAATAATCATATATTATGTTAATCAATAATCATATAGAATGTTAATAATCATATAGTATGTTAATCAATAATCATATAGAATGTTAATAATCATATGTAATGTTAATCAACAATCACATCGTATGTTAATAATCATATGGTATGTTAATCAATAATCATATATTATGTTAATCAATAATCATATAGAATGTTAATAATCATATATAATGTTAATCAATAATCACATAGTATGTTAATCAATAATCATATAGAATGTTAATAATCATATAGTATGTTAATCAATAATCATATAGTACGTTAATCAATAATCATGTAGAATGTTAAAAATCATATAGTATGTGTGACGAACCCTGCTGCATAGACCTGTATTGCTGGTTCGTCTGTTTGCATTGGATTCGTGGATTTCCTGTCCGTATGCTGTTGTTCGTACGTTTTCTAAAGTACCGATTGAAACTACCGAACATCGGCCACCCAGGAGAGGAGTGTGCGGCCCATTAACACCTTGACCACAAATTAGAACGTTGTGGTTAACCGCAAACACCTCTCCATTCCATTCGTACGGGTGGTCGTCGTTCGTATGCCGAACACGAGGCGGCGGCCATTTTGGACACGAGGCGAATCAGCGGTGTTCGGTGCAAAACCCATGGATCTAAAAACGGACTCTTTATCTACCGAACACCGCTGGAGACGGCCGTCTCCCCTTCTATTCCCTGCATACGAACACTGGTCCGTTCGGGAGTTTCTTTCATTCGTATGAACTTACCCAGATAGCCGTCCCATGGAGTCATTCGTATACCGAAGGACTTATGAGAGACTTTGACTCCATGGCGATTGGACTGTGTACATCGGACCTGAGCGCTATTCGGTAGGAATATGCCCTCAGATTCAGGCTATCTGGGGATACGTTGCACGAACACTATATATTCGGTACTTCTGATTTTATGTATTTTATTGCATTTTTTGTGTTTGGTTTTAAAATGGCGATGGTTCCTATCCTCGGAGTTAATTAGGTTTCTCCCTAATTATCTCCAGGATAGGAACAGATGTATTATGGGTAAAATGGGAAGGGCTTGTGTTATAGCCACTGTGATTGGCTACTGTTTAATATATTTTACAGTCTTCCACCAGGTCCCCTAGGGGAGTGTCTACCTGGTGGAGACCTGCATAAATACTGGGCAGGTAGCCCCCATTAAACACATTACTGCTTGACCTTCAAGACGGAGCTTTGTCTCGTTTGTGGAGGGATTGACTATTGGGACAGCGTTTTCGTTTATTTCTAGCTGTGGAAGGATTTCGGATGGATTGCTGATCAGGAGTTACCGCATTCGTATGCTCCGTTTGGGAGTTTTATGATCGGTTATACTGGGATTGCATTTCTGGAGAAAGGGGATTATCGACTAAACGGCGGCTTCACTCTCCAGGCGGTGAGTGTCTTAACAGTATGCTAATCAATAATCATATAGAATGTTAATAATCATATAGTATGTTAATCAATAATCATATAGAATGTTAAAAATCATATAGTATGTTAATCAATGATCATATATTATGTTAATCAATAATCATATAGAATGTTAATAATCATATATAATGTTAATCAATAATCACATAGTATGTTAATAATCATATAGTATGTTAATCAATAATCATATATTATGTTAATCAATAATCATATAGAATGTTAATAATCATATAGTATGTTAATCAATAATCATATAGAATGTTAATAATCATATAGCATGTTAATCAATAATCATATAGAATGTTAATAATCATATATAATATTAATCAATACTCATATAGAATGTTAATCAATAATCATATAGTATGTTAATCAATAATCATATAGAATGTTAATAATCATATAGAATGATAATAATCATATAGTATTTTAATCAATAATCATATAGTATGTTAATCAATAATCATATAGACTGTTAATAATCATATAGAATGTTAATAATCATATAGTATGTTAATCAATAATCAATTATGTTAATCAATAATCATATAGAATGTTAAAAATCATATAGTATGTTAATCAATAATCATATAGAATGTTAATAATCATATAGTATGTTAATCAATAATCATATAGTACGTTAATCAATAATCATGTAGAATGTTAATAATCATATATAATGTTAATCAATAATCACATAGTATGTTAATAATCATCTAGTATGTTAATCAATAATCAAATATTATGTTAATCAATAATCATATAGAATGTTAAAAATCATATAGCATGTTTATCAATAATCATATAGAATGTTAAAAATCATATAGTATGTTAATCAATGATCATATATTATGTTAATCAATAATCATATAGAATGTTAATAATCATATATAATGTTAATCAATAATCACATAGTATGTTAATAATCATATAGTATGTTAATCAATAATCATATATTATGTTAATCAATAATCATATAGAATGTTAATAATCATATAGTATGTTAATCAATAATCATATAGAATGTTAATAATCATATAGCATGTTAATCAATAATCATATAGAATGTTAATAATCATATATAATGTTAATCAATAATCACATAGTATGTTAATAATCATATAGTATGTTAATCAATAATCATATATTATGTTAATCAATAATCATATAGAATGTTAATAATCATATAGCATGTTAATCAATAATCATATAGAATGTTAATAATCATATATAATATTAATCAATACTCATATAGAATGTTAATCAATAATCATATAGTATGTTAATCAATAATCATATAGAATGTTAATAATCATATAGAATGATAATAATCATATAGTATTTTAATCAATAATCATATAGTATGTTAATCAATAATCATATAGAATGTTAATAATCATATAGAATGTTAATAATCATATAGTATGTTAATCAATAATCTTATAGAATGATAATAATCATATAGAATGTTAATAATCATATAGAATGTTAATCAATAATCATATAGAATGTTAATAATCAGATAGAATGTTAATCAATAATCACATAGTATGTTACTCAATAATCAGATAGAATGTTAATCATAACCTGAATGTTTATGTTTCTATAATTCGGGTAGAACGTAGCCCATGGCAGAAGCTGCCTCCTCTTTTACAGGTGCCCTGTTTTGTTGTGAGCCACATTAGTAAATAGGTGCACTCAGACATGGATGAGGCGATCCCTTATTAGCAGATGGATCTCACATTCAATGACGATTAGAGACACAAAATCCTGAAACCCATCATCTAAATACACTAAGTAAGGACACATGTACTGCACTATATGAGCCAGAGAACAGTTAAGAAAAGAAGAAATGTATCTACGTTACACACAATGCAAAAAAAAAAATAGAAAAGAACAAAAATCAAAATGGTGTGTGTGACGAAGTGCCCTTCACCACTTGTGCCTGGAGAGGACTAATTACCAGCCTCTTGCCATATGACTATGGTCACTGGGAGATTTTGCCAGTTAGAAATACCATTTAGACTTATTGGTGTTTTAAAAGACTGTTCTGGCCCTTTAAATGGTACTGGCACAGTTCTGCAACTTCCAATAACCAGGGCCGCCATCAGGGGGTGACAACCATGACGGTTGTCACGGGCCCGGCGGCCCTGGGGGGCCCGGACTGCTCTGGCAGTCCTGGGCCCCACTTTCCCTCCCTGCACACATAGATAGCGAATATCGCTATCTATGTGTGCAGCCGCGGGCCCCCCAGCTCCCTGTTACCGCAGAGGGGGCCCAGGCAGCACACAGCTTCTTCTCTCTTGTAATAACTCTCGCGAGACCCGGTTGCCATGGCAACGCTCCGCGGGTCTCGCGAGAGTTATTGGAACAGAGGAGAGAAGAGAAGCTGTGTGCTGCCTGGGCCCCCTCTGCGGTAAAGGGGAGCCGGGGGCCCCCCCACCGGACCACCAGGGATCATGGAATCTCCCCCCTCCCTGGGCAAGGTAAGCAGGGAGGGGGGAGAAACATGTAATTAGATTTAAAAAAAAAAAAATATGTAAAAAAAATTTCCCCGTCCTCTGAGTCCCACCGGGTGGCCCATGCACTTAGGGCCACCCGGAGGGCTTGTATCAGCAGGGGCCCGGTCGGGCGCTCTTTCCCCCCATGACCGGGCCCCTTGCTTTCCGGCAGCCGGCTGGGAGGGAGTGAGGATGGGGGATCCTCACTCCCATCATCCTCAGGCACCACACTGGACCCCAGGGAATCCACCCTCCAGCAAAAGGTAGGAAACTGGAGGGTGGGTTTAAAAATGTACATTTTACATGTGTGTCAGTATGTCTGTGTGTCAGTATGTCTGTGTGTCAGTATGTTTGTTTGTCTGTGTGTCAATATATCTGTCTGTGTGTCTGTATATGTCTGTTTGTCTGTGTGTCAGTATGTCTGTTTGTGTGTCTGTTTGTCTGTGTGTCAATATATCTGTGTGTGTCAGTAGGTCTGTCTGTGTGCCAAAATATTTGTGTGTGTGTCAGTATGTCTATGTGTGTGTGTCAGTATGTCTGTCAGTGCATGTGCATGCATGTGTCAGTCTCTGTATGTGTCTGTGTGTGTCAGTATATGTGCCTGGATGTGTGTCAGTATTTCTCAGTGTATATGGGTGTCAGTGTGTCTGTCAGTGTGTGTGTGTGTGTGTGTCAGTATCTCGGTCAGTGTATGTGCCTGTGTGTGGGTGTCAGTATTTCTGTCAGTGTATGTGTGTCAGTATGTTGATCAGTGTGTGTGTCAGTATGTCTGTATATAAGCCTGTGTGTGTCTGTCAGTACGTCTACCAGTGTATGTGTCTGTGTGTGTCAATATATGTACCTGTGTGTCAGTATGTCTGTCAGTGTATGTGCCTGCTTATCTGTATGTAGTCAGTGTATGTATCTGTGTATCTGCTTGTGTGTCAGAGTATGTACCTGTGCATCTGAGCCGCAGCTTTATATACAAATACACCCCTCCATTCAAACTTCAACACTACATACAAGCACACTCCTACATTCAAAAACAAACATTACACATAAATGCACACTTGCATTCAAACTCCAGTACCACATACAAACACATTAACACAAACATACTTCATACAAACACATGCTTACATTCAAACACACAAAACAGTGCTAAATACAACCCTGCAAGCATGGGAAATTGGTAGAGCCCCACCTGTCAAAGCATTAGAGTTGCACGACAGATGGGGTTCTACCTTTAGTCCAATCTTGCAATTGGGTGTCCCAAAAAATTCATTCTATTTAATGCCGCCACTGCATTGGGATGGATGCAGTGATTGCATACCAGGGAGTGAGGGGCGGCGGTGGCAGGGCCCAGGGGGCCCTAGCAAGCGATTGCCCAGGGTCCAGTCGTTATTAAAGACGGCCCTGCACACACACACTGCATACACTGACACAACACACACACTGCATACACTGACACAACACACACTCTGCATACACTAACACAACACACTCTGCATACACTAACACAACACACACTGCATACACTAATACAACACACACTGCATACACTAATACAACACACTCTGCATACACTGACACAACAGCAGAGTGTGTTGTGACACACTGACACAAGACACACTCTGCATACACTGACACAAGACACACTCTGCAAACACTGACACAACACACACTCTGCAAACACTGACACAACACACACTGCATACACGAATACAACACACACACTGCATACACTAACACACACACACTGCATACACGAATACAACACACACACTGCATACACTAACACACACACACTGCATACACTAATACAATACACACACTGCATTCACTAATACAACATGCACTCTGCATACACTACACACTAACACACTCACTGCATCCACTATACTGACACACACTCTGCATTCACTACACTAACACACACTCTGCATCCGCTACACACTAACACACTCTCTGCATTCACTACACATTAACACTCTGCATTCACTACACTAACACACACTCTGCATCCGCTACACATTAACACACACTCTGCATTCACTACAAATTTACACACACTACATTCATTACACTGACACACTCTGCATTCACTACACCCTAACACACACTCTGCATTTATTACACCCTAACACACACTCTGCATTTATTACACCCTAACACACACTCTGCATTCACTAAACTATGCACACACTCTGGATTCACTATACTGACACACACTCTGCATTCACTACACTAACATACACTCTGCATTAACTGTACACACAGCATCCACTACACAAACATCCTGTATTCACAGTACACACACTACATCCACCATAAATTGAAACACTCTGCATTCACTATACACAGACACTGCGTCTAATACACACACTACATCCACTACAGACACTGCATCCACTAAACACATTTCATATAGTACATACAAACACTACATCCACTACACAAACACACACTACATCCACTACTCAAACACACTCTATGTTCACTATAGACACTGCATCCGCTACACAAACACACACTCTGCATTCACTGCACAAACAGTATCTAATACACACAAACACTACATCCATTACACACATTCTAATTTACTTCCACCATACACACCACATTCAGTCCTGCATCATTGTCAGCGGACTAGGTAGGGCGTGGGCGGGCCCGGGAGGGAGGGGGGGGGGGGGGGGCAGACCTTGTGCTTGGTCAGGGGCCCCAAAATTTCTGATGGCAGCCCTGCCAATAACTGTCATATTTTCAAACACTGTCTGTCTTTATCTGTCATTTTGTTTTCCTCTGAGGAGGAGTTGTTTTGCTGCATGTGTGCTGATTTCATTAAAGAGTTGCTGTTCAACCTTCATCATGTGTCGTCTGGTATTTGGTCCAGGGTGGAAAAGGCCCCAAGTGATCCCAGTCAAGCCTCGGCGTCTGGGTCTGAAGTGTCTCAGGGTCCCTGATAGCTACAAGGAAGCAGACTTGGCGGAGGTACTCGGTCGGAGTACTGGAGCTCCGTTACAGTGTGGTTAGCAAAAATGGTTAATAACCAAAAAATAGATTCTAAAAAGGAACACTATACTTAGGAACATTATAGTTCTGGAGTAGCAGTTTAGGTTACTGGCCCCAAAGGTTGTTTTACTTACCTATTCTCCATTTCTCTGCCGATCTCACCTCTGGCTGAGACCATCAATCCCATCAAGCAAAAACGCTGCACTGCACCTATCGGCATCTACTCATAGAGATACATTGAATCAATGCATCTCTATTAGGAACGTTCAGTGTCATGGAGACACGGAATGCTAGAGTAGCACATTGTGCAGCACTGAGATAGGAAGCACCTCTAGTGGCCGTCTGAGTGACTGCCTCTAGAGGTGTTACTAAGCACCAATGTAAACACTACCTTTTCTCAGAAAAGGTAGTGTTTTTTTTTTTTTTTTTAAATTCTTTATTTCTGTAGTGCTTTGCAAATCTTGCAGAGTAACAGAGACATTGCATTTGGTAACAGAAAATATTAACTGGTAGAGTACATTACATGTTTGCTTCACTGCACTTTTTGTTTAAAATTACTTTATAACATCAAGATATTCATGCTTAGGAGACGTATGGTAGGTGATGGTAGGTTGCTAAACACTCGCTAAACATGCTTAGAAAGGTTGGAAAGGTCCTTCAGAGCATTTGCACATTTTGTTTCTAACTGCAAGCTTAGCCTACCTATTTAACCATGGAGGTGGGATGTCGCTTTAATATTCTCAGGTGCAAAAGGGCGCCCCTAAACTTGTAAACTTGAAACATAATGAAAAGGTAGTGTTTACATTGAAAAGCCTACAGGTACAGGCTATAGACACCAGAACAACTACATTAAGCTATACTGGTTCAGGTGACTATAGTGTCCCTTTAAATGTCTATAAATTTGCAGGATATAGTCCCCAAATAACGGTAAGCATTCTTCCAGAGGATAGTGTTTTCTCTGCCCTGGGTAGTATTGTCCAATGGGCATGTAGTGCTTTCATCCAACAGCCATCTGCCGTAGTAAGTCCATCCGTCAGAGGAAGCGCCATGTAAAGGGATCAAAAATTTTATTATTATTATTATTATTATTATGATATTTATAGAGCGCCATCAAATTCCGCAGCGCTTTACAATGGGTGGACGAACAGACATGTAGTTGTAACCAGACAAGTTGGACACACAGGAACAGAGGGGTTGAGGGCCCTGCTCAATGAGTTTACATGTTAGAGGGAGTGGGGTATAGTGACACAGTAACAGAGGGATTGAGGGCCCTGCTCAGTGAGTTTACATGTTAGAGGGAGTGGGGTATAGTGACACAGTAACAGAGGGATTGAGGGCCCTGCTCAGTGAGTTTACATGTTAGAGGGAGTGGGGTATAGTGACACAGTAACAGAGGGATTGAGGGCCTGCTCAGTGAGTTTACATGCTAGAGGGAGTGAGGTATAGTGACACAGTAACAGAGGGATTGAGGGCCTGCTCAGTGAGTTTACATGTTAGAGGGAGTGGGGTATAGTGACACAGTAACAGAGGGATTGAGGGCCTGCTCAGTGAGTTTACATGTTAGAGGGAGTGGGGTATAGTGACACAGTAACAGAGGGATTGAGGGCCTGCTCAGTGAGTTTACATGTTAGAGGGAGTGGGGTATAGTGACACAGTAACAGAGGGATTGAGGGCCATGCTCAGTGAGTTTACATGTTAGAGGGAGTGGGGTATAGTGACACAGTAACAGAGGGATTGAGGGCCCTGCTCAGTGAGTTTACATGCTAGAGGGAGTGGGGTATAGTGACAGTAACAGAGGGATTGAGGGCCCTGCTCAGTGAGTTTACATGTTAGAGGGAGTGGGGTATAGTGACACAGTAACAGAGGGATTGAGGGCCTGCTCAGTGAGTTTACATGTTAGAGGGAGTGGGGTATAGTGACAGTAACAGAGGGATTGAGGGCCTGCTCAGTGAGCTTACATGTTAGAAGGAGTGGGGTATAGTGACACAGTAACAGAGGGATTGAGGGCCTGCTCAGTGAGTTTACATGTTGGAGGGAGTGGGGTATAGTGACACAGTAACAGAGGGATTGAGGGCCCTGCTCAGTGAGTTTACATGTTAGAGGGAGTGGGGTATAGTGACACAGTAACAGAGGGATTGAGGACCTGCTCAGTGAGTTTACATGTTAGAGGGAGTGGGGTATAGTGACACAGGAACAGAGGGATTGAGGGCCTGCTCAGTGAGTTTACATGTTAGAGGGAGTCGGGTATAGTGACAGTAACAGAAGGATTGAGGGCCTGCTCAGTGAGTTTACATGTTAGAGGGAGTGGGGTATAGTGACAGTAACAGAGGGATTGAGGGCCTTCTCAGTGAGCTTACATGTTAGAGGGAGTGGGGTATAGTGACACCGTAACAGAGGGGTTGAGGGCCCTGCTCAATGAGCTTACATAGAAACATAGAATGTGACGGCAGATAAGAACCATTCGGCCCATCTAGTCTGCCCAGTTTTCTAAATACTTTCATTAGTCCCTGGCATTATCTTATAGTTAGGATAGCCTTATGCCTATCCCACGCATGCTTAAACTCTTAAACACGCATGTGTTAACCTCTACCACTTCAGCTGGAAGGCTATTCCATGCATCCACTACCCTCTCAGTAAAGTAATACTTCCTGATATTATTTTTAAACCTTTGTCCTTCTAATTTTAGACTATGTCCTCTGGTTGTGGTAGTTTTTCTTCTTTTAAATATAGTCTCCTCCTTTACTGTGTTGATTCCCTTTATGTATTTAAATGTTTCTATCATATCCCCCCTGTCTCGTCTTTCCTCCAAGCTATACATGTTAAGATCCTTTAACCTTTCCTGGTAAGTTTTATCCTGCAATCCATGAACCAGTTTAGTAGCCCTTCTTTGAACTCTCTCTAAGGTATCAATATCCTTCTGAAGATATGGTCTCCAGTACTGTGTACAGTACTCCAAGTGAGGTCTCACCAGTGTTCTGTACAATGGCATGAGCACTTCCCTCTTTCTACTGCTAATACCTCTCCCTATACAACCAAGCATTCTGCTAGCATTTCCTGCTGCTCTATTACATTGTCTGCCTACCTTTAAGTCCTCAGAAATAATCACCCCTAAATCCCTTTCCTCAGATGTTGAGGTTAGGACTCTATCAAATATTCTGTACTCTGCCCTTGGGTTTTTACGTCCAAGATGCATTATCTTGCACTTATCCACATTAAATGTCAGTTGCCACAACTCTGACCATTTTTCTAGTTTACCTAAATCATTTGCCATTTGGCTTATCCCTCCTGGAACATCAACCCTGTTACATATCTTAGTATCATCCGCAAAAAGACACACCTTACCATCAAGACCTTCTGCAATATCACTAATAAAATATTAAAGAGAATGGGTCCAAGTACAGATCCCTGAGGTACCCCACTGGTGACAAGCCCAAGCTTCGAATATACTCCATTGACTACAACCCTCTGTTGCCTGTCACTCAGCCACTGCCTTACCCATTCAACAATATTGGAATCCAAACTCAAAGATTGCAGTTTATTGATAAGCCTTCTATGTGCAACAGTGTCAAAAGCCTTACTGAAATCTAGGTAAGCAATGTCTACTGCACCACCCTTATCTATAATTTTAGTTACCCAATCAAAAAAACCAATAAGATTAGTTTGGCATGATCTCCCTGAAGTAAACCCATGTTGTCTCTGATCTTGAAATCCATGTGTTTTTAGATGTTCAACAATCCTATCCTTTAACATGGTTTCCATCACTTTCCCCACTACTGAAGTAAGGCTTACTGGCCTATAGTTGCCCGACTCCTCCCTATTACCTTTCTTGTGAATGGGCACAACATTCGCTAACTTCCAATCTTCTGGGACTACTGCTGTTAACAATGATTGGTTAAATAAATCTGTTAATGGTTTTGCTAGTACACCACTAAGCTCTTTTAATAGCTTTGGGTGTATTCCATCAGGTCCCATTGACTTATTTGTCTTTACTTTTGACAGTTGAAATAGAACCTCTTCCTCTGTAAACTCACGTGTAATAAATGACTCATTTATCCTTTTTTTTAACAGAGGTCCCTTTCCTTCATTTTCAGCTGTAAATACCGAACAAAAATATTCATTGAGGCAGTCAGCTAGACCTTTATCCTCATCTACATACCTTCCTTCTTTTGTTTTTAATCTAACTAATCCTTGTTTTACTTTTCTTTTCTCATTTATGTATCTAAAAAAAGTTTTGTCCCCCTTTTTTACTGACTGTGCTATTTTCTCTTCTGTGTGTGATTTGGAAGCTCTTATAACTTGCTTAGCCTCTTTCTGCCTAATCTTATAGGTCATTCTGTCTTCCTCACTCTGGGTTTTTTTTATAATTACTAAATGCTAACTTTTTGTTTTTTACTATTTTGGCCACATCTGCGGAGTACCACAGTGGTTTCTTGAATTTTTTGCTTTTACTGATAAGCCTAATGCAATTTTCTGTTGTCTTCAGTAGTGCAGCTTTTAAATAATCCCATTTATTTTGGACTCCATTTAAGTTGTTCCAATCTGATAATGACTCCTTTACACATATTCTAATTTTAGAAAAGTCTGTTTTTCTAAAGTCTAAAACTTTTGTTTTTGTGTGGTGTGACTCAGTCACTGTTCTTATATTAAACCACACTGACTGATGATCACTGGATCCTAAACTTTCACCTACAGTAATATCTGATACCAAATCTCCATTTGTTAACACTAAATCTAGTATGGCCTCTTTACGAGTTGGCTCCTCAACGACTTGTTTTAGAGACAATCCCAGTAGGGAGTTTAGAATATGTGTGCTTCTGGCACAAGTAGCAATTTTTGTTTTCCAATTCACATCAGGAAGATTAAAGTCACCCATGGTGATAACTTCCCCCTTCATTGTCATTTTAGCTATTTCTTCAACTAGTAGATTATCTAACTCTTCAATTTGTCCTGGGGGCCTATAAATCACACCTACACGAACTACTGTGTGATTACCAAATTCTAACGTAACCCAAATGGACTCTATGTTCGTCTCACTAACCTTTATTAGGCTAGATTTTATGCTATCCTTCACATACAGGGCCACCCCTCCCCCTTTCTTGCCTTCCCTGTCTTTTCTATATAAAGAGTACCCTGGTATTGCTATGTCCCAGTCATTTTTTTCATTATACCATGTCTCAGTAACAGCGACTAAATCTACACTATCAGTTGCCATTATTGCCACAAGTTCATGGATCTTATTCCCTAAACTGCGAGCATTTGTAGACATGACTCTAAGCTTATCATTTTTTAACACACTTGCTACAGGCACCTTCTGTCCTTGTTTTGGGGGACAATTGGATTGATGTTTTATCACCCTTTTGCCCCCCCTCCTAGTTTAAATACATCTTAGCAAAACCTCTGATCTGCTCACTGAGAACATTTGTTCCCTTTTGAGAAAGATGCAAACCATCTTTTTTGTACAGTTTATTTCCATTCCAAACAGAGCTACCATGAGCAATAAAGCCAAATCCTTGCTCCCGACACCATTCACCAAGCCACAAGTTAAAGTCCCTAATACGCATCTGCCTGTCATTCTGAGTGTTATGCACAGGCAGAACTTCAGAGAATGACAGTGTGGAAGCAACCTGCCGTATATCATTGGCAAAACACTAAAAACTTCCTTAACCTCTGAAACCTCATTGCAAGCCAAGTCATTTGTCCCTAAATGGACAAGTACATCCAATTCACCTTCCTGCTTTGCTTGCTTAACAATATTACAGATACGTCTCCTGTCTCTGTGAGCAGTAGCTCCGGGAAGACACCTCACAAGACCACCATTGTCCATCTCCACACCTCTTATGATGGAATCCCCCAACAACAACTGCTTTCTATTAGGCCTCATCATAGTCTTCAAGCCTCTCTGCACAACACCACTGGCCTCAATGCCTCTCTCCACAACAGCACTAGCCTCAGTGCCTCTCTCCACAACACCTCTAGCCTCAGTGCCTCTCTCCACAACACCTCTAGCCTCAGTGCCTCTCTCCACAACACCTCTAGCCTCAGTGCCTCTCTGCACAACACCACTAGCCTCAGTGCCTCTCTGCACAACACCACTAGTCTCAGTGCCTCTCTGCACAACACCACTAGCCTCAGTGCCTCTCTGCACAATACCACTAGCCTCAGTGCCTCTCTGCACAATACCACTAGCCTCAGTGCCTCTCTGCACAATACCACTAGCCTCAGTGCCTCTCTGCACAACACCACTAGCCTCAGTGCCTCTCTGCACAACACCACTAGCCTCAGTGCCTCTCTGCACAACACCAGTAGCCTCAGTGCCTCTCTGCACAACACCACTAGCCTCAGTGCCTCTCTGCACAACACCACTAGCCTCAGTGCCTGTCTCCATGACACCATTACACTCTGAAAGTGCAGAAAATGAATTATGTAGAACAACAGACTGTGCAATATGCCTTTTATCCACAACTCTAAGTCTACCAGATCCTACAGTAATCCATCTGCCATTCCTAGTATGTCTCTGTGGCAGTGGCTTTGCAGCAGAGGGAGTGGGGTATAGTGACACAGTAACAGAGGGATTGAGGGCCTGCTCAGTGAGTTTACATGTTAGAGGGAGTGGGGTATAGTGACACAGTAACAGAGGGATTGAGGGCCATGCTCAGTGAGTTTACATGTTAGAGGGAGTGGGGTATAGTGATACAGTAACAGAGGGATTGAGGGCCCTGCTCAGTGAGTTTACATGTTAGAGGGAGTGGGGTATAGTGATACAGTAACAGAGGGATTGAGGGCCCTGCTCAGTGAGTTTACATGTTAGAGGAAGTGGGGTATAGTGACACAGGAACAGAGGGGTTGAGGGCCCTGCTCAGTGAGTTTACATGTTAGAGGGAGTGGGGTATAGTGACACAGTAACAGAGGGATTGAGGGCCCGCTCAGTGAGTTTACATGTTAGAGGGAGTGGGGTATAGTGACACAGTAACAGAGGGATTGAGGGCCTGCTCAGTGAGTTTACATGTTAGAGGGAGGGGGTTATAGTGACACAGTAACAGAGGGATTGCGGGCCATGCTCAGTGAGTTTACATGTTAGAGGGAGTAGGGTATAGTGACAGTAACAGAGGGATTGAGGGCCCTGCTCAGTGAGTTTACATGCTAGAGGGAGTGGGGTATAGTGACAGTAACAGAGGGATTGAGGGCCTGCTCAGTGAGTTTACATGCTAGAGGGAGTGGGGTATAGTGACACAGTAACAGAGGGGATGAGGGCCCTGCTCAATGAGCTTACATGCTAGAGGGAGTGGGGTAAAATGACACAAAAGGTAAGGATAGTATTAGACTAGTGACAGTTGCAGGAGAGAAATCAGTTGGGAGCTATTAACAGTTAAATTGATACGCTTTTATGAAGAGGTGGGTTTTTATTTATTTTTTGAAGGAATGGAGACTGGGTGAGCATCTAACGGAGGAGGGAAGCGAGTTCCACAGGAACGGTGCAGCCCTCGAGAGATCTTGAAGGCGAGCATCACAGGTTGGAGTACAGACAGAAGATAATAAATATTAACACAGAGGTAGCAAATAAAATCAAATGTATTGGGTTTTGGGTGGAGAAAAGATAGTTCAGGTTCCACCAATGTAGAATGGACAGACATTATACCAAAGACAAGAAATTAACGGAAAAGCTGAAATTTCAAAGAAAATGATTGGAAGCCAGTGAAATATGTCTCTGTTGAGTGTGATGAGTATCCCAAGTCTGCCGCCACGGTACAGCAAATGCTATTACAAACTGGATAGCGAGATAAAATTGCTAAAAAGAATTTGCTTAAGAAATAGCAGTTTTCTGCAGTACAGGAATTACAAAGCTTTTTAGATACATTTCCAGCCAGCAGGAAGTAATCTCAATTCCATGGTTAATTTTAGTGACATTAATTGCCTTCATTATGATTGTTATGACAGGAGGTTGGATTTTACCTGCACTTGGGATGAGCCGAGGATGTTAAACTGTTTAATCTGTAGAAAGAATTGTATATTCTCCATAAATTAAGTCAGATTAAGTCATACAAGGAAGACTTTGCTCTGTTATCTTGTCTTTCAATGAATTCATTTAAGAGACCAGATTCTTTCCATTTTTATATCCGAAATCTGCGTGAAGAAATAGGAAAACAAGAAAAAAAAACTGATGAGCTCACTCGTGCCCTTTGTATGTATACAGGTGGGGGACAGAAGAACTAACGTGAAAAGCACCCAAATCACTTCATTAAACCGACTGTAACGATGAATCATTTACAAATCGTGTGGATGGAACGTTCACATTCAGGCAGATATAACTTTATTCTAGATATAATGAGCTGCAATTATTCTCAGCAGATTCAAATTAAAACCCTGAAAACCATCTCCTCCTCGCCACGCAAGGAGCTCTCGAATGGCGCAAGTGACTCTAAGCTCTGTCCGCCTCTCGATGACGCTTGTACCAGCCCACAATTTAAAGCATGTGTGCACATTACAGGAGCTGAGATGATACCTCTTCTCTTAGGGCTGGTTGTTTGTGCAGCTGCTCACAGAGTTCTTAGCCATCACCACGTTTCCAATACTTACAGCAGTAAGCTATCCATGCACAAAGAGTAGAAACCGAATGAAGCTGAACTTCTTCATGGGACCATTGGCTTTACTCCCACCACATGCTTAGCATTTAAGATAAAATTTAAGCAGGGCTTCCAGGAGCCTCTTTCATAGTTACATAGTTACATAGCTGAAAATAAACTTGCGTCCATCAAGTTCAGCCTTCCTCACATTTGTTTTTGCTGTTGATCCCAAAAAAAAGGCAAAAAACCTAGTAAGAAAGGCTTCCAATTTTGCAACAAACTAAGCTAAAAATTCCTTCTTGACCTCAGAATGGCAGTCAGATATCTCCTTGGATCAAGCAGCTATTACCCCACTGTTGTGGTTCGTGGTTTTGGATGAATTTGTTTGCGCATTTAAAAGGTTTCACAATAAATACTGTGTTAAACTTTTAGGAGAACCAAGATGGCTGCCGACTATGTGCTTCAAAGAGCATCAAGATGGCCACCACTCATGTGTCCTCGTGTAACCTAGTTACACTAACAATAAACATCAACTACTTACAATAACAATAGAGTTAATGGAAGCCCACATATATTTTGATGTTGTACAGCTATAATTTTAAATTATTAGCTGCATAAGGTATTTTGACAGAATTGTATCCTAACGTAGACCAAACGACCAACGACAAAAGACCAAACGACAATCACTCACAGTGCAGCAAAAGATAATGTTTACTAAAAAGATGTTAAAGAAAATATAACAAAACATGTTCTAGCTAAACACTTGTAATGCTAGACAATTATCCTTTGCAGTACTAATCATATATTTCCCACAATTGCATTTAAAACATATCAAAGGTTATTCAAGCAATGTAATCTAAACACAAGTATAAAAGCTATAACAAGATTATACAGTTTTATAATTAACGTCCCAGGATCTTAGATGAAATGGAGATCAAGGTTTGAACTGCTCTGGCTAGATCAAACTTCATGTCCCAGGATAAAAAATATGGGCCTATAGCGCGTACTTGCAGCCTTAGAAAAAACGTAGTAAGTCTGCCTGTGCCCCTGTACTGCTACACCGCTGTTATCCCCAGCAAACTCCAAAAAACAACTGTCAAATATCCACAAAACAGCTTCACAATAACCATAACATGTCCCTCCTTCCAGCCTACTCCCTACCCATCAACCTGACTCCTTTCTCTGAACTGGTTAAACCGGTTCGTTAATTAACCTTTCAGTGCTTAAGACTATCAGTTAAATGGTGAACTAATGACTGTGTGAGTTATGGGCATAAAGCACAAATATTGTGTTAAAATGTTAGTTATTTTCATGTCCATAACAACTACTAATTAGAAATTATATCCCTGTATGTTATGTTTTGACAAGTATTTATCCAATTGCTGTTTAAACATCTATATAGACTCTGACAAAACCACCTCTTCAGGCAGAGAATTCCACATCCTTATCATTCTTACTGTAAAAAAAAACCTTTCTTTTGCCCTAGATTAAATCTAAACCTATGTATAATCTTGTTTATGAATCTATAATATGTATAATCTTGTTTATGAACAGATTTCTAGACAATGGTTTATACTGGCTCCAGATATACTTATATAATGCAGTCATATCCTGTCAGGGTATTTATATCGGCAGACATTTTGGGCTATGATAGAAATTAAAAGTGTATATTCTGAGTCACTCTGAACAGACCAGACTCCATTTTGTTATTTTCAAGTTAACAAAGAGACACGAAATTTCTATCCTTTCTGTAAAACTAACCACTTTGCCAGAGCTAAAGGAATGCATAGTATAAACAAACCAAGTGATAAGAGACTGTCTAATTGCTAATGGAATAGAATAAATTCTAAACCCAGACATTTGTGACAGAGAAGATTAAATAATTTAATTTTACTTTCGATAATGTATAAGAGTCCCATTGTAAGTTAGAGGTCATACTTAGTTATAACTGTCATATTAGAAATTATAGCAGAATTTGCCAGACACATAGTCTGGACAAAACTTAAAGAAACTATTTGATCTGACAGAAAACTTAAATTATGGCAACCATATAGATAGCAGGAAAAGTTAACTCTTTCCTGGATAGGTATGTTTAGTGTGACGAGACTGCCCTCTATAGACCAAATACTAAAATTGTTATTTAGAAGGTAACCAAACACGCAGTGTTTCTATTGGTCTATTACCTAGTGACGAACAGAGACATTTTGCCTTTAAAAGTTAAGACGAAGGGAAGAGAAGGAGGCAGATGTATGCAGGGGAATGCAGAGAAAGCAAAGGGGCAAGGCAGTCAGAAGCAGGCTAAGTAAGAAGCAAGCAGAGTCAGAGCGAGAAAGAAACATTCCTTGACACTTAGCTACCTGAGAACATCTGGTGAGAACATCTCTTTAACTGGTAAATATACTGGTTTCATTTAATTAATTCAAATTAATTTAAATTTTCTAATAGCATGATATATGACTGGATAAATCACGATCAGATTTCGATATTTAGAAATCTTAGTTAAATAAGAAGTACATTATTAAAATTTCTATTCTGCAGATGGAAAAATTAATAATTATGTATTTATGTGACATATCACATGTTAGCATATCGTGATATTTATCCAGGTGTATTGATTTGCCCTAAAATAAGATAAAATATCTGTTTAGGCAAGTTAAAATTCTGCTTATAAAACATGGTAGATTTCTCTTATTGGATGGGTCCAGGAAGTGACTAATGAACTGGTTTAAATGTTATTTTATTTAAAAATTACATGAGAATAGATCATAATTACTTAGGAGGTCTAGCCAACATTGAAAGGGTTATTCTAACTGTCAGCTAAACTTTTACGACCTTACGCTGCACTCTGAGGAATTCTGTTCTCTGTGGGAAACTTTTTCTTTGTCTCCGTGAAAGACAGTCATAAATCTTGTCTTAGCCATTGGGAGATGTTTTTACATTACCATATTGTATTGCATATCGTGTTATACTGAATTTTCATTGATTATTGTCACGCATGTTACTTATTATCATTATTATTAAAATTGTAAAAATAAATTGTATCTATTTTTATAACAAATTGCGATTTTATTTATATGGAATACATTTCACTTACACGATAACGATCTTTGGGATCTGAGAATTTAAATAGTGGGAAATTCTCAACTGTCTACTATTATTATCCCATAAATATCCCCACAATCCCCTCTGAGGCGCCATTTTTATAAACTAAAGAGACTTAAATGTGTAACCTTGCTTCATAATTAAAATGCTCCATTCCTTTTATCGATTTTTTTAGCCCACCTCTGCGCTCTTTTTAGTGCCATAATATCTTTATTTAGGTGCCTAAATTACACATCATATTCACGATGTGGACTTACCATTGATTTATAAAGAGGCAAAACTACAGTATATTCTCATCCAGAGAATTAATGCCCCTTTTTATACATGACAAAACCTTACTGGCCTTAGCAACTGCAGATTGACATTGTATATTGCTGCCTACTTTGTTGTCTATAACAATTCCCAAATCCTTCTTGTGTGTGGTTATCTCTAATTCACTGCCATTTAGGGTGTAAGTTGATTGTGCATTCTTGACACTGATGTAGAGACATGCATAACTTTGCATCTAGGCAAAAAACAATGGGGGTTTAGTTACATTATATTATCATACATGGGGTACATTGGCATTGTGGCAGGCTTATGCAATGTATGATCATATAATGTAACTAAACCCCCATTATTTTTTGCCTATATTAGGTGTTTTTAATAAAACTAACAAAATTGTTTAGCACTAAAATAACGGTTTAGTAGATAAGTGAGTGCACTGGATTTTCATTTTTACTGTACTTATTGGCTCCCAGCAGCACCCCATTTAAGTATGCTTAGGTGAGTGCAGCCAAACCCTTGTTTTCTCCCCCAATTTATCTGTATCCCTCTGCAGCAAAGCAATATTCTGCTCACATTTTATTACTTTACAGAGTTTTGTGTTATCTGCAAACACTAAAACATGGCTTTCAATGCCTATTTCAAGATAATTTATAAATATGTTAAATAGAAGCAGTTCCAGAACAGAACCCTGAGGGATACCACTTACTATTTTTGTCCATCTTGAAAATGTACCATTAATACCAACTCGTTGTACGATATTTTTAAGCCAATGTACTACCCAAGAACAAGAATTTTAATCCAGACAACTTTCTTTTAGTTTGAACACTAATCTATTGTATGGAACTGTAGCAAATGTCTTGGCAAAATCCAAATAGATCACATCCACTGCAACACCCTGATCTATACTTCTACTTACTTCTTCGTAGAATGCAATTAAGTTTGTTTGACATGACCTATGTTTCATAAATCCATGCTGATTATTGCTAATAACACTGCTCCTTCCAAATAATTCCTGACTATCATTCCTTAATAGTGATGTACCGAACTGTCCGCCGGCGAACAGTTCCCGGCGAACTTAGCGTGTTCGCGTCCGCCGCGGCGGGCGGACACATGCGCAGTTCGATCCGCCCCCTATTCGTCATCATTGGGCAAACTTTGACCCTGTGCCTCTCGGTCAGCAGACACATTCCAGCCAATCAGCAGCACTCCCTGCCTTCCACACCCTCCAACCTCCCTCCCAGCATCCATTTTCGATTCATTCTGAAGCTGCATGCTTAGTGAGAGGAGGGAAAGTTTAGCTGCTGCTGATTAGATAGGGAAATTGATAGCTAGGCTAGGGTATTCAGTGTCCACTACAATCCTGAAGGACTCATCTGATCTCTGCTGTAAGGACAGCACCCCAAAAAGCCCTTTTTAGGGCTAGAACATCAGGCTGCTTTTTTTTTTCTTTTCTGTGTAATGTAATTGCAGGTGCCTGCCTGCCAGCTTCTGTGTGAGGTTCACATTGGATACTGTGCCCACTTGCCCAGTGCCACCACTCATATCTGTTTTTACAATAGGTTAAGTTTTAGATTTAAAATAAATATTTTTTTTCACTGTAATAGAAGAGCAGTTGCCTGCCTGCCAGCTTCTGTGTCAGGCTGGATGCCTTGCCCATTTGCACAGTCAGTGCCACCACTCATATCTGTTTTTACAATAGCTTAAGCTTTAGATTAAAAAAATATATATTTTTTTTCACTGTAATAGAAGAGCAGTTGCCTGCCTGCCAGCTTCTGTGTCAGGCTGGATGCCTTGCCCATTTGCACAGTCAGTGCCACCACTCATATCTGTTTTTACAATAGCTTAAGCTTTAGATTAAAAAAAAATAATGTTTTTTTCACTGTAATAGAAGAGCAGTTGCCTGCCTGCCAGCTTCTGTGTCAGGCTGGATGCCTTGCCCATTTGCACAGTCAGTGCCACCACTCATATCTGTTTTTACAATAGCTTAAGCTTTAGATTAAAAAAATATCTATATATATTTTTTTCACTGTAATAGAAGAGCAGTTAGTTGTCTGCAGGCGTCTGGGTGTCAGGCCTCCTTCAGCGTGTGCTCTGCAGACCTGTGCCAGCGTACTTTGACAGTTGCCACTCATATCTGGTGTCTCTATAGCGTGCTTTTACAAAGAAAAAAGGTTTACTAGCTACAAGGTTGAACCCACACATACCAGACTTAATCTCACCTGACCAAGTGGGATTCGTCCCCCACAGGGAAGCCCGGGACAACACGGTCCGGGCCCTCTCCCTGATCCACCATGCACAGCGCACCTCGGAGAGCCTTCTCCTCCTCTCTACGGACGCGGAGAAGGCCTTCGATAGGGTGGCGTGGGACTACCTGTTCTCGGTACTGGAGCATGTTGGCATGGGGACCCACATGCGCCAGTGGATAGAGGCCCTCTACTCATCCCCCACGGCCAGGGTGTGCATAAATGGGGTCTATACAGACGCATTCCCGGTCAGGAATGGCACCAGGCAGGGCTGCCCCCTGTCACCGCTTTTGTTCATCCTGGCCCTGGAGCCCTTCCTACAAGCGGTAAGGGACAACCCAGATATCTCGGGGGTGGCGGTGGAGGCAGACCACCACAAAATCGCAGCATATGCGGACGATATGCTATTTTTTATAACAAACCCAGAAATCTCCCTCCCAAATCTCATGGCAGAGTTTAAGACATACGGCCACATCGGCTTTGGCTTCCCCCAGAAGAGGGCAGACCAAATCCGACGAAATTTCCCCTTCCAATGGCAGGACACCGCTATTAAATACCTGGGGGTGAAGCTCACGGACGACCTATCCAAACTCTACCATATGAACTTCACCCCACTGATGGCAACGTTACGGAAGAACCTGACAGAATGGGGCACACCTCACTTCTCCTGGCTCGGCAGGGTGGCCATTGCCAAAATGAACATCCTCCCACGGGCTCTTTACCTATTCCAGACACTGCCACTCCAACTCCCTACCACCTTCTTCTCCGCACTCCGCACCCTCCTCATTAAATTTATCTGGAAGGGTACTAAACCCAGACTAAAGTATACACAACTCACACTCCCCAAAACAGCAGGAGGCCTGGCCGTTCCTGATTTTAAACTATATTACCAAGCATGCCACATGCAACGGGCCCTGGAATGGGCAAAAGAGGGGATTAGCAAACCCTGGAAGGCCATCGAAACACACCACGCAGGCAGGCCCCTTTCAGCCCTCCTGTGGCTGGACCCATCGATTGGTAGGCGGCTAGTCCGCCAACAGCCCTTCACCACCGCCACCCTAACCGTATGGCACTCACAAGCGAGGAAACTAAGCCTCTCCTCCTTCCCGTCCCCGCTACTACCTCTGGCGTACAATCCGGAGTTTGAACCGGGGGTAAGACCGGGGAGCCTCCGCTGCGTCCTCCCTCAAACCATACCCAGACTCCGAGACATGCCCGCCAATGGGAAAATCGTGTCCCTACAGACGCTCACGGGCACACCCACCCAGCCTTTCATGACAACATTTAGATACACCCAAATTAGGAACTACATCACCGCTATACCACAACATCCCGACATATATAGGGACCTTACGCCATTCGAACAGCTATGCCAAGACCCGGAGCCCATGCCCCATAGTATTTCATACCTCTACTCCATGCTACAATGGCAACAGGGACACCCCCCACCTCCCTTCATGTCCAAATGGGAGACTGCCATAGGGGAAACACTTACCGAGACCCAGTGGCACAAGATCTGCGACCTAGTGCACCATTGCGCAATCGCTAGCAAAACCCAGGAAACGGCCTACAAGGTTCTCACACAATGGCACCTGACCCCAGAACGCTTACAGAGAATGCATTTGGACGCGGACGGCCTCTGCTGGAGGTGCAAGAGAGGGGCAGGATCCTTTCTTCACATATGGTGGGAATGCCCACTCATAGTACCGTTCTGGGAGAAAATAGCTGCCATGGTGGCCATGTTCACGGACAATGTCCCACCCTTCCAGCCCGCCCCATACCTCCTACACCACACGACAACCCCCACATCACGTTACAAACGCTCCCTGACCATCCGAATTCTTAATGTCGCAAAACACCTAATACCTTTGTACTGGAAAAAAGACACAACCCCAACACTCTCCCTGTGGTTTACCAGAATGGAGTAGTTATGAGTCACAGAGGAGATCTGGTATTCAGCCCAAGACCGAACGCAGACATACTTAGACACATGGACACCCTGGTTGGCACGGGTGGGTACAGAGGCATTCCGGACTATGCACTTGACCATGGGGGGAGGAAAAGACAAACCCCAGGAGAGGAAGCTGGGAGACTAGCGGGACGATCCACACCTGGCCCAAAACGTGATGCCTCACTCCCGCCCCCCGTCAAAAGGGGGTGGAGCGCGGTCCGGGGGACCCGGGGGGCGGTGCCTGGGCCGACCCCGCGGGGGTGTGCGGGGAAGGCTATGGCGCCTGCTGGGGTGCAACCACTTGCGGAGCCCGGGGCGGCCTGCAGCCCCGCTAGCGAGGGGGGTGGAAGTGCGCCAGTTTTGTGAGCTATAGAGCTAATGAGTTTGGAAGGAGTCACAGGATACCCCTTAGGTTATCCCTATCAGCACAACCTACACCGCTGGGCAGAACCGAACCATACTAAGGTAGGGGACCAACACCCCACAACACTGCCATCCAGGACCATAGACACAGGGTCACTGGAGGGTTGCACGTCCTGAAGGGACCCTACACAACAGATGGCCACATGCCTCACTACTGCCTAGAGGCTACAGGGTGGGCAGGGGGAATAGACAAACAAAACACAACAGTGGGGCATGCAAAACCACCCAACGTAGAAATGGTGCATATTGAATATAACAGAGTACGAAACACCACCGGGTAACACCGGACCTGCGAGTCCATAATACACATGCTATTTACTCAAGAAAGCGACCTGCGAGTCGCCCAGACACGTATGTCATCATATGCCTTCTGATGTATAAGCTTTTGTGAATGACCAGAGGGACCTGCGAGTCCACGTTTCTCTTTAAAATGTTGCAAAACCAACAAAAACGAAAGGTTCAATAAGAAGATATTTAAAAAAAAAAAAAAAAGAGTACTAAACACCATGTAACACCGGACCTGCGAGTCCACAATACACATACTATTTACTCATGAAAGCAACCTGCGAGTCGCCCAGACACGTACGTCATAACATGCCTTCCAATGTATAAGCTTCTGTGAATGACCAGAGGGACCTGCGAGTCCACGTTTCTCTCTTACATGTTGCAAATCCAACAAAAACTAAAGGTTTAATAAAAAGATATTTACAAAAAAAAGAAAAAAGGTTTCCAGTGTAAGCTAATAGCAGCCAGTCAGTGTCCTTCAAGCGCCTCTGTTAGGCCTACAGTGCGTGCTCTCCAGAACTGTTCAAGTGCACATTGCCAATCATATCTGGTGTCTCTATAGCGTGCTTTTACAAAGAAAAAAGGTTTCCAGTGTAAGCTAATAGCAGCCAGTCAGTGTCCTTCAAGCGGCTCTGTCAGGCCTACAGTGTGTGCTCTCCAGAACTGTTCAAGTGCACATTGACAATCATATCTGGTGTCTCTATAGCGTGCTTTTAAAACCAAAATGTTGTTTCCACTGTAATAGAAGAGCAGTTGCCTGCCTGCCAGCTTCTGTGTGAGGTTCACAGTGGATACTGTGCCCTCTTGCCCAGTGCCACCACTCATATCTGTTTTTACAATAGCTTAAGCTTTAGATTTAAAATAAATAATTTTTTTTCACTGTAATAGAAGAGCAGTTAGTTGTCTGCAAGCGTCTGGGTGTCAGGCCTCCTTCAGCGTGTGCTCTGCAGACCTGTGCCAGCGTACTTTGACAGTTGCCAATCATATCTGGTGTCTCTTTAGCGTGCTTTTACAAAGAAAAAAGGTTTCCATTGTAAGCTAATAGCAGCCAGTCAGTGTCCTTCAAGCGGCTCTGTCAGTCCTTCCTTCAGCGTGTGCTCTCCAGAACTGTTCCAGTGCACATTGCCAATCATATCTGGTGTCTCTATAGCGTGCTTTTAAAACCAAAATTTGTTTTTCACTGTTATAGATTGAATAGCAGTTACTTGTCTTCAAGCGGGTGTGTCAGGCCTACAGTGTGTGCTCTGCAGAACTGTTACAGTTCACATTGCCAATCATATCTGGTCTCACAGTAGCTTGCACGCATAGTACCACTAATCCCCCAAAAAATTACAGGCAGAGGCAGGCCACCCCGCAGGGGCCGTCGTGGTCGTGGTGCTGTGATTCCCTTTTGCCCTAGAATAATGCCCAGTTTTCAGAAGCCACGTACCCTGAACTTGAAAAGTTCTGAGGACATAGTTGACTGGCTAACACAGGACACCCAATCTTGTACAGCCTCCGCTCAGAACCTTGACGCACCATCCTCCTCCAGCTTAGCTTCAGGCACCTCTCAAGATAGCACTCACCCGCCTGCCGCCACCACCAAAACTAGCACCACAGCCGCTTTACTTGGTATGTCAGAGGAGTTATTCACACACCCGTTTGAAGAAATGAGTGATGCGCAACCATTATTGCTAGAGGATGTAGATAACAGGGATATGTCTCAGGCAGGCAGCATTAAACACATGGAGGTACGGTGTGATGATGATGATGTTGTACCCGCTGCTGCTTCCTTTACTGAGTTGTCAGATACAAGCGAAGCGGTTGATGATGACGATGCGTCCATGGATGTCACGTGGATGCCCGCTCGGCAAGAAGAATAACAGGGCGAAAGTTCAGATGGGGAGACAGAGAGGAGGAGGAGGAGATGAGTTGGAAGCAGGGGGGGGTCGTCGCAAGGAGCTAGTGGCACAGTCAGACAGCATGCATCGGCACCCGGGGTCAGCCCGACAGCACGCCAATCAACGCATGCTGTGTCCACCACCAGAATGCCGTCATTGCAGAGCTCAGCAGTGTGGAATTTTTTTTGTGTGTCTGCCTCTGACAACAGCGATGCCATTTGCAACCTGTGCCAAAGGAAACTGAGTCGTGGGAGGTCCAACACCCACCTAGGTAAACTGCTTTGCGTAGGCACATGATCTCACATCACAAACGCCTATGGGATCAACACATGAGTACAAGCAGCACGCCTACTCTAAGCCGCCATCCTCCTCCTGGTCCAGCATCTTCAGCCACGTCAACCACTGCTGTCCTCCTTGCCCCCTCTCAACCATCCGCCACTCCGTCTCCCGCCTTGAGCAGTTCCCGCTCATCTGCCCAAGGACATGTTTGAGCGTAAGAAGCCAATGTCACCAAGTCACCCCCTTGCCCAGCGTCTGACAGCTGGCTTGTCCGAACTATTAGCCCGCCAGCTTTTACCATACAATCTGGTTAAGTCTGAGGCGTTCAAAAAATGTGTAGCTATTGGGACACCGCAGTGGAAGGTACCCGGCCGGAATTTCTTTTCACAAAAGGCAATCCCCAACCTGTACTCAATTGTGCAAAAGGAAGTCATGGCATGTGGCGAAACCGACCTTGCCACGTGTCCTTGGAGGGGGCTGATTTCCCGCCTCTTGCCTTTGGACTATGGACCAGACTTTATGGGAATGTGATACCCCAGATAGCCATACCATGGAGCCTATTCATATAATGAAAGAATATGGGAAAGACTTTAGCTCCATGGCAATTGTACTGTGTGAGTAGGATCTGCGCGCTATACGGTAGTTTTGTGCGTGCAGATCCCAGCTATCTGGGGATAGGTGAAATGTCTGTGTGTTATGTGTAAATGTGACTTTATGTATTTTAAAGTGTTTTATGTTGTTTTGCAACCATGTGGTTAATGGAGTCTGCCTTTAGTCCTGGGTAATTGGATTACTTCTCCAATTAACTCCAGGGCAGAAGGGAGGAAACCAGGGTGCATTGTGGGGATGTTTTTCTGCCAGCCAGAAAGGGACAAAATATACTTTTAGTAACTTTTGAACCCCTGGTCTGATCCATGCCATTTTTTAATATGTTGTTCCCCTGAATGGATTGATTGTGGATATGTATTTTTATGTGAATGTGATGTATGGTTTTAAAGTTATGAAAGTTGTGTAAAAGTATATTTTACACTGTATGCATAATGGGATTATGTGTCACACTAAGGGGAGGGGATGTGTGGGAGGTAACATCTATGTCATTGGTTCTTTTATGCCTCCCCCTGGGTGTGGCCTGTATGTGTGAGTTGGAAATAAAAGCCAGGCTGGATGAGCCAGTCCGGAGTTCCTGTTTTACCCTCAACTTGAGTCCTGTGTCTTATTGGGGGAATCTGCTACAAGGGATTGCTATGCTAGGCATATTCCCTTGCTATAATCACTGAGCTCTTGTAAGAGCTTGTTCCTGCTTCGTTCTGAAGGGAGATAGCTGCAGCCTGCGGTGCTTATGGTGTCTGGTGGAGTGCTTGGAGTCCTCTGGAAGCGCTAGGAGCATCTTTCAACGGAGGTACCCAGTCGGGGTGCCAGTGGATCCGTTACATGGCATGTCTGGCACACAGTGTTGGGGCAAGGGTCCATCTGACCACTGATACCTGGTCTGCAAAGCATGGTCAGGGCAGGTATATCACCTACACTGCGCATTGGGTAAACCTGCTGACGGCTGACAAGCAAGGAATGCGTGGCATTGCAGAGGAGTTGGTGACACCGCCACGACTTGCAGGCAGTCCTGCTGCCACCTCCTCTACTCCTCCTACTCCATCCTCTTCCATAACCTCCTCGGCTGAGTCCTCTTCTGCTGCTGCGTCTTGCTCCACATCAACGGCACCCCCCCCAGCTCCCCAGGTACTATTCCACATCCCGGATACGGCAGTGTCACGCCGTCTTGGGTTTGACTTGCTTGAAAGCAGAGAGTCACACCGGACAAGCACTCCTGTCCGCCCTGAACGCACAGGTGGAAAAGTGGCTGACTCCGCAGCAACTGGATATCGGCAAAGTGGTGTGTGACAACGGAAAAAATTTGATAGCGGCATTGAAGTTGGGCAAGTTGACACATGTGCCGTGCATGGCACATGTGTGTAATCTGATCGTACAACGCTTTGTGCATAAGTACACAGGCTTACAGGACGTCCGGAAGCAGGCCAGGAAGGTGTGTGGCCATTTCAGGCGTTCCTACACGGCCATGGCTCACTTTGCCGATATCCAACATGCCAGTGAGGCGCTTGATTTGCGACAGCCCTACACGTTGGAATTCAACACTCCTAATGTTCGACCGCCTGCTCCAACAAGAAAAAGCTGTTAATGAATATTTGTATGACCGGGGTGCTAGGACAGCCTCTGGGGAGCTGGGAATTTTTTTGCCACGTTACTGGACGCTCATGCGCAATGCCTGTAGGCTCATGCGTCCTTTTGAGGAGGTGACAAACCTAGTCAGTCGCAACGAATGCACCATCAGGGACATCATACCATTTGTTTTCTTCCTGGAGCGTGCCCTGCGAAGAGTGCTGGATGGGAAGAGGAAGAGTTGTGGTCACCATCACCACCAGAAACAGCCTTATCAGCATCGCTTGCTGGACCTGCGGCAACGCTGGAAGAGGATTGTGAGGAAGAGGAGTCAGAGGAGGAATGTGGCTTTGAGGAGGAGGAGGAGGAGCAAGACCAAACACAACAGGCATCCCAGGGTGCTTTAAAGTCGTGTTGTTGATGGAGGACATGCGTACCTTTTTAAGTCCTACGCATCGCCACAGCCCTTCGGGATCCACCCTCAGAGAGTGACTCGACCGACAGGTAGCAGACTACCTCGCCTTAACTGCAGATATCGACACTCTGAGGAGCGAGGAACCCCTTGGCTACTGGGTGTGCAGGCTTGACCTGTGGCCTGAGCTATCCCAATTTGCGATAGAACTTCTGGCCTGCCCCGCTTCAAGTGTCCTGTCAGAAAGGACCTTCAGTGCAGCAGGAGGTATTGTCACTGAGAAGAGAAGTCGCCTAGGTCAAAAAAGTCTAGATTACCTCACCTTTATTAAGATGAATGAGGGATGGATCCCGAAGGGACTGACACTGGGCGATACATTCGATTAAAAAAGGCCTGATGAGATGAGCTGCCTTGGGCTAAAAATGGTCCACACGCTGCTGTATTTTAGCTCTGAATGACGTTTGACTTGCGTGACTTATCCGCCACCAACTAGGGTTCAAGCCGCCATGTTTTAGGGCACTTTCTGCCTGTGAAACAAACATCAATATTTCTGGCCGCTGCTACAGCAGCGGCTGCAACAATACCAAATTTTTCAGGCATGTGTACATACCTAATTTTTAGGCCCACTGGTGCAGTACTGTGGCTTCAAAAACCAAACCAAAAAAAAATCCTCCAAGATGGCACCAATTTACCAGTGGTCTAAGCATCTTCCCACCTTGGCCTAAAAAGGGGAGGTGATTCCACAATTAAAAATCGCTGCCATATACACGTCCACTGATAGGAGACGCGGAAGGTATTAAACTGATATGAACAATACTAAACTCACCACTCCTATCTGGTGGCACATTAGCTTGCCCGCGCAGTGCCCCAAATTTCAAGTAAGAGGACCGACCAAGCATCTTCTTCCATCTCCCTGTTACATAAATCAATGCCATATCCATATAAATTGTAGAGAATATCCAGGATAGTTTTACAGGGCCAAATCATGTCGCCTGTTGAAAGAGGTGACCTTGCTCGGGTCCCAGGTGTACGGTTCCTAAAATGGCTGCCATATACATGTCCACTGATAGGAGACGCGGAAGGTATTAAACTGATATGAACATTTACTAAACTCACCACTCCGAGTGCTGTTATTTTTTCAAATTTTTTGTGGTGAGGCTTTACAGGACAGAGTGCATCTCCACGGGACATGTTAACTCACGGGCAGCTGGCTCATCAAGGAACCAGAGGAGCTTGATCGAGGTGACCTTGCTCGGGTCCCAGGTGTGCGGTTCCTAAAATGGCTGCCATATACACGTCCACTGATAGGAGACGCGGAAGGTATTAAACTGATATGAACAATACTCCACTCCTATCAGTAGGTACGTCCCATTGTGATTTATGCCCCCCACCCACCGCGCAGGGATGGGGGCCGGGGGGGAGGAAAGTAGGCCCGCCCCCCCATTGTGATTTATGGCCCCCACCCACCGCGCAGGGTTTGGGGAGGACAGTAGCTCCCCCCAGTGTGTATCATGGGCTTTGAGGACAGGTGTCAATCCATACCTGCCAAGTGACCCTATGTAGGGGTAACAGTCTCTATTCTGCTCTGTGTCAGTGTGTATCATGGTCTCTGTGGACGGGGAACAGTCTCTATTCTGCTCTGTGTCAGTGTGTATCATGGTCTCTGTGGACAGGCAACAGTCTCTATTCTGCTCTGTGTCAGTGTGTATCAGGGGCTTTGAGGACAGGTGTCAATCCATACCTGCCAAGTGACCCTATGTAGGGGGAACAGTCTCTATTCTGCTCTGTGTCAGTGTGTATCATGGTCTCTGTGGACGGGGAACAGTCTCTATTCTGCTCTGTGTCAGTGTGTATCAGGGGCTTTGAGGACAGGTGTCAATCCATATCTGCCAAGTGACCCTATGTAGGGGGAACAGTCTCTATTCTGCTCTGTGTCAGTGTGTATCATGGGCTTTGAGGACAGGTGTCAATCCATACCTGCCAAATGACCCTATGAAGGGGGAACAGTCTCTATTCTGCTCTGTGTCAGTGTGTATCATGGTCTCTGTGGACGGGGAACAGTCTCTATTCTGCTCTGTGTCAGTGTGTATCATGGTCTCTGTGGACAGGGAACAGTCTCTATTCTGCTCTGTGTCAGTGTGTATCAGGGGCTTTGAGGACAGGTGTCAATCCATACCTGCCAAGTGACCCTATGTAGGGGGAACAGTCTCTATTCTGCTCTGTGTCAGTGTGTATCATGGGCTTTAAGGACAGGTGTCAATCCATACCTGCCAAATGACCCTATGTAGGGGGAACAGTCTCTATTCTGCTCTGTGTCAGTGTGTATCAGGGGCTTTGAGGACAGGTGTCAATCCATATCTGCCAAGTGACCCTATGTAGGGGGAACAGTCCCTATTCTGCTCTGTGTGAGAAAGAGGAACGGGAAATGAGTAGCTCGGCATCCAACCTTGTGCAAATGGGGTCTTTCATGCTGTCGTGCCTGTTGAGGGACCCTCGTATAAAAAGGCTGAAGGAGAACGACCTGTGCTGGGTGTCTACGCTATTAGACCCCCGGTCTCTATTCTGCTCTGTGTCAGTGTGTATCAGGGGCTTTGAGGACAGGTGTCAATGTTAGGTGATTTCTGCCCTTTATGGATTAAAACCAGAGACATCAACTGTGTAATTTTCCATGGGAGTTTTGCCATGGATCTCCCTCCGGCATGCCACAGTCCAGGTGTTAGTCCCCTTGAAACAACTTTTCCATCACTTTTGTGACCAGAAAGTCAATGGCGGTTCTTGCGGTTCAATCCATACCTGCCAAGTGACCCTATGTAGGGGTAACAGTCTCTATTCTGCTCTGTGTCAGTGTGTATCATGGTCTCTGTGGACGGGGAACAGTCTCTATTCTGCTCTGTGTCAGTGTGTATCATGGTCTCTGTGGACAGGCAACAGTCTCTATTCTGCTCTGTGTCAGTGTGTATCAGGGGCTTTGAGGACAGGTGTCAATCCATACCTGCCAAGTGACCCTATGTAGGGGGAACAGTCTCTATTCTGCTCTGTGTCAGTGTGTATCATGGTCTCTGTGGACGGGGAACAGTCTCTATTCTGCTCTGTGTCAGTGTGTATCAGGGGCTTTGAGGACAGGTGTCAATCCATATCTGCCAAGTGACCCTATGTAGGGGGAACAGTCTCTATTCTGCTCTGTGTCAGTGTGTATCATGGGCTTTGAGGACAGGTGTCAATCCATACCTGCCAAATGACCCTATGAAGGGGGAACAGTCTCTATTCTGCTCTGTGTCAGTGTGTATCATGGTCTCTGTGGACGGGGAACAGTCTCTATTCTGCTCTGTGTCAGTGTGTATCATGGTCTCTGTGGACAGGGAACAGTCTCTATTCTGCTCTGTGTCAGTGTGTATCAGGGGCTTTGAGGACAGGTGTCAATCCATACCTGCCAAGTGACCCTATGTAGGGGGAACAGTCTCTATTCTGCTCTGTGTCAGTGTGTATCATGGGCTTTAAGGACAGGTGTCAATCCATACCTGCCAAATGACCCTATGTAGGGGGAACAGTCTCTATTCTGCTCTGTGTCAGTGTGTATCAGGGGCTTTGAGGACAGGTGTCAATCCATATCTGCCAAGTGACCCTATGTAGGGGGAACAGTCCCTATTCTGCTCTGTGTGAGAAAGAGGAACGGGAAATGAGTAGCTCGGCATCCAACCTTGTGCAAATGGGGTCTTTCATGCTGTCGTGCCTGTTGAGGGACCCTCGTATAAAAAGGCTGAAGGAGAACGACCTGTGCTGGGTGTCTACGCTATTAGACCCCCGGTCTCTATTCTGCTCTGTGTCAGTGTGTATCAGGGGCTTTGAGGACAGGTGTCAATGTTAGGTGATTTCTGCCCTTTATGGATTAAAACCAGAGACATCAACTGTGTAATTTTCCATGGGAGTTTTGCCATGGATCTCCCTCCGGCATGCCACAGTCCAGGTGTTAGTCCCCTTGAAACAACTTTTCCATCACTTTTGTGACCAGAAAGTCAATGGCGGTTCTTGCGGTTCGCCGGTTCGCGAACATTTGCGGAAGTTCGCGTTCGCCGTTCGCGAACCGAAAATTTCGTGTTCGCGACAACACTATTCCTTAATGACCCTTCAAATACTTTCCCAGCCACAGAAGTTAAGCTCACATGTCTATAATTTCCAGGCAAATATTTTGAACCCTTTTTGAATGTAGGAATCACATCTGCCTTTCTCCAATCCTCCGTTGCAATTCCTGAAAGAAAATAATCTTAAAAGATTAAAAACAGATGTTCACTTATTTCCACACTTGGCTCCTCAAGTACTTGTGGGTGAATACCATAAGGCCCAAGAGCTTGGTTTTAAATTAACGTTCTTTAGCTGCTGAAGTATTGAATCATCCAATCACAACTTTTCTGCAAATTTTTGCATCTCTCGCTATATGATCCTCCTTAATATATACTGAGGAAAAATAGTTATTTAAAATGTCTGCCTTCTTTTGATCTGCATTTACTAACACTCTCATCTCTGTTTTCAGTTTCATTTTTTTTTTTACAATTTATGGACTTAAAATATTTTTGGGGTTTGATTTTGTTCTGTTTGACTATCAATCTCTCATTTTCTAGTTCAGCCATTCTAATTGCCTTTTTGCATGCATTATTGGCTTCCTTGTATAATATAGGATTTCTCAGATATTTCTAAACTAAATAATTTAAATGCCCTTTTCTTATTTTTTATTTCTTGGCTTGCATCTCCACTAAGCCACACTGGTTTTAATTTGCTTGTTTTATACACTGAACAAAATTATAAACGCAACACTTTTGTTGTAGCCCCTATTTTTCATGAGCTGAACTCAAAGATCTAAGACTTTTTCTATGTACACAAAAGGCCTATATCTCTCAAGTATTCACAAATCTGACTAAATCTGTGTCTCCGCTAGACCTGAGAGGAGACTAGTTACAAGAAAACATTCTACACACTCCTCCCCTGTGCTGGAGAGATAATTACCTGAGCACACAAGCATATAATTAAATTATCTCTTAGATACAAAAACATACAATAGAACAAATCCCCACAAAAGTCCCCCCAAACACATGAAAACCCCCACAAAAGTCACACCCCCTGATAGCCCCATTCTGGGTGACCAACATATCCAAAAATCATTCAGATCGGTTCAGGGGTTTGGAATTTTCATAGAAGTCAATTATTTGACCGACTATGCACATGGTCCTATGCCCAAAACAGTTCCAGGAAATCAGGGCTAACAGTCGGTCTCTTTGGTAGCACAAAAGTACATAAAACACCGAACTGAATCCTTAAGTTACATGTGTAGCCTGTTCCTCTTGTTCGTGGGAACGTTTCCACCGAACAGTGGGGTAAAACCGAACGCAGGGGATGATGGAAGTCCAGCGGTGTTCGGGAGTTTCTGTGTCTGATTTTAGTTCCATGAGATTTATGCCCAAACTCTGCCGCCTGCCTTCATGGGAACAAGATGGCCGCCTCCTTGTGGTCGTTCATACGAAATGCGACCACACAGACGAACACTTAGAGCACTGTGGTGGAAATTGCTACAAACAATATAAGCCAAATTGCACAAACCAAGCCTTTTTTCAGTGTATTTTGCATGGCCCATAATCCTAGGGCAGGAAGCTGGCTTGGAGGCTCTTCTATGACACCGTGACGAAGTTCGGTTTGTCACAGAGCACTTCTCCTTTGCCGAGAGGAAAATGGTGGTCATACCAGATACTGACTGGTGTTTGGAGCCCCCGGACCCTCCTAATATAGTAAAACTGCACATTTTAGAGAGCCCTTTTATTGTGGGCAGCCTAAGGCACACCTGTGCAATAATCATGCTGTCTAATCAGCATCTTGATATGCCACACCTGTGAGGTAGATGGATTATCTCGGCAAAGGAGAAGTGCTCACTAACACAGATTTAGACAGATTTGTGATCAATATTTGAGAGAAATATGCCTTTTGTGTACATAGAAAAAGTCTTAGATCTTTGAGTTTAAGTGTTGCGTTCATAATTTTTTTCAGTGCATTTATTACCCAATGGTACATACTGAGAAATATATCTTCCTTATATTTGTTTGAAGATATTTCATTTATCCATTTCCATTTCTTTTATTCAGTGTTTTTTTTTTCTCCAATGAGTTTATGCCAAATAACAGATCCAGTCTGTGCCATGTGTCCGCTCTGTCAAGATCACCGGGCACCTGCGCAATGTTTTTGTTACACTACAACTAGATTCCCGGATTGTTATTCTTTTGGTGAGAGGATGCAATGCATAGAATTCTGCAATATTTAGATCAGAGCCTGAAAGAGCTGACTGACAATTTGAGGAATTTGTTTGTGATTGCTATTATTGGAAATTAAATCCATGCATTAATCTCAGTGGATCCATTGGATTCCTGGATATGATAGCTAATCATTTCTCACAGAGAGTACGATTCTAAGTACAGCCAGGAGCACTTTGGAAACCTGCAATACAGAATGTAGAATTTAAAATCCCCCCCAAATAATGGTTGTAACGGCGCTCCTAGTACTCCGACCGAGTACCTCCGTTGATGGATGCTCCTAGTGCTTCCCGAGGGCTTCAAGCACTTCTCCAGACACCATAAGCACTGCAGACCGAACCTCTCTTCCTGCAGAGTGTGGTATTGCATCAGGGCCGTTTGAAGGAATTTGGAGGCCCCAAGCAAAACGGACATGGAGGCCCCCCAAATGCCAACCCCCCCCCACCCCCCACATGCACGCAAGACCTACCCCCCCCTTTAATGTGAGGTAAATTAGAGATTAGTGTAACGAATAATATAGTAGATTGCCTACTTACAACCAGATGAGGATGATGATGGGCTTCAGCTGCCGTCTGGCTCCACTGGAGGCGGTTTGTAACTGGAGGCGGTTTGTAACTGTGGTCACAAAAATCAATGTTCTGGGAGAACGGGAAGCAGCTCCATTTTTTGAGGGCCATTTACACAGCTCAAGGTCTGGGTCCCAGGGTCCACCTACATGTTCCACCAATGAGTTTGTTCACAGGGGTGTGTGTGTGTGGGGGGGGGGGGGGGATGTCCTGATGTGTGTAAGGAATGCATTGTGTGAATCTGTGTTTGTATGTGTAAGGGCTGCAAGGTGAGTTTGTGTATGTATGGGATGCAGTGTGTGTGTCTGTAAGGCAGTGTTTCCCAACCCAGTCCTCAAGGCACACCTACCAGTCCAGGATTTAAGGATTACCCAGTTTTGTCTAAGGTGTTTTTAGAAAAAAAAGAAAAAACACTTTAGACACAACTGGGTCACCCCTAAATCCTGGACTGGTTGGTGTGCCTTGAGGACTGGGCTGGGAAACACTGCTGTAAGGGATGCACTGAGTGTGTGGAAGGGGTGCATTGTGTGTTGCTGTGTGGAAGGGATGCATTGCTTGTGTATGTGTGTCTATGTGTAATGCATTGTGTGTTTTTCTGTGTGCAAGGGGTGCATTGTGCGTGTGTGTGATGGATGTCAATCTCTCCCCCTACCCCCGTCAATTTCCTTCTTCTCCCCCCTCTCCAATTTCCTTCTTCTCCCCCTCCCTCTCATTGCCTTCTCCCCCCTCCAATTTCCTTCTTCTCCCCCTCCCTCTCATTTCCTTCCTTCTCCCCCCTCCAATTTCCTTCCTCTCCCCCCTCCAATTTCCTTCCTCCACCCTCCAATTTCCTTCCTCTCCCCCCTCCAATTTCCTTCCCCCCTTTCCCTCAAGTTTCCTTCCTCCCTCCCCCCTCAAATTTCCTTTCTCTCCCCCTCCCTCAAATTTCCTTCCTCTCCCCCTCCCTCAAATTTCCTTCCTCTCCCCCTCAAATTTCCTCCCTTCCTCTCCCCCTCCCTCAAATTTCCTCCCTTCCTCTTCCCCTCCCTCAAATTTCCTCCCTTCCTCTCCCCCCTCAAATTCCTACCTCTCCCTCCCCTCCCTCAAATTTCCTTCCTCTCCCCCTTCAAATGTCCTCCCTCCCTCTCCCCCCACGCACTCAAATTTCCTCCCTCCCTCTCCCCCCCACTCCCTCAAATTTCCTCCCTCCCTCTCCCCCCCACCCACTCAAATTTCCTCCCTCCCTCTCCCCCCCACTCCCTCAAATTTCCTCCCTCCCTCTCCCCCCACCCACTCAAATTTCCTCCCTCTTCCCCCTCCACCCACTCAAATTTCCTCCCTCCCCCCACCCACTCAAATTTCCTCCCTCCCCCCACCCACTCAAATTTCCTCCCTCTCCCCCCCACCCACTCAAATATCCTCCCTCTCCCCCCCCACCCACTCAAATTTCCTCCCTCGCCCCCCCACCCACTCAAATTTCCTCCCTCGCCCCCCCACCCACTCAAATTTCCTCCCTCCCCCCTCAAATTTCCTCCCTCCCCCCTCAAATTTCCTCCCTCCCTCCCCCCTCAAATTTCCTCCCCCCTCAAATTTCCTCACTCCCCCCTCAAATGTCCTCCCTCCCCCCTCAAATTTCCTCCCTCCCCCCTCCCCCCACAAATTTCCTCCCTCCCCCCTCAAATTTCCTCCCTCCCTCTCCCCCACCATCACTCACTGAAATGTCCTCCCTGACACCCGACGGGCGCGCGAGGGAGCACTCTCCCTGGATGAGTGCTTCCTCTTCAGCTCCCTCGCGCGCTGCGTACTGATGCTGGAGCCGGAAGATGACGTCATCTTCCGGCTCCGGCATCAGTACGGTGCGCGAGGGAGCTGAAGAGGAAGCACTCAGAGGAGAGTGCTCCCTCGCGCGCCTGCAGGGTGTCAGCAGGGCCAGCCTCTGGGGGGCCCTGAGGTGACTGGCTGCTGGGCCCCCCAGGAGAAGAGGCTGGCCCAGTGGGTACATACCGGGGTCGCAGGGCCCCCTGCGACCCGGTATATACCCACTGAATGTGGGGCCCGGACGACCTGAGCAGTCCGGGCCCCCCAGGACCGCCGGGCCCATGACAACCGTTGCGGTTGTCATGCCCTGATGGCGGCCCTGCCGGCTCTGCTTGCGGCCCCGGGCCAGCTCGGGGCCCCAAGCAGTTGCTTGGTTTGCCTGTCCGGTAGCGACGGGCCTGTATTGCATTAAAACCGGCAATACAAGTGCAAATATTTTTCTCAGTATAAATGGAGATTACTCTGCAATACCAGCACTGGTAGGGGTCGCTGTGTATGGAGAGAGGCAGGGATAGGAAGTTACAGCATATCCCTCCCTGCCTCTCTCTACTCACTTATACACAGGGGAGCAGCTACACAGCACAGAGAGTTCAGACAGCAGCTCCCAGCCTGCAGAGACAGACTAGAGCTCAGGGAAGTGAGGGATGAGGGGAAAGGCACCAGGGAGACATGGGGACACTGAGACACTAGGGAACATATGGGGACACTGAGACACATGGGGACACTGAGACACATGGGGACTCTGAGACACATGGGGACACTCAGACACATGGGGACACTGAGACACTAGGGGACACTGTGACACATGGGGCGCTGCGAGACATAGGTAGACACATTGGGACACGGAGACACTAGAGACACAGTGTCTCCATGTGTCCCCATGCCTCCCAGCCAGTGTCCCCATGGTTCCCAGTGTCCCCATGGCCCCCAGTGTCCCCAAATGTCTGTGTCCCCATGTCTCCCATTGTCCCCATATGTCTGTTTCCCTATGTCTCCCAGCCAGTGTCCCTAGTGTCCCCATGTCTCCCAGTGTCTGTGTCCCCATAGCTCTGTGTCCCCGTGTCTCCCAGTGTCTGCGTCCCCATGTCTCTGTGACCCTAGTGTCTGTGACCCCATTTCTCCCAGTGTCCCCAAATGTCTGTGTCCCCATGTCTGTATCCACAAGTGCCCTCATGTCTCCCAGTGTCCCCAAGTGTCTCAGTGCCCCCATGTCTCTCAGTGTCCCGTGTCTCTGTGTCCCCATGTCTCTGTGTCCCCTAGTATCCTAGTGACACAGGACACATTGAGACATGGCGACACAGGGAGAAATGGGGACACAGACACTGGGAGACTAGGGGACTGGGCGACATGGGGACACTGACACTGTGATCATAGGGACACTGATGCCAGGCTGGCCTTCCAATTCTTTGGACAGACATACCCCCTTTTTATGCATGTTCTCCCCTTTTGGCAGTTCTGGTCATGTAATTCGCATCAGTGGCCTACTCTTTTTCCCCACCCATTGGCTTCCTGCTTCACTGTACACTGCTGTTGGTATGGATTTACTTGAAAGATGAAAGCATAAATTAGATAAAGAAATTAGCATAGAGCAGGGATAGGCAACCTTCGGCTCTCCAGATGTTGTGGACTACATCCCCCATAATGCTCTTACACACATAATGCTGGAAAAGCATCATGGGAGGTGTAGTCCAAAACATCTGCAGAGCCGAAGGTTGCCTATCCCTGGCATAGAGTATGTGTTTTCTTATTGCTGAATTCTTTGAGTTTCCCTCCAACACCAACTCCATCAGATACATGACGCTTGGGAGGTATGACTGTTTTAGTATTTTGGTCGATAGGATTCTGTAATTAGGCCCCATTATAATTGTCAGCACCAAGCCCACTGGGCTCTTAATCCGGCCCTGCATATTGTCAGTGATCACACTGTGATGTGTCTGAAATCAAGTAATTTAGCATATTATTATTATTATTATTATTTATATAGCGCTGTACATATCCTCCATATATTTGGGGGCATGATGTACACGTTTCATTGACTGACTGAAGGTCGTGCCCATGGTACAATGTTACACAATTTTGTTGATTCTGTACGGCTGATGAATGGCGTGTGTTTTTTTTAAGGCTGGGAATGTGATGACAAATTCACAATAGCTATTCCTCAGCCAGTACATATTGGCTGCTGTGTTTACATCGTCTGCGGACATTATTAGAAAGGTGAGACACAAACTGCGCTCAGCTCTGAGAGGAGAGAGATTTATGAAATTATTAATCCCGAGTCTGGCTCTCAATTCTCTCCATCCCTGGGAGCCTTGCGGCTGAGAATGATGCCCCTGCATCCCCGAGTGAAGAATTTAAGGGCCGCCAGTCTTACAGCCTCGATGTTCGAAGCGATTTGTGTTCACTCAGCTGTGGAGAAAGGACAGTGAGATGTGGGAAAGGTCTGGTTATGACATCTCTGTATACGGCGCAGTGTTTCACCTCCAGGCAGACAGTTGCTCATTGATGGAGTTAGGAGTGAAGTTGATTAAATGAATTCACTGCTGTAGGGCCCATCCGACAACTTATTTTACAGAATCACAAGAACCTTCAGAAAATCTGGAACACGTGTCGTGGAGCACATCTGTTTGCTCCACATTATAATTCACGGCCAGATCATTGTTTACCCATCCTGCAACAAACAGCCCCAGATTCGCTGGTATCAGGTTTTATAGCTGAGCGTAAGCATCCGTTACACCTGGAAGACAAGAGAAAAATAGTCATCGATATTACGTTCTTGAAATATTAACCATTTGAATGGCACAATACTTTAAAGGTTAATGGGACAATTTAATTATTGCTATGGCAACAGAAAGCACACGCAGAGATGGCTGAGAGTTCAATAGTCGCGCATGGAACGCAGGAACAGAATGCAAGCTCTTTCTTCTTTCTAAATTAAAACTTAAATGAATATTCTTTATGCAGAAACGCAGTCACATAAAAATTATGACAAAAACTAATCAAAATATGAAAGTAATTATTGTCATATAGGTTGGCTAAGCATTGTGGGTAATGTAGTTCACAAGTATCATCTGTGCAAGAATTAGCTATTGCTCGCCTGAGGTTTTCAAATATCTGCTAATAGGTTCAACACAAACGTTCTTCTGTTACTAGATTATTATTATTATTATTTTATTTGTTGTATAGCGCCATCAGATTTCGTAGCGCTGTACATTGGGTAGACTAAGACATAGATAAATCACTTCGTTTTAAAAACATATTCTTTTTTTTATTTCTAATTCTTTATTTTTGAGCACACAGGCAAGAACACATTTTAGCGGTCACACAACATAAAAGAATTCAAACTATAGATATGAGTGATCAAAATACTGCACTTTTTTTTTTAAATGCAAGAGTAGTGTTGTCGCGAACCCGAAATTTTCGGTTCGCGAACGGCGAACGCGAACTTCCGCAAATGTTCGCGAACCGGCGAACCGCGCGAACCGCCATTGACTTCAATGGGCAGGCGAATTTTAAAACCAACAGGGACTCTTTCTGGCCACAATAGTGATGGAAAAGTTGTTTCAAGGGGACTAACACCTGGACTGTGGCATGCCAGAGGGGGATCCATGGCAAAACTCCCATGGAAAATTACACAGTTGATGCAGAGTCTGCTTTTAATCCATAAAGGGCAGAAATCACCTAACATTGACACCTGTCCTCAAAGCCCAGCCCTGATACACACTGACACAGAGCAGAATAGAGACTGTTCCCCCTACATAGGGTCACTTGGCAGATATGGATTGACACCTGTCCTCAAAACCCCTGATACACACTGACACAGAGCAGAATAGGGACTGTTCCTCCTACATAGGGTCACTTGGCAGATATGGATTGACACCTGTCCTCAAAACCCCTGATACACACTGACACAGAGCAGAATAGGGACTGTTCCCCCTACATAGGGTCACTTGGCAGATATGGATTGACACCTGTCCTCAAAACCCCTGATACACACTGACACATAGCAGAATAGGGACTGTTCCCCCTACATAGGGTCACTTGGCATATATGGATTGACACCTATCCTAATGATCCCTGATACACACTGACACAGAGCAGAATAGGGACTGTTCCTCCTACATAGGGTCACTTGGCAGATATGGATTGACACCTGTCCTCAAAACCCCTGATACACACTGACACAGAGCAGAATAGGGACTGTTCCCCCTACATAGGGTCACTTGGCATATATGGATTGACACCTATCCTAATGATCCCTGATACACACTGACACAGAGCAGAATAGGGACTGTTCCTCCTACATAGGGTCACTTGGCAGATATGGATTGACACCTGTCCTCAAAACTCCTGATACACACTGACACAGAGCAGAATAGGGACTGTTCCCCCTACATAGGGTCACTTGGCAGATATGGATTGACACCTGTCCTCAAAACCCCTGATACACACTGACACAGAGCAGAATAGGGACTGTTCCCCCTACATAGGGTCACTTGGCATATATGGATTGACACCTATCCTAATGATCCCTGATACACACTGACACAGAGCAGAATAGAGACTGTTCCCTGTCCACAGAGACCATGATACACACTGACACAGAGCAGAATAGAGACTGTTCACCGTCCACAGAGACCATGATACACACTGACACAGAGCAGAATAGGGACTGTTCCCCCTACATAGGGTCACTTGGCAGATATGGATTGACACCTGTCCTCAAAACCCCTGATACACACTGACACAGAGCAGAATAGAGACTGTTCCCTGTCCACAGAGACCATGATACACACTGACACAGAGCAGAATAGAGACTGTTCACCGTCCACAGAGACCATGATACACACTGACACAGAGCAGAATAGAGACTGTTCCCTGTCCACAGACACCATGATACACACTGACACAGAGTGTCCGCGTGAAATAGGGCCGTGAGTAATGACGTCACGGGTCGCCTGCCCATAGTATCGCATAGGGTGGAAGAGCTAATAGGACATCTGAAACGTATTGGGATGGAGATGCTTAATTGTTCTCCAAAATGCTTGACACCACCCCATAGTGAATCTCTGCAAACTTTAATATCATCAGAGGAGGAAGAATGTGGCAGCCCACTGGGATTATTCGAAAATTTTCAAATTGATGATTTTCCAGACCCTGGGGTTGACATTAGTCCAGATTTACATCTTGTGACCCATGAGGATGTTCCAGGCACTACTTGTGAAATAAAGACAGATAATAAAGTGAATGATCCTTCTCCTTGGGACTTGCACCCTGTCGTTGAAGGTGGAGTAGGCAATGGCAAGAGCATGCTGTGGGTAGTCAGTGCAAACACTCTCTTCCCGGTGAATAATGAGGAGACTAACTATGATGACGTTATTTGCGTTGAAAGTAATGATGCCAGAGATCTTTTGAAACCATATGGAAGGAACGAATTGGTTAAAAGAAAGGCAAGAGACCACCTGCATATAGACAAGAATACGCATAAGAGAAAGAAGAGAACAGGTGAAAAAGAGAAGCTGCAGACGGCCTATCTGCAAATAGTTGAGTTATGTCCTGAAGATGTCCGTGTTACCACAGTGCAGACTCTGTTTGATACACTACTGAGGAGAGTCAGAGAAACCCCAGATCTTCACGTATTGGATGAGTCGGTGCGTGGAGTTGCAGAGAACGTAGAACAAGAAATATTTAAACTTTTCCTGTGTACTGACAGCAGATATACATAGGGTCACTTGGCAGATATGGATTGACACCTGTCCTCAAAACCCCTGATACACACTGACACAGAGCAGAATAGAGACTGTTCCCTGTCCACAGAGACCATGATACCAGGGGAGGGCTGGCAGCCTCAGGCCTGGGGGGCAAATCCAGTCAAGTGGCCCATTGCACCCCTGCATTAGCTCACCATCCATGGCCACCTTTTCCTGGTTTTATAACGGATATTGATATTATGCTAATTAGTAGCTCTTTGCCATACCCACTCCTTTGCGGATCCGACTTTCAATGTTGTTAGAGCGCAGGCTGAGAATCTCTGAGCCTGTGCCCTGACTCACTAACTGAGCACCGGAACCACAAGGGATATGATCTGACTGCACCTACTGCTGGTGCGCACCAATGGACCACCAGGGAATCGTTTAAATTAAATATGCTGGTGTCCAAAACTTGTGAGCTGTGTTGGCCGCCGGGCGCCTCTGTTGTTATTGCGCCCTACATGACCCCACAGCTTGCATACCTCAAAGGCTGGCCCTGCTGACAGACACACTGGCCCTCACTCTCAATAACATACACACACAAACCCTGACAAACACTCACTGACAGGCAGACACATACACACACACACTGACAGGCAGACACACACACACACATTCACTGACAGACACTTACTTGACAGACACACTTGCTGACACACACACACACTGACAGACACCAGTGCCATCTTAACAACATTATGGGTCCCCGGGCAAAGCAGTGCACTGGGGCCCTGCCTACACAACTTACAGGAATAAAAATTTAAATTATAGATACAACGAAGATTATATTTAGAAGTACCTCCAACAAATGCAATGCATACATTCAATACATACACACAGACTGCCGAATGCAGTCACACACCGACTGCTGAATGCATACACACGACGACTGATGAATACACGCATACAGACTGACGAATAGACACACACACACACACAGACTGCTGAGTACACATAGAGAGTGCTGAATACATACACAGTCCGCTGAATACAAACATACACAAACATACACACAGACGGCTGAATACATACACAGACGGCTGAATACACACACACAACAGTGAGGGGTGCAGTGTATGTGTTTGTGTGTATGGGTGCGGTGTGTGTGGGGTGCTGTGTGTGTGTGGAATGCTATGTGAGTGTGGGGTTCTCTGTGTGTGTGTGGAGTGCTATGTGAGTGGGGTGCTGTGTGTGTGTGTGTGGAGTGCTATGTGAGTGGGGTGCTGTGTGTGAGTGGAGTGCTATATGTGTGTTGGGTGCTGTGTGTGTGTTTGAGGGGTGCAGGTAGCAAATATTTTTTGTTTTTTAATACTACTATACGTTAAATAAAATCTATATGTCCCCCCCACCCTTCTTCTTACCTTTGGTGAAAGAGGCTGGGACACAGCCAGCCCTGGTGGTCCAGTTGTGAATTCTGTACAGCCTGCAGCTTGTCTGGCTGCAGGCTATCTCCTGTCCTACTGCGCGCAGAATGCTGTGTGGAGCATTGCAATGGTAATGCGCTGCAATGCTCCACACAGCCTGCTTGCGGGAGGAACGATCTGCCTTACAGGTCGGCCTCTCCTGCAGCCCTGGGTCCTAGGCAGCTTCCTCTCTCCCCGATTGAATTGAGATCTCCCTCATCGGCACAAGGCCAGAAAACAAGGCCACCTCTCCGTTGGCTGGCAGGGGAGATCAAAGGATCACCCCTGTCGGCCGGGCATGCTGGGCAGCGCGGTAGGGCCCCATGCGGAAAGACGTCCCTGACAGACACACACAAACACTTCCAGACACACACACACTTCCAGACACACACACACTTCCACACACACACACTTCCACACACACACTTCCACACACACACTTCCACACACACACACACAGTTCCACACACACACACACACACACACACACTTCCAGACACACACACACACTTCCAGACACACACACATTTCCAGACACACACACACACACACTTCCAGACACACACACACTTCCAGACACACACACACTTCCAGACACACACACACACACACTTACACACACACACTTCCAGACACACACACACACTTACACACTTCCAGACACACACACACACGCACACACACTTCCAGACACACACACACACTTACACACTTCCAGACACACACACACTTACACACACTTCCAGACACACACACACACACTTCCAGACACACACACACGCACGCACACTTCCAGACACACACACACACACACACACACACTTACACTTCCTGACACACACACTTCCAGACACACACACACACACACACACACTTACACACACACACACACTTCCAGACACACACACACACACACACACACACGCACACACACGCACACTTCCAGACACACACACACTTCCAGACACACACACACACTCTGACACACACACACACACACTCTTACACTTCCTGACACACACACACACACACTTACAGACACACACTTCCAGACACACACACACTTCCAGACACACACACACACACACACACACTTACACTTCCTGACACACACACACACTTACAGACACACACACACACTTACAGACACACACACACACACTTACAGACACACACACACACACACACACTTACTTTCAGACACACACACACAAATTAATTTTATTTCTTGTTGCTCCTACCTTTAGGAGTGCTCTGGGTCCTTTCCCCGGGGTCCAGTGACTTCCTCCGTGATATTCCTGCTCCTCTCTGCTCCCTCGCGCAGTTTAGTGATGCGGGGCCGGAATGACGTCATATTCCGGCTCCCGACATCAACAGAGAGGGCGCGCGAGGGAGCAGGAAGATCATCAGCAGAGCTCCTTCGCTGCTGCATGCCTCCTTCCTCAACCGGCCTGTATATTGCTGCAGAGTAGGCACCTGCCATCTGGGACAAGCAGGTGCCTACTCTGCCTTGCTACTGGGGCACCGTAAGTGTCCAGCTGGCCACCTGCTGGGCTCCTTGTGACAGGCTATCAGCCTGCTCCGCGCGGCACCCCTCCTCCTGGCGCCCAGGACCGGCCCTGCAGTGGCCATTTTTCTAATTACTTAGGGCGGCCTGGGGGGCAATTGCCTCCCTGCCCCCCGGCCCAGCCCGCCCCTGCATGATACACACTGACACAGAGCAGAATAGGGACTGTTACCCCTACATAGGGTCACTTGGCAGATATGGATTAACAAATCCCTGACAAACAGTTACCACATGCAAGGAAGGCAGCAGGGGCGCAAATGACCCACTCCCGACGCGGGAAGGTAGTGACGACAAATAACAATACAGGACTCTTTAGAGGCCCTGTAATTGTAATCAGTCCACTTGAAATCCTTTAACTTTGATCAATTGGAGGGAAGTCTGGTGCAGAGCCACTGACTCATGCGCAGGGCCAGCCTTAGGCCTTTGGGCGCCCTGTGCAAGAAATCTTCACCCTGTCACACCCATGTGCAAGAAATCTTCATCCTGTCATAGGGTCACTTGGCAGATATGGATTGACAAATCCCTGACAAACAGCTACCACATGCAAGGAAGGCAGCAGGGGCGCAAATGACCCACTCCCGACGCGGGAAGGTAGTGACGACAAATAACAATACAGGACTCTTTAGAGGCCCTGTAATTGTAATCAGTCCACTTGAAATCCTTTAACTTTGATCAATTGGAGGGAAGTCTGGTGCAGAGCCACTGACCCATGCGCAGGGCCAGCCTTATGCCTTTGGGCGCCCTGTGCAAGAAATCTTCACCCTGTCACACCCATGTGCAAGAAATCTTCACCCTGTCATAGGGTCACTTGGCAGATATGGATTGACAAATCCCTGACAAACAGCTACCACATGCAAGGAAGGCAGCAGGGGCGCAAATGACCCACTCCCGACGCGGGAAGGTAGTGACGACAAATAACAATACAGGACTCTTTAGAGGCCCTGTAATTGTAATCAGTCCACTTGAAATCCTTTAACTTTGATCAATTGGAGGGAAGTCTGGTGCAGAGCCACTGACCCATGCGCAGGGCCAGCCTTAGGCCTTTGGGCGCCCTGTGCAAGAAATCTTCACCCTGTCACACCCATGTGCAAGAAATCTTCACCCTGTCACACACACACAGGCAGACAGCCATACACACGCACACACACAACTGCGACTGACTAGGTTTGTCACCCCCTCAAAAGGACGCATGAGCCTACAGGCATTGCGCATGAGTGTCCAGTAACGTGGCAAAAAAAATCCCAGCTCCCCAGAGGCTGTCCTAGCACCCCGGTCATACAAATATTCATTAACAGCTTTTTCTTGTTGGAGCAGGCGGTCGAACATTAGGAGTGTTGAATTCCAACGTGTAGGGCTGTCGCAAATCAAGTGCCTCACTGGCATGTTGTTTCGCCGCTGGATATCAGCAAAGTGAGCCATGGCCGTGTAGGAACGCCTGAAATGGCCACACACCTTCCTGGCCTGCTTCAGGACGTCCTGTAAGCCTGTGTACTTATGCACAAAGCGTTGTACGATCAGATTACACACATGTGCCATGCACGGCACATGTGTCAACTTGCCCAACTTCAATGCCGCTATCAAATTTTTTCCGTTGTCACACACCACTTTGCCGATATCCAGTTGCTGCGGAGTCAGCCACTTTTCCACCTGTGCGTTCAGGGCGGACAGGAGTGCTTGTCCGGTGTGACTCTCTGCTTTCAAGCAAGTCAAACCCAAGACGGCGTGACACTGACGTATCCGGGATGTGGAATAGTACCTGGGGAGCTGGGGGGGTGCCGTTGATGTGGAGCAAGAAGCAGTGGCACAAGAGGACTCAGCCGAGGAGGTTATGGAAGAGGATGGAGTAGGAGGAGTAGAGGAGGTGGCAGCAGGACTGCCTGCAATTCGTGGCAGTGTCACCAACTCCTCTGCAATGCCACGCATTCCTTGCTTGTCAGCCGTCAGCAGGTTTACCCAATGCGCAGTGTAGGTGATATACCTGCCCTGACCATGCTTTGCAGACCAGGTATCAGTGGTCAGATGGACCCTTGCCCCAACACTGTGTGCCAGACATGCCAAGACTTCCTTTTGCACAATCGAGTACAAGTTGGGGATTGCCTTTTGTGAAAAGAAATTCCGGCCGGGTACCTTCCACTGCGGTGTCCCAATAGCTACAAATTTTTTGAACGCCTCAGACTCAACCAGATTGTATGGTAAAAGCTGGCGGGCTAATAGTTCGGACAAGCCAGTTGTCAGACGCTGGGCAAGGGGGTGACTTGGTGACATTGGCTTCTTACGCTCAAACATGTCCTTGACAGAAACACATGACTGTGGGCAGATGAGCGGGAACTGCTCAAGGCGGGAGACGGAGTGGCGGATGGTTGAGAGGGGGCAAGAAGGACAGCAGTGGTTGACGTGGCTGAAGATGCTGGACCAGGAGGAGGATGGCGGCTTAGAGTAGGCGTGCTGCTTGTACTCATGTGTTGATCCCATAGGCGTTTGTGATGTGAGATCATGTGCCTACGCAAAGCAGTTGTACCTAGGTAGGTGTTGGACCTCCCACGACTCAGTTTCCTTTGGCACAGGTTGCAAATGGCATCGCTGTTGTCAGAGGCAGACACACAAAAAAAATGCCACACTGCTGAGCTCTGCAATGACGGCATTCTGGTGGTGGACACAGCATGCGTTGATTGGCGTGCTGTCGGGCTGACCCCGGGTGCCGATGCATGCTGTCTGACTGTGCCACTAGCTCCTTGCGACGACCCCCCCCTGCTTCCAACTCATCTCCTCCTCCTCCTCTCTGTCTCCCCATCTGAACTTTTGCCCTGTTCTTCTTCTTGCCGAGCGGGCACCCACGTGACATCCATGGACGCATCGTCATCATCAACCGCTTCGCTTGTATCTGACAACTCAGAAAAGGAAGCAGCAGCGGGTACAACATCATCATCATCATCACACCGTACCTCCATGTGTTTAATGCTGCCTGCCTGAGACATATCCCTGTTATCTACATCCTCTAGCAATAATGGTTGCGCATCACTCATTTCTTCAAACGGGTGTGTGAATAACTCCTCTGACATACCAAGTAAAGCGGCTGTGGTGCTAGTTTTGGTGGTGGCGGCAGGCGGGTGAGTGCTATCTTGAGAGGTGCCTGAAGCTAAGCTGGAGGAGGATGGTGCGTCAAGGTTCCGAGTGGAGGCTGTACAAGATTGGGTGTCCTGTGTTAGCCAGTCAACTAAGTCCTCAGAACTTTTCAAGTTCAGGGTACGTGGCTTCTGAAAACTGGGCATTATTCTAGGGCAAAAGGGAATCACAGCACCACGACCACGACGGCCCCTGCGGGGTGGCCTGCCTCTGCCTGTCATTTTTGGGGGGATTAGTGGTACTATGCGTGCAAGCTACTGTGAGACCAGATATGATTGGCAATGTGCACTGGAACAGTTCTGCAGAGCACACGCTGAAGGAAGGACTGACAGAGCCGCTTGAAGACAAGTAACTGCTATTCAATCTATAACAGTGAAAAACAAATTTTGGTTTTAAAAGCACGCTATAGAGACACCAGATATGATTGGCAATGTGCACTGGAACAGTTCTGCAGAGCACACACTGTAGGCCTGAGACACCCGCTTGAAGACAAGTAACTGCTATTCAATCTATAACAGTGAAAAACAAATTTTGGTTTTAAAAGCACGCTATAGAGACACCAGATATGATTGGCAATGTGCACTGGAACAGTTCTGCAGAGCACACACTGTAGGCCTGAGACACCCGCTTGAAGACAAGTAACTGCTATTCAATCTATAACAGTGAAAAACAAATTTTGGTTTTAAAAGCACGCTATAGAGACACCAGATATGATTGGCAATGTGCACTGGAACAGTTCTGCAGAGCACACACTGTAGGCCTGAGACACCCGCTTGAAGACAAGTAACTGCTATTCAATCTATAACAGTGAAAAACAAATTTTGGTTTTAAAAGCACGCTATAGAGACACCAAATATGATTGGCAACTGTCAAAGCACGCTGGAACAGGTCTACAGACTGAAGTAGGCCTGACACCCAGACGCTTGCAGACAACTAACTGATCTTCTATTACAGTGAAAAAAAATGATTTCTCTAAAATCTAAAGCTTAACCAATTGTTAAAACAGATATGAGTGGTGGCACTGGGCAAGTAGGCACAGTATCCAATGTGAACCTCACACAGAAGCTGGCAGGCAGGCAACTGCTCTTCTATTACAGTGGAAAAAAAAAATTTATTTTAAATCTAAAGCTTAACCAATTGTTAAAACAGATATGAGTGGTGGCACTGGGCTAGTGGGCACAGTATCCAATGTGAACCTCACACAGAAGCTGGCAGGCAGGCAACTGCTCTTCTATTACAGTGGAAACAAAATTTTGGTTGTAAAAGCACGCTATAGAGACACAAGATATGAGTGGCAACTGTCAAAGCATGCTGGCAGGGTTGTGCAGGGCACACGCTGAAGGAAGGCCTGACAGAGCCGCTTGAAGGACACTGACTGTCTGCTATTAGCTTACACTGGAAACCTTTTTTCTTTGTAAAAGCACGCTAAAGAGACACCAGATATGATTGGCAACTGTCAAAGCACGCTGGCACAGGTCTGCAGAGCACACGCTGAAGTAGGCCTGACACCCAGACGCTTGCAGACAACTAACTGATCTTCTATTACAGTGAAAAAAAATGATTTCTTTAAAATCTAAAGCTTAAGCTATTGTTAAAACAGATATGAGTGGTGGCACTGACTGTGCAAATGGGCAAGGCATCCAACCTGACACAGAAGCTGGCAGGCAGGCAACTGCTCTTCTATTACAGTGAAAAAAAATTATTTATTTTAAATCTAAAGCTTAACCAATTGTTAAAACAGATATGAGTGGTGGCACTGGGCTAGTGGGCACAGTATCCAATGTGAACCTCACACAGAAGCTGGCAGGCAGGCAACTGCTCTTCTATTACAGTGGAAAAAAATGATTTATTTAAAATCTAAAGCTTAACCAATTGTTAAAACAGATATGAGTGGTGGCACTGACTGTGCAAATGGGCAAGGCATCCAACCTGACACAGAAGCTGGCAGGCAGGCAACTGCTCTTCTATTACAGTGAAAAAAAATTATTTATTTTAAATCTAAAGCTTAACCAATTGTTAAAACAGATATGAGTGGTGGCACTGGGCTAGTGGGCACAGTATCCAATGTGAACCTCACACAGAAGCTGGCAGGCAGGCAACTGCTCTTCTATTACAGTGAAAAAAATGATTTATTTAAAATCTAAAGCTTAACCAATTGTTAAAACAGATATGAGTGGTGGCACTGACTGTGCAAATGGGCAAGGCATCCAACCTGACACAGAAGCTGGCAGGCAGGCAACTGCTCTTCTATTACAGTGAAAAAAAAATATTTATTTTAAATCTAAAGCTTAACCAATTGTTAAAACAGATATGAGTGGTGGCACTGACTGTGCAAATGGGCAAGGCATCCAACCTCACACAGAAGCTGGCAGGCAGGCAACTGCTCTTCTATTACAGTGAAAAAAAATATTTATTTTAAATGTAAAGCTTAACCTATTGTTAAAACAGATATGAGTGGTGGCACTGGGCAAATAGGCACAGTATCCAATGTGAACCTCACACAGAAGCTGGCAGGCAGGCACCTGCAATTACATTACACAGGAAAAAAAAAAAAAAAAAAAGCAGCCTGATGTTATAGCCCAAAAAAGGGCTTTTTGGGGTGCTGTCCTTACAGCAGAGATCAGATGAGTCCTTCAGGATTGTAGTGGACACTGAATACCCTAGCCTAGCTATCAATTTCCCTATCTAATCAGCAGCAGATAAACTTTCCCTCCTCTCACTAAGCATGCATCTTCCGAATGAATCGAAAATGGATGCTGGGAGGGAGGTTGGAGGGTGTGGAAGGGAGGGAGTGCTGCTGATTGGCTGGAATGTGTCTGCTGACCGAGAGGCACAGGGTCAAAGTTTGCCCAATGATGACGAATAGGGGGCGGATCGAACTGCGCATGTGTCCGCCCGCCGCGGCGAACGCGAACACGCTAAGTTCGCCGGGAACTGTTCGCCGGCGGACAGTTCGGTACATCACTAATGAAGAACAATAACAATATCAAAGAGTGTTTGCCAGTAGGCGTATGGTGGTAATCACAGTAGGAAGCTAACACAGCAAATATGATGCATTCCCGGTAAAGTGCCGCCTTCCATTATAATCTAAACTGCCAAAAAAAGGATGCTCAGTTAGGTAGATGGAAGGTGGGGGCTAGTGATAGAGAGATTGCACTCGTTATGGGTCGGTGAAAACCACATGTAAAATATTATGCATTGGGCTTAAGGCAAGCGGTAGACTTCTCCATCCTACTGCACAGAAACAATGTGTATTACCTCCAATAGACAGCGTATAAACCTGCCAAGAGCTATAAAGTGGGTATATGAATTTAAAAGAAACTTAAAGAAATAAAAAAACTTTTAAAAAAATGTAATCAGTGCTTAATGGTGGAAAATGGGTGTCCCTTTAGTGGGAGACAGGATATTTCTTGCTCCATGTTGTACCGCCTCAGGTTGGTTCTCCAGCAGGTATTATGTGTTGAGAGGCTCGGGGAGTGAATTCCTTGACTGCAGAGGGATCCAAGCAAGAAAGGTCTGCTCCACCCATCGCCTGGGGCTCCATTATGCTCAGAGTTCTATTCATTTTTCCCATGTGGGTGAACAGCAGCTGGTTCGGTGTGTCCCATCTGTAGGGAATGTCTCTAGCACGGAGATGCTGCAGGAGGGGTTGTAGAGATTTGCACCGGGTGAGTGAATTTCTGGTTTGGTCAGGGGACATCTTCAGTTGTGAGCCTTTAAAGAGTAATAGGGTTTTATCCAGAATGACAGCTACTGTGGTGGCTTTGTCTTACAGAGGTTGAAAATGCACAATTAGATCAGTTGTTGCTGTAGTTTGTGCGCTTGCTGGATTCAGCAGCCGGAACATTCCATCAATTTTCATTTGCTTCCCCAGCCTAGCTGGTAGTAAGTTTGTGAATAATCGCTGAACTTAATGTGGCAGATAGGGGAAGCCCACTGTCTCTTGGATACACTGATTATACCTGCGCCTCAGGTTCTCCATTTTATCCACCTTTTCTGAGGTCAAGAGCTGTTGTTTTTGGAGCTCTGCAACTTTCTGCTCCACCGTGGTGAGCTGTGAGTCATGGGTGCTCATAGTAGCTTCCATGAGTGCGACCCTTGAGGTGGCTCCTTTTATGGCGTATTTGTAGTAGGTCATGTCGACCAGTAAGACTTTCAGCAACTCGGTTGTGACTGGAACCCCGGTTGGTGGTGTCTGAATTTTGTGCACAGGCTTCTGGCCGAACTAAGCTCCCTCTCCAGGGTCGAAAGGCAGGTCTTCAAAAGTGTATAAAGAGTCTTCTTCCCCAGTGCCATTTTGTCCCAGGCATTCTTTTGCGAGGCTCGTAGGAAGTCTCCTATATCCCTGCTCGTAGGGACCTTGTCTGGCTTTACCTTTTTTGTTTTTTGGTCTATTGTATCGTCATTGTGTTTCACTGATTAATTACAATAAGGAAAAAAAGTATTTGATCCCTTGCTGATTTTGAAGTTTGTCCCCAGAAAGAAATGATCAGTCTATAATTGTAAGAGTAATGCAAGAGTAATAAAATGAAGAACAATAACAATATCAAAGAGTGTTTGCCAGTAGGCGTATGGTGGTAATCACAGTAGGAAGCTAACACAGCAAATATGATGCATTCCCAGTAAAGTGCCGCCTTCCATTATAATCTAAACTGCCAAAAAAAGGATGCTCAGTTAGGTAGATGGAAGGTGGGGGCTAGTGATAGAGAGATTGCACTCGTTATGGGTCGGTGAAAACCACATGTAAAATATTATGCTTCGGGCTTAAGGCAAGCAGTAGACTTCTCCATCCTACTGCACAGAAACAATGTGTATTACCTCCAATAGACAGCGTATAAACCTGTCAAGAGCTATAAAGTGGGTATATGAATTTAAAAGAAACTTAAAGAAATAAAAAAACTTAAAAAAAATGTAATCAGTGCTTAATGGTGGAAAATGGGTGTCCCTTTAGTGGGAGACAGGATACTTCTTGCTCCATGTTGTACCGCCTCAGGTTGGTTCTCCAGCAGGTACTATGTGTTGAGAGGCTCGGGGAGTGAATTCCTTGACTGCAGAGGGATCCAAGCAAGAAAGGTCTGCTCCACCCATCGCCTGGGCTCCATTATGCTCAGAGTTCTATTCATTTTCCCCATGTGGGTGAACAGAAGCTGGTTCGGTGTGTCCCATCTGTAGGGAATGTCTCTAGCACGGAGATGCTGCAGGAGGGGTTGTAGAGATTTGCACCGGGTGAGTGAATTTCTGGTTTGGTCAGGGGACATCTTCAGTTGTGAGCCTTTAAAGAGTAATAGGGTTTTATCCAGAATGACAGCTACTGTGGTGGCTTTGTCTTACAGAGGTTGAAAATGCACAATTAGATCAGTTGTTGCTGTAGTTTGTGCGCTTGCTGGATTCAGCAGCCGGAACATTCCATCAATTTTCATTTGCTTCCCCAGCCTAGCTGGTAGTAAGTTTGCGAATAATCGCTGAACTTAATGTGGCAGATAGGGGAAGCCCACTGTCTCTTGGATACACTGATTATACCTGCGCCTCAGGTTCTCCATTTTATCCACTTTCTCTGAGGTCAAGAGCTGTTGTTTTTGGAGCTCTGCAACTTTCTGCTCCACCGTGGTGAGCTGTGAGTCATGGGTGCTCATAGTAGCTTCCATGAGTGCGACCCTTGAGGTGGCTCCTTTTATGGCGTATTTGTAGTAGGTCATGTCGACCAGTAAGACTTTCAGCAACTCGGTTGTGACTGGAACCCCGGTTGGTGGTGTCTGAATTTTGTGCACAGGCTTCTGGCCGAACGAAGCTCCCTCTCCAGGGATTTTCATGGAAGTTATAGTTTTGATGTAAGTCCTGCTTATGAAAAGATTTCCAGACAATGTTTTTATTGGCCCCAAAAAGATTTTTATAATGCTATAATTTTCCCTCCAAAGCTGTTTTTCTAAAATAAACAGATTTAAATTTGTCAAGCTTCCTCCATAACTAAAATGTTCCACTCCTCTGTTCCGTAGACTTTTTTTTTCTGCTTTTTTTCTAGTGTCATAGAATCCTTTTTTAGAACAGGTGCCCAAATTGGCCAAAAGGCAAAATTATAATGTTCCTCTTCACATTTTTGTCATATATATAAAATGTTAATTACCTTCCATTAGAAAAATTGTATTCAAACAAAATTAGATAATATAATATGGTTTTAGCGGGGGCGGAGCCAACTGAGAGCCGGAGTGGACACACTTATCAGAGCTCTGTACCTAGCTCAGCATAAAAGCTATGTGGTGGACCGCCTGGCACCCCAACCGGGTGCCTCCGTCAATCGCTGCTTCCTAGTGCTAACCGAGTACTCCAAACAATCCACCACACACCATCAGCACTGTAGTCTCCATTTCCAGCGTTACGGCTTGGTAGGGATCTCACCGTCCTCCATCCACCCTGGACCCACGACCAGATCCCAATGAGAAGACCTCTACCAATCCAGAGAGAAGAGCAGGTATAGCAGTGTAGCTCTTACAAGAGCTAGTGATTATAGCAATCCAAAGAACAATCCCAAGAGCAGGGATTATAGCTGATATAGCTGTTCCCTACAATCACGAGACAAGGCTCTGTGTTGAGGGTAAGCAGGAACTCATTTTAATGGGACCACAACTGGCCTTATATGCAGGTCCCCATGCAAGGGGCACTCCACCCTGGACCTGAGAGTAGACTGCATTAAAAACATACACCTGATTACATTGGCTCTCAGGTCCAGGACACTCCCATTCAAAATAGGTCAATCCCTGCCCTGTGCCTGGGAGATAATTACTTGAGTACACAAACATATAATTAAATTATCTCTCAGTACAAGAATCATGCAATACAACAACACCCCAAAAGTACCCCTAAAACACATGGAAACCCCACAGTCATATCCCCTGATGGCCCCAATCTGGGGGACCAACATATCCAAAAATCACTCAGATCCGTTCATGGGTTGGGATTTTCATGGAAGTTATAGTTTTGACCGTTTAGACTGGAAGAAAGGAGATTTTGTTTAAAGGCAAAGGAATAGGTTTTATGTTAAAGGGACACTATAGTCACCAGAACAACTACAGCTAATTGCACTTGTTCTGGTGAACATAATCATTACCTTCAGGCATTTTGCAGTATTACAGCCTAGTGATAACTCCTTTGGCCACTCCTCAGATGGCTGCTAGAGGTGCTTCCTGGGTCAGTGCTGCACAGTGTGACTGCCATTCAGTGTCTCCACCCTCTGCATGCAGACACTGAACTTTCTTCATAGAGATGCATTGATTCAATTCATCTCTATGATGAGATGCTGATTGGCCAGGGCTGTGTTTGAATTGTGCTGGCTGTGCCCCTGATCTGCCTCTTTGTCAGTCTCAGACAATCCTATGGGGAAGCATTGTGATTGGCTCAGACCACCACTTCTGATAATGTCAGCAGACAGCAGGTAGGTCAGAGGCAGACTGGGACAAAGGAAGCAGCTGCAGACTTGAATACAAGTGAGATTTTATTATATTTAGGGAGGCAAGAGGGGGCCAGGGTGGCTAGATGGTGGGTTTAACAATATGGGGTCAGGAATACGTGTTTGTGTTCCTGACTCTATAGTGCTCCTTTAAGAACAATAGGGATGTGGAACTATCTGTCTGAAGAGGTTGTTTTATTAGATTCTATACAGATGTTTAAACAGTACCTGGATGCATAGTTGCAAAAACATAATATTTAGGGACATAATTTTTAATTTGTGGGGCAACAGCTTCTTGATCCAATGATAGATCTGACTGCCACTCTAGTGTGAAGAAGGAATTTTTTCTTAGTTTGTTGCAAAATTTGAAAGTGTGTCAAACTTGCCTTTTTTAAGTACCAACAACAAAAACAGATGTGAGGAAGGCTGAACTTGATGGATACATGTCTCTTTTCAGCCTATGTAACTATGTAATATTATTATCATATACTGGCAATATGACATATATATATCTATATATACTACTCATATACGTATATAAATCTCTATGTGACGATCCCCAGATGGTTAGTTATTTGCCAAAAAAGCTGAGTTTGTTACAGGAAGAGAATATGATTAATTTCAGCTTTCGGAGATGGTGATGGAGGCATTTTTGGAAGTCGCTCACTGTGAGCGGCAGAGCGGATTGACAGCCTTCTTAGAGGTGGCGGTTCTGTACTGTCACTTGTCACCGGGCTCTCGCAGATAACATAATGCCAAGCGAGCAAAACTTCCTTTACCTCTCTGATTGATATCGCTTTCGTTTCTCTGGGCAAACTTACAGAGGGATAAACTTTTTCCCTGCATTGTGACACATTTAGATTTCACAAATCTGTTTGCTAGAACTGAACCCTGTAGCAAAATGTGCTAGAATTTGATGAAATTACATTACGAATCCCTGCCTCATCACATTCACTGTGATGTGTGCTATGTGAAGGAGAGCCTGGTGCATTCTGGGATGTTCATACCCCACGAGACTTACCTCTCGCTCTGTAAGATTGTATCGCAGAAGGAGAGCTTGTTAAAGATACAGTAACCTTTTATTCTGGTTGGTCAGTTCACTTAATTGACTATTTTCTCCACAGGAAGAGACACATCTTATATTTAGCCATAATGAATTATAAAAAAGAAAGAAGAAAGAAAAATTAAGAGAAAAGTAAAAAAAGAAAAGTAAATAGAATTAGTCACCTATAGCTTTACATAAATCGTGCCTAATTACTAGATACTCATGAATTCTCCATTAATAATCGGAAATAAAAAATACATTTAAAAATGCAGAGACATACATTTCAAAGGGAAAAAAATATATATTCTTAAATAAGTCTAGAAACACTAATTTTTTTATTAAACCTTTTAAACTTTTTTGCCAAATCCAACAATGTATTCTGAAACTGTCTGACTATGTTCCTTGGGAGGTCCCTATAATGATGATCTGTTAGTATTATTAACTACTATTGGGGGAGGGGGGGATTATACCATAAAATATTTTGCTCAGATACAGAAACATCATTCTTGCTCCATAGACCGGCACCTTGCTTCTCACTGCCAAAAGGACTTTATGTTTCCCACATGGCGGGATCTCCTGACGGCACATGTGAGGGCGCTCAGTAATTCTCACATACAGCGCTGTGGGAGGACCAGGATTGACTAACACATCTCTTTCCTTCCTGCTTGACGAAGATATCACTGAAAAAGGATCAAAGCGGGGATTGGCCTCCCAGGGTGGTGATCTTTTTAAAGTATTATTTGTATGCATTATTAATGAACCGATTAGATTCTGGATCCTGCTGTGCCGGGTTTGCTCTCTGATGTCTTACACCTGGGGATACCAGAAACCTAGTACACAATAAGTTCCTTTAAGTGCGTTCAGTCACCCTCCCCGTCCTCAAATGCATTTTCGCCTGTGTGTCTTTTACCCCCCTTTTGAATTTCAGGCCCCCTTTTTGTTCCTTATCCCCTCTTTTAAATCTTTATTGTGCATTGTATCCCCATGTAGCGTATCTAATCCCACATTTCTGTCAGACCGGCTAGAGAATTCAGAAGCTCCATTACCAGCGGTACATCCAGCCACGCTACTTAACACGCACAGTGCTCCCCTCCTGTGCCTGCTCACCGCCCGGCCACGCTACATAACACGCACAGTGCTCCCCTCCTGTGCCGGCTCACCGCCCAGACACGCTACATAACACGCACAGTGCTCCCCTCCTGTGCCTGCTCACTGCCCGGCCATGCTACATAACAAGCACAGTGCTCCCCTCCTCTACCTGCTCACTGCCCGGCCACGCTACATAACACACACAGTGCTCCCCTCCTGTGCCGGCTCACCTCCCTCCACGCTACATAACACGCACAGTGCTCCCCTCCTGTGCCGGCTCACCGCCCAGACACGCTACATAACACGCACAGTGCTCCCCTCCTGTGCCTGCTCACCGCCCGGCCACGCTACATAACACGCACAGTGCTCCCCTCCTGTGCCGGCTCACCTCCCTCCACGCTACATAACACGCACAGTGCTCCCCTCCTGTGCCGGCTCACCGCCCAGCCACGCTACATAACACGCACAGTGCTCCCCTCCTGTGCCGGCTCACCGCCCAGACACGCTACATAACACGCACAGTGCTCCCCTCCTGTACCTGTTCACCTCCCTCCACGCTACATAACACGCACAGTGCTCCCCTCCTGTGCCGGCTCACCGCCCAGACACGCTACATAACACGCACAGTGCTCCCCTCCTGTACCTGTTCACCTCCCTCCACGCTACATAACACGCACAGTGCTCCCCTCCTGTACCTGCTCATCTCCCTCCATGCTATATAACACACACAGTGCTCCCCTCCTGTGCCTGCTCACCGCCCAGCCACGCTACATAACACGCACAGTGCTCCCCTCCTGTACCTGCTCACCTCCCTCCACGCTACATAACACGCACAGTGCTCCCCTCCTGTGCCTGCTCACCTCCCTCCACGCTACATAACACGCACAGTGCTCCCCTCCTGTGCCTACTCACTGCTCAGCCACGCTATATAACATGCACAGTGCTCCCCTCCTGTGCCTACTCACTGCTCAGCCACGCTATATAACACGCACAGTGCTCCTCTCCTCTGCCTGCTCACCGCCCGGCAACGCTACATAACATGCAAAGTGCTCCCCTCCTGTGCCTACTCACCGCTCGGCCACGCTACATAACACGCACAGTGCTCCCCTCCTGTACCTGCTCAGCGCCTGGCCACGCTACATAACACGCACAGTGCTCCCCTCCTGTACCTGCTCATCTCCCTCCATGCTATATAACACACACAGTGCTCCCCTCCTGCCGGTCTTCTGAATCTTGTTACCCTGGGGCTGGGGTGCCCTAAGGCCCCGCATTAAAAGTGCTCTGTGCATGTGCAGCCAGTAGTGGGGCGGACAGTCAGTCTGTTTTCAGCACAGGCTGGGATGTCATATTTCCAGCAGTTTGTGCTTCATATGCCATCACTGACATGCCCCCATACTGACCCCCCCACACCTGTCCTGACTTTATACCCCCTTGTATGTCTTATCTGTATGCACACATGGAGGGCAGCCCAGCACAGAGCAATCCAATAGAGCAGGGATAGGCAACCTTTGGCACACCAGATGTTGTGGACTACATCCCCCATAATTCTCTAATACACATAATGCTGGCAAAGCATCATGGGAGATGTAGTCCAAAACATCTGCAGTGCCGAACGTTGGCTATGCCTGCATAGAGTGTTCATCAGTTAATCCGCACTCAGATTTCAAGCAGTTTTAGCTGAAGTCTGCCATAGAAGATGGAATCTATATACCATTAAAATATCAGACTGATCCCACCCAAGGACAGCCAGAGCAGAAATGTAAGCAAAGCTCTAGGTGTGCGGTGTATATTAAAATATTATACTCAGTGTCCACAGAGATGGATCTGCGGCTGTTGTAAGTCAACACTGCATTTACCATGTATGTACGTAGCGGGGAATGTGGTGCGACTAAGAGTAAGGAGACTACCCCAATTCTCCCCCCAATAATGACAAACAACGAATATTGGATGAAACAGGCCACAGCATTTATTAAACTTACAACTGTAGGACTCATCCGAACTCTATTCTTTTTCTTTAATTCAAATATAAAAAAACACATAAATATATGCATATACATACCATAATTAACATATAAATTACACTTATTGCCCTACAGCCTCCAACTTAAATAACCGTCCTTGCCAACGAACTTAACCAGGTGCCTATGCACCAAAACGTTACCCACTGGTGTCTCGCCTCCCCCCTCGTCCAAACCAAAAATTCCCATCATCTTAAATGCTCTACCACCAGCTGGCTTTCAGCTCGGTGGGCACGTCCTATTCGGTAACTTAAAAGTTTAATTTACAGAGCAGGGGAGGTTGAGACCCACCATGTCCATCTCCTGACATTCCATCTGCTGCCCAACCCTGTTGGCAAGGACACGCTCCCCGCTAGCTGTGACGGAACAAAAACAGAAAATTAGGGTGGGTGGGAAGTTGTTTGCTGGCCAGAATCCCAAAAGGCACAGAGGTCATGGGCATAGGAACCCCAAAAAATCTGGGGGGATAGCATTTTTACTCGCTGGGTGTATTCTTATTCCGTAAACTAGGAGTTGTTTATCCCATTGTACAGCGCTACGGAATTTGCAGTCGCTATATAAATGATTAAATAATAACATTAAAGGGTCACTACAGGGAAGGGGTTTTACTTACCCGTATACAGCGCCGGGATCCTCCTGATTAGAACCACCCCTACCCCTTCCATGAATATTAGAACGACCCCTACCCCTTCCATGCACAAAAGAACCCCACCTACCCCTTCCACGCATATTAACCCCCCTACCCCTTCCATGCATATTAGTACCCCCCTAACCCCTTCCATTCATATTAAAACTCCACTAACCCCTTCCAATAATTTTTCTACCTCCCCCCTCCTACCATCCATATTATTAGCCCCCCCTAAACCCTTCCAATTATTTTTCTACCTACCCCTCTCCCCCTATCCTTATTAGTAGCCCCCCCTAACCCTTTCCAATTATTTTTCTGCCATGTTAACTAACGCCAGTGCTGGAGTGCCGCCGTGTTTACATTAAAAGGCCTGCAGGGACAGGCTATAGACACCAGAACCACTACATTAAGCTGCAGTGCTTCTGGGGACTATAGTGTTTCTTTAATGTGAGGTAAATTAGAGATTAGTGCAACGAATAATATGCTAGATTGCCTACTTACAACCAGATGAGGATGATGATGGGCTCTAGCTGCAGTCTGGCTCCACTGGTCTGGTGTATAACAGGCTCCCTGGAGGCTGTTTGTAACTGTGGTCACAAAAATCAATGTTCTGGGAGAACGGGAAGCAGCTCCATTTTTAGGGGGCCCTTTACACAGCTCAAAATCTGGGTCACAGGGTCCACCTTCACGTTCCACCAATGAGTTTGTTCACAGGGGGTGGAGTGTGTAGGGGATGTCCTGATATGTGTGTAAGGAATGCATTGTGTGAATCTGTGTTTGTATGTGTAAGGGCTGCAAGGTGTGTTTCTGTGTATGTACGGCATGCAGTGTGTGCGTCTGTAAGGGGTGCATTGAGTGTGTGTACGGGGTGCATTGAGTGTGTGTAAGGAATGCATTGTATGTTTCTGTGTGTGTAAGGGTTGCATGATTGTGTGATTGTGTGTGTGTGTGTGATGGGTGTCAATCTCTCTCCCTCCCTTGTCACTCTCTTTCTCCCCCTCTCTCCCTCCCTTGTCACTCTCTTTCTCCCCCTCCCTCCCTTGTCACTTTCTTTCTCCCCCTTCCGTGTCACTTTCTTTCTCCACCTCCCTTAATTGTCACTCTTTCTCCCCCTCCCTCCCTCCCTTGTCACTTTCTTTCGCCCCCTCCCTCCCTCCCTTGTCACTCTCTTTCTCCCCTCCCTCCCTTGTCACTCTCTCTTTCTCCCCCTCCCTCTATTGTCACTCTTTCTCCCCCTCCCTCCCTCTCTTGTCACTTTCTTTCTCCCCCTCCCTCCCTCCCTCCCTTGTCACTCTCTTTCTCCCCTCCCTCCCTTGTCACTCTCTTTCTCCCCCTCCCTCCCTTGTCACTCTCTTTCTCCCCCTCCCTCCCTTGTCGCTCTCTTTCTCCCCCTCCCTCCCTTGTCGCTCTCTTTCTCCCCCTCCCTCCCTTGTCACTCTCTTTCTCCCCCTCCCTCCCTCCCTTGTCACTCTTTCTCCCCCTCCCTCCCTCCCTTGTCACTCTCTTTCTCCCCTCCCTCCCTTGTCACTCTCTTTCTCCCCCTCCCTCCCTTGTCACTCTCTTTCTCCCCCTCCCTCCCTTGTCACTCTCTTTCTCCCCCTCCCTCCCTTGTCACTCTCTTTCTCCCCCTCCCTCCCTTGTCACTCTCTTTCTCCCCCTCCCTCCCTCCCTCCTTCGTCACTCTCTTTCTCCCCCTCCCTCCCTCCCTCCCTTGTCACTCTCTTTTTTCTCCCCCTCCCTCCCTCCCCCTCCCCTCCCTACCTCTATAGTAGCGTGGCCGAGCTCTGTATGATCCGCGGGTACAGGGAGATTTTGTTTCCTGTACCCGGCCGGACTAAAAGGAAGTGCACACTCAGTGTGCACTTCCTGTTAGTCCGGCCGGGTACAGGAGACAGATGCTCCCTGTACCCGCGGACCATACAGGGCTCGGCCACGCTACAGTGAGGGAGTGACAGGAGGGAGCGCTGAACGCTTCCCTCCTGCCAGCCCCTCTCCTCATGCTGCGCCCGGGCGGTGCGCCCTCATGGACGCACCAGCCCGGGCAAAGCTGCAGTCGCCTGAGGATGAGGGGGGATTTCTCCATTACCTGTCCCCCCCGCATGATTTGCTGGTGGGGGATGCGTCCCCCCTATCCCCCCCGGCTCCTACGCCCATGACTGAGATAAGATTATCCCTGCCCCACTACAAACCCATAACCACTCCCCCTAACACATATAGCCAATTACTAGCACCATCCCGACACTTATACATGTGCCCTTGTCCGTTTAGCTGTGCTGACTCCCCAGGGCCTGAAAACACACAGAACAAATTATGTGCAGATTTTATTTGGGGTGATATCCACTAAATAGAGCTATGTATTAAACTCTTCTAACACCCAATCTCTCTTCAGTGAGCAAGGATTAGTGACAATCCACTAAGCAGAGCATATCAGTCTGCTGCCAGTAATCAAAACAGTTACAGAGAAACACTGGAAGGGGCAATTAACCAAACCACCCAATATCTTTTACACTAAAGGGATACAGACATTACAATGTAACTGCTGTCTGTAGAATACTCAGGGATCCCAGCAGCTCACACTGGAGGGGGCAATTAACCAAACCCCCCAATATCTTTTACACTAAAGGGATACGGACATTACAATGTAACTGCTGTCTGTAGAATACTCAGGGAACACAGCAGCTCACACTGGAGGGCGGCAATTAACCAAAATCCCCCAATATCTTTTACACTAAAGGGATACGGACATTACAATAACTGCTCTCTGTAGAATACTCAGGGAACACAGCAGCTCACACTGGAGGGGGCAATTAACCAGACCCCCCCAATATCTTTTACACTAAAGGGATACGGGCATTACAATGTAACTGCTGTCTGTAGAATACTCAGGGAACACAGCAGCTCACACTGGAGGGGGGAATTAACCAAACTCCCCAATATCTTTTACACTAAAGGGATACAGACATTACAATGTAACTGCTGTCTGTAGAATACTCAGGGAACCCAGCAGCTCACACTGGAGGGGGTAATTAACCAAACCCCCCAATATCTTTTACACTAAAGGGATATGGACATTACAATGTAACTGCTGTCTGTAGAATACTCAGGGAACACAGCAGCTCACACTGGAGGGGGGAATTAACCAAAATCCCCCAATATCTTTTACACTAAAGGGATACGGACATTACAATAACTGCTCTCTGTAGAATACTCAGGGAACACAGCAGCTCACACTGGAGGGGGCAATTAACCAGAACCCCCCAATATCTTTTACACTAAAGGGATACGGACATTACAATGTAACTGCTGTCTGTAGAATACTCAGGGAACACAGCAGCTCACACTGGAGGGGGGAATTAACCAAACTCCCCAATATCTTTTACACTAAAGGGATACAGACATTACAATGTAACTGCTGTCTGTAGAATACTCAGGGAACCCAGCAGCTCACACTGGAGGGGGTAATTAACCAAACCCCCTAATATCTTTTACACTAAAGGGATACAGACATTACAATGTAACTGCTGTCTGTAGAATACTCAGGGAACACAGCAGCTCACACTGAAGGGGGGCAATTAGCCCCCCCACCCCAATATATTTTACACTAAAGGGATACGGACATTACAATGTAACTGCTGTCTGTAAAATACTCAGGGATCCCAGCAGCTCACACTGGAGGTGGGGAATTAACCAAACTCCCCAATATCTTTTACACTAAAGGGATACGGACATTACAATGTAACTGCTGTCTGTAGAATACTCAGGGAACACAGCAGCTCACACTGGAGGGGGGAATTAACCAAACCCCCCAATATCTTTTACACTAAAGGGATACGGACATTACAATGTAACTGCTGTCTGTAGAATACTCAGGGATCCCAGCAGCTCACACTGGAGGTGGGGAATTAACCAAACTCCCCAATATCTTTTACACTAAAGGGATACGGACATTACAATGTAACTGCTGTCTGTAGAATACTCAGGGAGCACAGCAGCTCACACTGGAGGGGGGCAATTAACCAAACCCCCCAATATATTTTACACTAAAGGGATACGGACATTACAATGTAACTGCTGTCTGTAGAATACTCAGGGAACACAGCAGCTCACACTGGAGGGGGGCAATTAACCAAACCCCCCAATATATTTTACACTAAAGGGATACGGACATTACAATGTAACTGCTGTCTGTAGAATACTCAGGGAACACAGCAGCTCACACTGGAGGGGGGCAATTAACCAAACCCCCCAATATCTTCAACACTAAAGGGATACAGACATTACAATGTAACTGCTGTCTGTAGAATACTCAGGGAACACAGCAGCTCACACTGGAGGGGGGAATTAACCAAACCCCCCAATATCATTTACACTAAAGGGATACGGACATTACAATGTAACTGCTGTCTGTAGAATACTCAGGGAACACAGAGGCTCAAACTGGAGGGGGCAATTAACCAGAACCCCCAATATCTTTTACACTAAAGGGATACGGACATTACAATGTAACTGCTGTCTGTAGAACACTCAGGGAACACAGCAGCTCACACTGGAGGGGGGAATTAACCAAACCCCCCAATATCTTTTACACTAAAGGGATACGGACATTACAATGTAACTGCTGTCTGTAGAATACTCAGGGAACACAGCAGCTCACACTGGAGGGGGGAATTAACCAAACCCCCCAATATCTTTTACACTAAAGGGATACGGACATTACAATGTAACTGCTGTCTGTAGAATACTCAGGGAACACAGCAGCTCACACTGGAGGGGGGAATTAACCAAACCCCCCAATATCTTTTACACTAAAGGGATACGGACATTACAATGTAACTGCTGTCTGTAGAATACTCATGGAACACAGCAGCTCACACTGGAGGGGGAAATTAACCAAACTCCCCCAATATCTTTTACACTAAAGGGATACGGACATTACAATGTAACTGCTGTCTGTAGAATACTCAGGGAACACAGCAGCTTACACTGGAGGGGGGTAATTAACCCAACCCCCCAATATCTTTTACACTAAAGGGATACGGACATTACAATGTAACTGCTGTCTGTACAATACTCAGGGAACACAGCAGCTCACACTGGAGGGGGCAATACCCCCCCCCCCCAACTCCCCCAATATCTTGTACACTAAAGGGATATGGACATTACAATGTAACTGATGTCTGTATAATACTCAGGGAACACAGCAGCTCACACTGGAGGGGGCAATTAACCCACCCCCTCTATCCCCCCCTCCCCCCAACTCCCTCAATATTTTGTACACTAAAGGGATACAGACATTACAATGTAACTGCTGTCTGTAGAATACTCAGGGAACACAGCAGCTCACACTGGAGGGCGGCAATTAACCAAAATCCCCCAATATCTTTTACACTAAAGGGATACGGACATTACAATAACTGCTCTCTGTAGAATACTCAGGGAACACAGCAGCTCACACTGGAGGGGGCAATTAACCAGAACCCCCCCAATATATTTTACACTAAAGGGATACAGACATTATAATGTAACTGCTGTCTGTAGAATACTCAGGGAACACAGCAGCTCACACTGGAGGGGCAATTAACCAAAATCCCCCAATATCTTTTACACTAAAGGGATACGGACATTACAATGTAACTGCTGTCTGTAGAATACTCAGGGAACACAGCAGCTTACACTGGAGGGGGGTAATTAACCCAACCCCCCAATATCTTTTACACTAAAGGGATACGGACATTACAATGTAACTGCTGTCTGTACAATACTCAGGGAACACAGCAGCTCACACTGGAGGGGGCAATACCCCCCCCCCCCCAACTCCCTCAATATCTTGTACACTAAAGGGATATGGACATTACAATGTAACTGATGTCTGTATAATACTCAGGGAACACAGCAGCTCACACTGGAGGGGGCAATTAACCCACCCCCTCTATCCCCCCCTCCCCCCAACTCCCTCAATATTTTGTACACTAAAGGGATACAGACATTACAATGTAACTGCTGTCTGTAGAATACTCAGGGAACACAGCAGCTCACACTGGAGGGCGGCAATTAACCAAAATCCCCCAATATCTTTTACACTAAAGGGATACGGACATTACAATAACTGCTCTCTGTAGAATACTCAGGGAACACAGCAGCTCACACTGGAGGGGGCAATTAACCAGAACCCTCCCAATATATTTTACACTAAAGGGATACGGACATTACAATGTAACTGCTGTCTGTAGAATACTCAGGGAACACAGCAGCTCACACTGGAGGGGCAATTAACCAAAATCCCCCAATATCTTTTACACTAAAGGGATACGGACATTACAATGTAACTGCTGTCTGTAGAATACTCAGGGAACACAGCAGCTCACACTGGAGGGGGTAATTAACCAAACCCCCCAATATCTTTTACACTAAAGGGATACAGACATTACAATGTAACTGCTGTCTGTAGAATACTCAGGGAACCCAGCAGCTCACACTGGAGGGGGTAATTAACCAAACCCCCCAATATCTTTTACACTAAAGGGATACAGACATTACAATGTAACTGCTGTCTGTAGAATACTCAGGGAACCCAGCAGCTCACACTGGAGGGGGTAATTAACCAAACCCCCTAATATCTTTTACACTAAAGGGATACGGACATTACAATGTAACTGCTGTCTGTAGAATACTCAGGGAACACAGCAGCTCACACTGGAGGGGGGAATTAACCAAACCCCCCAATATCTTTTACACTAAAGGGATACAGACATTACAATGTAACTGCTGTCTGTAGAATACTCAGGGATCACAGCAGCTCACACTGGAGGGGGGAATTAACCAAACTCCACAATATCTTTTACATTAAAGGGATACGGACATTACAATGTAACTGCTGCCTGTAGAATACTCAGGGAACACAGCAGCTCACACTGGAGGGGGGCAATTAACCAAAACCCCCCCAATATCTTTTACACTGAAGGGATACGGACATTACAATGTAACTGCTGTCTGTAGAATACTCAGGGAACACAGCAGCTCACACTGGAGGGGGGAATTAACCAAACCCCCCAATATCTTTTACACTAAAGGGATACGGACATTACAATGTAACTGCTGTCTGTAGAATACTCAGGAAACCCAGCAGCTCACACTGGAGGGGGGCAATTAACCAAACCCCCCAATATCTTTTACACTAAAGGGATACGGACATTACAATGTAACTGCTGTCTGTAGAATACTCATGGAACACAGCAGCTCACACTGGAGGGGGAAATTAACCAAACTCCCCCAATATCTTTTACACTAAAGGGATACGGACATTACAATGTAACTGCTGTCTGTAGAATACTCAGGGAACACAGCAGCTTACACTGGGGGGGGGGTAATTAACCAAACCCCCCAATATCTTTTACACTAAAAGGATACGGACATTACAATGTAACTGCTGTCTGTAGAATACTCAGGGATCACAGCAGCTCACACTGGAGGGGGGAATTAACCAAACTCCACAATATCTTTTACACTAAAGGGATACGGACATTACAATGTAACTGCTGCCTGTAGAATACTCAGGGAACCCAGCAGCTCACACTGGAGGGGGTAATTAACCAAACCCCCCAATATCTTTTACACTAAAGGGATATGGACATTACAATGTAACTGCTGTCTGTAGAATACTCAGGGAACACAGCAGCTCACACTGGAGGGGGGAATTAACCAAAATCCCCCAATATCTTTTACACTAAAGGGATACGGACATTACAATAACTGCTCTCTGTAGAATACTCAGGGAACACAGCAGCTCACACTGGAGGGGGCAATTAACCAGAACCCCCCAATATCTTTTACACTAAAGGGATACGGACATTACAATGTAACTGCTGTCTGTAGAATACTCAGGGAACACAGCAGCTCACACTGGAGGGGGGAATTAACCAAACTCCCCAATATCTTTTACACTAAAGGGATACAGACATTACAATGTAACTGCTGTCTGTAGAATACTCAGGGAACCCAGCAGCTCACACTGGAGGGGGTAATTAACCAAACCCCCTAATATCTTTTACACTAAAGGGATACAGACATTACAATGTAACTGCTGTCTGTAGAATACTCAGGGAACACAGCAGCTCACACTGAAGGGGGGCAATTAGCCCCCCCACCCCAATATATTTTACACTAAAGGGATACGGACATTACAATGTAACTGCTGTCTGTAAAATACTCAGGGATCCCAGCAGCTCACACTGGAGGTGGGGAATTAACCAAACTCCCCAATATCTTTTACACTAAAGGGATACGGACATTACAATGTAACTGCTGTCTGTAGAATACTCAGGGAACACAGCAGCTCACACTGGAGGGGGGAATTAACCAAACCCCCCAATATCTTTTACACTAAAGGGATACGGACATTACAATGTAACTGCTGTCTGTAGAATACTCAGGGATCCCAGCAGCTCACACTGGAGGTGGGGAATTAACCAAACTCCCCAATATCTTTTACACTAAAGGGATACGGACATTACAATGTAACTGCTGTCTGTAGAATACTCAGGGAGCACAGCAGCTCACACTGGAGGGGGGCAATTAACCAAACCCCCCAATATATTTTACACTAAAGGGATACGGACATTACAATGTAACTGCTGTCTGTAGAATACTCAGGGAACACAGCAGCTCACACTGGAGGGGGGCAATTAACCAAACCCCCCAATATATTTTACACTAAAGGGATACGGACATTACAATGTAACTGCTGTCTGTAGAATACTCAGGGAACACAGCAGCTCACACTGGAGGGGGGCAATTAACCAAACCCCCCAATATCTTCAACACTAAAGGGATACAGACATTACAATGTAACTGCTGTCTGTAGAATACTCAGGGAACACAGCAGCTCACACTGGAGGGGGGAATTAACCAAACCCCCCAATATCATTTACACTAAAGGGATACGGACATTACAATGTAACTGCTGTCTGTAGAATACTCAGGGAACACAGAGGCTCAAACTGGAGGGGGCAATTAACCAGAACCCCCAATATCTTTTACACTAAAGGGATACGGACATTACAATGTAACTGCTGTCTGTAGAACACTCAGGGAACACAGCAGCTCACACTGGAGGGGGGAATTAACCAAACCCCCCAATATCTTTTACACTAAAGGGATACGGACATTACAATGTAACTGCTGTCTGTAGAATACTCAGGGAACACAGCAGCTCACACTGGAGGGGGGAATTAACCAAACCCCCCAATATCTTTTACACTAAAGGGATACGGACATTACAATGTAACTGCTGTCTGTAGAATACTCAGGGAACACAGCAGCTCACACTGGAGGGGGGAATTAACCAAACCCCCCAATATCTTTTACACTAAAGGGATACGGACATTACAATGTAACTGCTGTCTGTAGAATACTCATGGAACACAGCAGCTCACACTGGAGGGGGAAATTAACCAAACTCCCCCAATATCTTTTACACTAAAGGGATACGGACATTACAATGTAACTGCTGTCTGTAGAATACTCAGGGAACACAGCAGCTTACACTGGAGGGGGGTAATTAACCCAACCCCCCAATATCTTTTACACTAAAGGGATACGGACATTACAATGTAACTGCTGTCTGTACAATACTCAGGGAACACAGCAGCTCACACTGGAGGGGGCAATACCCCCCCCCCCCCAACTCCCCCAATATCTTGTACACTAAAGGGATATGGACATTACAATGTAACTGATGTCTGTATAATACTCAGGGAACACAGCAGCTCACACTGGAGGGGGCAATTAACCCACCCCCTCTATCCCCCCCTCCCCCCAACTCCCTCAATATTTTGTACACTAAAGGGATACAGACATTACAATGTAACTGCTGTCTGTAGAATACTCAGGGAACACAGCAGCTCACACTGGAGGGCGGCAATTAACCAAAATCCCCCAATATCTTTTACACTAAAGGGATACGGACATTACAATAACTGCTCTCTGTAGAATACTCAGGGAACACAGCAGCTCACACTGGAGGGGGCAATTAACCAGAACCCCCCCAATATATTTTACACTAAAGGGATACGGACATTACAATGTAACTGCTGTCTGTAGAATACTCAGGGAACACAGCAGCTCACACTGGAGGGGCAATTAACCAAAATCCCCCAATATCTTTTACACTAAAGGGATACGGACATTACAATAACTGCTGTCTGTAGAATACTCAGGGAACCCAGCAGCTCACACTGGAGGGGGTAATTAACCAAACCCCCCAATATCTTTTACACTAAAGGGATACAGACATTACAATGTAACTGCTGTCTGTAGAATACTCAGGGAACCCAGCAGCTCACACTGGAGGGGGGAATTAACCAAACCCCCTAATATCTTTTACACTAAAGGGATACGGACATTACAATGTAACTGCTGTCTGTAGAATACTCAGGGAACACAGCAGCTCACACTGGAGGGGGGAATTAACCAAACCCCCCAATATCTTTTACACTAAAGGGATACGGACATTACAATGTAACTGCTGTCTGTAGAATACTCAGGGAACACAGCAGCTCACACTGGAGGGGGGAATTAACCAAACCCCCCAATATCTTTTACACTAAAGGGATACGGACATTACAATGTAACTGCTGTCTGTAGAATACTCAGGGAACACAGCAGCTCACACTGGAGGGGGGAATTAACCAAACCCCCCAATATCTTTTACACTAAAGGGATACGGACATTACAATGTAACTGCTGTCTGTAGAATACTCAGGGAACACAGAGGCTCAAACTGGAGGGGGCAATTAACCAGAACCCCCAATATCTTTTACACTAAAGGGATACGGACATTACAATGTAACTGCTGTCTGTAGAACACTCAGGGAACACAGCAGCTCACACTGGAGGGGGGAATTAACCAAACCCCCCAATATCTTTTACACTAAAGGGATACGGACATTACAATGTAACTGCTGTCTGTAGAATACTCAGGGAACACAGCAGCTCACACTGGAGGGGGGAATTAACCAAACCCCCCAATATCTTTTACACTAAAGGGATACGGACATTACAATGTAACTGCTGTCTGTAGAATACTCAGGGAACACAGCAGCTCACACTGGAGGGGGGAATTAACCAAACCCCCCAATATCTTTTACACTAAAGGAATACGGACATTACAATGTGTAACGGACCGTTTCACTTACAAGAGGATAAAACCCAGTTTAGGCGATAATCCCCTTTCCAGATGCACAGGCAGCTACGGCAAACACCATTCTCCCGACTGGAACCACACGAACACTGGGACAGCTGAACAAGAAAAGCAGACATCGGCTTACACTCCTGGCAGTCAGCAAACAATCCCATTCCCCCAAAGACCGAGACGACACATCGCTTTGAGGGTTAAGCAAGAACTCTAGACTGGGACACCCAGTCTGGCTTTTATTTCCAACTCACACATACAGGCCACACCCAGGGGGAGGCATAAAAGAACCAATGACATAGATGTTACCTCCCACACATCCCCTCCCCTTAGTGTGACACATAATCCCATTATGCATACAGAGTAAAATATACTTTTACACAACTTTCATAACTTTAAAACCATACATCACATTCACATAAAAATACATATCCACAATCAATCCATTCAGGGGAACAACATATTAAAAAATGGCATGAATCCGACCAGGGGTTTAAAAGTTACTAAAAGTATCTTTTGGGCCTGGGCTTGCAGCATGGCACAATCTGGCTCAAACAGAAGTAAAACATCCCCCACAATGCATCCCGGCTTCCTCCCTTCTGCCCTGGAGATAATTGGAGAAGTAATTCAATTATCTAGGACTAGAGTCAGACTCCATTAACCACATGGTTGCAAAAAGACAGTAAAAGACATAAAATTACATACTGATACATTTAACACATAAAACACACATTTCTACATATCCCCAGTTTAACTGAACACATAAATACCTACATAATATTTAAGACAGTATTACTGTGATATGTTACAAAGTCTTAAAGGGACATTAGTCCCAAAAGTCCCAATATGTCCATCGCTGATTTTAAAGGGCCAGTAGCAGCAATATAAATTATTACATGCCCAAATATAGTGTTTATAGAGCAATATGTCTATGGGCCGTAGTCGCAGGGCAGGAGGCTAGCAGCCAGGCCTCTCCAGTTCACAGTGGCGAAGCTGGTTTCGCCACATTTCTCCCCTTTGCCAATTAGACTAACAGGGTACCTGACTTTCTGCCGGTCAGTGCCCTGGTTAGTCCAGCAACCCACCCACGAAACAGAAATAACAGAGCAGCCCACCCACACTAACCGGTTACTACATCTGGGTGAGGAAGGATTTTGTCCAAGTTCTGGTGTTTCACCACTGCTGGGTGGGAGACGGGTAGGCTGCCTTGGTGGGTTGCTGAGGGGGCAGAGACCAGCGGTACTCTGTCCTGTTGCCAGCACTACCACGGGAGTAGTCTGGTGGGCGCCTGGTTGCTGGAGACTGGCTGTCTCCACTTTAGGTGCACAGCTCGACTGCCGGAGGGGGAGACCGACTGTCTCCCCTTTGGATACATCACACTGAGGCTGGGGAACAGGACCGACCGTCCCTATCCCTTGTGCTGTAAGTGTAGAGACTACGGTCCCATCTGCACAGCTGTGGGGCTTAACAGCTCCCCTTGGTGGGTTAGGTTGCCGTGGGAGAGAGGGTGTAACAAGCTCCTCTCTCTGGATGGCAAACTGCCGCTGGGGAGAAAGGATGGCACCTTCTGCTCCCTGGGGTACCCACTGCCGCTGGGGAGGAAGGATGACACCTTCATCTCCCTGGGGTACACACTGCCGCTGGGGAGGGAGGACGCTGCTCTCCTCTCCCTTCGCTTCACACTGCCTTCCTGGCACATCACTTTGCTGCTGGGGAGGAAGGACGACACCTTCATCTCCCTGGGGTACACACTGCCGCTGGGGAGGGAGGACGCTGCTCTCCTCTCCCTTCACTTCACACTGCCTTCCTGGCACATCACTTTGCTGCTGGGGGGCAGGAACAACAACCTCTGCCCCCTGTAACTCAGCCTGCCGCTGGGGAGGATGGACGACACCATCAGCTCCCGGAGACACACACTGCCGCTGGGGAGGGAGGACGCTGCTCTCCTCTCCCTTTACTTCACACTGCCTTCCTGGCATATCACTTTTCTGCTGGGGGGCAGGAACAACAACCTCTGCCCCCTGTAACTCAGCCTGCCGCTGGGGAGGAAGGACGACACCTTCAGCTCCCTGTGATATAATCTGCCGCTGGGGAGGAAGGACGACACCTTTAGCTCCCTGGGACTTACTCTGCCGCTGGGGAGGATGGACGACACCATCAGCTCCCTGGGTTACACACTGCCGCTGGGGATCTGGGCCGACTGCCCAGCATCCCTGTAGGGCTGGTAGAGAGACCTCGGTCCCATCTCCACCTGCCTGTTGTGGTTCCTCACAGGACCAATCTATGAGGACCCCTACTTCGGGTTCTTCCTGCCGCCTCAGGGGGGGGCGGCTAACCTCCTCGGATGCAGCCTCTACTCTGCTGCTGTACCACTCTTCCTGCTCATCATACTCTTCGTCCATCTTTGAGTTTTGCTCAGCCATGACCTGGTTCCAGATCCCCTGGAATGTGTCCATGGATATATAACCCCCATACTGGGCCACTTGCTGCCTCACCTTGGCCATAAAATCATCTTCAGCGTCAGAGCCTTCCATACTTGTCTGCTCCAAGTCGCTGGATACCTCTGCTGCCAGGGGCGCTGCACGAGTGCTAACGTTGCCCTCAATTTGTAACTCCAAGGAATTGGTGTTCTGTAGCTGTCCTTCTGGCTGTGGGAACAATCCCGCAGCTTGTTGGTTCCTCTGCGTCGTTCGCAGCATGAGGTACGCCTGTACATCGTTGTAGACCCGGTCTGCCATCCGCTCCGCTCGGGCTGGTGAGAATAGAGCCATCCTGCTCCTATATTCCCTGGCAAACTCGGATTCCTCCCCCTCCCTCGGGGGTGCTGCAGCAGCTGCGACTCTGTCTCCTTCCATTTTCCTGATTTCCTTTGTAGATAGGGTCGCTGTACGGATACTAGCGTTGCCCTCAATTTGTAATCCAGAAATGGTGTTGTCTGTAGCTGTCCCTCTGGTTGTAGGAACGATCCCGCCGCTTGCCACCAATTGTAACGGACCGTTTCACTTACAAGAGGATAAAACCCAGTTTAGGCGATAATCCCCTTTCCAGATGCACAGGCAGCTACGGCAAACACCATTCTCCCGACTGGAACCACACGAACACTGGGACAGCTGAACAAGAAAAGCAGACATCGGCTTACACTCCTGGCAGTCAGCAAACAATCCCATTCCCCCAAAGACCGAGACGACACATCGCTTTGAGGGTTAAGCAAGAACTCTAGACTGGGACACCCAGTCTGGCTTTTATTTCCAACTCACACATACAGGCCACACCCAGGGGGAGGCATAAAAGAACCAATGACATAGATGTTACCTCCCACACATCCCCTCCCCTTAGTGTGACACATAATCCCATTATGCATACAGAGTAAAATATACTTTTACACAACTTTCATAACTTTAAAACCATACATCACATTCACATAAAAATACATATCCACAATCAATCCATTCAGGGGAACAACATATTAAAAAATGGCATGAATCCGACCAGGGGTTTAAAAGTTACTAAAAGTATCTTTTGGGCCTGGGCTTGCAGCATGGCACAATCTGGCTCAAACAGAAGTAAAACATCCCCCACAATGCATCCCGGCTTCCTCCCTTCTGCCCTGGAGATAATTGGAGAAGTAATTCAATTATCTAGGACTAGAGTCAGACTCCATTAACCACATGGTTGCAAAAAGACAGTAAAAGACATAAAATTACATACTGATACATTTAACACATAAAACACACATTTCTACATATCCCCAGTTTAACTGAACACATAAATACCTACATAATATTTAAGACAGTATTACTGTGATATGTTACAAAGTCTTAAAGGGACATTAGTCCCAAAAGTCCCAATATGTCCATCGCTGATTTTAAAGGGCCAGTAGCAGCAATATAAATTATTACATGCCCAAATATAGTGTTTATAGAGCAATATGTCTATGGGCCGTAGTCGCAGGGCAGGAGGCTAGCAGCCAGGCCTCTCCAGTTCACAGTGGCGAAGCTGGTTTCGCCACACAATGTAACTGCTGTCTGTAGAATACTCATGGAACACAGCAGCTCACACTGGAGGGGGAAATTAACCAAACTCCCCCAATATCTTTTACACTAAAGGGATACGGACATTACAATGTAACTGCTGTCTGTAGAATACTCAGGGAACACAGCAGCTTACACTGGAGGGGGGTAATTAACCCAACCCCCCAATATCTTTTACACTAAAGGGATACGGACATTACAATGTAACTGCTGTCTGTACAATACTCAGGGAACACAGCAGCTCACACTGGAGGGGGCAATACCCCCCCCCCCCCCAACTCCCCCAATATCTTGTACACTAAAGGGATATGGACATTACAATGTAACTGATGTCTGTATAATACTCAGGGAACACAGCAGCTCACACTGGAGGGGGCAATTAACCCACCCCCTCTATCCCCCCCTCCCCCCAACTCCCTCAATATTTTGTACACTAAAGGGATACAGACATTACAATGTAACTGCTGTCTGTAGAATACTCAGGGAACACAGCAGCTCACACTGGAGGGCGGCAATTAACCAAAATCCCCCAATATCTTTTACACTAAAGGGATACGGACATTACAATGTAACTGCTGTCTGTAGAATACTCAGGGAACACAGCAGCTCACACTGGAGGGGGCAATTAACCAAACCCCCCAATATCTTTTACACTAAAGGGATACGGACATTACAATGTAACTGCTGTCTGTAGAATACTCAGGGAACACAGCAGCTCACACTGGAGGGGCAATTAACCAAAATCCCCCAATATCTTTTACACTAAAGGGATACGGACATTACAATAACTGCTGTCTGTAGAATACTCAGGGAACCCAGCAGCTCACACTGGAGGGGGTAATTAACCAAACCCCCCAATATCTTTTACACTAAAGGGATACAGACATTACAATGTAACTGCTGTCTGTAGAATACTCAGGGAACACAGCAGCTCACACTGGAGGGGGGCAATTAACCAAACCCCCCAATATCTTTTACACTAAAGGGATACGGACATTACAATGTAACTGCTGTCTGTAGAATACTCAGGGAACCCAGCAGCTCACACTGGAGGGGGGCAATTAACCAAACTCCCCAATATCTTTTACACTAAAGGGATACGGACATTACAATAACTGCTGTCTGTAGAATACTCAGGGAACCCAGCAGCTCACACTGGAGGGGGTAATTAACCAAACCCCCCAATATCTTTTACACTAAAGGGATACAGACATTACAATGTAACTGCTGTCTGTAGAATACTCAGGGAACACAGCAGCTCACACTGGAGGGGGGCAATTAACCAAACCCCCCAATATCTTTTACACTAAAGGGATACGGACATTACAATGTAACTGCTGTCTGTAGAATACTCAGGGAACCCAGCAGCTCACACTGGAGGGGGGAATTAACCAAACCCCCCAATATCTTTTACACTAAAGGGATACAGACATTACAATGTAACTGCTGTCTGTAGAATACTCAGGGAACACAGCAGCTCACACTGGAGGGGGGCAATTAACCAAACCCCCCAATATCTTTTACACTAAAGGGATACGGACATTACAATGTAACTGCTGTCTGTAGAATACTCAGGGAACCCAGCAGCTCACACTGGAGGGGGGCAATTAACCAAACTCCCCAATATCTTTTACACTAAAGGGATACGGACATTACAATGTAACTGCTGTCTGTAGAATACTCAGGGAACACAGCAGCTCACACTGGAGGGGGTAATTAACCAAACCCCCCAATATCTTTTACACTAAAGGGATACGGACATTACAATGTAACTGCTGTCTGTAGAATACTCAGGGAGCACAGCAGCTCACACTGGAGGGGGGAATTAACCAAACCCCCCAATATCTTTTACACTAAAGGGATACGGACATTACAATGTAACTGCTGTCTGTAGAATACTCAGGGAACACAGCAGCTCACACTGGAGGGGGGAATTAACCAAACCCCCCAATATCTTTTACACTAAAGGGATACGGACATTACAATGTAACTGCTGTCTGTAGAATACTCAGGGAACACAGCAGCTCACACTGGAGGGGGGAATTAACCAAACCCCCCAATATCTTTTACACTAAAGGGATACGGACATTACAATGTAACTGCTGTCTGTAGAATACTCATGGAACACAGCAGCTCACACTGGAGGGGGAAATTAACCAAACTCCCCCAATATCTTTTACACTAAAGGGATACGGACATTACAATGTAACTGCTGTCTGTAGAATACTCAGGGAACACAGCAGCTTACACTGGAGGGGGGTAATTAACCCAACCCCCCAATATCTTTTACACTAAAGGGATACGGACATTACAATGTAACTGCTGTCTGTACAATACTCAGGGAACACAGCAGCTCACACTGGAGGGGGCAATACCCCCCCCCCCCCAACTCCCCCAATATCTTGTACACTAAAGGGATATGGACATTACAATGTAACTGATGTCTGTATAATACTCAGGGAACACAGCAGCTCACACTGGAGGGGGCAATTAACCCACCCCCTCTATCCCCCCCTCCCCCCAACTCCCTCAATATTTTGTACACTAAAGGGATACAGACATTACAATGTAACTGCTGTCTGTAGAATACTCAGGGAACACAGCAGCTCACACTGGAGGGCGGCAATTAACCAAAATCCCCCAATATCTTTTACACTAAAGGGATACGGACATTACAATAACTGCTCTCTGTAGAATACTCAGGGAACACAGCAGCTCACACTGGAGGGGGCAATTAACCAGAACCCCCCCAATATATTTTACACTAAAGGGATACAGACATTATAATGTAACTGCTGTCTGTAGAATACTCAGGGAACACAGCAGCTCACACTGGAGGGGCAATTAACCAAAATCCCCCAATATCTTTTACACTAAAGGGATACGGACATTACAATGTAACTGCTGTCTGTAGAATACTCAGGGAACACAGCAGCTTACACTGGAGGGGGGTAATTAACCCAACCCCCCAATATCTTTTACACTAAAGGGATACGGACATTACAATGTAACTGCTGTCTGTACAATACTCAGGGAACACAGCAGCTCACACTGGAGGGGGCAATACCCCCCCCCCCCCCCAACTCCCCCAATATCTTGTACACTAAAGGGATATGGACATTACAATGTAACTGATGTCTGTATAATACTCAGGGAACACAGCAGCTCACACTGGAGGGGGCAATTAACCCACCCCCTCTATCCCCCCCTCCCCCCAACTCCCTCAATATTTTGTACACTAAAGGGATACAGACATTACAATGTAACTGCTGTCTGTAGAATACTCAGGGAACACAGCAGCTCACACTGGAGGGCGGCAATTAACCAAAATCCCCCAATATCTTTTACACTAAAGGGATACGGACATTACAATAACTGCTCTCTGTAGAATACTCAGGGAACACAGCAGCTCACACTGGAGGGGGCAATTAACCAGAACCCCCCCAATATATTTTACACTAAAGGGATACGGACATTACAATGTAACTGCTGTCTGTAGAATACTCAGGGAACACAGCAGCTCACACTGGAGGGGCAATTAACCAAAATCCCCCAATATCTTTTACACTAAAGGGATACGGACATTACAATAACTGCTGTCTGTAGAATACTCAGGGAACCCAGCAGCTCACACTGGAGGGGGTAATTAACCAAACCCCCTAATATCTTTTACACTAAAGGGATACGGACATTACAATGTAACTGCTGTCTGTAGAATACTCAGGGAACACAGCAGCTCACACTGGAGGGGGGAATTAACCAAACCCCCCAATATCTTTTACACTAAAGGGATACAGACATTACAATGTAACTGCTGTCTGTAGAATACTCAGGGATCACAGCAGCTCACACTGGAGGGGGGAATTAACCAAACTCCACAATATCTTTTACACTAAAGGGATACGGACATTACAATGTAACTGCTGTCTGTAGAATACTCAGGGAACACAGCAGCTCACACTGGAGGGGGGCAATTAACCAAAACCCCCCCAATATCTTTTACACTGAAGGGATACGGACATTACAATGTAACTGCTGTCTGTAGAATACTCAGGGAACACAGCAGCTCACACTGGAGGGGGGAATTAACCAAACCCCCCAATATCTTTTACACTAAAGGGATACGGACATTACAATGTAACTGCTGTCTGTAGAATACTCAGGGAACCCAGCAGCTCACACTGGAGGGGGTAATTAACCAAACCCCCTAATATCTTTTACACTAAAGGGATACGGACATTACAATGTAACTGCTGTCTGTAGAATACTCAGGGAACACAGCAGCTCACACTGGAGGGGGGAATTAACCAAACCCCCCAATATCTTTTACACTAAAGGGATACAGACATTACAATGTAACTGCTGTCTGTAGAATACTCAGGGATCACAGCAGCTCACACTGGAGGGGGGAATTAACCAAACTCCACAATATCTTTTACACTAAAGGGATACGGACATTACAATGTAACTGCTGCCTGTAGAATACTCAGGGAACACAGCAGCTCACACTGGAGGGGGGCAATTAACCAAAACCCCCCCAATATCTTTTACACTGAAGGGATACGGACATTACAATGTAACTGCTGTCTGTAGAATACTCAGGGAACACAGCAGCTCACACTGGAGGGGGGAATTAACCAAACCCCCCAATATCTTTTACACTAAAGGGATACGGACATTACAATGTAACTGCTGTCTGTAGAATACTCAGGGAACCCAGCAGCTCACACTGGAGGGGGGCAATTAACCAAACCCCCCAATATCTTTTACACTAAAGGGATACGGACATTACAATGTAACTGCTGTCTGTAGAATACTCATGGAACACAGCAGCTCACACTGGAGGGGGAAATTAACCAAACTCCCCCAATATCTTTTACACTAAAGGGATACGGACATTACAATGTAACTGCTGTCTGTAGAATACTCAGGGAACACAGCAGCTTACACTGGAGGGGGGTAATTAACCAAACCCCCCAATATCTTTTACACTAAAAGGATACGGACATTACAATGTAACTGCTGTCTGTAGAATACTCAGGGAGCACAGCAGCTCACACTGGAGGGGGGCAATTAACCAAACCCCCCAATATATTTTACACTAAAGGGATACGGACATTACAATGTAACTGCTGTCTGTAGAATACTCAGGGAACACAGCAGCTCACACTGGAGGGGGGAATTAACCAAACCCCCCAATATATTTTACACTAAAGGGATACGGACATTACAATGTAACTGCTGTCTGTAGAATACTCAGGGAACACAGCAGCTCACACTGGAGGGGGGCAATTAACCAAACCCCCCAATATCTTCAACACTAAAGGGATACAGACATTACAGTGTAACTGCTGTCTGTAGAATACTCAGGGAACACAGCAGCTCACACTGGAGGGGGGAATTAACCAAACCCCCCAATATCATTTACACTAAAGGGATACGGACATTACAATGTAACTGCTGTCTGTAGAATACTCAGGGAACACAGAGGCTCAAACTGGAGGGGGCAATTAACCAGAACCCCCAATATCTTTTACACTAAAGGGATACGGACATTACAATGTAACTGCTGTCTGTAGAACACTCAGGGAACACAGCAGCTCACACTGGAGGGGGGAATTAACCAAACCCCCCAATATCTTTTACACTAAAGGGATACGGACATTACAATGTAACTGCTGTCTGTAGAATACTCAGGGAACACAGCAGCTCACACTGGAGGGGGGAATTAACCAAACCCCCCAATATCTTTTACACTAAAGGGATACGGACATTACAATGTAACTGCTGTCTGTAGAATACTCAGGGAACACAGCAGCTCACACTGGAGGGGGGAATTAACCAAACCCCCCAATATCTTTTACACTAAAGGGATACGGACATTACAATGTAACTGCTGTCTGTAGAATACTCATGGAACACAGCAGCTCACACTGGAGGGGGAAATTAACCAAACTCCCCCAATATCTTTTACACTAAAGGGATACGGACATTACAATGTAACTGCTGTCTGTAGAATACTCAGGGAACACAGCAGCTTACACTGGAGGGGGGTAATTAACCCAACCCCCCAATATCTTTTACACTAAAGGGATACGGACATTACAATGTAACTGCTGTCTGTACAATACTCAGGGAACACAGCAGCTCACACTGGAGGGGGCAATACCCCCCCCCCCAACTCCCCCAATATCTTGTACACTAAAGGGATATGGACATTACAATGTAACTGATGTCTGTATAATACTCAGGGAACACAGCAGCTCACACTGGAGGGGGCAATTAACCCACCCCCTCTATCCCCCCCTCCCCCCAACTCCCTCAATATTTTGTACACTAAAGGGATACAGACATTACAATGTAACTGCTGTCTGTAGAATACTCAGGGAACACAGCAGCTCACACTGGAGGGCGGCAATTAACCAAAATCCCCCAATATCTTTTACACTAAAGGGATACGGACATTACAATAACTGCTCTCTGTAGAATACTCAGGGAACACAGCAGCTCACACTGGAGGGGGCAATTAACCAGAACCCCCCCAATATATTTTACACTAAAGGGATACGGACATTACAATGTAACTGCTGTCTGTAGAATACTCAGGGAACACAGCAGCTCACACTGGAGGGGCAATTAACCAAACCCCCTAATATCTTTTACACTAAAGGGATACGGACATTACAATGTAACTGCTGTCTGTAGAATACTCAGGGAACACAGCAGCTCACACTGGAGGGGGGAATTAACCAAACCCCCCAATATCTTTTACACTAAAGGGATACAGACATTACAATGTAACTGCTGTCTGTAGAATACTCAGGGAACCCAGCAGCTCACACTGGAGGGGGGAATTAACCAAACTCCCCAATATCTTTTACACTAAAGGGATACAGACATTACAATGTAACTGCTGTCTGTAGAATACTCAGGGATCACAGCAGCTCACACTGGAGGGGGGAATTAACCAAACCCCCCAATATCTTTTACACTAAAGGGATACGGACATTACAATGTAACTGCTGTCTGTAGAATACTCAGGGAACACAGCAGCTCACACTGGAGGGGGCAATTAACCAAACCCCCCAATATCTTTTACACTAAAGGGATACGGACATTACAATGTAACTGCTGTCTGTAGAATACTCAGGGAACACAGCAGCTCACACTGGAGGGGGGAATTAACCAAACCCCCCAATATCTTTTACACTAAAGGGATACAGACATTACAATGTAACTGCTGTCTGTAGAATACTCAGGGATCACAGCAGCTCATACTGGAGGGGGGAATTAACCAAACTCCACAATATCTTTTACACTAAAGGGATACGGACATTACAATGTAACTGCTGTCTGTAGAATACTCAGGGAACACAGCAGCTCACACTGGAGGGGGGCAATTAACCAAAACCCCCCCAATATCTTTTACACTGAAGGGATACGGACATTACAATGTAACTGCTGTCTGTAGAATACTCAGGGAACACAGCAGCTCACACTGGAGGGGGGAATTAACCAAACCCCCCAATATCTTTTACACTAAAGGGATACGGACATTACAATGTAACTGCTGTCTGTAGAATACTCAGGGAACCCAGCAGCTCACACTGGAGGGGGGCAATTAACCAAACCCCCCAATATCTTTTACACTAAAGGGATACGGACATTACAATGTAACTGCTGTCTGTAGAATACTCATGGAACACAGCAGCTCACACTGGAGGGGGAAATTAACCAAACTCCCCCAATATCTTTTACACTAAAGGGATACGGACATTACAATGTAACTGCTGTCTGTAGAATACTCAGGGAACACAGCAGCTTACACTGGAGGGGGGTAATTAACCAAACCCCCCAATATCTTTTACACTAAAAGGATACGGACATTACAATGTAACTGCTGTCTGTAGAATACTCAGGGAACACAGCAGCTCACACTGGAGGGGGCAATAACCCCCCCCCCCCCAACTCCCCCAATATCTTGTACACTAAAGGGATATGGACATTACAATGTAACTGATGTCTGTATAATACTCAGGGAACACAGCAGCTCACACTGGAGGGGGCAATTAACCCACCCCCTCTATCCCCCCTCCCCCCAACTCCCTCAATATTTTGTACACTAAAGGGATACAGACATTACAATGTAACTGCTGTCTGTAGAATACTCAGGGAACACAGCAGCTCACACTGGAGGGCGGCAATTAACCAAAATCCCCCAATATCTTTTACACTAAAGGGATACGGACATTACAATAACTGCTCTCTGTAGAATACTCAGGGAACACAGCAGCTAACACTGGAGGGGGCAATTAACCAGAACCCCCCCAATATATTTTACACTAAAGGGATACAGACATTACAATGTAACTGCTGTCTGTAGAATACTCAGGGAACACAGCAGCTCACACTGGAGGGGCAATTAACCAAAATCCCCCAATATCTTTTACACTAAAGGGATACGGACATTACAATAACTGCTGTCTGTAGAATACTCAGGGAACCCAGCAGCTCACACTGGAGGGGGGCAATTAACCAAACCCCCCCAATATCTTTTACACTAAAAGGATACGGACATTACAATGTAACTGCTGTCTGTAGAATACTCAGGGAGCACAGCAGCTCACACTGGAGGGGTAATTAACCAAACCCCCCAATATCTTTTACACTAAAGGGATACAGACATTACAATGTAACTGCTGTCTGTAGAATACTCAGGGAACACAGCAGCTCACACTGGAGGGGGGAATTAACCAAACCCCCCAATATCTTTTACACTAAAGGGATACAGACATTACAATGTAACTGCTGTCTGTAGAATACTCAGGGAAAACAGCAGCTCACACTGGAGGGGGGCAATTAACCAAACCCCCCAATATCTTTTACACTAAAGGGATACGGACATTACAATGTAACTGCTGTCTGTAGAATACTCAGGGAACACAGCAGCTCACACTGGTGGGGGTAATTAACCAAACCCCCCAATATCTTTTACACTAAAGGGATACGGACATTACAATGTAACTGCTGTCTGTAGAATACTCAGGGAACACAGCAGCTCACACTGGAGGGGGGAATTAACCAAACTCCCCAATATCTTTTACACTAAAGGGATACAGACATTACAATGTAACTGCTGTCTGTAGAATACTCAGGGAACACAGCAGCTCACACTGGAGGGGGGCAATTAACCAAACCCCCCCCCCAATATATTTTACACTGAAGGGATACGGACATTACAATGTAACTGATGTCTGTATAATACTCAGGGAACACAGCAGCTCACACTGGAGGGGGCAATTAACCCACCCCCTCTATCCCCCCTCCCCCAACTCCCTCAATATTTTGTACACTAAAGGGATACAGACATTACAATGTAACTGCTGTCTGTAGAATACTCAGGGAACACAGCAGCTCACACTGGAGGGCGGCAATTAACCAAAATCCCCCAATATCTTTTACACTAAAGGGATACGGACATTACAATAACTGCTCTCTGTAGAATACTCAGGGAACACAGCAGCTCACACTGGAGGGGGCAATTAACCAGAACCCCCCCAATATATTTTACACTAAAGGGATACGGACATTACAATGTAACTGCTGTCTGTAGAATACTCAGGGAACACAGCAGCTCACACTGGAGGGGCAATTAACCAAAATCCCCCAATATCTTTTACACTAAAGGGATACGGACATTACAATAACTGCTGTCTGTAGAATACTCAGGGAACCCAGCAGCTCACACTGGAGGGGGTAATTAACCAAACCCCCCAATATCTTTTACACTAAAGGGATACAGACATTACAATGTAACTGCTGTCTGTAGAATACTCAGGGAACACAGCAGCTCACACTGGAGGGGGGCAATTAACCAAACCCCCCAATATCTTTTACACTAAAGGGATACGGACATTACAATGTAACTGCTGTCTGTAGAATACTCAGGGAACACAGCAGCTCACACTGGGGGGTGGGGGAATTAACCAAACTCCCCAATATCTTTTACACTAAAGGGATACGGACATTACAATGTAACTGCTGTCTGTAGAATACTCAGGGAACCCAGCAGCTCACACTGGAGGGGGTAATTAACCAAACCCCCTAATATCTTTTACACTAAAGGGATATGGACATTACAATGTAACTGCTGTCTGTAGAATACTCAGGGAACACAGCAGCTCACACTGGAGGGGGGAATTAACCAAACCCCCCAATATCTTTTACACTAAAGGGATACGGACATTACAATGTAACTGCTGTCTGTAGAATACTCAGGGAACCCAGCAGCTCACACTGGAGGGGGTAATTAACCAAACCCCCTAATATCTTTTACACTAAAGGGATACAGACATTACAATGTAACTGCTGTCTGTAGAATACTCAGGGAACACAGCAGCTCACACTGGAGGGGGGCAATTAACCAAACCCCCCAATATCTTTTACACTAAAGGGATACAGACATTACAATGTAACTGCTGTCTGTAGAATACTCAGGGATCCCAGCAGCTCACACTGGAGGGGGTAATTAACCAAACCCCCTAATATCTTTTACACTAAAGGGATATGGACATTACAATGTAACTGCTGTCTGTAGAATACTCAGGGAACACAGCAGCTCACACTGGAGGAGGGCAATTAACCAAACCCCCCAATATCTTTTACACTAAAGGGATACGGACATTACAATGTAACTGCTGTCTGTAGAATACTCAGGGAACCCAGCAGCTCACACTGGAGGGGGTAATTAACCAAACCCCCTAATATCTTTTACACTAAAGGGATACAGACATTACAATGTAACTGCTGTCTGTAGAATACTCAGGGAACACAGCAGCTCACACTGGAGGGGGGCAATTAACCAAACCCCCCAATATCTTTTACACTAAAGGGATACGGACATTACAATGTAACTGCTGTCTGTAGAATACTCAGGGATCCCAGCAGCTCACACTGGAGGGGGTAATTAACCAAACCCCCTAATATCTTTTACACTAAAGGGATATGGACATTACAATGTAACTGCTGTCTGTAGAATACTCAGGGAACACAGCAGCTCACACTGGGGGGGGGCGAATTAACCAAACTCCCCAATATCTTTTACACTAAAGGGATACAGACATTACAATGTAACTGCTGTCTGTAGAATACTCAGGGAACCCAGCAGCTCACACTGGAGGGGGTAATTAACCAAACCCCCTAATATCTTTTACACTAAAGGGATATGGACATTACAATGTAACTGCTGTCTGTAGAATACTCAGGGAACACAGCAGCTCACACTGGAGGAGGGCAATTAACCAAACCCCCCAATATCTTTTACACTAAAGGGATATAGACATTACAATGTAACTGCTGTCTGTAGAATACTCAGGGAACACAGCAGCTCACACTGGAGGGGGGAATTAACCAAACTCCCCAATATCTTTTACACTAAAGGGATACAGACATTACAATGTAACTGCTGTCTGTAGAATACTCAGGGAACACAGCAGCTCACACTGGAGGGGGGCAATTAACCAAACCCCCCACTATCTTTTACACTAAAGGGATATGGACATTACAATGTAACTGCTGTCTGTAGAATACTCAGGGAACACAGCAGCTCACACTGGAGGGGGGAATTAACCAAACTCCCCAATATCTTTTACACTAAAGGGATACAGACATTACAATGTAACTGCTGTCTGTAGAATACTCAGGGAACCCAGCAGCTCACACTGGAGGGGGTAATTAACCAAACCCCCTAATATCTTTTACACTAAAGGGATATGGACATTACAATGTAACTGCTGTCTGTAGAATACTCAGGGAACACAGCAGCTCACACTGGAGGAGGGCAATTAACCAAACCCCCCAATATCTTTTACACTAAAGGGATACAGACATTACAATGTAACTGCTGTCTGTAGAATACTCAGGGAACACAGCAGCTCACACTGGAGGGGGGAATTAACCAAACCCCCCAATATCTTCAACACTAAAGGGATACAGACATTACAATGTAACTGCTGTCTGTAGAATACTCAGGGAACACAGCAGCTCACACTGGAGGGGGGCAATTAACCAAACCCCCCAATATCTTTTACACTAAAGGGATACGGACATTACAATGTAACTGCTGTCTGTAGAATACTCAGGGAACACAGCAGCTCACACTGGGGGGGGGCGAATTAACCAAACTCCCCAATATCTTTTACACTAAAGGGATACAGACATTACAATGTAACTGCTGTCTGTAGAATACTCAGGGAACCCAGCAGCTCACACTGGAGGGGGTAATTAACCAAACCCCCTAATATCTTTTACACTAAAGGGATATGGACATTACAATGTAACTGCTGTCTGTAGAATACTCAGGGAACACAGCAGCTCACACTGGAGGAGGGCAATTAACCAAACCCCCCAATATCTTTTACACTAAAGGGATATAGACATTACAATGTAACTGCTGTCTGTAGAATACTCAGGGAACACAGCAGCTCACACTGGAGGGGGGAATTAACCAAACTCCCCAATATCTTTTACACTAAAGGGATACAGACATTACAATGTAACTGCTGTCTGTAGAATACTCAGGGAACACAGCAGCTCACACTGGAGGGGGGCAATTAACCAAACCCCCCAATATCTTTTACACTAAAGGGATATGGACATTACAATGTAACTGCTGTCTGTAGAATACTCAGGGAACACAGCAGCTCACACTGGAGGGGGGAATTAACCAAACTCCCCAATATCTTTTACACTAAAGGGATACAGACATTACAATGTAACTGCTGTCTGTAGAATACTCAGGGAACCCAGCAGCTCACACTGGAGGGGGTAATTAACCAAACCCCCTAATATCTTTTACACTAAAGGGATATGGACATTACAATGTAACTGCTGTCTGTAGAATACTCAGGGAACACAGCAGCTCACACTGGAGGAGGGCAATTAACCAAACCCCCCAATATCTTTTACACTAAAGGGATACAGACATTACAATGTAACTGCTGTCTGTAGAATACTCAGGGAACACAGCAGCTCACACTGGAGGGGGGAATTAACCAAACCCCCCAATATCTTCAACACTAAAGGGATACAGACATTACAATGTAACTGCTGTCTGTAGAATACTCAGGGAACACAGCAGCTCACACTGGAGGGGGGAATTAACCAAACTCCCCAATATCTTTTACACTAAAGGGATACAGACATTACAATGTAACTGCTGTCTGTAGAATACTCAGGGAACCCAGCAGCTCACACTGGAGCATAGCTGATTTGGAGAATTTTTCCAACTGAGCTACTCTGGCCTTACATTTGAAATGTAGTTAGAATTCATGACAATTCTCACTTTAGTAAAGAGAATTGGGTTTGTCCATGGCTTTCACGGGTACCAGCCACACAACGCACGTCCTACGGAGGCTGACAAAAGTACATCTCTAATGAGCTACATTGATTGATTTTTAGTATTGGTGACTCTATAATTAGCTATATGTAGGGGGTAATTGACCAAACCCCCTAATATCTTTTACACTAAAGGGATACGGACATTACAATGTAACTGCTGTCTGTAGAATACTCAGGGAACACAGCAGCTCACACTGGAGGAGGGCAATTAACCAAACCCCCCCAATATCTTTTACACTAAAGGGATACAGACATTACAATGTAACTGCTGTCTGTAGAATACTCAGGGAACACAGCAGCTCACACTGGAGGGGGAAATTAACCAAACCCCCCAATGTCTTTTACACTAAAGGGATACAGACATTACAATGTAACTGCTGTCTGTAGAATACTCAGGGATCACAGCAGCTCACACTGGAGGGGGGAATTAACCAAACTCCCCAATATCTTTTACACTAAAGGGATACAGACATTACAATGTAACTGCTGTCTGTAGAATACTCAGGGAACTCAGCAGCTCACACTGGAGGGGGAAATTAACCAAAACCACCATATCTATTTTACAATCAACCAAAAGTCCCAAAATGCTTAATAATATAATTAGCCAAAAACTACCAATTGTTTTTTTTTAAATATAATATCACTCTATCAAAATGCTATTTTAATGACCGTTCCCTTTTAAATTCTTTAAGATCACAAGGGCGTTTTAACACCGAGAATAAGTAGTGAGCACGGAGAGAGAGAGATATCATCCCCCATCGCGTACGGTGACTGCGGTATAATCTCGAACATCTCACATTTTATCAGGGTACGGAAACCTTCAGAAATAGGACACCGCAATATATCCACGAATGGAGAATTTCTGCTAATGCAAATTCAGTTTAATGAGAGCCCAGTATAATAGGGAACGTATATCCTGTGACAGCAACATCTTATATTCATTCTAAATGGAGCGTTCTACGGCTCGTCTCTTGGGACACTTCATTACTTCGGCTTCGTTTTTGCTTTTTATCGTTAAAGCTGTTTTTCCTTTGTGCATTTTTTAAAGCAAATGTTTGTTTTATTTACACATCTTTGCTTTGTGTCCATTTGATTGATTATATTAGTTTTTGTATAGATCGGCAATAAATTATTCATACATCCTGTATTGATTTTTACAGAGTATCTGTTTTGTAGTGTAAGCGTTTTGTTACATTTTAGGAAGTGGACCTGTGTTATTGTTTGTTTTTTGACTCTGCGCCAACAGCCAGTGACTCCATTGTGCAATGTAAATATGATTTTAATCTAATTATTTCTCCAGTGAACATACTACATCCATAGATTAACTATTATAGATCCGTGGCATAAACCTCCATTGTAAAGACTTTATGCTCTATCTTTTTCCAACATAATTATACATTTTTCTTATACAATGTATAAATAAATGAATCGCATACATAATATTATGTAGAAATGTTCACTCGGAGGACGTAATCACAGATTCAATGCTGCGTAGAGATGTGGTGATATGCAAAATGCAGGTCATCTTTTTTCAAGGCAGATCAAGAACGCTCAGTGTAGCAGAATGGAGACCTCCAAATACTTTTATTTTTATATATACTTTCCCCTTGTATTCGCATGTTTCATCCTTTTTCCATTTGGGAGACATCATACGAACAGAATTATTTTGTCTCATGAATGAGGACCACCCCTGTACCCCATTAGAACGTTGACCCCAACCACTTAAGTGTGAAAACCGCAAGGGAAGTAATTAATGAATGCTTCCCCTGGGTGGCCGCCATTTCATATAACCGAACATGTGGCAGACGAAAGAGTGATGGCCATCTTGTCTCCCGAATGCGGGCACCGGTACACGGTCGTCGAGTGTCTGAAACTCTTTTCGGCTAGGCACTCGCGTGAACACTGGTAAAGCTTAGACCGCAGCCCGTTCTATTTCCAGACCAACTAAACAAACGACGTTTGGTAGATATGAACTACCGAACAGGGGAATGAAGAAATTCCCTTGCATGGTGTTCACAATGGAACCTCACAAACGGAGACCGGTCAGGGCACGTATTTCCCTGGAACTGTTTTGGGGTAGTGCCATTTGCCTGGCCAGTGAAAACTTTACCTCAATGGCATTTCCGTTCTGCCGAACCGATCTGAGTGATTCTTAGATATGTTGGACACTCAGATGGGGGCTATGGGGGAATGTACTTCTTGTGGAATCCTATGTACAGTGGGGGTATTTTTGGGTTACAGTAAATTTTGTTGGATTTTCTGTACCTGAGAGATAATTAATTTAGATGCTTTTTCTCACGCAATAATTTCTTAGGCACAGAGGATCTTGGGATTGAACCCCTTGTATTATTGTGTGAGAAACCCCTTGTTTCTGGGCATAAAAGCCGTGTGTGTGACAATAAAGTTCAGTTGTACTTCCAGAACTGTGTGTCGTCCAGTTGCTGGGGAGGAGGTGGGATATTTCTTTAGCGTTTTTCTTGTTCCTGATATTACTTTGGTAGATCCAGCGGAGAAGAGTCCCTGCTAGGACTAGGGCTCCGCTACAGTCCATTCACCCATATTTTGCAGATCACGGCAATTGTGAAATTTATGACGCAGGCCGCGTTTGGCACTGAGGCATTTAAAGACTAGGAGAATAAACGTGAGCTTGAATTTTAAATTCAATATAAATGTAAACCAAGTACCACTACCTAAAATGTTTCCTTCCTGTTAAATGCATTTTTGTTTTAATATTAATGCTGAGTACTCTGGCAAACAAGCAGTCAATTCATTTCATCCTCCCTTATGGATATTTAGTTAATTAAGCTCTGTTTCCTTGACAGAACTGGACGTCGACCAGGATTTCTCTGAATAAGAGATGACATTCTTAAAAGGCCATATCATAAAAATATAAGTCCATGCCATTTTAGGAAGGCCATTCAATGCAGTCTAACACCTGTCTTGTGGTTTTGTAGTAGAATGAAGCTGCCTCCCCCTAAGCTGCATCCATTGTACACCACCTGGGACTGTGAACTATTTAATCTAACATCCAACAAAGAGCTCTGAAGATTGTCCACAGATGTTCCAAAATGCTTTCATGACTACGTGCTGTGTACTTACATGATTCTAACCGTGGCTCGGAGACTTATTGCACGAGCTGGATTTAGAATGTTTACATCCCTTCAGGCTGAGCAATCTGTACTTCGTCTTCAAGCCCGATTCAAGATTTGCAGTCTTCATAAACAGAGATAACAATACACAAAAGGCACGACCTTTGGACGGCTATAGATTAAAATCAAAGAGAATCCATCTTGCGTTTTACTCTACATACGGCTAATTATAGAGTCACCAATACTAAAAATCAATCAATGTAGCTCACTAGAGATGTACTTTTGTCAGCCTCCGTAGGACGTGCGTTGTGGGGCTGGTACCCGTGAAAGCCATGGACAAACCCAATTCTCTTTACTAAAGTGAGAATTGTCAGGAATTCTAACTACATTTCAAATGTAAGGTCAGAGTAGCTCAGTTCTCCAAATCAGCTATGCTTCCAGTTTGGCTAATTTGACTTAAATTTAAAATTCACCTTTAATTCCTGACAATTCTACCCTTTAGTAAATAATACTAGCAAAGTATTTAACCAGGAAAGGTACATTGAGATTACTCTGGATTCCTAGTATGTCCTGGTGACGTTACTTTTGCCTCACATCCAGGGGATGTTACTATTACCCAATTTAATGGTATTCACTTTATCCACCTTGGAAGGATGAAGAGTTGAGTGTGAAAACCTGGTGGGAATTGACCTGTGATGCTCTAGGGTTGAACAGATTGACTGATGATGTATTAGCCCACTGAGCTATCTCATCAGCCTTTTGAGTTAAAGGATTACTATAGGGTCAGGAACACAAACGTGTATTCCTGCCCCTGCAGTGTTAACATTATCTAGCCCCCCTGGGCCCCTTATACCTCCATAAATATAGCAAAATATTACTGTGTTTAAAGGGACACTCCAGGCACCCAGACCACTTCTGCCCATTGGAGTGGTCTGGGTGCCAACTCCCACTACTCTTAACCCTGCAAGTGTAATTATTGCAGTTTTTATAAACTGCAATAATTACCTTGCAGGGATAACTCCACCTCTAGTGGCTGTCTACTAGACAGCCACTATAGGGCACTTCCTGGTTACTAGCACAGGAAACCTGTGCTAGAGCGTCGCTGGATGTCCTCACTGTAACGGATCGCCTGGCACCCCGACTGGGTACCTCCGTTAATGGATGCTCCTAGCGCTTCCTGAGGACTCCAAGCACTCTGGCAGACACCACAATCACCGAATCCGAGAAACCTTTAAATTCTCCCAAGCATATGAATGCTGTAGACCATTGAATAGGAACCATACGAATAGGCTTGTACTCCTAGCAGTCAACTGGAACAGCATGCAATAAATCCTTCCCCCAATAATGAGACGACACATCACTTTGAGGGTAAAACAGGAACTCTGGACTGGCTCATCCAGCCTGGCTTTTATTTCCAACTCACACATACAGGCCACACCCAGGGGGAGGCATAAAAGAACCAATTACATAGATGTTACCTCCCACACATCCCCTCCCCTTAGTGTGACACATAATCCCATTATGCATACAGTGTAAAATATACTTTTACACAACTTTCATAACTTTAAAACCATACATCACATTCACATAAAAATACATATCCACAATCAATCCATTCAGGGGAACAACATATTAAAAAATGGCATGAATCCGACCAGGGGTTCAAAAGTTACTAAAAGTATCTTTTGTTCCTTTCTGGCTGGCAGAAAAACATCCCCACAATGCACCCTGGTTTCCTCCCTTCTGCCCTGGAGTTAATTGGAGAAGTAATCCAATTACCCAGGACTAAAGGCAGACTCCATTAACCACATGGTTGCAAAACAACATAAAACACTTTAAAATACATAAAGTCACATTTACACATAACACACAGACATTTCACCTATCCCCAGATAGCTGGGATCTGCACGCACAAAACTACCGAATAGCGCGCAGATCCTACTCACACAGTACAATTGCCATGGAGCTAAAGTCTTTCCCATAGTCTTTCATTATATGAATAGGCTCCATGGTATGGCTATCTGGGGTATCACATTCCCATAAAGTCTGGTCCATAGTCCAAAGGCAAGAGGCGGGCAATCAGCCCCCTCCAAGGACACGTGGCGAGGTCGGTTTCGCCACACTCACGCTGTGTGAGAACCTCCAGCGTCGCTCATTTCCCCATAGGAAAGCATTGAAATGCAAAATTTCTGGTGGCGGCCCTGGGTGTTATGTAACATTTATATTAATGTGGAGCGGAGAAAGAGGAATGTGGGTTACCAGCTATGAAGGGTGGTTGGGAAAACCTATAGAGTCCATGAGGAGTCCAGGAGGTCTTCCGCACAGACCTGAGTAATAATGTATGGTTGGAGATGAATTAATTTATAAAATATGGTCACTCTATTGCAGTTGAAATACGGTTTTAATAAAAAATGTGAAAAAAAGAGGAATATAATTTAATCTTTTAGGACCAGTGTCTCTCGTTTTATTTCCCATTTTGTATTTTGTAAGTGCTTCTGGAGAATTTGATAAAACACTTAGCAGTACCCATAGTGTTGCTCATTCTGGAGTTCTCCTGAAATCAAACTCCACATTAAGAGTTCAGAGAGCAAGGAGTTAACATACCAGGAGTGACCCGACTCCACCCAGCACTCTCTGCTTATCTTTTCTGCCCAAGTTGGACAGACTCACAATTAATAATGTGTATATTAAATGTTCACATTACCAGTGTGGGTGCAGGCAATTGATACAACATAGAGACCCATTTTTTTGTCAAACACAGCAAAGATGGTTGACAGAAAACTGGTGGATGGCACCCAGGACTCAAGACAACATAAACAAATATACATAACCATGCATCACCATGCATACACTGATTACACACAACATTAAAACCACTGACAGGTGAAATAACATTGATTATAGTGTTACAATGTCCCCTGCCAAGTGATAGGATATATTAGGCAGCAAGTGAGCAGACAGTTCTTGAATTTGGAAGCAGGAAATATGGACAAGTGAAAAGATCTGGGTGACTTGGACAAGGGCCAAATTGAGATGGCTAAATGACTGGGCCAGAGCAACACCAAGCCTGCAAGTCTTGTAAATTGTGTTCCCAGGATGCAGTAGTTAGTATCAACCAAAAGTGGTGCAAGGAAGAACAATCGGTGAACAAGCATCAGGGTTATGGGTGACCAAGGCTCATTGCTGCACATGAGGAGCAAAAGCTAGCTCATCTGGCCCGATCACAAAGAAGAGCAAGTATAGCACAAACTGCTGAAAAACGTAATGATGACCAATATAGAAAGTTGTAAGAACACATTTTGCATCACAGTTTACTGCGTGCAGGATTGTATAGCCACAGACCAGTCAGAGTGCCCATGTTGACCCCTGTCCACCAGCGACAGCAGCTTAAATAGGCATGTGAGCAATAGAACTGGACCATAGAGCAATGGAGGAAGGTTGCATGGCATTTTAGATGAGGTAGATGGCTGCGTGCATGCGCGTCATTTACCTATGGAAGAGATGGCAGCAGGATTCACCACGAGAAGAAGGCAGCCAGTGGAGGCAGAGTTATGATCTGCGCCAGGGGCGGACTGAGAACCCTCAGGGCCCCCGGGCAAAATAAATCAAGGGCCCCCTTACAGGCCCCACCTAAACTGGCTTGCTGGCTGCGGCTGGCAGGCTGTGGCTTGCTGGCTTTGGCTTGCTGGCTGGCAGGCTGTGGCTTGCTGGCTGCGTTTGGCAGGCTGTGGGCTTGCTGGCTGTAAGCCTAACTGGTGGCCTGTGGGCTGGCTGGCTACTGGCCAGCCTGTGGGCTGGCTGGCTGGCCGGCCTGTGGCTGGCTGGCTTGCTGGCTACTGGAGCACTTGTAGATTATTTAAAGAAATAATCCATGCACAATAACCACTACTGCTCTGTGTAGTCGTTATGGTGCCAGGAGGGCCGGGCCCCCCTCCCAGAGTAAGTAGTCAAACCGTTTAAGAACAGTTTGACAACTTACCTGGGGTCTGCTGGGATATGAGGCTGTAGTAGGGTATAGGAGCAGTAGTGCAATGTGTAAGGGGTGCAGTGTGTGTGAAAGGTTCAGTGTGTGTGAGTGGGTGTAGTGTGTGAATGTGTAGGGTGTGTGGGGCAATGTGTGTAAGAGGGGGCTGTGTATGTGTGTGGCAATGTTAGTATGGGGGGCTGTGTGTGTATGGGTGGGCAGTGTATGTGTGTGTGAGGCAATGTGTGTAAATGTGTATGGTGTGTGTGGGGGCAGTGTGTGTGTGTATGGGGGGCAGTGTGTGAATGTGTATGGTGTGTGGGGGCAGTGTGTTTATGGGGCTAGAGTTCACTCTCACCACTGCGACCACCAGGAATCCATGGTGGTCACAGTGTTGAGAGTGAACTCTAGCCCGTAGCTCCAGGGCTAGAGTTTACTCTCGCAAGAGCCGTAACGTTGCCGTGGTAACCGCGGCAACGATCTGTGCTCGCGCAAGAAGGACCCAGAGGAGCTGCAGGCTGAGCTCCCGGGTCCTCTCTTCCTCCCTCCCCTGCCGGCTGCCCGCACGGTGCCTGCGGACAGGGGAGGGGGCAATTGCCCTCCTCTTACTCCCCCCTCCCCCTCTTCTTACCCCCCCTCTTCTTACCCCCCTTCTTACTCCCACCCTCTTCTTACTCACTCTCTTCTTACCCCCCTTCGTACTCTCCCCCTCCCTCTCTTCTTACTCCCCCTCCCTCTCTTTTTACCCCCCTCCCACTCTCTTCTTACCCCCCCTCCCTCTCTTCTCACCCCTCCCTCTCTCTTCTTACCCCCCTCCCTCTCTATTTTTACCCCCCTCTCTCTCTTTTTACCCCCTTTCTCTTTTTACCCCCACTCTCTTTTTAACCCCCCCACCCCACTCTCTTTTTAACCCCCCTCCCACTCTCTTTTTAACACCCCCCAACTCTCTTTTTAACCCCCCTCCCACTCTTTTTAGCCCCCCCACCCCACTCTCTTTTTAACCCCCCACTCTCTTTTTAACCCACCCTCCCACTCTCTTTTTAACCCCCCACCCCACTCTCTTTTTAACCCCCCACTCTCTTTTTAACCCCCCCCACTCTCTTTTTAACCCCCCACTCTCTTTTTAACACCCCCCACTCTCTTTTTAACCCCCCCACTCTTTTTAACCCCCCCACTACACTCTCTTTTTAACCCCCCCACCCCACTCTCTTTTTAACCCCCCTCCCACTCTATTTTTAACCCCCCCCACTCTCTTTTTAACACCCCCAACTCTCTTTTTAACCCCCCTCCCACTCTTTTTAACCCCCCACCCCACTCTCTTTTTAACCCCCCACTCTCTTTTTAACCCCCCTCCCACTCTCTTTTTAACCCCCCCACCCCACTCTCTTTTAACCCCCCCACTCTCTTTTTAACCCCCCCTCCCACTCTCTTTTTAACACCCCCCACTCTCTTTTTAACCCCCCCTCCCACTCTTTTTAACCCCCCACCCCACTCTCTTTTTATCCCCCCCACCCCACTCTCTTTTTAACCCCCCACCCCACTCTCTTTTTAACCCCCCCACCCCACTCTCTTTTAACCCCCCCACTCTCTTTTTAACCCCCCCTCCCACTCTCTTTTTAACACCCCCCAATCTCTTTTTAACCCCCCCTCCCACTCTTTTTAACCCCCCACCCCACTCTCTTTTTAACCCCCCCACCCCACTCTCTTTTTAACCCCCCTCCCACTCTCTTTTTAAACCCCCCCCACTCTCTTTTTAACACCCCCCCCTCTCTTTTTACCCCCTCCCCTGTAGCATGGCCGAGCTGCTCTCCGGTCCGCGGTGCCGGCCGGAGTGATAGGAAGGTGCACACTGAGTGTGCACCTTCCTGTCAGTCCGGCCGGGTACAGGAAACAGAAACTCCTGTTCCGCGCGGAACAGAAGTTTCTGTTTCCTGTACCCGGCCGGACTGACAGGAAGGTGCAGGTGCACACTGAGCACCTTCCTATCACTCCGGCTGGGCACCGCGGACCGCACAGCTACAGGGGAGGGGAGGTGAGAAGCTGCAGCCGCCTGAGGCTCTTAAGAGAGCGCTCAGGCGGCTGCAGCATTTAAAGGGGCGGCCGGGCCCCCTGATGGCGGGCCCCCCTCCCGGCCGGGCCCTCGGACCATGTCCGAAGTGCCCGACCGACAGTCCGCCCCTGCTCTGCGCAATGTTTTGCTGGGAAACCTTGGATCCTGGCATTTATCTGTTTCTATGACATGTACCACATACCTAGAGATTGTTGCAGACCACGTACACCCCATCATGGCAATGGTGTTCCCTGATGGCAGTGACCTCTTTCAGTAGGCTAATGCACCCTGCCACACTGGACAATTTGTTCAGGAATGGATTGAGGAATGTAACAAAAAGTTCAAGGTGCTACTTTGGCCTCCAAATTCTCCAAATCTCAAGTTAATTGGGTGCTGGAACAACAAATCCAATCCACGGAAGCCCCACCATGCGACTTGCAGGACTTAAAGGATCTGCTGCTAATGTTTCGTGCCAGATACCACAGGACATGTTAAGAGGGCACGTAGAGTCCAGGCCTTGATGTATCAGAGCTGTTTTGGCAGCACAATGGGGATCTACACAATATTAGGCAGGTGGTTTTAATATTGTGACTGATCAGTGTACATTACATGTATACATACCATTCTTAGTTATAATGTTTATGCAGGTCCTGTCTTCGTAAAGTGAATATAAAATAAGGTTTGCTAGATTAATAAACACAGTTATTGCATTATTGTCTAATGTAGCTTGAAACACACTTAACATTATGACCAGTGACTAAGGTGAGTGGATTCTTGCTAAGCGACATTAACGCTTAATTTGCTATTATCTGATTGTTGTGTGTCCATGATGAAGATGTGCAAGTTAATCTGTCCATTTACTGAACTTGAGATCTTTACACTGACCGGAAAAGAGTGTTTGTTAAATCTAAGAGCCGAACACCCGTTAGTGACCTACAGAAGTGTTTTTTGCTCCATTTACCAAATTATAATTGTTTGTAGTTATATGCAAGAGAATTGCTAAATCAATGCCAGGCCCAGAGAATGCTCAATTCTTACAGTAACTTGTGTGTGAACATTAAAGCTGTATTACTGGGTAAATCAAGCAATGCTGGTGAAATCTATACATTATACCTGGACAATCTATACGTCTTATCTGGACAATCTATACATTATACCTGGACAATCTATACATCATACCTGGGCAATATATACATCATACCTGGACAATCTATACATCATACCTGGACAATCTATACATCATACCTAGACAATATAAATATATCATACCTGGGCAATATATACATCATACCTGGGCAATCTATACATTATACCTGGGCAATCTATACATTATACCTGGACAATCTATACATCATATATGGACAATCTATACATCTTACCTGGACAATCTATACATTATACCTGGGCAATCTATACATTATACCTGGACAATCTATACATCATACCTGGACAATCTATACATCATACCTGGACAATCTGTACAGCATACCTGGGCAATCTATACATTATACCTGGACAATCTATACATCATACCTGGACAATCTATACATCATACCTGGACAATCTGTACATCATACCTGGACAATCTATACATCATACCTGGACAATCTATACATCATACCTGGACAATCTGTACATCATACCTGGACAATCAATGCATCATACCTAGACAATCTATACATCATACCTGGACAATCTATACATTATACCTGGACAATCTATACATCATACCTGGACAATCTGTACAGCATACCTGGGCAATCTATACATTATACCTGGACAATCTATACATCATACCTGGACAATCTATACATCATACCTGGACAATCTGTACATCATACCTGGACAATCAATGCATCATACCTGGGCAATCTATACATTATACCTGGACAACCTATACATCATATCTGGACAATCTATACATTATACCTGGACAATCTATACATCATACCTGGACAATCTATACATTATACCTGGACAATCTATACATCATACCTGGACAATCTGTACAGCATACCTGGGCAATCTATACATTATACCTGGACAATCTATTTATTGTACCTGGGCAACCTATACATCATACCTGGGCAATCTGTACATTATACCTAGACAATCTATACATCATACCTGGACAATCTATATATTATGCCTGGACAATCTATACATCATACCTGAACAATCTATACATCATACCTGAACAATCTACTCATTATACCTTGAAAATATATACATTATACCTGGACTATCTATTCATTATACCTGGACAATCTATACATTATACCTGGACAATCTATACATTACACCTGGACAATCTATTTATTGTACCTGGGCAACCTATACATCATACCTGGGCAACCTATACATCATACCTGGGCAATCTCTACATTATACATAGACAATCTATACATCAGACTTGTACATCATATTTCAGTAACCTACAGTTCTCACCTAGACAATATATACATTTATTTATTTATTTATTTATTATTGCCATTTATATAGTGCCAACAGATTCCATAACGCTTTACAATATTATGAGAGGGGATTTAACTATAAATAGGACAATTACAAATAAACTTACAGGAACATCATACCTCAGTAACCTGCAGTTCTTACCTAGACAATATATAGAGAAACCTGAGCAATCTGTGAAATATCGATGTTATCAACAGAACCTCCAGAAAATTAAAACATAGTTTGGGTGTATATAATACATAGGTAACCTATACAATATCTACTTGATCTTGGTAAATATCGGACTATTGGGTTAATGATCAGATAATCTAATATTTAGGACGATCTACAATCAGATTGTATAAGAACGCCTGTTTGTCTTGTGCCATTACAGTGAGAGTCTGTATCATATATATATTAGACTGATCCATCCTTTAACAGGATTCCAGATTCAAACTGCTCCATAGATACAGCAACCCAAGACAATCATCTCAATCTTCACCTGACCTCATCCATGATGTTTTGCTAATATCCTCCAGATACAATGAGCATGGGTTCCTCTTCTGCGTTTCTCTTTTGACTCATGGAGACCATAGTCACATGCAAATAAGCCAAACACGAAGAATGGGCAAAACATAAGTGGTTGTAGAATCCACGAGTTGTAAATAGAATCCATGAGTTCTGTATAAAATACCCGAAGAATTCAAGACTCCACTAAGTTTGCCTGCTTGCTATAAAGGGGACATATCACAAGAACAAGGAAGTATTTTATAAAGAAGGAGGTGGGACCGAGGCGGTGGAATTAAGATGTAGAATGCCGCAATACATTTATTAATTTAGTTTGTAAAAACTATATAAAATCAAACATGAAAACACAGATAAATATTTAGGCCAACAGCTATGAAATGCAGGAAATGTGTGTTGATGTTTGGAGCGTCCCTGTAAATATAAGAGTTGTGATTTATAGACGTTTGACACTCTGAAAAAGAAAACATGATTGAGCATAAACTCAATTTATGGCCACCATTTGTACCAGGGGAGATTGCTCTGTATGGAGATTCTACTCACTAAAGAAGTTATTATTTTAGAACGCCGATCTCCCACTGTTTATTAGATGAAACCATAAACATAAGAGGGTTCCTGACTTATTTCTTCTCCTTTGATCCATACAGAGGACATAAACAATGCTGTCTGTCCGGAGCCTGTAATGTTGTCTCAATCCTATGCTAATCAGAATTAGATGGCATCACACATACTTCATTAGTGCTTACATTTGAAACTTGAGCGCGATTGTGATCTTGAAAAAACCTTGACTTTGCTATGCACCCCCCATGGGATTTCAAACGAGGGCGAGGTGATGGCTGCACATTCCGGGCTACAGAATGTGGATTATCTCCGCCTGTTATTGTTTCCAGCAAATATATCACAGTATACAGTTTACAGGATCCAATTAAGACACACTTTGCTGAATCGATGGCTAACATCTTAATGTATTTAATAGAATTACAGTATGGATATTAGTTCGAGGCTGCCATGGGGTCCAGCCTTGTCACTTGTGATTAGAAAATATTTCACCAGTTAATTTCCTGAAAAAACATGCAGAGACGATTCTCACCAAAGAACCGGCCGTCAAAATTTATACAAGAGACAAGTTAATTTCTAGCAACGCACACTGCGTGTGAGGACAGCAATGGTGGGAAAACACAGTCCATATTCACTAAGATGGGATATTTCCAAATATGACGTAACCCCTTAAAAACAAATTAAATATTATTAAAATAGCCCATATTCGTGGCTCAGAAAATTATCTACAATTCATTTTGTGCTAAGCAGATTGTTTTTACACTTCATACTGTGATCAATGCTACATTGTTGTCTGAGAATGCTGTGTCTGCTCCTCATATCTAGATTAGTACGACCAGAGGAGCCAGTTACACCGATCCTTATATATCCTGTCACAGGAAGAATAAACACAGCTACCACACCAGTTCACAAGGAAAATGTTTCATCCTTTTAGATTAGGGCCCAAAAAGTAACCAAAAAAGCTGGTCCAACTCCAGCAGAGCCCGGTCCACATATATCAGTAGGCTTTGGACATGTGATAATAAACTGGTGCCTACATGATTATACTATGTCATAACGTACTGTTGTTTAAATCACTCTCAATGCAGCCTTGTTATTGGCTCTGACACTGTATACACAGCCCCCTCTTAGGTACCACGTGAGTAGACTCCAGAAGGAGAATCGGACTAACCAAGGGCACCTGTTGGTTATTGTTTGGAACATTTTGTCTTGGTCAGGCGTTTATATGGTACGATGCTACAAACAGACACAGTGTGGCATTGTATAGATTGCTCCGATACTGAGATGCTGTAATGATATTCCACACATTGATGTCTGTCTCATATACAATGAACTCCCTGATACTTCATTTACACTGGACATGTGGACAGGACTGGGTCTCCCAGGGTCACATAGGGCACACAGAGGGGATAACAGGAGCAGTGATGTGGTGCCAGTTCTTTTTACTAGTTCTGTACAAACAAGCAGCTTTATGTTAAATAATGGTTTATATCAGTATGACTTCCTACCATGTACCTTAACGCAGAGAGTTCTATTTTAAGAATCAAGCAAAACATTCATTTAAATTTCTACTGAGGATAAAAAATCCAAAAAATCAAACCTCTAACATGGAAAGTGCAGTCTGAAAGGATTTATTTCCTTGCTTCATCTAAGCGGTAAATATAACATAATCCTCTGCAAATGAACCTCTCTACCACACTCCCAGAATGCCTTGCAGCGACATGCAAGTTAGCTTATTTAATATATCTAAAAAGTTACATTTTTCGATTTTGATGAATTCTAGAATTCTGCTATTTTCTATTATTCTGATGTTATTCTAATTACACACCTAGTGCTGCAATGCATGGGTTGGAGTCTGTATAAATCCCAAAGTCCATCAGCAGACAGACATTGGAACATTCATGGGTCTCATTGCTGGTTCTTGGTTTATAAATCAAATGCACACACCCAGGTTTAAAAATAAAATAACAATACAATGAAATGAATGGCTAAAATGTAAGAGTCTGATATATTCCATAGGAAGAGGTAATAATCTAAAGTTAGAGGAATGGAAAAATGGAGATACCATTAGTTTTGCCAAAGGATTGTACAGACACTGATCAGCCACAACTATAAAACCACCTGTCCCTCACATGCTGCCAAAACAGCTTTAATACATTGAGTCACGGACTCCACAAGATATCTGAATGTGTCCTGCGGTATCTGGAACCAAGACATTAGCAGAAGATCCCTTAAGTCATTCAAGTCCGCCAGAGATCAGATTTTAATGCTTTGTCTTGTTTCTCAAACAATTCTTGACCGATGTTTGTAGTGTGGCAAAATGCATTATCCTGCTGAAAGAGGCCACTGCCACCAGGGTACACTATTGCCACGAGGAGTGTACGAGGTCTGCAACAATCTCTAGGTCGATGGTATGTGTCAAAGTAACATCTACATGAATGCCAGAACCCAACGTTTCCCAGCAGAACATTGCCTTAAGCGTAATAGTGCCTCCACTGGCCTGCCTTCTTCCCATAGTGCATCCTGCTGCCATCTTTTCCCCAGGTAAATGACGCACACACACCCGGCCATCCACCTGACCTAAAAGAAAACGTGATTCATCAGACCATGCAACCTTCTTCCATTGTTCCATGGTCCAGTTTTGACACTCGGGTCACCATTGAAGCCTCGGTCAGGGGTCATCATTGACACTCTGACCGGTCTCCGGCTATGCAGCCCCATACACAGCAAACTGTGATACAATGTGTGTTCCTACACCTTTCTATCATGCATTATGTTTTTAGGAAATTTGAGCTACAGTCCATGACCCTGATACTGGTTCACTGGTTGCACTTCATTGCACCAGTCTTGGCAGGTACTAACCACTGCATAGCGGACCTTTTTGCTTGCCCTTTTTTTCTGCTTGCAAGATATGAAATTCAAGAACTGACTGTTCACTTGCTGCCTAATATTGCCCACCTTGATAGGAGCCATTGTGACAATATAACCAATGTTATTCACTTCTCCTGTCAGTGGTTTTAAACTGTTTTAATTAATTTTAATGATGTGGCTGATCAGTGTTCACGGAATAGCCTTCCTGAGGAGGTGTTAAAGACTGATATAGTGAAAGTTCAAGAAAGCGTAATATAAACATTAATGTCCTCAGCAGGAAACACAACCAAGACTAAAGCGCGTCATCTTAGTTTGGAGTGGGCCAATAGACGTTTATCTGCCTTCCAAATCTATTTCTTGAAATTATGATGAGGTATAAAAAGTAAAATTACGTTTGGTATTGATCCACAGACACAGGGGTTCCAGATGTCCAATTCCTGGTAGAAATAATCTATAAGAAGGTCCCATTAGATGGCACTTAGCTCGGTAACTGTAACTCCTATCAATACCGAGGAAAACGATAATGCTAATAATCCCATGTTAACAAAATAAACAACGTCAGATTGCAAAGATGACACCATGTGTGCTGAGCTTTGCTAAATGGACTCTGTGTTCACAATAAACAAATGTCTGCAAATGATCGATGGAGGTTTTACACAAAGCAGACACCAGGATAAACAATTCATAAAATCTATTCAGCTCCGCGCCGTGGGACGAACGCTACATAATACGGAATATTAATAAGAGCAAAGCGTTGTGAAAGGCGCAGGACCCGCTCCTCCTTCCTTGGCTAAATGATGTTATAATACAGAAAACGTGGAAATGTCACCGGCGGCAGACATATGGCTCATTCTCTGCAGCCGCTTCATTGTGACTCACCCTGACACAAAGCAGGCTGATGAACCCCTGGGAGTCAGTGCAAACCCATTAACCCTTCCACTGCCACCATCTGTGCTATATACCTACCACTTCGCTGACACTGGCAAGGGTTAAATGTACAACCTGTATTAATAGACTTCTACTGATCAGGGTGTTAACCCCTTCATACCCAGGGACAAGCTTGACAGGTTTATGTGTAGTTACACTGAGAACTCTAAGTCAGAGAGAGATAATATTTACTGAATTCAGGGTGATTTTTGCCATGCACCGCTTAGCCGTTACTAATCTTACTGGCTTGGCAGCCTGTGTACTCTACATACCGGGACAATGATAACTACTAATGGATAATAATATGTGAGGCATGCATTTTTCTTATTGGAAATACAATTATATGAATTTAAGACACCAGGTTTATAAGTGAGATTCTGCAAATTTCCAGAATATTTCTGACCCACAAACCTTTTTTTGAAAATACAATTAGTGAAATCATCAGTGAAAGGAGCCACCTTTTATATTGCTCTGAACATAAATAGGGTCTCAGACATGGACGCATTTTGCCTGTCTGTCTGTCTGTCTGTCTTTCTTGTAAATTCACTTATTAGAATTATTTCTCATTTTAGGAGAGGTCAAGCGAAAAGCCTAAATGTTATGTTATTAATGTAATACGAAACCCACAATGTCATTATGCCCCTGTCTAATTTCTTCTCTCTAGTGCAATGAAACCGTTTCTGGAATGGCTTCATGTTCTCAGAAGAAGCTGGAACCATTAAAGAAACCACAAACAGAACTCAGACTCCAGCGGTTCCTCATCCCAGCAATAAACATGTAATGTGGGGAGACAGATATAAGGGAGGCCAGCTGATCAGGCCAGGTTAATGCACCACTTGGGATATTTCCACAGACTCTATGAGTTGCAATAACTGCAGTACAAACCTGGAGGGCTGCTAAGACTATGATCTGTCCGGAGATACGAAGGCTCGCTGTCCAAATAGATGGCAAATATGCCTAGTGAGGACTCAATATATCAATGTGATGCTCTGCTAATCCTCTTATTAAAGTATACAGTGATGGCAAACTGGATAAGCTGCCCATACCTTACAAACTGATAAATGTGCCCGTCAGAGCCTCCCACCCATTCAGCAAAGTCACAATGTATCCAGATTGGTTTCATGGAAAGACTAGTTGGTTTCAAGGATTTGATAAGTTATAAATGTACGGGAAAAATAAGTATTAAAATATTAGGTGATAAAATCTTACTATCTAACTAGGAAACCCCTTATCTGCATAAAAAAATAATAAAAATGTTTCTTATGATAATAGTTCCTTGATTTAGACGCTTGTTATGGTGAAATGACAAGTGACTCGCAAAATTCAGGTCACAATACTCACCTTGGGAATAGGTTCCAGAATTGACAAGTCGAAGATTTTTTTTTTTCAGCTGAGCTGTTACAGGTTAAATTCTCATTCGAACATTAGATATTGAATTATAATATTGGCAAAGCTATTTAATTTCCAATCCTCCCACCACGCATTATCAGAAAAAATAAAAGCCATTTGTTTTCCAATGTGAGTAAATGATTGTGAAATTGGCTTGGCGTGTTACAATTCAATACTAAGTGTGTCTGCTTATTGTAGCGTTAATTTCCGCACTTACTGTGATGAAAAGTATTTAACTTGGGTTATTAGGCGTGATTTTGTGCTTGTATGTGGCAGGCGTAGCTGGAAGACCCTATTGATTGCAGGTTATGATAGCGTATGATAACTAACGCTGAAAATATTCTTCATCCATGATTCATCTAACAATGAATAAAATTACCGCAATATATACATCATTATAGGCATTTTCTTTAAATCTAAGTCTTCTCTAGAACACAGTAATAGGTCGCGCTATAGAAAATAAATAAATAAATAAATAAGTATATAAATAAATGTAATGTGCTCACACACGCTAAAAGCGCAAAAATAGAAAGATATACAAATAATAGTCCCAATACTTGATAAGCTTCTTATGGGTTCCAATAGGCTTGTAGAGACTTGGGTGTATAGTTATTCCAGTGGGAAGCTGGATCCTCTAATACTTGGGCAGTCTTGACTCGGTGGTAGACATAAAAATGAGAAAACAGAGAAACTCCAATAGTGCAAACTGTGAGTAGATAGGTAGAAGTTGAATAAATACTAGGGAGGTAATTCACTCACCTATTTAAGAGCATAAACTAGCTCAAGTATGATTGGCATTCAGTGGCGTCTGCCCCCCACTGGTGGGATAAGGTGTTAATAATTCCTCGGTATGAAAGAAAAGGATAAAAACCAAATATAGTGCTCACTGTTGATATGATAGAAATGAGTCTAAAAAGTAGGAATAAAGGTACTCACATTTAAATGAGCAGGATGTACTGCTCAATATATTCACGTGGGTGGTACTATCCCCACCTAGGATTCTTTCACGGTGATGTATGACCAGGTAGAAAGCAAATAAAAATATAGAATAAAAGGTATATGGCAAATATATGGTAAAAAGCCAATATTCCTTTATTAATATAATTAAAATATAAAAAATAGCCAAAAATAGTTCCTCAATCCAAAGTGCAAGGCATCTGAGTACTTGCCATCAGTACCCTCTGTCAATCTGTGCAGGTATCCTGTGTCAGACTACAAGACACCGCAGGTCCGAAGCATATGACTTGTAAACAGTACATACCGCGGTCGCAGCTGCGACCAGGCCCGGCACTCCAGGGGGCCTGGCCGCCCTGCGGACCCCTGCGACCGGGTACCAGGCCTGCTGCCACATTTTGTGGCCCTGGCCCGCGCGGCAAACCGCCGGGGCCGCATTTGGAGGGGTCCATCGGGGAAATATGGATTGTGAGGGGGCGCTTTAAGAGTGCGACTGGGCCCCCTGTTATTACTTCAGAGCTGGGAGGAAGTGATTCCCTGGTCACTCCTCCCAGCTATCAGGCCGCGCGGGAGGAAGGAGGAGGAGGAGGGAGTCAGAGTGGGAACTCTGACTCCCATCAGGCTGAGCCACCACTGGACTCCAGGGAAAATAACAAGGTAGGAATCATTTTGTGTATGTGTGTGTTTTTCTCTGTATGTATGTGTGTGTGTGTGTGTGTCTCTGTATGTGTCTGTGTCTCTGTATGTGTGTGTCTCTGTATGTATGTGTGTCTGTGTCTCTGTATGTGTGTGTCTGTGTCTGTGTGTGTGTGTCTCTGTGTGTGTTTGTGTCTGTGTCTCTGTGTGTGTGTGTGTGTCTGTGTCTCTGTGGGTGTGTGTGTATCTGTATGTGTATGTGTCTCTGTATGTGTATGTGTGTGTTTCTGTATGTATGTGTGTCTCTGTATGTGTATGTGTGTCTGTATGTGTGTGTCTGTGTCTGTGTGTGTGTGTGTGTGTGTCTCTGTATGTGTGTGTGTCTGTGTCTCTGTGTGTGTGTCTGTGTCTCTGTATGTATGTATGTGTGTGTGTCTCTGTATGTGTATGTGTGTGTCTCTGTATGTATGTGTGTCTGTGTCTCTGTATGTGTGTGTGTGTGTGTGTCTCTGTATGTACGTGTGTGTGTGTTTCTGTATGTACGTGTGTGTCTATGTATCAAGTGGTGTACACACAATCCATGGGGCCCCGTATGTATGTGTCTGTGTCTATGTGTGTGTGTCTGTGTGTGTGTCTGTGTCTCTGTATGTGTGTGTGTGTCTGTGTCTATGTATGTGTGTGTACCTGTGTCTCTGTATGTATGTGCCTGTGTGTATATATGTATGTGTGTCTGTATGTATGTGTTTGTCAAGGGATGTATGTGTGTGTGTGTCTGTCTGTGTGTATGTTTGTGTGTGTGTCTGTATGTATGTGTCAGTGGGGATGGGGGTACGGATCGGGGGAGAGAGGGGAGGGGCCCATGGATCAGTTTCGCACCGGGGCACCATGGATTGTGTGTACGCCACTGCTTGTAAAGATCAAAGAAGAGGTTTAGCTACACTGTACGAGCTGTGCCACCGCGTGGATCCTCTTCCAGCCAATGGGCCATTAAATGATAGCATGTGAGAGTAATGCTAGATTAATCATTCATAGAGTGTTAGCTCCTGTGAACAAAGCGTGTTTGTAATATAACTTGCTAGGTTAAACATGCATAGAACAGAACTAGTTGCTCTTCAGGTGATGCGTGTGTATCTCGGTTGTAGCGTGACATATAGGCCTCAAGAGCCCAGTGATTAATTTAACTAGATACGTAGTTAGCAGAGGTAACAGTAGGTGTATGCGTACCTAGCGCTTTAAAAAAAATAAAAAGAAAACTAAGTTATTAACAGTCGCGTTAACAGGTTAGAGTCAACGAGTTAAGTAGTCAGGGAGGGCGGAGACAAGTGCTTAGTAGTGGTAAGCGATTTTGGTCCGCAGCGGGCAGACAGGTATAAGTAGGGGATACTTCCTAAATATACGTGATATATGTGTGTGGTATCCTACCCCTCAGTGCGAGTGTGTAGAGGCTGGGTAACGTTAGGTGAGGGGCGTTGAGTATGCGCTAGCACCCCTTTTGGTAACATGAGTAAAATTAAACACATAGCTGCTTCATAAAAAAAAAAAAAACAGAAACAGAACCAAAGAAAAAGCGGTATATATATCGGAATAGAAGCGGCAGGATAGCGTCTCTTATGTGTAGCTGGTATGGCTAAGTTCCTCAGGCCCCGCTTAACCTACGCCGTCCCGGATGCAAGAAGCATAGTCCCGTGCCCCAGGGGGGTGCTGCTGGCTTTCCCAGCTTGTAAGGGCTTGGCAGGATGGGCCTCTCTGTTCCCGCGTGTTTCCCCCTGATACCTCCATGAGAGTTTGAGACCCAGAGTGGTCTCGCCGAGGCTGTTGCTGTCTGGCAGGCACAGGCTGAATCAGAGCGGTGCTTGGTGCATGGCGCGTGGGGCGGCCCCTCTGTTGCCGTCTGCTCGGTCGCAGTATCTCTTTCCCTTGTGGTCGGCTATAGGGGGATCTCGTTACTGCCACTCGTACCTTCAGCCGGTGCCTGGGAATTCCAGGGTGATGGGTGAGTGGGCTAGTGCGCCTCGGCATTGGTACTGTCGGGTTCCAGGGGTCTGCCTTCTTGCTCCTTTTGCCGCCAGACGTATCTTTAGTCCCTTGCTTCTTGGTGAGTTCCCGCCATTTGTCAGTGCGGCCCAGTGGTAAAGTTTTCTGCGTACTCTTCTGTTTGGGTAAGCTTGTGTGAGTGTGCAGCCTGGTGTCAGGCCCTTTCTCTGGGGTTGTTGGGAACAGAAGAGCTTCCAGCTTGTCCCATAAGGTTTGGAAGGCTTTGTTCAGCCGGTTCTCTGCCTCTGTCTGTTCTCTTCGAGTGCTGGTTAAGCACACTGTCGCCGCCATTTTGCGTGCGGTACTGCTGCTTGGTTCAGGTCCCGGGATTGTCATAGCGATTTCGCCAGGTTGCGCCCGGATCTCCCGCGGCCGGACCGGGATGATCCCCACGGTCCAAAGGGGGGGGAACGTGGGCCTTGTTTCGGTTTGTCCGCCGAGGATGACAGCGAGGGAGCGGCCGCCTCCCTCGCGCCGATCATGCGAGTAGGCCACGCCGGAGGAGCAGGTAAGTTGCCCTGTAAAAGTCGCTTTTGTGGTACCATCCTGTGCCTCTCCGTGTCACCTGCTGCCTGGTGGCCTTTTTGAGCCGGTTGGGTCGCTTTTTAATGGGTGAAAACCGATTAAATCTCGGTGTGAAGCAGGAGCTGCACAGGTCAGCGTCTTCTCGCTTCAGCGGTTAGGCCCCGCCCCCCAATATTTAATTATTTTTACATTCCATAAATGACATGGAATCTATTAAACAGTGACCGGTCTGCACTAACAAACTTGTGATCACGTTTGTAGACAACCTGCGCTAAAAATGGTATAATCTATTATTAATTCTACATACTTTGCTAAAGAGCTTTAAATACATTTTATATTCTGTATCCTGTGCATAAGAGCTTATGCTTTCTGTTAAATGTCAGAGACTTGCCCTGAGAATCCTATAACCTTTTCTTTTTATCTTTGCCCTGTGCCATACAGCTTGTATAATAAATTACTTTCATATCCACTTCCAAAGTGACTGAAATGCTTTACGTTCCACGTGACTGTAGAATCATCTATTTTATCTTCTGTAGATTGTTCTAGAAAGCTTGGAGTTTAGCTATACCTTCCATAAAGCAATGCACAGACTCGTAGCTCTCCAACCATCCAATACTGAAATGCACATTACGGGCAATTTAAAATAATGAGTCAGACCGGGCTTCCTACATTCGACCATTTCTTGCTACTTAAATTAAGAGATTTGTCCTGACTACTAATTTTTCCTCTGAGTAATAACTCTGAGCCCACGTTAAAGTGCATTTGTTAGTTTATTTGACTTTGCTGTTTAATCTTACATTTTTGTTTCTTGTCTGAAATGGCCATTACACATTGCTCTAAGCTGCTGACATAAACAGACTGTTTTTTTACACTATAAAGTATAACCTGGGTCAGCAGTTTCAATTCTGTACGTATTCACGAGGCATCCTTAAACTCCACTGAGCAGATGGTACCTCAGTCCTTGCTGAGTTCATTATCCCAGGATAAGAGTTCAGTTCAGCTCTAATTAGACAGCCTTGGGCTCCAGTACAAATAATGGTGTTTATCCTTTTAAAACCCATTTAATACATCATTCTTATTTATCACAAAGATTCCAATGTATGCTGTGTGGCCCCAAGTCATTAGAGGTGTTAAACCACAAACAGTGGCGTACATACCAGGGTCGCAGGGGTCGCGGCTGCGACCGGGCCCGGCCCACCAGGGGGCCCGGCCGCCCCTGCGACACGGTATGTAGCCACTTGGCCAGCCTCTTCTCCTGGGGGGCCCTAGAGCCGGCCACCTCCGGGCCCCCCGAGGCTGGCCCTGCTGTCACCCCACGGCCGGTCCTGCGGGCGCGCGAGGGAGCACTCTCCCCTAAGTGCTTCCTTTTCAGCTCCCTCGCGCACCGCACTGATACCGGAGCCGGAAGATGACGTCATCTTCCGGCGCCGGTATCAGTACGCGGCGCGCGAGGGAGCTGAAGAGGAAGCACTCAGGGGAGAATGCTCCCTCGCGCGCCCGCCAGCCTGACTGCCCGCCGGGTGACCGCCCCCCCCAGGAGCCCAGCAGCACCACTGGACCCCAGGGAACCCCTCAGCACTCCAAAAGGTAAGGAGGCTGGGGGGATTAAATAAAAAAAAAAACGTGTGTGTGTGTAAGTGTTAGTGTGAGTGTGTGTGTGAGTGTGTGTTAGAGTGTTTGTGACTGCTAGTGAGTGTCAGTGAGTGTGTTACTGTGTGTCTGTTACTGAGTGCTTGTGTGTGTGTGTTAGTGTGAGTGTTAGTGTGAGTGCTAGTGTGAGTGTGTGTGTCTGCTAGTGTCAGTGAGTGAGTGTGTCTGTTGAGTGTGTGACTGCTAGTGAGTGTCAGTGAGTGTGTTACTGTGTGTGTCTGTTACTGAGTGTGTTTGTGTGTGTTAGTGTGAGTGCTAGTGTGAGTGTGTGTGTGTCTGCTAGTGTCAGTGAGTGAGTGTGTCTGTTGAGTGTGTGACTGCTAGTGAGTGTCAGTGAGTGTGTTACTGTGTGTGTATGTTACTTAGTGTGTTTGTGTGTGTTAGTGAGTCTGTTTGATGTCTGTTAGTGAGTGTGTGTTTGTCAGTGAGAGTGTATGTTTTGTAAGTGAGTGTGTATGTATGTCTGTCGCTGAGTGTGTCACTGTCAGTAAATGTGTGTGTCTGTTAGCTAGTGTGTATGCGTCTGTTCGTGAGTGTGTGTGTGTCTTCAGCACTTACCTTTCTCCAGCGCCGGACTCCCTTGGCGCAGGGGATCCCTCCGCCTCTCAGCTCCGAATGCGCATGCGCGTCAAGAGCCGCGCACGCATTCAAACCGCCCATAGGAAAGCATTACTCAATGCTTTTCTATGGACGTTCAGTGTCTTAGAATCGCGGAAGCGCCTCTAGCGGCTGTCAGTGAGACAGCCAATAGAGGCTGGATTAACCCTCAGTGAAACATAGCAGTTTCTCTGAAACTGCTATGTTTTCAACTGCAGGGTTAAAACTAGAGGGACCTGACACCCAGACCACTTCATTGAGTTGATGTGATCTGGGTGTCTGTAGTGGTCCTTTAAGTGTGTGTGCATCTGCATGCACTGGCGTACATACCGCGGTCGCAGGATTCGCAGCCCTGCAACCCCTGCGACCAGGTGCCCGCCGCAATGTGTTGCGGCCCCGGCCCACCAGAGTAAGCGCGGGGGGTTGGGGGGGGCCCACGGATCAATTTTCGCACCGGGGCCCCATGGGTCATGTGTACGCCACTGGCCACAAACAAACTATGAAAATCCTCAAAGTATCAAGACATCTTACAAACACTAAATAAACTGCACAATACACACCATTTCATGCTTTTACATTTAATTAGTAATCGTATCATGGTGTTTGTATACTAATATTTATTTTACAATTGCAGATCACTCTTTGAACCTTAGAAAAACTAGCCTTGTAGAAGGAGAGCACATTGCTCTGCAGGGGAGGAGTTAGCACAAAGCTCTGCGGGGGGAGTTAGCACAAGGCTCTGCAGGGGAGGAGTTAGCACAAAGCTCTGCAGAGGAGGCAACAGATGAGAAAAATGCAGTTTCCATTAAAGTTCAAAGGGAGAAAGGAGATAAGGCAATGGCAAATTGAACAATTAGAGAGAGCTACACACACAGAGAAAGTGAAATTGGTGGCAGTTGTATTAAAAGTCACTTTTACTGTAGACTGCCACTGACCCGATTTAATGGATGAAAACATGTTTACAATATTATGAAGACATTTCCAGTTCATTATGTTGGGAGATACCATCAACATAACTTTTAATAGGGCTAAAACCAACCAATAAAAATAAAATTGCATATTTATTCCAGTGTTCCTCATAAAAACCTTGATCTTTCTTAGAAGATATAATTGGGAAACAAATTGATTAAATCACGTACAGAAAATTAACAATTTAACAGCAATATAAAAAAATAATAATAATGGGATGTTGCTTTACCATTGTAAATAGAGATAGTCTGCATTCACCATCACTCCAGAATGGAGCTACGTCCCATCCAATCGCAGTGTACCATAGGCTGCATTAACCATCACTCCAGAATGGAGCTACATCGCGTCCAATCACAGTGCACCATAGGCTGCATTAACCATCACTCCAGAATGGAGCTACATTGCGTCCAATCACAGTGTACCAGAGGCTGCATTAACCATCACTCCAGAATGGAGCTACGTCCCGTCCAATCACAGTGCACCATAGGCTGCATTAACCATCACTCCAGAATGGAGCTACGTCCCGTCCAATCACAGTGTACCAGAGGCTGCATTAACCATCACTCCAGAATGGAGCTACATCGCGTCCAATCACAGTGTACCAGAGGCTGCATTAACCATTACTCCTGAATGGAGCTAAGTCCCATCCAATCACAGTGCACCATAGGCTGCATTAACCATCACTCCAGAATGGAGCTAAGTCCCATCCAATCACAGTGCACCATAGGCTGCATTAACCATCACTCCAGAATGGAGCTACGTCCCGTCCAATCACAGTGCACCATAGGCTGCATTAACCATCACTCCAGAATGGAGCTACATTGCGTCCAATCACAGTGTACCAGAGGCTGCATTAACCATTACTCCTGAATGGAGCTAAGTCCCATCCAATCACAGTGCACCATAGGCTGCATTAACCATCACTCCAGAATGGAGCTAAGTCCCATCCAATCACAGTGCACCATAGGCTGCATTAACCATCACTCCAGAATGGAGCTACGTCCCGTCCAATCACAGTGTACCAGAGGCTGCATTAACCATCACTCCAGAACGGAGCTACATCGCGTCCAATCACAGTGTACCAGAGGCTGCATTAACCATCACTCCAGAATGGAGCTACGTCCCGTCCAATCACAGTTCACCATAGGCTGCATTAACCATCACTCCAGAATGGAGCTACATTGCGTCCAATCACAGTGTACCAGAGGCTGCATTAACCATTACTCCTGAATGGAGCTAAGTCCCATCCAATCACAGTGCACCATAGGCTGCATTAACCATCACTCCAGAATGGAGCCAAGTCCCATCCAATCACAGTGCACCATAGGCTGCATTAACCATCACTCCAGAATGGAGCTACGTCCCGTCCAATCACAGTGTACCAGAGGCTGCATTAACCATCACTCCAGAACGGAGCTACATCGCGTCCAATCACAGTGCACCATAGGCTGCATTAACCATCACTCCAGAATGGAGCTACATTGCGTCCAATCACAGTGTACCAGAGGCTGCATTAACCATTACTCCTGAATGGAGCTAAGTCCCATCCAATCACAGTGCACCATAGGCTGCATTAACCATCACTCCAGAATGGAGCTAAGTCCCATCCAATCACAGTGCACCATAGGCTGCATTAACCATCACTCCAGAATGGAGCTACATCCCGTCCAATCACAGTGCACCATAGGCTGCATTAACCATCACTCCAGAATGGAGCTACATTGCGTCCAATCACAGTGTACCAGAGGCTGCATTAACCATTACTCCTGAATGGAGCTAAGTCCCATCCAATCACAGTGCACCATAGGCTGCATTAACCATCACTCCAGAATGGAGCTAAGTCCCATCCAATCACAGTGCACCATAGGCTGCATTAACCATCACTCCAGAATGGAGCTACGTCCCGTCCAATCACAGTGTACCAGAGGCTGCATTAACCATCACTCCAGAACGGAGCTACATCGCGTCCAATCACAGTGTACCAGAGGCTGCATTAACCATCACTCCAGAATGGAGCTACGTCCCGTCCAATCACAGTGTACCAGAGGCTGCATTAACCATCACTCCAGAACAGAGCTACATCGCGTCCAATCACAGTGCACCATAGGCTGCATTAACCATCACTCCAGAATGGAGCTAAGTCCCATCCAATCACAGTGCACCATAGGCTGCATTAACCATCACTCCAGAATGGAGCTACGTCCCGTCCAATCACAGTGTACCAGAGGCTGCATTAACCATCACTCCAGAACGGAGCTACATCGCGTCCAATCACAGTGTACCATAGGCTGCATTAACCATCACTCCAGAATGGAGCTACATCGCGTCCAATCACAGTGTACCAGAGGCTGCATTAACCATCACTCCAGAATGGAGCTAAGTCCCATCCAATCACAGTGCACCATAGGCTGCATTAACCATCACTCCAGAATGGAGCTAAGTCCCATCCAATCACAGTGTACCAGAGGCTGCATTAACCATTACTCCTGAATGGAGCTAAGTCCCATCCAATCACAGTGCACCATAGGCTGCATTAACCATCACTCCAGAATGGAGCTACATCGCGTCCAATCACAGTGCACCAGAGGCTGCATTAACCATTACTCCTGAATGGAGCTAAGTCCCATCCAATCACAGTGTACCAGAGGCTGCATTAACCATCACTCCAGAATGGACCTACGTCCCGTCCAATCACAGTGCACCATAGGCTGCATTAACCATCACTCCAGAATGGAGCTACATCGCGTCCAATCACAGTGCACCAGAGGCTGCATTAACCATTACTCCTGAATGGAGCTAAGTCCCATCCAATCACAGTGTACCAGAGGCTTCATTAACCATCACTCCTGAATGGAGCTAAGTCCCATCCAATCACAGTGCATCATAGGCTGCATTAACCATCACTCCAGAATGGAGCTACGTCCCGTCCAATCACAGTGCACAGTGCACCATTACTCCTGAATGGAACCACCATTTCTTTTGTTCCTACATTTACCGATTATGTGTTATTTTATCATTTTACTATTTTAGATTTTATTTTCATATCTTCTTAGAGTTGGGTGGATTTTATCCAAAAAATACATATATTACTGTCTTTCCTGTGACATCCAGGCACAGGCACTATATTCCATATTATTATTATTATTATTGCAATTTATATAGCGCCAACAGATTCCGTAGCGCTTTACAATATTATGAGAAGGGATTTAACTATAAATAGGACAATTACAAATAAACTTACAGGAACAATAGGTTGAAGAGGACCCTGCTCGATCGAGCTTACATTCCATATTGGACAATACACAGACCAAACATTTAGGAAGGTTTTTCATGATTGTCAGAGACTGTTCTGTTGTTTAAATGATTACCGTACTTTTTTATTTTTTTGAAATTAATATTTGAAACAAAGAAGATGGGTACAGACAGAAAAAGGGGGAAAGGTTAGGAGGGGGAAGCAGGTATTTCAAGTTTTACAATCGTACAAATGCGTGCATCTACCTTACTCATGTAAGGACGATACATACACATAGGCAGGGGTCATACAATTAGTAACATAGTTCATATATCCGTAACAGTAGCCAGTAACACAATGAACATCAGGGGGTTAGACAAACCCAGGTTGATCTTCAACTTGACCATTGCCAGGTTGCCTTTTGGGCTTTATCCCTGCTGTGTATTCGAACTGTGAGGTGGGGGAAATAGGCTACCAAAATAAAAACATGGGATGAGAGGATGGGGGTGAGAAGTCAACCGCATTAGGCACATAGAGCTCTCAGTGAGCCTCTACTAAAGTTTGTTATTGTTGTTGTGGATGGGGTGTGGATCAGGCACTCTGCCTGGGCCAAAGTGCGTGTGCAGGGGGAGGTATGCACTCTCCGAACTCCACTCTCCAGACTCAAACGGTTAGCCCATCCCTTCTAAGGAAGTAGTGGGGTGGGGAGTGTTAGTACACTCTCCGGTGTAGTAGTCAACCCACGTTTGCCACATCATCTGAAGGGAGGCATATCAATCGGAGGACTCTGCAGCCATTTTTTCGCATGTGGAGAACAGGTGCATTTTTTTCTAAGAGTTGGGATCTAGAGGGGCAGATTTGTTGTTTCCAACGGACAGCAATGAGGTGCCTGGCGGCAATGCTTATTAAGGGATCAGCTTCTGAATGTCCGAATTGCCGAATTTCGGAAGTGCCGAATGTTGGAAGTGCTGAACCGAACTAAAGTGACGAATTTCGAAAGTGCTTTGGATTTCTGAAAAGTTTCAAAACAGGAGAGGGAGGGAAAATGAAGGGAATGATGACAGGAATCTTACCCTAACACTACCCCTAACCCTACCCCTAACCCTACCTTTAACCCTAACTCTTACCCCAACCTTCCTCTAACCCTAACCCTACCCCTAAACCTACCCCTAACCCTTACCCCAACCTTCCTCTAGCCCTACCCCTAGCCTAACCCTACCCCTAACCCTTACCCCAACCTTCTTCTAACCTCTACCCCTAACCTTTACCCCAACCTTCCTCTAACCCTACCCCTAACTCTAGTGGGGTTAGGGTAAGGGTTAGGGGTAGGGTAGAGGAAGGGGTAGGGGTAGGGGTTGGGTTAGGGGTAGGGGAAGGGTTTGGGGTAAGGTTAGGGTTGGGGGTAGGGTTAAGGGTTAAGGGTAGGGTTAGGGAATTTGCAAAGTCCCGAATTGCCGAAGTCCCACATTTCCAAAGTTCCGAACTGAACCGAAGTGCTGAATTTCCAGAGGGCCGAATTTCGGAAGTGCCAAACTGTACCAATTTTTTTGCCCATGCGCATCCCTACCATATATGTTAATGAAAGTGTAAGGTTCATGATTTATATAACATTGCAATAACAGATATCTACTTTCCTTGCCCCCTAATTTCTTGACCAGCGAGAAAGAAACAGCTCCACTTCTTAGCACCGGCATCCCCCTTTTTTTGATTCTTAAGCATTACTGGAAGTCACAAGGATAGAGTTTGCTATTGAATTTCAATCTGTTGCTCCATTTGAAATGCGTTTCTTGACATAAGAACACGTGGGGATTAAGTTTTTTTGCTTTTGTGAGAGCTAACCAGCGTTTATGAGGGAAGTTTAAACCCTTTACATTTATGGATAAAATGTTTAGCGCCATTGTAGTGTAATGACATGAAAGGGTGCTGCCCTGGAACAGCACTGTCCCTTTAAATGTGGGAACCAATTCAGCAAAGAAATAAATGCCAAGACACAAGTGAATAGGGTAAATCAAGATATATATATATATTACAGAGAACCAAAAGACAAAACAATATATATACAATGCCACAAAATATATACAATAAATAAGGATTAGCACGAATAGTGCAGGCAATATATACTGAAACAGTCCTTTGGTATAAGGGCAGGATTGTGCAGACACCACGAGTAGTAGGTAAGGCACAGATCCAGAGTCACAAGACTAATATACTGACACCAGGAAGCAAGGTCAGAAGCAGAATAAATGAACAAGGCTGCAGGGTCAGGATCACTGGTAATAAGGCAGAGAACACGGAACCAGAACACAGGATCGGAGGGCACAGGAACAAAGGACCAGGAGGACACAGGACGAAGACCAGGAATGAAGACCAGGAGGCGCAGGACACAGGACCAAGGAACAGTATGCAGGATCAAGGAGCCAGGAGCCAGAATCACCGGGGAAACAGGAACCGGGGAAATAGGAGACAAGAGACAATGATCTGGCAAGGAGTGAGGGGAGAAACCAAACTATATAGGTGTTAAACAAGGACCAGGTGAAGTGCTTAACGAAAATAAATTGGAAACAGTGCCAAACAAAGATAGTGGTGAATGTGGGTACTACACGAGGGCAAATCAACTAAGGAGTGTCGTGACATGTAGTTTGGGAAAAGAGTGCGATATACGCCCTTCAATTGGGCATTGATAGGGTGAGGGGTCTAAGGTAACCCCAACCTGGGGATAAGAATTTTTTTGTTTAACTTGTTTTATTAGTGTTTTTTGCTTTTTTTTTTTCAAGTATCCAATTTTTACTGTGGGATCTATAGGGTTTCGACCTTGCTCCCGATTGTGATCTGTATTCTACTTGATCTGACATAAAGACCTATTTTGATTAGGGTGTTGGGAATCAGTGGAGCTGCCTTTCTGCCAATCAGACCCCCATTTCACCCCAACCACACTGCTCACCCACTTGTCCCTTAGAGCAGGGGTTTCCAACCCAGTCCTCAAGTACCCCCTACCACTCCAGGATTTAGAGAATACCCTGTTGTGTCTAAAGTGATTGTTTTTTCTTTCTAAAATTACATTAGACACAACAGGGTAATTCCTAAATCCGTGACTGTCAGGGGGTACTTGAGGACTGGGTTGGGAACCACTGCCTTAGAGTATTGAACATAACATAAACAACATTTCCCCCCGAGAGAACATTAAACCTTGCTTTGAGTTGGGCGACCCGTTGTCTAAGGAGCAACATTTCAGGGAAAACTATACTTTGGCTTGTTCGAGGGACTTTGACCTGTGTAATGTGGTACATGCAATATCAAGGCTGCTCAAGCCTATGGATTGACTAAGCAGGGGGTTAAGAAAGGAATGAGAAACATAAAAGGGAACAAATAGCTATATACAAAGGTCCGTCAAAAGGTGTGTGTTTGTGCACAGACGGGTTAAATATAGCTCTTGCAAGCCTACGGAGGGTGGGACCACCCGTGAGGGCTACATTGTCCCTTGACAGCCCTAGTGGGCTTTAACGTGAACAGTAAAGTAAAACAATGTGGGGGAAGATGAGGCACGGTCTTGGGATCTCTAATCTATCAAACAAGTTGCCCCCCAATCTGTCAGTCATGTAAAAAAAAAGAAAGAAAAATATATAACTGTGTTAAATCAAACTTTAAACCTGGGCATATATCTTATCTGTCGATGTCAGTTGGAAGACACAGTGAGGAGTTTTCTTCCCGTAAGGTTATGTTGCCCAGTCACTTCACCGCTGCTGCCATGTGAAAATCAGTGGGGATTTTTGATGGCGAATGGTGGGTCTTTCTCTTTGATGCTTAGTTTCTTGGCATCTCTACTGGTATCTTCCATCCCTTGAGTAACCTTTCTACTTCTTCCAGTGTGGTAATGTGTCTTGTCACTCCATTGTGGCTGATAATGATACGTGCTGGGAATCACCATTTGTATTTAGGTTTTCTGTGCACAGGGTCTGTGTGATTGGTGCGAGATGTTTCCATTTCAGTAGCGTTCAGGCCGACAGGTCTGTGAAGAGTTTCACTGCTGCGTATTTGCCCGCCAAATCAGGGGAGCGGCGCAAGGCATGCATAATGTTTTTCTTTAGCTGTGAAGTGGTGCAGCCACTAAATGTTGACTTTATTCACAGATCAAGTGAGAAGTGACCAAAAGAGGGAAAAATGGAGGAGCAGTAAAAATATAAATCTCTATATATTATATATTCAATAAATATACACCATATAAATATAAATCTCTATATATTATATATTCAATAAATATACACCATAAAAATATAAATCTCTATATATTATATATTCAATAAATATACACCATAAAAATATAAATCTCTATATATTATATATTCAATAAATATACACCATAAAAATATAAATCTCTATATACACTGCTAAAAAATAAATAAAGGGAACACTTAAACAACACAATGTACCTCCAAGTCAATCACACTTCTGTGAAATCAAACTGTCCACTTAGGAAGCAGAACTGAGTGACAATCAATTTCACATGCTGTTGTGCAAATGGGATAGACAACAGGTGGACATTATAGGCAATTAGCAAGACACCCCCAATAAAGGAGTGGTTCTGCAGGTGGTGACCACAGACCACTTCTCAGTTCCTATGCTTCCTGGCTGATGTTTTGGTCACTTTTGAATGCTGGCGGTGCTTTCACTCTAGTGGTAGCATGAGACGGAGTCTACAACCCACACAAGTGGCTCAGGTAGTGCAGCTCATCCAGGATGGCACATCAATGCGATCTGTGGCAAGAAGGTTTGCTGTGTCTGTCAGCGTAGTGTCCAGAGCATGGAGGCGCTACCAGGAGACAGGCCAGTACATCAGGAGATGTGGAGGAGGCCGTAGGATGGCAACAACCCAGCAGCAGGACCGCTACCTCCGCCTTTGTGCAAGGAGGAACAGGAGGAGCACTGCCAGAGCCCTGCAAAATGACCTCCAGCAGGTCACAAATGTGCATGTGTCTGCTCAAATGGTCAGAAACAGACTCCATGAGGGTGGTATGAGGGCCCGACGTCCACAGGTGGGGGTTGTGCTTACAGCCCAACACCGTGCAGGACGTTTGGCATTTGCCAGAGAAGACCAAGATTGGCAAATTCACCACTGGCGCCCTGTGCTCTTCATAGATGAAAGCAGCTTCACACTGAGCACATGTGACAGACATGACAGAGCCTGGAGACGCCGTGGAGAATGTTCTGCTGCCTGCAGCATCCTCCAGCATGACCGGTTTGGCAGTGGGTCAGTAATGGTGTGGGGTGGCATTTCTTTGGGGGGCCGCATAGCCCTCCATGTGCTCGCCAGAAGAAGCCTGAATGCCATTAGGTACCGAGATGAGATCCTCAGACCCCTTGTGAGACCATATGCTGGTGTAGTTGGCCCTGGGTTCCTCCTAATGCAAGACAATGCTAGACCTCATGTGGTTGGAGTGTGTCAGCAGTTCCTGCAAGATGAAGGCATTGATGCTATGGACTGGCCCGCCCGTTCCCCAGACCTGAATCCAATTGAGCACATCTGGGACATCATCGCTCCATCCACCAACGTCACATTGCACCACAGACTGTCCAGGAGTTGTCAGATGCTTTAGTCCAGGTCTGGGAGGAGATCCCTCATGAGACCATCCGCCACCTCATCAGGAGCATGCACAGGCGTTGTAGGGAGGTCATACAGGCACGTGGAGGCCGCACACACTACTGAGCCTCATTTTGACTTGTTTTAAGGACATTACATCAAAGTTGGATCAGCCTGTAGTGTGTTTTTCCATTTTAATTTTGAGTGTGACTCCAAATCCAGACCTCCATGGGTTGAAAAAATTGATTTCCATTTTTTTTTATTTTTGTTTGATTTTGTTGTCAGCACATTCAACTATGTAAAGAACAAAGTATTTCAGAAGATTATTTAATTCATTCAGATCTAGGATGAGTAACTTTTGTGTTGTGTTTGAATATTTAATTCATAAATCTCTCTATATTATATATTCAGTAAATATACACCATATAAATCTCTCTATATTATATATTCAGTAAATATACACCATATAAATCTCTCTATATTATATATTCAGTAAATATACACCATATAAATCTCTCTATATTATATATTCAGTAAATATACACCATAGAAATCTCTCTATATTATATATTCAATAAATATACACCATATAAATCTCTCTATATTATATATTCAGTAAATATACACCATAGAAATCTCTCTATATTATATATTCAGTAAATATACACCATAGAAATCTCTCTATATTATATATTCAATAAATATACACCATATAAATCTCTCTATATTATATATTCAGTAAATATACACCATAGAAATCTCTCTATATTATATATTCAGTAAATATACACCATAGAAATATAAATATTTTTCTTTCCTCCTTTTTCTCTCTGTTGGTTCGTTCTAACTCGATCTGTGAACCTAATGGTATCACAATGCTTCTATCATCATACTGCAAAATATATATAATTATTATTATGCCATCTATATAGCTCCAACAGATTCCGTATCGTCGTACCGTATTATAAAATATCTTTTTCCGAGTACACCACTTCGATTAATCCAAACCAAATCATTTTGTTTCAGATGAACTGATTTTGTTTTCGCTGTACACACGTCTTGTTGTTTGCTTTGTTCTTGGGAGTTTTTGTGGACTATGCTCACTAAGTCCCCCCCCCCCCTTGTTCAGGATGTTGGCTTTTCGATAATGTATCACGCAAAATGCTAACCAAAGCTTTGGCAGCAATAATAAATGTAAATATTATATTATTGGTTTATTTTATTCCATACTATTGCTTTTGAAACTGAAGATCTTTCTTGTAACTTGGAATGTACATTTCTATAATTTATTTAATGAGCTAAATAATTCTATACAATGCATCAGACACGGTCACAGCGTACCTGAGTTAGGACACGAGGGTACTGCCAGAAAGAATGGTGTGTGTGCTTCGCACTAACTGCTGTAAAGTGTCTCACGGCTCATACACCCACACGGGGCAGGGCGGGTTTAGTGCTACAAATGTTATTCAAATATATAAATCATATAAATATATATAGATCATTTTATAAGGGTTAGAGTTAGTGGATTACTGTCAATTAGGGTGAATAAAAAAGCTAAATTTGAGAGTGCAGGATAAATTAATGGTAAGGAAAGAGGAAACTGTCTTGCAATCGTTTTGCTTCATATATTTGCTACAAAACAAAAAGAGAAGCCATGTGAGGATGAATATCCGACTGATACTGCCCACTCTGGAGTAAGAGGCGGACATCCAGACTAATGCCTGACCAATCACTGTCGAGGCCTTGCCAGTCTGGTGGGTAAAGAGTTAAGTTTGTGTCTTGGACGGATAACCGCAGTGCCCTTTGTTTTACACCTCTATGGTTTACGACTCGTTTGTAGAGTTTTAATTTCAGAGATTCATTTAACACTCATTCAATATTAAAATGCAATATCAGTAAAAAGGATTTCATGCAGATTTAATTAAAATGCATCGAAAATAGAAATGCTGGTACAAGGCAGTGGAGTGTCCTATAATTAAGGCCCTGACATCTATATCTGCTCACGTTTTATTTACTCACCACTGAGATTCCCCACCAGCGGAAATCTGCACATCTCACACTTTGTTTGTTTTATAAGCAGAAAAAACTAAACTAATGTCATGAAATCAGTTTAAACTTGGGATCTGAAAGGATACTTGTTGCTCCACAATGGGTCTGCAGTAGGAAATCATCATATTGTGAAATAAAAAAGGAAATAAACTGAGATTTATTTTTCAAGATTACAAAAAGGTTCTGAATAAGGTGTTATATACAGCATTGACATGGACCTTTCATATTTACATTGTCATATTTGTGTAGTTTGAAAAAAAGACTAAAGTCCATCAAGTTCAACCAGGGACCCATTCTTTTACGCTGTTGATCCAAAAGATGGGGGGAAAGAACACAATCCTTCTTGACTCCATAATGCTAAACAGACCTCTCCTTGGATCAACAACCCGTTCACGCACATATTAATTATATACTTGAATATTCTGTTTTTGCAAAAAAACATCCAAGCCTTTTTAAAATAACCTTTAGAATCTGATTAGAACGCCTCTTTTGGCAGATAATTCCACATCTTTATTGTTCTTACTGTAAAGAACCAAATTTCTTTGCTGTAAGTTAAAACTCCTTTCTTCCAGTCTCGATGGGTGACGCCTTGTCTGTTGTATATTCGTACTGATGAACAGGTTAGCGGATAGCGGTTTGTACTGACCCTGTATATATTTGTATGAGGCTATCATATCCCCTCTGAGGTGCATTTTCTAAAAAAAAAATCTATTTTTTCTAGACTTTCTTCATAATGTTTTCCATCTCCCTTAATAATTTTGCAGCTCTTCTCTGCACTGTTTCTAGTTCTGCAATATCCTTCTTAAAAACTGATGCTCCAAACTGCACCAAAATTGCACCACATTTTCACGGTGGGGGTCTTATCATTGATTTGTAAAGAGGCAAAATTATATTTGTATCACGTGAATCAAACCCCCTTTTCATACACTTATCACCTTATTAAGTTTTGCAACGGCAGACCGGCATTGCATACTGTTCCCTAGTTCGTTATCTATAATTGCTCCCAGCCTGCAAAGACAGCTTACAACTCAAGTAAGTGAAGGATGGGGGGGGGGGGGGGGGCAGCAGGGAAACATGGGGACACTGAGACACTAAGGGACACTGGGAGACCTGGGGACAGTGAGACACATGGGGATGCTGAGACACATGGAGACGCTGAGACACATGGGGACAGTGTGAGACATGGGGACTCTGTGAGACATGGGGATGCTGAGACACATGAGGTTGCTGTGAGACATGGGGACATTGGGAGACACATTGGGACACGGAGACACAAGGGACACAGTTTCCCCAAGTCTCCCAGTGTCTGTGTCCCCATGTCTCCCAGTGTCCCCAGGGCTCCCAGTGTCCCCAGTGTTCCCAAATGTCTGTGTCCCCATGTCTCCCAGTGTTCACATGTCTTTCAGCTAGTGTCCCTAGTGTCTCAGTGTCCCCATGTCTCCCAGTGTCCCTATTTCAAATGATTTAGGTAAACTAGAAAAATAGTCAGAGTTGTGGCAACTGACATTTAATGTGTATAAGTGCAAGATAATGCATCTTGGACGTAATATACCAAGGGCAGAGTACAGAATATTTGATAGAGTCCTAACCTCAACATCTGAGGAAAGGGATTTAGAGGTGATTATTTCTGATGACTTAAGGGTAGGCAGACAATGTAATAGAGCAGCAGGAAATGCTAGCATAATGCTTGGTTGTATAGGGAGAGGTATTAGCAGTAGAAAGAGGGAAATGTTCATGCCATTGTACAGAACACTGGTGAGACCTCACTTGGAGTATTGTACGCAATACTGGAGACCGTATCTCCAGAAGGATATTGATACTTTAGAGAGAGTTCAGAGAAGGGCTACTAAACTGGTTCATGGATTGCAGGATAAAATTTACAAGGAAAGGTTAAAGGAACTTAACATGTATAGCTTGGAGGAAAGACGAGACAGGGGGGATATGATAGAAACATTTAAATACATAAAGGGAATCAACACAGTAAAGGAGGAGACTACATTTAAAATAAAACTACCACAACAAGAGGACATAGTTTTTAATTAGAGGGGCAAAAATTTAAAAATAATATCAGGAAGTATTACTGTACTGAGAGGGTAGTGGATGCATGGAATAGCCTTCCAGCTGAAGTGTTAACACAGTAAAGGAGTTTAAGCATGCGTGGGATAGACATAAGGCTATCCCAACTATAAGATAAGGCCAGGGACTAATGAAAGTATTTAGAAAATTGATCAGACTAGATGGGTCGAATGGTTCTTATCTGCCATCACATTCTATGTTTCTATGTCCCCCAGCCAGTGTCCCTAGTGTCTCAGTGTCTTCGTGTCTATCAGTGTCCCTAGTGTTCCATGTCTCCCAGTGTCCCTAAGTGTCTCAGTGTCCCCATGCCTCCCAGCCAGTGTCCCTAGTGTCTTAGTGTCCCCAAATGTCTCAGTGTCTCCATGTCTCCCAGAGTCTCCATGTCTGTATTCACAAGTGCCCCCATATCTCCCAGTGTCCCCAAGTGTCTCAGTGCCCCCATGTCTCCCAGTGTCCCCAAGTGTCTGTGTTCCTGGGGCCCTCAGCTTCCTTATGTCTCACTGTGTCCCCATGTCTCTCAGTGTCCCCTAATATCCTAGTGACACGGGAAACATTGAGACATGGGGACACTGGGAGAAATGAGAACACGGAGACTAGGGGACTGGGTGACATGGGGACACTGACACTGTGATACATAGGGACACTGATGCCAGGCTGGCCTTCCAATTCTTTGGAAAGATATGCCCCATTTTTGAGCATGTTTGCCCCTTTTGGCAGTTCTGGTTACGTGATTCGCGTCAGTGGCCCACCCTTTTACCCGCCCATTGACTTCCCGCTTCACTGGACACTGCTGTTATTGGGTATGGGTTTACTTGAAAGATGAAAGCATAAATTAAAGAGGGATTAGCATAGAGTATGTGTTTTCTTATAGCTGCATCCTTTGAGTTTCCCTCCAACACCATCTCCATCAGATACATGATGCTTGGCAGGTATGAATGTTTTAGTGTTTTTGGTCGATAAGATTCTGTAATTAGGCCCCATCATAATTGTCAGCACCAGGCCCACTTGGCTCTTAATCTGGCCCTGGTCAGAGGAACTAAAAAAAAAACAATAAACAAGTCAAAGTTAGGGAATCAGAACATCAGAAAAGTCAATACTAAGCCTGGTCATAAACAGAAAAAAACTATGAAGTACGCACTCTCAGGTAGAATAAAGTCCGACAGGGCAATGATCCTCAGAAAGAGGGGAGGTAATATAGGGACAACCAAGATTTTATTGGACAGCATCATCACTTTGCATCAAATCACACAAAGGGGTGTGACCTGTGAAGGGCAGATTATGTGTCCCAGAAATATGACCTGTCACTTTAATAGTATGAAAAAAAACTAAACCTACAGGATCCTGTAATTTCTAAAGACTCCTGTAGGTGGCATGATGCTGCCATTGTGATCCAGCAACAAGAGTGAGGGAATGCAGACATTGCTATGCACTTGCATTAGGTGCATCGGAATGCCAAGCGGCATTCACTCTGGCTGGAGCAGCGTGGGACCGGAGACATCCCCCAAAAGCCGCATGTGCCGCTCAGCAGCACTCCGAGACATGACTGCCATTTAATGTATAAGTGGCTTGTGGGTTCCTTATTCCAAAAAGATGACTATGCCTTAATCAGTATTGAATCTCATCTGCCACTTGCCTGCGCAGTCCCCCAATTTATCCAAATCCCTCTGTAGATAAATTATATCATATTAAAACTGTATTTTCTTACCTAGTTTTGTCTCATCTGAATACACGAACACATTACTTACAAAATCAACTTCAAAATAATTTGTAAACAGATTAAAGAGAAGTGGACCCAGGACAGAACCCTGAGGCACTTCCCTTACCACTTTTGTCCAATTTTTTTTTTTTTTTTAAATTAATTTACAACTACTCTCTGTCCTCTATCTCTAAGCCAGTATTCTATCCAGGAACATGAATGTTCATCTAAACCAACTGATTTCAGTTTTACTAGTAACCTTTTTTATGGAACTGTATAAAATGCCTTGGCAAAATCCATGTAGATTACATCAACTGGACCACCCTGATCTATATTTCTACTAACTTCTTCATAAAATGCAACTGAGTTAGTTTGGCATGACCTGTCTTTCACAAAAGCATGTTGATTCCTGCTAATGATGTTTTTGTTTGAAATGAATTTGCGAATATTATCTCTTTACAGCCCTTTAAAATATTTCCCTACCACAGATGTTAAGATCACAGGACTAAAGTTTCTTGGTTGAGCTTTTGAACCCTATTTAAATATAGACACCACATTGCTTTGTACTAAATTCTCTAGTACAAATCCCGAAAGAAATGAATCCTGAAAAATTAAAAACAGTTTTATGGATATTTCTACACTAAGCTCCTTAAACACGCTTGGGCGAATACCATCTGGCCCTAGCGTTTTGTTTACATTTACTTTGTTGAATTTCTGAAGCACTTTATCCTGTGTTACCCAGTCACACGTTTTCTGTAAGGCTTTTGTAACTGGGATTTGCAGATCTACAGCCATAGATTTTTCTTCTATATATACTTAAGAAATCTGACTAATACCGTGTACTGATCCTCTTTGATTAACTCACCTATCTCACTTTCCAATATACAAACAGTTTCACTCTTAGCCCTTTTGGCAGTGACATGCTTACTCTTTTTGGGGGTTGGTCTTGCTATCTTTGGCAATGAGTTTTTCATTTTCAGGTTTAGCCAATCTAATCACCCTTTTACAAGCCATTTTGGCAGGCTTATTTTTGTTATATGATGCAATCCTACTGATTTAAATGTCTTGAATGCCCTTTTCCTTTCTTTTATCATATGACTGACCTTTTTACTAAGCTTGTACTAAAACTATACTTTTGTAGAATTTGTTTTAAAGGCCTTCCTTTTATCCAGTCAATAATTCCTGTCAGTCAATTAGTGCCAAAGATACCCTTATTATATTGAATTTTGTCTTTTTAAAATTAAGCATTTGGTACAACCCATATAAATTTGTGCTATAATTGGCACACCATCTGACACACTTGGGTCTGAACTAACCAGGAGAGTGGACATACAACTTAATGGCTATCACAAATGGCAGCATCTATAAACTGGCCATACACCCGTACTGACCCATTAACTGCATCTACAGAATAATGACAAAGCCTCCACAACTGAACCCTACCACACATCCTTATGGCAACCAGTACCAATGTGATCCCGATGTGGTGGCCAGCTAGAAGACATCACAGCCATCAATACATAAAAAAGGGAGAATATGTTAAAACATTCCATTTTCTAAATGAAATGTTAGAATGTCTTTCCACTGAAATCTGTGTGGTAAGGTACTCAACTCCTTAAAAATATATTTTATTTTGCTCTACTTCCATATAAAGCATATAATTCTAGAAGATACACCAGCATGGTGAATGACACGTTTCATCTCCCCAAAGATTGTCATAGGTCGTGGCCTACTGCCCTTGACTTGAGGCTTTCTCTCCAGTCACCAGACCCCAACGAAAATCGACCAAGAGGTTGTTTGTAAATCCCTGCCAAGTAATGTCAAACTCTTGGATGTATAGCGTAATGCGGGCATTATCTCTGCTAACTCCTGACTAGGTAAGAAAGTCCCACCAATATGTTGAGAGGCAGTATTTGGGATAAACATGGTTTGTTTTTAAAGTTTTTAACTTGTTATTTTATCTTTTGTTGGAACCCATCTTCTCTTCCAGTGTACCAGTTTATACTAAACACACGTTAAAGAACAGGATATAGCTCTAATAAAAGGCAAAATGGAAAATGAAAACACCAGGACGGCTGAACTCAGTGTCAAGCTTTTAACGTAGACGGAGGATTTAAAACAGTTGGCTATTCCATCTGAAGGTTATTAACAACACAAATACATAATAAGTAGAGGATTTGCATCCAAGGAATCTAAATCCATTAATTTCCTATAATGTGTTAGTTGAAAATGAAGTTCCACTTGCATTAAAAAAAAACCAACTATATTCACAGGAATCCAGAGATTTATCGAAAACTTCTCTCACCTCTAAAATACAAAGACATCTATTTATTTTTCTAAATTAGACAGTAATTTGGATGAGCCCAGACAGTAATTGATCTGTAAACATTATTCAGTATGAATAATATGCCTTCAGCAATCAAAGTCAGGTGCAAAGTTAGTTTTTTTTTTCGAGAAAGGATTTTGAAAGAGCTCTTTTCTCACACAATGGGGCTAAATGTTCACAGATATTTACAAACTCTGCTTGAAACGATGTTATAATTAACTGTTCCCTCGTTTTGCTCTCCCTATTTCTGATGGGATCCTGTGCATTGTCAATGAGTAGACCATGTGTTAGTGAACACCAGGGATCTATGGTTTGGGGATTACACAATTCTGTTCCAGCAGCGATATTCATAAAATCTTGGGTTTTACCAGATACTATAGGATAGAAAGTCTATCTTTGCTGACTGAATATCAATTTCCCCATACCGGAGAAAGCTTTCCTCTTACAATCCAGCCTCTTACACTTTGATGGTTCTAAAATCACTTCTAAAAATCAAAGGGGAACCTGATTTATGGCATTAACTGTTACAAAGTTATTCACATGGGAATTTGGAAAGAATCGCAACGGAATTGCAATTTTAAGGTCAATATTGACAACCGAGACAAATTCTGCTACTTGGTTCTATTTTGCATCTGTTATTTATTTACCTGGACACATCCCTGATCATACAACCCAATATTACCAAATCTATAATTTAAACATTAAAATCGTTATTTAATAAACATTTACAGCAACAAATGTGGCTGAAAAAACTCAGTAATCAGTAAATCAGTAATTACAGACATGAAGAAAAGCAGAACTTGATGGATTCACGCCTTTCTTCAGCCTATGGAATCATGGGACTCATACCCCTTAATATGAAATATTTTTAAAATGTAAGAAATTAAACTGAATTTTAACCAAACTAAATTATTCTTGAATTGACCCAAAGTGTTCCCAAATTTTGGTCAAATAATTTAACATTTTTAAAATAATTAATTCTCATTAACACAAAAAATATATAAATGAACTAAACCTTCAGAGTTAAATACAATGTGGAGATATTTGCCTATTGAGTATTTACTGTTAATTATAGCAACATGAATAGAAATTGTAGTTTTGCTATGAATTTAACTTCAAAAAAGCTTTCTGGGAACTATTTATTTTTTAATCTTTTTAGAATTAGCATAGTATGCTTTCCAATGGGGTTTTAGCTGAAGCTGGATGTCCTCATGCAAGGTGTGTGGACATCCAGCATCATTTAGCATACGAAAAGTCTGCTAAGTCTGGTAGGCAGCCACTAGAGGTGGAGTTAACCCTGCAAGATAATTATTGCAGCTTCTCAATAACCATAATAATTACCATTGCGGGGATAAGGGGACAGGGACACTGCACCTAGGCCACTTTCATTTGATAAAGTGGTCTGGGTGCCTATAGTGTCCTTTTAAAACTCCCATTTGTTCTCCATTCTCCATGTATGCTGATATCACGGAGTTCCACTTTTTTTTCCAATAAAATATACATATTTAAAAAAAATTCTCACGTGTTTCCTGCACGTTACAAGCGATATGCTTTACATGACAGAGAATGTCTTGCCAGCAGTCATGAACATTATTCCGAATCCCCCAATGAGAAGAAACTTATTTATGTGAGCAATGAGAGACAGCTATGTAAATACAGAGTAAGACTCTATCCCATAATAAATTAAGCTTGTCAACTTTTAATTAATGTACACACGTTTCAGGACACTGCTCACTTTCTGCAGAATCATTTCACAAATTGACTTTTCTTTTCAAGGAGATTAAAATGTTAAAGCGGCCCTGTCACTTCCGAGTATTTCATAAAGATATAATCTTCATGAAACACTAATTCCGACTGCATTGGAGTTTCATTGAAATTCCAACACAATCCAAAGATTCCATAAGACTAAGTATGGACTTCTTGGTGTCATGGGAAAGTCTGAGGATGACATTAAGTTGACAAAACGTGGAGCTCCACTGTCAACATTTGACCAATCCCAGCAGTTGTCACAAGTCATCCAGGCATTGTCTCGTTTATCGTGAGCAATCTATGGAAGCTTCCATTTTCTCGTAGGATCCTGTATAGACCTCCAAGTTGTACATTTTTTTGTGTGATTTCTTGGAACATACAAAGTTTTAATTTCGTGGGGAGATTTATCAAATTGTTGCAGACCGTTCTGTTCCTTTTATTGGCATTATATTTATTTTTAATTTGTTTGCCCTGTCTTTTTTAAATGTATGCTATTTTTCAGTGACAAATTTATGTATCCACCTGAAAAATATTCTGTTTCACTTCTCTTTTTTACCCTTTAAATTTGGCACATATTGTAGACCCTTTTTAGACCATTTTAATAAATACAAACAGAATAGAAACCAAAAATAGAGGAGACATTTCAGTTCACATTTATAAACCGCTCCACCTTCTAAAACAAGGTGTCTCTCAGGGTTATTCGCTGAACTCTGAATTGCAGTGAATTGATATCTAAAGTGCAAAATTAGAGTGTCTGCTGGTGGTCTGGGTGCAACGCCCCTTTCTGTTTAACCCCTGCAACTGAAAACATGTTAATTTTACTCAGTAATTCTGCTCATACATACGTCTATTCTTATAGAATATAATTCATCCATATTTTTTAATCAAGTTAATTTTGGTTAAAGAAAAAAAAAAAAGCGCAACATTTAGTTTCATCCATTGATAATTCCGTAGTTTAGAAAAGATGAGTGGAGGTGTGGGGAGATAACAGTCATAATGTTCTAATCTGTTAAAGATGGGATTAAGGAGTATGAAAGCTCTGGTTCACATGTGATATGACTGCTATTATTATTATTATTATTATTATTGCCATTTATATAGCGCCAACAGATTCCGTAGCGCTTTACAATATTTTGAGAGGGGGGATGTAACAATAAATAAGACAATTACAAGAAAACTTACAGGAATAATAGGTTGAAGAGGACCCTGCTCAAATGAGCTTACAGTCTATAGGAAGTGGGGTATTAGAAACATTAGGATAGGAAATATCAAGTAGGAGTGAAGCAGAGCTGGAGGAGAGAGCAAAGCACTATCCCATAGGGACAGGTATGTAAGGGAGAGATTACTCTGGGAGGCCATACGCTTTCCTGAAGAGATGGGATTTAAGGCCCTTCTTAAATGATTGAAGACTAGGGGAGAGTCTGATGGCAGTAGGCAAGTTATTCCATAGGAGAGGAGCCGCCCGTGAGAGGTCCTGCAAGCGTGAGTTGGCCGTACGGGTGCGAGCAGCGGTCAGGAGGTGGTCGCGGGCAGAGCGGAGGGTACGAGGAGGGGCATACCTCTGGATCAGTGAAGAGATATAAGAGGGGCTGGAATTGTTCAGTGCTTTAAATGTATGGGTTAGCACTTTGAATTGACTCCTATTAAACCCCTCATTATACAAGCTTGCCTTAATGTGGAGTGCCACCTTATATTTTATAGTTAGTAGCGTTATACACAGTGCACAGTGATTTACATTAAAGGGCAGATCCAAATTCAAGCTGAAAATAAGGTTTATATGCTCTAAGCAATTAATCCTGATTACAGACCCATTTTGAAATAGCCATTTAAATTTCACACAGAAAAAGTTGTAAACTCATTAATCACAATTGACTTTTTTTATCATTAATAAATATAATCTATTTTTTATAAAGTGCTCTCCTTCCTCAGGGGTCTCTAAGCGTGTATGGAATGCTCTCAGAATTAACCAGATTACAGTGGCTAATTAATAGATATTATAATTATAATTAGAAGCCAGATTTTTCAAGACTAGTTAACCCTCCACTATTCGCATTTTAACTAAAGCAACACAGACATGTCCCCACGCATTTTACATCAGCTCAGTTTTCATCCATACACACAGCTCATTTATTTCCCCTGAAGTCTCTGAAGTTGATAAGAGTGACATATTAAGTCGATAAGGGTATAATATAGGTTAAGCTATACCAAGTCCACACACCTAATCTTAACAGATGGTTGCTAATAAGGTATTTTTAAATGCCCTAATTTTGTGATTTATTACCCTTTGAGAGAAGCAGATTTTGGTATCAGACTTTAACACGTGGCAATGCTAAGGTCTATAACATCTAGAGACGTCTTACTCCTTTGTTAAATTTCCAATTTATGTATAGATTTTGTTGCATAACCAAAAAAACTATGTTTTTCGGTGCTGAAAGTGTTACTGGGCTAGTAGTTATTCACATCAAACATATTGGTGTACTAGGCTTCTCGGACATAACCAAAAGGCCAAATAATGTTGGATTGGAAGCTGAAGTGTATATTGTCAGGAAGGTGTTACATGTTAATCCAATTGTATAATGTCTGATTTTTAACTTTGACCAGTTCCCAAGTACAGAATACGGTGTAGATGTTAGCACCTAAATCTGCTTATTGTATTTACTACAGAAGGATGAAAGATCGTCTTGACTCTCTGCAGACTTGTCTAGATAACGCAGTTGGGGCACTAACCACTGAGCTATTTCATTGGATGTTTTAAGGTGTTTGTGAGTTAGTGCTCAGTCAGGAGAGTGAAATGTAAAACGTTTATGGATGTTGTAATTAGATATCGCTGTAAGCTGGTATTACCAGAAGGCCGGGAGAAATTTGTGAATAAGAAGTACCAACTAGTTTTCAACCCCTCCTCAGCCAGGAATTAACATTTGCAGTTGGTCAGTGCCAATTGCATCCTACCAATTTGGTGCGGGGTGAGCTCGCAGGAAGTTTTCGGGCCCTACTTTTTTGAAACTGACAGTGGTGGTGCTTTGACAGTTACCGGAGTGAAATATCGGGATCTGATTAAAAATTTAAAATATCTGTAGTGAAAAACCACCCTGAAATGTGGTTTTAACCAGATGGACCTTCTGAGACAACTGTTCATCGAGAAGAAAATTTCCAGAAATTCACAGATTAATTGTCCGCCACGTTCGCACGACCTTTCAGCTCCCGATCACTTCCTGTGGGGATGTCTGAAGGAGCGGGTGTATGTGAACAAGCCACGCATTAGCAGCTCAAGGAGAATATCTGTATTGAAAGCCTCTGTATGTTTGGAACCTATCCCAAGTAGAGAAGCAGGGAGCGCCTCAGCCACCTGCATATTCTCAACCCTGCGCAACCAAGTCTCCTTTGTGGGAATGTAGGGGGAACAGAGAAAACAGAAAAGACCTGGAAGCCTGAAAGGGGCACTCACAGGCAAGGGGTTAACCCTAAAGGAATTACAAAAGTAGTATACACAGAGAGGAGGAGGATGAGTGCCCAAGTGTAATAAATTTAATGACGCGCGCGTTTCGCCCGCAGCTCATCAGAGGGGAGCCGATGTGCGGGAACTAAACCGATATTTAAAGGTAGGTAGCAAGGATTCATTGGTGGAGTCCCCGAATACGTCATAAGTGAATAGCCTATCATGATCCGGCTACGGAGTGATGTAGCTGAGATGGTCCGGCTACGGAATAATGTAACGAGAAAGGGGTAAGAGACCAATTAACCCCTTGGAGGAAACACTAATGCAGTAATACAGAGTGTCTGGGGGGAGTATCTACAGTAATACAGAGTGTCTGGGGGGAGTATCTGCAGTAACACAGAGTGTCTGGGGGGAGTATCTGCAGTAATACAGAGTGTCTGGGGGGAGTATCTGCAGTAATACAGAGTGTCTGGGGGGAGTATCTGCAGTAACACAGAGTGTCTGGAGGGAGTATCTGCAGTAACACAGAGTGTCTGGAGGGAGTATCTGCAGTAATACAGAGTGTCTGGAGGGAGTATCTGCAGTAACACAGAGTGTCTGGAGGGAGTATCTGCAGTAATACAGAGTGTCTGGGGGGAGTATCTGCAGTAACACAGGGTGTCTGGAGGGAGTATCTGCAGTAACACAGCGTGTCTGGAGGGAGTATTTGCAGTAACACAGAGTGTCTAGAGGGAGTATCTGCAGTAACACAGGGTGTCTGGAGGGAGTATCTGCAGTAACACAGAGTGTCTGGAGGGAGTATCTGCAGTAACACAGGGTGTCTGGAGGGAGTATCTGCAGTAACACAGAGTGTCTGGAGGGAGTATCTACAGTAATACAGAGTGTATGGGGGGAGTATCTGCAGTAACACAGAGTGTCTGGGGGAGTATCTGCAGTAACACAGAGTGTCTGGAGGGAGTATCTGCAGTAACACAGAGTGTCTGGGGGGAGTATCTGCAGTAACACAGAGTGTCTGGGGGGAGTATCTGCAGTAACACAGAGTGTCTGGGGGGAGTATCTACAGTAATACAGAGTGTCTGGGGGGGGTATCTGCGGTAACACAGAGTGTTTGGGGGGAGTATCTGCAGTAACACAGAGTGTCTGGGGGGAGTATCTGCAGTAATACAGAATGTCTGGGGGGAGTATCTACAGTAACACAGAGTGTCTGGAGGGAGTATCTGCAGTAATACAGAGTGTCTGGAGGGAGTATCTGCAGTAACACAGAGTGTCTGGAGGGAGTATTTGCAGTAACACAGAGTGTCTGGAGGGAGTATCTGCAGTAACACAGGGTGTCTGGAGGGAGTATCTGCAGTAACACAGAGTGTCTGGAGGGAGTATCTGCAGTAACACAGAGTGTCTGGAGGGAGTATCTGCAGTAACACAGAGTGTCTGGAGGGAGTATATGCAGTAATACAGAGTGTCTGGGGGGAGTACCTGCAGTAACACAGAGTGTCTGGGGGGAGTATCTGCAGTAACACAGAGTGTCTGGAGGGAGTATCTGCAGTAACACAGAGTGTCTGGAGGGAGTATATGCAGTAATACAGAGTGTCTCGGGGGAGTATCTGCAGTAACACAGAGTGTCTGGGGGGAGTATCTGCAGTAATACAGAGTGTCTGGAGGGAGTATCTGCAGTAACACAGAGTGTCTGGGGGGAGTATTTGCAGTAACACAGAGTGTCTGGAGGGAGTATCTGCAGTAACACAGGGTGTCTGGAGGGAGTATCTGCAGTAACACAGAGTGTCTGGAGGGAGTATCTGCAGTAACACAGGGTGTCTGGAGGGAGTATCTGCAGTAACACAGAGTGTCTGGAGGGAGTATCTACAGTAATACAGAGTGTCTGGAGGGAGTATCTGCAGTAATACAGAGTGTCTGGGGGGAGTATCTGCTTGTAACATTTATATGCACTTAAAAAATAAAATAAAAAAATAATAAATTGAAAAAAAAAATGAATGCAGCTTCCGAATGAATCTTAAATGGATGCTGTCCAGGAGGTGGGAGGGAAGGGAGGGTCTGCTGCTGATTGGCTGGAAGGGAGGGTCTGCTGCTGATTGGCTGGAATGTGTCTGCTGACTGTGAGGCACAGGGTCAAAGTTTACTCAATGATGAGAATAAGGGGCGGACCGAACATCGCATATGTTCGCCCACCGCCGCGAACGCCGGGAACTATTCGCCAGCGAACCGTCCGCGACATCACTAATCCTGGTACTGGGAGCTAAAAGAGCTCTTGTGTTGCCAGAACAGCAAATTTTCCCACTGTGTTGAACACTAACTAATATTGTAAACAATGCAATGAAAGAGCTCATTTAAAAGATGTCATCTTCCATGCCTAGTCAAACAAATCTCTATATGTTAGGTATTCAATGTATGTAACATCGTTGAAATTCATTCATTAATGAAAAAGTTATTGACTCCTCAAACCTTGCTTTGAATATTGGCCTTCATAAAGTCGAAGTTAATAGATATTTCACTGGAGGCACATGAACGGTTAAATATTACTCTGTTATGAAACTTGAAATATTAATATAAATAAATATAACTGGAGTTTAAGTGATTATCATATCAATTGCAGCAGTTTCTTTTAAAATTAGAAATATTTGTTTTCAATGTCTTGAAAGATTTGTTTGTAATAACGTCCGCATGTAAGAGCTGCTCTATGTACTATTACCTACGATTAAGTCTCCTTTAAGGCGAAACGCGTGAGACTGTTTGTTGACGTCTGTGCTGAGTTATGTTTTAATTGACATTGAGAATTACCTAAAGAAGCCGTGTGCGTTTATTGAGCTTAGCAGTCACAGTATGTGGGAAGCCTTCATCTGGTTATCAAGACAGACAAGTGATAAAGAGAATATGGTTTGTTTCAGTACAGGCAGCTTGGATCCTGCCAACGCGCGATCGCCTGAATTGGCAGATATACTCTTATTACTTGACCTCTAGGCTGATTATTATTAGTGGATAACAATTAATATCTCTCCCTATTCTCTTAGCTTTGGAGATCAGATCAGTTGTACCATGGACCCTCCTTGTGGGCCTCCTGTTTGATCAGAGGAAGGAATGTATGTTGCCAGCCTGATTCATAATAAACCAGACTCTTCTTCGTCTCCTGCACACAGACACACTCACCAGGGCTGCACCCAGCCGGCTTCTTTAAGTAAGGACCTGCCTGTAGACTTGTGCATCCAACCCTTATACATCACCTCGTCCAACATTTTCCTAAATGTATAGATTTTTCCCTTTTTATTTCATGCAACCACCTAATGAACTGCACTCACAACTTCCAGTGGTACAAGTCCTATCACTCCTGGCCAGAAGCTGTCCTGGCTAAGAATCTACACTTGAGATTTGTTAAAGCAGAGAACTGTGTTAGTAAATATCCCACTATACTGCTTACGCTTTCCAGGGCAATGGGAGTTTTTCTTAAAAAGGAAGTAGCATAAATAATACATTTAAAAGCTAGATTAAATGTCAGACAGACTGTGATTTCTTTTGAACTAAAGACAAAATAAGCACTAGCAGAATATTCTCCTACTCTCAGCCTTTCACGGCTGGTATAGGAAGGATAGTTTTTTTTTTTCTCTGATATAAAACATCCCTTTCATTTCTTTTCCCAAGCAGATGATGAGCATTGCTGCAAACACAAGAAGACCATAAATCTATAAAACTGTCCTTCTATCTCACATAAAAAGGAAACACAAGATCGATTTCCATTCTGGGTTGAGTTATACATCAATGTGTCTTGATCACGCGTTTCAATGCACATAGTAATCTGTTATGTTGTGGTTATGGTTTTAAAACAATTATTTCTTGAGAGATGGTGTCTTCTCCAAAAATGCAATTGTGGCTTGGATGTAATATCCCTTTCTGTATTTGCATTGTGTGTGGATTGGCCACACGTAATAGCAGATAAGAGGGTCACCTCCACCAGTCTATTACGGCATAGCAGCTAGATGGGCAGGGCCCTTTAACCTTTAAGATACTGTGCCCCCTTGTGATTGAAAAAGAGCCAGTAAAATAAAATTATTTAATATCTATTATAGACGTGTTTTGTGCAGAACATTAGATGTGCTAACGGCTACAAATGAGCAACATAGCATTACGAAGAGGATGTAAAATGAAGTAAAAATCCCCAAAGAACAGACCATTAGATCGCTGTTAATAAAAGTCATTTTTGCAAATGTGCATTTTGGCATTAAGTTGTTTTTAAGAGAGCATAATTGGTCAATAATCCCCAAAGAAACAGTCTTTCCATTTCTACTAATTATGATTCCAAATGGCTATCATGACTTTGAACTGAGGGTAAAAAAAGTTAAAATTAAGTATAGGTCCCCAAACGATGCTGATTACGTGGGGATCGTTAATTAAGAGGCTTGGAGCTGGTTGTAGGTATATGACGGGAACACATAATATATCATGTATTAAAAATAACATTGATAGCTACTGTGATTTAATATAAAAATAATCATCATTGTCAAATTTATCTCATCATACAAGAATATATTATAGTGATGTGGGATTATTAAAAATCTTTATTGTACTTGTATTGAATTATTGCACTAACTCCATTTTAACTTTATACTGTGACAATCCTCCATTTTGTCCTCCTAACCTGACTTCTTCGATCCTCCATTTTGTCCTCATAACCTAACTTGTTCATTTTAAAACTACCTTACATGACAGAATTTCCCAGCACATCTAATACAATAAGACAAAGACTGTATGTTCTAACAAAGACATGATTAACACAGGAATTGCTGACTTTTCCTTAACTTGCAACATAGTATAATTTGAAGGCCATGAGAACACAGTAGTAATGAAATGTTCTATTCATAAGAGACCTTGCACCTGGCCACGAGGCCTGAGATCACCGACCGTGTAAAATGACGCTCAAGACCCCCTTGTCCCCACCCGTGTCCAGAACAATCCCACCTCTCGGTGGGTGGACACGGGACTAACCACTTAGTTTGTGAGCCAATTAATAATATTGATAGGTGGACACTAATCCCGACACTTAACAATTAATCCAATTAATGATGTTTATTTGCTGATATTCTAATAATCAATGATGACGTAAAATGCTTTTTAATCACTTGCCAATAAATTTTCTCGAAGTTATTTTAACCTGAACCTTGTGTGTCAGACTTAATTACTTCAGCGTATATACGCAATTCAATTTTATTAATTTGGACAGGAACAGATAGACATTTAAACATTTTGGTTTACTGCTAAAAAGTACCATAACAACTTGGCGCCCAACGTGGGGCATCGGGCTATGTCCGGCCGGTGAGCCGTCCTAAGGAAGACAAGGGTGGACGGAGGAATCCAGGGGGAAGGAAAGGAGACTGATCACCTCCAGGTACACGGTAGAGACTTCTGCAGAGCCACCGGTATGTTCCGGCCCCTTTGATTGACCCGTCCACGTGTCTGTGACTGCTTCCCGGGAGGACATCAAAGACAGGTAATATCTTGCCCGGTGTCTCGTTACTCATTTGTTTACCTGCATTTTAGTCTATCTGTTGCCTGGGTGTGTTTGAGTTGTGTTTGAATTGTTTGCCTGTTTCCCCATTTTGAGATAAAGGGGGGGTGGACCTGCAGGGGATTTGCCTGGGGTTCTGTCTTGCTTGTTTTCCCCTTTTTGGGATAAAGGGGGGTGGACCTGAGGGGACTTGCCTGGGTCTTCGGTTTGTCTGTTTATCTGTTTGTATTTTACCCCTTTTGGGATAAAGGGGGGTGGACCTGTGGATGCGTTCCTGGGGGTCTTCTGTTACCTGTTTTACTCCTTTTAGGAACCACGGTGCTGTGGTTGTAGGGAAAAAGGGGGGTTGACCTTTGGATGCGTTCCTGGGGGTCTTCTTTGCCTGTTTACCTCTTTTAGGAGCCTCGTGGCTGTGGCTGTAAGGAAAAAGGGGATTGTTGGAACTGTGGATTTTGTGTAGACTCATAATTTCCTGTGATCCTTCTTGTGACACTTTGAGAGCCCAGCTAGCCTCATTGTGCACGTGGTAACCCACAGTTTCGAGTACTAGTTTGGTAACCACTGCCCCGAGTGCTGAGGCTGGGGGGATTCCAGTTTTGGTAAACATCAGCTTCGGCTGGGGGGATTCCAGTTTTGGTAAACCTCAGCTTCGGCTGGGGGGATTCCAGTTTTCTTTTGGTAACCACAACCCTGAGCGCTGGGGCTGGTGGAATTCCAGTTTTCTGTTTATTTGTGGTATTGGACTTAGTCTTGTGGCAGGGGACTCTGTTTCCTGGGGGGATTCAAGTAGGCATTGCTTGTTTTCCGCATCACGTGGTAGTGAGACTTATAAGTGGGTTTTATAGGGGCACTACGGGAGTGAGGATAGAGGTGGCCACATTCTTGTGGACTGCTGAGCAGAGGGAGGCTGACGGAATTCGGACCGGTGTCAGTTGTTTTCCGTGGCCGCTGGTAGTGAGACTTATGAAAGTCGTTCTCCGAGCGGAGACACTAAGGGGTTGAGGGAGGTGACTTTGGAGTAAGCACACGAGTAAAGGAAAGGGATTACTGTTGATTTCATTTGAACTGTGATGCATGCACTGTATTTCAATTGTATTGTTGTCTTGTTTGTTTAATAGGAGTCTCATGAACTCCGGTGTCTGTCTCTAAGGATTTTTCCTTGCCTTTCATCTTTTCTACACTTTCTATATTATTATACTATCCACTCCCATTTCTCTTAAAAGGGAAGTGATTGGTCACACACTTCTCACCTCGCTCCAATCCGTGTCTACCACCCCGGGTAGGCGGATTCAGTGACTAGTCTACGTTTTGGGAAGACGCACCTGAGAAAGTCCCACGGTTCTCGGGTGGCAGTCGAGCATTGTAGACGTTCCTGTTCAGTTTTCTCTCTCTCTCTCTATATCTAGGACGCTGGTATAGGGGTAAAGGGACTATGGGACAGGATTTAGGTAAGCCCAGTAAGGGCTGGTTAGCATGTGATTTGGTAGAAAACAGAGAGGGTGAGGAGATGGTTAAAGGTGTTGAAAAGATTGCAAAAGTATGTAAAATTGCTGTACCGACATGTGGAAGATTGCAACCAGAAAGTTGGCGCAGGTTACTGGCAGAAATGAAAGGCAAGCTTACAGATAATGATTTATTAAAGACTGCTGAAGCATGGTACAGAGTAGCGAAGGCTATTCAGTTAGAAGGTTGGGTTGAGGAAGAAATAAATCACAAAGGTGTGAAATTGTTTGTGTATCATAAGAATTGTGTTGCTGGGGTTTACCCTCAGCCAGCGCCCCAAAATGGCGCCCAGGGGATGTCTATCCCCAAGGTTCAGTCAGCAATAGGTGATAGCCAGCTGACTATGTTCCCCACTCCCAATCCTCCCGAATCCCATCCCATCACCTCCCCTGTCTGCCCGGTCCTGAATTCTGACGGATCTTTCTTTACCCCTTCCCCTTCTCTAACAGTCCCATCATCCTCATCCATCCCCACGCTACCTTCCATGCCTAATCCTAACATTTCATCTGCCATTTCCTCCCTGCAATCCCTCTCCTTAGCTAATCCTCTCCCGTCAGCATCCGCCCAACTAACTACCCCTCCCTCCCTTGCTCCAACTCCTCCCTCTGCACCCATCCCTACCATTCCCGTCCTGTCTCCTCCCATAACCGGCTCCGCCCCAGTCCAATATCCTACCTCCTTAAATGTACCTACCCACCCTACTCTTCTGCCCTCCCCTGCCTGGCCCTACCCCTTCCCATATCCCATGGCCCTGCCCTACCCCGGTTACCCTCCCTTTCCCCAAGCCACTCCCCAGGTTCCGGTCATGCCCAGTCCGGCTCAGTCTGCCCCGGAAGTGCCCATATCAAACATGGCCGCCACTTCTTCCCTTAATCCTAATGCAACTCCTTTCCCCGCCTCCAATATGGCGGCCCCCAGTTCAGCCTTGATGCCGGTAATCCCCGGTGACTACCTGTCCCCAGGTTATGACTCGCTAGCCACCCCTGCATCTGGGGCTCTTTCCCAACCCCCGATCCTTTCACCTCACGCGGGCCCTGCACCGCGTAAGAGAGCCAATATCATAGAATTCGATGACGAAGAGGAAGACAGGGTGTCCCATGTCTCATCGGAGGTTGCTGCAGGAGCCTCAGCTCATCGTTCTATCGATGACCCCTTCGGCCACAAGGGTCGGGGAGAACGGGCCCCTCCTAAATATGTTGCTTTCAACCCCACTCAAGCTAGTGCTCTAATGAAATCACTCCCTGACCCAGAAAAGCAGCCTATGCCCTTTTACCGAGGGATAGTTCAAATTCAAAAGACTTATTCCGCCGCATGGCGTGATCTACTCAGCATTTGTGCTATTAAAGCAGGGGATGCATATTGGCCAAGCATGGCCCGTCACCTCAGTACAGATTTGCTTTCTAGTGATGTTGATTACCCCTCCGGGGTAACCTTTTGCACCCAATTAAGAGAATGGGCTAAGGACAAACTTGCAGATCAGGCTGCTGGCCTTACTGATGTTATACAAGATAAAGGAGAATCAGTGGAAAGGTTTCATGCAAGACTGTATCAAATGTTTACAGATTTGGGGTTTGATCTTACTGACAAGATTCATTCACAAATGCTGTCAGGTGCGTTTGTCCAAGGTGTTAAAGACTCTATACGCAAGGGAATCATTGCTGCACGCCCTGAATATAAGGTTGTTCCCCTGGATACCCTACTTTTAGTTGCTAGAGGTTTGGAATCCGCTCAGACCCCAAGAAGACCCACTTCAGCTCCTCTCATGGTATCCCGCTCCACCCCAGTCCCAAGAGGTACCAGACCGGAGGAGGGGGGACATTGCTTTAATTGTGGAGCAAAGGGGCTCTTTAGAAGTGACTGTCCAGAACCAAAAAAGGAGCCAAGGGAGCCCAGAAAGCCCTCCAAACCTGCCCCGGCTCCCAAGGCCACCAAACAGGTTCCAATAATTGAGGAACCAGATGATTAGGAAATTGGCAAGCCTGTGTCATTAACCCCTGTTATGGTAGTGTCTACAGGGGATAAGGGGGGGCCACTTGCTACAGTGACTTTACCCATTGAGGGCCAACCAACCACATTTCTTGTTGACACAGGTGCAGCCCGTAGTGTTCTGAGAGAACAAGACCTGCCAGATCCATCTTTCCTGTCCAATATTGATGTCTCTTGTGTTGGAGTGGATGGCCAGCCAAGACACAGCCCTTTAACAACTCCACTACGAGTTGGCTCTAGCCTGCTTGCTCGTTTTGTGGTATCCTCCACTTGCCCAATTAACCTGTTAGGTGCTGATGTTCTCTCACGCCTGCAAGCATCCATTACCTTCACCCCAGATGGGCAAATAGAAATGACTACACCTCTATCTGAATCAGACACCTCAGCCTTGTGCTCCTTGCCTCTGATGCTGCATTTGGAAAAGCCCCGTGAGGAAGCAGCAGAATTAAGGTCCAATTTCCCAGAGGTATTAAAAACACAGGTGCCCGCCAAGTTATGGTCCTCAGGCCCAGAGGACATAGGTCACCTAAATGTTCCCCCTGTGGTGGTAAAGCTTATTCCAGGAGCTAAGTTACCAAGAAAGCCACAATATCCATTAAAACCAGCACAGGCTGCTGCCATTTCCATCCACATCAAGGCACTCTTGGAGAAGGGTGCCCTGGTAAAATGTAAATCTGAATGCAACACCCCATTATTCCCTGTGAAAAAGAAAACTCCAAAAGGTGAGCCAGAGAAGTACAGGATGGTTCAGGATCTCCGTGCTGTCAATGAAGCTACCGTCCTGGACACCCCTCTTGTACCAAATCCCCATACTCTGCTCTCTGGAGTCCCACCATCTGCAAAACTTTTCACAGTCATTGACCTAGCTAATGCCTTTTTCAGTGTCCCACTGGACCCATCCTGCCAATACCTGTTTGCTTTCACCCATGAGATGCAACAGTATACCTGGACTGTCATGCCCCAAGGGGCACAAAATTCTCCAAGTCAATTTGCAAAGGCCATGGCCACCATCCTTGACCCATGGCAAGCCGAGCACCCAGAAGTTGTTCTGCTCCAGTATGTGGATGATTTGTTGCTCTGTGGAGATGATATACCCACTACTGAAAATTGCTCAATTAGTCTCCTTTGCTATTTGGCAGAACAAGGATGTAAAGCTTCGCTCATCAAGCTCCAATTCTGCCAACCTTCAGTAATTTTCCTTGGACATTGCCTATCTCAAGGTACCAGACATCTTACTCGGGACCGGGTAAGAGCTGTGCTGGACATTCCACCTCCAAGGACTTCAAAGTCTCTTCATGCCTTCCTAGGCCTCATTTCCTACTGCAGAGCATGGATCCCAGAAGCCTCTCTGCTTATGCAACCTCTCTATGATGCTCTTAAGTCTGACCCATTCTGTTTGACCAATGAAGCTCTGGACAATTTCAATGCTCTAAAACGTGCCATTGCTTCTGCTCCTGCGTTGGGCCTACCTGACTACTCCAAACCTTTCAAATTATTTGTCTCTGAAAGACAAGGCCATGCAACAGGAGTTCTCACCCAAACTAATGACTTAAGAGGCCGCCAGAGGCCTATTGGATATTTCTCATGTCAACTGGACATTGTGGCCAGAGGGACTCCTTCCTGTCTCAGGGCTGTTTTTGCTGCAAGAGAGCTCATAGAAAGAACCTCAGACCTGGTCCTTGGCCACCCTCTGGTTGTTTTGGCCCCTCATGACATTTCTGCCATCATCAACCAAGTCCAGCTCAAGCACGTGTCTCCAGCCAGACACCTACGCCTCCAGTGCCATCTTCTTCTACCTGACAACATTTCCATCCATAGATGTCAAGTTCTTAACCCATCCACTCTTCTTCCACTCCCTGAGGGGGGTATCTATTATGGATTTATCACGGATGAAACCTACATTTACCTGCTTTGTGGATGTATCAAGAAAGTCATGCATCCACATTTGACATTTTATGAAGATGAGAAGCCTCTCTGTGAAGGCCCAGATTACGCCTTCTGTACCATGTGGTACAAACCAAACATTACTCCCGAACCTTGCTATGAAGATGAGCTTTACCACTGGACTGATGTGAAGCTCACTGCTCAAGATTTCTATTGTGACTCTGAAGGCAGTAGCATGGTCTTGGTCCAACTACCTCAACAACTTAACTACCTCTACCGCCATTGGGATACTGCTACCCCACATATTCCTGTTACCAAATTGAAGACAAGGTCATGGAATGATCTTGGGCCCATGGCAAAGTTATGGGCCACCATGGATGAAGAACAGCTACAGGAAAATGGTATTGTCAAATACCCAACAACTGACCTTCTGGAAGCATGGCCACGCCACTTCCTAGAAAAAGAATTTCAAGATCTGATCATAGTGAATGATTATGACCCTGAAACACCTCATGACTGTTTTGAACAGATGAAAATGGAGACAGTGCACCTACCAACTGTGCATGAGAATCCGTTACCAGATCCAGATTTTACCCTGTTTGTGGACGGCTCAAGATATGCTGATGAAGAAGGAAGATATCATACAGGATATGCCGTAACCACAACAGATGAAGTTATCAAATCATCATCCTTACCGCCAGCAATGTCTGCGCAAGAAGCTGAATTACAGGCTCTGACTTCAGCATGCAAAATTTCCGAAGGAAAACGTGCCAACATCTATACAGATTCAAGATATGCTCTGGGCGTGGCACATGACTTCGGCCTAATTTGGAAGACAAGAGGATTTCTTACCACCGCCGGTACACCAGTCAAGCATAGTACTGCAATCAAGGAGCTAATGGATGCCCTCCTACTCCCTAAAGAAGTGGCCGTTTTGAAGGTAAAGGCCCATGGGAAATTGGATACAGATGAAGCAAAGGGCAACCATTTGGCTGATCAGGCTGCTAAGCTAGCAGCCAGGGATCTGCAGGAAGTGGATGAAGAAGCGTCCGGACAAGAAGAAGAAGAAGTCCCTATTTTTGCTCTGCAAACTCTTCCTACTGATTTGCGAATTTTGCGAGAACAGCAAGCTGCAGTCACTCCTGAAGAAATCCAGAAATGGAAAAAGAAAGGAGCTGTCCAAAAGGACGGAGTATATTACAACAACTTCAAATTTTGTCTTCCAAAAAATTTATATCCAGCAGTTGTCCAATGGGCACATGGGCCTGCACACCTGTCAAAGGAATTGATGGCCGCCCTCATACAGAAGTATTATGAAGCACCCGGGATCACAACATTGATCAGCAGCTTCTATAAGGCCTGTGTCATTTGTGCAAAATGCAATCCAGGAAGACCAATCAAGGTGCCTGCAAAACACCTGGCAAAGCCCATGTACCCCTTCCAGCGAATTCAAATTGACCACATCCAAATGCCCAAGAGTGGGCCCCATGAATATGCACTAGTCATAGTGGACATGTTCTCAGGATGGCCAGAGGCCTACCCAGTGGCCAATATCACTGCAAAAACAACCGCAAGACGCCTACTTACAGAGATAGTATGTAGGTTCGGACTCCCAGAAGTCATTGAAAGTGATCAAGGCCCAGCCTTTACAGCAACAGTGACTAAAGAAATTTGGACTGCTCTAGGGGTGACTCTAGCCTTCCACACCCCTTACCACCCACAAAGTAGTGGTAAAGTGGAGCGCATGAATGGCACTCTAAAAGCCAGAATGTTAAAAATGTCACAAGAAACAAAAATGCCCTGGCCAGAAAGCCTGTCAATAGCTTTATTTAGTGTTAGGCACACACCTAGAGGGAAGAATTCACTGTCCCCATATGAGATTCTATTTGGGACAGCACCCAGACTAGGTTGTTATTATCCGCAGCAGTTACAGCTCCAATCAGATGTTTTAGTAGACTATGTAACTGAACTTGCAAGTGCCTTAAACAAAATACATGCCCAAGTTTTCTCTTCAATTCCAGATCCCGATTTGGATACAGGTACCCATAGCCTGCTTCCCGGAGATTGGGTTCTGGTTAAGAAGTTTGTGCGGAAAAATACCCTGGAACCAAGATTTGACGGTCCATTCCAAGTTCTCCTGATTACCGCAACCTCCGTCAAACTGGCCGGTAGGCCAAATTGGATCCACGCTTCCCACTGCAAGAAATCTCCAGCCCCCGAGGAAGCAGATACCGCACAAGCATGTACCTCTGGTACACCTTCTCCTTAATTAGCCTCATAAAGGCTCAGCAAGTAGCCATCACCAAAGATGTTAGTGGGTATACCTTCTGGTATAATTCATCGTGCACCCATGTGGCTACTTACACCTTTGACTACTGTGATATGCCCGTGGGAATGCCCATTTCCCACATCACAGATCCAGAGTATCTATAGAGATATCCCTCATTCAAAAGACCCATATGTTTGTGTAGTTGACAAGCAATGGGGGCACAATTGTAACCATTGGGGGGCGGCGGGATGGAATGCCGGGCCTGCCTGGGGTTACAAACCAAAAAGTGCCTTATCTAAAGTAGATGATCATGGTAGATCCCTTCTCCAGAGAATGACTTTGAGAAAGCCTGGGGGGGGTACACCAATGAAATTAATCCTTAACATTGAGCATCCAAGTCCAACAGATGCAGACCAGTATGTGATGGGAATGTATTGGAAAAAAGGTTCCTACCGTAAATTAGGGCATTTCTACCTCAAAGATATGTGCAACTCTTCTGAGTGGCAAGGGGCTACCCATATGGTCCCTAACCCATTAAAACCCCATATCCAGACCTTTCAAGACATGATGGCCATTGCTAACCCCACCTTTGAAGATACCATGGCCGCTGAAACAGGTTTTATTGATGTAAATTTATGGTTAGAATGGATGAAATATAATGCTAATAAGCATAATAAGACCGCATGCTATGTGTGTGGCGGTGCCCGGCCTCACCTGGGCACGGTACCTCTAATCCTGCCAGTAGATGTAGAGGAATGTGTTTTAAGCCTTTTTGCCTATCACTATAATTTTAACAGGTCCATATGTATTGCATGGACAAAGGAGTATCCTCTCCTAACCAAGGATGTCAAACCCCCAGATGGTATTACCGTGTATAAAGGTAATTACACTTGTTATGCTAATTATGATGGAATTGGTAAATTCTTAGGTAACTTCTCTAAGGGGTATTGTGCTACCTACAGAAATGTCTCTATGAACTTGTTGCAGTTTCACACCAGGTCATTAGGGGATATTTACTGGTTGTGTGGGGATTTACAGCTAAGATCCAGAATGGACAAAGAGTGGTGGGGGGAGTGTACTCTGGCTAAAGCCATCATGCCTATACATATCATCTCTGACACACACCTCGTCACCCATGAGTCCAGGCACACTAAGGTTAAGCGTGACGCCCCAGTGAAAGGAAGTTTTGATCCTCATGTGTATATTGATGCCATTGGAGTGCCTAGGGGGGTGCCCAATGAGTTTAAAGCAAGAGATGAAGTTGCTGCAGGATTTGAATCACTTTTTGCCATAGTTACCACAAACAAGAATTTAAATTGGATAAATTATATTTATTATAATCAACAGCGTTTTGTTAATTATACCAGAGACGCCCTCCAGGGGTTGGCCGAACAGTTGCAGGCCACATCCCAAATGGCTTTTCAGAATAGAATGGCCCTAGATATGATCTTAGCCGAAAAAGGAGGGGTTTGTAAAATTTTGCCCGACACCATGACATGTTGTACCTATATCCCAGAAAACACAGGCCCTAATGGTAAAGTTACATTAGCCATAGAGAAATGAAATGACCTGTCTGAAGAGTTAAAAAGGAATTCTGGGATAAAAGATCCCTGGGAAAGATGGTTTGGTTGGATGACAGGATGGCAAAAGGCTTTAATGCATATTGGTATGGCTATACTAATTTTTCTTTTTATCTTTGCTCTTCTCTTTTGTTGTATCCTCCCATGTCTGAGAAAATCCCTCATGAAGACTTGACCAAGCGGCACCCACTTTTACTCATCTCGAAGTTGATGACCAAGATTTCCAAGACATCAACTCACCCTGTCTGCCGCTGCAAACAATCCCTTTTGTTGATAAAGTGCAGGAATTCTAGGAAGGGACTAGCTTAGGGACAGCATCTGTCAGTGAATGGTAAAGGCCCCGTGTGGAGAAGTGGTGGGTTAGCTGCCATGGGACACCCATGGGTGTGAAGTGTTCGAGAGCCATACTGACGGATGAGTTAGCCTATCAGGGTCAGATCTAGGGACAGTCTTGCACTTTGCATTAACACCTAGCTAGTGGCCACGGGGTTTCTGTGCCTTTGGGTTAACACGTCTTCCTGGTACTAACTTAATAAAGTTTTTATCTCTTAGAATCTAACATTTCATAGGGGGGACTGATGTGGGATTATTAAAAATCTTTATTGTACTTGTATTGAATTATTGCACTAACTCCATTTTAACTTTATACTGTGACAATCCTCCATTTTGTCCTCCTAACCTGACTTCTTCGATCCTCCATTTTGTCCTCATAACCTAACTTGTTCATTTTAAAACTACCTTACATGACAGAATTTCCCAGCACATCTAATACAATAAGACAAAGACTGTATGTTCTAACAAAGACATGATTAACACAGGAATTGCTGACTTTTCCTTAACTTGCAACATAGTATAATTTGAAGGCCATGAGAACACAGTAGTAATGAAATGTTCTATTCATAAGAGACCTTGCACCTGGCCACGAGGCCTGAGATCACCGACCGTGTAAAATGACGCTCAAGACCCCCTTGTCCCCACCCGTGTCCAGAACAATCCCACCTCTCGGTGGGTGGACACGGGACTAACCACTTAGTTTGTGAGCCAATTAATAATATTGATAGGTGGACACTAATCCCGACACTTAACAATTAATCCAATTAATGATGTTTATTTGCTGATATTCTAATAATCAATGATGACGTAAAATGTCTCTTAAAAGGGCCTGCGCGTCCGCTTTTTAATCACTTGCCAATAAATTTTCTCGAAGTTATTTTAACCTGAACCTTGTGTGTCAGACTTAATTACTTCAGCGTATATACGCAATTCAATTTTATTAATTTGGACAGGAACAGATAGACATTTAAACATTTTGGTTTACTGCTAAAAAGTACCATAACAATAGGAAGAGCTACAATGATAATTTATGAATTAATCACCATCTTGTGATATCATGAATTATGAAAATATTCCTAATATAGGGGTACAATTATCTAAGATTCATATTAAATACCGTACATACTGAGATATGTTTTGCGCACTTTATTCAGACAATCTCCTCGTGCTATCTCATGACTGGTAACTAAGCTGGGATATTATAGGACCAATACCAACTGAGGTTTGGTGACTGAAGGTCCGTAGGACACAAGGCTTGGGATTGGCAGACCAGGAAAGTGGAATAACCACAAGGAAGTTGGATAAAGCTATAGAGGAAACAGGATACTCAATATGAGGAGCAGGGACCTGGTAGGATATAGGATCGGGAAACATAAATTAGGATTATTATTTACAAGTCTTGTTCTGTGCAGCAGTCAGACTGTGCAGCAGTCAGCATTAGTCTGGAGAAAGGTAAACACAGTTGACAATACCAATTCTAGGCAGTGATTAGTAAAAGGGGACACGGACATTGATGTGACACAGGTTTAGCCAATAACTACAGCAGATACAGGAGAAGGCAGTCAATGGTCGGCATGGGATGTATCACCAATATACAGTAAGCTTCAAGAATTGGGAGTGACTAAACTGAACAGGAAATTAGGACAATCTCCATCTAGAAGGATCCCAGCTATGACAGCAAGATCAACACAGGACAAAAATTCAGAAATGGAACCAGATAAGAAAAATAGCCTTTTTTTGCATGGAATGGAGTTGGGTGGCATGGATGTTGGAAGGTTGGTGAGGAGAAGACTGCATTAGGCAAGATGTAAAATGCTGAAGCTGTGTATATTGTCTCAAGGTGAGAATTGGACAGTTTGTACAGATGGAGATAGCAGCACTGGATGAGGGATTCGATTTGAAAGATAACTGAGAGTACAGAGATCAATGAGCCACTGAAAGTTTGATGAGGTGGGAATGAACTCATATCATCAATAAACAATACAGGTTTGTATTGTATTTCAGTTTGAAAGAATCAGGTTACTCAGCTACTGGACCCATTGACCCAGAGTCTAGGTAGAGTCTTCAGAATACCAGCCATATTCTCCTTGGCAGTGGGATTTAGCTTTTGTCTGATACATTTTCTGTGCATTGTAGGTCCGGACTGGAAGATCTCTGTGCAGATAATTTAGCAGGGAAGGTGTGCACAGGGATACCAAACTGGAACAGTAGGTCAGATACTATCTAAAGGGCAGGAACAATGTTATACTGTCCAAGTTCCTAACAAACCTTAATGGATGAGAATCAGGTTTCCATGTAACCTGGGCCTGAGATGATCATTACGGAATATAAATCTGAGTAAACGTGAAAGGACAATGTTTGAAGCGAGTTGTCTCTGAGGATGGCAGCAGAGTCAGCTTTCTCATTGTTCGATCAGGACCCTACTCATCACGTATTTATGGTCAATTATTTGCCTTTGTACACCTTTGCTGACAATTTATAAAGCTGGGGAATATATTTGCACCGTATAAAAGATGTCATAATAATAATAATAATAATAATAATAATAATAATAATGTCGAGTTGGATAATTCAGCTTCCTGTGTATTTTCGAGGTGGCACGTTCTGCCAGAAATGGCTAGTGTACCCCATAATAGGACTGAAATGATATTGAGAGCCGCAATCCGGCTGCAGAACGTTATAATCTGCATTTCAGCGTTCTGTGCGCGTTATTTATATATTATTTGGTTTCTATGCACTTTAGCCACATTACGGTTTGTTTGCTGCTTGTTACACAAACACTTTTCTTCTCTTTACTCTCTGGAAAATATTTTATAACATGAGCTCAAGGTTGTCTGCTTACTGAGGACAATGTGTTCTTATTTTTGTCCTTTTTACTGTCTTTGAGAAATTCTTCTTATATCTGTAATGTATGGACTGGAAATGAGAAAATGTTTCTATACATCCAGGGACAGTATGCAGGATCCAACCATAGAAAGGTATTAGTACAATGCTTGCGGCATCGGGAGATGGAGTATCAGTGTCAGACAGTGCTGCTAGCACAGCTAATACAATACATTATGTGTGTAGCACAGGATGTGTTACATTGTCTGCTGTAATGTGTTGGCATTGCCGGTCAGTGAACAACACCAATCTGTGTTCAAGGTGAGGAGAAAGTCTCGCGAAATAGGTCACTGATAATTAATTCAGCAAAAGAAAAACTAGGAAACTAACCAAAATTCAGCTGGTGCAGGTATTTATCAAACACGTCGTTATCATTCATATATTATTAATGTACATCTCATGCTTTGAAACCTGTAATCACAGAGATCATTTACCTTATAACAACTTCCTGTGAGTTACATAACACCCAGCAAAGGCCCTGGGGTGGCTTGTACCCCGAGATCTGAGGGTCCAGTGGTTGCAGGTCCTTGCTGTTTGGAGGAGAAGAAAAGAGTATAAAAACTAAAAAAAAAAAAAAGAGAGAGATAGACCCCTTACCTCCATTTTCTTTCTTTCTTTTCATTTAATTTCCTTTAAAGCCACTATAGGCACCCAGACCACTTCAGCTCAATGAAGTGGTCTGGGTGCCAGGCCCACCTAGGGTTAACCCTTTAAGAGAAACTGCTATGTTTATATTGCAGGGTTAAGTCAGCCTCTAGTGGCTGTCTCTCTGACAGCCACTATAGGCCGCTTCTGCGATTTACACAAGTAAATCGCACTTATTTGACTTATTATTCCTAACGCTATAGTGTTCCTTTAATGTCCGTTTCTTTCCTTATTTTCCTCTCCTCTTCTTTCTGGTCCGTCCCTCTCATCTCCTCTCCTTTCCTTTCTTCCCCTTTCATTTATGTTCCTATCCTTTCATTTCCGTTACTTTCCTCTCCTTTCCATTATTTTCCTTTCTTTTCCTGTCCTGTCCTCTCCTCTCCTTTCCTTTCTTCTCCTTTCATTTCTGGTTCTTTCCTTTCCTGTTTTCCCTTTCCTTTTCACATGTCATTCATAGATTTAAAAAGGGTTAAAAATCCTTGCCTGGAAATTATAGACCTGTGAGCTTAACTTCTGTGGCTGGTAAAATATTTGAATGGCTATTAAAGGATAATATTCAGGAATTCATTGGGAAGAACTTTGTTATTAGCAATCAGCAATGTTTTATGAAACATAGGTCGTGTCAAACTAACCTAATTGCATTCTACGAAGAAGTAAGTAGAAGTATAGATCAGGGTGTTGCAGTGGATGGGATTTACTTTGATTTTGCCAAGGCATTTGATAGGTTAGTCTTAAAACTAAAATAAATTGGTCTAGATGAATATTCTTGTTCTTGGGTAGAACATTGGCTTAAGGATAGAGTACAACGAGTTGTCATTAATGGTAAATTTTCAGGCTGGACAAAAGTGGTAAGTGGTGTCTCTCAGGGTTCTGTTTTGGGACCGCTTCTATTTAACATATTTATAAATGATCTTGAAATAGGCATTGAAAGCCATGTTTCGGTGTTTGCAGATGACACAAAACATTATAAAGTAATAAAATGTGAGCAGGATATTGCTTTGCTGCAGAGGGATTTGGATAGATTGGGGGACTGGACACTCAAATGGCAGATGAAATTTAATGTAGAGAAATGCAAAGTTATGCACTTCGGGGTAAAGAATGCACAAGCAACTTACACCCTAAATGGTAGTGAACTAGGGATAAACACACAGGAGAAGGTTTGGCAATTCCTTTCCTATCCTCTCCTCTCCTTTCCTTTCTGTTTCTTTCCTTTCCTGTTTTCCCTTCCTTTTCTTAAATCTCCTCTCCTTTCTTTTAATTTTCTATTCTTTCCTCTCCTCTCAATTCTTTTCATTTCATTTTGTTTGATTTCTTTTCCTCTCCTCTCCTTTCCTTTATTCTCATTTCATTTACCTTTCTTTTCTTTTCTTTCCTCTCCCTTCCTTTTCTTTCCATTATTTTCCTCTCCTCTCCTCTCTTCTCCTCTCCTCTCATTTCTTTTCTTTTCATTCCTTTTCTTTTCTTTCATTTCCTATACTTTCATTTCCTGTTGTATCCTCTCCTATCATTTCCTCTCCTTTATTTTCATTTTCGATCCTGCCCTCTCAATTCCTCTCCTTTCTTTTTATTCCTTTTCTTTCCTTTCATCTCCTTTCTTTCCATTTCCATTCCTATCCTCTCCATTCCTTTCCTCTCCTTCCTTTTTGTCACATTTCACTCCTTTCCCATGATAGATAGATGGCACATTGAAGTGTTATACTTGGTTATAAAGGATAAAAGATTATATTACTTTCAAATAAATTAACATTTCTGCCTGGGAGCTAAAGGGAATGATAATGCTTGGTCTAGCTCCCTGTAAAAGACTTGCGGAAGCTCTGAGACCAGCCGATACAGGACTGATGTGAGGTTCAACCGCAGGTCCCACAACTAAAGCCCACTGCAAACACAGACGACGAGTCCTTCTCTTTTATTGGTGACTTTCTTAAAAAGCAAATCAACAGAAATAACATGCGTCCTGAGCCCCTGTGATTGTATACAGCTTTTACCTTTCACTAGTGGATTATGGGTGATATGCTGTTACATCATGGAAGTGATATTAGCACCTAGCTTGTATCATGGGGTGGTAAATAGATAGCTTTTATGACTGGCCTTTTGGCCACCCCCACGGCTACATTACTATTACGGCTGATAGTTCTTGAAAGATTTACCGCATATACTCGAGTATAAGCCGAGATTTTCAGCACATTTTTTGTGCTGAAAAAACCCAACTCGGCTTATACTCGAGTCAGTGTCTGTATTATGGCAATTTGCATTGCCATAATACAGACAGGGGGCTGTGGGGGCTGGCAGCGAGCGCTTACCTCTCCTGCAGCTCCTGTCAGCTCTCTCCTCCTCCGCGACGGTCCGTTCAGCACCTCTGTCAGCTCCCAGTGTAAGTCTCGCGAGAGCCGCGGGGTCATAGTGCGGCTCTCGCGAGACTTACAGTGTGAGCTGACAGAGGAGCTGCACGGACCGGAGGAGAATGGAGCTGACAGGAGCTGCAAGAGAGGTAAGTGCTCTCCGCCAGCCTCCCTCCCCCCCACTGAACTGCCAATGCCACTGGACCACCAGGGAAGGAGAGCCCCCCTTCCTGCCATGTATCAAGCAGGGAGGGGGGCCGATTTTTTTTTTAATAAAATAAAAAATAATAAAAAATAATAATAATTAAATTAAAAAATAATAATAATAAAACATAATAATAATAAAAAAATATTAAAATAATTTAAAAAAAATAATAAAATTGCCCACCCCCCACCAAGGCTCAGCTACACACACACACACACACTGCACTCATACACACACACTGCACTCATACACACACTGCATTCATACACACACACTGCATTCATACACACACACTGCATTCATACACACACACTGCATTCATACACACACTGCATTCATACACACACTGCATTCATACACACACTGCACTCATACACACTGCACTCATACACACACACTGCACTCATACACACACACTGCACTCATACACTGCACTCATACACACACGCTGCACTCATATACACACACGCTGCATTCATACACACACGCTGCACTCATACACACACGCTGCACACATATACACACACGCTGCACTCATACACACACGCTGCACTCATACACACACTGCATTCATACACACACACTGCATTCATTATATACACACACTGTAAATAAATATTCAATTAATAAAATAATTTTAGGATCTAATTTTATTTAGAAATGTACCAGTAGCTGCTGCATTTCCCACCCTAGTCTTATACTCGAGTCAATACGTTTTCCCAGTTTTTTGTGGTAAAATTAGGGGCCTCGGCTTATATTAGGGTCGGCTTATACTCGAGTATATACGGTAAATAATTAGAAATATCATGTGTATCAGGTCACAGAGTATATAATCAATTTGCTAATATGAAGCAAGGTATAATGACCAGAACCTCTGCTGTCTTCGCATTAACTAATTTCAAACTAAACTGATGAGAAAAAAACTTCTTAGCCCTGTTTTGCAGATTTATATTTTTCACAAGCGTTCAGAGATCTGGGATTACACTGAATCTTCTCAAACAAGAGATAGGGGACGGTGTGATGCCCTACTCAGTAAATTAAAGTTGCGATTCTAAAATGCTGTTTTCTTGTAAGTGAAATGCTTAATATGAATGCTTGTTTATATATTTAAACAACAGGAAAATATATTTAGAAGTAAATGTCTGAAAATGAAAACAATTGCGAAATCTTAGGAAAACCGGTCTGGGGTAGGTAAGTCACAAGTAGGAAGCGATAGAAAGTAAGTAAAATACATAAATAATATAAAATAAATAAATGAATAAATAAACATACTTAAATAACTAGTCTGTTATCAGCCTCAGTGCTTCGTCTCGGACACATCTCCAAGACCTCCTGACAAGACTTTGAAGTAAGTCCGTGGAGTTGAGAACGTCTCCATCCAAAGGGACAATATCTTCCAGGAGCTGTCCGTATTTCCGTATTTCAGTTTTTTTGTGGCTGGAATCATTTCCATTTCAATACGCTGTGTGCCAGGCTGTGCCAGGACTGAATTGGATTGTGATGTTGAGTGATATATTTTTGATAACGTGTAACAAAACGGGGACGCACATGAAAAAAAGGTTAACACAAGTTATAGGTGATTTTCAATATTTTATTCAATGGTTCATATTTAAAGTGGGTTCATTGCTAAATGTTATTGTCTTTCATCCTACCAGATACAAACCTCTCCAAAATTGTATTTTTACAGGTTTATATATATATATAAATGCTGTTTTTGTAGGGTTACTTAGATATACTTCAGCAAGGGGAATCATGTTTTTGAATGTGTTAAATTACACCTTTATGTCACAACTGGTACAAGCACCAACTAGAAAGGACACTTGTCTGGATCTTGTTATAACAAACAATGTTGATCTTTTGACCAACATTCAAGTAGGGGAGTGTGGCAAATACAGCCACTATATATAGTCCTGTATGTATAACCACTGTTGATGTATGTGTATACCCCTTTAAAAGAACCAAGCGTGTATGCATTATGTGTATTATGGTTCAGGGGAATGCTAGCATTCGTATGCTGACGGCATGAAAACTGCTAGCCTTCAGGTAATCGTTTCACGAACGGTGAATTTCAACACCATTCGTGAAACGAACCGACTACCGAATGGAGACCACACACAGGAGGTCGTGTGGCCCCCATTAAGGATTGCAACAATGTTGCAATCGGTATTTAAGAGGATTCAGGGTGGCCGTCGTTCGACTACCGACCATGCGGCGGTCGGCCATTTTGGATCCTTTGTTCGTCCAGCGGTATTTGGTCGTCGAGCGCCTGGAACTAAAATCGGCTACTCGATGGCACGAATACCGCTGGACTTCCAAGCTGTTCGGGAGCCCCGGTCTTTCGGTAATGTGCTCTCCTAAGCTCAATCGGTAGTTTGAAGCAAGTATAAGTATAATATGTATTTCGTGCGGCGTTCGGTTATTTAAGCTGGGATCAGAGCGGTACTTTCACGAAATGTGCGCTCAGATCCCAGCTATCTACCGAACGTCCAACCATGTTAATATACCGAATATTATCCAAGTTATGGATTTTAAATGTAAATTGTCGGTTCTGCTGCACGAGGGGATAATCCACTTAACGGTATATTCCAGTGGGAGTATCCCTCTCGTCCAGCAGTGCCTGATGGGAGAAATGCAATATATGATGGGAGAAATGTGGGGAATGCCCCTGCTATGTCATTATGGAAACCCCTTGCATGGGGACCTGCATAAATGCTGGAACTTGGAATAAAGCATTCAGTTGACTCCCAGCCTATGTCTCGTCTAGTTCTTGGGAGGGAAGGATTCTTATTACGCTACCTGGAATATTGTATGCTGTACCTGCCTATGCTGATTATTGCCTGTGTTCCTGTCTACCAGCGGAGATCTTGTGGATTATACTGCCTCTCCGCTACAGGGAGCATTTGGGAAATAGTGATCACAATATGGTAATCTTTAGAATAAACTCAAAAAAGCAAAAAGCAAGTGGGGTATACTAAAATGTATAATTTTAAAAAAGCCAATTTCAATAAGATTAGGGCAGCTCTACAACATATCGACTGGCATAAACGTCTTAGTGATAAAAACACTGAGCATAAATGGAAACTATTCGAGCAAATATTAGAAAAGTACATTTCTCAGTATGTACCATTGGGTAATAAATATAAAAGAAACAAATTAAAACCAATGTGGCTTAGTAGAGAAGTAAAACAAGATATTAAAAATAAGAAAAGGACATTTAAATTGGATAAATCAGAAAATGAGAACTGGATAGCCAAAGAATGCAAAACCAATCCAAAATTTTTTTCAAGCACATCAATTCTAAAAAACAAAAAAATAAAGTGTAGATGGGCCTGGTTAGTTAATGAAGACCATGAAAAGGCAGAAGTTTTAAATAACTTTTTTTTCTTCAGTATATATTAATGAGGATCCTATGGCAAAAGATATGCAAATGATTGCTGCAAAAAGCTTGCAGATAACTTGTGATTGGGTGACTCGAGACAAGGTGCTACAGCAGTCAAAGAAAATTAATCTAAATAAAGCTCCGGGGCCTGACAGTATTCACCCACGAGTACTTAAGGAACTAAGTGGGGAAATAAGTGAACCTCTGTATTTAATTTTTCAAGATTCTTTTGTTTCAGGTATTGTAACAGAGGATTGTAGGCACATGTCGTTCCTATATTTAAGAAGGGTTCAAAATCCTTGCCTGGAAATTGTAGACCTGTGAGCTTAACTTCTGTGACTGGGAAAATATTTGAAGGGCTATTAAGGGATAGCATTCAGGAATTCATTGAGAAGAACTTTGTTATTAGCAATAATCAGCATGGTTTTATGAAACATAGGTCATGTCAAACTAACCTAATTGCATTCTATGAAGACTTAAGTAGAAGTATAGATCAGGGTGTTGCAGTGGATGTAATCTACTTGGATTTTGCCAAGGCATTTGATATGGTTCCTCACAATATGTTAGTCTTCAAACTAAAAAAAAAATGGTCCAGATGAATATTCTTGTTCTTGGGTAGAACATTGGCTTAAGGATAAAGCACAACAAGTTGTCATTAACCCCTTAAGGACCAAACTTCTGGAATAAAAGGGAATCATGACATGTCACACATGTCATGTGTCCTTAAGGGGTTAAAGGACCACTCTAGGCACCCAGACCACTTCAGCTTAATGAGGTGGTCTGGGTGCCAGGTCCCTCTAGAATTAACCCTTTTTTTTATAAACATAGCAGTTTCAGAGAAACTGCTATGTTAATACTGAGGGTTAATCCAGCCTCCAAAACCTCTAGTGGCTGTCTCATTGACAGCCGCTAGAGGCGCTTGCGTGATTCTCACTGTGAAAATCACAGTGAGAGCACGCAAGCGTCCATAGGAAAGCATTGTAAATGCTTTCCTATGCGACCGGCTGAATGCGAGCGCGGCTCCTGCCGCGCATGCGCATTCAGCCAATGACGTCGCAAGGAAGAAGGAGAGGAGGAGGAAAGCTCCCCGCCCGGCGCTGGAGAAAGAGGTAAGTTTAACCCCTTCCTCCCCCCAGAGCCCGGCGGGAGTGGGTCCCTGAGGGTGGGGGCACCCTCAGGGCACTCTAGTGCCAGGTAAACGAGTATGTTTTCCTGGCACTAGAGTGGTCCTTTAATGGTAAATTTTCAGGCTGGTCAAAAGTGGTAAGTGGTGTCCCTCAGGGTTCTGTTTTGGGACCGCTTCTATTTAACATATTTATAAATGATCTTGAAATAGGCATTGAAAGCCATGTTTCAGTGTTTGCAGATTACACAAAACATTATAAAGTAATAAAATGTGAGCAGAATATTGCTTTTCTGCAGAGGGATTTGGATAGTTTGGGGGACTGGGAATTAAAATGGCAGATGAAATTTTAACGTAGAGAAATGCAAAGTTATGCACTTCAGGGTCAAGAATGCACAAGCAACTTACACCCTAAATGGTAGTGAATTAGGGATAACCACACACGAGAAGGATTTGGGAATTGCTATACACAACAAATTAGGCAGCAATATGCAATGTCAATCTGCAGTTGCTAAGGCCAGTAAGGTTTTGTCATGTAGAAATAGGGGCATACATTTTCGGGATGAAAATATAATTTTGCCTCTTTATAAATGGCTGGTAAGACCACACCCTGAATATGCTGTGCAATTTTGAGCACCTGTTCTAAAGAAGGATATCATGGCACTAGAAAAAGTGCAGAGACAAGCTACAATATTGACGAAAGGAATGGAGCATTTTAGTTACGAAGAAAGGTTAAAAAATTTAAATCTCTTTAGTTTGGAAAAATGGCGCCTGAGAGGGGATATGATAACATTATACAAATATATTCGGGGCCAGTACAAACCATTATCTGGAAATCTATTCATAAACAGGGCTATACATAGGACACAAGGTCACACATTTAGGCTGGAAGAAAGGAGATTTCATCTAAGGCAAAGAAAAGGTTTTTTTTCAGTAAGAGCAATAAGGATATGGAATTCTTTGCCTGAAGAGGTGGTTTTATCAGAGTCCATACAGATGTTTAAACTGCAATTAGATAAAGGCTTGCCAAAACATAACATACAGGGATATAATTTCTAATTAGTGGGGTAATAGCTGCTTGATCCAAGGAGACATCTGACTGCTATTTTGGGGTCAAGAAGGAATTTTTTCCTAGTTTGTTGCAAAATTGGAAGTGCTTCAGACTAGTTTTTTTTGCCTTCTTTTGGATCAACAGCAAAAACATATGTGAGGAAGGCTGAGATTGATGGACACAAGTCTCTTTTCAGTTATGTAACTATGTAACTATGTAACTTGGTAATATAAATGCTGTTTTTGTATTGTTACTTACAGTGCCTTGCAAACATATTCACCCCATTGGCATTTTTCGTGTTTTGTTGCCTCACAACCTGGAATTATCATGGATTGTTTGAGGATTTGCATCATTTAATTTACAGAACATGCCCACAACTTTGAAGATGTGTGTTTTTTTTTATTGTGAAGCAAACAACAAATAGGACAAAATAACAGAAAAAATCAATGTGCATAACTATTCACCCTCCTAAAGTCAATACTTTGTAGAGCCACCTTTGCGGCAATCCCAGCTCCAAGTCGCTTTGGATAAGTCTCTATGAGCTTGCCACATCTTACCACTGGGATTTTTGCCCATTCCTCCTTGCAAAACTGCTCCAGCTCCTTCAAGTTGGATGGTTTGCGCTTGTGAACAGCAATCTTTAAGTCTGACCACAGATTTTCTATTGGATTGAGGTCTGGGCTTTGACTAGGCCATTCCAACACATTTACATATTTCCCCTTAAACCACTCAAGTGTTGCTTTAGCAGTGTGTTTTGGGCCATTGTCCTGCTGGAAGGTGAACCTCCGCCCTAGCCTCAAATCACACACAGAGTGGTACAGGTTTTGCTCAAGAATATCCCTGTATTTAGCAACATCCATCTTTCCCTCAAATCTGACCAGTTTACCAGTCCCAGCTGCTAAGAAACATTTCAAAAGCATGATGCTGCCACCACCATGTTTCACTGTGGGGATGGTGTTCTTTGGGTGATGTGATGTGTCGGGTTTGCGCCAGACATAGCATTTTCTTTGATGGCAGATGAGTTCAATTTTAGTCTCATCAGACCAGAGCACCTGCCTCCATACATTTTGGGAGTCTCCCACATGCCTTTTTCACAAAAATCTCAGATACTCCAGTCTCTGCTGTAGCACTCTGCAGCTCCTCCAGGTTACCTTAGGTCTCTGTGCTGCCTCTCTGATTAATGCCCTCCTTGCCCAGTCCGTGGGTTTTGGTGGGCGGCCGTCTCTTGGCAGGTCTGCTGTTGTGCCATGTTCTTTCCATTTGGTTATGATAGATTTGATGGTGCTCCTGGTGATCATCAAAGATTTGGATATTTTTGTATAACCTAACCCTGACTTTTACTTCTCAACAACATTGTCCCTTACTTGTTTGGATGGTTCCTTAGTCTTCATGGCAGTGTTTGATTAGAGGTGCCTCTTGGTTAGGTGTTGCAGCCCCTGGGGCCTTTCAAAAAAGGTGTGTATATGTAATGACAGATCATGTGACACTTAGATTGCACACAGGTGGACATCATTTAGCTAAGTATGTGACTTCTGAAGGTAATTGGTTGCACCAGAGCTTTTAATGGGCTTCATAACAAAGGGGGTGAATACATACGCACATGGCAATTTTCTGTTTTCTATTTCTAATAAATAGTTTAATGTATATATTTTTCTCATTTCACTTCACCAACTTAGACTATTGTGTTCTGATCCATCACATAAAATTCAGATTAATAAAACATTGAACTTAAGGCTGTCATGTAACAAAATAGGTAAAAGGTCAACGGGGTGAACACTTTTGCAAGGCACTGTATGGTCACAGGAACCTAAAGAAGCATTTGATAATCTCAAAACCTTGTTTGCTTCTGCTCCCATACTAGTGCACTCTGATACCAGTACACCTTTTATACTAGAGGTAGATGCATCAGAAACTGAGTGTAACGGAATGCAATGTATCAGCATACGATATCCGTTGGTACATCTAGGAAATCCACAGTCAGAGTAGAAAGCAAGGCAATATTCCCAATCCTCCCAATAACCGGACGAAACACAGTTTGGGAGTCAACTAACTCGGTTTATTCACAGGCAGTATATTTATACAGTTCCCCATGCAAGGGGTTTCCAGACAGTAATTCCAGGGGATTTCTCCCACCATGCATTGTGACTTTCCCAACAGGCCTTGCTGCACGAGAGAGATACTCCCACTAAAATGGACGACTAAGTGGATTATCTCCTCGTGCAGCGAAACCGACAATTGACATTAAAATACAGAAATTACACAATATTCGGTACTTTGCAATAGTTGAACGTTCGGTAGATAGCTGGGGTCGGAGCGCACACTTTGGGAGAATACCGCTCCGATCCCAGCTGAATTGACCGAACGCCGCACATAATACAATAAAACATTAAAGTGAGTTTAAAAGTACCGAATAAGTACGGGACATACAATGGACCGAACGCGGGACTCCCGAACGTGCTGGAAGTCCAGCGGCGTTCAAATCATCGAGTAGCCGTTTTCGGTTCCAGGCTCTCGACGACCGAACACCGCTGCAGGGACAAAGGATCCAAGATGGCCGACCGCCGCATGGTCGGTAGTAGATCGACGGCCACCTCGGAGAGCCCTTAATTACCGATTGCAACAATGTTGCAATCGGTGAATTGGTACCACACGACTTGGGAATGTGTGGTCGACCTGGGGAGCCCGTATTCGTACGGCGAACGGCCAGGATAGCCGTGTTTTGTCGTATGAATGCTTGGTGCGCTGGCCGCATACGGCGGCCAGCATGCGAACGGCCACAATACGGTACATACACAGGTTAAAATACACAGTACATATTCAGCCTACGGACAACCTTTAATAACTACAGTCCAGAAGTGGCTAGTTTTGCCACACTGAGGTATATGCTCTTCTATCTCAGAGAGAAAGACAGGACACCCCTTGTGACTGAGCACCCTGTACCCCTGGCTTGGTGCCTCCACCAAGGACCGCTTCCTAGCTGGAACAGGGGGCATTCTTGCTCTCAGTCGCCATGGCTTGACCGGGGCCCTGGAACCACTCTCTCCCGCAGCCGAATGGGGAACTCGCTCTAGCAACCCCCAGGCACTGGACGACACTCAGTCCTGGGAGCTCTCATCCTGGAACCATTCCCTCCTGGAGCTGAATGGAGAATTTGGTCTAGACAACCCCAAGGACTGGACAACACTCAGTCCTGGGAGCTCTAGTCCTGGAACCGCTCCCTCCTGGAGCCGAATGGGAAATTCCCACAAGACACTGGACTACACTCAGTCCTGGGAGCTCTAGTCCTTACAAGTCCGTTGAATCCTCCACACTGGAACAGTGATTAAAGAATAGCACTTTCCCCTCTCAGTAACCAAACAAGATGTAGTTCTGGGAGTACAAGCTGGAATACGTTTAATGGCAGCCACAACTGGCCTTACATGCAGGTCCCCATGCAAGTGGCACTCCTCCCTGGACCTGAGAGTAGACTACAAAACATACACATGATTACATTGGCTCTCAGGTCCAGGGCACACCCATACAAAAAAGTTACACAGGTTAAAATACACAGTACATATTCAGCCTACGGACAACCTTTAATAACTACAGTCCAGAAGTGGCTAGTTTTGCCACAATGCTCCCCCAGAACCAAGCCGGCATACACAGTCTGATCCCAACGGATCGGCTTGGGGATGTCCGGGAGAGTACTCACAGATCACTTCTCGAGTTCAGTCTGTCTAGATAACCCGTCAGCGTTACCGTTTTGTTTTCCTGGCCGGTAATGGATAGTAAAGTCAAAGGGCTGCAGCGCCAAGCTCCAGCGCAGCAGCCTGGCATTGTCTCCAGACACACGGTTTAGCCACACTAACGGGTTGTGATCTGTGAGTAAGGAAAAAGGTTGTCCGTACAAATAGGGCTGTAACTTTTTAAGGGCCCACACCACGGCCAGGCATTCTTTCTCGATGGCGGCGTAGCTCACTTCACGAGGCAGCAATTTGCGGCTTAAATATGCTACGGGGTGTTCTCCGCCATCGGCTCCCACTTGGCTCAGTACTGCCCCCAATCCAAACATTGAAGCGTCTGTGTGAACAAGAAATCTTTTAGTTGGATCAGGAGCAGTTAACACAGGAGCATTGGTGAGAGCAGTCTTGAGTTGTTGGAATGCCTGCTCACACTCTGGGGCCCAGACAACCAGTCGGGGAAGGTTCTTTTTCGTCAGGTCGGTTAGGGGTTTGGCGAGGGTGCTGTAGTCAGGGACAAATTTTCTGTAATAGCCGGCTGTCCCTAAGAATGCCAGCACCTGGGTCTTAGTCCTGGGGGTAGGCCACTTGGCTACGGCCTCAATCTTGGCTGGCTCGGGTCTCTGCTGCCCACACCCTACACGGTGGCCCAGATACTGCACCTCGGCCATACCTATGTGGCACTTGCTAGGTTTTAGGGTTAACCCAGCCTCCCCAATGCGATCTAGGATCGCCCCTATGTGGTGTATGTGGTCTTCCCAGGTCTGACTAAAAATGGCTATATCATCGAGATAGGCACAGGCATACTCCTGAAAACCATCCAGTAGCCGATCTACCATCCGCTGAAAGGTAGCCGGAGCGTTTTTCATTCCGAAAGGCATGACCTTGAACTGGTACAGGCCAAACGGAGTGACAAACGCCGACTTAGGGATGGCATCATCGGCTAGGGGAATTTGCCAGTATCCCTTACACAAGTCAATGGTAGTGAGATACTGGCCCCGTGCCATCTTGTCTAACAGCTCGTCTATCCGGGGCATCGGGTAGGCGTCAGACACCGTCTTGTCATTTAGCCTCCGGTAGTCAACACAGAATCGGGTGGTGCCATCCTTTTTAGGTACCAGGACTACCGGCGATGCCCAGGGGCTATCGGAGGGTTCGATAACCCCTAGCTGTAACATTTCGTCTAGCTCGGCTTTCATATGGGTACGGACGGATTCTGGAACCCGATATGGGGCCTGGCGCATAGGGAGCTGCCCCGGGGTCTCCACTCGGTGGGTGGCTAGCGGAGTGTATCCAGGTAAATTGGAGAAGGTAGTCCCCTTGGCGACAATCAGCGCCTGTACCTGGGCACGCTCCTGGGGGCTTAGCCGCTCCCCCAGCTGAACTCCCCGGGAGGGCTCTATCTGCTCCTCGGGTTCTAGTAGGTCGGGTAAGGGTAAATTTTCCTGATCCTCTAAGGAGGAGGCACAGATTGCCGTCACATCCTCTATCCTCTCATGGTAGGGCTTGAGCAGGTTCACGTGAAGCATGCGTCTCTTCCCTACCCCTGAGCAGGGACCGATCACATAGGTAGTGTCGCATCGCTGCTCCACTACCTGGTATGGGCCTTGCCAGATGGCCTGCAGCTTATCTGTGCGGACGGGTTTTAAGATCAAAACCTTCTGTCCCACCTGAAAGCTGCGGTCCCTCTGGCAAGGCCCATACCAGGTAGTGGAGCAGCGATGCGACACTACCTGTTTGTCGTTTTAGTATGGTATAATCAATCTCCATACGAATTGCCCTTGCTTTCCTTGTTCGGTCGTTCCAGTTTCCACGAACGCTGCTTTTTCGGCTGTAAGGTTCGGATCCCGTCGCTTGCCACCAATTGTAACGGAATGCAATGTATCAGCATACGATATCCGTTGGTACATCTAGGAAATCCACAGTCAGAGTAGAAAGCAAGGCAATATTCCCAATCCTCCCAATAACCGGACGAAACACAGTTTGGGAGTCAACTAACTCGGTTTATTCACAGGCAGTATATTTATACAGTTCCCCATGCAAGGGGTTTCCAGACAGTAATTCCAGGGGATTTCTCCCACCATGCATTGTGACTTTCCCAACAGGCCTTGCTGCACGAGAGAGATACTCCCACTAAAATGGACGACTAAGTGGATTATCTCCTCGTGCAACGAAACCGACAATTGACATTAAAATACAGAAATTACACAATATTCGGTACTTTGCAATAGTTGAACGTTCGGTAGATAGCTGGGGTCGGAGCGCACACTTTGGGAGAATACCGCTCCGATCCCAGCTGAATTGACCGAACGCCGCACATAATACAATAAAACATTAAAGTGAGTTTAAAAGTACCGAATAAGTACGGGACATACAATGGACCGAACGCGGGACTCCCGAACGTGCTGGAAGTCCAGCGGCGTTCAAATCATCGAGTAGCCGTTTTCGGTTCCAGGCTCTCGACGACCGAACACCGCTGCAGGGACAAAGGATCCAAGATGGCCGACCGCCGCATGGTCGGTAGTAGATCGACGGCCACCTCGGAGAGCCCTTAATTACCGATTGCAACAATGTTGCAATCGGTGAATTGGTACCACACGACTTGGGAATGTGTGGTCGACCTGGGGAGCCCGTATTCGTACGGCGAACGGCCAGGATAGCCGTGTTTTGTCGTATGAATGCTTGGTGCGCTGGCCGCATACGGCGGCCAGCATGCGAACGGCCACAATACGGTACATACACAGGTTAAAATACACAGTACATATTCAGCCTACGGACAACCTTTAATAACTACAGTCCAGAAGTGGCTAGTTTTGCCACACTGAGGTATATGCTCTTCTATCTCAGAGAGAAAGACAGGACACCCCTTGTGACTGAGCACCCTGTACCCCTGGCTTGGTGCCTCCACCAAGGACCGCTTCCTAGCTGGAACAGGGGGCATTCTTGCTCTCAGTCGCCATGGCTTGACCGGGGCCCTGGAACCACTCTCTCCCGCAGCCGAATGGGGAACTCGCTCTAGCAACCCCCAGGCACTGGACGACACTCAGTCCTGGGAGCTCTCATCCTGGAACCATTCCCTCCTGGAGCTGAATGGAGAATTTGGTCTAGACAACCCCAAGGACTGGACAACACTCAGTCCTGGGAGCTCTAGTCCTGGAACCGCTCCCTCCTGGAGCCGAATGGGAAATTCCCACAAGACACTGGACTACACTCAGTCCTGGGAGCTCTAGTCCTTACAAGTCCGTTGAATCCTCCACACTGGAACAGTGATTAAAGAATAGCACTTTCCCCTCTCAGTAACCAAACAAGATGTAGTTCTGGGAGTACAAGCTGGAATACGTTTAATGGCAGCCACAACTGGCCTTACATGCAGGTCCCCATGCAAGTGGCACTCCTCCCTGGACCTGAGAGTAGACTACAAAACATACACATGATTACATTGGCTCTCAGGTCCAGGGCACACCCATACAAAAAAGTTCAATCCCTTCCCTGTGCCTGGGTATTAAACTCAGTTATCTCCAAGGACAAAAAACACACATTTCCAAAACACCCCAAAAGTACCAAAAAATACATAAAACCCCACAAGTTACATCCCCTGATAGCCTTGATCTGGGTGACCAACATATCCAAAAATCACCCAGATCAGTTCAGGGGTTCAGGAATTTCCTGGAAGTCATAATTTGACCGACCGCACACATGGTCCCATGCCCAAAACAGTTCCAGAGAATCAGGGCTTGCGGTCTGTCTAGTTCGGTAGTTTAAAATCTAACAAACTACCGAACATAGTCAATACTCGTACCCTGGAGCTTGTTCCCCTTGTTCGTGGGAATGTTTCCACCGAACAGTGTCTTTCTAAGTGTTGTAGAACCGAACGCAGGTGATCATGGAAATCCAGCGGTGTTCGGGAGTTTCAGTATCCGAAAATAGTTCCATGAACTCGACGACCAAACACCGCTGCCTGCGTTCATGCGAACAAGATGGCCGCCACCTTGTGGTATATAAATGCTGTTTTTACAGGGTTACTTAGATATATAAATGTTTTACAGGGTTACTTAGATATATAAATGCTGTTTTCACAGGGTTACTTAGATATATAAATGCTGTTTTCACAAGGTTACTTAGATATATAAATGCTGTTTTTACAGGGTTACTTAGATATATAAATGTTTTACAGGGTTACTTAGATATATAAATGTTTTACAGGGTTACTTAGATATATAAATGTTTTACAGGGTTACTTAGATATGTAAATGCTATTTTCCCACAGTAAAAACAAACAAACTATTGGCTATTCCTATTCCATGGGAATTAGACTCTATCAGCATTGATTTTGACTCCTATTCTTACAGCTGCTTGTCTCGTCCAGTCATTTATAATTCGTTGCGTATGTCACCCCCTCACCTCTGCCTGCAGGGCACTCTATGAAGCAGCATTTCCTGTTGACTTCAGAGCGTGCCCTCTTGTTCTGGCAATCCACTTTCTGTAAAATCTTATTGCATTATTAGTACCAGAACTGGCAAGTCAGGTACAATATCGTGGGATTGAGCCAGGCTCTGTGTTAGTGATAAAATTCTCCCAGAGCAGCGTCTGTCATACAGATGAGCTTGTTACAAACTGACAGCTCGCGGTAACCAGGTTACTGGCCTCAGGCTTTCATTAGACGGCTGCTTAACTGACGCATGTTAACCTGATCATCGCCAAAGGCGCTAAGGAACATATTGTACAGTAATGCGGTTCTGACCTCCCTTGGCAATGCAGGGGTTACTCTTGCGCTGTGTTGAAGGCCGCAGTGTTCCTCACACACGCATTAGGACACGGTGACTTTGTTAACAAACTTTGATAAATCCCTTTATCTTGAGATATTGATTTGTTGCTCTGGTGGAGTATAAAACCACAGACGGATTGGTTGGAAGAGGCTTTTCTTTCTCTAAGTGACGCTATGTATCGTGGAAGAAAGCTAATTTTCCCAACATTGCACATCTGTGTTATTCCTCACATCAAGCATAGTCTGCTCACTAAAAACTATTTGAAAGATTGAATGCTTCCCCCAAATTATTACTAGGGTGAAGGAGTGTAGGTAGAGTAATTTATTTTTTATCGGGTGGCTATGGAATTGGAGACTCCAACCACCAGTCATGGAGAGGGGGATAGACATGCTAATATTTGTAATGTGGACAATAGCATGCCCACCCCATGTGTATTACATATCATTTCTTCTCCAAGTCACCACGAGCCAATGGCAAGGCTCAATCTACTGTTGGGATAGTGAAGAATCTGTGTAAGAAACAAGATGGCAGCAGCCAACAGAAAAACGATATACCAAAGGATTAAATGTCTGGTACAGCCCCGGAAGGGACACTTCCTTACCAACAGCGAACACATTTCCTGAAGCCTTGTATAATATCATATGTACAGAGAAAGGTATTGGAGGACTCAGAATTCAAATTTGCCAAAGTCTTGCTAGATCTTAGATTTTAGAATCATAGCAGATCCAATCTGTACAATGCTGTTTCTTGGTGATAGGACTACTTGCCAGAGGCTGGGTATCTTTGTACTGAAACCCAAATCATAATAATAAAAATAATAATAATAATAATAATAACAAATTATTTAACCAGGAAAGGTACATTCAGATTACTCTGGTTTTCAGGTATGTCCTGGGGATGTTACCTTAGCCTAACATCCAGGGGTTGTTACTATTACCCAATTTAATGGTACTCAATAATGTAAAACGTGATTCAGATATTCCAATCCATTGGTGTAAATTCTACATCACTAAATCATTTTCTTACCCCACAAAAATTAAGAATAACATAGTAAATACAATTAAAAAGGGTAAAGTGACCAAGCCCTTATATGCACAGTGATGTTTCTGGCCCTTACCTGCAGGATGACCCACTGTGGATGTCTCTATATTAATATATATGTACCCCAGCTAATATGCAGTAACTAGTGTTTTCAGCCCCAATTATTATTTCCAGCCGAGGGGCTTCAGGAAAGCACAGTATGATATTGAGTTGAATGTTCTAAATACACAAAGCTTGTTACCTATCAAACTGGCAATAAGACAGACTCGCACAGATTTACAGCATGATATAATATGCATTACAGGGATATTTTCATAGTTCTCTAGTTTGCTGATTTGGGGATTGATACAAATAATGAATAATAGTGTGTATGGTATCCTGAGAGGGTGCAATACATGAACCCTGTATAATAGATCATGCTGGCCGCGTGTACAGCTGTGCAGGAACGAGCAGGCCATGCGATATCTAACAATCCAGCGATGTGACGATATTCCTTTAAATTATCTTTATTATGGGGAATAAATCTCGGTGCAGCTCTGATCCTGGGGCAATCATTGTGTAGCCTTATTTTTGTGTATTTGTGGAAGCATTGTAACTAAGGGGCACATTCTGTATAACGATTTCTTTCCAACTGTAACTATGTTGCAGAGTAATTCGGTATCTAATTACCCGTGTGCTGCTATACAAATTCAAGCTATTTTTGTCCCAGTTCTGTAATCAGCCTCAATGTATTATTCATTGTTAGTTGACATGGCATTTTCCATTGTATTATAATTAACATTTGGTTGCGATATTTTACACCAATTCCTCGCAGCATACCCTTCATGGAAATCACTTAAAATAGCTTTTTATTTCAGTTTAGAACATTAAAAACTCTTTCATCTTCCTTAAAAAGATAAATCATGCACATTGATGGGAAAACAAACAAACTGAAACAAACAGAAACACAACAGCAAAAGATAGAATTCTAACATTTTGAAAGTTAATTATTTTTGGTCTATGTTTTTTAGCGCTAGCATCAATTAGCATTTAATAAATGCTATTTACTGTTGATAAAATGGCACAGCGAGTGGTGACTGTTCTGATCTTACTTTTAAAATAGTTTAGACTTACTGGAGGATTTCCATCTTACAAATAATTGGAATTTGACGCACAAAATGACCAGATTTTACTATTTCATGAGGTAAAGTCATGATTTTATTAATGACACGGAGGCGAGTATTAGGCTGCATTCTTTCTTTTTGTCCCTCAGCAGCAAAGAAATATAACATTAACAATCACCCAATATAAATATATAACATCAGAGGTCAATTTTCCTAGTACCCGGAACAGCCAATCAGCATCCAGTCCTTGGCATAATAGGCGGTAACCATTAGATCACTTCCTCTTTCTTGCAATCCCGAAGAGAAACAGAGTATCCAGAACCATGAAGAAACACATCCACAACAGGCAGTTAGTATGGCATCACCAACGTGACCTCGAAGTTAAGCTGTAAGATAGAAACAATATGATAATATGCAAGCCGTAACTGGATATACGCATCGTAATTTACCGCGAAATATACATCAATCATAATATATCTTCTAATAATATTTGAAACATTTGTAAAGGATTAACCCACACACATAGAAGCTGTATAGCCTTAACATGCATCTTTGAGACTTACCGCGAAGCAGCAACTTACCCAGACGATTATGCTAATTTAAAGCTGTGAAGTGACCATTCCAGCAAAATGTTGAATCGGTTTAAAATAAAAATCTCGAAACGTAGATTCTGATTACCAGTCGGAAGCTCGCAAAATATCTTCTAAATGGCAGCCGACTGCAGAAGCTGTAGAAGCCATAGCACCATGCACGGAATGCAGGGAGAATACAGAATTATCAATGCCGGCTAGGGCCATAATCCATTTGACCCATCGGGTCAATGAAGGAGAGAAAACCGGGAGGTGTGGTTTTATTGCTTAAAATGCACAATTTAAAACCATTTAATTAAACCATTTAATTAATGGTTTTAAATTGTGTATTTTAAGCAATAAAAGTTTTTTGGTTACCTTTGTTACAGGACCAATCTTCATTTTATTGTGTTTTACATGCACTTTTCACTTTTACTTTTCCTGGCATTTTTTACTGTATCCTGATTCGAGACATCCTAGGTGGGGATCATTCCACCAGCGCTGTATTAATAGAGCAGTACCCTCTGCTCTACACTTGTGAGCATATTTTATTTATATTTATTTTACCCACCTCTTATACACTGAGAGCACTATTGATGTTTTTTATATATCGTGGAGTACTGCATTACCAGGCCGAATTGACGGACATCTCCCTACAGTATATCCCTTAGCGGGGATTATACCGCTAAACGCCCTTCATCCTAGAGCTGGCCAAAGCTCCTCCAAATGTGAGTGTATTACCTAAATTTTATTTATTTTACCTTTGGATCTTACAATACTTCACTATCAGCAGTTTGTGGTGTTTTTATTTTTGTCTTCACATATACAGATAACTTACAACCCGGACGGGTCAACTACTGAGGACTGTACTCATACTCTATCCAGTCATACCAGTGAGACTTTTATAAATATTTTTATCATATTTTATCACCTGGACGGACTTTCTTTTATCTTGTTTCTGTTGTTTTAAGTGAGACTTTTTACCATTTATATAGGCCTACTTGTTGTTGTTTATCCATTTAGACCATTTGGTCTGGTTTCTACTGTCATAGACTACTGGTTTTAACTTTAAGTGCAGCCCTTACCCCCTTCACCTCCTCTAGTTTGTTTTACAAAGGGTCTTGAAGGATTCACTTTTTTGGGTTGCTGCCATATCTCTGTTATTTAGCACTGACTCTTCCCCCTTGTTCTTACCAGCCTTTGCATGCATTCCAAGCAGATTTATAAGCTTTCCTAGTGTGGGGTGCCCATGCATTCTTGAGAAGTCTGATAGTAGACTGTGGAATGCCTGGGATTGACCAAGGTCCCCTGAAATCAGCCTCTCTATAACACGTAGAAGGTCCTGGAGGATCAGTGGGTGGGGTTGACCATCTTGGTATTGGAGGAGAGAGTCGTACAATGGGGAAGGTGAGGAACCACGGTTGTGATGGCCATAGAGGAGTCATGAGTACCAACATGCCTTGTTGGCGACGTGGGTGAAGCAGGCACTAGGAATCTGTGCGTAATTCGTTTCCATAGACAAATCTTGGGGAAAAGCATTTGTTGCCAGACCAGCTGGGTCTGGTCTCCAGCTGAAAAAGCGAGGGGTTTGAGCATTCAGTCGAGAGGCAAAGAGATCTCTTTCCAACGGTCCGTACAGGTCCATGATTTTCTGGAATATTAAAGTGTCCAGACTCCAGTTGCTGAAGTCCTTGAAGTGTTGGAGAGGCCAGGGATATATTCCCCTGTCACCAAAATGTTGTGCATAAGGCAAAATTGAGCACTTTGTACTTCGTTCCTCCTAGATGGTTGATGTATCGGACTGCTAAAATATTGTCCATCTTCAGTAGGATTGTGCATTCAGAGTGGGTTGGAGAGAGGCTGCGCACAGCAAAGGATTTGGCCAGAAGTTCCAGGCAATTAATATGTAGTGTTGATTTTAGATCTGATCATTTGCCTCCTGTGGAGATATTTCCACAACGTGCACCCCAACCGTGTAAGCTCGCATCCGATTCAATGATCAGGTCTGGGGTCATTCCGAATATAGCACGTCCATTTTTAGGCTTCCATGTGGAGAAGCCACCAATGAAGCTTGTTTTCCGCCTCCTTGTCCATTGTCACCATGTCTTCTTTTGATGCTCCACCTTTAAAGTAAGAGGCTTGCATTCGTTGAAGTGCCTGATAGTGTAGAGGACCTGGAAATATGGCTTGGATGAAAGCTGCAAAGGAGTCCGGTGAGTTGGGGAACAGCCAACATGCGTCTTATTAATTTTTTGATAGTTACCAGTTTTGATGTTGGTAGATGAAGAGTCTGAAGAGCTGAATCGACCATGAGTCCCAGGAATTCAATACGTTGGGAAGGAACCATGACGGACTTTCCCCAATTGATAAGGAATCCCAGGTTTTGTAACAATGCCAGGGTCCACGTCGGGTGTGTTTGGAGAAGGTTGGCCGACTGCGCTAAAATTAGGCTATTGTCCAGATAAATGATAAACCGAATGCCTCGACTCCTTAATTGAGCAACCACGGGTTTCAGGATCTTGGTGAAACACTACGGCGCTGACGACAGGCCGAATAGGAGACACCTGAACCTCCATTTCCGTCCCTGCCACATGAACTTGAGAACATTTTTATGTTGCTCCGCTACAGGAACCGTGAGGTAAGCATCCGGTAGCTCCAATTTGGCCATCCAATCTGCTCGTTGGAATAAATTGCGAAGACAATGTATGCCTTCCATCTTGAAATGGTTGTAGGATACATCACTGTTCAGTTGCTTTAGGTTAATGACTGGTCTTACCCCATTACCTTTTTTGGGGACCAGGAATTTATTGCTGACAAAACTCGGGGTATGGTTCGAAATCTCTATGATTGCTTTTGCGCATTGAATCTTGAATCTCCTTGGATACAAGGAGAGCATCTTGATGGGAAAAATGTCTCTGGGAGGGGAAGTTTGGACTGGTTGTGACATAAAATCTATCTGATAACTCGTCATAGCCTGAAGAACCCAAGCATCTGATGTCAGATGCGACCACACATGAGAAAGATGCATGAGTCTGCCCCCCACTACCAGAAGGGAAAAACAGGGAGTGCTGACACTTACCATAAGCTCATCTTTCAGAAGGAGCTCCTCGAATGCCCCTAGCGACCCAGGGTCTGCCTCTCTGTCTATAAGAACCTCTCTGTATATGGCCAGACAGACGGCTCATTCCTCTTCCGGCCCTGGAAAAAATTTTCGGGTGAAATTTTATCTCTCATATTACTTTGGGCTTTACCCAAAGCTGTAAATGTGCTGACAAATGACCCCAACTCCTTAACAAAGGAGTCATTAAATAGTTACCCTTTTATCTTGGGCACCTGGTTCATTAAGAGCTAAATTGACCAGCTTAGGTGTAATTTTGAGTAGTATGGATTTGCGTCGCTCAGTAGCAATTGCAGTATTTACATTGCAATCCAGGGAAATGATGCGTTGGATCCAACCACGTATGGTTTCCCGATCTAGATTTCGGTCATCTTCGACGTATCAAATTTTTTGGCAGCAGGGTCTAATATGTCCAGGGCTTTATCCTGACAGTGGGTCAAGAAAAATCCAAATCCTTTCTGGGTTTCCAACCAGTTTTTCCAAAAAACTAGATAATTTTGGGGTCTACAATAGGTGTTTTACATGCATCATCAGGGATAGCAGGGCAAGGGCATTTCTTCCCCACAAGGGAAGAAAAATGCTGAAAAGAAAACTCTTACAGAAATACTTCAGAATAGTAGAAGTTAGCCAAAACTGCTAAACCCCAACAAGGTTTAGAAAGGAAAAAAGAACGCTATCGGCTAAAAGGACGCAAAATTCCACCGAACGGTGGAATTTCGTGAAACAAACGCAAATTAATTGGTGTTCACACGACAATCCTAGGAGCAAGGGTGCTAGACTAACGAACGGCTAAAAGTACCGAACCACGCGCATGCGCAATTCAGGAAGCGGGATGTAAAACCCGCGAATATGCAAACTATCGAACTACGTGAAAAGGCACAAAAACAAAAAGACGCGAAACGGCACGAGAGCAAATAACTGTTAGGGAGAAAAAAACAGGGACAAATAAATGTATTAAATAAATATATTAAATAAATATATTAGAAATATAAGGAGAACCCCATAAGTCCATAAAGGCAGACCTAAAGGGACCAAGGGGTATAAGGATAAAGGGCAAAAACAGAAAACACTGTAAATATATAAACATGAAATAATGAAATAACGATGAATAATAATACTCAATAATGATAAATCACAACGATGATATAACAATAGTATATAACTATCCCACAGTTAAGAAAACGATGGTAGCAGTGAGCTTAACTGAGGGAGCAGCAAATAAAGAGGAAGTGATCTAATGGTTACCGCCTATTATGCCAAGGACTGGATGCTGATTGGCTGTTTCGGTTACTAGGAAGATTGACCTCTGATGTTATATCATTGTTATTGATTGACTTTTTTTTTATATTATATTTCTTTGCTGCTGAGGGAAATAAAGAAAGAGTGCAGCATAATAGGAAGTAGTGATGTCCCGAACGATTCGCCGGCGATGTTCGGTCCACCCCCTATGGGGGCCCTAAAGTACAAAAAGAGGGGAGGACCTATTGTCCTTTCCCAAGCTGTGTAATTTGACTCATAACACTCTGATTGGTGGCTTAAGTACAGGGGAATATTCACTAAATACCAGACATTGTTATACAGGGGAATATTCACTAAATGCCAAACATTGTTATACAGGGGAATATTCACTAAATACCAGACATTGTTATACAGGGGAATATTCACTAAATTCTAAACATTGTTATACAGGGGAATATTCACTAAATACCAAACATTGTTATACAGGGGAATATTCACTAAATACCAATCATTGTTATACAGGGGAATATTCACTAAATACCAAATATTGTTATACAGGGGAATATCCACTAAATGCCAAACATTGTTATATAGGGGAATATTCACTAAATGCCCAACATTGTTATATAGGGGAATATTCACTAAATGTCAAACATTGTTATATAGGGGAATATTCAGTAAATACCAAACATTGTTATACAGGGGAATATTCACTAAATACCAATCATTGTTATATAGGGGAATATTCACTAAATGCCCAACATTGTTATATAGGGGAATATTCACTAAATGTCAAACATTGTTATACATGGGGAATATTCACTAAATACCAAACATTGTTATACAGGGGAATATTCACTAAATGCCAAACATTGTTATACAGGGGAATATCCACTAAATGCCAAACATTGTTATACAGGGGAATATTCACTAAATTCCAAACATTGTTATATAGGGGAATATTCACTAAACACCAAACATTGTTATACAGGGGAATATTAACTAAATGCCAAACATTGTTATACAGGGGAATATTCACTAAATACCAAACATTGTTATACAGGGGAATATTCACTAAATACCAAACATTGTTATACAGGGGAATATTCACTAAATGCCAAACATTGTTATACAGGGGAATATTCACTAAATGACAAACATTGTTATACAGGGGAATATTCACTAAATGCCAAACATTGTTATACAGGAGAATATTCACTAAATACCAAACATTGTTATACAGGGGAATATTCACTAAATACCAAACATTGTTATACAGGGGAATATTCACTAAATACCAAACATTATTATACAGGAGAATATTCACTAAATATCAAACATTGTTATACAGGGGAATATTCACTAAATGCCAAACATTGTTATACAGGGGAATATTCACTAAATACCAATCATTGTTATACAGGGGAATATTCACTAAATACCAATCATTGTTATATAGGGGAATATTCACTAAATGCCAAACATTGTTATATAGGGGAATATTCACTAAATGCCAAACATTGTTATATAGGGGAATATTCACTAAATGCCAAACATTGTTATATTGGGGAATATTCACTAAATACCAATCATTGTTATATAGGGGGAATATTCACTAAATACCAAACATTGTTATACAGGGGAATATTCACTAAATGCCAAACATTGTTATATAGGGGAATATTCACTAAATGCTAAACATTGTTATATAGCGGAATATTCACTAAATGCCAAACATTGTTATAAAGGAGAATATTCACTAAATACCAATCATTGTTATATAGGGGAATATTCATTAAATGCCAAACATTGTTATACAGGAGAATATTCACTACATACAAAACATTGTTATACAGGGGAATATTCACTAAATGCCAAACATTGTTATAGAGGGGAATATTCACTAAATACCAAACATTGTTATACAGGGAAATAATCACTAAATGCCAAACATTGTTATACAGGGGAATATTCACTAAATGCAAAACATTGTTATATAGGGGAATATTCACTAAATGCCAAACATTGTTATACAGGGGAATATTCACTAAATACCAAACATTGTTATACAGGGGAATATTCACTAAATGCCAAACATTGTTATACAGGGGAATATTCACTAAATGCCAAACATTGTTATACAGGGGAATATTCACTAAATACCAAACATTGTTATACCGGGGAATATTCACTAAATGCCAAACATTGTTATATAGGGGAATATTCACTAAATGCCAAACATTGTTATACAGGGGAATATTCACTAAATGCCAAACATTGTTATACAGGGGAATATTCACTAAATACCAAACATTGTTATACAGGGGAATATTCACTAAATGCCAAACATTGTTATATAGGGGAATATTCACTAGATGCCAAACATTGTTATATAGGGGAATATTCACTAAATGCCAAACATTGTTATATAGGGGAATATTCACTAAATGCCAAACATTGTTATATAGGGGAATATTCACTAAATGCCAAACATTGTTATACAGGGGAATATTCACTAAATGCCAAACATTGTTATATAGGGGAATATTCACTAAATACCAAACATTGTTATACAGGGGAATATTCACTAAATGCCAAACATTGTTATACAGGGGAATATTGACTAAATGTCAAACATTGTTATACAGGGGAATATTCTCTAAAGGCCAAACATTGTTATATAGGGGAATATTCACTAAATTCCAAACATTGTTATACAGGGGAATATTCACTAAATGCCAAACATTGTTATATAGGGGAATATTCACTAAATGCCAAATATTGTTATATAGGGGAATATTCACTAGATGCCAAACATTGTTATACAGGGGAATATTCACTAAATACCAAACATTGTTATATAGGGGAATATTCAGTAATGCCAAACATTGTTATACAGGGGAATATTCACTAAATGCCAAACATTGTTATGCAGGGGAATATTCACTAAATGCCCAACATTGTTATACAGGGGAATATTCACAATTAATTCCAAACATTATTATATAGGGGAATATTCACTAAATGCCAAACATTGTTATACAAGGGAATATTCGCTAAATACCAAACATTGTTATACAGGGGAATATTCACTAAATACCAAACATTGTTATACAGGGGAATATTCACTAAATGCCAAACATTGTTATACAGGGGAATATTCACTAAATGCCAAACATTGTTATACAGGGGAATATTCACTAAATACCAAACATTGTTATACAGGGGAATATTCACTAAATTCCAATCATTGTTATATAGGGGAATATTCACTAAATGCCAAACATTGTTATATTGGGGAATATTCACTAAATACCAATCATTGTTATATAGGGGAATATTCCCTAAATGCCAAACATTGTTATATAGGGGAATATTCACTAAATGCCAAACATTGTTATATAGGGGAATATTCACTAAATGCCAAACATTGTTATAAAGGAGAATATTCACTAAATACCAATCATTGTTATATAGGGGAATATTCACTAAATGCCAAACATTGTTATACAGGAGAATATTCACTAAATACCAATCATTGTTATACAGGGGGATATTCACTAAATACCAAACATTGTTATACAGGGGAATATTCACTAAATACCAAGCATTGTTATACAGGGAAATAATCACTAAATGCCAAACATTGTTATACAGGGGAATATTCACTAAATGCAAAACATTGTTATATAGGGGAATATTCACTAAATGCCAAACATTGTTATACAGGGGAATATTCACTAAATACCAAACATTGTTATACAGGGGAATATTCACTAAATACCAAACATTGTTATACCGGGGAATATTCACTAAATGCCAAACATTGTTATATAGGGGAATATTCACTAGATGCCAAACATTGTTATATAGGGGAATATTCACTAAATGCCAAACATTGTTATATAGGGGAATATTCACTAAATGCCAAACATTGTTATATAGGGGAATATTCACTAAATGCCAAACATTGTTATACAGGGGAATATTCACTAAATGCCAAACATTGTTATACAGGGGAATATTCACTAAATGCCAAACATTGTTATACAGGGGAATATTCACTAAATGCCAAACATTGTTATAGAGGGGAATATTCACTAAATACCAAACATTGTTATACAGGGGAATATTCACTAAATACCAAGCATTGTTATACAGGGAAATAATCACTAAATGCCAAACATTGTTATACAGGGGAATATTCACTAAATGCAAAACATTGTTATATAGGGGAATATTCACTAAATGCCAAACATTGTTATACAGGGGAATATTCACTAAATACCAAACATTGTTATACAGGGGAATATTCACTAAATACCAAACATTGTTATACCGGGGAATATTCACTAAATGCCAAACATTGTTATATAGGGGAATATTCACTAGATGCCAAACATTGTTATATAGGGGAATATTCACTAAATGCCAAACATTGTTATATAGGGGAATATTCACTAAATGCCAAACATTGTTATATAGGGGAATATTCACTAAATGCCAAACATTGTTATACAGGGGAATATTCACTAAATGCCAAACATTGTTATACAGGGGAATATTCACTAAATGCCAAACATTGTTATACAGGGGAATATTCACTAAATACCAAACATTGTTATATAGGGGAATATTCACTAAATACCAAGCATTGTTATATAGGGGAATATTCACTAAATGCCAAACATTGTTATACAGGGGAATATTCACTAAATGTCAAACATTGTTATACAGGGGAATATTCACTAAATGCCAAACATTGTTATACAGGGGAATATTCACTAAATGCCAAACATTGTTATACAGGGGAATATTCACTAAAGGCCAAACATTGTTATACAGGGGAATATTCTCTAAAGGCCAAACATTGTTATATAGGGGAATATTCACTAAATACCAAACATTGTTATACAGGGGAATATTCACTAAATGTCAAACATTGTTATACAGGGGAATATTCTCTAAAGGCCAAACATTGTTATACAGGGGAATATTCACTAAATGTCAAACATTGTTATACAGGGGAATATTCTCTAAAGGCCAAACATTGTTATATAGGGGAATATTCACTAAATACCAAACATTGTTATACAGGGGAATATTCACTAAATGCCAAACATTGTTATACAGGGGAATATTCACTAAATACCAAACATTGTTATACAGGGGAATATTCACTAAATGCCAAACATTGTTATACAGGGGAATATTCACTAAATGCCAAACATTGTTATATAGGGGAATATTCACTAGATGCCAAACATTGTTATACAGGGGAATATTCACTAAATGCCAAACATTGTTATATAGGGGAATATTCAGTAATGCCAAACATTGTTATACAGGGGAATATTCACTAAATGCCAAACATTGTTATATAGGGGAATATTCACTAAATGCCCAACATTGTTATACAGGGGAATATTCACAATTAATTCCAAACATTATTATATAGGGGAATATTCACTAAATGCCAAACATTGTTATACAAGGGAATATTCACTAAATACCAAACATTGTTATACAGGGGAATATTCACTAAATACCAAACATTGTTATACAGGGGAATATTCACTAAATGCCAAACATTGTTATACAGGGGAATATTCACTAAATGCCAAACATTGTTATACAGGGGAATATTCACTAAATACCAAACATTGTTATACAGGGGAATATTCACTAAATGCCAAACATTGTTATACAGGGGAATATTCACTAAATGCCAAACATTGTTATATAGGGGAATATTCACTAGATGCCAAACATTGTTATACAGGGGAATATTCACTAAATACCAAACATTGTTATACAGGGGAATATTCACTAAATGCCAAACATTGTTATATAGGGGAATATTCACTAGATGCCAAACATTGTTATACAGGGGAATATTCACTAAATACCAAACATTGTTATATAGGGGAATATTCAGTAATGCCAAACATTGTTATACAGGGGAATATTCACTAAATGCCAAATGCAGGGGAATATTCACTAAATGCCCAACATTGTTATACAGGGGAATATTCACAATTAATTCCAAACATTATTATATAGGGGAATATTCACTAAATGCCAAACATTGTTATACAAGGGAATATTCACTAAATACCAAACATTGTTATACAGGGGAATATTCACTAAATACCAAACATTGTTATACAGGGGAATATTCACTAAATGCCAAACATTGTTATACAGGGGAATATTCACTAAATGCCAAACATTGTTATACAGGGGAATATTCACTAAATACCAAACATTGTTATACAGGAGAATATTCACTAAATGCCAAACATTGTTATATAGGGGAATATTCACTAAATACCAAACATTGTTATACAGGGGAATATTCACTAAATTCCAAACATTGTTATACAGGGGAATATTCACTAAATGCCAAACATTGTTATACAGGGGAATATTCACTAAATACCAAACATTGTTATACAGGGGAATATTCACTAAATACCAAACATTGTTATATAGGGGAATATTCACTAAATGTCAAACATTGTTATACAGGGGAATATTCACTAAATACCAAACATTGTTATATAGGGGAATATTCACAAGATGCCAAACATTGTTATATAGGGGAATATTCACTAAATGCCAAACATTGTTATATAGGGGAATATTCACAAGATGCCAAACATTGTTATATAGGGGAATATTCACTAAATTCCAAACATTGTTATCAGGGGAATATTCACTAAATGCCAAACATTGTTATACAGGGGAATATTCACTAAATACCAAACATTGTTATACAGGGGAATATTCACTAAATGCCAAACATTGTTATACAGGGGAATATTCACTAAATGTCAAACATTGTTATACAGGGGAATATTCACTAAATGCCAAACATTGTTATACAGGGGAATATTCACTAAATGCCAAACATTGTTATATAGGGGAATATTCACTAAATACCAAACATTGTTATATAGGGGAATATTCACTAAATACCAAACATTGTTATACAGGGGAATATTCACTAAATTCCAAACATTGTTATACAGGGGAATATTCACTAAATACCAAACATTGTTATACAGGGGAATATTCTCTAAAGGCCAAACATTGTTATATAGGGGAATATTCACTAAATACCAAACATTGTTATACAGGGGAATATTCACTAAATTCCAAACATTGTTATACAGGGGAATATTCACTAAATGCCAAACATTGTTATACAGGGGAATATTCACTAAATACCAAACATTGTTATACAGGGGAATATTCACTAAATACCAAACATTGTTATACAGGGGAATATTCACTAAATACCAAACATTGTTATACAGGGGAATATTCACTAAATACCAAACATTGTTATACAGGGGAATATTCACTAAATGCCAAACATTGTTATATAGGGGAATATTCACTAAATGTCAAACATTGTTATACAGGGGAATATTCACTAAATACCAAACATTGTTATATAGGGGAATATTCACAAGATGCCAAACATTGTTATATAGGGGAATATTCACTAAATGCCAAACATTGTTATACAGGGGAATATTCACTAAATACCAAACATTGTTATACAGGGGAATATTCACTAAATGCCAAACATTGTTATACCGGGGAATATTCACTAAATGCCAAACATTGTTATATAGGGGAATATTCACTAAATGCCAAACATTGTTATACAGGGGAATATTCACTAAATGCCAAACATTGTTATACAGGGGAATATTCACTAAATACCAAACATTGTTATACAGGGGAATATTCACTAAATGCCAAACATTGTTATATAGGGGAATATTCACTAGATGCCAAACATTGTTATATAGGGGAATATTCACTAAATGCCAAACATTGTTATATAGGGGAATATTCACTAAATGCCAAACATTGTTATATAGGGGAATATTCACTAAATGCCAAACATTGTTATACAGGGGAATATTCACTAAATGCCAAACATTGTTATATAGGGGAATATTCACTAAATACCAAACATTGTTATACAGGGGAATATTGACTAAATGTCAAACATTGTTATACAGGGGGAATATTCTCTAAAGGCCAAACATTGTTATATAGGGGAATATTCACTAAATTCCAAACATTGTTATACAGGGGAATATTCACTAAATGCCAAACATTGTTATATAGGGGAATATTCACTAAATGCCAAATATTGTTATATAGGGGAATATTCACTAAATGCCAAACATTGTTATACAGGGGAATATTCACTAAATACCAAACATTGTTATATAGGGGAATATTCAGTAATGCCAAACATTGTTATACAGGGGAATATTCACTAAATGCCAAACATTGTTATGCAGGGGAATATTCACTAAATGCCCAACATTGTTATACAGGGGAATATTCACAATTAATTCCAAACATTATTATATAGGGGAATATTCACTAAATGCCAAACATTGTTATACAAGGGAATATTCACTAAATACCAAACATTGTTATACAGGGGAATATTCACTAAATACCAAACATTGTTATACAGGGGAATATTCACTAAATGCCAAACATTGTTATACAGGGGAATATTCACTAAATGCCAAACATTGTTATACAGGGGAATATTCACTAAATACCAAACATTGTTATACAGGGGAATATTCACTAAATTCCAATCATTGTTATATAGGGGAATATTCACTAAATGCCAAACATTGTTATATTGGGGAATATTCACTAAATACCAATCATTGTTATATAGGGGAATATTCCCTAAATGCCAAACATTGTTATATAGGGGAATATTCACTAAATGCCAAACATTGTTATATAGGGGAATATTCACTAAATGCCAAACATTGTTATAAAGGAGAATATTCACTAAATACCAATCATTGTTATACAGGGGAATATTCACTAAATTCCAATCATTGTTATATAGGGGAATATTCACTAAATGCCAAACATTGTTATATTGGGGAATATTCACTAAATACCAATCATTGTTATATAGGGGAATATTCCCTAAATGCCAAACATTGTTATATAGGGGAATATTCACTAAATGCCAAACATTGTTATATAGGGGAATATTCACTAAATGCCAAACATTGTTATAAAGGAGAATATTCACTAAATTCCAAACATTGTTATCAGGGGAATATTCACTAAATGCCAAACATTGTTATACAGGAGAATATTCACTAAATACCAATCATTGTTATACATGGGGAATATTCACTAAATGCCAAACATTGTTATAGAGGGGAATATTCACTAAATACCAAACATTGTTATACAGGGAAATAATCACTAAATGCCAAACATTGTTATACAGGGGAATATTCACTAAATGCAAAACATTGTTATATAGGAGAATATTCACTAAATGACAAACATTGTTATACAGGGGAATGTTCACTAAATACCAAACATTGTTATACAGGGGAATATTCACTAAATACCAAACATTGTTATACCGGGGAATATTCACTAAATGCCAAATATTGTTATATAGGGGAATATTCACTAAATGCCAAACATTGTTATACAGGGGAATATTCACTAAATGCCAAACATTGTTATACAGGGGGATATTCACTAAATGCCAAACATTGTTATATAGGGGAATATTCACTAGATGCCAAACATTGTTATATAGGGGAATATTCACTAAATGCCAAACATTGTTATATAGGGGAATATTCACTAAATGCCAAACATTGTTATATAGGGGAATATTCACTAAATGCCAAACATTGTTATACAGGGGAATATTCACTAAATGCCAAACATTGTTATATAGGGGAATATTCACTAAATACCAAACATTGTTATACAGGGGAATATTCACTAAATGTCAAACATTGTTATACAGGGGAATATTCTCTAAAGGCCAAACATTGTTATATAGGGGAATATTCACTAAATACCAAACATTGTTATACAGGGGAATATTCACTAAATGCCAAACATTGTTATACAGGGGAATATTCACTAAATACCAAACATTGTTATACAGGGGAATATTCACTAAATGCCAAACATTGTTATACAGGGGAATATTCACTAAATGCCAAACATTGTTATATAGGGGAATATTCACTAGATGCCAAACATTGTTATACAGGGGAATATTCACTAAATACCAAACATTGTTATACAGGGGAATATTCACTAAATGCCAAACATTGTTATATAGGGGAATATTCACTAGATGCCAAACATTGTTATACAGGGGAATATTCACTAAATACCAAACATTGTTATATAGGGGAATATTCAGTAATGCCAAACATTGTTATACAGGGGAATATTCACTAAATGCCAAATGCAGGGGAATATTCACTAAATGCCCAACATTGTTATACAGGGGAATATTCACAATTAATTCCAAACATTATTATATAGGGGAATATTCACTAAATGCCAAACATTGTTATACAAGGGAATATTCACTAAATACCAAACATTGTTATACAGGGGAATATTCACTAAATACCAAACATTGTTATACAGGGGAATATTCACTAAATGCCAAACATTGTTATACAGGGGAATATTCACTAAATGCCAAACATTGTTATACAGGGGAATATTCACTAAATACCAAACATTGTTATACAGGGGAATATTCACTAAATGCCAAACATTGTTATACAGGGGAATATTCACTAAATGCCAAACATTGTTATATAGGGGAATATTCACTAGATGCCAAACATTGTTATACAGGGGAATATTCACTAAATACCAAACATTGTTATACAGGGGAATATTCACTAAATGCCAAACATTGTTATATAGGGGAATATTCACTAGATGCCAAACATTGTTATACAGGGGAATATTCACTAAATACCAAACATTGTTATATAGGGGAATATTCAGTAATGCCAAACATTGTTATACAGGGGAATATTCACTAAATGCCAAATGCAGGGGAATATTCACTAAATGCCCAACATTGTTATACAGGGGAATATTCACAATTAATTCCAAACATTATTATATAGGGGAATATTCACTAAATGCCAAACATTGTTATACAAGGGAATATTCACTAAATACCAAACATTGTTATACAGGGGAATATTCACTAAATACCAAACATTGTTATACAGGGGAATATTCACTAAATGCCAAACATTGTTATACAGGGGAATATTCACTAAATGCCAAACATTGTTATACAGGGGAATATTCACTAAATACCAAACATTGTTATACAGGAGAATATTCACTAAATGCCAAACATTGTTATATAGGGGAATATTCACTAAATACCAAACATTGTTATACAGGGGAATATTCACTAAATTCCAAACATTGTTATACAGGGGAATATTCACTAAATGCCAAACATTGTTATACAGGGGAATATTCACTAAATACCAAACATTGTTATACAGGGGAATATTCACTAAATACCAAACATTGTTATATAGGGGAATATTCACTAAATGTCAAACATTGTTATACAGGGGAATATTCACTAAATACCAAACATTGTTATATAGGGGAATATTCACAAGATGCCAAACATTGTTATATAGGGGAATATTCACTAAATGCCAAACATTGTTATATAGGGGAATATTCACAAGATGCCAAACATTGTTATATAGGGGAATATTCACTAAATTCCAAACATTGTTATCAGGGGAATATTCACTAAATGCCAAACATTGTTATACAGGGGAATATTCACTAAATACCAAACATTGTTATACAGGGGAATATTCACTAAATGCCAAACATTGTTATACAGGGGAATATTCACTAAATGTCAAACATTGTTATACAGGGGAATATTCACTAAATGCCAAACATTGTTATACAGGGGAATATTCACTAAATGCCAAACATTGTTATATAGGGGAATATTCACTAAATGCCAAACATTGTTATATAGGGGAATATTCACTAAATGCCAAACATTGTTATACAGGGGAATATTCACTAAATTCCAAACATTGTTATACAGGGGAATATTCACTAAATACCAAACATTGTTATACAGGGGAATATTCTCTGAAGGCCAAACATTGTTATATAGGGGAATATTCACTAAATACCAAACATTGTTATATAGGGGAATATTCACTAATTGCCAAACATTGTTATACAGGGGAATATTCACTAAATGCCAAACATTGTTATATAGGGGAATATTCACTAAATACCAAGCATTGTTATACAGGGGAATATTCACTAAATGCCAAACATTGTTATATAGGGGAATATTCACTAAATACCAAGCATTGTTATACAGGGGAATATTCACTAAATGCCAAACATTGTTATATAGGGGAATATTCACTAAATGCCAAACATTGTTATATAGGGGAATATTCACTAAATACCAAACATTGTTATATAGGGGAATATTCACTAAATGCCAAACATTGTTATACAGGGGAATATTCACTAAATGCCAAACATTGTTATATAGGGGAATATTCACTAAATGCCAAACATTGTTATACAGGGGAATATTCACTAAATGCCAAACATTGTTATATAGGGGAATATTCACTAAATGCCAAACATTGTTATACAGGGGAATATTCACTAAATACCAAACATTGTTATACAGGGCAATATTCACTAAATGCCAAACATTGTTATATAGGGGAATATTCACTAAATACCAAGCATTGTTATACAGGGGAATATTCACTAAATACCAAACATTGTTATATAGAGGAATATTCACTAAATGCCAAACATTGTTATATAGGGGAATATTCACTAAATACCAAACATTGTTATACAGGGGAATATTCACTAAATGCCAAACATTGTTATATAGGGGAATATTCACTAAATGCCAAACATTGTTATACAGGGGAATATTCACTAAATGCCAAACATTGTTATATAGGGGAATATTCACTAAATGCCAAACATTGTTATACAGGGGAATATTCACTAAATGCCAAACATTGTTATATTGGGGAATATTCACTAAATGCCAAACATTGTTATACAGGGGAATATTCACTAAATGCCAAACATTGTGATACAGGGGAATATTCACTAAATACCAAACATTGTTATATAAGGGAATATTCACTAAATGACAAACATTGTTATACAATTGTTATACAATGGCTGGTTTAAACCAATCAGAGTGCTATTTGTCATTTTACACAGCGTGGGAAAATTCCAAAGAACTTTCCCACGCTGTGTAAAATGACACAAAGCACTCTGATTGGGTGGCTTGAAATCCATCCAATCACAGTGCTCTGTGTAATTTTACACAGTGTGGGAAAATTCCAAAGAACTTTCCCACGCTGTGTAAAATTACACAGAGCAATGTGATTGGATGGATTTCAAGCCCACCAATCAGAGTGCTCTTTGTCATTTTACACATCGTGGGAAAATTCCAAAGAACTTTCCCACGCTGTGTAAAATGACACAGAGCACTGTGATTGGATGGCTTGAAATCCATCCACTCACAGTGCTCTATGTCATTTTACACAGCGTGGGAAAATTCCAAAGAACTTTCCCACGCTGTGTAAAATGACACAGAGCACTGTGATTGGATGGTTTTCAAGCCATCCAATCACAGTGCTCTGTGTCATTTTACACAGCGTGGGAAAATTCCAAAGAACTTTCCCATGCTGTGTAAATTGACAAAGAGCACTCTGATTGGCTTAAACCAATCAGAGTGTTCTTAGCCTAATTGCAGGGCGGGGCAAGGCTTTATAAGCCTTGCCCCGCCCTGCGTAGCTCAGTCTGCACGGAGCCCTCCATGGGTGAAGATGGATTATTTTTTTGCGCTCAGGTTTTTTATTTTATTTTAAGTTCGTCGGGAATGATGGCTTTTTATTTGGCCTCTTTTGGGGCTGAAAAATTAAGATTTTAGAAAAAAGAAGACGTCAAATGGTAAGTTTAATTTTTTTTTACAGGTTAGTTATTTTATTCCCCCCTCACAATTTTTAGGGTGAGGGGGGTAGGTAGGGGATATCTTGTATTTGGGTGGGGGGGGGGGGGTTGGCTAGGGGCTTGGGACCCCTAGTCACCTTGATTGGGGGGGGGGGAATTTTCATTTAGGGCCTCCACCCGCCGCTCAGGGGTGGGGGCCAGTAGGTCCCCCCCTTATTGTTTTTTTAGGGCCCCCACCCACCGCTCAGGGGTGGGGGCCAGGAGGGAGGATGGTAGGTCCCCCCCACCATTATTATCTAGGGGAGGATGGTAGGTCCCCCCCCAACATTATTATCTAGGGCCCCCACCACCGCTCAGGGGTGAGGGCCGGGGGGGACAGTAGGTCCCCCTTATTGTTTTTTTAGGGCCCCCACCCACCGCTCAGGGGTGGGGGCCAGAGGGGGTGGACGGTAGGTCCCACCCCACCATTATTATCTAGGGTCCCCACCCACTGCTCAGGGGTGGGGGCCAGAGGGAGGACAGTAGGTCCCCCCCTCTCTTTATTTAGGGCCCTGAACCACCGCTCAGGGGAGGGGGCTGGGGGGGACAGTAGGTTCCCCCCCTTATTGTTTTTTTAGGGCTTTTTTGTGGGTTTTAAAATTTGCCTGCCTATTGAAGTCTATGGCGGTTCGCCAGGTTCGCCCGTTCGCGAACATTTGCGGAAGTTCGCGTTCGCCGTTCGCGAACCGAAAATTTTATGTTCACAACATCACTAATAGGAACACTTTGTGTCATTAAAGGAACACTGTAGTCACCTAAATGACTTTAGCTAAATAAAGCAGTTTAGTGTATAAATCATTCCCCTGCAATTTCACTGCTCAATTCACTGTCATTTAGGAGTTAAATCACTTTGTTTCTGTTTATGCAGCCCTAGCCACACCTCCCCTGGCTATGATTGACAGAGCCTGCATGAAAAAAAAACTGGTTTCACTTTCAAACAGATGTAATTTACCTTAAATAATTGTATCTCAATCTCTAAATTGAACTTTAATCACATACAGGGTCTCTTGCAGGGTCTAGCAAGCTATTAACATAGCAGGGGATAAGAAAATCTTAATTAAACAGAACTTGCAATAAAGAAAGCCTAAATAGGGCTCTCTTTACAGGAAGTGTTTATGGAAGGCTGTGCAAGACACATGCAGGGAGGTGTGACTAGGGTTCATAAACAAAGGGATTTAACTCCTAAATGGCAGAGGATTGAGCAGTGAGGCTGCAGGGGCATGTTCTATACACCAAAACTGCTTCATTAAGCTAAAGTTGTTCAGGTGACTATAGTGTCCCTTTAATAAAATCTTGCATTACGTTCTGCAATTCTCTTTGTATTTACTGTATAAACAATATTATGTAACTCATAGTAGAGGTTGATCGAAGCCGTGTGTTGCTCAGCCTCTTGAAATAATGCGGATTACATTCAATATATTCTATTTTATTATTTTACCTATTTTAATTCTTGCAGTTTTCGTAACATTTAGTCTCTGAGATGTTCAGCCCCGGAAGAACAAAGCTGCAAATCGTTGTTTCTTTGAGAACATTTATCAGTATATTTGCAAACTGTCTCATTTGTAAGGGACCATTTCTCAAAACAGTCCCTCGGAGGCAATACGAGCAGGTGCATCATTGTGTACAGACTGGAAGATCGGAGGGCTTATGTGTAAACTTGACATTTGTTGTCACAGATAAAATAATGTACGTTCTGCATGAAGGCTAACATAGGCCTCGATTTAATTTGTTTCAATTTACATTTCAAATGGTCACAGTATGAAACCTTTCCAAATTATTTATCTACAGAAGTCATTGTTAAAATCTACCAGGATTTTGGTAGATAAATCATTTGCCATTTTGTTTCCAACAGATTGTGATCAATTGGAATGCTGACCCAAACAAATTAAATCGAGGCCATAGTTGGGTAAAAATCCTATAAAAGTTTGTCAGAATCACATGTTATGTTCTAGACCTGTCCAATGGCTGAAAAGCAATGTTTATATTATCAGGATATTGTGAGGGAACCTACTGAAATAAATACAGAAAAATGATAATAGAGAAAATTCTGGATTGACTCATTAGCATATTTTGCAAGGAATTCTGGGTTTGTAGTGGAAATACAATCATTTAAAGCTGCAGCAAATATCGCAGGTGTTCTGTTCGAATGTTTTTTTTCTTTTTATTCTTTATTTTTGTTTGTGCAAGATTTGAACAATTTGGCTTGCTACGCCACAACAGCTGTAGGGAGCCTTTCTATAGCAAAACATTGCATGGCATGAGAATAAACTGTGCACATTTTTTGAAGGTTAGAGGAGAAGAGATTTTCTTAGATCGCACTTTAAACAGATTAACATTTCTATATGGGTAAACTTATTCGTGTGTTGATGCTAGCAGGATCATTTCTCCGAAATATGAATGCCTCATTGTTTAGTTTTACAAGTCGTTTAACAAAAACATATTTTAAACAGGATGTGTTATCAGGCTAAGCCTACTGATCACATTGAAAGCTTCACATTTTTGTATTGATTATACACGTTAGAACGACACAGTGCTAGTATTAAGTCGCCAGACTAACGTTTGAGGCGCAGGCACTGGTTACAGATACCCGATTAGTGTAGGGGCGTTATGCCCATGAGTTGTAGCTTGAGTCTAGACCTGTAAGTTGCAGGTATGTGTAATCGTTAATGTGTGTCAGATCGTGGGCTTGTAGTAATGTCTATTCAAGTGAGGCGATACCTATTGACAGGTGCTCAATGAGTGGTGCAAAATTGGTAAAGAACCACAACAGATAAATTATAACAATTTACACAGGCTTATTAGAGTAGAATAAATGGCATCTTGTGGGCTCTGGAGTGTGTCAGGGCTTGATGTGTACCATGTGTTGGGTCGTTGCCGGGGATGGTGCATCACGTCAGTCCCGGGAAGTTTACAGTCCGCTGGTACCTGCTTCACTCTTCCGAGGTAAGTAAGGTTGGTATTTAAGTAGTCGGGTGGGGAGCACCTCAATGAGTGATGCAGGAGCAACAAGTATCCCTGCGAAATGACAGGTAGGTATGGGATACATGTAGCTAGTCCGCCTTAGGCCCTCAGCCTACGCCAGTCCTTGAGGCCCGTCGCCCGGCAGCAAGAATCCGCTCGGCATTATGCTGTGGCCAAACGGTCTCGATGGGGTGTCACGGGGGGCATTGGAGCCGGACAGATTTTGTGGTGTGAGGCTGTGCCGATCCCCAATCTGCCATGCGGGTCTGCATATGCCAGGTTGCGCTGTGGTGGTCAGAAGGGTCAGGTACCTCTGAGTGGGGAGTGTGTCGGGCGGGTTCGCTTGTGCCGGTCTGGTGGTCGTAGGACCGTCTTCTGGTTTCGGGGTGGGATGTCATCCGCACTCGCCGCTTCGGTCCCCGGTTCTTTTTCTGACCTGAGACCGCTCTAGTGGCTGGGGTTAAGTAGCTGCCTAGTTGGCGTTGGGTTGCTGGTCGTATCCATACCGCCAGTGCACCTATAGCTGAGTGGAGGTGCCGGCCTCTGAGATGGAGTTCGGTCCAGAGGCGATTGCTGATACGCTCAAGGAATACCCAGATGCTTTCAGGTGGCTTAGTGAGGGAGCGTTGTGGCGCCGCTCGTGCTTTGGCCGCCATCTTGACTGGACCTTTGTAGTCCTGATTAGCCTCATGTTTCGTCGCTTTTTGGTGCTGTGAGGGGGGGTAATCGTCCCCTGCGAGGACCGGGATAACCCCCGCCGGTCCAGAGGGGGGAGCAGCAGGGCAGTCGTCTGGTTGCGTTTGGGAACAGGTCCTAGGCCGGGGGATTGGCCGCCTCCCCCAGGCCCCGGGCTCCGCTCCAGTTTAGGCCGCATGGTGGGAGCTTGTGCTTGCAGTGTGAAGCGGTGCAAGTCGGGTGTCAATCTATTCCCGGTAAGGTCCTGGACCCGTTTTTGGGTCCCTTGTGGTGCTGGCATCGTTATTGTAGCCGGGATTGCCAAGATTCTGCCCTTTTTTGCTGGAGCTCTCATAGAGCACGTCCTGCCATGTTGGCTGTCAGGCCCCGCCCCCGTTCTGTTCGAATGTTAGCTCTCAGTATATTTTAGAATTTACTGTCACCTGTTTTAAATAAATAATTATCTCGCCTCAAGTTTAATAATATAAAATGATATAATAAAATACAATATTTATAATGTACTATAATGTGATAAAATAATATTATACATGTGGAGAGAGCAGTGGATGATGCTGATGTTTCTTTTTAAGTTTATTATTATTATTGTTATTGTTATTATTATTAGTAGTAGTATTTATATAGCGGAAACTTGCTCCAGAGCACTTTATAATATTATAAATGGAGAGAGATTTAACAATAAATGAGACAATTACAAAAAAAATACAGAAACAATAGGTAGATGAGATCCCTGCTCAAACCAGCTTACAGTCTAGAGGAGGTTGGGTATAAGAACACAACAGGAATGGCATCGTGGGGGATAGCAACCAAAGAGGGTGGAAAAGTAGCAGAACTGGAGGTGAGAGTGGAGTGTGGTTCTTAAGGAAAGAGGAAGAGACACATATTTGACATAGAAGTTATTCTGAGAGGCCATAAGCATTTCTGAACAGATGGGTTTTGAGGGACTTCTTAAACAATTGAAGACTAGGGGAGAGTCTGATGGGAGTAGGCAGACTGTTCCAAAAGCAGGGAAGGTCACCGGCAGAGCGGAGAGGCCGAGAAGGGGCATATCTATGAATCAGGGAAGAAATGTAAAAGGGGCTAGAGTTGGTTAGCACTCTATAGGTAAGGGATGGTATTTTGAATTAACTCCTATAGGATACAGGAAGCCAATTTAAGGAATAACAGAGGGGTGAGTTATGGGAGGAAGGACAGGTGTGAAAGATCAGCCTGGCAGCAGCATTCATTACAGATTATAGCAGAGTAGTACGGCTTTTGGGGAGACCAACTAGGAGAGAATTACAGAAATCCATGCAAGAGATAAGCAGAGCATGAACTAGCTCCTTGGCAGCATCTTCTGTGAGAAAGGGGTGGATGTGGGCTATGTTTTTAAGATGGAATCGACAGCTTTAAGCAGCATACTGTATATGTGGGGCAAAGGTGAGGCCAGGATCAAAGATAACACCAAGGAGGATCAAAGATAACACCAACGAGCTTGCAAGGATGGACTTATGCAAGTACCATCAACTTGCAGGGAGAGCGAAGGAGGGGGATCAGCATTATGATGGGGAAAAATAAGAAGCTCAGTTTTAGAGAGATTGAGTTTCAGAAAGCGGGAGGACATCCAGTCAACACGTTGCAGGACCACGGGGGAGAGAACCGGGGAGGAGAGATATATACTTCTTATATACGTAATACTATGCCAATTTAGCTATTATATATTACATTTTGAATAATAAAATCTATTTTATTTCTTTTTACTTTTGCAGAAATTATCCTATAACTCAAAATCAATCAATTACCGTATATACTCGAGTATAAGCAGAGTTTTTCAGCACATTTTTTGTGCTGAAAAACCCCAACTCGGCTTATACTCGAGTCAGAGTCTGTATTATGGCAATTTGCATTGCCATAATACAGACAGGGGCTGTGGGGGCTGCAGAGAGATGTTACTTACCTTTCCTGCAGCTCCTGTCAGCTCTCTCCTCCTCCGCGCGGTCTGTGCAGCTCCCTCTGTCAGCTCCCAGTGTAAGTCTCGCGAGAGCCGTGGCTCTCGCGAGATTTACACTGGGAGCTGACCGAGGTGCTGAACGGACCGGCGGAGGAGGAGAGAGCTGACAGGAGCTGCAGGAAAGGTAAGTAACATCTCTCTGCAGCCCCCACAGCCCCCTCCTACACAGTGCCCATCCACTGGACCACCAGGGAAGGAGAGCCCCCCTCCCTGGCCAGCTAGCAAGCAGGGAGGGGGGACGAAAAAATTTATATATATTAATAATAATAATTAAAAAAAATAATAATAATAAAATAAATAATAATAATAAAATAAAAAATAATAATAAAATAAAAAATAATAATAAAATAAAAAAATAATAATAAAAAAATGTAATGAAACAAAAAAATATTAAAATAATAATTAAAAAATAAAAATGCCCACCCCCCACCAAGGCTCTGCATCACACACACACTGCATTCATACACACACACTGCATTCATACACACACACTGCATTCATACACACACACTGCATTCATACATACACACACTGCATTCATACATACACACACTGCATTCATACACACACACACTGCATTCATTCATACACACACACTGCATTCATGCACACACACTGCATTCATGCACACACACTGCATTCATGCACACACACTGCACTCATACACACTGCACTCATACACACTGCACTCATACACACTGCACTCATACACACTGCACTCATACACACTGCACTCATACACACTGCACTCATACACACTGCACTCATACACACTGCACTCATACACACTGCACTCATACACACAGCATTCATACACGCACACTGCATTCATACACGCACACTGCATTCATACACGCACACTGCATTCATACACGCACACTGCACTCATATACACACTGCACTCATATACACACTGCACTCATATACACACTGCACTCATATACACACTGCATTCATATACACACTGCATTCATATACACACTGCACTCATATACACACTGCACTCATATACACACTGCACTCATATACACACTGCACTCATATACACACTGCACTCATATACACACTGCACTCATATACACACTGCATTCATATACACACTGCATTCATATACACACTGCATTCTCATATACACACACTGCATTCTCATATACACACACTGCATTCTCATATACACACACTGCATTCTCATACACACACACTGTAAATAAATATTCAATTAATATATTTTTTTTAGGATCTAATTTTATTTAGAAATTTACCAGCAGCTGCTGCATTTCCCACCCTAGTCTTATACTCGAGTCAATAAGTTTTCCCAGTTTTTTTGGGGTAAAATTAGGGGCCTCGGCTTATATTCGGGTCGGCTTATACTCGAGTATATACGGTAATCAATCAATCAATAACACACCTGTATATAATCTGCTTGCTATGTATTGGCTTTGGTTAGTGCTTGCTTTGGAAGTATTGGGTATAGTACTACAGTCTGATCTGGGTATTTGTTTATTTGTTCCCAGCAATTCTATGACAATTCATATTCTTTATATAGTTTAATGTTTAGGGACCCCGTGTCTGGATCAGACGTTGCAGACACAGCTGTGATTTTGCTGTCTGACTTTCCCGCAGTGAATAGGTGAGTGTAGTTTTGATGTTTATTCGTTATATTTTTTTTAAAAGTCTGTTAAATGTTTAGCTTACATTTAAGATGAATGATTCTGTGTATTATACTGAAGTGGAAGGTTTGAGGTTGTTTCATATATCTGATGAGGATAGTTAAAGGTGCGAATGTATAATTTATAATACATTCTATGCGTAATGAAGGACACACTCAGCATGTAGGAAACAATAGCTTTGATCTCTTGTGATTGTCTCATCTGCAAGGTCAGCAGGGCTCCTGAAGTCTCAGATAAGATACTACAACCCTGTAGTCTGATTAATCAACCACCTACTTGTTTCATGCTTGTTTAATTAAATCATTGTGTCTCTGCATTGTTACCAATATATAACACCAGTGTAGGTCAGACTTGGACCTCAATAACCAGAATGTATTTCCTGGTGGAGGGAGGGAGGTGACATGCTGAACTGAATGTTCTACGATTTCCCCTCTGACAGATTCTAGAAGCGACTACAAAACAGTATTTATCATAGTTTGTGTCCCTTATCTGTAACTAGTGGAAGCATCACTGCAGTCCTTCTTCAATCCTATGTCATAGCCTAATGGTTGGAACATTAAAAACAAATGGCATCATGCAATGCACACAACAAAACAAGTTCCATTGATTTGGGAAATAAGTGTCAGTAATATACGCTCATTATAACGCATATTATAACGACCCTCTATTCTATATTTGAAGTTTTCCAATTTGCTGTGTAATGTAGGACCTGGCTGATACAATAGGGATCCTTTACAATGTTCAACTTTGGGAAAGCATTCTACAAATAGAGCAATCACCATGGACACCGGTCTTGTGTTTCTACTGATTGATCCATGATGTGAAAACAAACTCCAACGAACTGGGACTCTATGGTGAGAGCATACAGCTTTTCTACATTTATAGGCATTGCACGCTTGTTTTCATAATACAGTGGGAGAATGTGGGACAGAGAACAAAGGAACAGAGAGAGAGGATAGACACGAAATACAATAACCCTGGCCCCCCTGGAATAAAGCAGCTAAACGTCCAGATACCGGTAGCAGGTTCCCTTTCTGGCCAGAGCCAGATCTAGCAACACAATGGGTTACAACTCATGTTTAGGACTTTCCCCAATATCGGTCTCATAAATAACCCTGATAATCCAGCTTTGATGCTATCTGGCTAAGTCTCCTCCTCCTGCTACGTCACAACGATGGTGAAACCTACTGCACATGCATAGCATGCTCTCCTGTGGAGAAATTAAAGACGTTAGACATCCTTATGCAAAGTGTGAGGATTTCCAACGTCGTTTAACGGAGTAAAACTTTGTTAGGGACCCAAAAGCGCTTTTAGTGGCTTTAGTGAAAGACAACCACCAGAGATGGTGTTAACTCTGCAATGTAATCACTGTGCATTCTCTAAAACATGGTTTACATTGCATGAGGGGCTGAGGGGACAAGAATACTGCATCCAGACCACTTCAATGAGATGACGTGGTCTTGGTGCCCATAATGTCCCTTTAAGTTGCCGTCCGTCTGCTAGTTGAAACCTTGCACACTGATACATTGCCTTAAAGTTCACTACAATTGTTTTATTTGTTTTTAACATTTATTTATATTCCAGTTTTTCACTGGGCTCCTTTTTATTTAGAGCACATGAAGAGACATTATTTCACATCCCTTTATCTTACAATGTCAAAAGGTCTGCCCATCTCTAGTGAAACACAATAAATATTTTTTTATGTAACTCAGCATAATCTGTTGTTGTGAGAGGCATTGCTTTGTTCTAAATATTTATGGGGTAAGACTATGAGCCCAATTTAAAAACTACCCAGTTCTACAATGCTATAAGTTTTACCCCTTGGTCACTCTAGTCTCTGCCCCTCTGCCTCCTACAATTTCCCACCACACTGTCATTGTCATAGTCTCACACTCACCCTAGTGTCACCATGACCCCCAATGCCAGTCTCTGCCTCATCCCAGTGTCACCACTTTCCCTCCAGTATGACCAACACCCATATCCTCCACATCCCAAAATCACTAACTATTCCCCTTAGAATCGCCATCTAATTTTTACCATCTCTCCTTCACTTAAATACCACCATATAACCCTCATCCTGATGTTAACATCTACTAACACTCCAATGCTACAATTTACAAATCTGCCAAATGCCACAAACTGAATGTGCAACTGCTGCTTTCTAGGTGGTCTCGAATTAAAACTTCTTCTCTGAGTCTTGGGAATTTCAGAGGTTTTACTACAACAAAGCTGGACCCCACAGTTGAACATCCAGGAGCAAAATGGTAGAAAAGAGAGGGAATAAATTGGGGGACAATTGGATCATGAATTTGTCCTTCCACTACAATTCTGGCATACAACTTTCTTATTTATACCAGGAGGATTAATTTAATTTCTGGTCATTTACCTCAAAAGTCAATATTCTAAAGTCCTGGAAGATGAGATTTCCTGAACGCCTTGACTGCTAGAGGAAGAAAGATGGGGCTGAATGCTTCTGGAGTCAAAATGGAGAATCAGCCTTCTGGATGGACAATATCCATCATTGGGTGGCAATGAGCAGTACAAACAACTAACATTTTGAAATAAATGGTCTAACCCACCTAATGAGAGTCTACAAGAGTATAACTTTTATCTAAACTTTGCCCGTTACATCATCGGACTAATAATGTTGAATAACATATGTATCTTTGCTATTCTGTTAGCAGTGCACGTTTCCATACAGTTATTACACTTCACTATTATAAAGAAAAAAGAATAATAATTACATCCCATACGTTCGGAGACGGTAATATTCTATTCTTGGCATGCCTTTGCAATAAAGCATATTGTGCTTCCTCAGGGCAACAGCGATGAAATGACATGGTTAAAATTTACATGAAGTTTTTCCTTTAGGGGCCAGAAAGATCAAAGTGAAAAATCAAACCGTGGATGACAAAAGAGATAAGCTTTCTTATTTTGCCTCCTAAAATGTATAATCATCGCTTAATATATTCAACTTTTAGTTTATCTTCAGAGGAGATACATTTTTCCTTTGTACCTTCTTTTGTCTGAACAAGAGTTTGTTTAATAATGATTTTACATTAAGAGTTAGTTATACAGAAAATGAAAAGTCTACAAATCCTCTCTCGTTAGCTTCCCCGGAATTCCTCTTAACAATTCTTACTCTTAATGAATAAATGATGAATGATTCCCTGTGTTTATTTTATACTGGAGAAAAGGATTCTGCGGGCTTGCCGTGTGCTATATCTAATCGATAAGCCTTCTGGCATTATTGAGTGAGATCTTATGCCAGTTTGGGATGGAAGAGAACTTTATTAGGTGTAAAACCCGACTTATTGGTTATTGTTTATAAAATGCTGGTTTTGTTTTTTTGCATATTAATGCATCTTTTTTTTTTTTTTTTTGGTAAAGCCCGATGTCAGAGGTCAATTATATTGAAACACAAGCTCTCATTCATGTTATTGGAAGCAGGTTTCCCCAGCTAAAATGATTGTGTTTAGTGCAATTTTGAAAAATTAAAGTACTTTTTAGCACTTTTAGACAAAATCCATCCTATCTGGCTAAGTCTCCTCCTCCTTTACTGACTTTGGAACATCATGCCTCCAGGTTCCTCGCAGTACCTGCACAACTGATACCTGTATAACGTAAGGGAGAAATCACAGGATCCCACTTCATCCACCAATAACATGCAATGTTTAACAAAGTAAAAATTACTTGTTTACTGCATCTGCTATATATTATTCTTGTTAGATATGCATAGACCACAGTCAGAATCACAGCCATGCTTGCCTTATTTGAGGTTGTTGGAGTTATTAAATTAGCTATTGGATTTAAAAAAAAAAAAACACTAAACCTAACTAAGCATATTGCTTATAGATAGAACGTATTTATTTTAATGTATTCCTTTTCTGAGTACGGTACTTGAGGCAGGAAATATGTGGTTTGCTCTTTGTGACACTAATAAGCTCTCTGTGACACTGATGGTAACATGGTCTCCCTCTGAAGAGATCCTAAAATGGATAGTAAAATGTAAGGTTAAAGTCTTAATAAATCCGCCACTTACATGATAATAAAGCCCGTGTGTCATCTATTGTGACTTTATCAAATTGTACTGCTATAAAAAAAAAATGTCTTATCTTTTTCTTAAAGTCTACAAAGAGTTGGATGAAGGAAATCTAAATGTTTCTGGCACGGACTTTATAAAGACTATTACTTCCACTTTGTAGGATTGGTGACCTAGAAAACATTTATCAAACACTGTTATTTCATCTCACGTGAGATAAGACCCCATGCTGGGTTTTCCTATAAGATCCATTTAACAAGCACTTTGATGCATCAGTCTTAATATAGCAGAGGAAGATGAATGAATATTATCAGACATGACATCAAAGACATACTTGGTACACCCACATCCGTTGCATTCATTTCTAAATCCAGGGGAGGGGAAATAGATTGTTCCCACTTTATGTTTTATTAACATGCAAAATCCATATATATAGATTTAGTAAAAATCAAAACAGTATTTTTATTTACATTGTTTTGTGACATTGCTATAATTACCTCAATGACATAATTAAAATGGCTGATGTTCACAGTGAGTTGTTGGTTTTTGGAAATTAAATAAAAACTACAGCCGTGGAGTTCATGACAGTGATTAGCATTGCTTGTAAGAATCCACGGGAGTTAGGCTGTAATTCTTCTTGTTCCGAAATGACGGAAATACATTTTTGTGCTTTCAGTTGACGTATCAATATCACTCTGCATTCTACCAATCTCTGTCACAGTCACCACAAGCCTGTCACATCTTAGTTCGTCATTAATAATATTATACAGGCGCGCTTCACCCAGACAGCTTGTAATACATTTTACTTAGGCACCCTGCAATTACAACTAAACAGTTCAAGGAGAAGTTGCATTTTACTGTGACGGCAAATTGCACAGTTAGCTAAGATGAGTGGCAGCAATTATTGACAGTCGTTGTCACAACGGCATTACTGTCGGTGATGTGTGTGCTCCTGTGTGCCTTATTTATAGCTTGTCACTCTCAGACCTTATGAAAACGACCTGCTGATAATTCCAGTTTAGCAAATTTTCAGTTTCCCTAACTCGGTCTGAAGTTTAGATTAAAGTGTATGAATGGGAAATGTGTGGGGAAACTCAGAGTTTTACGACTAATGTGCAAAATGAATAAAATGAATTTCAGATATTTGATAAGGAAGATATTTGATGAGGAAGTTTGTCTTTATTTTTAGTAAATAGTTACAGATGTGTAAAGAGAAACGAGGTAGAATTGTCGTAGACGCCAGGCACGCAGCTTCTCCCTACAGTTCAACAAAACCCCAGATTAAACTGCCCCCACTGAATCTAGCCGGTCATTGCCAAAATTGATGACTAAAGTTCATTTCTGTATTAGATTAGCAGAAAAAAGGGTCAGGCTTTAATCTTAGTTTGCAGAATATTTGCCCTCATTTTTTATACCATTTTTGCAGTTTATGATTAATGAAAAGAGATCGGAAGCGGTTCACCTCATTCTGGACTAAGAGCATTGGTGTGGATGTAAAGTCTCATTGGGCTTTTTTCAGGGGTTCCTGATCTGGTCCTGAATGTATGAAATATGACAATGCAGGAATAAACCTTTAGAATGGCCACGGCATGATCTCCAGAATGAGCAGATTCTACTTTTAAAGAGTGTTTATCAGTTTAATTTATAGTTTTTTTTCCCATGATAAAGTGATTGTGACTGTGTGGATGTGTGGTGATGGCTGCTCTGGATATTTGGATAGAGGAGATGAAGTGGAATGGCTGGTTAATGGTGCAGTGGGTCACCAAACATTGCAGGGCACGCCACGGTCAGGGGTAGTGATAAAACGGGAAATGGCATAAATAATTAAATATGTGACTATCGTGCATGACATAGTATCAATATGCTGCGTTTTGTTTCATATCTCATATCACAGAATAGGGAATAAACAAATTAACTGTTTTCCATTTTTCCGCAAACGTGTCTCCTTGCTGTTAAAAATGGGATATAATCATTAAAAAACACTCTAGGCCCCTAAGCTGTTTTTAGATATAACTCCAATGAAAAAAAAGCATAATTAAATGCATGCATTTTTACATTAGGGGATATCTACTAAATGGTGATTTGTATTTTTAGTACTTGGGTATTGGAGTGTCCCTTTAAGGCAGAAGGTTGGTGCTAGCTGGGTGTACTTCTGCTTCATGCTGTGTCAAACAGACAATGCTCATTTACCAGTTAATGCTACTATTACTTACGTTGGGGCGTTTTACAGGGTAAGTCGCTAAATTTAAAATTCAACATTAAGTCAAAGAGAATTTAAAATTTAAGGTCAAAATACCATGGACTGGAAAAGTTAACTATACTTCCAGTTTGGCTACTTTGACGACTTTCAATTCACTTTAACACAAGTATTACTGACCCTATAGTGTTAAAACCCCCAGTTAGGTGGTGTGGCGAAAGTAACTTCGCCACGGGTTCTTGGAGGTTCCTGCTTGCCAGCCTCTTGTCCCAGGACTATGGCCCATGTATTAGACCTTGGTTCAAGACTGTGGAAAGGCTTTGTTCGTGCCTTTTCCCTGGGATTTACCGAACGGATTATACTTGTGCTGTTCGTATGCCGAACCAACTACCGAACAGCCAGACCCCCCCCATGGAAGTCGTGTGCTGCCAATTGACCCTTTTGACCTTACTAACACCTCGAAACCGCAACGTTCCAAGCGGTCGGCTGGGTGGCCGCCGTTCGTATGGCCATCTGCGTACAGTGGTGTTTGGTCGTCAAGTGTATGGAACTATAATTGGGAACTCAATGGTGCAAGCACCGCTGGGACTTCCACCTCCAGTTAAGTTTGGGAAAATGGATTAGAATGAACGGTGTTCGGTGGGAGCAAACTCCCGAACGCGGAGCACAAGGCAAGTGTATGCACGAGCAGTTTATTAGTTGATTTTACTGTGTTTTGTACTCCCCAAAGAGAACAACCGCACAGCCTGATTTCATGGAACTCTTTTGGGCAGGAGCCTCGTGTGTGGTCGGTCAACTTATGACTTACATGGAAATCCCAAACCCCTGAACCCATCTGGGTGATTTTTGGATATGTTGGTCACCCAGATCGAGTTATCAGGGGATGTAACTTTGTGGGGTTTCAATGTGTTTTAGGGGTACTTTTGGGATATAGTAAAATGTATGTTTTCTGTGCCTGGAGATAATTGAGTTTAGTACAGTTCCTTCCTCAATTATGTCTCAGGCACAGGGGAAGGATTATCCTATTTTGTGTGGGAGTGTCCTGGAATATGTCATGGAATATGTCATAGCCTCTCAGGTCCAGTGGGCAATGCCCTAGGAATATGTCATGGAAAACCCTTGCATGGGGACCTGCATATAAGGTCAGTTGTGGCTACCAATAAAGCAGTTCCTCTTCACCCTCAACATAGAGCCTCATCTCATGTGTGGAGGGGACATCTATATTCACTCTGGGATTGCTATAATCACTATACTCCCTTGGATTACAACGCTTGGTCTTGTAAGAGCATCCTGCTTTACTCTCTGACCTAGCAGTGGTCTACCCACTGGAAGCTGGATCCTGGCTTTGGGTCCAGGCTGGGTGGGGGACAGTGAGTCCCCAACCAAGCTGTAACGCTGGATGTGGGGTTTACGGTGGTTATGGTGTCAGGTGGAGTTCTTAGGAGTACTCTGTGTTGCTAGGAAGCAGCGATTGGCAGAGGCACCCAGTCAGGGTGCCAAGTGGTCCGCCACAGGTGGCTTTTACCAATCTTAATTCCCTTAGAAGGAGTTAAAACATACCTTATACCAGCGCCGCACTGGTCCTGCCCCAGCTCCATCTACGGAGACGGATTGTAAGGGGGCCTGGTCAGGGTGCTTTAACAGAGCGACCGGGCCCCCTGTGATTACATCACAAGGCTGGGAGGAAGTGACCACACGTCACTCCTCCCAGTTAACACACATACCACGTGGGAGGAAGGAGGAGGGAGTCAGAGTGGGAACTTGTAACGGACCGTTTCAGCATAAAAGGGGAAAATGCGTTTAGGCGATAATCCCCTTTTCCATAGACAGGCACAGCTACTGCAGAACATCAGAACTCACGAGCTGGATACGAAATGACACTCCGAACTGGAACAGCTGAACAAGAAAAGCATACAATCGGCTTACACTCTTGGCAGTCAGCTTACAATCCAATCCCCCCCAAGAACGAGACGACACTTCATTTTGAGGGTTAAGCAGGAACTCAAGACTGGGACACCCAGTCTGGCTTTTATTACCAACAAGTACATACAGGACACTCCCAGGGGGAGGATGAAATTAACCAATCACATGGATGTACCTCCCACACATTTCCTCCCCTTAGATTAACACTTAACACAATTATACTGTACACCTTTTTCCCCAATTCCTGGATGTACCCCAAATACATATGCTACACCTCCAAAACAGGTATCCCCTGATAGCCCTTATTCAGGGGGACAACATATGCAAGAATCAGCCCATTCGGATAAATGGTTCAGGAGTTATGGGACTCCAAAGATTTGACCGACCGCATGGGTAAAGTATCCGAAAACAGTTCCATGCATTTTGGCCCTGCGGTCGGTCACAAACAAGGGAATGAAAACAGGCGAATTGCCTGTGTTATAGAGCCTGGAGAGGGTTTGAATGAATTCCCTTGTTTGTGGGGTTCTTTCTACCGAACGGGGGGTCATTCGGTAGTTTCCATACGAACTTCTGGAAGTATGGAGGTCTCAGCGGTGTTTGCCTAGTCAAGTGTCCGATTTCAGTTCCAGACACTCGACGGCAAAACACCGCTGTTCGGTAGTTAAAGATGGCCGCCGCCACGTGTTGGTTTCCTGAATGGCGGCCACCCAGAGGACACAGAACACATTACATGATTGCCAATTACCCGTTTGCAACATTGTTGCAAACGGTAATTGGAGGCACACTTAATCCTGGGTGGTCTGGTTGTTCGGTAGTTTCCTCAATACAATGAATGGAGTGATTCTACCGAACAATCAGATGAAGGCTGCATATATATATATATAACCCAGGTTAACTGCATACAACAATACATACATGACATTTAAAGTATTAAAGGCAGGATTACTGTACTACGTTCCACAGTCTTAAAGGTACAGTAGTCCCAAAAGTTCCAATATGTCCATCGCTGCTTTTAAAGGGCCAGCAGCAGCAATACAAATTATTACCTGCCCAAATATAGTCTTTAAAGTGCAATATGTCCAGGGGCCATAGTCAGCGGGCAGGAGGCTAGCAGCCAGGCCTCTCCAGTTCACAGTGGCGAAGCTGGTTTCGCCACATTTCTCCCCTTGGCCAATTAGACTAACAGGGTACCTGACTTTCTGCCGGTCAGTGCCCTGGTTAGTCCAGCAACCCACCCACAAAACAGAAATAACCGAGCAGCCCACCCACACTAACCGGTTACTACATCTGGGTGAAGAAGGATTTTGTCCAAGTTCTGGTGTTTCACCACTGCTGGGTGGGAGACGGGTAGGCTGCCTTGGTGGGTTGCTGAGGGGGCAGAGACCAGCGGTACTCTGTCCTGTTGCCAGCACTACCACGGGAGTAGTCTGGTGGGCGTCTGGTTGCTGGAGACTGTCTGTCTCCCCTTTAGGTGCGCAGCTCGACTGCCGGAGGGGGAGACCGACTGTCTCCCCTTTGGATCCATCACACTGAGGCTGGGGAACAGGACCGACCGTCCCTATCCCTTGTGCTGTAAGTGCAGAGACTACGGTCCCATCTGCACAGTTGTGGGGCTTAACATCTCCCCTTGGTGAGTTAGGCTGCCGCTGGAGAGAGGGTGTAACAAGTTCCTCTCTCTGGACGGTAAACTGCCGCTGGGCAGGGGGGTTAGCAGGCTCCTCTCCCTTCCCTTCACACTGCCTTCTTGGCATATCACTTTGCTGCTGGGGGGCAGGAACAACAACCTCTGCCCCCTGTAACTCAGCCTGCCGCTGGGGAGGAAGGACTGCACCTTCGGCTCCTTTGGACACACACGGCTGCTGGGGAGGATGGACGACACCATCAGCTCCCTGGGGCACACATTGCCGCTGGGGAGGGAGGACGCTGCTCTCCTCTCCCTTCACTTCACACTGCCTTCTTGGCATCTCACTTTGCTGCTGGGGGGCAGGAACAACAACCTCTGCCCCCTGTAACTCAGCCTGCCGCTGGGGAGGAAGGACGACACCTTCATCTCCCTGGGACACACACTGCCGCTGGGGAGGAAGGACGACACCTTTAGCTCCCTGGGACTTACTCTGCCGCTGGGGAGGATGGACGACACCATCAGCTCCCTGGGTGACACACTGCTGCTGGGGATCTGGGCCCAGCATCCCCGTAGGGCCGGTAGAGAGACCTCGGTCCCATCTCCACCTGCCTGTTGTGGTTCCTCACAGGACCAATCTATGAGGATCCCTACTTCGGGTTCTTCCTGCCGCCTCGGGGGGGGGGGGCGGCTAACCTCCTCGGATGCAGCCTCTACTCTGCTGCTGTACCACTCTTCCTGCTCATCATACTCTTCGTCCATCTTTGAGTTTTGCTCAGCCATGACCTGGTTCCAGATCCCCTGGAATGTGTCCATGGATATATAACCCCCATACTGGGCCACTTGCTGCCTCACCTTGGCCATAAAATCATCTTCAGCGTCAGAGCCTTCCATACTTGTCTGCTCCAAGTCGCTGGATACCTCTGCTGCCAGGGGCGCTGCACGAATGCTAACGTTGCCCTCAATTTGTAACTCCAAGGAATTGGTGTTCTGTAGCTGTCCTTCTGGCTGTGGGAACAATCCCGCAGCTTGTTGGTTCCTCTGCGTCGTTCGCAGCATGAGGTACGCCTGTACATCGTTGTAGACCCGGTCTGCCATCCGCTCCGCTCGGGCTGGTGAGAATAGAGCCATCCTGCTCCTATATTCCCTGGCAAACTCGGATTCCTCCTTCTCCCTCTGAGGTGCTGCAGCAGCTGAGACTCTGTCTCCTTCCATTTTCCTGATTTCCTTTGTAGATAGGGTCGCTGTACGGATACTAGCGTTGCCCTCAATTTGTAATCCAGAAATGGTGTTGTCTGTAGCTGTCCCTCTGGTTGTAGGAACGATCCCGCCGCTTGCCACCAATTGTAACGGACCGTTTCAGCATAAAAGGGGAAAAATGCGTTTAGGCGATAATCCCCTTTTCCATAGACAGGCACAGCTACTGCAGAACATCAGAACTCACGAGCTGGATACGAAATGACACTCCGAACTGGAACAGCTGAACAAGAAAAGCATACAATCGGCTTACACTCTTGGCAGTCAGCTTACAATCCAATCCCCCCCAAGAACGAGACGACACTTCATTTTGAGGGTTAAGCAGGAACTCAAGACTGGGACACCCAGTCTGGCTTTTATTACCAACAAGTACATACAGGACACTCCCAGGGGGAGGATGAAATTAACCAATCACATGGATGTACCTCCCACACATTTCCTCCCCTTAGATTAACACTTAACACAATTATACTGTACACCTTTTTCCCCAATTCCTGGATGTACCCCAAATACATATGCTACACCTCCAAAACAGGTATCCCCTGATAGCCCTTATTCAGGGGGACAACATATGCAAGAATCAGCCCATTCGGATAAATGGTTCAGGAGTTATGGGACTCCAAAGATTTGACCGACCGCATGGGTAAAGTATCCGAAAACAGTTCCATGCATTTTGGCCCTGCGGTCGGTCACAAACAAGGGAATGAAAACAGGCGAATTGCCTGTGTTATAGAGCCTGGAGAGGGTTTGAATGAATTCCCTTGTTTGTGGGGTTCTTTCTACCGAACGGGGGGTCATTCGGTAGTTTCCATACGAACTTCTGGAAGTATGGAGGTCTCAGCGGTGTTTGCCTAGTCAAGTGTCCGATTTCAGTTCCAGACACTCGACGGCAAAACACCGCTGTTCGGTAGTTAAAGATGGCCGCCGCCACGTGTTGGTTTCCTGAATGGCGGCCACCCAGAGGACACAGAACACATTACATGATTGCCAATTACCCGTTTGCAACATTGTTGCAAACGGTAATTGGAGGCACACTTAATCCTGGGTGGTCTGGTTGTTCGGTAGTTTCCTCAATACAATGAATGGAGTGATTCTACCGAACAATCAGATGAAGGCTGCATATATATATATATAACCCAGGTTAACTGCATACAACAATACATACATGACATTTAAAGTATTAAAGGCAGGATTACTGTACTACGTTCCACAGTCTTAAAGGTACAGTAGTCCCAAAAGTTCCAATATGTCCATCGCTGCTTTTAAAGGGCCAGCAGCAGCAATACAAATTATTACCTGCCCAAATATAGTCTTTAAAGTGCAATATGTCCAGGGGCCATAGTCAGCGGGCAGGAGGCTAGCAGCCAGGCCTCTCCAGTTCACAGTGGCGAAGCTGGTTTCGCCACAGAACTCTGACTCCCATCAACCTGAGCCACCACTGGACCCCAGGGAATGTCACCCTGCTGCACCTAAAAGGTAGGAAACAGGAGGGTGACTTAAACATTTTGTGTTTGTTTGTATGCATGTGTGTGTGTCTTTGTATGTATGTGTATGTGTGCATGTGTGTGTCTTGTGTGTGTGTGTGTGTGTATGTATATATGTGTCTGTCTGTCTGTCTGTCTGTATGTGTGCCTGTTTGTATGTATGTGTCCTTGCGTGTGTGTGTGCCTGTCTGTGCCTGTGTGTCTGTATGTATGTGTGCCTGTCTGTTTGTATGTGTCTTTGTATGTACGTGTGTCTTGTGTCTGTCTGTGTGCCTGTCTGTATGTATGTATGTGTGCCTGTTTGTATGTGTCTTTGTATGTATGTGTGTCTTGTGTGTGCCTGTCTGTGTGTATGTATGTGTGCCTATCTGTATGTATGTATGTATGTGTGTGTGTCTGTATGTGAGTGTGTGTCTGTCGGGGAGGGGGGGGGGGGAACAATTCAATTTTGCACCAGGGCCCCATGGATTGTGTGTATGCCACTGTATATGTATAACTATCAGTGTGTCTGTGTATCTGTATGCCTGTTGGTGTATATCTGTGTATCTGTATTCCTTTCATTGTGTGTCTGTGTATCAGTGTGTGTCTGTGTATTATGTATGTCTGTCAGTTTTTGCCTGTGTTTCATTGTGGATCTGTATTTATGTCAGTGTATATGTCTGTGTATCAGTTTGTGTATCTGTGTATCTGCATATCTCTGTCAGTTTGTGTGTCAGTATATCAGTATGTCTGTCACTGTGTGTATCTGTATGTGTGTCATTTTTTATCTGTGGCTGTGTCAGTGTGTATCTGTATGCTGTTAGTATGTGTATATATGTATCTGTGTGTATCTGCATGCCAGTCATGGCATCATGTAGCACAAATTCATTTTAGAACTAAACTTTTGGGAAGAAATTGATTTATTCACTCTTTTCCATCTTGTTTAATCTGTTTTCTGCCCTTTATATCATGCAATTTAACTTCTCTCCTCCTAGCCTTCATAAAACATCCTGTGACGCTGTAACATTAAGTAGACCTTACAAATATCAGATGTCATAGAAAAACTACATTTCCCAAGATGCTGTGCCCTCCTCTACATTAATCTGTTCTGGTGATTAAGGTGAAGGTTTCCTTTTCAGAGAGGAAATAACTAAAACTACCATTTTGCGATGTATAAGAATTTCTAAATTATCATTCTTTTCATATGGCAAATCTCCTTATGTTACTTTTTACATTTATTTCGGTATGACACTTCAAAAGAATTATATTCAGCTCCATATTCGCTGCTGGAATTAATGAAACATGTATTTTTCATTTTGATTCCATGTGAGTATTGTCTCTTCTCTGATGCCATTGTCTTTTGTCATTTTCATTTATCCATAAAACGTATCCGACAAGTTACATCATGTTTAATTTGATCGATTTTATTCCCTATGTCGATGTGTAAATTGCATTCCAGCAATAAAATTATTACATTTGTGACCTTCAAGCACCGTACAGTATGTATCAAAAGAGGAATGAGAATACATTGTGATAGAGAGAAAAGAATTACCTTATCTGTCTCCTTTCCCAGAGATCTCTCCATTTCTGAGGCAGAGCACCTTCCGATGGGCTCAGTATTAAAGGCATTGTGTCCCTCAAAGTACGACTCTGTCCCAGTTTATTTAACAAAGGAAATCACCAGAACTGCTGAAACTAAGCTATTTGCAACTTTTCTAGTTTTCAGTTACTCCAAAACTTAGAGTTTGGTGGATAGACCCCCGTATTTGACCTCTGTTGTGCTAGCCAGTCGTGTTTCTGTAGCGTAGTTGTCATTTTTATATATCCCTCTATCTACAAGCGCTGGAATGAGACTGTTAATGACATGTGCGTTCTGCCGGTAACTGTACATGTCTGTCCCAGAATGCTTTACAAACTATTTGGTGCTCAGAATACACAGATTGCGAAATGCGATAGATGAGGCCGGTATAGGCGACTTTTTATTTTAATGTTGGCTTTGGCTGAAGATTTAAATGAGCACTAGGGTGTTAATAATATTTTTTTTTATTCCTAATACAAAATTGTATTATTCCTTGTTCCTTATTCCTGTCCTTAGATACATAATTCCCTTTAGGCTTCCCATAATAATAGTGTTTTTACTTACCTTTTTCTGGTGCCGAGGCTCCCTCAGCGATGCTTACCTACCCACCTCCTACGACGCCAATCAAATACTCCTTATATAAGAGCATTGGGGACCTGATGTGCATGCGCAGCGAGTAGCATGCTAACATCAAGCTTCCTCGTAGGAAAGCATTGAATCAATCACATGACCAAGTTTTACTCGTTCGTTGCAGTAGAAGGACCTCCATTGTGTGTTTAAACCCGAAATGTTTCTGCAAAACGTTCATGTTTTACCTTGAGTGGGTAAACTGACAGGACCTTTGCACCCAGCCCACTTTGTAATGTTTTGCAGAATGTTTCCCAGGTCACTAGGACCCTCTTAGTGAGTTTGTATCACGGCTGGATATCTGACATGACACGTTTGTCTGACGAAGATGAAGGATCTTTCATGAAGGATTCTGAGCTCTAATTGTCAACATGAACGTACAGCACGGCGGACATTGTCCAATTTGCTGTAACCAGAGGGCAAACTGTTATAAACACACGATCATTAAACATTGTTTATATTTAAGACCAACACATCAACACTTATATTAACCAAGCAGATGAATATGGAAAGTGTTAAACAGGATGTAGAGACATCAGTTGGGATGATTATTAGGGTTTGAATATGTCTCCAGAGTCCAGGAATGTGGGTGTCATTTTGGGATTGCAGAAATTTCCGTTTAATCCAAACACAAATTCATAAAACTGTGAATGTGATTGATTTGGAATAATTTGGAGATTTGATAAACTATCGGTGGTCAGAAACCAATAAACATCTATTGGCAACATACAGAGCTCAGTATATCCCCGCAGGAAGCCACCTATACCCCTATCAAAAAGATTCAGTATAATCCACAATAACGTCTCTGGGGAACAATGATCTTTTTATCTAAAATATGACATAAAACAGGAAAGTGTGAATAACAACCCATTAAAACCAAGAAAGGTACTAGAATATTGAATAGGAACTTGAATATTTGCTCTATTTTTAGCTGTGTGAGTCACTCCAATCTCATTAAAATGATGCCACAGAAAAGCCTTATATGTGAAATCGCCCCAGATTGTCTCCGGGGAGGAACCAGAGGCCACAATTAGTCTATTAGTTTTATAATGTACCCTGCTATAAAGTCTGGAGATGTTAAGAATAGGATATGGCAAAGCCATTAAGCCATTATTCCAGTAAGCTGTATGTATATATATTTAGCATTTTATGTATATTAATAAATTGCTATATTGTATGAATGCATGGCTACCAGTGTCAGCTCACCTGGACAGCTCACTCTATGGGCTGATTTTCTGAGCAGGCGACCCCCGGAATCCCCAATGGGGGCGTGTCTGTCAATCAGGAGGTTAAAACTCACCATGAATACAAATTACAGGTATAATGTGCATGGTGTATCATTTGGATTTACATAACCCACATTACAACTCAATAAATTAAAAGGGGGTGAAGGGTAGATCAAAACAATAACTAAAATATGTTACTGAATTAAAAAGAGACACTCTATAGGTGTGTATCCTGAATAGGTTTTAGCCTGAAGAGAAATGTTACAAGGTTACCTCTAACGAGAATAGAAAGTGTCTAGTTAAAGACTAGTAATCACAATATGGGTTGATTTGCTTCACACTAGCTTCACACTAGCTGGACGTTCTCTCCGCCGATATTCAAAACGTTAGTCGTCGATTTGTTGTTGTTGTTTTATATATTTCAGTAACATGTACTACAGGGACCTCGGTACGCTGCTGCTTCCATGCACTACGAGCGGAAAGTTCAATATATCATACTCTTGTGTCCAAGATGGTGAGTAGTGAGAATTATACGCCTATCAACTTCAATGATATAGGTAAGCTGTGCCATAACCAGATCATTTTGACCAGACCCACCACTTCACTAATGGTGGAATCTCTTAATTCACTTTGGTTCCATAGTACACTGAGGGCATTGCTGGAGCAGGCAGTCTTCAATGGCCTGTCATACTAATAATCTGTATTGATCACTTTGGATTGTTAACACCCTATGAGCCAGTAAAACTTTAAGGATAGTTTATCGGTATGGTAGGCTGTTGAGTGTGTAAGAATCTGAGTGCGGTAAGGTAGACTGCCCCACAAGGTTATCCCAAGGCCATAAACTTTGCATCTTGTTTTTCTCCAGTACGTATGTGTAGATTCTTAAATATGTTATGGATCGACTATCTGTCCAGTATTTTCTGCTTTGACTATACTCTATCCGTATTTTTGTAATCTGATTGGTTTCCAGAGTCATGTTGGGAGAACCATTTATCAGTTTTACCATCCTCCTGCCAAATGGGTCACCACTGATAACAGGAACCTGGAGCTTTAGCCTTCAGATCAGTGTGGCTGTCATAAAAATACAATATGCAATCTCTAATGTAATGGGTTTTATAACAAACTCAAACTTACAAAGTGTTAGTATGAAATGTTTTGTGCATGATTCAAATGTTGGCGGTAAATCTGCCTCTATTATATCTGTTGTTTAAAAGGAACTCTACTAACGTGTTGGAAACACAAAGCTGTATTCTAATACTATAGGAACTATACCTCTTCCCAATGCATCCACCCCCACCCGACAATGTAAAGGGTTAAATAAACATTTAAGCACTACCTGATTTATGTTACTATGTTACTCGGTGCTGTGTTGGACTCCTCCTTTGCCGACATCAGCCGATGGGGGAACCTAACGCTCATGCGCAGAGAGCACTGCACGGGCATTAGGCTTGCCTCATAGGAATGCTTTGACATAATGCTTTAATGTGTTTTTTTTTCCAACATGGTGGACGTCCTCATGCAAAGTATGAGGACGTCCAGCGTAATTTCATTGAGTCAAACTCTATGAAACTCCATGAAATGCCTTTTGTGGTAGACAGATACTAGAAGCAAGCTTAACAATGTGAAGTAAACATTGCAGTTTCTCTAAAACAAATGTTTTACATTGCAGGCTCAAGGGAACAGGGACCCTGCACCCAGACCACGTCAATGAGATGAGGTGTCTGGGTGCCTATAGTGTCCCTTTAAAGATTTACTATGTTTATATTTGTCAATGATCTTACACAGGGCTCATTGGCAAGTTAAAATCCAGCCCTGGTGAGCATAGTATGACTTGCAGTGGCTGTTAACTTTTAAGGCCTTGCTAATAGACCAGGACTTCAAATTTAAGTCTTGAACTCATTCCTTTATTGGAGTTTCTCTGTTATCAGCTTTTGTTAACAGGAATTTGCCATCCATACAATCTACCAGAAAGCCTCCATCTGGCCCTGCTTGAGGCAGTGGTTCTGGCTTGAATTACAGGGTGATCCTTAGGACCTGGGCTCTGGACGATAAGTGATTTCTACCATCAGTCAGATCTGGATGGCCTGTATTGGGATACAGCTACCAGAGTGGGCAAGCTAACCCTGAACTTGGTGTTGCAAACTGCCATTTGCAACTGTTATTTTATTTGACAAATTGCCCTGCTTCCCTGTGTTATGGAGAAGCCTAATTGCCAGCCTTCTGCCCCATGACTATGAACCTAGTGTGTATGGCGATTTGACTGTGTTTGTGGGATCTAAACGCTGTTTGGATATATTGAGCGCTCAGATCCAAGCCATATGGGGATAGGTTGAATGTGGGGGTTCTGTTCAGTATGATAGGAGTTATGTATTTTTGTGTATTTTTGCTGTTGTTGTGAATGGGGATATTTTCTGTATCTGGAGATAGTTGGCTTACCACACCCAGTTAAGCCAATTATCTCCAGGATAGAGGACTCTGTGGAACTAGTTTGGGCTGGAAAGCCATGCTCCAGTTGGTCACAAAGGATTTCAACCTAACTTTTAAACCACCGGAGGGAATTGTTTGATTTTTGGATATGTTTGTATTTCAAGTGTGCTGAGTTTGAATATGTGATTGATGTATGAAGATTGGATGTATGGTTTTAAAGTTATAGTACATGTATAAAAACGGTATTTTTCCTGCTTGTGATAATTATGTTAACCATTGTGTACCATAATTATATTACAGGCAGAGGGGGAGGATTTTGTGTGCAATTGCTGGGCGTGTTTTCTGTAATGTACGTCTGTTATTGGTTGTTCTGTAAAACCCTGTGGGTGGTCCTATGTAAGGAAAACCTGCATAAAAGAAGGCCCTTTGGTGCCAATTAAACAGAATGACTTGACCCTCTAACTTGCAGCCTTGACTCATGTTTGTAGGGGCCAGCTATAATCACTACAGGGATTGCTATGCTCTTCATACTCCCTTAGCTACTGAGCTCTTGTAAGAGCTCTTGTTCCTGATCCTGCATCGCTCTACAGAAGGAAGAGGTTCACCTACTGGAACCTGGTCGTAGGTCCAGGGCGCAGAGCAGATGGCAAGATACCAGCCCAGCAGCGGTGGTTCGTGGAGCCTGCAGTACTTATGGTGGCTACGCAGTAGTTATGGTGTCTACGGTGCTGATGGTCCTTTGGTGAGCGCTAGGAGCATCCTTTCTACGGTCCAACTTCCAGCCAGCCTGGAGGCAACCGTAACACTTGGCATTCTCCAAAGGCACATTATGGGGCTTGTAGCTCATGACACTCAGTACATTTTGGTATATACAGTATTTTATATAAATTACGAACCAATCAGTGAGACATACACAAGTATCCAAACGAGGTACGTATGACAGTACAATGGACAGTGTTCTGCTGGTGGTCATTTACAAAAATATCTGAAGCTGACACTGAATATTTTACTGTTATTGGTGACTCAAGCTCTGACACAAATTGTATTTTGTTGGGAGTTTATTAGCTGCTAAATACATTTGTCTAAGTTCAGAAGTTGAGCTTGAAGGAGTAGACATTTACATTTTTTTTTTATAAATACAAGCAAGAGAAATGCTTAGACATATCACCTGCTCTAACAAGCTGCCGTAATTAATCGCTACAACATCTGGGAGATAATGTAGGCAGCTAAGAATAGACGGGAAAAGTGTCCAGAATGAAAAGTCTGACTTGTTTTGAACGCTATGAATGAAAAATAAGCGTTGATGAATATACATTGATTTAAATGATAGCGTTACAAGCTTTTAAAGTTAAGAACAGTTTGCAGACTAAGACGTGTTAACAGGTCTGACTGCGCGAGCACCAAGAATGCTTATTACATTCAAGTATGCAAAGTAGTGAGTCGCACTGGAATCTGTTTCATTAGACTGTCAACTCGTTATACACACATTGGGTGAAGAGCTGACAGCCCGGTGTGCGGCGAACATGATTCTGCACATTAATATTTACTAAAACAACAAATCATCAAAAACAAATGGAAATTATTTTTTTCACCTGGTAATAAACTTCAAGAGCTAATAACACATCAAGACGTTTCATATTCCAACAGGAAAGAAACTTTCAGTAAATGAGACCTGTACTAAAGGGCCCTTAACATTGGTTCCTGTACCAAAGGCCCCTATCATTGGTTTCTGTTCCAAAGGCCCCTATCATTGGTTCCTGTACCAAAGGCCTCCTATCATTGGTTCCTGTACCAAAGGCCTCCTATCATTGGTTTCTGTTCCAAAGGCCTCCTATCATTGGTTTCTGTACCAAAGGCCTCCTATCATTGGTTTCTGTACCAAAGGCCTCCTATCATTGGTTTCTGTACCAAAGGCCTCCTATCATTGGTTCCTGTACCAAAGGCCTCCTATCATTGGTTTCTGTTCCAAAGGCCCCTATCATTGGTTTCTGTTCCAAAGGCCCCTATCATTGGTTTCTGTTCCAAAGGCCCCTATCATTGGTTTCTGTTCCAAAGGCCTCCTATCATTGGTTTCTGTACCAAAGGCCTCCTATCATTGGTTTCTGTTCCAAAGGCCTCCTATCATTGGTTTCTGTACCAAAGGCCTCCTATCATTGGTTTCTGTTCCAAAGGCCCCTATCATTGGTTTCTGTACCAAAGGCCTCCTATCATTGGTTCCTGTACCAAAGGCCCCTATCATTGGTTCCTGTACCAAAGGCCCCTATCATTGGTTTCTGTACCAAAGGCCTCCTATCATTGGTTTCTGTACCAAAGGCCTCCTATCATTGGTTCCTGTACCAAAGGCCCCTATCATTGGTTTCTGTTCCAAAGGCCCCTATCATTGGTTCCTGTACCAAAGGCCTCCTATCATTGGTTTCTGTTCCAAAGGCCCCTATCATTGGTTTCTGTACCAAAGGCCTCCTATCATTGGTTCCTGTACCAAAGGCCCCTATCATTGGTTCCTGTACCAAAGGCCCCTATCATTGGTTTCTGTACCAAAGGCCTCCTATCATTGGTTCCTGTACCAAAGGCCCCTATCATTGGTTCCTGTACCAAAGGCCCCTATCATTGGTTCCTGTACCAAAGGCCCCTATCATTGGTTCCTGTACCAAAGGCCTCCTATCATTGGTTCCTGTACCAAAGGCCCCTATCATTGGTTCCTGTACCAAAGGCCCCTATCATTGGTTCCTGTACCAAAGGCCCCTATCATTGGTTTCTGTACCAAAGGCCTCCTATCATTGGTTTCTGTACCAAAGGCCTCCTATCATTGGTTCCTGTACCAAAGGCCCCTATCATTGGTTTCTGTTCCAAAGGCCCCTATCATTGGTTCCTGTACCAAAGGCCTCCTATCATTGGTTTCTGTACCAAAGGCCTCCTATCATTGGTTCCTGTACCAAAGGCCCCTATCATTGGTTTCTGTTCCAAAGGCCCCTATCATTGGTTTCTGTACCAAAGGCCTCCTATCATTGGTTCCTGTACCAAAGGCCTCCTATCATTGGTTTCTGTTCCAAAGGCCCCTATCATTGGTTTCTGTACCAAAGGCCTCCTATCATTGGTTCCTGTACCAAAGGCCCCTATCATTGGTTTCTGTTCCAAAGGCCCCTATCATTGGTTTCTGTTCCAAAGGCCCCTATCATTGGTTTCTGTTCCAAAGGCCCCTATCATTGGTTTCTGTTCCAAAGGCCCCTATCATTGGTTTCTGTTCCAAAGGCCTCCTATCATTGGTTTCTGTACCAAAGGCCTCCTATCATTGGTTTCTGTACCAAAGGCCCCTATCATTGGTTTCTGTTCCAAAGGCCTCCTATCATTGGTTTCTGTACCAAAGGCCTCCTATCATTGGTTTCTGTTCCAAAGGCCCCTATCATTGGTTTCTGTACCAAAGGCCTCCTATCATTGGTTCCTGTACCAAAGGCCCCTATCATTGGTTCCTGTACCAAAGGCCCCTATCATTGGTTTCTGTACCAAAGGCCTCCTATCATTGGTTTCTGTACCAAAGGCCTCCTATCATTGGTTCCTGTACCAAAGGCCCCTATCATTGGTTCCTGTACCAAAGGCCTCCTATCATTGGTTTCTGTTCCAAAGGCCCCTATCATTGGTTTCTGTACCAAAGGCCTCCTATCATTGGTTCCTGTACCAAAGGCCCCTATCATTGGTTCCTGTACCAAAGGCCCCTATCATTGGTTTCTGTACCAAAGGCCTCCTATCATTGGTTTCTGTACCAAAGGCCTCCTATCATTGGTTCCTGTACCAAAGGCCCCTATCATTGGTTTCTGTTCCAAAGGCCCCTATCATTGGTTCCTGTACCAAAGGCCTCCTATCATTGGTTTCTGTACCAAAGGCCTCCTATCATTGGTTCCTGTACCAAAGGCCCCTATCATTGGTTTCTGTTCCAAAGGCCCCTATCATTGGTTTCTGTACCAAAGGCCTCCTATCATTGGTTCCTGTACCAAAGGCCTCCTATCATTGGTTTCTGTTCCAAAGGCCCCTATCATTGGTTTCTGTACCAAAGGCCTCCTATCATTGGTTCCTGTACCAAAGGCCCCTATCATTGGTTTCTGTTCCAAAGGCCCCTATCATTGGTTTCTGTTCCAAAGGCCCCTATCATTGGTTTCTGTTCCAAAGGCCCCTATCATTGGTTTCTGTTCCAAAGGCCCCTATCATTGGTTTCTGTTCCAAAGGCCTCCTATCATTGGTTTCTGTACCAAAGGCCTCCTATCATTGGTTTCTGTACCAAAGGCCCCTATCATTGGTTTCTGTTCCAAAGGCCTCCTATCATTGGTTTCTGTTCCAAAGGCCCCTATCATTGGTTTCTGTTCCAAAGGCCTCCTATCATTGGTTCCTGTACCAAAGGCCTCCTATCATTGGTTCCTGTACCAAAGGCCCCTATCATTGGTTTCTGTTCCAAAGGCCCCTATCATTGGTTTCTGTTCCAAAGGCCCCTATCATTGGTTTCTGTTCCAAAGGCCCCTATCATTGGTTTCTGTTCCAAAGGCCCCTATCATTGGTTTCTGTTCCAAAGGCCTCCTATCATTGGTTTCTGTACCAAAGGCCTCCTATCATTGGTTTCTGTACCAAAGGCCCCTATCATTGGTTTCTGTTCCAAAGGCCTCCTATCATTGGTTTCTGTTCCAAAGGCCCCTATCATTGGTTTCTGTTCCAAAGGCCCCTATCATTGGTTTCTGTTCCAAAGGCCCCTATCATTGGTTTCTGTTCCAAAGGCCCCTATCATTGGTTTCTGTTCCAAAGGCCCCCTATCATTGGTTTCTGTTCCAAAGGCCCCCTATCATCGGTTCTTGTACCAAAGGCCTCGTATCATTGGTTTCTGTACCAAAGGCCCCCTATCATTGGTTTCTGTACCAAAGGCCCCCTATCATTGGTTTCTGTTCCAAAGGCCCCTATCATTGGTTTCTGTTCCAAAGGCCCCTATCATTGGTTTCTGTTCCAAAGGCCTCCTATCATTGGTTTCTGTTCCAAAGGCCCCTATCATTGGTTTCTGTTCCAAAGGCCCCTATCATTGGTTTCTGTTCCAAAGGCCCCTATCATTGGTTTCTGTTCCAAAGGCCCCTATCATTGGTTTCTGTTCCAAAGGCCCCTATCATTGGTTTCTGTTCCAAAGGCCCCCTATCATTGGTTTCTGTTCCAAAGGCCCCCTATCATCGGTTCTTGTACCAAAGGCCTCGTATCATTGGTTTCTGTACCAAAGGCCCCCTATCATTGGTTTCTGTACCAAAGGCCCCCTATCATTGGTTTCTGTACCAAAGGCCCCCTATCATTGGTTTCTGTACCAAAGGCCCCCTATCATTGGTTTCTGTACCAAAGGCCCCCTATCATTGGTTTCTGTACCAAAGGCCCCCTATCATTGGTTTCTGTACCAAAGGCCCCCTATCATTGGTTTCTGTACCAAAGGCCCCCTATCATTGGTTTCTGTACCAAAGGCCCCCTATCATTGGTTTCTGTACCAAAGGCCCCCTATCATTGGTTTCTGTACCAAAGGCCCCCTATCATTGGTTTCTGTACCAAAGGCCCCCTATCATTGGTTTCTGTACCAAAGGCCCCCTATCATTGGTTTCTGTACCAAAGGCCCCCTATCATTGGTTTCTGTACCAAAGGCCCCCTATCATTGGTTTCTGTACCAAAGGCCTCGTAATCATTGGTTCTTGGGTTCTTGTACCAAAGCCCCCTATCAGTGTTACCGGTACCAAAGGCCACCTATCATTGTTACCTGTCCCAAAGGCCTCCTATCATTGGTTATTGGGTTCCTGTACCAATGGTTTTTGGGTTCCTGTACCAATGGCCCCTGTACCAAAGGCCTTGTATAATTGGTTCTTGTACCAAAGGCCCCCTATCATTGGTTCCCATGCCAAAAGCCTCCTTTTATTGGTTCTTGTACCAAAGGGCCCTTAACATTGGTTCTTGTACCAAAGGCCTCCTCCTATCATTGGTTCTTGTACCAAAGGCCCCCTATCATTGGTTCTTGTACCAAAGGCCCCCTATCATTGATTCTTGTACCAAAAGCCCCCTATTATTGGTTCCTGTACTATAGGCCCCTATCATTGCTTCTTGTACCAAAGGACCCCTATCCTTGGTTCCTATACCAAAGGCCCACTATTATTAGTTCCTGTTCCAAAAGCCCCCTATCATTGGTTCCTTTACCATGGACCCTCTATCATTGGTTTCTGTACTAAATGCCCCATATCATTGGTTTATGTACCAAAGGCCCCCTATCATTGGTTTATGTACCAAAGGCCCCCTATCATTGGTTTCTGTACCAAATGCCCCCTATCATTGGTTTCTGTACCAAATGCCCCCTATCATTGGTTTCTGTACCAAAGGCCCCCTATCATTGGTTTCTGTACCAAAGGCCCCCTATCATTGGTTTCTGTACCAAAGGCCCCCTATCATTGGTTTCTGTACCAAAGGCCCCCTATCATTGGTTTCTGTACCAAAGGCCCCCTATCATTGGTTTCTGTACCAAAGGCCCCCTATCATTGGTTTCTGTACCAAAGGCCCCCTATCATTGGTTTCTGTACCAAAGGCCCCCTATCATTGGTTTCTGTACCAAAGGCCCCCTATCATTGGTTTCTGTACCAAAGGCCCCCTATCATTGGTTTCTGTACCAAAGGCCTCGTAATCACTGGTTCTTGGGTTCTTGTACCAAAGCCCCCTATTATTGTTACCGGTACCAAAGGCCCCCTATCATTGTTACCTGTCCCAAAGGCCTCCTATCATTGGTTATTGGGTTCCTGTACCAATGGTTTTTGGGTTCCTGTACCAATGGCCCCTGTACCAAAGGCCTTGTATAATTGGTTCTTGTACCAAAGGCCCCCTATCATTGGTTCCCATGCCAAAAGCCTCCTTTTATTGGTTCTTGTACCAAAGGGCCCTTAACATTGGATCCCGTACCAAAGGCCTCCTATCATTGGTTCTTGTACCAAAGGCCCCCTATCATTGATTCTTGTACCAAAAGCCCCCTATTATTGGTTCCTGTACTATAGGCCCCTATCATTGCTTCTTGTACCAAAGGACCCCTATCCTTGGTTCCTATACCAAAGGCCCCCTATTATTAGTTCCTGTTCCAAAAGCCCCCTATCATTGGTTCCTTTACCATGGACCCTCTATCATTGGTTTCTGTACTAAATGCCCCATATCATTGGTTTATGTACCAAAGGCCCCATATCATTGGTTTATGTACCAAAGGCCCCATATCATTGGTTTATGTACCAAAGGCCCCATATCATTGGTTTATGTACCAAAGGCCCCATATCATTGGTTTATGTACCAAAGGCCCCCTATCATTGGTTTCTGTACCAAAGGCCCCCTATCATTGGTTTCTGTACCAAAGGCCCCCTATCATTGGTTTCTGTACCAAAGGCCCCCTATCATTGGTTTCTGTACCAAAGGCCCCCTATCATTGGTTTCTGTACCAAAGGCCCCCTATCATTGGTTTCTGTACCAAAGGCCCCCTATCATTGGTTTCTGTACCAAAGGCCCCCTATCATTGGTTTCTGTACCAAATGCCCCCTATCATTGGTTTCTGTACCAAATGCCCCCTATCATTGGTTTCTGTACCAAAGGCCTCGTAATCATTGGTTCTTGGGTTCTTGTACCAAAGCCCCCTATCATTGTTACCGGTACCAAAGGCCACCTATCATTGTTACCTGTCCCAAAGGCCTCCTATCATTGGTTATTGGGTTCCTGTACCAATGGTTTTTGGGTTCCTGTACCAATGGCCCCTGTACCAAAGGCCTTGTATAATTGGTTCTTGTACCAAAGGCCCCCTATCATTGGTTCCCATGCCAAAAGCCTCCTTTTATTGGTTCTTGTACCAAAGGGCCCTTAACATTGGATCCCGTACCAAAGGCCTCCTATCATTGGTTATTGGGTTCCTGTACCAATGGTTTTTGGGTTCCTGTACCAATGGCCCCTGTACCAAAGGCCTTGTATAATTGGTTCTTGTACCAAAGGCCCCCTATCATTGGTTCCCATGCCAAAAGCCTCCTTTTATTGGTTCTTGTACCAAAGGGCCCTTAACATTGGATCCCGTACCAAAGGCCTCCTATCATTGATTCTTGTACCAAAAGCCCCCTATTATTGGTTCCTGTACTATAGGCCCCTATCATTGCTTCTTGTACCAAAGGACCCCTATCCTTGGTTCCTATACCAAAGGCCCCCTATTATTAGTTCCTGTTCCAAAAGCCCCCTATCATTGGTTCCTTTACCATGGACCCTCTATCATTGGTTTCTGTACTAAATGCCCCATATCATGGTTCCTGTAAAAAAGGCCCCTATGATTGGTTTTTGTACCAAAATCCCCCTATCATTGGTTCCTGTACCAAAGGACCCGTATCATTGGTTCTTGTACCAAAGGCCCCCTATCATTAGTTCCTGTACCAAAGGCCCCATATCATTAGTTCCTGTACCAAAGGGCCCCTAGCATTGGTTCTTTTACAAAAGGTCCCCTATCACTGGTTCCTGTACCAAAGGGCCCATATCATTGGTTCTTTTACCAAAGGCCCCATATAATTGGTTCCTATAACAAAGGCCCCATATCATTGGTTCCTGTACCAAAGCACACTAATCATTGTGCATTAAGCAATGGTCTCTGAAGCCTTTACCAATATGAATCAGAAACACCGTTTGAGATCAAACATCCCCCTACACCCAACTTGCAAATTTTCCGTAAAAACTAATCTCTGCATCCTATCAGGGAATTCAAAGTGAATTTCAAGTGTAAGGCCATTGTAGCTTTACTGGATCTCCACATTTCAAGTTGATCTATTATGACCTTAGGACATGATTACATTTTACTCCAGATGTTTGGTCCTTAAGGGGTTAAAATCCACTTCAAATTCACTTTAAATTCTTAAATTTAGTGAATACAATGTAAATTAAGACCTTCTTCAAGATTAAATTTTTTTTTATCTGAACTTATTGGAAGATAAAGAATAATGTTTTGGCTAATACCACACTAAGTTCCCTAAGTGCCCATGGATGAATGCCATCTGGTCCTGGAGCTTTGTTTAATTTGTAACACTTTGTCCTGTGCCACCGAACCACATGTTTGATGTATGTTTTTTGTAGCAGTGATTTACACAACTACAGTCAAAGGATCTCCACTGTTCTATCGTATTAAAAACGAGTATTTCAATAAATCTGCCTTTGTTCAATCCCTATTAGCATATCCATTTCTGAGTTTAGCAGACCATAACGTTCATAAATTCCTATTTTTTTTACCATGATGTACTTGGAACAAACATTTTATTCCACATTTAGTCCATTATGTTTTACGTTCACAATTTTTCCAAGTTATATTAAGGCTTTGCTTTGATTGTCATTCATTGAATTTGCTTTCCAAAAAGTTAATTTTTAAAATTTCGAGCAACCTCAGGATATGCAACTTGCGGAAAGCATGCATTCAGCTCTGCTTGCTGCTTTTCATCTGCAAGGTTAAAGTATCCAGTAGAATGCTCCTGAGTGCCTCACTACAATACCATATTTATTTTTCACTCCTACAAATATGCATCTTTTTTGGCTAAAATAGAAGCTCTTTGTTGTGGTTTATTTTATGTTGTGTGAGTGGCTCCCCCGGTTCCTTGTTTATATACACAGTTATTCAGAATGCAGTACAATGAATGAGTGTTATGATCCAACAATAGGGGGCGCTGCAGCAAATGTACTCCGTTTTAGAATGAAAAGCTGCTCCCAACTGTCCATGTGTCTCTACAATTAATTTTTGGTGGCATTTGATTGGTTATACAAGTCTTAGTTGAAGGAGCTCCACCAGGGGCAGTGATATCTGTTATGGCCCAAAATGTAAAACAACCCTTCAATTTTATCCTATATACAGTGGGACCTCGGTTTACGAATTTAATGCCTTCTCCAGGATGTTTCTTATTGCAAAAAATGTGTAAACCGAAACGTGGATTCCCATAGGAAAAAGTCAATGAGCTGGCATAGAAACCAACACACAAAAAAAAGGCATGCAAGCGACGAAGCTCAGCTCCCTACCTTTCCACAGCTTGAGAAATGCACCAAAAAGTCCCAAGACAACTGCAAACAATTTCCAGAATGGCTCCAAAACCCGATGCAGAAGCTGCTCCAACATCTCTACACTCAATGCCATGTGCTACCCACAGGCTCCAGCATGCAGTTTGTAAACCGAGGCAAATTTTTTAAATGGATTTTCATTTGTAAACCGAAAATGATGTTAACCGAGGTGTTTGTAAACCGAGGTCCCACTGTATATTTCAAACTATGATTTTAAGAAGCGTATAGAATTAATCCAAATATTGTCTAGATATTTACAGGGAGTGCAGAATTATTAGGCAAGTTGTATTTTTGAGGATTAATTTTATTATTGAACAACAACCATGTTCCCAATGAAACCAAAAAACTCATTAATATCAAAGCTGAATATTTTTGGAAGTAGTTTTTAGTTTGTTTTTAGTTATAGCTATTTTAGGGGGATATCTGTGTGTGCAGGTGACTATTACTGTGCATAATTATTAGGCAACTTAACAAAAAACAAATATATACCCATTTCAATTATTTATTTTTACCAGTGTAACCAATATAACATCTCAACATTCACAAATATACATTTCTGACATTCAAAAACATAACAAAAACAAATCAGTGACCAATATAGCCACCTTTCTTTGCAATGACACTCAAAAGCCTGCCATCCATGGATTCTGTCAGTGTTTTGATCTGTTCACCATCAACATTGCGTGCAGCAGCAACCACAGCCTCCCAGACACTGTTCAGAGAGGTGTACTGTTTTCCCTCCTTGTAAATCTCACATTTGATGATGGACCACAGGTTCTCAATGGGGTTCAGATCAGGTGAACAAGGAGGCCATGTCATTAGATTTTCTTCTTTTATACCCTTTCTTGCCAGCCACGCTGTGGAGTACTTGGACCGTGTGATGGAGCATTGTCCTGCATGAAAATCACGTTTTTCTTGAAGGATGCAGACTTCTTCCTGTACCACTGCTTGAAGAAGGTGTCTTCCAGAAACTGGGAGTTGAGCTTGACTCCATCCTCAACCCGAAAAGGCCCCACAAGCTCATCTTTGATGATACCAGCCCAAACCAGTACTCCACCTCCACCTTGCTGGCGTCTGAGTCGGACTGGAGCTCTCTGCCCTTTACCAATCCATCCATCTGGCCCATCAAGACTCTCACTCATTTCATCAGTCCATAAAACCTTAGAAAAATCAGTCTTGAGATATTTCTTGGCCCAGTCTTGACGTTTCAGCTTGTGTGTCTTGTTCAGTGGTGGTCGTCTTTCAGCCTTTCTTACCTTGGCCATGTCTCTGAGTATTGCACACCTTGTGCTTTCGGGCACTCCAGTGATGCTGCAGCTCTAAAATATGGCCAAACTGGTGGCAAGTGGCATCTTGGCAGCTGCACGCTTGACTTTTCTCAGTTCATGGGCAGTTATTTTGCGCCTTGGTTTCTCCACACGCTTCTTGCGACCCTGTTGACTATTTTGAATGAAACGCTTGATTGTTCGATGATCACGCTTCAGAAGCTTTGCAATTTTAAGAGTGCTGCATCCCTCTGCAAGATATCTCACTATTTTTGACTTTTCTGAGCCTGTCAAGTCCTTCTTTTGACCCATTTTGCCAAAGGAAAGGAAGTTGCCTAATAATTATGCACACCTGATATAGGGTGTTGATGTCATTAGACCACACCCCTTCTCATTACAGAGATGCACATCACCTAATATGCTTAATTGGTAGTAGGCTTTCGAGCCTATACAGCTTGGAGTAAGACAACATGCATAAAGAGGATGATGTGGTCAAAATACTCATTTGCCTAATAATTCTGCACACAGTGTAAATATTATATGAGAGACTAACCCATCCAGCATTTATCGTGTTAAATATGCAATGTTCATAGAATAACATATAGCTGTAATATATCTCGCTTATTTCCACTTAACATGTTTCCCAGCACTTTTCACGCCCGCAGGCGCTGTCACTGCCAATCGGTAATAGAATTAGGACATGCTAATATACGTGTGCATTAAAGATTAGTGTGTGGCGGGAGCACAAACAGCAGAATGTTTTCGTTGGGTAAAGACCTTCTCAGGCGGCGTATGATTGGAAAGTCAGGGATCACCTTGACAAGTTTATAGAAAACTATGTCTCGACAAAGTGCAGCCATTGTAATTTCAAAGGAACATAAGCCGGCCATGCAGAGCGGCGTGCGGGTCGAGTGACAGCGAGCGGTGACAGATGACGAAGAGAAAGATGTTTGCATTATATGTGTAACCAGAACTGGGATATATTACACGTCTGCAGAATTATTGCTCTATTATTCTAAGCCAATAAGGGAAGGCAATGGCGGCACAGCAGAATATTGTACATTTTTGCATTACATTTTAAGAATAACCAAAATGACTTGGATATCTTAATTTTATTTCTGAGTATTTCTCTCCTTGTGCTGCCAGGCTTCAGGGCCACCAGCTAGATTGCTATTGCGATGTGTAATATATGCAGCTGAGAATGAAGTGCTTGTCATCATTTTATGATTCTTTTTCAGCAATCTGCCTTGGTTATGACTGGATCTTTTCAAAACATTTCTTTGCATTTTCCTTTTTAAAACCATTCACTTCCAAAGGGCCCTGCAACAAATAGTCTTAATTCTCCGTGAGAAGCATTCCCCTTCAGCACTAAGTTCTCTACTGCCATCTCGGCGAGGGGCTCAATGTGCTCATCTGTCAAACTCAGGAGCTGAATATTAAAATAGATCAATCCTGTATTCAAGTGAAAAACCTGGAAATTCAAAAAAATGATGTTATTCTATTGTAATTATTCTAGCAATGTGTCAGGATGTGGAATCAGAAAGAAAACAAGTGAATTTTTTCATTACTTCATTGTGGTCCATTGAGGATACAATGTTTTGAATTTTTGAATTGCCTAATGCCAATGAATTGCTTTTTTTTCCTGCCTCGTTAAAATTATGCATTGCAATTAGCTAGCTGCCTAGAAGAAAATAGATATATTTTAAAAATAGACAATGTTTTGTAAAGCACTGCTAGTTACCTTGCTGGACCGCCGATCGAGAGGAGTACCGATCTGGTGGACCGCCATTGTCCTAGCTCCAGTCGGCTCATTAAGCAACACTGATGCCAACTGCTGCATATCCCACTTTTTTGACACAGTGAACGCTGGTGTCATGAAGTCACGTTTTTGTCGCATTGCTATAGCAATTAGGCCCCCAGCCTACAAAACGTCACAGTTTCTAGTGCACAGTATGTGGTTGTGGTTACTCCTTGACCCAATAGAGCATTTATACTGTTATTTTTTTTTATTATTATTATTATTATTATTGCCATTTATATAGCACCAAAAGATTCTGTAGCGCTTTACAATATTATGAGAGGGCAGGGTTTAACTATAAATAGGACAATTACAAGAAAACTTACAGGAACAATAGGTTGAAGAGGACCCTGCTCAAACGAGCTTACATTCTATAGGAGGTGGGTTGTAAAACACATTAGGACAGGAAATAGCAATCAAATAGGGTGGGAGTGAAGCAGAGCTGGAGGAGAGAGTAAAGTACTACACTTTAGGAGAGAGCAAGAGGCAGGTATGTGAGGTAGAGGTTACTCTGGGAGGCCATAAGCTTTCCTAAAGAGATGGGCTTTAAGGCACTTCATAAACGATTGAAGACTAGCGGAGAGTCTGATGGCGGTAGGCAGGCTTTTCCATAGGAAGGGAGCCACCCTCGAAGTCCTGCAAGCCTGAGTTGGCCGTACGGGTGCGAGCAGCAAACAGGAGAAGGTCATGGGCAGAGCGGAGAACCGAGAAGGGGCATACCTATGGATCTGTGAGGAGATATAAGAGGGGCTAGAATTGTTCAGTGCTTTATAGGTATGGGTTAGTACTTTGAATTGACTCCTATAGCATACAGGAAGCCAATGTAAGGACTGACAGAGGGGTGAGGTGTGAGAGGACCGACTAGACAGGAAAATCAGTCTGGCAGCAACATTCATTACAGACTATAGCGGGGCAATACGACTTTTGGGAAGACCACGTAGGAGAGGGTTACAATAATCCATGCAGGAAATTACTAGAGCATGGACCAGCTCCATGGTAGCATCTTGCATAAGAAAGGGTCGGATGCGGGCTATGCTTTTAAGATGGAATCTACAGGATTTGGCAACATACTGTATGTGAGGCTCAAAGGTGAGGCCAGAATCAAGTATGTCGCCAAGACTGCGTGCTTGCAAGGATGGACTTATGTGGGTACCACTAACTTGAAGGGAGAGCGAGAGAGGAGGATCAGTATTAGACGGAGGAGGAAAGACAAGGAGCTCAGTTTTAGAGAGATTGAGTTTCAGAAAGTGGACATCCAGTCAGAGATGAAATAAAGGCAAGCAGTGACACATTGCAGGATGGCAGGTTAGAGGTCCAGGGAGGAGAGATATATCTGGGTGTCATCAGCCTACAGGTGGTAGTGGAATCCAAATTGCCAAGAGAGGCAGTATAAAGAGAAAACAGAAGGGGACCAAAGACAGTGACTTGGGGGACTCCAACCGAGACAGGATGAGGGGAGGAGGTATTATTAGAAAAGGAGACACTGAATGAGTGTTGGGAGAGATAAGAAGAAAACTCCAAGAGGACAGAGTCACAGAGACTGAGTGATTGAAGAGTTTGAAGAAGAAGAGCATGATCAATGGTGTCAAAGGCAGCAGAGAAGTCAAGAAGAATTAGTATGGAGTAGTGGTCTTTGGATCTAGCTGCGATTAGGTCATTTCAAATTAATGTTACCGACCCGGCTCTCCTCTTGACCATTCTGTATTCTGGTATCCCTGACCTCCCTTTGATTATTGTCTAATTTCTGATTCTCAAGTCCTAAGTATTCTGTTGGTTTACGTGAAGTTCGGCCACTCGAAGGCACGGTAAAACCTTTCATTACTGAGGTTATACTCTGCGTACTGGGGTAATATACTTGTGATGTAGAATTATTAAAAAACCTTTATTGATCCTGTATTGAATTTTTGTACTAACTCCATTTTGTCTACATTACATGACAGATTTTCCTAACAGCATTTAGAATAATGAACAGAGACTGTAGTTTCTAGAAGGACATGACTAACACCGGAATTATCAAGTTCCTGTAACATGCAACAAAGTATACTATAGCTAGGCCTGAGAAACAGCTTGTATGAAATGTTCTTTCATAAAAAAGACCCTGAACCTGACCTAGAGTCTGACATCACTAACTACCCAAAATGACGCCCAAGCCCCCCTTCCCACCGAGTAAGCCTCGTGCTGGGTAAGATGGCGCTTGAGCCATCTGTCCACACCCGTGTCCAAGAAAGACGCCACCTCCCGGTGGGAGGACACTTAGCTAACCACTTAGTGCTGGAGCCAATTAATAATATTGATGGGTGGACATTGACATAACCACTTAACACTTAATCCAATTAATGATGTTTATTTGTTATCTTGATATTCAATGATGATGCAATTTCGCTCTTATAAGGGTCTGCGAGCCCGCTTTTAATCAGATGCCATTACATTTTCTCGAAGTGCTTTTAACCTGAACTCCGTGTGTCAGTCTGAATTTACTTCTGCGTATACGCAATTTAATCATCTCAGATTTGGACAGGAACAGATAGACATTTAAACATATTTGTTTATTTAAAACAATCTAGAACACTTGTACTTGACGTTAAAGAAAATATATGCTAAGGTCAAACATAAAAAAACAGCACAAAACAAGCCAAAATGGTGTAAATAAATGATAATTTCTTTATTCAAACTGTAATCATAAACAGCTTGTTTTAGCAAGCACCGGGTATTGTATAACATAGCATTACTATCTCAGATGTCATCTGATGAAACCTCTACCCATTTGGCCAAAGATGTTGCCAAAGATCAAGTGGAATGCCCTTGAATTTCTCAGGAGGAGTTTTCAAGAGATATCATTTGGATGTCTGAGAGTAGAAGTAAAAGCTGAATTCACTTTTTTAGGTTCTGCTGGAAGAACAGATAATTGCTTCAATTGTAGAAGGTTCAGGGAAGAAAGATAAAAGGAAGATTTTCTGAAAAAGGGGGAGTTTTGACACTACTTTAGACAGGAAGTCATTCCTATGTTTGAGCACCACTCTACCATCAAATACTTGTATATGGGAATTCTCTCAAGAAACGGCTTGTATGTTCCGATACTTGTTTTGCGGACATATTAGCCACAATGAGTAGAGTTAATGAGTCAGTAGAATGGTAGAAAGTTCATCCAAACATTTGTTTCCTAACTCTGAGTAATGTGGATAATGTAACGGTCATACGCATGACATTAAATAACATCCTGATTGTTGGAGGGGTTTTGTGTAATATCTATTCCTTGAAAAACACACAGAAATGTGTTTAAGGTATGCTTGGATATTAAAATCTCTAAGTAAGAGGAAAATCAAATGCGTATGTTCACTTACTGGTATTCTTACATACAGATATGGATGTATATTATTATAAAACATTTGGACTAAGAGGTATAACTTTCTTCCACACCCCAGTACATGTTGTTAGCAGGGTTTAGCAAGTTTTTTTCAATACATGAAAAACCCATAAAAATGGTTTAGATTCATTCCTTTGCAAGTCATTAATAAAGAAAGAAATCTGCATAGAACAGAACATACCAATAAATACCCATCCCCAGGAGCTCACCTGCTTCTATCTGTTCATTGCACAGCTCAAGGGTCACACAGTGGCTATCTATGGAGACATCCCCTTTGCAGGCTCTGTGGTGCGGAGGCAGCTTGCACAATTGGTAATAAGCAATAATAATGATAATAATAATAATAATAATGATTCGGCACAGAGACCGAGAGACTAGGACAAAACAGGCACACAAAAGCGAGCTAGCAACAACAAAGCCAAACTGTAGCTGACACATACACGATTCCGGCGAAACAAGCCTCTGACCTCCCCTAGCACCACTACCCCACCTCCACCCCTAGAACATCACCTTGCAGGGTCCCACACATACCTCACAATAGACACATCATACCATATGCACATACCAAATGTATACTATGTATGTCAAGTTATACTTTGTTTTGTTTTATGTTGTTGTTTTAATCAGTTGTTACCATTCTCGGTGGTGGATACATTCCTACCAGTCACTGGCTACACACAGGGTCAGGTCCCAGGGCCTACTGCCTATATTTGGGGATCTCCGTGCCATTAATTCAGACTGTCTGTGCGCGCGGGATGCCAGACGACATAATACAATAAATATTTGCGGCGCCTCGCGTAGTGCCAGGCAATATCCCACGAAACACGCTAGGGGATTGTGACTACAGGTGACAGAACAATGCTGTGATAGCAAATGGAGTATAGACACCTAAAGACGACAGACAGACTTTGAACTACAACAGACTCGTTTGGGGCCACAAGTAGGGACAACAATTGCCATACCAGGAGCCCTCTCACTATATATACGCATTCAAGATAACTAGACAGTATACAATGCCAACGGCCAACAAACCCCAACTTTATCGAGTAGGCACTCAGTAAGGACAGGTAGGCTGACGCACTTCCCGGGTCCCTCATGGGTCACACATGGATGCCTGACGTCACAAGTACCACCAGATGTCAATATGCCAAAATATTGTGTAATCTTCTTTTATGTCTCTATAATGTGTTATTTTGAGCCTTAAAACTCTAATAAAATACAAATTAAAAAAAACACAAAAAAAAAACATTTTTTAGGGCAAACTAGATATGGACATGTGGATTGGTCAGAATCAAAATTCAGTAGAATTTTGACTGATTAATTGTCATTTTGCATTCCAGAATTTCAAATCAAACTGCGATTCAAATTCTTCAAAAAATGTTTGACATCTGAACTGGATCCATTTGGAAGAACTGAAAAATTATCACTGTGACCATAGATCTTTTAATTAAAATATTAATCTTACTTGTTCATATTTTACATGTTCCAAAATGTCTGGTGTTTCTATTGGCTGATGGAACCAGGACTGACTGAGTGCCGGTAATTTGTGGCATAGCTCAGTCATTCCAACACTTAATGCCCAAAAATTGTAAATACAATAGAAGGACTGTTTAGTTTGGGAATCACAATATAATAAAAGCTACAAACATTACAATGGAAGAAAATAATATTAAAACGTAACAACTGGATAAAAAAAAAATAATTTAAAATTAACTCAAAATAGATTCACTAAGTAGTTGGTTGTTAAAATGACCATTAGGTCTAGGATTTTAATTACTTTAAAAGCTAAAAAAAAACACATATTGAATTGGAGTAAATTTCAGTTTTAACCCCTTAAGGACACATGACGTGTGTGACATGTCATGATTCCCTTTTATTCCAGAAGTTTGGTCCTTAAGGGGTTAAAGCTAAAACTTTACAAAATTTGGCTGAGATCATACATTTTATAGTAATCACAGAATCCAAAACTTGGCGAATTAACGTTGAATGCCTGTCGTATGCATTTATCAAACACCCATATCTCAGTCTTTGTCCCAGTATGTAAGGTGAGGAACAATAGGTAATCAATAGAGAGTAGTATGCATGCGCGGTTTGCCTTTATTGCACTGTGCTTTCCATTTTGTTAGTATTGAAGTTGTACTTGAATCTAATGCCCTGTTCATACTCGAAACTAATGCACCATTGAATCTAATGCGGAATCAAATTTTGAAGACTTTATTTCGCCAATAAACGTTAGCATTAGATTCAAGTAAATACGGTATTTGTAGAAAGTACATCTCCCAGGCTGTGTAACTAAGAGCATTTTGACACTTTTCATTTAACCATTTGATCATGAATCTAGGTCTAGGTCAAAATATTTTTTTTGGAGGGGGGTGGGGGGGGGATTCACAGACTACGTCGTCCACTACTGTAAAGGTCCCATATTTGTATTCTGCTGCTGTTCTCGATTACAATGAAAATATACATGTATATCTTTTCACATAATCTTGTCCATAATCCAATGCAACAACCAATAACTAAATCCATAATTCAACCCTTAATCCTACCCATATTTCAACCTTTACACCAACCCTTAATATAACTACTAATCGTATTTATAAATCTACCCTTAATCCTACCCATAATAAAACCCATCATCCAAGCCTTAATACAACTACTAATCGTAGTTATAAACCAACCCTTAATCCTACCCATAATAAAACCCATAATCCAAGCCTTAATACAACTACTAATCGTATTTATAAACCAACCCTTAATCATACCCATAATAAAACCCATAATCCAATCTATAATCCACCCCATATTCCAGTCTCCAAACCAACCTCTAATTCAACCCATAATCCAAGCCTTAAAGTAAACCATACTCCAACCTATAATCCTACCCATAATCCAACCTATAATCCTACCCATAATCCAACCTATAATCCTACCCATAATCCAACCTATAATCCTACCCATAATCCAACCTATAATCCTACCCATAATCCAACCTATAATCCTACCTATAATCCAACCCATATCCCAATCTCTAAACCAACCTCTAATCTAGCCCATACTCCAACCCATAATCCAAGCCTTAAAGCAACCCCTACTTTAACCTGTAATCCTACCCATAATCTCACCTATAACCCAACCCATAATCCTGTTTATAATATAACCGATAATCAATCCTTAGAGCTTCTTATAATCATGCTCCTGATTCCATTCCCTAATCCCACCTCAGAGGGGTCCTTGTGCTGACATCAGTACTGATATCAGCAGGGGTAATTCCTAGCTCATACGTATATACCGTGTGATTGCAGCATGAGAGGGAGATCTCCCACTCATGCTGCAGTTCCATAAAGTGCGATTGGTGATGAGCAGCTGGATAAGCCCTGGACTAACCCCAGTCTTGGTATTTAAATAAATTTAAAGGGTTATGAGCCCTTCATGCTGGCATAGAAAAAATGTCCTGTATTTGTTCAGCACAGTGCAAGCAATTTAATGGCACGTTTGTTCTGCATTTGCTGGTTACTTGTCTATGTTGTCCCCATGAGTGGAGTATCAGAGGACAAAAGATGGACAGGGATAGGAGAGGGTGTTGTATGTGTGTAGGGAGGCTGCCTGTGGTTTTATATGCATTTGGAGCCTACTTGTAAGATTGCGTGTTTGGGGGAGACTGCTTGTGATGTTGTGTGTGGAGTAGATTGCTTGCGGTGGTGGTAATCAGGCCCGGACTGGCCATCGGGCACACCGGGCAAATGCCCGGTGGGCCGCGGTGGCCGTGGGCCGAGGCCGGCAGAGGAAGGTCCCAGGATCTCCCCTGCCGGTCTTTGCAGGGCCGGCACTATCCTAGAGCCGGCCCCGCTGTATTCCATGGAGGGCCGGTGGGGAGATCAAAGATCTCCCTCACCGGCCCACATGCTATCAAAGGCGGCCGCCGGCGGGGAGAGAGAAGGAGGGAGCCAGCCTGCCAGCAGAGGAACCCGGCGGAGCTCTATCTTGCAGCTCCGCCGGGTTCCTCTCGCGAGATCCGGAGCGTTTCCATGGCAACGACCGGATCTCGCGAGAGTGAACTCTAGCCCACAGGCTAGAGTTCACTCACCGCTGGACCACCAGGGAAGGTGCACCATGCCGGTCCCCCCCTCCCAGGCTAAAAGGTAAGAATGCTTACTTATTTTTTTTTTTTTTTTATTTACCCCCCACACACACACAATCCCTTCTAACATGTATACAGAGCACTCTCACACACATCACACTCAGCACTCACACACATCACCCACAGCACTCTCACACTCAGCACTCTCACACACATCATCCACAGCACTCTCACACACATCATCCACAGCACTCTCACATCTGCACTCACACACATCACCCACAGCACTCTCACACTCAGCACTCTCACACACATCATTCCCAGCACTCTCACACACATCACACTCAGCACTCACACACATCATCCACAGCACTCTCACACTCAGCACTCTCACACACATCACACTCACTCTCACACACATCATCCACAGCACTCTCACATCTGCACTCTCACACACATCACACTCAGCACTCTCACACACATCACACTCACACACATTACACTCAGCACTCACACACATCACACCCAGCGCTCACACATCACACTCAGCACTCACACACATCATCCTCAGCACTCTCACACACATCACACACAGCACTCTCTCACACACACGTCACACACAGCACTCTCTCACACACACGTCACACACAGCACTCTCACACACACATCATCCACAGCACCCACACACACAGCACCCACACACACATCACACAGCACCCTCACACAAATCAATCACACACAGCACCCAAACACACAGCACTCTCACACACATCACACCTCACACACACATACTGCACCCCTCACATACACACAGAACCCCCCCGACACACTGCACCACACACATACACAATACTTCCAAACATATTTATATATATATATATATATATATATACACACACACACACTAGAGTCCTTGTAAGCAAACACATACTACACTCCTAAACACACACTCTCTACAAACACTACATCCCCTATACACATTCTCTACAGCCCCTAGCCACATATGCATTACATTACACCACAAACACAACATGCCTAAAACCGACCTTATAACACAATACCACACCACAATCGGCTCACTCTGCACACACACAATACCACAAGCAGGCTCCAAACACATGCACAATACTCTTTCCTGGCATTTTTGACTCCTGGTATCCATTTATAGAGACACCAGAGACAAGTTGCAAGGAAACACAGTGCAAGCATGTTATTAAATTTGCTTGCGCTGTGCAGAACAAATGCAGGGCCTTTTTCTCATGCTAGAGCTCTTCAGCAGAGCTCTGCGCATGGTCTGCCCTGGAAGAGCATTGAACCAACATGCTCACTTTGAGAGGGGGCGTGTTTGTCATTGGTGATGACAAAACACACCCTCTCTGCCCCTCCACCTTCTTAGTGGGCCGCTGTGGTAAAAAAATGCCCGGGCCGAATTTTTTTCCCAGTCCGGCCCTGGTGGTAATGCCTGTGTGTGGGGAGCCATTGGCAGTGATCTGCAGTGGGGTGCAGACCTGCAGCTCCCTTGTAGTTATGAGTGAACTATAACAAGTGAGGACAACTTTGGATCCCCTCACTGGCCCATGCAGAGGGAGCGTGCCCCACAGAGCCAACAATCTAACAGTGGCACCAACCCTGTTTGCAATAGGGTAAGTGGCCAACATACTACAGGCACCAACTGCGATAAACAAATTTCACTTGCAATTGGTAAAATCATACAGTTTAACATTTGGTCCTTAAGGGAACAAAATAGGTTAGCAATAAATAGATAAATAAACAAGATAATACAATATATAACTTGAATGAAGAATGTCAATATTTCTATTTAAAATTATTTAAAACAATAAAAATGCCTTCTTTAGGGGAAGTTAGTGCCTGGCATTGATTGGGAATGGATTAAAAATGAATAAATAAATTAAAAACAAACGTTATATCTGGAGAAAGGATGTGGCTGGCATTTATTTAGAATCATCTAAAATAACTGTATCATTTTGAGTAAGGGTGGGGTGGATGAAATGTCCCATCTTTGCTCTGTTTTTATTGTTTAGTCCTCTTGGATGAATGATACAGATACATCCTGCAATTGTGTGTCCGCCTGGAGTATAAATTCATTATCCCAGTTAATTTTACGCCTGCAAGCACTCACACAAATGTAATTTAATCCACTGGAAATATCTCCAAAGTAGGAATCACTTTCCCATGTTATATGGGTAAAGAAAGCCTTTGTTTTTACAAGAGGGAAGATCATTATTATGTTATTGGCACTGAGCTTGCAAGCATTAAATGTTCAGAAATTATTTCTACATTTGATATAGAGCGCCGCTAACCTTTGTCCCTGCGCCACACATCAGCTGCTAATGAAGATATGGCGGTGATCATTAACGCAGAGGAAAGCAGAGGATTTTGCATTTGCTACAAGATGAATATTTAGTGTCTCTATTTAGGCAGGCGTCTTGTCAAAGCGCATTAACCCACATCACTTGAAATGGCATTTATCAAACACCAGGCAGGAATAACTACACTGTTTAATGATAGGAACACTTTGAAAACAACACGTGGGTGCGTTAACTGTGTACATAAATGCACGTATGTGTTTGTGTGTTTGTCTAAGGCGTGGGTGGACAGATACCAAAAATAATATGTGTGTGAACGTGACAGGCAATTAAAACTGAAAAACACTAAATATGAGGTACTCAGGAGACCACGGGATCTGTTACCTAAACTTGATATACCTCTTAAGTACCTACACACTTAATTTAATATATATTCAGACGAGATTTGAGTACCATAGATTACATTTATTCCAGCACAAAGCTACATGGAAAATCAGATATTGAGCTGCAAAGTAGTGAATTTCATGTGTTAGAAGCAAGAAAAATGACAAGGGACAAATAGTGATGGCTAGACGACTGGGTCAGAGCATCTCTAAAACAGCAAGTCTTGTAAAGTGTTCCAGGTATGCAGTGGTTAGCACCTACCAAACATAGTGCAAGAAAGGGGAACCGGTAAACTGGCATCAGGGTCATTGGCGCCCAAAGTTCATTGATGCACGTGGGGAGCGAAGGCTAGCCTGTCTGGTCAGATCACACAGTAGAGCTACTGTAGCGGAAATTGCTGAAAAACTTAATGTTGGTCAGAGTGCCCATGATGACCCCTGTTCACCACCAAAAGCGCCTTCAATGGGGATGTGAACATCAGAATGGAGCAATGGAAGAAGGTTGCCAATGTTTCCCATGTTTTCTCTTGGATCAGGTGGATGGCGTATATGCCTAATTTACTTGGGGTAGAGACAGCAGCAGGATGCACAATTGGAAGAAGGCAGGCCAGCGGAGGCAGTATTATGCTCGGGGCAATGTTCTTCTGGGAACCCTTGACATGTACCATCTACCTAATGATTGTTGCAGACCATGTAGTGCCCCTCATGACAATGGTGTTCCCAATGGCCTCTTTCAGCAAGATAATGCACCCTGCCACACTGCAAAAATTATTTATAAATGGTTTAAGGAACATGACAAAGAGTTCGAGGTGTTGCTTTGGCCTCCAAATTCCTCAGATATTAATTTGATTGAGCTAGAACAACAAATATGATCCATGCAGGCTCTACTTTGCAACTTGCAGGACTTAAAGGATGTGCTGCAAATTTCTTGGTGCTAGATACCACAGGATTGGTCTTATGGTGTCCATGCCTCAATGCATCAGGACTGTTTTGGCAGCACGAGGGGACCTACACAAAATTAGGCAGATGGTTTCAATGTTGTTGCTGATTAGTGTATGATGTGTACATTTCTAAAACCCAGTGAGCCCCTATTTAGAACGTAATAGACCGCTGTGACATTCCCTGCACTGTGTGGACGTGAACCCCGTGATTATTAGGTGGCTGTTATATCAGACCAGGTGAATATTGATTATATAGAAATATCTCTGTGTGATCACCATTTACACAATGGGAAAGCTGTGACTGACTGGGAAATCAATGTCTTGTTTGACGTCTAATCCTGGTGGTCACTTCTTATCTCTAGTAATCCACAGTGTGCAGTAAATAACCTGTAACTGTCTGCGTGATCACACCTGTATCAGCCTCCTCTGCCTTTCAAACCTTTCCTGCATTGTGTTAAACATCTTTACGTGTTTCCTGATAGGATACATTGGCCGTAGAATTGTATAAAATCCTTTTATTTTCTGAAAGTCATGGTGAAAGACTTGATGTTTTTATTTACCAATCGTCTCGAGTCATATATTCACAAATAACAGATTTAAACCATCTTCCCAAGCAAAAGAAATCAAATAATCAGCTTGCTGTAATTTAGTGAAAATGCATTTGGCAGAATTAATAAGGGCTGCATTTGTATGCAACAAAAATGAGCTACGGGTTTTAGAGCAGAACGTGAATATTTCATTCTAAAATAGGAAAATGAGCTATGCAGATTTCACAGAGAATGGATTAGAAACAGAAGATCGGAACGAGTTCAGAAATTGGGAGGAATTTATAATCACTGCTCAGTGGATCCATCACATAGAGATGAGAGTATTTTTTTCAATCCAGAAAATAAATGATATCTTTCTTCCGAGTAGATCACACTGTCATGCTGTAACTGTCACTGTGTAGAGCGGGGATCATAATCGCAATGCAGCCCAACTTTACTTCTGTCCCTGGAAGAGCAACTTGGTGGACAGAGAAGGTGCAATCCTTCCCAGCTCTTCTTCCAGCATATCACTGATAGATCAGGGACTATATAAATGACACAGCTGCAAACAGGCACATTCAGCATTTTGGGACATGTATAGATTCACACAGTTGGTTTTGTGTAGTATATCACTCATGTCGGAATGGAGACCTTAGGCTCTTATCTCAAGTAAATAAATGTTTGAGAGAACTTGTGATAGATCGCTACGGAGGAGGACATAGTATGTTCATTTATGTAAAATGTTTTTCTTAGAGCATTTTCACATTTTTCTTACTTTATTTAAAATAATTGTTAGGTTAATATTAAATAATTGGACTTATTATCATAATGCAGAAATTCTGTAAAATGATTCTGTGAATTGTGACTTATAAAAAAGGTGCAAAATTCTGTCATACAGGTAGGATAAAAGCAACGAGAATCAAACACAGTCCAGAGTCAATTCATAAAATGAAATAATATAAAATTAATATAGACAACAGAACATTAAAGGAGCACTCCAATGGAAAAAAAACATGTTTAATTGTTTAAAATAATTTCGTAGGTTTACTCCCAATGATACATGCATGCATTTAATTATGCATTTTATCTTACATTTTTTAATTCCATTATGGATTTTATTAAAGTACTCTCTATACAGATAAATATAACTTACCAATTTTCTTAGCAGATCATCCAACAAGCAAAAAGTATTGTTAAAGAAACACCATGTCTTTGCTTATGCTGTAGTATTTGAGTCTTGTTAACACAACACCATGTCTTTGCTTACACTGTAGTATTTGAGTCTTGTTAACACAACACCATGTCTTTGCTTACACTGTAGTATTCGAGCCTCATTAACACAACGCCGTGTCTTTGCTTCGACTGTTGTATTCGAGCCTTGTTAACACAATGTCAGGGTGGCAGTCGAAAGTAGGAAAGTAGGAGTCACAGTGTGGAAGTGGATTAGCAGGGTCTGGTGTAGGGTAACCGCACGCCCCCTGGTGTTAAGCACCAGTGTTTGTGCGGCCACATACCAAGACCCTGATGCAGCTACAGCGGATCCCAGGAACTAGGAGCTTGGAAATAAGCAGACCTCCCAGGAGCTGAATAGGGAGGCTCTGCAGCAGGAGTGTATCCAGTACAGAAACAAGGCAAGACTAGAGATAGGCACCAAACAAGACAGAACTAGTAGAACAAAAGGGGACAAAACTAAGTACTATATATGAAAAGTATGGGGATTTAGTTACATTACATGATCATACATTGCATAAGCCTGCCACAACACCAATGTATCCCATCTTTGGCAGGTTCTACTCTGCCTAATGTCTGCTAAATAAAGCACATACAGCACTTACCTGCAAGAAAAGGCAGAGAACTTGAGCAACTGCCTGCAGGGACCAACTGACACAAAAGGAACCATGGAAAAGGAACGGGTGTGGCAACATAAAACAAACATTTGAAGGAATCCAAGAGACTGGGAATTCCAGGAACGGAATACAGGAATGAACCCAGAAAACCCACCATAAAGAAAACCAGAAAAAACAAGAAAAACTAAACAAGAATTGTAAAAAAGAGTATTGGATACCAGAAGCCATTGCTAGAATGCTCCGCAGCTAGGAACAGGATGTGACACACAACATCGTGTCTTTGCTTATGCAGTAGTATTTGAATCTTGTTAACACAACGCCGTGTCTTTGCTTCGGCTGTAGTATTCAAGCCTTGTTAACACAACGCCGTGTCTTTGCTTCGGCTGTAGTATTTGAGTCTTGTTAACACAACACTATGTCTTTGCTTTGACTGTAGTATTTAAGTCTTGTTATGGTGATTTTGTGTCTGTGGTTTCTATTGCTGTTCTACATCTTGTTTTTTATGTCTATGGTTTTGTATGTGTTTTTACCTGTATTCTCTCTCTGTCTTGTGTTTCATATTTCTTCCTTTTCTTTTATTCTAATAGTTCTTCTCTAAAGGGTCTGCCCTCGTGTCCACGAATCCTCTTTTTGTTAATTTAACCCCTTAAGTACCAAACTTCTGGAATAAAAGGGAATCATGACATGTCACACATGCCATGTGTCCTTAAGGGGTTAAACCTCTTTAGTTTAGAAAAACATCACCTCAGGGGGGATATTATAACATTTTACTAATATATCCGGTACAATACAAACCATTGTATGAAAATCTATTCACAAACACAAGGTCATGCATTTAGACTGGAAGAAAAAAGGTCTAAGGCAAAGGAAAGTTTTTTTTACCGTAAGAGCAATAAGGAATGTGGAATTCTCTGCCTGAAGAAGTGGTTTAATCAGAGTCCATACAGATGTTTAAACGGCAACTAGATGCATACTTGCAAAAAACAGAATACTCAATGATATAATTTTTCAATGTAGGGTGTAGCAAACTCACCCTTTTAACAGAGTTTGCCATGAGCTTTTGGAGGGGGCTGCTTGCAACATTTGGGCGTACTGTATTTTATTATACTGCCACTGGCCCTTTAAGCAGCATATGGAATTCTATTGGACTGTGTATGTCCCTTTCAGACTATGGCCCTCTCATTAGCCCATGCTAAACTTAAACTCCATGGCGATTTGACTGTGTTTGTGGCATCTGAGCGCTGTTCGGATATATTGAGCGCTCAGATCCAAGCCATATGGGGATGGGTTGGATGTGGGGGTTCTGTTCAGTATGATAGGAGTTATGTATTTTTGTGTCTTTTTGTGTCTTTTGCTAACATGTGCTCAATGGAGTCTGCCTTTATCCCTGGATATAATTGGATTACCTCTCCATTGTCTCCAGGATAGAGGACTCTTGTGAAACTGGTTTGGGCCGGAAAGCCATGCTGGCAGTGGGTTTTATTAATACTTTTGCTAACTTTTGAACCCCTGGTCTAATTTTATAACATGACAGGAGGCTTTGTATTTGCTTAAGTCTCTCTTTACTAGAACTCCACAGCAGCACAGAAAAACAACCAATCAGAAAAAAGTTAGGTACTATAAAACTCCCCTCCCCATGCATCATTTCCTCTTTCTTTGCTGCTCCGCATCAGTACAGGTCAGAGTACCACTGCCTCCTGCTATTATTAGTGGGTGGTTTGGGGATTTATTTGTTTATTGCAGTAATTTGAATTTATCTATCTGGGAGCTTATAATATTTTCTGTAGCTTTATTCCTACATAGTATGCCTCTCTGTAAGGTGTTCATGTATTTTCATGGCAGATGCCCTGTTTATCATCTGCCTGCATGCTTATCTGATAGCCATCTTTGTATTGCTTTGTCAGCTATCTATAAATCTATTCCTTTTATATGTTTGTGCATGGATTTGGGGGGTCTTGGAAGTCTTTTTCATCCTTACTGTCCCCGTTTTCCTCCCCCCTCTGCTATCCCCCAGATACTATGTTCCGTGTTTCCTGCTGCCTCTGCCCCGCTTGGAGGGCTGTAAGTTTTCCCCCGGGATCGGCTGGAGGCTGACTGTCTCTCCCCCTCCGACCTCCCGGGCTTTGCCTCCCCTCAGAGGTGTATTCTCCGTTTTTTTTGCTACCTTTGCCCTTAGATGTCGGGCTGTGTGTGTTCCGCCGGGGTCAGCTGGAGGCTGACTGTCAGCATGCCGCCTCCGACCCCCTGGGCTCAGAGACCGCGGAGTCTCCTCCGACAGTCCCGTGCCTTTCCTGCCGGTCCCCGGGGTACTCGTGATCGAGCATGAGTACCCGACGGCCGGATCTTCTTCCTCACTTGGCCGCGTGTTGCGGCCGTCTCCGGACCGCGTGTGCCCGACCGGTGGAGGAGGGGGCGCCCCCCCCCGGCTGTGCATGCTTCTTGGAGGGATTGCCTACTCACTTCTAGTCATACTGCAGATTACAACAGCATTGAAATGGAACATTGGATGCTGTTTCGTTAGTACATGACACATGTGGAGTTCATTACATTTTTGGCTTGCCTGGTTTGCTAGGTATATATCCTCATGCTTGGCTATCTAGGTTTACAGCTTGGTCTTACTGTTTTTCTTATAGAGTTTTTTCGTTTTTTATGTACTTGCTTTTCCTTTGTGTTTAAAGCTACCAGTTACTTATGTCACCATTTTTACATTAATCATACCTCATACTGTTGGGGCAATTTTCAGGTGCCCATATCAGGCAGTTATATATTTCCGCGACCCTGCATCGGATTTTACCCAAACAGTCATTACTGCGATTTCTGCTATCAGGATGCATCACAGATTCTGTGTGTTTCAGGTATATTGGAACTGTTATACAGGCTCTGTACAGGGCGTATACAGCGCCAGCTAATCCTAGGATTCATGTGCTTCTCAGTATACAGTATATTTTTCTGGCCCAGCTATGAGGCCTCAGATGAGACTAATCTAGTATGAATTCACTGTCCATGGCATATATATAAGCTAACGGACCTGGCTCTGTCTCTATCTGGTATGGGAGACCAGTCTACGCTGATACTATACAATTTTATCATGTTCTTGGGGTGAGTCATTGAGTTGGCTATTGTTTAGCCCTGCTCCTGGAAGAGTCCAGGGTTACAATACCCTTCAGGTGGTATGATGATGGTAATCTATAAATATGATAAGAAATTTCAAACGGATCTGTGTGAGCAAGTGCATACCGATTCACAGTTTAAGGAGAGTATCGCTCAGTGTATCTTACATTCATGGACATGATAGTCACTGGAACAACGTCCGCTTATACCCACTACAGCGGGAATACCACTGTTTGCCTGCTGGGCATTTAGGGGCTGCCAGTCCCGGTCAGGTTACTCACACGTTACACTGTCTAAACGGGTTGGTGTCTAAGGGTCCTATGTCACAGGATGCCCTGAGGAACTACAATTTTTTAGGGACCTCTACCCGGACTCAGAGGTCCCCGTTGCTCATTCAATACCCACTGTAAAGCGCTACGGAATTGGAAGGCGCTATATAAATACATGTTAATAATAATATTATGGTAATACACAACCCATTGATTGGCCTGCTATGTCTGTGCCCCATTGATTGGCCTGCTATGTCTGTGCCCATAAGAAAGGCCTGCTATGTCTGTGAAAATAAGAACGGCCTGCTATGTCTGTGCCCATAAGAACGGCCTGCTATGTCTGTGCCACATTGATTGGCCTGCTATGTCTGTGTCCCATTGAATAGCCTGCTATGTCGGTGCCTACTTGAATGGCCTGCTATGTCTGTGACTATTTGCTTGGCTAACCTTTCTGTGTCCATTCGTTTGGCCTGCTGAGCCTGTGCCCTACTGGCGGGCCTACACTATTGGTACCGAACCCCCTTTTTTGGCCGCAGGCCAGGGGTAACATCACTGAGGAAAGCCCAGTGCCCACCAGTAACATGGAGATAGGCAGGTGTCCAGACAAACACCATTGCCACCGTGTTCAAGAGGACACCAGTATACGGCCATCTGAATTTGGTGGGAAGGGTGAAGGCCCTACACCTCATGCCTGAAGGGCAAGGTTTCTTATGAAGATCCTGGACACATCCGCGGTTTATTCCAAACCGGCGACGGCACGTCTCCAAGGTGAATTTCGATTGATTATCCAATGAAATGTACTCTGAATAAACATGTAGGTACCCAATGTAGCAACCAAAAGTACCTTAATATGTAGATATCCCAACCCTACTTATGAAAAAACACAGACATAAGGAACAAGCGACAGGTAGCAGAGACAACAAACAGAGTTGCATACGTACCTGATAATCTAAACTATAACATTAAACAAGGGAGGGACAAGAATGGGTGGGAAATACTCGCCTCCTGTCATTAATAAAATGAAGATTATAGGTACACTAAAGCTAGCATAATCTACAATTCGTGCCATTTTTTAATATGTTGTTCCCCTGAATGGATTGATTGTGAATATGTAATTGTATGTGAATGTGATGTATAGTTTTAAAGTAATAGTATAATTGTAAAAACTGTATTTCTCTGCCTATGATAATTACATTTCCCATTGTGTAAGATAATTGTATCACAGGCAGAGGGAAGGACTTTACTGTGGGTTGTAACTGTTATTTTATTGGTTATTTTATACCTCCCTGTGGGCGGTCCTGTATGTGCAAGACCGTAATAAAAACCAGGCTGGGTGTGCCAGCACAGTTAGTTCTACTTTACCCTCAATTTGGAGTGTCGTCTCTTATTGGGGGACTCTGCTACAAGGGATTGCTATGCTTGCCATATTCCCTTGCTAAATCACTGCTAAGCTCTTCGAATAGCTGGTTCCTGTTTTGCTCTCTGGATGAGTCTACGGTGGCTATGGTGTCTGCTGCAGTGCTTGGAGTCCTCAGGAAGCGCTAGGAGCATCCTTCAACGGAGGTACCCAGTCGGAGTGCCAGGTGATCCGTTACATAGGGTAATAGCATCTTGATCCAAGGATTAGTCTGACTGTCATTCTGGGGTCAAGAGGGAATTTTTTTTCCTAGTTTGTTGCAAAATTGGAAGCGCTTCAAACTGTTTTTTTGCCTTCTTTTGGATCAACAGCAAAAAAACAAACGTGAGGAAGGCTGAACATAATGGACACATCTCTTTTCAAAATTGATGCCTCTGTCAAGGATCGGGATCTGGCTCCACCCAGGCAGTTGAAGTATTGGACCGCCGAGAAGTTGTTCATGCATAGCAGGATGCCACAGTCGGAAAGTCCCTTCCGATGTTGGTCCAAATCTAGCCGGCCATTCCAAGCTTGCATGTGAAGTAGCCACCAATAAAGTTCTGTCCACACCTCTCCCGATATGGTTATCCAATGTTCATATGAGTGACCCAGATGCAAATCTTTTGCCTTCAGTCGTAGCAGAGCTCTGTAGTGCAGAGGCCCAGGAAATATCACCTGGGTCAAGGAGGAAGAAGGCCCAATATCCGGGCGAGGAGTTGCAGAGGAGCTGTCTAAAGGGTGACTCCAGGTCCGGTTGGGCACTGCCCTTCAGCCCAAAACTTGGGCTAAGAAGAGCGGTTGTCCCCCCAAGAAAACCCTAGTCATGGGAAAAGAAAGTCACCAGGGTTGTACTGATGAACAGGGGGTAACCCTAATAATAATTGAAAACATAAAAAACACTAATTCTCCAACACAAACACCCTAGTAGGTGTTGTGCCAGGAAAAAGAAGTACAACCCTGTAGAAATGTACTAATAAATCAAAGGATTATTTACAACATTATTTATTAATAAAGCGAAAAATCATAGCCTACTTACTAATAGGCACTCTAGGTAGGTAGGTACTGTAGCCTGAAGTAAAATATAAGGCAACTATCAGGGATAGAACAGGAATGGAAACTACAATTGAGGTATATAACCTGCACTAAATGAGGTTAGCAGAATGTCAAGAGAACCCTATCATATGTATCAGACAGGCATAAAGCTCTCCATCCATATATAATACACCAGTAAAGGATCCAGAGTAGGCATGTGCATGGGGAACATTTTCGGTTCGGTTCGGCATTCCGAAATTTAGAATTTTCGCAATTCGGAACTTCGGCAACTTCGGCACTTCAGCACTTCGGAACTTCGGCAGTTTGACACTTCGGAAATTCAGCAACTTCGGAACTTCGGCACTTCGGAACTTCGGCACTTCAGCAACTTCGGAACTTCGGAATTTCGGGACTTCGGGACTTCTTTTGCAGCCGCTTACTAGATAACTCCCTAATTCCCACGGTATTAGGGAGTTATCTACCAAAAGGCTGAAAGACCTAAATTGGTCTTTCAGCCAAATTTACTAATACTAAGTAAAAATTACTTAGTATTAGTAAATTGTGCCCCTACTCGCAATATCGCAAGGAGGGGCATGTCTATTAAACAGTGAGCAGCAAAAAATAAAAAAAAGGTCCCCCCTCCCTGAGCGGGTGGGGGCCCTAAAGTAAAAAAAGGGGGGGGGGGACCTATTGTCCTCCCCACCGGCCCCCACCCCTGAACGGCGGTGGGGGCCCTAAAGTAAAAAAAGGAGGGAAGACCTAATGTCCTCCCCCCTGCCCCCCACCCCTGAGCGGCGGGTGGGGGCCCTTAACAAGAATAAGGGGGGGGACCTATTGTCCTCCCCCTGGTCCCCACCCTTGAGCGGTGGGTGGGGGCCCTAAACAAAAATAAGAGGGGGGGGACCTATTGTCCTCCCCCTGGCCCCCACCCCTGAGCGGTGGGTGGGGGCACTAAATACAAACTGGGGGGACCTATTGTCCTCCCCCTGGCCCCCACCCCTGAGCGGCGGATGGGCGCCCTAAATACAAAAGGGGGGGACCTATTGTCCTCCCCCTGGCCCCCACCCCTGAGCGGTGGGTGGGGGCCCTAAAGGAAAATTGAACCCCCCTTCCACCCAGGTGACTAGGGGTCCCCTAGTCACCCCCTCCCCAAAAAAATAAACTCCTACTTACCCCCCTCACCCTAAACATAATGAGGAGGGACCATTTAACTAAGTATCTGTAAAAATAAAAATAAACTTACCATTCAATGTTTTCTTTCTTCTGAAAAGAATAAAATTAAAAGAACGCCCAAAGCGCGTTTCGGCGTATCAAGACACCGTCGTCAGGGGCAAAAGCAAACAGTGCTTTTGCCCCTGACGACGGTGTCTTGATACGCCGAAACGCGAGTCGGGCGTTCTTTTTATTTTATTCTTTTCACCATGCACTTGGGTTATCGGTGTTAGCACTTTTTTGTTTATTTAGCTCTACTATAGGACCAGTGGTTTTGGTAGGCATTAGCTTTATGCTATGCCGAGGTAACAGGGATAGATCTAAGGTAGCATTAAGTCTTTAATGGGGGAGTAGGTAGAGAGGTCTCTGGGTCCTTTACTGGTGTATTATATATGGATGGAGAGCTTTATGCCTGTCTGATACATATTATAGGGTTCTCTTGACATTCTGCTAACCCCATTTAGTGCAGGTTATATACCTCCATTTTAGTTTCCATTCCTGTTCTATCCCTGATAGTTGCCTTATATTTTACTTCAGGCTACAGTACCTACCTACCTAGAGTGCCTATTAGTAAGTAGGCTATGATTTTTTGCTTTATTAATAAATAATGTTGTAAATAATCCTTTGATTTATTAGTACATTTCTACAGGGTTGTACTTCTTTTTCCTGGCACAACACCTACTAGGGTGTTTGTGTTGGAGAATTAGTGTTTTTTATGGTTGCAGAGGAGCCATATCCGTGCGTAGAATCTGCCAAATCTCCTCTCGGATGGATGCAATCTTCGTGGCATGTAGTCCGAGGACGCAATCCCTTGAGTCTATCGCGAAGCCAAGGGACTGCATGACCAGTGAATGGGAAAGGGCTGACTTTTGTATGGTCACCACGAAGCCCAAAGACTCCAGAAAGTGAACGACAAAGTATGTCTGTGAGCGCAGAAGATCAGCAGGTTGTCCAGGTAGACAAGGTAACGGATGCACCTGGATTGGAAATAGGTCATGACCAGCTTCATTAGCTTTGTGAGGCACCACGAGCCGAACTGAGGCCGAAAGGCAGGCATGTAAATTGACACGACCATTGACCCTATACAAACCTTAGAAAGCAACGACTCGTAGACGCCATAGATACCGAACGATACGCCTCTTTGAGATCGAGACAGGTGAGCCAATCAATGACCAGCAGGAGATCCCGGAGTAGATGTATACCTTCCATTATTAAAAATGTCGATAGATGACACAGTAGTTAAGCCGACGGAGATTGATGACTGGCCGAAATTCTCCGAATTCGGACCAGGAAGATGTTGCTGTAGAAGCCCCAATCGTCTGGGGTGAATTGTACAGCTCCTTTGGCGAATAGAGAGCAAATCGCTTTGTCTATAGGGAGTCAGTGTTCTCTTGAAACATGCAACGGAGGTGGTCGGCGATTTGTATGGGTTTGGAGTGGAACTCGATGGTATAGCCCTGGACCGTCTGCAGCAGCCAAGCATCTGCTTGGATAGAAGGAGGGCGATTGTGAATAGGATCTGGGTCCAGTGGACCAAAATCGGCTGGTGGCTCGGCCCCTTTGCCGACCAACCTTCCCAAAAACACCCCTGCCGGGTGGTGGTCTGAAGCCGTGCTTGAGTGAAGGTTGGGCTTTGGTCAGCATCGTGAACAGGTTGACCTGTCGCTTAAACTGTTATAAAAGGCTCACAAATAGAAGTCACTTTGCCAAGGGTCCCAGTTCTTTGGAGCCCAATTCCAAGAGTGTTGAGTCCATCCTCAAAAGTGCTGTCTTGCGTCTTGCTGTACAGAGGGTTGAATATGTGTTACCCATCATGCAGATAGAGCGCTGAGCCCATTCATGGAAGTCACTTGTGTCTAACTGCGTGCCCTGTGAGAGGCCTAGATCCACAAAGAATAGGATATTAGCCAATGGGCTTAGTAGATCCAACGGCTTGACTTGTGCTGACTTTAGCCCCTTCTCAATGGCCTTCCTGGGGTCTCTGCCAGCCAGGGACATGAAAACCACTACTGTGGTGTCAAATACTGGAGTGATAGCCACCTTGCATTCAGTTCGTAGGCGTGCCCATGTTCCTTGTCCAGTGGCTTGGAGTCGGAGTGGGTTAGGTCTTGCAAGTCCACTCTTTCAACACGCTTGGGCTTTTTCAACAGACCTTTTTCCCTAGACTTGGTGCCTGTTGGTTACCTGGAACCCTTCCCGTGATGTTTGGGCCCTGTCTGGCTCAGTGTTGCTCATGGTGGTTGGTCTGCCTGTAAGAGGCCAGTGGCAATCAGTGGGAGCAAGATAAATGGAGACACACGTAAGGTGCCAGGCTCCTAGTACAACTGGGGCTCACCAAGGGATTGGCTTCACGGTATATCCGTCTACAATGATAGTGCCATGAAGAGGGGCTCACCCTCTAGGTGTATGAAAGGGGGTTTCCCTTAAGTGAATGGGAGTCTCAGAATCATGGGGTTGATCCCCAGCTTAATTCCCCATCTGGGGTGATATTGAGGGGTTAACCTCGTAATTGTTGCCAAGGTGACGTAGCTTTGAGGGGTTCACCCCAGTTACACGTCAAAGCTGTACCTCTGTGGTCAGCAATAAAACAGGTGTACACAGCCTTTATGTTGTCTGGAGATACATTATCACACCAGACAACATAATCTCCAGACAACATAAAGGATGTGGGAGATCCCTGTAGGGAATGTGCAGGACATCTGTGAGGATATCTGGGGGCTCACCCCAGGTGGTGTGCCATGAGATCCAGAGGACACCCACATTTGGCAGCTAATGTAGTCAAAAAGGCACATTGTATATGGCTTTTAAGTCCAACATAGTCCCACATAGCAATTACACCTCAGTGTATGTCAATTTCTGTTGTGTCAGCAAACAGCATGTAACAGTCCAGCACGTATTGAATAACTTGTGTATGTCACAGTTTGTAGGCCCTATCTGTAATGAGAAACATTGCTCATCAAACAGCCTACCTATCACACAGCCTACCTGCTATTAATACAAATAATACAGGTGTATTCATAATATATATATATATATATATATATATATATATATATATATATATATATATATATATAATTACCACGTCTGCATCAGTAGAATCCCACAGACTTTCCGGTCCATCTAATTAGCTTGATTTCCGTCACTTACCTTATCGCATTACGCGAGGTGGTGGCCATCTTGTTCGCACTTATCTGTTATATGTACATGACGTTTATTCCTATGTCTTATCTTTAGTCCCTTTACCCTTTACTCCCTTCCTACTACTGTCCTATGAGTATTTGCATGTAAGCACTTACTAATTAATGTATAAAAACAAATACTGATAAATAAACGACAGAGGCTTATTTTCATAACCAACACGCGTCTGGTGTCTGAATTCACACTCTTCCAAGTGTTCCTGGAACTAAAATCGGACACAGAAACTCCCGAACACAGCTGGACTTCCATCATCGCCTGCATTTGGTTTTATACAATTTTGTATGGGAGTGTCCTGGACCTGTGAGCCAGTGTAATCGCATATATGTTTTTACTGTAGTCTTCTCTCTGGTTCAGAGGGGAGTGCCCCTTGCATGGGGATTGTCATAAAAGGCCAGTTGTGGCTACTAATAAACCAGTTCCAGTTTACCTCAATACAGAGCCTCGTCTTGTGCTTGTAGAGGAAAGCTATACCAGCTATAATCCCTGCGATCTTATAAGAGCTATCCTGCTATACTCTCTAGAGGAGGAGAGGTCTGCCACAGGAAGCTGGATCCTGGTCTTGGGTCCAGGGTGGGTGAAAGACGGCGAGACCCCAACCAAGCTGTAACGATGGAAGTGGGGACTACAGTGCTGATGGTGTCTGGTGAAGTGCTTTGAACTACTTGTGAGCACTAGGATGCAGCGATTGGTGGAGGCACCCGGTCGGGGTGCCAGGCGGTCCGTCACAATCAGCACAGTATTTGTAATCACTTGTAGTAGGTACCTTAACTGTGGATGAGAAATCAACACTGCAGTATCCACTGGTGACTGCGGAACCTCAGATACAGCATAAAGGTAAGTATCCATATCGGTAATACCGATATGGAAGGAAAAAAGAAATGGCCGACGTGAATCTCGCAAGATTCAAGATAGCCGGCACGCGTTCAACTCTTGGCACGATTTTTGCGGGACCGCCGGTCACGGAAGAATCACGCTGAGCCCCCCCACCACCCACACACACACCCTCTGCTAGCCCCAAGGAAGTATAAACAGGCTGAAAAGAGTGCAATCGCGGCACCGACGGCCACAATCTGCACGAGGGGCAAGAACCAGGACAGTCCCAGGCTCCACAAGAGAAGGGAGAGAGGGAGTAGGCCTCAAAGAGGGTTATGAAAGCAAGTAAAAAGGGGAAACAAGCATTAGCAGAATGGTAGTGGGGACAAGCTAACAAGAACAGCAGGGTAAATATCTATATAATACAAATATAGCAACCTTTGTTTAAAGTGGAACAACACACAATGAGAGAATAAAACTTATAAATCAGTTTACCTAATAAAACAATCTTTAAACTGTAGAAAGATATATCAGCTAATAAAGCAATCTTAAATACCTATGAATCATTACACAGAATACAGAATAAATCCGACAAGTAACAGTAAACAGTCACAAGGACAAAATACTCCGACCTGTGCATTGCTGGAGCAGCAAAGAAAGAGGAAGGGATGTGTGTGACAGGTCCTTTTCTATAACATTGAAGTGTTTTCTGATTGGTTGTTCTCTAATGATCTGTGCTGCTGGAAGTTTCAGTAAAGAGAGTTATGCAAATAATTTTGACGTGATAAAATTATATTTTATTACTTTATTTAATTGTATGACCACATGAAGTATCTAACATTGCATCAAAGTTACTGGAAACAACAAATAAAGATATGAAAACAATTAAATCTGTAAATTCTGACTCATTTATCAGGTTGTTTAATCTGGGCCTAAAACAGAAATATTAATTCATTGAGTTATTATAATAAAAATGACTACCGTATATACTCGAGTATAAGCCGAGTTTTTCAGCACATTTTTTGGGCTGAAAAACTCCAACTCGGCTTATACTCGAGTCAGTGTCTGTATTATGGCAATTTACATTGCTATAATACAGACAGGGGGCTGTGGGGGCTGCAGAGCGGTTACTTACCTCTCCTGCAGCTCCTGTCAGCTCCCTTCTCCTCCGCGCCGGTCCGTTCAGCACCTCTGTCAGCTCCCAGTGTAAGTCTCGCGAGAGCCGTGAGACATAGTGAGTCTTGTTAGCCTGTATTGGCACCTTTGAGCCTGCTATACAGAGCCTGGTACGGCTCTGGTAAATGTGAGTGGTAGTCCATCTTCATATTATTTACATATTTTCAGTATACAGTATACACTATGTTATGTTTCTTATTTTTATTTTATAGATAAGACTCTGCCACTCGCCTGTGCTCAGGTCGTATCTTATGGTTATTGTTATTGTTTACCACTACACCTGTTTTGGGGATTTTCCCTCCCTATGTGGTCTCTGATACACACTTTTTACTTACAGTGTGAGCTGACAGAGAAGCTGCACGGACCGGCGCGGAGGAGGAGGGAGCTGACAGGAGCTGCAGGAGAGGTAAGTGCTCTCCGCCAGCCCCCTTCCCCCCCACTGAACTGCCAATGCCACTGGACCACCAGGGAAGGAGAGCCCCCCTCCCTGCCATGTATCAAGCAGGGAGGGGGGACAAGAAAAATTAAATAAAATAAAAAATAATAATAATTAAATTAAAAAATAATAATAAAAAATAATAATAATAAAAAATTATTAAAATATTTTTTTTAAAAATAATAAAATTGCCCACCCCCCACCGAGGCTCATCCACACACACACACACTGCACTCATACACACACACTGCACTCATACACACACACTGCACTCATACACACACACTGCACTCATACACACACACACTGCACTCATACACACACTGCACTCATATACACACACACTGCACTCATACACACACACTGCACTCATACACACACACTGCACTCATACACACCCACTGCACTCATACACCCACTGCACTCATACACCCACTGCACTCATACACACACTGCACTCATACACACACTGCACTCATACACACACTGCACTCATACACACACTGCACTCATACACACACTGCACTCATATACACACACACTGCATTCATACATACACTGCACTCATACACACACACTGCATTCATATACGCACACACTGCACTCATATACACACACACTGCATTCATATATACACACACATCACTCATACACACACTGCACTCATATACACACACACTGCATTCATACACACACTGCACTCATACACACACACTGCATTCATATACACACACACTGCACTCATATACACACACACTGCATTCATACATACACACACTGCATTCATACACACACTGCATTCATACACACACTGCATTCATACACACACACTGCACTCATACACACACACTGCATTCATACACACACACTGCATTCATACACACACTGCATTCATTATATACACACACACTGTAAAGAAATATTCAATTAATATAATTTTTTTAGGATCTAATTTTATTTAGAAATTTACCAGTAGCTGCTGCATTTCCCACCCTAGTCTTATACTCGAGTCAATACGTTTTCCCAGTTTTTTGGGGTAAAATTAGGGGCCTCGGCTTATATTCGGGTCGGCTTATACTCGAGTATATACGGTATATACAGTTAGAAATGAGCATAATATGAGCACACCAAAGATGGCATTAGTTTATTCTCAATTTATTGAAAGCTAAAAATGTCAGAAGTGACAATAAATGTTGAGCAATTTATAAAGGACTAATTATGAATACTGATATATTGCAAAGTCTGTATGACAGTTTGAAAGCAGGCCCTATCTGTAATGAGATACATTGCTCATCACACAGCCTACCTGCTATTAATACATATAATATAGGTGTATTAATATTATATATACATATTATTAGCACATCTGCCTCAGAAGAATCCCACGGACTTTCCGGTCCCTCTAATTAGCTTGATTTCCATCACTTACCTTCCAGATTTCCTGTACCTTCAGCAGCTGACTAGAGTGAGCTTACGGCACTCATTACGGACGTCTTTCCTTGGTGTCCTATGTGAATCTTCCACCCACCAGCCTAATTTGTTGAAATAACTGCAAATTGGTTCATATTGTTCTATAGCAGATGCCAGCCCCTCTCTCTAATGCCGAATCACAAATATATTTCAATAACATTCTGAAATGTTAAACTCTTCATTAAGAGGTCACTTGGAGGAATATTACACAGAAAACACACACATATATATATATATATATATATATATATATCACTTCTTTTCCTGTTGGATGAAATATAATGAATTGTGGCCTAATATCAATCTGGTTAAATAACCATAGTACAGCGCCGCTAAATATGTTGGTGGTTTTTATAATAACATTTAGAACTGTAGAGTATTTTAGAACTTGAGAATGTAATAGGTTTCTAAATAATTCCACTACTTATACCCTTTGTGTCACTATATGCTGTGCAATTTTGGGCACCTGTTCTAAAGAAGGATATTATGGCACTAGAAAAAGTGCAGAGGCGGGCTACAAAATTAATAAAAGGAATGGAACATATCAGCTATGAAGAAAGGTTAACAAATTTAAACCTATTTAGTTTAGAAAAACGTCGCCTGAGAGGGGATATGATAACATTATACAAATATATTCGGGGCCAATACAAACCATTGTGTGGAAATCTATTCACAAACCGGACTTTACATAGGACACGAGGCCATGCGTTTAGACTGGAAGAAAGAAGATTTCGTCTAAGGCAAAGGAAAGGTTTTTTTTACTGTAAGAACAATCAGGATGTGGAATTCTCTGCCTGAAGAAGTGGTTTTATCAGAGTCCATACAGATGTTCAAACAGCTACTGGATACATACTTGCAAAAACAGAATATTCAAGGATATAATCTTTCAACGTAGGGTAATAAGGATTTTTTTTCCCTAGCTTGTTGCAAAATTGGAAGTGCTTCAAACTGTTTTTTTTTTGCCTTCTTTTGGATCAATAGCAAAAAACAAATGTGAGGAAGGCTGAACTTAATGGACGCAAGTCTCTTTTCAGTTATGTAACTATGTAACTATGCCCCTCTCCATCTAACATGTAAACTCATGTCACTATACCCACTCCCTCTAACATGTAAGCTCACTGAGCAGGCCCTCAATCCCTCTGTTACTGTGTCACTATACTCCACTCCCTCTAACATGTAAACTTACTGAGCAGGACCCTCAATCCCTCTGTTACTGTGTCACTATACCCCACTCCCTCTAACATGTAAACTCACTGAGCAAGGCCCCCAATCCCTCTGTTACTGTGTCACTATACCCCACTCCCTCAAACATGTAAACTCACTAAGCAGGCCCTCAATCCCTCTGTTACTGTGTCACTATACCCCACTCCCTCTAGCATGTAAACTCATTGAGCAGGGCCCTCAATCCCTCTGTTACTGTGTCACTATACCCCACTCCCTCTTACATGTAAACTCACTGAGCAGGGCCCTCAATCCCTCTGTTACTGTGTCACTATACCCCACTCCCTCTAGCATGTAAACTCACTGAGCAGGGCCCTCAATCCCTCTGTTACTGTCACTATACCCCACTCCCTCTAACATGTAAACTCACTGAGCAGGGCCCTCAATCCCTCTCTTACTGTGTCACTATACCCCACTCCCTCTAACATGTAAACTCAGTGAGCAGGCCCTCAATCCCTCTGTTACTGTGTCACTATACCCCACTCCCTCTAACACGTAAACTCACTGAGCAGGCCCTCAATCCCTCTGTCACTGTGTCACTATAGCCCACTCCCTCTAACATGTAAACTCACTGAGCAGGACCTCAATCCCTCTGTTACTGTGTCACTATACCCCACTCCCTCTAGCATGTAAGCTCACTGAGCAGGGCCCTCAATCCCCCTGTTACTGTGTCACTATACCCCACTCCCTCTAGCATGTACGCTCACTGAGCAGGGCCCTCAATCCCCGTGTTACTGTGTCACTATACCCCACTCACTCTAACAGGTAAACTCACTGAGCAGGGCCTCAATCCCTCCGTTACTGTGTCCCTATACCCCACTCACTCTAGCATGTAAACTCACTGAGCAGGGCCCTCAATCCCTCTGTTACTGTGTCACATTACCCCACTCCCTCTAACATGTAAACTTACTGAGCAGGCCCTCAATCCCTCTGTTACTGTGTCACTATACCCCACTCCCTCTTACATGTAAACTCACTGAGCAGGGCCCTCAATCCCTCTGTTACTGTGTCACTATACCCCACTCCCTCGAACATGTAAACTCACTGAGCAGGGCCCTCAATCCCTCTGTTACTGTGTCACTATACCCCACTCCCTCTAACATGTAAACTCACTGAGCAGGCCCACAATCCCTCTGTTACTGTGTCACTATACCCCACTCCCTCTAACACGTAAACTCACTGAGCAGGGCCCACAATCCATCTGTTACTGTGTCACTATAGCCCACTCCCTCTAACATGTAAACTCACTGAGCAGGCCCTCAATCCCTCTGTTACTGTGTCACTATACCCCCACTCCCTCGAACATGTAAACTCACTGAGCAGGGCCCACAATCCCTCTGTTACTGTGTCACTATAGCCAACTCCCTCTATCATGTAAACTCACTGAGCAGGCCCTCAATCCCTCTGTTACTGTGTCACTATAGCCCACTCCCTCGAACATGTAAACTCACTGAGCAGGGCCCACAATCCCTCTGTTACTGTGTCACTATACTCCACTCCCTCTAACATGTAAACTCACTGAGCAGGCCCTCAATCCCTCTGTTACTGTGTCACTATAGCCCACTCCCTCGAACATGTAAACTCACTGAGCAGGGCCCACAATCCCTCTGTTACTGTGTCACTATAGCCCACTCCCTCTAACATGTAAACTCACTGAGCAGGGCCCTCAATCCCTCTGTTACTGTGTCACTATACCCCACTTCCTCTAACATGTAAACTCACTGAGCAGGCCCTCAATCCCTCTGTTACTGTGTCACTATACCCTACTCCCTCTAACATGTAAACTCACTGAGCAGGGCCCTCAATCCCTCTGTTCCTGTACGTACAGTTGTCTGGTTACAATTACGTATCTGTTAGTCCACCCATTGTACAGCGCTACGGAATTTGAAGCTGTTATTGAGGGGTTTAGTCTACAGCTGATTATGGAGATGACTGTGGCTCCGTTTCATTCTGCGATATAGTAAAGGAGAGGATGAAGAGAGATTCTCCAACATTTATCCACCTGAGCTTAGAGCATTCACAGCTGCCGTACACGAAGAGGAATAGGAAAGAGGAAGAGTTACATTAGCTGTTTCCTTAACCTTTCTACAGTTCTAGCATTATACAATAATCTCGATGTTTCCGTGTCTGCCTGATATTATTTGTCAGTTTACTCGACGTTTGAACTAATGTGTTTTATTGTTTCATTCTTTGGGTATTATGTCTTTGTCAATGAATCACTATGCGGTAAATCGATGCATTCTCCGGTCCTTGTGTGAGAGGGTTACACACTGCGACATCTCTCTGACCCTCTGATTAGTTAAGATGGTGAATTCCATTGTGCATTGTGGAAAGAATACAATAGCCATCAAACTGCACTTTGTAACAAATCTGAGAGACATTGTCTAAAATAAATGGATATATTGTGCTCTAATATAATTTAAAAGTGGTCAATATATCCTGCCAGGGGATTCAGAAAGTGGCCAAACGCACAACCTTAGAGAGTAGTATATAATTATATATATATAAACATATTTAAAACGTTTGGAAATCAGTCTAACTAATAATAAATGATTTATTTATAAAATATTTTACCAGGAAGGATACATTGAGATTTCTCTTGTTTTCAAGTATGTCCTGGGTCCACAAATCATTGCATTGTTACATTAGGGTACAATAAAATACAAAAACAATATTAATACACAATAAATAAAAAATTTAACATAGAACAGGTAGGAAATATATAATCAACCATGACAGGTGCATTCTGTTTTGAGGTATGTAGAGAGGGATCTCTTAAAGGACTCTAGGCTTGGGGAAGATTTGAAAGTGTGCGGGAGGTCGTTCCATAATTGCGGCGCTCTGTGGGAGAAGGAGGATCGGGCTGCTTTCTTTTTGTATTGAGGTAGACTAAATAAAGTGCTGGTACTGGATCGGAGGTTATATGAAGTGGGAACAGCTGGGGAAAGCATTGCTTTCAGGTAGGGTGGGAGCTTCCCAGAAAAGCTGTTAAACACAAGGCTGGAAAGATGAAGGGTGCGTCTGGATTCCAGCGACAGCCAGTTTAGTTCTTTTAGCATGTCACAATGGTGGGTCCTGTAATTACATTGTAGTTGGATAAATTCTTATTAGTAAGTCCCCTAAAACCGTGCGGAATGTTGGGGGTTATGGGGTCGGGCTGACTTGTTACAGAGTGTTTGAGCTGTGAATGGATATAGGGAACAAGTTTCCACTCGGCTTTGCCACAAATGTACTCTGTATCTCAGAAATACAGGTTATGCAACAAGAAACGTTATCTTCTAATTCATTATTATTATTGTTATTATTATTATGAATACAGCGCCAACAAGTTCTGTAGCGCTGTACAATGGGTGGACTAACAGACACGTATCTGTAACCAGACAAGTAAGATACACAGGAAAAGGGGGGCTGAGGGCCCTGCTCAATGAGCTTACATGCTAGAGGGAGTGGGGTGTAGTGACACAAAAGGTAAGGATAGTATTAGACTATTGACACAAAAGGTCAGGGTAGGGTAGAAAAGTAGGTTGCTAGGATAGTGTCAGGATCCTATCCTGACAACCAGGAACATATTTCATTTTCTTCTGTTAATATTTCATGTAATACTTGTTTCTTGCCTCTAGTGGCCTCCCTAGCCACTAATCTCCTCAGTCACCTTATCATCCTCACCTGCCGGACTAATGAAGAGCCTTCATAAGGCTACACCCTGCTCACAACAGGGCCTTTACATTGAAGTTGGTGATTTACCTGAAAGACTTCAGTTCCTGTGAACCTGATCCAGACTTACCTTCTATCCTGCTCCATACCAACCTGCTCCAGACTTACCTTCAAACCTGCTCCTAACAATAACCTGCTCCACCCTTACCCATACTTCAAACCAGCCTGCCTCTGTAACCAGCCTGCCTCTGTAACCAGCCTGCCTCTGTCACCAGCCTGCCTCTGTCACCAGCCTGCCTCTGTCACCAGCCTGCCTTTAAAACCAACCTGCCTCTGTCACCAGCCTGCCTCTGTCACCAGCCTGCCTCTGTCACCAGCCTGCCTCTGTCACCAGCCTGCCTTTAAAACCAACCTGCCTTTGTATCAACCCTGCCTGGAGATCACAGACTTTCTTTATTTGCAAGTATCCTGTTTTGTGGCATATTGCCTAAAGTCTGTTTTCCATCAAGTTGCATATGTCTAAAAACACTAATAAAGTACCTGAAGTAAACCCTGGCATAAGTCTCCCATCTGACCTGCACAAGATCATGACAGATAGTGTTCACTGAGGGCTTAGTGTTTTGTTTTGATGACAGTTGCAGGAGAGGAATCGGGGTGCGGGGAGGGAAAGCTGTTCACAGTTTAATTGATACGCTTTCCTGAAGAAGTAAGTTTTCAAAGATTTTTTGAAGTAGTGGAAATTGGGTGAAAGTCTAACCGAGAGGGAAAGGGCGTTCCATAGGAACGGTGCAGCCCTAGAGAAATCTTTAAAGTGCGCATCAGAGGTAGGAGAACGAACAGAGGATAGACGTAGGTCTCCGGCAGAGCGTTGGGTCTAGACGGGACATATTTGTGTATTAGTGAGGATAAGTAGGTCGGAGCAGCATTGTGTAGAAATTTGTAAGCAAGTCTCAGTATCTTAAAATTAGCCCTATATCTTACAGACAGCCAATGGAGGGACTGCCAAAGGGGGGAGGCATGGGAGATGCAGCCGCATTCATTATAGACTGTAACGGGGCAAGTTGGGAACACGTAAGACCACTGAGAATTGGATAACAGTAGTCAAGGTGTGAGAGGACAGCGGCATGGACATGCACCTTTGCTGCATCAGGTGTTAAATAGGGTCAGATGCACTCATCAAATTAATTTAATCTTTACATAAATCTGCATATTCAATTTCTCTATTATTTGTTTTTTACTCAAGCAATACACTTTCTCAAAACTTAAACTAATATGCATTTACATTTTTAAAAAAAAAAGTTCTATTTCACTGCTCAATTCTCTGCCATTTAGGAGTTAAAGAAATTCTAAATTAAACAGAATATGCAATACAATTTAAACATTTGATCTCTCTTTACAGGAAGTATTTAGTAAGCCTGTGTAAGTCACATGCATGGAGGTGTGGCTAGACCTGCATAAACAAAGTGATTTAACTCCTAAATGGCAGATAATTGAGCAGTGAGACTGCAGGGCATAATCTATACACCAAAACTGCTTCATTAAACTAAGGTTCCTATAGTGTCCCTTAACCCTTGGCATTAAAGGGTTACTCCAAAAACCAGCATTATGATAAAATAGTCTTGGATAAAGTAACCCCCCTGGCCCCCTGAAAAAATCCAAAACTTAAATAAATAAATAAACACTAAAACTTACCTCCATTCTGGCACCAAGTCTCAATTGTCCCTGTCTTCCTTGGCTGACATCACTCCCCCTTCCTTGAGGGGAGGGAGGATGGGCTGGGGGGAGGACAGAGGCGGCCCAAAGTGGCGGCATTACTGTAATTGGCTGTCTGGTGCCAGCATGCTGTCCGTGCATGCATCTGATGCCAATTTTGCACAGAATTGACAATAACCAACCCAAACCTCTTGTTCCAGAGTGGCTAAAGACACTGCTGAAAATGGACGAAGGCAGCTAAGAGATTAATCTCTGTATGCAAAATCCTGCACATACAGATTTATGAAGTATTGATGGTGCTTGGTTTAACATTTTACAGCCCAGCTTTCTAAATGCACAATGCGGGAGTGGTCCAACAATAAGGTGTTTTTGCTAACTATAAATAACTGCACATTTCTGAATATTTTATAGTCGTTGGACTCCTGGCATATGGCACGCGATAAAGTACTAAATTAGAAATGAGCTTATTAGCATTTCCAAAGTAACAGGCACTGCAGATTGTCATGTTTTATAAGAGAAACATGAAATAATGACACATGATTATTCATGAGATTTTATATTGTTCCCATAAATTTTAGCGTCATTTTTTTTCCATTTTTGTTGGCGGCAGAGTCAGGGAAAAAGGATGTTTGTTTGTGATAGTAATACTTTAGAATGTTACCGTCACACAGCAATCACTGCCTTCTCATTCACAAAATATCTGTCCTGTTTAAATGTAAATAATGAATCCATTCTCAGTGGGATGGAATTTAGACAATCCCTGCCAATAAGAGAAGAGCAGGTGGCTTGTGGACTCATCTAACCTCTAACGCGAATACATAATAAAGTGTCGGGGGTAAAATGTCTAAATGTATTCACTCCCAGCCTTTACTGTAACAGGACAGTAAGCACAGTTCGCTTTACAGACTTTTCCTCTCAGTTACTTTTTTTCCTTGTTGATTCCTCCATGGAAATGTTACCAGTTTATTTCTTAGAAGCCATGTTAGAAGTCAGTCCCCCTGATGGGTATTGCTGAGCAGTGGCCCTTTAACAGCATGACCGGCTCTGTAGTATGAAAGAAGGTCACTTCCTTTTACACACAGAGGGAGAGGAGGCACAGGAGTGGGAAGGAGCAAGGATAGAGCCAGCTCCAGCCCCACACTCCCATCAGCCTCAGCCAGCATCAGTAGGACATGTTGACAAGAAGGTCGCCACAAATACAAAAGCATGACACGTATGTGTGTATCTATCTTTCTATGTGGCAAAAAGCCAAATATCTCCGCAGACTGAGCTGCTCCAGGTTTTAGACATATAATCCACTGATTGGTTGCCTGAAACCTTGTGTTTTCAACAGGGTTAACCAATGAAGAGTGAATTGTTAGAAATTGAAAGTAATTCGAATTTTTAGGTTAATATTACCAGGTCCGATGTGCTTTATGTTTTTGTATTTTGGCATAAAATTTCAAATTACCAAGAAATTCCTAACAAATCACACATAATGAGTAATCCTGGAAATGTGTATTTTATTCATTTATTTATGAAAATGTTTACTCCATGGGTATTTTAATCCTTATATTAAGCTGATTAATGTTGCCGATTGCGTGTGTGTTGCTGGTAAGATTTTGTTAATGGCTGCAACATTCATTTTACTCCTAGGACCTGCTATGGAACTATGTGCAACTACTGCCCGTTGGTTAAAAAATGGTCATATCTATACTGGGAACCTATTGGAATGGAAATAATTCATAATTAATTAATAATTCTAGTGACCCCAGGCGGAGGACAATATATCTGCTCACAGGACGTGGAATGTGGCATTGTAGAAAGTTGCCGTGGCATCCCACGTGTCTGTTAATACCACTGACTGCCTGCTTCACCCGTGATAGTGGAATGCTCTGTTAGTGCACTCAGCACCTTCTTAACAGAGTCTTTGTGGGATTTGTACAGGGTTTCAGTCTGTTTTTTTGCTATTGTCTTGTTGTATTACTCTTGTGCATCCATGCAGACGTTGTTGTTGTAGTAAAGAAGACTTGTAGGGATTGCAATGATCTGTTGTAGCACTATACAAGTCCAGGGACAGAGCACAGGCGGCGATACAAGTGAGAGCACATGTCACCTGTGCCCTGGGACCAAAGCACAGCATGAGTCTCCATCTTTCTAAAAAAAATAATATATATGTAACGTTCACTAGGGAACCCTAACACGCAGACAGGACAGAGTAGAGAGAATTGCAATACCGATCCTTAGGATGGTCAGATTATGCAAAAAGGGATAGTCAAAACATGAACCGAGATCAAGGGAAACAGAGAGATGGAATAACGAGAGACAAAGCTAAATATCAGAAACCAGGCAATCCAAATAACACGTGCAATGATCAATGGTAAACCAAAGACCACAACAGGGCACTGAGGCAAGGGAGGAGTTAGCTTATATACACACAGGGTGTGTCTGATTGGCTAATCTCCAATTAGTGTTAGCCACAACACGTGGGAGGAGTTTCATCACTGTGTGTCGGGTCACATGACCGGGCGCAGCACACATATAAGGAAGCTGCTCTGGAGCGTGCAGCGTCAGACACACTGCCAGTCTGGAGACAGGGACCAGGCGGTGCTGCTGGCTGGGATCAGGTAAGCAAGGTCGCCGCGAGCGGCACGGGGGCAGGGGGCTTGACAATATAAACTGCATTTTTAATGAATTCTCCAGCCATCAGCTTACAAATTCTTTCATGTTAAATTGTGTCGTGATCTCCATTATCTCCTTCTAGTACTCCAGTCGTGGTGGTACAAACATTACTATAAATTCCAGAGGAGCACATTTAGTCTATGGATTGTGGGGACAGAGTGACTGGCAAATATGTAGATTGCTCACTAAATCTATGCTAAGTTATATTCGCTCCTCTCATCTGTCAATCAGATCTCTGCATCCTCAGTTCTCCAGACCGCCTAGGCCTCTGTTCCAAGGATTGAGTGACAGGGAGAGCAGGAGAATACCTCACAGCATCTATAGTACATGTGGCAACCACATCCACCGCTAATAGAGGAAAATAGGTAAGCTGGGACAAATGTCATTTATTTCCATCTATAAAACCCATGAATCCCACCTCATAGCAGCACCGTCTGAAAGAGCAATGAAAAAGGTCATTCGTTTTTATGGTCAATGACAGATTTATTTTCCGATTGTCAGCTCACGTGGCCTCTCATAAAACACTTTGTATAACAGTGCTGGAAATGTTAGATTATAACATCACGGATCCTCATTCTATCCTCTATGAGTCGTGTATAGATATAGGGTGGGGTTATGTAACCTAGCGTCTTATTAGACCTATTACTATTTAATGATAGGCTTATTAGAATGCTTTTGATGAACACTGTTCTATTCCCACTTTTCTTTCACTAATTAGTTATTTTCTCTTACCCTAATTGTGTTCAATTAATATCATAAAAGCTTGCTATTCCTGAACCTTGTCAAGTTTGTTCAATGAGTTGGATTTTACTCATGCCTGAACTGAGCTGAATTATTTTCTTTGAAATTAACACCTTAATATATATATATATATATATATAGATACATGAAATATAACTATCCCCTCCTTACACACAAGAAAACTTGATATTTGAGTAGGGGTTATTATTAATGTCGACATTTCCAATTTCTTCCAATTTATCAGTGAAATTACTAAATGGTGCCTGTAGCAAACATGACTCTGCCACGTGTTCCTGGAGGAGCCTGCTGGCTAGCCTCCTGACCTCAATAAAAACCAGGCTGGGTGTTCCAGCACCTGAGACCACTGCTGACCCTCTAACTTGCAGCCTTGACTCATGTTTGTAGGGGCCAGCTATAATCACTACAGGGATTGCTATGCTCTTCATACTCCCTTAGCTACTGAGCTCTTGTAAGAGCTCTTGTTCCTGATCCTGCTTCACTCGACAGAAGTAAGAGGCTCACCTACTGGAGCCTGGTTGTAGGTCCAGGGCGCAGAGCAGACGGCGAGATACCAGCCCAGCAGCGGTGGTTCGTAGAGTCTGCAGTGCTTATGGTGGCTACGCAGTAGTTATGGTGTCTACGGTGCTGATGATCCTTTGGTGAGAGCTAGGAGCATCCTTTTCTACGGTCCAACTTCCAGCCAGCCTGGAGGCAACCGTAACATACCTTAAAACACACACAATCCCCACATTTACATCCCCTGATAGCCCTGATCTAGGTGACCAACATATCCAAAAATCACCCAGATCAGTTCAGAGGTTCAGGAATTTCCTGGAAGTCTTATTTTTGACCGACTGTCCACATGGTCCTATGCCCAAAACAGTTCCAGGGAATCAGGGCTAACGGTTGGTCTCTCTGTCTGGAGTGCAAAAGTACATACCTCACATGAACAGAGCTTTTTCAAGTGCATTGGGCAAGGTAAATTGCAGGGCCCATAGTCCTGAGGCAAGAGGCTGGCCAGCAGGCCTCTCCACAAACCTGTGACGAGGTTCAGTTCATCACAAGGTCCATCGATTTAAACACAAAATTTTAAAAAATATATATTCACATGCTCTTGTTTAAGTGTGGAAACGTAAGAGCTATGTATGGGAAGATATCTTGTGTAGACTGGCTGACAATTAAATTTAAGTTCTTCTACACTCACTACATTTACCTTTTCTCTGTCCTAGACTATATACCAGGAGCTTCTGCCTGAAGAAGGTAAGGAGATGAGTGGACCAGCGAGTGCTAGGGGGCAGTCCTTAAAGAGCATAGAGCCAGCGCACCATTAGACACATTTATGCCAAGCTCAGGGTGCTGTCTGCACAGGATGCCCTTAGTTGGCCAACCTGGATGATTGGCAGGCAGCCTGACATGCACTCACGCCAGACTGACCTAATTCTTCATGCAGACACATCCCCTTTTTGGCCATGTTCTGGTTATATAATTTGCGTCACGAAGAGCCCACCAACATATTGCTTCACGAGACACTGTTGTTAGGGGGATTTACTTGAAAGATGAAAGTGAGAGATTAGCATAGGGTATGTGTTTTCTGATAGCTATATCCTGTGAGTTTCCTTCCAGCACCACCTTCACCGGATACATGACACATGGGAGTTATGACTGTTGTAGTGCTTTCGGTTGATAAGATTCTGTAATTATGCCCATCAAATTTGTCAGCACCAGGCCAAATGGGCTCTTAATCTGGCCGTGAAGACAGCCACTTTAGGAGCTTCCTGGACTTTCACAAAGTTTGACTTCATGAAATTACCTTGGACATCTTCACACCATGTATGATAACATCCAGCGTCTTCTAAATCCTCAAATGAAAGCTTTGATTCAATTCTAGGAGGAAGGCCTAATGAGCGTGCAGCACTAGCCAAGCATGCACCATCGGCTGACGTCAGAGGAAGAGGTAAGTTTAGAAAGGATTTTTAACCCTTCATATGCCGCTGGGGCGGGGTGCAAGGGAGAGGGGGAGCAGAGGGATACTCAGTTTTGTATTGCTAAACATTATAGTGTTCCTTTAATATGCTCTAAAGGGCGTCTTCTACAGATTTTCCAAGTTCCTACTCTGATGGCTGAAACAGAAGACTGAAGTGTTTCTCTTTTTCCACCTTGTAGATCTTGTCGAGCCATGGAACAGGTTGAGATTTTCTGCTGCGATCAATGGATATATTAAAGATTACCTGCAGTAATTTTACCATTTGCATGTGATTAAACCTAATTGAAATGATGATGTTTTTTATTCTGAATTTCATTACTGCTGCTCAGCTAGATTTCATTTCTTTCTAGTTTCCCAATCTCTACGACATAGCATAGAATGTATAGAGGAGAACGTGAGATAGTCCTTCCTGATCGTCCTTAGATCAGCGCGCACAATGGCTCTCAATTAAATCAAATATGGTCTTAATGGGACACATCCCAGCTGTGGAGAGAATTTGCATTAGTAATGGATGGATTGTGTGAGGGCAGCTTGATTTCCAAATATAATAAAGATAAACGTTCCCATTATTAATCAAAACAACTGTGACCAATGAAGTCTTAATGGATTAACCCCTTGTTTTGTGTTTTACAGAATATAGAATCTCATATGAAACAGAGAGCTGCCTACGGTGTGCCTGCTGTTCTGGTATGGATGGTAACGCAGTGGGCAGTCCATCCTTTCATCCAGTTATTGATGGATCACGCCTTTCCAGGCATTGGATTATATGATTTGTATCCGAAAAGCCAGAACTGCCATCAGAAATGTTGTGGATGCAGTGTGTGTGTGTGTGTGTGTGTGTATAGGGGATGCAGTGTGTGTGTGTGTGTGTGTGTGTGTGTAGGGGATGCAGTGTGTGTGTGTGTAGGGGATGCAGTGTGTGTGTGTGTAGGGGATGCAGTGTGTGTGTGTGTAGGGGATGCAGTGTGTGTGTGTGTGTGTGTATAGGGGATGCAGTGTGTGTGTGTGTGTATAGGGGATGCAGTGTGTGTGTGTGTGTGTGTGTGTGTGTATAGGGGATGCAGTGTGTGTGTGTGTGTGTGTATAGGGGATGCAGTGTGTGTGTGTGTGTGTAGGGGATGCAGTGTGTGTGTGTGTATAGGGGATCCAGTGTGTGTGTGTGTATAGGGGATCCAGTGTGTGTGTGTGTATAGGGGATCCAGTGTGTGTGTGTGTATAGGGGATGCAGTGTGTGTGTGTATAGGGGATGTAGTGTGTGTGTGTGTGTGTATAGGGGATGCAGTGTGTGTGTGTGTGTGTGTGTGTGTATAGGGGATGCAGTGTGTGTGTGCGTGTGTGTATAGGGGATGCAGTTTGTGTTTGTATAGGGGGTGCAGTTTGTGTGTGTGTGTGTGTGTGTGTGTGTATAGGGGATAACATGTGTGTTTGTATAGGTGATGTGGTGTGTGTGTCTCCAGCCAATATATTGTAACCTAATAATTAATTTGACACTGATTCCGCTACTTTAATAATCTAATAATTTCATCATGTTTTGTGCTAGTGTAACATTACAAAAAGTATACAGAATTATTTAGAATTTAATTTCACTAATAGCAGCAGATGGCAGACAGACCCTCTAAAACCTCTCTAACCCCGTACCCCTATCATCGTTAATGCTCTGTTACTAAGACAGAATAAAACACAATCTGTAACTGAAATAAAAAACAAATCAAAACTATAATTACACGTAAAAATGATCATTTAAATTATAATGAATGAAATTGAGAACTAGGGACGGATATACACACAAAAGATGAAAGAGAATTTAAAACTATTCTCTATTTCTCCATTGTCCTGCCTCCTTATTAGGGTTTATTTCTTTTTAAATTGTGGCTATTGTACGCCTGATACAATCATTGTGTAAATCGCGTACGTGGCATTTACCCATCACCCTGCTCTACTTCTATTTGTGGGGATTCTTCTCTCCAATACCAGCATATTAGCTCCATCAATTAAGACCAAAAATGTTTCGTGAGCAATTTTCAACAACTTTTTTTTCCTGCTGATAATTAACATTCACTTTCCGTTAGAAACTTTGCGACAATATTATTTGAGTATCTTGCTGGCTTTCTTAATTGGTGATTATCTTTTCCACGCTGTGCAGCAATTTTTATGTGTTTAATTGTTTTAAACAGCTAATCCTGCCATTCCTTCGTAGCTCGTGTGTTTAGAAGTGGAGAAAAGCTGGTGGTTTAAACTTAGCTCGGCAAACTTCAGTTGCTGAAACAAAGGCTTTAAACACTTTACTGCTGGGACCACCTGGAATCCTGGATGGTTTGGGGAGATTTGTTATGATTTTAGACATTAACTCATTTGCCGCAATTTAGGGATGAGTGTATATATATATATATAGGTACGTACAATGTAAAATGATGTTATATTAAAGTGGGCGGCTACATACATTATCAAGCGACTGGATGAGGAAAAAAAATCTAAATATAAAATAAAGTATGTGCGCTCCTTAATCAAATACAAAATAAACATTAGATACATGGAACATATAGAAATCTTTAATAACAAATACAATTAAAAATCACTCAATGCTGATATCGAGCTATTCTGAATCCTCTATAATGTAGAGACAAATTAATTGGTACCATAAACTGCTATCCCCAACTTAGAATATATCGCAGTGAGTATACATGTACAAAGCAGATATATAACATATTTCAAACCTGGGATCTTGCAACAATGTGGACAAAAAGTATCTCGTGCAATGCCCCAGCATGAAAATATATGTAAAGATACCCAAAATATCTCAAATGCACACTCTTGTTGAGAAATAAGCACTATTATACAATGGACAAAAAAAAAAAATCAAGCACTGAATACAACATCGATAGTGGTATAGATAAAATAAATAAAAAAATATATATGAAAAAATAGAAAAAATATATGTGTAAAAAGTACCTGACCTTGGTGTGGGCCCCCACCAGAGATAAAAACCAAATCAAATCCAATTAGAAGGTAGCCAGAATACCTGAACCTTAACTGGATGCAGGGATACAAGAAACTGTGTATAGATGTACCCTGTCTGTGGGTAAAACTTCACCTTGATATGGCCAATACCGCAGTCGGGAACTTCAAAATAGGCCGCAGCAGTTCACAGGAGACCTTCAGGCAATTAAACAACCGGCCATATCAAGGTGAAGTTTTACCCACAGACAGGGTACATCTATACACAGTTTCTTGTATCCCTGCATCCAGTTAAGGTTCAGGTATTCTGGCTACCTTCTAATTGGATTTGATTCGGTTTTTCCTCTGGTGGGGGCCCACACCAAGGTCAGGTACTTTTTACACATATATATTTTTATTTATTTTATCTATACCACTATCGATGTTGTATTCAGTGCTTGTATTTTTTTTGTCCATTGTATAATAGTGCATATTTCTCAACAAGAGTGTGCATTTGAGATATTTTGGGTATCTTTACATATATTTTTATGCTGGGGCATTGCACGAGATACTTTTTGTCCACATTGTTGCAAGATCCCAGGTTTGAAATATGTTATATATCTGCTTTGTATATGTATACTCACTGCGATATATTCTAAGTTGGGGATAGCAGTTTATGGTATCAATTAATTTGGTCTTGGGTCCAGGGTGGGTGGAGGACAGTGAGTTCGCAGCCAAGCTGTAACGCTGGACGTGGGGACTATGGTGCTGATGGTGTCTGGTGGAATGCTTGTGGTACTTGGTGAGCACTAGAAGCATCGTTTGGCGGAGGCACCCACCGGGGTGCCAGGCGGTCCGCCACATCCCATTTTAATGCAGTGAATACACGCTAAAAAATGAAATTGCTTGCACAGTTTAGAAACTTGTGGGTATATAGTATTTAAATATGGGCTGTTATATTCTTTGAGAAGGATGGAAGCGAGGTCTTAGATCCTCTGTTAGTAAATGTGGAATTTCTGTATTTCATGCATTTTTAATCCATAGGAATGTGACACAATCGTTATATGCCATTTACTAGCCCTCGCAAAATGTGTCCAAAATGTGTCGCAAAAACCTTTTAATCCACACACAAATGAATTGATCCATCCAGAGCTCAACAGCACTACAATTCACAGTAATAAGAAGTGTGTCTGGGTGTATCACAGAGCTCCACAGCAATAATACTCCCAGTAATGTGACTGAGTGTATAACAGAGCTCCACAGCAATAATACTCTCAGTAATGTGTCTGGGTGTATAACAGAGCTCCACAGTAATAATACTCAGAGTAATGTGTCTGAGTGTATAACAGAGCTCCCCAGCAATAATACTCCCAGTAATGTGTCTGAGTGTATAACAGAGCTTCACAGCAATAATACTCCCAGTAATGTGTCTGAGTGTATAACAGAGCTTCACAGCAATAATACTCCCAGTAATGTGTCTGAGTGTATAACAGAGATCCACAGCAATAATACTCCGAGTAATGTGTCTGAGTGTATAACAGAGCTCCACAGCAATAATACTCCCAGTAATGTGTCTGACGGTATAACAGAGCTCCACAGCAATAACACTCCCAGTAATGTGTCTGAGTGTATAACAGAGCTCCACAGCAATAATACTCCCAGTAATGTGTCTGAGTGTATAACAGAGCTCCACAGCAATAATACTCCCAGTAATGTGTCTGAGTGTATAACAGAGCTCCACAGTAATAATACTCCCAGTAATGTGTCTGAGTGTATAACAGAGCTCCACAGCAATAATACTCCCAGTAATGTGTCTGAGTGTATAACAGAGCTCCACAGCAATAATACTCCCAGTAATGTGTCTGAGTGTATAGCAGAGCTCCACAGCAATAATACTCTCAGTAATGTGTCTGAGTGTATAACAGAGCTCCACATCAATAATACTCCCAGTAATGTGTCTGAGTGTATAGCAGAGCTCCACAGCAATAATACTCTCAGTAATGTGTCTGAGTGTATAACAGAGCTCCACAGCAATAATACTCCCAGTAATGTGTCTGAGTGTATAACAGAGCTCCACAGCAATAATACTCTCAGTAATGTGTCTGAGTGTATAACAGAGCTCCACAGCAATAATACTCCCAGTAATGTGTCTGAGTGTATAACAGAGCTCCACAGCAATAATACTCCCAGTAATGTGTCTGGGTGTATAACAGAGCTTCACAGCAATAATACTCCCAGTAATGTGTCTGAGTGCATAACAGAGATCCACAGCAATAACACTCCCAGTAATGTGTCTGAGTGTATAACAGAGATCCACAGCAATAATACTCCCAGTAATGTGTCTGACGGTATAACAGAGCTCCACAGCAATAACACTCCCAGTAATGTGTCTGAGTGTATAACAGAGATCCACAGCAATAATACTCCCAGTAATGTGTCTGAGTGTATAACAGAGCTCCACAGCAATAATACTCCCAGTAATGTGTCTGAGTGTATAACAGAGCTCCACAGCAATAATACTCCCAGTAATGTGTCTGAGTGTATAACAGAGCTTCACAGCAATAATACTCCCAGTAATGTGTCTGAGTGTATAACAGAGCTCCACAGCAATAATACTCCCAGTAATGTGTCTGAGTGTATAACAGAGCTCCACAGCAATAATACTCCCAGTAATGTGTCTGAGTGTATAACAGAGCTCCACAGCAATAATACTCCCAGTAATGTGTCTGAGTGTATAACAGAGCTCCACAGTAATAATACTCCCAGTAATGTGTCTGAGTGTATAACAGAGCTCCACAGCAATAATACTCCCAGTAATGTGACTGAGTGTATAACAGAGCCCCACAGCAATAATACTCCCAGTAATGTGTCTGAGTGTATAACAGAGCCCCACAGCAATAATACTCCCAGTAATGTGTCTGAGTGTATAACAGAGCCCACAGCAATAATACTCCCAGTAATGTGTCTGAGTGTATAACAGAGCTCAACAGCTATAATACTCCCAGTAATGTGTCTGAGTGTATAACAGAGCTCCACAGCAATAATACTCCCAGTAATGTGTCTGAGTGTATAACAGAGCTCCACAGCAATAATACTCCCAGTAATGTGTCTGAGTGTATAACAGAGCTCCACCGCAATAATACTCCCAGTAATGTGTCTGAGTGTATAACAGAGCTCCACAGCAATAATACTCCCAGTAATGTGTCTGAGTGTATAACAGAGCCCCACAGCAATAACACTCCCAGTAATGTGCCTGAGTGTATAACAGAGCTCCACAGCAATAATACTCCCAGTAATGTGTCTGAGTGTATTACAGAGCTCCACATCAATAATACTCCCAGTAATGTGTCTGAGTGTATTACAGAGCTCCACAGCAATAATACTCCCAGTAATGTGTCTGAGTGTATAACAGAGCTCCCCAGCAATAGTACTCCCAGTAATGTGTCTGAGTGTATAACAGAGCTCCACGGTAATAATACTCCCAGTAATGTGTTTGAGTGTATAACAGGGCTCCCCAGTAATAATACTCCCAGTAATGTGTCTGAGTGTATAACAGAGCTCCACAGCAATAATACTCCCAGTAATGTGTCTGAGTGTATAACAGAGCTCCCCAGCAATAGTACTCCCAGTAATGTGTCTGAGTGTATAACAGAGCTCCACGGTAATAATACTCCCAGTAATGTGTTTGAGTGTATAACAGAGCTTCACAGCAATAATACTCCCAGTAATGTGTCTCAGTGTATAACAGAGCTCCACAGCAATAATACTCCCAGTAATGTGTCTGAGTGTATAACAGAGCTCCACAGCAATAATACTCCCAGTAATGTGTCTGAGTGTATAACAGAGCTCCACAGCAATAATACTCCCAGTAATGTGTCTGGGTGTATAACAGAGCTCCACAGCAATAATACTCCCAGTAATGTGTCTGAGTGTATAACAGAGCTCCACAGCAATAATACTCCCAGTAATGTGTCTGAGTGTATAACAGAGCCCCACAGCAATAATACTCCCAGTAATGTGTCTAAGTGTATAACAGAGCTCCACGGCAATAATACTCCCAGTAATGTGTCTGAGTGTATAACAGAGCTCCACAGCCATAATACTCCCAGTAATGTGTCTGAGTGTATAACAGAGCTCCACAGCAATAATACTCCCAGTAATGTGTCAGAGTGTATAACAGAGCTCCACAGCAATAATACTCACAGTAATGTGTCTGCATGTATCATAGAGCTCCACAGCAATAAAACTTACAGTAAATGCAGTGTGTATGAGGGTATTACAGAGCTCTGCAGCGATAAAACTCACAGCAATTTGCAGTGTGTATGAGTATATCACAGAGCTCCGCAGCTATAAAACTCACACCAATGGGACGCTTTTTATATAAAAAAAACAAAAAACTATTTTTTCCAATTAACTATATGTTACATTCTGTTGGTGCCCCGTCCACGTCGGGGCTCTGGATCTGCCCCCAGACCCCCCAGGATGATTCTGCTTGTGCACACTACTTATAAGAAATGATGACTGTTTGTTCATGAAAAAAAGATTTTCACTGTTTGCTGTTTAGTAGCTTTTGCATAAAAAAAAAAAAAATCCTTAAATTGCCTGGTTCCCCTGAAATTAACATTACTTTTCTACCTTACATAAAATATTGAAAATTTGCATTTCTTTTTTCCCACAGGCAGAAGGAAGCAATTTTGCGGCGCACTTGCTCTTAGGATCACCTGTTAAGTAGTTTCCGAGCAGGGGACTATTGTAGCTCCCAGGAGGATACAGAGCGTAAACGAAATGGCTTCCCCCCGCATGCACAGTAATAGCAGCATCACTTAAAATATCCTATGGTCTTCTATGGTACTGAAAACATAATTGTTAATGATACAAAATAAACTTGAGTAAAGAAGGAGTTCGTCTTTCAGCTATTGTTTCCCTTTATCTGCTCTGAAAAATGCAGTTTTCAGCTCTTTAAAGAAGATGAGGGTATACCACTGATTTAAATAAACCCTCTCCTGTTTAAAAGAAATATCAGGTATAATATGGGGATGGGGCACACTGCTGCGATTTATTCCCTGCGTTTGGTAATATTCGTACGGGAAACTGCACTCTATGGGTAGAGAGAGGGCATTTTAAAAACAAACAAGGGGTGTGAGTTAAGAGCATGCACATTATCTCTGGCTCTATTAATTAGTAGGTAATTGATGGTGGTTGCTATGACGATATGAAACATGCCATCACTTACAAGATTAGCAATGGTATGAACATGCGGCTAATTGCTGCCCTACCAAATACCAAATAGGGTTGGCTGTCGGAATTTATTTATGGAGACTGGGTGTGCCTGTGTTAACAAGCTTCACTGTTTGCGATGAAGCTTTTGTTAAAAGTTTAAACAGATTAATTAAAAAACACTGTTATTAACCACCTGCCATTAGGATAAGGGTGGTCACAAGCACTCACACTCACTTTGCACTTTGTTAATTGATCAAAATAAACTATTAACATTTCTATCCTCGAAAGAATGGTTCGTTTACAGCCATATTCACCTAAAACGTTTGCATAGTAGTGTGTGTGTATATATGTATATATTATATTGAAAGCAGAAAAGCCTCTGGTTAAATATCTGTGCACAATATGGACTGGACCTGCCTAAGTCCAGATGGGAGATAGCACTAAGGTAGTTGAGAATGATTAGGCTTCGATCCTGTGGGACTTTCAGATCCAGACAGTCAAGCAAGTACTGCCAACCAATCTGGCTTGCTTGTCTGTCTGGATCTGAATGTACAACAGGATCAAAGCCTAATCATTCTCAACTACCCTTAGTGCTATCTCCTATCTGGACTTAGGATATATATAAACTTTCCTACCCCCTCCAGGTGATATTTTGTAAATTCCTCATGCTCGGGTCCTCTACCAGGGTCCTGGGAGTCTGAGGGTTTTGAGCAGTATCTTAGCTGTTCCTAGCTAACTGCACTCTTCTGGAGCAATCTCAGATGTCCCATCTGGAATGTGCTGAGACCAATTTGGGGGTCACAGCCCCGAGTGCTCCTATCACAACTGGGACTAATACTGCCTTCACATCAATGGACATATATATATATATATATATATATATATATGTTCATGGATGGTTTTGCTAGAAATAGCCCATTTATGGTGGAGTCTGTTCTAAACATAAAGCAGCAAGTATCACAGAGATGCCGATTAACGCTTTAAGCCAAAGCTCTGAGATCTTCATTAGCACTCCGACTACGGCTGCCTTGAGTTTTCCCAGTGTGAGAGGCTGCACACACAGCAGGCTGGCACCATCTCTTGGCTAGACCAGTCCCTTTTATTGTGCAATCAGGGACAGCGCTTCCAATAGGCCAACCAGTCGGCCGCCTAGGGCGCTGCTTAAAGTAGGGCGCCGGCAGGAGCTTTACTGCTCTGCTCGTTTAGTCGCCTCTATATGTTTGAATTAGTATATAAATTGTGCTGCCGGTCATGTTACTGGGCACTAGGGAGCACTTACATGGTGTCACGATCCCGGGGAACCCAACACGCTAACACACACACAGACACAAACACAGAAAGTGTGCTGTACCGGTCCTTAGAGTGGCCGGGCTAAGCACACAAAGAATAGTCAGGAGACAAGCCGAGTAAGGGGAACCAGAAAACAGAATAACGAGAAACAAGCCGAGGTCAAAGGGTAGGAGAAAGTCACAAAGTCAGTATAACAAGCCAGAGGGTACGTAACCAGAAAGCACACGTTCACAATCGATACTATAAAGCAAAGACCACAACAGGGCACAGATAGACAGGAAAGGTAAGTATTTAAATCCTAGCCTGAATCCTGATTGGCTAACCACCAATCAGTATTAACAAACACACGTGGGGGATATCTATACCCCCCACTGTGTTTGTTGCACTGTAGCTTTAACGCCGGGTCACGTGAGTGACCCCGGCGCTTAGATAATAGTGCCGGCTCCCAGCGTGCAGCGTTAGACATGCTGCCGCTGGGAGGAGGAGAGGAGGACGCGAGCGGCGTGTCAGGAGGAGAGGACGCCGCTCGCTTAACGGTAAGGGGAGAGGGGACCGCGGGCGGCGACGGACCGAGGGTGAGTGCTGCGAGAGGATTGCAGCCTCCCCTCACCGCTGCCCGCGGAGCCCTGACATAACCCCCCCCTCGAAGACCGCCCAGGGGGCGGGAAGCCGAAGGCTTCAAAGGAAACCGCGCATGAAAGGAGCGGATCAAGGAGGGGGCGTCCAAGTCAGAGACAGAAACCCACGACCGCTCCTCCGGGCCATAACCCTTCCAATCAACCAGATACTGCAACCGACCTCGAGAGAAACGAGAATCAAGGAGAGCAGCCACCTCATATACGTCACTAGAGACCGCGCGGAGGGCATCGGAACGCCTGAGAGAGCCAGAGAACCGATTACAGAGCAAGGGCTTCAAAAGGGAGGTGTGAAAGGTGTTAGGTATGCGCATGGAAGGGGGCAAGGCCAGGGAGTAGGATACAGGATTCACCCTACGCAACACCTTATAGGGACCAAGGAACTTGGGCGCGAACTTCATCGAGGGAACCCTAAGGCGGAGATTCCTAGAGGACAACCAAACCCTATCACCCGGAGCATAAGAAGGAGCCGCACACCTACGACGATCAGCAAACCTCTTTTGAGTAGCAGCAGCACGACAAAGAGCAGCATGGACCTGATCCCACATCTTCCGTAAGGAGGCGAGGTGCTCGTCCAAAGCGGGCATTCCCTTGTCGGAGAATACACCGGGAAGGACAGCGGGTTGGAACCCATAAGCCACCATAAAAGGACTTGCGCCAGTAGAAGAATGAGACACAGTGTTCCTGGCAAACTCAGCCCAGGGAAGGAGACGGGACCAGTTGTCCTGGTGTGCATTCGTGAAACAGCGTAAATACAACTCCACAGACTGATTTGCTCGTTCGGCAGCTCCATTAGATTGCGGATGATAGGAGGAAGTAAACGATAAGGAGACCCCCATCTCAGCACAAAAGCCTCTCCAAAACCGAGAGACAAACTGAGGGCCCCTGTCAGATACGATATCTTGTGGTATACCATGCAAGCGGAACACTTCTTTGGCAAACACCTGAGCCAACTGAACCGCAGAAGGTAGCTTCTTAAGCGGAATGAAGTGCGCCATTTTGGAGAACCTATCCGTTACAGTCAAAATTACTGTCTGCCCATCAGATGAAGGAAGATCCACAATAAAGTCCATGGATAAGTGTGTCCACGGTTTCTTGGGTACAGATAGGGGCATAAGGAGTCCCAGGGGTTTAACATTAGGGGACTTACACTGTGTACAGACACGGCAAGCCTGCACGTAATCTACCACGTCTTTTTTGAGTGAGGGCCACCAAAACTGTTGGAGAAGACCCTTGTAAGTCTTGGTAACCCCTGGATGACCAGCCGTTTTGGCTGTGTGAAATAAAGTCAACAACTTCTTTCTGTCTTTTACTTTCACGTACAGCTTACCAGTAGGGGTCTCAGAGGGTGCTTGGGGTTGGTATGACTTGATACCATCAAGAAAAAGAGACGAGATAACCAAACGGGTAGTAGCTATTATATTAGTTGTGGGTACAATGGGCTCAGGAGTGGAGGTAATAGAATCTACAGGTTCGTACTGGCGGGAGATGGCATCAGCCTTGACATTTCGATAACCAGGCCTGTATGTGATTATGTACTGAAAACGTGAGAGAAATAAAGACCATCTAGCCTGACGAGAGGATAACCTCTTAGCATCTGCGATATAGGATAGATTTTTATGATCGGTTATAACCAAAATCTTGTGTCTAGCTCCCTCTAACAAGTACCTCCATTCTTTAAATGCCATCACTATAGCTAATAATTCCCTGTTCCCAACGTCGTAATTCTTTTCAGACTCTGACAAGCGTTTTGAAAAGTAACCACAGGGAAGGAGGGGTTCGTCATACGATTGTCTTTGTGACAACACTGCTCCTATACCTGATTCAGAGGCGTCTACTTCCAGTACAAAGGGAAGGGAAGGATCAGGATGGTGTAACACAGGGGCAGTGGCAAATGCCTTTTTTAGAGTCTCGAAGGCCACAATAGCATTAGGATTCCAAACCCTGGGGTGTAAACCCTTTTTTGTCAGTTTAGTGATAGGGGAAATAATGGATGAGAAGTTTTTAACAAACTTTCTATAATAATTGGCAAACCCTATAAATCGCTGTATTGCCTTAAGTCCTTGGGGAAGGGGCCAGGACAGTATAGCTTCCAATTTTGAAGGATCCATGCTGAATCCTTGTTCAGAAATAACATAACCCAGGAATTGTACAGAGGTTTGGTCGAATAAGCATTTCTCTAATTTACAATAAAGACCATTCTGCAACAACCTTTTAAGCACCATCCTAACATGAGTATGATGTGTCTTCAAATCTGGAGAATATACAAGTATGTCATCTAGGTAGACTACAGCACAGACATGCAGTAGATCTCTAAGGACATCGTTTATGAGGTCCTGAAAAACGGCAGGAGCATTACACAATCCAAAAGGCATGACCAGATACTCGTAATGCCCACTACGCGTATTGAACGCCGTTTTCCATTCATCATTCTCCTTAATACGAACAAGGTTATAAGCCCCCCTGAGGTCTAGTTTAGTAAAATATCTAGAACCTTTGACACGATCAAACAATTCGGTAATGAGGGGAATCGGATAGGCATTTTTAATCGTTATATTGTTTAGGGCTCTGTAGTCTATACACGGTCTCAAATCGCCCTCCTTTTTTGCCACAAAAAAGAAACCAGCACCAGCAGGAGAGGAGGACCTTCTAATAAAACCTTTACTTAAGGCCTCTCGTATGTACTCCTCCATGACCTGGTTTTCTTTCTCAGAAAGAGGGTAGACCTTACCCCTAGGAGGCATAGTACCCGGTAATAGGTTTATGGCACAGTCATACTCACGGTGTGGGGGTAGCTTATCTGCCTCCCTTTTTTCGAAAACCAAAGCAAGGTCTGCATACACAGAAGGGACAGAAACAGAAAGCGGTTTAGCCGTGGGCACGTTAAGTAAACAAATGGGACGTACTTGGGCCATACAGTCTCGTTGACAAGATTCCCCCCAGGAGAGTATGTCTAAACAACCCCAATCAAGTACTGGGTTGTGTTTCACTAACCAGGGAAAACCCAGAACTATGGAAGCAGTAGGGGAGTCAATTATTTGGAAGGTTAACCTTTCCTTGTGTAAAGCACCCACACACATCTCTATATCTTGGGTCTCATGGGTCACCAGAGGTCTCTCAAGGGGTCTACCATCTATGGCCTCAACGGCCAAGGGTGTGGCCTTTTGGATCAAAGTCAAGGCTGCGGTTCTGGCAAAGGTCTCATCCATAAGGTTGTCAGCCGCACCTGAATCGATCAAGGCTTTAGTTGTTATGGTGGTTTTATTGACCAAAAGAGAGACCGTAATAAATGGTCTGGAGATGGACACATGAGGGGACAAAGTCATAACACCCGAGGCCGACCCCTCTCTAGGCCTTAGGTGCTGGAGTTTCCCTGTAATTTAGGGCATGTATTACAGTGGTGACCCCTCTTTCCACAATAGAGACATAACCCCTCCCTTCTACGATACGTTCTTTCAGCCTCAGTTAACCCCGTAGCACCCAATTGCATGGGTTCGGGGGATGGTTGCCTAGGAGCGGGTAACGCTAGTAATGCAGTACTGGGTAGAGCAGGTAACACCCGTGTATCCAGCCGTCTTTGACTACGTCTCTCTCTAATGCGGTTATCAATAAGGATTACATAGTCTATAATATCATCTAGAAGGACAGGCAGTTCCCTGGATGCTATTTCATCCAGTATGTAAGCGGCCAAACCCTCCTGAAAGGCTGTTACGAGGGCGTCGTTATTCCAAACCACTTCAGCTGCTAGAGTGCGGAATTCGATAGTATAATCCGCTACAGATCTGTTACCCTGTCGAACCCTAAGCAGAGCTTTGCCAGCAGAGGCAACCCTACCGGGTTGATCAAACGTGCGTTTGAATGCGGACAAAAAATCCGCAAAGGACATAGGAGACATATTTTCCCACATGGGGTTTGCCCATGCTAAAGCTCTCCCAGACAGGTGGTTTATCAAAAAGGCAATTTTGGATCTGTCGGTGGGATAGGAACGTGGATTCATCACCAGATGGATGTCAATTTGATTGAGGAAACCACGACACAATGCTGGGTCACCACTATAGCGCTGTGGCGGTGTCATATGGACTACATGGGCAGGAACGGGTACTGGAGTGGCAATGGGTTCGGACACAGCAGCAACCGCCTCCTGGACGGCAGGCTGCAGGTGTGCAGTACGAGCCAGTATGGTCTGCAAAGCTTGAGCAAACTGATCCATACGGTGGTCCAAGCCTTCCATTCTAGCCTCCTGATTAACTAGGAGCTGTGGTATGTCAGCAGGTTCCATTATGGCCCTGTTGTAATGTCACGATCCCGGGGAACCCAACACGCTAACACACACACAGACACACACACAGAAAGTGTGCTGTACCGGTCCTTAGAGTGGCCGGGCTAAGCACACAAAGAATAGTCAGGAGACAAGCCGAGTAAGGGGAACCAGAAAACAGAATAACGAGAAACAAGCCGAGGTCAAAGGGTAGGAGAAAGTCACAAAGTCAGTATAACAAGCCAGAGGGTACGTAACCAGAAAGCACACGTTCACAATCGATACTATAAAGCAAAGACCACAACAGGGCACAGATAGACAGGAAAGGTAAGTATTTAAATCCTAGCCTGAATCCTGATTGGCTAACCACCAATCAGTATTAACAAACACACGTGGGGGATATCTATACCCCCCACTGTGTTTGTTGCACTGTAGCTTTAACGCCGGGTCACGTGAGTGACCCCGGCGCTTAGATAATAGTGCCGGCTCCCAGCGTGCAGCGTTAGACATGCTGCCGCTGGGAGGAGGAGAGGAGGACGCGAGCGGCGTGTCAGGAGGAGAGGACGCCGCTCGCTTAACGGTAAGGGGAGAGGGGACCGCGGGCGGCGACGGACCGAGGGTGAGTGCTGCGAGAGGATTGCAGCCTCCCCTCACCGCTGCCCGCGGAGCCCTGACACATGGCTGCTGACTAGCGCCCAGTGTAACACTGGTCTGGCAGCATCGACTTCAGCCTGCTCAACCAGGCCCCCCCACAAGGGCTCCCATTGTTGCAACAGTGGGAGGCCGCTTCAAATTCTCGCTCCCGCCCATTGCCCTGTGCATAGGGACAAGTGGGTGGGAGCAAAGCAGGGGTGAGATGGAGTGAAGGCGCCCAGGCACAGGGAAGCTGCCAGGAACACATGAAAAGCAGTCAAATATAAAGAAAGGTAAATGTGTTTTTGTGAAGAGTTTGTGTTTGTGCATGTCAGTCTGTATGGGTCAGTGTCTGTCTGCATGGGTCAGTGTATTTTTTTATGTATGTGTGTGTCTGTGTTTGTATGTATGTATGTGTCTATGTGTGTGCGTCTCTATATATGTATGTGTGTCTGCATGTGTATCTGTTTGTCTGTGTGTGTGGGGGGGGGAGGGGGCAATGTATGGGAGGGGAAGGGTAGAGGTATGGGGGGTGCCCAGGGCAATATTCACACAAGGCCCCGTGTTTTCTAGTTACACCTCTGTGTGTCAGTATGTGTGTCTGCATGGGCCAGTATGTGTGTCTGCATGAGATAGTGTGTATGTGCGCGTCAGGCTGCATTCATCAGTGTGTGTGTGTGTGTATCAATCTGCAGTGTGTGTGCATGAGTCAGTGTGTGCGTCTGTCTGCGTGTGTCAGTGAGTGTGCATCAGTCTGTGTGGGTCACTCTGTGTATGTCAGTCTGCTTGGATCAATGTATGTCAGTCTGCATGAGTGGGTGGAACAAATGGGGCGGCAAAATGTTTTTTTGCCTAGGGCAGCAAAAATTATTGCATTGCCCCTGTGTGTAATTTTATAGCATGACAGGAGGCTTCATATTTGCTTAAGTCTCTCTTTACTAGAACTCCACAGCAGCACATTAACAGAGAGATAAACACCAAAGACAAAAACATAAGGTATCTATATAAGGCTCCTCCTAAGCCACCATTTCCTCTTTCTTTGCTGCTCTGCATCAGTACAGGTCAGAGTACCTCTGCCTCCTGCTTCTTGTGGGTGGCTTTGGGATTTAGTGTGATTTATTTATGATTGTTATGAACTATGCTTGGTTGTGAGATTTATGTGCCTTTCTGGCTCTTTTATTATCTTTGGTGAATGTTTCCTTTACATTACTGATAGTTTTTTTTTTCATGTGTTTATTTATACAGATTACTGACAGTTTGTCATGTGTTTATTTATACAGATTATTGGTAGTTTGCCATGTGTTTAGTTATACAGATTACTGACAGTTTGCCATGTGTTTAGTTATACAGATTACTGACAGTTTGCCATGTGTTTAGTTATACAGATTACTGACAGTTTGCCATGTGTTTAGTTATACAGATTACTGACAGTTTGCCATGTGTTTAGTTATACAGATTACTGACAGTTTGCCATGTGTTTAGTTATACAGATTACTGACAGTTTGCCATGTGTTTAGTTATACAGATTACTGACAGTTTGCCATGTGTTTAGTTATACAGATTACTGACAGTTTGCCATGTGTTTAGTTATACAGATTACTGACAGTTTGCCATGTGTTTAGTTATACAGATTACTGACAGTTTGCCATGTGTTTAGTTATACAGATTACTGACAGTTTGCCATGTGTTTAGTTATACAGATTACTGACAGTTTGCCATGTGTTTAGTTATACAGATTACTGACAGTTTGCCATGTGTTTAGTTATACAGATTACTGACAGTTTGCCATGTGTTTAGTTATACAGATTACTGGTAGTTTGCCATGTGTTTAGTTATACAGATTACTGGTAGTTTGCCATGTGTTTAGTTATACAGATTACTGGTAGTTTGCCATGTGTTTATTTCTTTGTGCCTGTTTTCTCCTTGGGAGTTTTGTTTTACCCTGTTGGCTTTATTGTTTGTTCTGTTTCCTCTGGCTTATTGGCCGTGGTGGTCGCCGAGAAGCGGTCTTTCGACCGCTCCCCGTGCCGACCGCCGGGACCGCGGAGAAAGACTCCTGCGGTCCCTCGTGTGTTGCCTTTGATTCCCGCCCGCCAGCTTCGTCCGCCGAGCGGGAATCCCCGTTTTGTTCTTTACCCTGCCCGCGTCCCCGCTCACTCGCTAACACTGTTATCAGAGTTGGGACGGAGCAGGGATCTACTCATTTGCCGCGGGAGCCTCCGCTCCCGGTCACCTTCCCCGCGACCGCGTGGTCGGGCAGTGGGTGCGCGGCTCTCCACTGTGTTAGATGCGCGCGTCACTGCCTTATTAAAGGTACAGTGACTAGCTGGTCCGGTGTGTTTCCCCATCTCCTGGGCTGTTTGGGGGTGCGTATTTTTTGGTGACGGCTTTCTTTTCTGTCCATGTGAGGCAGCTCTGTGAGCCCTTGCATCATAAATTATGCCCCATATATGAGGGTCGCAGATTCAATCCCCCTCACCTTCCCAAGTAACTAAGCAATAGACTTTAGTTTTCGATTCTTTGCATGTGTGCTTGCCCTGCATGTTTTTCTATGGACATGGTTTTACGGTTTACTGGTTCTCCTGACTTCCACATGGCACTGCGTGCCTCCTGCAGGTGTCCCTGCCTGGTGTCCTTACCCACTTATTGAACTAGGACTGCTCTAATCAAGCCTCGGTTGCCTGATGGAGGTAGCACTGGCGTCAAAAGCCAGGGATTGTGGGTTCAGGCCCCATCTGGGTGGTTGAGCATGGCACTCGTATTTTGTGGCCTAATGGATTAGGCACAACCATATAAAAACTAAAGTGTTTCGCTATCTTGAAGAACCTTGCCTATAAGGACCCAGCTTCGTCTCTACCCTGCACCCTAATAGTCAAGATTCTACTACATGTCTAAAAGGATCTAGGTTTCCGCCTGCATTATACCTCTGGGTCGGTACCGCCCGTACCCTTATACTGGCCTGCCTTGTCTGTGCCTTTATAATTGGCCTGCTTTGTCTGTGCCCCTTGATTGGCCTGCTTTGTCTGTGCCCCTTGATTGGCCTGCTTTGTCTGTGCCCCATGATTGGCCTGCTTTGTCTGTGCCATACTATGCATGCTATTGGACTGGTGGCTCCATACCCTGGATAACGGTTTGTTGAGCCTGCATGCATTATTACTTGCCTCTGCCAACACTAGGGGTGCTGCCCCTTTTGCCTGCTAATGATACCTGTTTTCTAGCTTCGTAGGTATCAAGTATCATAGACTCAGACTTTATGGACGCCTCTGCACAGGAGCAGAATTTGCAGGCTTTACTTAATGCAGCTGTGACCGCATCTGTTGAAAAAGCCCTGGCTAGGGCCCTCCCTCAACCACATACGGACAGGGGTGTGTGTGGAACCCCTCAGTTGGCAGAAGACTCGGATGAGTCAGACTCTCAGGTGCAAGAGCAGGCAAGTGCGCGAACGCGCTATTAAAAGGGTGAAGACCCTGAACCACGCTCCCGGATGGGCAAGACTCCGGCGAAGTGACGTGGTTTGAGGTTGACAACCTCGCCGGCCAGGCGCCACCGCCTATCGGGCGCATGGGAGGAGGCCTCCTTACCCCCCCCCCCCACCTTGGCCGTGCTGGATGTGTGGCGGGCAGACCAGCCTCCCTCAGGTGGAGAAGATGTTTGGGTTGCGGACCTTGGCGAGGGTCCCGGTGGACGCTGGGAAGAGGAAGACGCGCCACCGACTAGGGCCCCCACGACAATGTTGGGGGACGATACCCTTTTGGGCACTACTGGAGAACCTCTGTTAGAGCCTCAATCTATCCGACGCCCCAGGTCCTCGGACTAGTCACTGCCCGACCACTTGGCACAATTTGTGCGCTACTGGGTCCGTTGACCCCTTGGAAGTGAGGCCTGCAAGAAGCTGCGGGCGGAATGCCCCAGACCGGTACTGCCGGACAGGGTGGCGGTTACCCCGGATGTTGGCCCTAACAGACGAGGCCTTCACAGAAGGTAGGGCTCCGGACCCAGCCACCATGAGGGACTGGGCACTTTGTTCAATTTGCCTGCTGGGCAATGCCACTGTGGCCCTTTGCACAGAACCCAGGAAGACGGCACTCTTCCATATGGACAACAAGCTGTCGGATTTGGGAGCCGAAGATGTGGGTCCCCTGGCTAAAGGTCTGCTGTTCAGGGAGCCTTTCGTTGAGGAACTGCAGAAACAGGTTATTCTGTTTACCTCCCGGGATAAAGCGAAGTCTTCGATCGGGAGGGTCTTCCGCCCACGGTTACCTTCAGACGTATGGGTCCTTGGGACAGTGCGGAGTTATGTCACAGACTTCCACTCTTCCCCTACACAGGTTGGACGCCCGAGGATCCCCGTCATCACAAGAGGCCAACAGCCCTTGTTGGAGGTGGAAGTTCGAGCAACGCTAGCCAAAGGCGCGGTCCTACAGGCCCGGATTTGGGGGGTTTCGTCAGCTCGATTTTCTCCTGGTAAGGGAGAAGTCTGTAGAATTCCGTCCAGTGATCAATTTAGGAGAAATGAACACCTTCGTGGTGTACAACCACTTCGAGATGGAGGGCATTCACCTTCTTCGATGCCTTCTCTGGCCAGTAGACTGGGTCGCGAGACTGGACCTAGAAGACGCTTACCTCTCCATCCCGGTGAACGGGGCCTGTCGCAGTCCCCTCTGATTCGTATGGAGAGACTCTCCGTACCAATTCCCATGCCTCCCCTTCGGCCTCAGCTCGGCCCCTTGGTGCTTCACCAAGCTCCTGAAACCGGTGGTCACCCAATTCAGAGCAGAGGCCGTAAGCTGCATCGTCTATCTGGACGACTTGCTTATCTTTGCGAGGACCCCGCCGGGCTCAGATTTCGGACGCGCTCTGCGTTTTCCTTGTTGGAATGCCGGGGGTTCGTGGTCATTCTGAAGAAATCGGCCTTGGAGCCTGCGCAGACGGTGGAATTCTTGGGTTTCGTAGTCGTTGCGCAAGACGGCATTCTCCGCCTGCCTGTGGCGAAGATAACGACCATTCGGAAGGAGATCAGACGTGTTTTCGACAAGACCGAACTCCCCTCCGGAGGTTGGCTCGCGTGGTGGGTCTCCTCTTGGCCTCGATACAGGCGTTCTACCCGGGCCCACTACATTACAGGGCCATGCAGCGGCTGAAGGCGCACTCTCTACGCAAGAGACCCTCTTAGGACCAGATGATCTCCTTGGCCTCGGACGTGCAGGCCGGATTGAGCTGGTGCCTCCCGCATATATCCGCCTGGAACAGCAAGGCGATATTCGGGATGACCCTGGATCTCGTGTAGGAGTCGGATCCGAGTCTTTGGGACTGGGGTGCCTCGTGCACGACGAGGTCCACGGGGGACCCGTGGTCAGACAATAGATCGGAATCCCGCATCAATTGCCTGGGGTTGATTGCTGGTTCGTTGGCAATTCGGAGCCTGGCGAAGCATCTGTCGGACTGATGCGTGCTCCTTCGGATGGACAATGGTTCGGCGGTGCAATACATCAACCACTCGGTTTCGAGCACTAGAGGTGTTATCTCTCAACATGGAGCTCCTGGTTTCGCTGGTGCTTGGAACGGGATACCGATCCCTTTACGGGCCCTGTATCTAGCGTGCTGAATTTCTTGTCTTTGACCTGGGTCGGTCATATCGCTTGGTTATCGTGGTTAGATCAGCTATCTCGACGGCACTTGTCCCGCTTCGGGTTTTTCCCCATCGGCCAGGATCCGCTAGTCTGCAGGCTCCTGCGTGGAATGAGACTGGTGCGCCCTCCGGCGCCCAAGTATTCTTCCCTCTGGGACGTGCGTTTGGTTTTGGCGTTCTTTCGGAATTGGCCTGATAACCAGGACCTTTCTCTTCGCCAGCTTTCAGCGAAATTTGCCCTCTTGTGTCTGGTCTTGTTCAGATGTGTTTCGGATGTCCGGGCCTTCGATGTCGGCGCTTTCTCGTTTTTCTCCAGAGGGGGTCTCCGTCAAGGTGCTTAGACGTACCAAGTCGGATTCGACGGTTGTATCATGCCCTTACTTCTAGGACTCGCCTAAGCTTCGTGTAGCGAAGGCACTGGCGCGATGGATAAGATGTCTTTTGGCTCTGGCGGGCGTGGATGCGACCTTCGGAGCGCTTTTGGTTAGGGGCGCCGCAGCTTCTGGAGCTTTTTTGGCGAGCGCTTCCCTTCAGGACATTTTGCGTTCGGCGGACGGGTCCCGTGTAGAGTTTTTTCGCCTATTTTACTTTAGACCGTCGGTACATGCTTCTTTTGCTTTGCTGTTGGAGCGTTAAAACTGCAAATATGAAGCCTCCTGTCATGCTATAAAATTGTAGATTATACTAGCTTTAGTGTAACTATAATCTTAATTTTATTAATGACAGGAGGCGAATATTTCCCACCCAATTTGATTTCTCCCCCCCCCCCCTTGTTTTGGATGGATTGCATTGATTGTATTTCTGTTGATTTGTCTGATTATCTGGGCTAGGTTGGTTAGTCTGGGGTGATGTTGTGGGAAGTGCATGTTATACTGTATTGACGGTCATTAGTATGGATTTCGTGTCTTTATTCTATCAGTACTGGATTGTGGGATTTATGTTTTATCAGTACATTTCGTTCACTAATCAGTGTTTTCGATTCTGTTTATTTCGTTTCAGTTTAATGGTTCGACTTCAGTTCATAGGATCGGCCGTTTGGCGGGATAAAGATCAAGTTCATCCATTATCCGAAGTTTTTCCAGATGACATTCATCGTTATGTTGTGAATTTTTCTTTATTTAGTTATTGTCATTGTTGTGTACGTTACGTTGTCGCAGCGTGAAAGAGGAAATGGTGGCTTAGGAGGAGCCTTATATAGATACCTTATGTTTTTGTCTTTGGTGTTTATCTCTCTGTTAATGTGCTGCTGTGGAGTTCTAGTAAAGAGAGACTTAAGCAAATATTCGCCTCCTGTCATTAATAAAATTAAGATTATAGTTACACTAAAGCTAGTATAATCTACAATTCTCACCATTTCTGCTCTGCCCACCTTCGGTCTCAGATCCTCGGCCTCCTCAACTTCAGTCCCAAATCCTCAGCCTCCCCAAATTCAGTTGTCCATTGTCCAGTTTGTGATTCAGTCGTATTGTGAGTTATGGCATTTGGACGACCCACCGATCACCCAAACTGTGGACAAAATGCATTTCATTTGACACTGAATGCACAAGTCTTATATTTACTATCCTAATATATTTTGATGGATTAATTTACCTCTTACTTAAGCATTTTTTTTCTAAATTCATGAACTTTATTCCTTGACCAAATGCAATTACCTAATAAGGTTTTTTTTTTTTAATCTTTTTTTTTTGTAGAATAATGTGTTTCTTAGCAACATTGTAGCACTGATTACTCATTGTGGCTGTTCCATAGACCTTGGTAAGCCTTGTCTCACAGACCCCCATACCTTTAGAAGGTCATCTCAGCACCATCTGCTATATATGTGTTGGGTGGTCCAACCCCAGAGTTAGAAAGGGAACTGCCTTCACCGGGCTCCTCTCTAATACTTATGGATTCTTTATTTTGCATTACCTTGGTGGCCAAGCTCTGTACATACAGTAGGGATGTGCATGGACAAAAAATGTGGTTCGGTTCGGAAATTCAGGTAAGTCAAAAAATTTATATGCTTCGGCAATTCGGCCAATGGCAATCGGTTCCGTTTGGCGCTTCGGAACCTCAACACTTTTGACATTTGTAAGCGTCTGAATGGCCTGAAATTCGTACGAATGTACATTCGGAACAAAACTAATTGCACATGTCTAAAAATCACCATCAATTGGCTGTCCTCTAACATAATCACAAAAATTAGCTAATTTCATTGGACAGGAAATAGTGAAACCAGATTGGGCAAGCAAGCATTACATTGCACAAAAGGAATTAGCTTATTGGTCAATGTGGCGAAAGTGACATCACCACTGGCTTTTGGAGTAGCCTGTTTGCCAGCCTCCTACCCTGTGATTATAGCCCCTGCAATAGACCTGACTAAAATACTTAAAACATGCACAACCACATGAACAGAGACCACCCTGGAGCTTGTTAACAACTATTAACAACTTGGAACGTTTCTCACCGCAGTGTTCTAATTGTTCATCTGGGTGGCCGCTATTCCTATGGACAATCATGATGTGGTGGCCATCTTGCTCGCATGAATGCAGGCAGCGGTGTTTGGGCATGAATCTCATGGAACTGAAATCGGATACAGAAACTACAGAACACCGCTGGACTTCCAACATCGCTTGTGTTCGGTTCTATACCAGTTAGAATAGCACTGTTCAGTGGGATCATTAATCTGGATGAGGGGAACAAGCTCCAGGGTAAGACTATTGACCCATTCGGTAGTTTGTTCATTTTCAAACTACCAAACTAGACCGGCCGCAAGCCCTGATTCTCTGGAACTGTTTTGGGCATGGGACCATGCCTGCGGTCGGTCAAATAAATTACTTCCATAGAATTTCTGAACCTCTCATCTGATCTGGGTGATTTTTGGATATGTTGGTCACCCAGATCAGGGCTATCAGGAGATGTAACTACTAAGGGGATATCATGTGTTTTGGAGGTTTTTTTTAAAATGTTTTTTTTTCTGCCTGGAGATAATTTAATTGATACAGTATCTGACTTAATTATCTCCCAGACAGAGGGGAGGGATTGTGTGTTGGTAATGGGAGTGTTGTGCATTTAATTACTGTTCTGATTGGTTTGTAAGCTTTGTGTCCCTGTCCCCAACAAGGTCCATGTAACCCTTGCTTGGGGACTTGCATAAAAGGCCAGTGTGGCTATCATTAAAAAAGATTTACTTCACCCACAATCTAGAGTTCTGTCTCCTTTTGTATGGAACTGCTATACAGCTATCACTACTAGCTCTTGTAAGAGTTTCATAGTTACACTCTCCTGGAGGAGAGGCCTTCCCACTGAATCCCTGAATCCAGGATATTGGTCCAGGGTGGGAAGGGACGGCGAGACCCCAACCAAGCTGGGGCGGTTCGTGCGGTCTATGGTGCTTATGGTGTCTGGTGCGGTGCTTACGGTCCTTGGCGGAGGTACCCAGGTGGGGTACAGGGAGCTCCGTTACAGTCAAGATTCGTGTCATTATTCACATAATTGTCCCTCCCTCTCTCTTGTTTTGCCACTTTTCAGAAATCCGAATCCCTTCGGAGCTTCGGCACTTCCAAAATACAGAACTTCCTCACTTTGGCGCTTTGGAACCTCAGCACTTCGGACATTCGTAAGCATTCGAATTTCCGAATGGCATGAAATTCGTACGAATGTACGTACGGAACGAAATGAATTGCACATGTCTAACAAACAGCATAATCTTCACTTTTGTGCCAGGGGCTAGTTGCACCCCTGCCCATTTAATGTGAGTTCTGTTTAAAAATCATGTCTGTTGTCAGCACGCAATCTGCACGGGACAGAAAGAAAATATTCTACCATTGAAACTAATTAACAATTTAAACCACCACGAGCAAATTAAATATCTCTCCGCTATACCATATCCTAATCATACCCTCATTATCTGCATAATATATTGCACCGCTCGTGTATTGGAAAATGATGCAATTTATAGCATTTCCCTATAATTAACACAATTCAATGCATTACATTATCTATATAACTTGTTAAATTATAAGTTAATAGTACATTTTCTTTTGCTGCGTTCAATCTCAAGTGAAAGAAATTCCTTCCTTTCTCTCTCTCCTGTCTCAATTCGTTCTAATTAGGCTATAGGTGCCTATCGCCTTGTGATATCTTGGGGTAAGTCTGAGAAATAGCTCAGTTGGTAAGTGCCCTGACTACAGCACCTCATCTATATTTCGAGGTCACAGTTTTAATACCTGGAAGGATCCACTTAAAGTATAATACATACATTTACAAGATGTATTCATAACTCCGGCACTTGTGATATAATAACCAATGCCTAGACTCCCAATTATGACACTGACACCATATTAGTGGTTGAAAGCAATTGGCCGCAAGCTTATTCGAGTTACACACTGACTCAATGTAAGCATGTCACCTTCTAACATCTGCCCTGCCTAGTGGTCAACTTGTACCTTGTCTTCACCCTCAGCTCTTTATCTCGCCTCTCTAATGAACTACTACAGGTCACATCTCCCCACAGCTTACCATCCAGCAACATAAAGTGTTTAACTTGTTTGCAAGGATCTCCTGCAATCTGTGAAAAGCAAAAGGAACCACAAGCAAAATACACTATCTTGACATTTTCTTAAATAGGGGGAGTGCAGGATGGTTGTTTGTAAGTAAGAGTCAACTCCCGCCATATTGTCCCTTTAATACCTTGTAGGAACTTTTATAATTATCCATATGCAGGGCTATAGCCTGAATGTTAACAAAATGTGAACGTGTACTAACTCAGGCCAGCAGTCACGAAGAATGACCCAATAGTTCCAGAGAATTAACCAACTTTAAAGCCAGCAGAGCTCACATGCAGGACACCATGGAACTAAATTTGGACAGCACGAGATGACACTGAAATCAGGACTGTCCTGGACTGGAAATGATAACTGAAGAAGAGGTTGGAGTCAAAGAGAGCACCAAGGGAGCAAGTCTGCGAGGTAGAGCTGATGGTAGCACCGTTGACTTGGAGGGAAACACAGAAATAGCAACACTTAAGGATGGAAAGACAAGAGGTTCTGTTGTGGACAGGTTAAAAATCTGTTAAGACTAAGGTTAGGAAAATGAGCAGCCATCCAGATAAAAATAGCAGAGAGGCAGAGACACGAGTCAAGAGGGGTGGAGAGAGATCTGGAGAAGACAGATTTGTGTATCATCTGCACAGAAGTGATATTGGAAGCCAAACGAACTGAAGAGTTTATGAAGGGAAGCAGTGTAGATCAAGAGCAGTTGGGGACCAAGGAAGGAATCTTGGGGAACACCCACAGAGAGGGTTGGGGGGAAAAGGAAGAGCCAGAAAAAGAAACATTAAAAAAGTGCTGGGAGAGGTAGGAGGAGTACCATGAGACAGCAGAGTCTCATAGAGTCTTGTAGACTGAGATTAAGGAGAATGGGAAGTTGTTGATGCTCAGCAGTGCAGAAAGCAGCAGAAAGGTCAATTGGAAGAGATTAGCACAATTAAATGATTGGATAATTTGGTAAGGGCCATTTGGACAGAGTGAGGAGTGAGGAGAATCCAGACTGAAGCTTGTTGAGGAGAGAGTTGGATTCAAGGAAGTCAGTCAGTCTAGCGTACACTACTCTCTAGAGGATATTGGAGGCAAACAGCTAGTATGGGGAGGAGAGGAAGTGGGGTAGCCAGGAAGAAAAGTGTTCAATAAATAGGCTAGGATGACTGGGGGCAATTCTTGAAGGAGTGGGTGATTTGAAGTGGTCATGGTGCGTGGAGTCTGTATGTGCTACATAATTATTTGAAATACTGCACATTTGGAGTTTAACTCTTTTGCATCTGAGGTGTAACTCTACATCTGACAGCATCATAGGGCATCATTGGCCAGTCCGGCGGAGTTCCAGGCCGGCTAATGCCAATTTAGTGCATGTTATTTTTGCACAGTGTGTCTTTCACTGACTGAAAGTGGCCCGTTGCGGCCCTCAGCCAATGAATGGTGATTGCTTTGGGTTCTGGCTTTGCAGAGCTGCATCAGCAGAGAAGCCTAAGAGCCCAACAAGGGGCCCGGTTAACCGTTGGGGGGGCCGGTGTACTCCTAGCATCATAACCGTTACAGTGACCCTTTAACAAACCCCTGTGCTGCTGAATTATAAGCCATAGTGTGAATTGGGTTCCTTCATTTCTCATTAATATTTAATTTGTAAGTTAGTTGCTATTTTGTAATATTCTATCGATTACTACTAACAATGTGCTGTCAGTTTTGTTTTGATATGATTTTCCTTAAACCCGCGTCTGCAAGGCTTATTGTAGAAATGAAACCATCTGGGACATATCTGCATTCTCCAGGCTCTTCAAAATCAAACAGATTTTATTTGGAATCTTCTAAGCCAATTTCCTGCAGTAAGATCTATTCACTAAAAAGTGAATTATTTCAAAGTGAAAACCAAATTTACTATGTGAGTATTGTGTGTTGTGTTTGGTAGCTCGCTGGTTTCATTGTGCAGTGCTATAGCATGTTTTCCTGTACCATTCTGTAATACAATACAGGGACTAACTCACAGCTCCCAATATGGCAAGGAGACAGAGAGGGGCATTATAATTTTAGGGGTGTGAGTGGGAGTGTGTCAAGAGACAGGGCTGTTCTGGGTTGTGATTGGTGGGGTGGTCAGGGACAGGGCTGTTCTGGGTTGTGATTGGTGGGGTGGTCAGGGACAGGGCTGTTCTGGGTTGTGATTGGTGGGGTGGTCAGGGACAGGGCTGTTCTGGGTTGTGATTGGTGGGGTGGTCAGGGACAGGGCTGTTCTGGGTTGTGATTGGTGGGGTGGTCAGGGACAGGGCTGTTTTGGGTTGTGATTGGTGGGGTGGTCAGGGACAGGGCTGTTTTTGATTGTGAGTAAGGGTGTATCCAGGGGCAAGGCAGTTCTGGATACGAGTGGGGTGTGGGGCTCTTCTGAGTGTGACCAGGGCCGTGATGTTCTGAGAAATAATACAACAGGTGTACTGTGTGAATATATTTCCAAACTAATTACAATATGCAGCTCAACACATGTGCAAGTAACTTAACACAAAGACATGCAGAACAAATTGTGGAGTTTTTTTTTTTTTAGTGGAAAGAATATTTGATATGACTTACTAATAACAATTTATAGAACTAAAATGTAATTTAGAAGAAGAACAATGTATCTCATTTACAGACTGATTTCTTAACACATTTATTGTTGTTTAAAAACACATTACTGGGATTATAATTGATGTGGAGCTCTTGGAAGTCTCTTTTTGACCGACCGCACGCATGATTTCATGCCCAAAACAGTTCCAGAGAATCAGGACTTGCAGTCGGTCTAGTTTGGTAGTTTGCAAATGAACAAACTACCGAACTGAGTCAATAGTCTTACCCTGGAGCTTGTTCTCCTCATCCAGACGAATGATGTCACCTAACAGTGCCCTTCTAAGCTGAATAGAAACGAACGCAGGCGATGATGGAAGTACAGCGGTGTTCGGGAGTTTCTGTATCCGATTTTAGTTCCATGAGATTCATGCCCAAACACCGCTGTCTGCATTCATGCGAACAAGATGGCCACCACCTCGTGGTTGTTCATCGGAATCACGGCCACCCAGACGAACAATTAGAACAATGCGGTGAGAAACGTTCCAAGCTGTTAATAGGTGTTAACAAGCTCCAGGGGGGTCTCTGTTTGTGCGGTTGTTCGGTAAACGAACCATTTAGTCCCAATTGCACGAACAGAGCCTGTTTGAAGTATATTAGCCAGTTCTATTGCAGGGGCCATAGTCACAGGGTAAAAGGCTGGCAAACAGGCTCCTCTAAAACCCAGTGGCGAGGTCACTTTCACCACATATGCCAACTGCATTTTATTATTATTGGCATTTATGTGGCACCAACTTATTCAGCAGCATTTTACAATGTTATAATGGGAGAGTTTAACAAGAAATAAGAAATGAAACTATTACAGATTTTAAAAGGAACAACGGGTTAATGAGACAAGCTTACCATGTAGAGGGAGTGGGATATAAAAATACAACTGGAAGGACAGTGTGGGGTTTGGGAACCGAGAGACAAGGTGAGACATTAGCAGAGTTGGAAAGTGAAAGTGAAATGGAGAATGGACCCACTAGCTGAGTTGAGAGCGTAGGATATAGAGCAGATGTTCCCAACCCAGTCCTCAAGTACCCTCTAAGAGTCCACGATTTAGTGTTTACCTCGTTGTGTCTAAGGTGTCTTTAGAAAGGGAAAAAAAACACTTTATACACAGGAGGGTAATCCCTAAATCCTGGACTGGTAGGGTGTACTTGAGGAGTGGGTTGGGAACCCCTGATATAGAGGAACCACAGTTACCCTGGGAGGCCATAGGCTATTTTGAAGAGGCTGTTCCAAACAAATTGGAGCTGTCATGAGAAGTCCTGCAAGTGTGCATTAGCAGTAAGGGTGCGAGCAGTGGACAGGAGAGGGCCAGCAGCAGAGCAAAGAGACCGAGAAGGGGCATACCTACAAATTAATAAAGATATATAATAGGGGCTAGAGTTGTTTAGAGCTTTAAAGGTATGGGTTAGCATTTTGAATTGACTCCTATAGGATACAGGAAGCCAATGTAAGGACTGACAGAGGGGCAAGGTATGGGAGGAGCAACTGCAGAGAAAAGTCAGCATTTATTACAGATTGTTGCGGGGCAGTACGTGTTATGAGGAGACCAATTAGGAGAGAGTTACAGTAATCCATGTAATTACCAGAGACTGAATAAGCTCTTTGACAGCAGACAGGAGCAGACACAGGTAATGTTTTTAAGGTGGAATTTCCAGAATTTGGCAACAGACCGGGTGTGAGATATAAATTTGAGCCTAGAATCAAAAATAACATTAATGCAGCTAGCTTGCAAGGACGGATTGATATGTGTCCCATCAACTTGTAGGGTGAGCGCGAGCAGACAATTCGTATTATAAGGAGGGACGATAAGAAGCTCAGTTTTAGAGTGATTGAGTTTCAAAAAATAGGAGGACATCCAACCAGAGACTGAAGGAAGGTAACCAGTGATGCAATCTAGGATAGTAGGACAGAGATCAGGGAAGGAGAGATATATCTCGGTGTTGTCACCGTACAGGTGGTAGCGGAATCCGAACCGAATTAATACGTTTGCCAAGAGAGACAGTAAAAAGCGAAAACAAGAAACGCTTCTCTCCTTTGTGGAAACTGACTGGATTAAATTCTCTTATATTGGTACAACTAAACTTTCCAATGCCGACATTCTATCGTAATATTCAGAAATGCATAGTTAAACTCTTACGTCTTTCCTTTGACTCTAATAATATAAATAACATAAATCTATGTAAATCTATGTTATCTTGTTTTGCCGACCCATTTCATTTCTTTCTTTGTGTCTACGTAGCGAGACCCGGTTGAAGTTTTATTCAAAGTATATTTAAAGACGTCTTTCTAGCACTTGTTCAAGCTCTGGGCGGACGGTATTTCAGGGTCCTGAGATTTTTAACGTGTCTTTCTTTATTATACACTGAGACGAAGTAAAGGCTGACATGGATCATTATTCCTTTCTCCGTTATCATTAGGTTTGGAGCTGTACTGGAGGTTTTCCTCACCCCATTAGGCTTTTTTAACTCAGGAGAGAGACAGAGAAATTGAAAGACGGTTTAACACTGCAATCATTATTTCCAGTAGGCCTCCTCCTTCGTAACAGCACTGCAGAGACCCGCACTAGACAAATTCATTTTTATTATTTATACTGGGTGTGAGGCAGTAACATGCTGGACTGACGAAGCAGCGCGAATGGCTGTCTGTGGGGGCTTTATGTACTCGGGAGTTTGCTGCTCGTGACAAACCGTAGAACAGTTATCATTATTGCTCTGAAATCTGTCAGAATCTGATTTACATTGAGTAAAGAAAAGCTGAGCTTCGGAGCAGCATTGGGAGCTGCTGACAGTTAGTGTACGGCAGAATGTACTGAACACTTTTAAACACTAATGATCATATTGTTTTATATCATGTAATTGTTAATATGTTATTTCTTCATTCTCTCTCACAACGTTGTGCTCTTTCTCCCTGTCTTCCTTTCGCATTACCTAAAATCTGTATCTAATCTCTGTACCTTTCTTTTTATGTCAATCTTTGTTTTTATTGAGGCATAAGATGGTTCAGTACAGAAAATAAAACAAGGGGTTAATGCATGAAATACATATGGATTGCATAACTGATTGTACAATTGTTGCATATAATCCCAGATAGAACGGCCTCATTTTATAGATGTTACAACAGAAGTACTATGCAAGCTAGACAGGTTATTTGCTTTTTAAAGTTTTGTCATTGACTTAGAATGTGAGGGTACAGGTTATGGATCATATGATCCGAATGAGAACTTGTTAGCTTATTTCCACAGCAAGAAGTAGGTGCATAGTTATAGGCAAATAAGGTTAAAGTAGTATAGGTGGACGTAGCGTATCCGGGGTGGTAAGGCATGTTAGGCTAACAGACTCGTGTTAATAGACATATGTGCCCGTTCAGATGCGGTAAGGCGATCTGTCTTGTTAGAAGGCTTATCAATGGGCAGGCTTGATATAGTCGCTTAAGTTACGTTGAATGTCACAACTGTGTATTTCTATACTGGTTAAACCGGTAGATGCGGGTGTAGTCACATTAGTGGGTACAGTCAAGCCTTAAAAGTCTGTATGGAAACAGCCTGTAGCCCAGGCGATGAACGGGGCACAGCACTTAGTGGGGTAATCTTACAGGGAGTTAGCGTTCTGCAGAGGTGTTGGTAGGATTGCTCCCACACAGGCTAGACCAGCGGTTTCGGGCTAGGTTACAGTAGATGAACAATGTAGTATTATACAGGCTGTGGTTGTGCCTGCGTTTGCAAGGTCTTATAGACCATGGCTTGTTAGAGTGATTAAGCAGAGAGAAAATAACAACATGAATTCTCCTATGCGGGGCTGTTACATGTTATATAATAAAGAAAGTCGCTTTATCCAAGTAGCTATGTAAAGCCAGTTATTAGGCATGGAACATGTAGGCTATGCCCAGCGCAGAACCCATGTAGTTTAACCTGCGTGAAGGTCACAGGAAAGGCTCGGTATTAAGATTAGCGGTACATACTAGATATAACATTATATACACAGGCCTGACTTTGGGTAAAACATTTGTCAGGAAAAGCGTACAAACAGACATGAAAATCGGCTCAGCCTACTGACATTAAGATTAAATAAAGGTACATGTCTGAATATCAAAAGCAAGTGTAGTCGCCCTGGGGCTTGTTGTTGAAGCATAATACATGTGTTCTATGACAGCGGTAATGTTTCGCATGGCTGGCTATGTAAGTCCAACGGGTTGGACAGTCGAGAGGTTGGCCTGGAGGGCAGGTTGCTTTGCGGGGTCATGCAAAGTGGCGGGGTGACTACTTTTGTGATCTACGCCCTGCATGGGCACGGGTTTTTTCACTATGCCCCCATAGTCGGAGCGAGCGAAGTATAGGCATTTCGCCGAGTGTTATGGGCATATAAGGAGAGCTATGTATGCATGTAGTTTTGAGAGCTTATTAGGCGTAGGTTTAGGACTTAGCTATGTACTGAGAAATAATTAACGTCTAGTGTAGTCATCTAGACGGCACCAGTCGGGTGCCTTAAGTGCGATGCGTGGGGCCCCAGCAAGTAGGTGTGAAGGTCGGTAACACAGTGGCTACAGAGTATGGCTACTCCTACAACTATAGCGGCCTTGCATGGTTCTATTTGTTGACCCTAGTAAGGACTGCAATTTTACAAGGCCTTGATTGCTAACCTGGGCACATGCAGTAATTAAAAGGCGTTGCCCAGAACAGGGCACCTACAGAACACCTAACAAATTATATAACTTTCGAACATATAGCATAACAAAAAAGAATAAAATATTCACGTGTCCTTTGTGTCGAAGGAAAAATAATGAGTTCAAAAGCTCCAGTGGGCCTCGAGGGTTCCTTTCTGGGTGGCAATAGTATAATCCCCGTGGGACTAGGCAGTCTCATGCAGGACCTTGTAGTGGACCCATGGCCCGGCCTGGCGGGTTTCCCTGCGCCACTATGTCGTGACTGCTGAGTATGCGTCCGGTGTGGAGTTTTGAGGGATGAATGGTGCAACTCTGTCCGGGTCCCATGTGTGGGTGCAGTTGGGGGAGCTGTTGTTGTCTCCGGTGGTCTCTCCATTCGGAGGCAGCAGGTCGTGAGGTAGTTCCAGGAGTCGAAGGAGGGTCGGGGCCTCGCTGATGTCTTGGATGCTGTGTGTGGTTGATCCTCGTTGGACCGCCAGTGTCCTGGATGCCCGCCATCGGTAATCAATTTTGTGGGTGCGGAGGATAGAGGTAAGTGGCCGTAACGACCTACGCCAGGCCAGGGTGCCATTGGACAGGTCTGGGAAAAGTGTGAGTTCCATATTGTCCAGGCGGAAGGGGGTCTTGCCCCGGAGGGCTGATAAGATCGCTGCCTTGTGACCGCTGTTGCGTAATATCAGGACGACATCTCTCGTCGCATTAGTTGGGGCATTTGCCGGTTTTGGGACCCTGAAGACCCGTTCCGGGGCGATTGTTTGTTGCTGGCCACTAGGTAAGATTGCTTGTATCATGCGCTGCATTAGAGAGGGCAGTTCAGTCACTGCAACGTCCTCCCGGACCCCCCTGATTTTAATATTAGCGGCCCGCCTGGCGTCTTCGAGTGCCGCAAGGCGATGTTCGAATTGCCTGTTTTGCCGTTCCAGGGTATGTACTGCGTGTTGCAGTGCGGCAGCCTCTTGGGCCTGAGATTGTGAGGAGCTCTCTAGTTTGGATATGCGGCCTGTCAGGCCTATCAGATCTGTGCGGAGCGCTGTAATGTCCTCATGAAAGCTCTGCTTCAGGTCCGCCATTAACGTTTTCATGGCCGCCAAAGTGAGCGGTTCAGTGTCTTTCCTCTTGTCGCCCTGCTGAGCTCTTTGTGATGGGTTAGCAGGCTGCAATAGTCCCCTCTCTTCCTCGTCTGACAAGTCGTCAGAGAAATCTGAGCACCCGCCATGTTGGGCCGCCATGATGGAGTCTGAGGCTCCGCGTGTCTGCCTCCATAGGTCTCCGATTGTAAGTCCCGATGTGGGTTTGTGAGGCATCACTTTTTTCCCCTTTCTCCCCATTAATGTTTAGGATGTGTGTTTGTCGGTTGGGGTGGGGAGGGAAGGAATATTTCCCGTTTTTCCTCGCGTTGGACTTGGAGCCCTCTTAATGTACGTCTGTTCGCTGCTGCAGTCAACCGGACATCTCTGTACCTTTCTTAACCCCTTCACTTCCAAGCAGTTTGTAAAAAAAAAAAAAAAAACCACACCCTCCACAATTTTAGGTTAATGGAAAGTAATGTTTTTTGATTTTTCGTTTCAGTATGTATAAATAGCGTAATAAAAACAAACATTCTGGTTGGACAGAAAAACATGTAATTTTCTTTTTTATCTTTCATCTTTTTCTTTTAAGTTATGAATTGCATTAACAACAACATTATCACATATCACTTTGGTATACAATTCAAACATCTAAGACATACATATAATAAATTAAAAAAAATAACAGTAAAAGAGAAAAACAAACAAAAAAAATAACAATAAAAAATATATATATATATATATATATTGTGGCATGTGTGACCTCGCCACTGGTTTTTGGAGGGGCCTGTTTGCCAGCCTTCTGCCCTGTGACTATGGCCCCTGGGATGTATTGTGTTCAGGGACACCGTTTGTGCTCTCTTAGGCATTTGGAGTTAGCACTTCAAATTTCCGAAGTGGGTCTTCGAACTGTCAAACAGGAGACTGAGAATAGACCCAGACTAGAAATGTCCCATATAGTTCGCTGGCGAATAGTTCCTGGCGAACATAGCTTGTTCACGTTCGCCACGGTGGGTGAACATATGCGATGTTCGGTCCGCCCCCTATTCGTCTTCATTGAGTAAACGTTGACCCTGTACCTCACAGTCAGCAGACACATTCCAGCCAATCAGCAGCAGACCCTCCCTCCCAGACCCTCCCACCTCCCGGACAGCATCCATTTTAGATTCATTCGGAAGCTGCATTTTTTTTTTAATTCTTTATTTTTGAAGTGCAGTGAACATACACATAGTGACAATGACATATGGTGCAATGCAAAACGTTGGAATACAGACTTAGAGTTATGAAACAAAATGTCAAGAGGAACTGCACATTTTTAAAATATAAAACAATCATGCTAGGTAAACTTGTCTTGATATAAGTGAAAAGCATGGCATAGGGAAATCGTCAGACATGTTGAGAGTGTTCGTAAGTTTGAATACACATGCTTGAACTGAAGAGGGGTAAGGGGATTAACACCACCAGTTATAGATCAACATGTGTGAATCAGAATATCAAAACTAGAAATAAGTAGACTAAATAACCTCTTAGTGAGTGCTGTTAAATGCTAGACAACTGACTACACCTCATAACAAGGGCATTTTAGATTCTCAGCAGCAGAGATGTTTTAGCCAATTCCTCTGACATGCTTCAGAGAGTGGTCGTCTCTACTCGCATACATGTGCCGCTTAGTAGTGCTTGCACCGCCTGCCGGGTGCACCAGAGGATCGCTCAGACCACGAGGGTCAGCAGGTCGGCGCATCAGCACCCTTGCTCCCCGAGCCCAGTCCACTGTGGAAGAAGATGCCTGGTCGCCCCCCAGCTTCAGTATAAGTAACCTGTGAGGTTCTGGGATCGGTCCTGCTCAGTCGTGGGCGGCTGGTTGGCGTGCCATCCCCCCTGGCTCTCTGTTCCGAAGGAGAGCGCAATGCTGGGGCACCTCTGGAGATCTCTTCCATCCTAGGTGAGGTGAGTAGCAAAGCCCTCTGCCGTGATTCAATCCGATTCCAGAAGGCTGCACAGAGAGCACCAAAGGCTGAATGGAACTTAGCTTCCCAGTGTGGGCTTGATTGCTCTGTCGGAGTGGCGGCTCGTTTTGTCAGGGTGAGTAGTGGCCATTTAGCCTTGTGGGTTACTTTAGCCTTTCCCTGGTGGGGACCGGGATAACCCCCACCGGTCCAGAGGGGGGGGGGGGCTGTAGATATGAGGTGCAGACACGATGCGAGCTCCAGGCAGGGAGATAGGCTGCTTCTCCTTGCCACAGAACCCCCAGAGCAGATAGGCCGCAGGACAGTGCGTAGTCATAGGCTGCTACAAACTTGATCGGGTAAGCTCCCTGGTGTTCAGGAACAGGTAAGTGTTCAGTGAGCAACCTCCAAAGGTATTATTCCCTCTGTGGGTCTCACTTTGCAGGCTGTATGCAGGGAGCTCACTTCATGCACGTCCGTCCGCCATGCTGGCCAAGCCCCCCCCCCCCCCCCCCCCCGGAAGATGAAGTCTTAGTGAAATGAGGGACAGTGTAGCTGCTGCTGATTTAATAGGGAAATCGATAGCTAGGCTAGTGTATTCAGTGTCCACTACAGTCACGAAGGACTCATCTGATCTCTGCTGTAAGGACAGCACCTCAAAAAGCCCTTTTTAGGGCTAGAACATCAGTCTGCTTTTTTTTTTTTTCCTGTGTAATCTAATTGCAGTTGCCTGCCTGCCAGCGTGTGTGTCAGGCTCACAGTGTATACTGTACCCACTTGCCCAGTGCCACTACTCATATCTGGAGTCACAATAGCTTGCATTTAAAAAAAAACAAAAAACTTTTTTGACTGTAATATAATAGCAGTCAGTTTCCTTCATACGTGTGCGTTTCAGGGCCTGCCAGGGCGCAGTGTCACACCAGTGCAATTCATTTCTGGTGTAACAGTAGTGTACACTAAAAAAAAAAAAATAGAAATTTGACTGTGAAATAATAGCAGTCAGTTTTCTTCATGCGTGTGTGTTTCAGGGCCTGCCAGGGCACAGTGTCACACCAGTGCAACTCATATCTGGTGTAACAGTAGTGTACATTCAAAGAAAACCTAGAAATTTGACTGTGAAATAATAGCAGTCAGTTTCCTTCACACGTGTGCGTTTCAGGGCCTGCCAGGGCGCAGTGTCCCACTAGTGCAACTCATATCTGGTGTAACAGTAGTGTACATTTAAAAAAAAAAATACAATTTTGACTGTAATAGATTGAATAGCAGTTAGTTGTCTGCAAGCGTGTGTGTCTGGCCTACAGCGTCTACTCTGCCAACTTCTGCCAGTGCACAGTGCCACTCGTATCTGTTGTCACAGTAGCTTGCATGCATAGTACCACTAATCGAAAAAAAAATGACAGGCAGAGGCAGGCCACCCCGCAGGGGCCGTCGTGGTCGTGGTGCTGTGATTCCCTTTGGCCCTAGAATAATGCCCAGTGTTCAGAGGCCACGTACCCTGAACTCGAAAAGTTCTGAGGACATAGTTGACTGGCTAACACAGGACACCCAATCTTCTACAGCTTCCGCTCGGAACCTTGCCGCACCATCCTCCTCCAGCTTAGCTTCGGGCACCTTTCAAGTTACCACTCGCCCGCCTGCCGCCACCACCAACACTAGCACTAGGGACGCTTCACTTGATCTGTCAGAGGAGTTATTTACACATCAGTTGGAAGAAATGAGTGATGCGCAACCATTATTGCCAGAGGATGTAGATAACAGGGATATGTCTCAGTCAGGCAGCATTACACACATGGGCGTACGGTGTGATGATGATGTTGTACCCGCTGCTGCTTCCTTTGCTGAGTTGTCAGATACAAGTGAAGCGGTTGATGATGACTAGTGATGTCGCGAACATAAAATTTTCGGTTTGCGAACGGGCGAACCGGGCGAACCGCCATAGACTTCAATGGGCAGGCGGATTTTAAAACCCACAGGGACTCTTTCTGGCCACAATAGTGATGGAAAAGTTGTTTCAAGGGGACTAATACCTGGACTGTGGCATGCCGGAGGGGGATCCATGGCAAAACTCCCATGGAAAATTACATAGTTGATGCAGAGTCTGGTTTTAATCCATTAAGGGCATAAATCACCTAACATTTCTAAATTGTTTGGAATAACGTGCTTTAAAACATCAGGTATGATGCTGTATCGATCAGGTAGTGTAAGGGTTACGCCCGCTTCACAGTGACAGACCAAACTCCCCGTTTAATGCACCGCAAACAGCCCATTTGCACAACCGCAAACTCCCCATTTGCACAAGGTTGGATACCAAGTTAGCCATGTCCCGTTCCTTGTCCTCACTGATGTCATTGAAGGTCTCTCTTCCTCCACCCAGGAAGTGGGAGATGGAAAAAGATGCTTGGTCGGTCCTCCTACTTCAAATTTGGGGCACTGCACTAATCTAATGTGCCACCAGATAGGAGTGGTGTGTTAAGTAGTACTATTCCTATCAGTTTAATCCCTGTTACGTCCCCTATCAGGGGACGTGTATATAAGGCATCGATTTTAGGAAGCGGGAGATGGAAAAAGATGCTTGGTCGGTCCTCCTACTTCAAATTTGGGGCACTGCACATGCACTCTAATGTGCCACCAGATAGGAGTGGTGTGTTAAGTAGTCCCCCTCATCAGGCCTTTTTTAGTCAAATGTATCGCCCACTGTCAGTCCCTTCGGGATCCATCCCTCATTCATCTTAATAAAGGTGAGGTAATCTAGACTTTTTTGACCTAGGCGACTTCTCTTCTCAGTGACAATACCTCCTGCTGCACTGAAGGTCCTTTCTGACAGGACACTTGAAGCGGGGCAGGCCAGAAGTTCAATCGCAAATTGGGATAGCTCAGGCCACAGGTCAAGCCTGCACACCCAGTAGTCAAGGGGTTCATCGCTCCTCAGAGTCTGCTACCTGTCGGGCGAGTCATTCTCTGAGGGTGGACCCCGAAGGGCTGTGGCGATGCGTAGGACTTAAAAAGTTCTGCATGTCCTCCATCAACAACACGTCTGTAAAGCATCCTGTCCTTGCCGGTGTGGGAGCAGGAGGATTACTTTCACCTCTTCCCCTGTTAGATTCCCGTTGTGCTGTGACATCACCCTTATACGCTGTGTAAAGCATACTTTTTAATTGATTTTGGAACTGCTGCATCCTTTCCGACTTGCCGTAATTCGGTAACATTTCAGGCACTTTCTGCTTATACCGGGGGTCTAGTAGCGTGGACACCCAGTACAGGTCGTTCTCCTTCAGCCTTTTTATACGAGGGTCCCTCAACAGGCACGACAGCATGAAAGACCCCATTTGCACAAGGTTGGATGCCGAGCTACTCATTTCCCGTTCCTCATCCTCAGTGAACTCTCTGAGGGTATGTTCTTCCCCCCAGCCACGTACAACACCACGGGTACCAGATAGGTGACAACGAGCACCCTGGGATGCCTGTTGTGGTTGGCCTTCCTCCTCCTCCTCAAAGCCACATTCCTCCTCTGACTCCTCTTCCTCTCAATCCTCTTCCAGCGTTGCCGCAGGTCCAGCAAGCGATGCTGATAAGGCTGTTTATGGTGGTGATGGTGACCACAACTCTTCCTCTTCACGCTCATCTACGGCCTGATCCAGCACTCTTCGCAGGGCACGCTCCAGGAAGAAAACAAATGGTATGATGTCGCTGATGGTGCCTTTGGTGCGACTGACTAGGTTTGTCACCTCCTCAAAAGGACGCATGAGCCTACAGGCATTGCGCATGAGCGTCCAGTAACGTGGCAAAAAAATTCCCAGCTCCGCAGAGGCTGTCCTAGCACCCCGGTCATACAAACACTCGTTAACGGCTTTTTCTTGTTGGAGCAGGCGGTCAAACATTAGGAGTGTTGAATTCCAACGTGTCGGGCTGTCACAAATCAAGCGCCTCACTGGCATGTTGTTTCGCCGCTGGATATCGGAAAAGTGCGCCATGGCCGTGTAGGAACACCTGAAATGGCCACACACCTTCCTGGCCTGCTTAAGGACGTCCTGTAAGCCTGGGTACTTATGCACAAAGCGTTGTACGATCAGATTACACACATGTGCCATGCACAGCACATGTGTCAACTTGCCCAAATGCAATGCTGCCAACAAATTTCTTCCGTTGTCACAAACCACTTTGCCGATCTCCAGTTGGTGCGGAGTCAGCCACTGATCCACCTGTGCGTTCAGGGCGGACAGGAGTGATGGTCCGGTATGACTCTCTGCTTTCAGGCAAGTCAACCCCAAGACGGCGTGACACTGCCGTATCCGGGATGTGGAACATTACCTGGGGAGCTGGGGGGGGGGTGCCGTTGATGTGGAGCAAGACGCAGCAGCAGAAGAGGACTCAGCCGAGGAGGTTATGGAAGAGGATGGAGTAGGAGGAGTAGAGGAGGTGGCAGCAGGCCTGCCTGCAAGTCGTGGCGGTGTCACCAACTCCTCTGCAGAGCCACGCATTCCATGCTTGGCAGCCGTCAGCAGGTTTACCCAATGCGCAGTGTAGGTGATATACCTGACCATGCTTTGCAGACCAGGTATCAGTGGTCAGATGTGTACCAGACATGCCATTACCTCCTTTTGCACAATCGAGTACAGGTTGGGGATTGCCTTTTGTGCAAAGAAATTTCGGCCGGGTACCTTCCACTGCGGTGTCCCAGTAGCTACAAATTTTTTGAACGCCTCAGACTCCACCATGCGTCCGTGGATGTCACGTGGGAGCCCGCTAAAAGAGAAGAAGAACAGGGGGAAAGTTCAGAATGGGAGAAAGAGAGGAGGAGGAGGAGACGAGTTGGAAGCAGGGGGAGGTCGTCGCACGGAGCTAGTGGCACAGTCAGACAGCATGCATCGGCACCCGGGGTCAGCCAGACAGCACGCGAATCAACGCATGCTGTTGCCACCACCAGAATGCCGTCATTGCAGAGCTCAGCAGTGTGGCATTTTCTTTGTGTGTCTGCCTCTGACAACAGCGATGCCATTTGCAACCTGTGCCAAAAGAAACTGAGTCGTGGGAAGTCCAACACCCACCTAGGTACAACTGCTTTGCGAAGGCACATGATCGCACATCACAAACACCTATGGGATCAACACATGAGTACAAGCAGCACACAAACTCAAAGCCGCCATCCTCCTCCTGGTCCAGCATCTTCAGCCACGTCAACCACTGCTGTCCTCCTTGCCCCCTCTCAACCATCCGCCACTCCGTCTCTCGCCTTGATCAGTTCCTGCTCATCTGCCCACAGTCAGGTGTCTGTCAAGGACATGTTTGAGCGTAAGAAGCCAATGTCACAAAGTCACCCCCTTGCCCGGCATCTGACAGCTGGCTTGTCTGAACTCTTAGCCCGCCAGCTTTTACCATACAAGCTGGAGGAGTCTGAGGCATTCCAAAAAAATTGTAGCTATTGGGACACCACAGTGGAAGGTACCCGGACGAAATTTCTTTGCACAAAAGGCAATCTCCAACCTGTACTCGATTGTGCAAAAGGAAGTAATGGCATGTCTGGCACACAGTGTTGGGGCAAGGGTCCATCTGACCACTGATACCTGGTCTGCAAAGCATGGTCAGGGCAGGTATATCACCTACACTGCGCATTGGGTAAACCTGCTGACGGCTGCCAAGCATGGAATGCGTGGCTCTGCAGAGGAGTTGGTGACACTCCTCTACTCCTCCTACTCCATCCTCTTCCATAACCTCCTCGGCTGAGTCCTCTTCTGCTGCTGCGTCTTGCTCCACATCAACGGCACCCCCCCAGCTCCCCAGGTACTGTTCCACATCCCGGATATGGCAGTGTCACGCCGTCTTGGGGTTGACTTGCCTGAAAGCAAAGAGTCACACCAGACCAGCACTCCTATCCGCCCTGAATGCACAGGTGGATCAGTGGCTGACCCCGCACCAACTGGACATCGGCAAAGTGGTTTGTGACAACGGAAGAAATTTGTTGGCGGCATTGAATTTGGGCAAGTTGACACATGTGCGGTGCATGGCACATGTGTGTAATCTGATTGTACAACGCTTAGTGCATAAGTACACAGGCTTACAGGATGTCCTGAAGCAGGCCAGGAAGGTGTGTGGCCATTTCAGGCGTTCCTACACGGCCATGGCGCACTTTTCCGATATCCAGTGGCGAAACAACATGCCAGTGAGGCGCTTGATTTGTGACAGCCCGACACGTTGGAATTCAACACTCCTAATGTTCGACCGCCTGCTCCAACAAGAAAAAGCCGTTAACGAGTATTTGTATGACCGCGGTGCTAGGACAGCCTCTGCGGAGCTGGGAATTTTTTTGCCACGTTACTGGACGCTCATGCGCAATGCCTGTAGGCTCATGCGTCCTTTTGAGGAGGCACCATCAGCAACATCATACCATTTGTTTTCTTCCTGGAGCGTGCCCTGCAAAGAGTGTACTGGGTGTCCACGCTACTAGACCCCCGGTATAAGCAGAAAGTTCCGGAAATGTTACCGAATTACCGCAAGTTGGAAAGGATGCAGCAGTTCCAAAATCAATTAAAAAGTATGCTTTACACAGCGTATAAGGGTGATGTCACAGCACAACGGGAATCTAACAGGGGAAGAGGTGAAAGTAATCCTCCTCCTCCCACGACCACGCCGGCAAGGACAGGACACTTTACAGACGTGTTGTTGATGGAGGACATGCAGAGCTTTTTAAGTCCTACGCATCGCCACAGCCCTTTGGGGTCCACCCTCAGAGAACGACTCGACCGACAGGTAGCAGACTACCTCGCCTTAAATGCAGATATCGACACTCTGAGGAGCGATGAACCCCTTGACTACTGGGTGTGCAGGCTTGACCTATGGCCTTAGCTATCCCAATTTGCGATAGAACTTCTGGCCTGCCCCGCTTCAAGTGTCCTGTCAGAAAGGACCTTCAGTGCAGCAGGAGGTATTGTCACTGAGAAGAGAAGTTGCCTAGGTCAAAAAAGTCAAGATTACCTCACCTTTATTAAGATGAATGAGGGATGGATCCCGAAGGGACTGACAGTGGGCGATACATTCGACTAAAAAAGGGCGGATGAGGGGGATGTAACAGGGATTAAACTGATAAGAATAGTACTACTTAACACACTACTCCTATCTGGTGGCACATTAGATTGCACGCGCAGTGCCCCAAATTAGAAGTAGGAGGACCGACCAAGCATCTTTTTCCATCTCCCGGTTCCTAAAATTGATGCCATATGCACGTCCCCTGATAGGGGACGTAACAGGGATTAAACTGATAGGAATAGTACTACTTAACACACCTTATAATAACGCAGAGAGAGCAGTCTGAAGAAGAGGAGTCAGAGGAGGAAGGTGGCTTTGAGAAGGTGGAAGACCAAACACAGCAGGCGTCCCAGATTACCTCACCTTCATTAAGAAGACAGTGGGCGATACATTTGACTAAAAAAGGCCTGATGAGGGGGACTACTTAACACACCACTCCTATCTGGTGGCACATTAGATTGCACGCGCAGTGCCCCAAATTTGAAGTAGGAGGACCGACCAAGCATCTTTTTCCATCTCCCGCTTCCTAAAATCGATGCCATATACACGTCCCCTGATAGGGGACGTAACAGGGATTAAACTGATAAGAATAGTACTACTTAACACACCACTCCTATCTGTTTGCACATTAGATTACAAGCGCAGTGCCCCAAATTTGAAGTAGGAGGACCGACCAAGCATCTTTTTCCATCTCCCAGTTCTTAAAAACTATGCCATATACACGTCCCCTGATAGGGGGATTAAACTGATAGGAATAGTACTACTTAACACACCTTATAATAATGCAGAGAGAGGCAATGCAGAGAGAGGAGTCTGAAGAAGAGGAGTCAAAGGAGGAAGGTGGCTTTGAGGAGGTGGAAGACCAAACACAGCAGGCGTCCCAGGGGGCTTGTTGTCACCTTTTGGGGACCCTTGGTGTTGTACGTGGCTGGGTGGAGGAAGAGACCTTCAATGACATCAGTGAGGACAAGGAACGGGACATGGCTAGCTTGGTATTCAACCAAATGGGGAGTTTGCAGTTGTGCAAATGGACTGTTTGCGGTTGTTTGCGGTGCGTTAAACGGGGAGTTTGGTCTGTCACTGTAAAGCGGGCGTAACCCTTACACTACCTGATCGATACAACATCATACCTGATGTTTTAAAGCACGTTATTCCAAACAATTTAGGAATGTTAGGTGATTTATGCCCTTTATGGATTAAAACCAGACTCTGCATCAACTATGTCATTTTCCATGGGGGTTTTGCCATGGATCCCCCTCCGGCATGCCACAGTCCAGGTGTTAGTCCCCTTGAAACAACTTTTCCATCACTATTGTGGCCAAAAAGAGTCCCTGTGGGTTTTAAAATTCGCCTGCCTATTGAAGTCTATGGCGTTTCGCCCGGTTCGCCCGTTTGCGAACATTTGTGGAAATTCGCGTTCGCCCTTGGCGAACGGAAAATTTTATGTTCGCGACATCTCTAATCTAGACCCATAATGACATGAAAGATAACAGGACAGGATAATTACTAGGTATGAAAGTATGTTTGTAGAGCTGTATCGAAGACTTCTGAGGTGAAGTCTTATTTGGAGTATGGCTCCAAGGTTGGCAGCTTTTGAATAATGTCATATATAATAATGTTGGCAGCATTTGAAAATGTATTATGAAATAAATCACAAAGCTCATGTCGTTGGTAATCAATATGAAAAGTTCAAAAAGGCTTAAATCAGAGTGGCAGAATTTAATTAACAAAAAACTGATTTAGGAAATGAAGCAGATGAACCAAATGGGCACAAAGATGGCCCAATCAGTATCCTTCAAAATATATACACTGCTCAAACAAATAAAGGGAACACTTAAACAACACAATGTAGCTCCAAGTCAATCACACTTCTGTGAAATCAAACTGTCCACTTAGGAAGCAACACTGAGTGACAATCAATTTCACATGCTGTTGTGCAAATGGGATAGACAACAGGTGGAAATTATAGGCAATTAGCAAGACACCCCCAATAAAGGAGTGGTTCTGCAGGTGGTGACCACAGGCCACTTCTCAGTTCCTATGCTTCCTGGCTGATGTTTTGGTCACTTTTGAATGCTGGCGGTGCTTTCACTCTAGTGGTAGCATGAGACGGAGTCTACAACCCACACAAGTGGCTCAGGTAGTGCAGCTCATCCAGGATGGCACATTAATGCGAGCTGTGGCAAGAAGGTTTGCTGTGTCTGTCAGCGTAGTGTCCAGAGCATGGAGGCGCTACCAGGAGACAGGCCAGTACATTAGGAGACATGAAGGAGGCCGTTGGAGGGCAACAACACAGTAGCAGGACCGCTACCTCCGCCTTTGTGCAAGGAGGAACAGGAGGAGCACTGCCAGAGTCCTGCAAAATGACTTCCAGCAGGCCATAAATGTGCATGTGTCTGCTCAAATGGTCAGAAACTCCATGAGACTCAGAGACTCCATGAGGGTGGTATGAGGGCCCAACGTCCACAGGTGGGGGTTGTGCTTACAGCCCAACACCGTGAAGGACGTTTGGCATTTGCCAGAGAACACCAAGACTGGCAAATTACCCACTGGCGCCCTGTGCTCTTCACAGATGAAAGCAGGTTCACACTGAGCACATGTGACAGACGTGACAGAGTCTGGAGACGCCGTGGAGAACGTTCTGCTCCCTGCAACATCCTCCAGCATGACTAGTTTGGCAGTGGGTCAGTAATGGTGTGGGCATTTCTTTGGTGGGCCGCACAGCCCTCCATGTGCTCACCAGAGGTAGCCTGACTGCCATTAGGTACCAAGATGAGATCCTCAGACCCCTTGTGAGACCATATGCTGGTGCGGTTTGCCCTGGGTTCCTCCTAATGCAAGACAATGCTAGACCTCATGTGGCTAGAGTGTGTCAGCAGTTCCTGAAAGACGAAGGCATTGATGCTATGGACTGGCCCGCCCGTTCCCCAGACCTGAATCCAATTGAGCACATCTGGGACATCATCGCTCCATCCACCAACGTCACGTAGCACCACAGACTGTCCAGGAGTTGTCAGATGCTTTAGTCCAGGTCTGGGAGGAGATCCATCAGGAGACCATCCGCCACCTCATCAGGAGCATGCACAGGCGTTGTAGGGAGGCCATACAGGCACGTAGAGGCCACACACACTACTGAGCCTCATTTTGACTTGTTTTAAGGACATTACATCAAAGTTGGATCAGCCTGTAGTGTGTTTTTCCACTTTAAATTTGAGTGTGACTCCAAATCCAGACCTCCATGGGTTGAAAAATTTGATTTCCATTTTTTAATTTTTCTGTGATTTTGTTGTCAGCACATTCAATTATGTAAAGAACAAAGTATTTCAGAAAAATATTTAATTCATTCAGATCTAGGATGTGTTATTTTTGTGTTCCCTTTATTTTTTTGAGCAGTGTACATAACATGAATATAATATAAATGTAATAATATAAATAGTATGTATATATTTTGCATTACACTGACAGGAGACTTTTTTCTGCCAATTAGTTCAAGTGAAAAAAAGTAAACAAAAGATGGAAAAATAGAAGCAGTAAACAAATACATTTTTACACATTTAATACATATATTAATTTATATATGTATATATATATATAGAAGGCATATGCCTGAAATTGTGGGAGGGATTTATAGCCCTATATAAGCCTAACAAACCCCCACTTACCTGTCTTTGTCGATCCGGAAGTTCCTGCTTTCGTTCCGCCTCGCAGACCTCTGACGTAATTCGTCCGCGACGTGCACTACACTGCCCGCCAGTTCCTGGCTGTCCCACGCGCACTTAGCAAATTTCGATTCCCAAAACGTAAGTCATGTTCAGCCCGTTCGTTGTCTCACTCACTTTGACTCACCCTTCCAATCTCTATTCGGATTCGTCACGCTCCGGTCCTGTTGTCCAGTTTCACCGCAATTGTCTCGTTCACATCGCATGCCTTTTTCAGCCTGCGGGCTTCACGTGCACACGCCGGTTCAGCTGTTTCTTCCCTAATTTTGTTAAGGGGGCCATACGTGATAAATTGGGGCATTATATATATGTGTCATGAACGGTTCTTTCACCACTATGGCATTTATAACTATATACGGATTTCTGTTAACTGTGTTCAGGAACTGTTTCTTGTCGCTCATTTTTTAACCCCTGTGTTGATGCAGTCTTTCGTGTATATAAAGTACAAGTGTAGGAAGCATGGGGAACACTGCAAAGATACCTAAAAATGTTTATATGCTTGCCATTGATTTCCATAGTTACTAAATGGTCATTTAACTAGGTTTCCTTATGGCTAGCCTTGTTAACTTTTATTTGTTAAGTGGTTACTACATTCATGGGTCTCCTCTGCTTTCTCTCCTTTACATTCCCTGGGGTAATTCTGCCATTACAGGTTGCGGTTTTTTTTGTAGTATTTTTGTAGTATTTTTTTAGTATTATTCCCTCTCCTGCCCTACGTTTTTCCGTCTGCTTCACTCATTACCTGTGTGAATCAGTCGACTCACTTGTCTACGTAATATAAAAAATAAAAAAAAATAAGGAAAGGGGGGCTTATAAACTGAATTTTTTTTTTTCCCCTATTTTTTATATTTTCTAACGTCACCTGGGTCCATTCTCTGCAGTACGAAGCCAACAGAGTGTCATTAACTCTTTGGGTCATCTTGGCTACTACTTGTCGCTAAATCATTCGTTCAGGTAAGGATAGTGATTTTCTATACGCATACGTTCAGTCCCGTGGCTATTATCTTCACCCAGTTTAGTCGTGGCTGGTTTCAGGGTTTTAGGAGCCCAATAGCGGTAGTTTTCTCCCGGCTTCTTCGCCTTAGGCTAGTGGTCCCGCGAGGCCATCACCCATCCTCATTTCGGAGGTACTACGCCCCTCGGGCCAAATCATAGTTAGCCGCCTCGCATTGTGGCATAGAGAGGGCCTCACCTGTCACCCCCAGTCTGTCTTATGATTACAATTCACCGAGAGGCCAACACCCCGCCACTACGCTCAGTGGCCACGAAATCCCCTCGCGCCAACTCATAGATAGAGCCTCTCAAGCCGCTTGGCACTTAGTAGGGGCTCACCTCTCATCAACCTAGTTTAATTGCTTCGCCACGACGGCACTAGCTAGCCAACCAGCTCACGCAAAAAAAAAAAAAAAAAATTAATTAAGTAAATAAATAAATAAATAAATAAATACTTAAATTATTTATAAAAAAAAATACAATAGAGAATAAAATAAATAAATAACTTTAATAAAGTTTTTTTTTCCCTTTCCTCTAACGCTCCGTTTTCTCTCATGCCCATAGCATGTCCACCGCTTCAGCGCAAGACGATGAACTGTCAATTGCAAGCACCCCGTCCAGGTCTAGCATCCAGCCAGGAGAGCCTGGTACCTCATCCAGCTACAGATCCTGGACCATTTCAAAGATCACGGCCGAGCTGAACAGAAGGAACATTCCCTTCCCGGCTACTGCCAGGAAAGCAGAACTCTTCCATTTACTTAATCCCCAAAATGCGGAGGTTTTGCCAGGCCCTAGTTCTGACGGTACTATCCAGAGTAGTCTAGCAGAACTACGAAGCATGATGACCTCTTTGGTGGCTTCTGTAGCAAACATAAACGACAGGTTAGATACTCTGGAAGCCACTGGTCAGACCAACGTTACAGAAGTTCAAGTTTCACTGGCACAACCAGAGCCCGGCTCCGGAGGTAACCCCACTACTATTCCCGCCAAAAAATCTAACATAATTAATCCGGTGCATTTAATCCCTCAGAACCTTAAACGGGACATACTAGAAGGGAAAGATGTTAATTTAGCTTCCCTCCTCATCGCATCACAGGATATTATCGAGAACAGGTCTTACACCTTTGAAGATATCTCCGTAGTGATGAAAGCTAGAGACCCTAGGCTCAATAAAAAACTCAATATTCCCGAGTTCGTGTTAGCCTTTGGGTTATATAGGGACGTAATTTGCTCTTCTTTCCCACACCGTAGGGAAGAGCTGGACTTATACTTGCACAAACTGGTGGACCTTGCCTACAAGTACGGTGGTTATGCGTTCTATGACTACCATAAGTCTTTCTCAGCCAGATCAGCCGCATCACTGGCACAGTTCAACACTCCCACTGATTGGAGTCAGTTGGACACCGAATTGTTTTGTAGGCATTTCGCCGGGCTTAGGACACCAGCATGTGCAATATGCGCTTCGGCTTCTCACACATCCAATTTTTGTCCCAGTACCGCAGTAGCTCCGTCTACTAGTTTCGCTAACTCGGACTACTCTAGTCAAAGGGATATTAAAGACAAATTAGGCAGACCTATAGTGTTTCTCGGGAAAGTGCAAGTATGTAATAACTTTAATGACGGGGGGTGTAGTTATAGCGCCTGTAGATTGCTCCACGTTTGTTCTATCTGTTTCAGGGCTCACGCAAAAACTATGTGCCCGAACAAACTGTTTCCGAAAAAGGCAATTACACCAATAAACGTACCTAATTTGCAACGTTACCTGACTACACATCCTTTTTCACACTTGGCGGACTTTCTCATCTCCGGTTTCACCGAAGGCTTTCACACAGGTTTTGTAGCACTCCCTTCAGGCACACTAGAATGCCCCAACCTGCATTCAGCGATGTCCGACCCAGCCACTCTAAAGGATCTCCTCGATAAAGAGGTGGAAAGCGGTTTCATGATAGGTCCTTTTACCACCCCTCCTTTCACGTCCTGGAGAACGAGTCCATTAGGTATAGCCACGGGTAAATTTAACGACAAAAAGAGGTTAATAATTGACTTCTCAGCACCGCACTCTTCCACCTCCCCAAGTTTAAATTCCCTTATTCCGTCAGAGGAATTCTCACTTCATTACGCTAGGATAGACGATGCCATTCAGGCCATCATCAACCTCGGTAAGGCAGCCTGGTTAAGCAAGACGGACATCTCAAATGCTTTTAAATTGCTACCTATTAAGCAGTCGCTCTGGCACCTACACGGAGTTAAGTGGCAAGGGGAATACTATTTCGCACCCAGGCTGACCTTTGGCTCCAAAAGTAGCCCAAAACTTTTCGACATGTTCGCGGAGACCCTGAATTGGCTATTACTCAACGAGTGCAGGTGCCCAGTAGTAATCCACTACCTCGACGATTTTCTGTATGTCGAACCTCACTACTGCACACCACTAAGCCTGCAAAAGGCGCTCTCCTTATTTAAGGAACTAGGTGTTCCGGTAGCCTCTAATAAGACAGAAGGTCCTAAATCCGAAATCACCTTCTTAGGTATCACGATCAATTCGGTAACCATGCAAGCCAGCCTCCCTCAAGTCAAAGTAGATAGGATTCTAGATTGCATTCGCACCTGCACCAACCTCGGGTCGTGCACCAGGAAAGAGTTACAGTCTCTCTTGGGCTCTCTTAACTTTGCCATGAGTATTATCCCGCAAGGCAGATCTTTCATCTCCAGGTTGCTCTCGCTACTGCACGGCCTCCCTGCCTAGCCTCTCGTCGGTTTCGGCACACCTCAACCGACTATTATTTGTTAAAACTAAACCTATTGGGAATGTACGCCCCTTTTCATAATCCCGTACACAAATATATATATATATATATATATATATATACAATAGATCCGTTACTGCCCCTCCTTTTCCCCTCTATCGGTCACTTCTCACTTGATTTGTGAATAAAATCAACATTTAGTGACTTTTTAATAAATTTCCCATCAATCATCTAGTCTTATAATGCCATGGGTGGAAACCAGAATCACAAATCAAAATGTTTCAGCTCAGAGTTCAGAAATTCGTCCAATCAACCGATCGTTCCAAATTTACACAAATTGTAGTTCGGACCGAAAGTCTAGTTTGGAAAAAGCCACGATTGGTCAATAACTTCTTGTGATTATATCCAGCAGATCTCACTGTCTCTCATTAACCCTCAAAAGCTCCCAGAGGTTTCAAAAGTAAGAGAGTACTCACTAGGCTTCAAACAATAACATGAACATTTAATCCAGTTAAGCATTTCAGTCCTCACTTTAGAACAGCGTTTCCCAATTGGTGTTCCATGGAACACAAATGGGGTTCCGCCAAAACTTCGAAAACAAAATGGCCGCTGGTGGCGAAGGAGCAGTGGGCAGTGATCTCCCTGCTCAGCTCCCTCGCGCACACAGCAGTGATGCCGGAGACAGAATATGACATCACTCCGGCTCCGGCGTCATTAAGAGGCGCGGGACTGAGCTGAGCAGGGAGATCACTGCTTCCTCGCTGCCTGCACGCCAGCCACTCAACAGCCCCACTGGACCCCAGGGACCGCACGCCAGCCGCTCAGCAGCCCCACTGGACCACAGGGACATAAAGACTCTATGCCAACACTCCCAAAGGTAGGTAGGCTGGGTGGAGTAAAATTTTAAAAAATGTTAAAAAATTGTATGTGTGTCTGTCAGGAAGTTTGTATGTGCGTGTGTGTCTGTCAAAGAGTATATGTGTGTTTGTCAGTGAGAGTGTGAGTGTGTATGTGTTTGTCAGTGAGAGTGTATGTGTGTCTATCAAAGAGTATGTGTGTCTGAGTGTGGCAGTGTGTGTATCTGTGTGTCATGGTTTGTGTATGTGTCACTGTGTGTATCTGTGTGTGTGTGTGTGTGTGTGTGTGTGTGCCAGTCTATATCAGTGTGTTTGTATGTGCCTGTGTGTGTGTGTATGTTAGTGTGTATCCAAGTGTGTCAGTGTGTGTATATGACACTGTGTGTATGTGTCAATGTGTGTGTATCTGTGGGTGCAAGTGTGTGTATGTGTGTATGTGTCAATGTGTGTGTATCTGTGGGTGCAAACCTTGACACACAGATACACACACTGCCACACTCAGACACACATACTCTTTGATAGACACACATACACTCTCACTGACAAACACATACACACTCACACTCTCACTGACAAACACACATATACTCTTTGACAGACACACACGGCACTTACAAACACAGATACACACACTTTGACACATAGATACACATACCTTGACATCCAGATACACACACACACACACACACAGATACACACTGTGTGTCAAGGTGTGTGTATCTGTGTCAATGTGTGTTTCTGTGTGCCACTATGTGCCAGTTTGTGTGTATCTGTGTCAGATTTATACACACTGGCACATACAAACACAGATACACACACCTTGATACACAGACACATACAAACACAGTGTTATGTCCTGATTCCATATTGCGGAAATGTCTGGTCCTAGCTTCTGGTATCCAGTACTCTTTTTACAATCCTTGTTTAGTTTTTCTTGGTTTTTCTGGTTTTCTTGATGCTGGGTTTTCTGGGTTCATTCCTTTATTCCGTTTCTGGAATTCCTAGTCTCCTGGATTCCTTTAAATGTTTGTTTTTTTGTTGCCGCACCCATTCTTTTGCCATTAATCCTTTTTGTTTTAGTCTGCTTCTGCAAGCAGTGGTCTCATTACCTCTTTCTTTGCAGGTAAGTACTCTGTGTGTTTTATTGTTGTTTATTTAGTTATGCATATCTAGGTATTTAGGGCCCGCCGTAATTGGAGTACTTTGGCCCAGTGGTGGGTTGCATACATCTTGGCCATTTATGTATGTCTAAATCTCCAATGTTAATTACATATGTAGTACTTAGTTATGTCTCCTCTTGTTTTGCCTTGTATCTCTTGTCTCGTTTTATTTGTCTTGTATTCCCAGTTCATGTACAGTCCTGTCCTGTTCATGTTTCCCTCATGTATTGTGTACATGTTCTGGGTTCCTGTATCTCTCCTGCTCCGGTTCTGGGTTGTTTTAGTCTTGTCTTGTTATCTTGTATGGTGCCTATTCTAGTCTTGCCTTGTTTCTAGTACTAGATACATATCTGCTGCAGAGCCTCCCTATCCAGATCCTGGGAGGTCTGATTAATATCAGCTCCTGGCATCCGCTAAGCTGCATTAGGGGTCTGGTATGTGGCCGCACAAACGCTGGTGCTCAACACCAGGGGGCGTGTGGTTACCCTGGACCAGACCCTGATTGTCCATTTCCACGCTGAGACTCCCATCATCATTATCAGGCATACAGGGGTCCCGGTCTTCGGACCACCACCCGTGACACACAGATACACACACTTTGACACACAGAAACACACACCTTGACACACAGATACATACACACACACACACACAGTAACACCGATACACACACTGGCATATACAAACACAGATACACACACCTTGACACACAGACACACACCGACACATACAAAGAACGGCACAATTTTTTTTTTCGGGGAGGAGGGGGAGTTTTGGGGTTCCACGGTGTTGATACACCATGTCAAAGGGTTCCACAGGAAAAATTAATTGGGAACCCCTGCATTAGGCCATTTATCAGTTAGTTTAAAGAAAAATTACTAGTGAACGGAATGGATAAAATCACTAAGGAAAGTTCACTTCGGCATATGACCACTTCTTGAAAATTGTAAAAATGATCGAGTTAGAATAATTCATTATAAAAAGAAGTTACCCTTACTGTCCTGTCTTGGAATCCCATGCCACTTTCTTTGCCAAGATATATTTCTAAACCATCACTTCTGAAAAGTAAGATAAATATACAATATGGACACAGCCATACTTTACGTTCCATTTATCTCTTGATATTGGCACCCATGCAGGTACATCGTGTGTCAGGGTACCTGTGGTCTCTACCTCCGAAAGAGGTAGAGACTTAGCTGTTCCTCCATCCAGACGGTCTGATGGCTCCCTTCCCCGCGGTCTATCCGGTCATGCTAGGCCGGCCGCGAGGGAGTGACTGCCTTTTACAGCATCTAGGCAGGAAGTAGTCATCAGGACACTCCCCCGGAACGACCTGTCAGTCAATTGCTGCAGGACCAATCAGGACGCCTCGGAGGCGTGGTTACTGCTCTGAACAGGGTATTTAACAGAGCTTCTTTCATTAGCTCATTGCCCTGTCGTGGTTCTAGCTTGTTCTAGTCACTCAGTGCTTGTGTATTCTATTATCCCTTTTGGTTTTGACCCGGCTTGTTTACCTTACTCTGCTTATGTCTGTTACCCTTGATTCGGCTTGTCTCTCGCTTACCTGTCTTCTGTTACCCTCGACCTCGGCTTGTCTTTGACCATTCTATACTGTACTACTTACGTTAGTCCGGCCATTCTAAGGTCCGGTATACGTATCTGGCTACTGTTTGTACTCTGCGTGTTGGATCCCTGTCCCGATCCTGACATTACGACAGGGCCAATGGATCCTGCAAGTACAAACAGTAATCTGGCTGCTCCTGATCCTAGGTTTGAAGCCATGGATCACAGAATGGATCAGATGGCGCTTGCGCTACAGGCTCTATTAGCTTGTGCCAATAACCCACCAGAGGAGATACGTAATACCCCTGTTTCTCCTGTCGGTTCAGGTCTAGAGGTAGCCACAGTGGGTGCTTCTTCTCGCATTACCCCCCCAGTACGCTATGGTGGGGCTCCTGAGAAGTGTCGTGGTTTTTTAAACCAAATTAGTATCCACTTTGAATTGCAACCTTGCTCTTATCCTACAGATAGGGCAAAAGTAGGATTTATTATCACCCTACTCATTGAGAAAGCTCTGAGATGGGCCAACCCACTATGGGAGAACGATAACCCATTAGTTTATAACTATAACGCATTTGTAGCTGCTTTTAGAAGAACATTTGACCCTCCAGGTAGAAAGGTTAATGCAGCCAGATTACTGTTGCGCCTGAGACAGGAGAACTGAACACTGGTGGATTATGCACTAGAGTTCAGGTCTCTGGCGGCAGAAATCAAGTGGAATGAGCAGGTGTATATGGATGTATTTTTGAATGGCCTATCTGATGTAATCCTAGATGAGGATGCTACCAGAGAACTCCCTGAGAATTTAGAGGATTTAATTTCGTTCATCTCTTGTATAGATGAACGTCTAAGAGAGAGACAGAACACTCGAGAGAGGAACCAGAGACCTTCTTTTAGGTTAGCTCCCGCTTTTCCAAGTCCTGACTCCACGATATCTTTGCTTACTGAACCTATGCAGATAGGGTATACCCGCCTCTCTGAGGAGGAAAGACAGCGCAGGAGAAGAGAGGGTTTGTGTATGTATTGTGGAGCCAAGGGTCATTTACTCTCGAACTGTTCTAACTGCCCGGGAAACGCTCGCACCTAAGTCTCTCTAGAGGACAGGCCTTGGGTGTTTCTATTTTGTCCTCTACTCCTAATTATAAAGATCACAGGCTTCTGCTACCAGTTTCCTTAACTTGGGGGAAGGAAGTAGTAAGGGCTATGGCATTGATAGATTCCGGTGCTGCTGAGAATTTTATCGACCAAGCCTTTGCTAGTAAGAACAATTTCCCATCCCAGCTAACGGAGACACCTTTGGCCGTTGAGGCCATAGATGGTAGACCACTACTAGACCCTGTTATCTTTCGTGAGACCATACCCATTGATTTAAATGTTGGTATCCTACACGTGGAGAATTTATCTCTTATGCTCATTTCGTCTCCTTCCGTTCCCATAGTTCTGGGGTACCCATGGTTGAAAAAACATAACCCTATTATCGATTGGGAGTTAGGAGAGATACTCTCGTGGGTCCAGGGCTGCCAGGATCGGTGTTTGTGCAAGGTTTCTCCATTAGCTAATATTAACATACCGGAGAATCCTACTCAGTCCACAGAAAGACAAATACCAGACCTTTACCTAGACTTAAGGGCAGTGTTTGACAAGAAGAATGCCGATTCTTTGCCTCCACACAGGTCATTTGACTGTAAGATTAAGCTTCTACCCGGCACTATGCCTCCGAGGGGCCATGTATATCCTTTGTCTGTTCAGGAAAACTCGGTTCTAGAGGAGTATATTCGGGAGAATCTAGAAAAGGGATTCATCAGGAGGTCTTCTTCTCCGGCCGGGGCTGGGTTCTTTTTTATTAAGAAGAAGGATGGCACGCTGAGACCTTGTATCGATTACCGAGGCTTGAATAAAATAACTGTCAGAAATGCCTATCCTATCCCACTGATTACCGAGTTATTTGATCGTCTTAAGGGCTCCAAAATCTTCACCAAGTTAGATCTCAGAGGGGCTTACAATTTGGTGAGAATCCAGCAAGGTCACGAGTGGATGACGGCATTCAATACCCGGTATGGCCATTACGAATTCACTGTTATGCCATTTGGACTATGCAATGCTCCTGCAGTATTTCAAGATTTGATTAATGAGGTACTTAGGGAGTTTCAGCATGATTGTGTTATTGTTTACCTGGACGACATACTAATACACTCTAAGGAGATTGAGACTCACCATAGACAGGTCAGAAAGGTATTACACAAGCTGCTGCAACATGGTCTATATTGCAAATTGGAGAAGTGCAGTTTTGATCAGTCTCAGGTAGACTTTCTTGGATACGTGATTTCTGGGGAAGGTTTTAAAATGGATCCTGTAAAACTCCAATCTATTTTAGACTGGCCCTTGCCCAAAGGACTCAAGGCTATCCAAAGGTTTATTGGTTTTTCCAACTACTATAGGCTCTTCATTAAAGGATACTCCTCTATCATTGCGCCTATTACCAATATGACCAAACAAGGGGCTGATACTAAGTTCTGGTCTAAGGAAGCTCTTGGTGCTTTCAAGACTCTCAAGGAACTTTTTGCCTCGGCTCCCATTCTAGTCCATCCTGATACGACTCTGCCTTTCTTGCTGGAGGTCGATGCCTCTGAGACAGCAGTTGGGGCTGTTCTGTCTCAAAGGTTAGGGGTGGATAAACCGTTACACCCTTGTGGTTTCTTCTCTAAGACATTTTCTGGGCCTGAGAGCAGATATGACATCGGGGAAAGGGAACTGTTAGCAGTCATTAAAGCCTTAAAGGAGTGGAGACATTTGTTGGAGGGGACCCTACACCCTATTACGATTTTGACGGACCACAAAAACTTGTCCTATATTGGGGAGGCTAAGCGCTTATCCTCTAGACAAGCTCGTTGGTCCTTATTCCTGACTCACTTCAATTATGTACTGACTTACAGACCTGGTTCTAAAAACTCTAAAGCCGATGCATTATCTCGCCAATATGAACCTTCTACTGTACCTGAACCAGTTCTTTCTTCTATAGTTCCGAAATGCAATATCATTGCTAATACGAATCTCAGGATTCATTATCCATTACTGGCCGAGATCATTAAGTTGCAACATCTAGCACCTAAACAGACTCCTGCGGGCCGTCATTTCGTTCCTCCTGCTCTTCAACTGGAACTTTTACAGTGTTTACATAATAGCAAGATGGCGGGACATCCTGGTATTCGCAAGACTTACGCGTTGATCTCTAAGGACTTCTGGTGGCCTGCTTTACGGAGGGATATTGAGGAGTTCATCGCTGCATGTGAAGTTTGTACTAAAACCAAACAACCCCATACGCTTCCATGTGGATTCCTGCACCCCTTGGAGGTTCCAGAAAAACCATGGTCCTGTTTGGCCATGGACTTTATTGTCGATCTACCTATCTCTAAAAGACAGACTGTTATCCTCACCGTGGTTGACAGGTTTACTAAGATGGCACACTTCATTCCCCTGCCTAAACTCCCGTCTTCTCCCGAATTGGCAGATATATTCGCTAAGGAGATTTTTCGCCTACATGGGATACCCTCTCAAATTGTATCGGACAGAGGTTCCCAATTTGTTTCCCGCTTTTGGAGGTCCTTCTGCTCTCAACTTGGTATTAAATTAAACTTTTCTTCTGCCTATCATCCTCAGTCTAACGGAGCTGCTGAACGTACCAACCAGAAAATTGAACAATATTTACGATGCTTTGTTTCTGAACACCAGGATGATTGGGTCGGATTGATTCCTTGGGCGGAGTTTGCACACAACAATCTCGTTTGTGATTCTACTCATTCAAGCCCCTTCTTCATGAATTATGGTTTTCATCCGTCTATTCTTCCTTCGGATTCTCCTTCCCAGGGGGTGCCGTCGGTTGATGTTCATGTTGCCAATTTGAGGAAGTTGTGGGATCAAACTCGACAAATCCTTGTGCACAACTCTATGTTGGTCAAGAAACACGCTGATAAACGTAGAAGGGCGGCTCCGGTCTTTGTTCCAGGTGATAGGGTATGGCTGAGCACGAGGAACATCCGTTTAAAAGTGCCCTCCATGAAGTTCGCTCCTCGTTATATTGGACCCTACAGGGTGCTGACCCGTATCAATCCAGTTGCGTATCGTTTAGCTCTTCCTAATACCTTACGCATCCCGAACTCGTTTCACGTTTCATTGCTGAAACCACTCATATGTAACAGATTTTCCTCCACAATAGCCCCTCCTCGCTCCGTTCAGGTGGAGGGTCAGGAGGAGTATGAGGTTAACTCTATTATTGATTCTCGAATCTCCCGGGGGAGAGTACAATATCTGGTTGATTGGAAGGGATATGGTCCTGAGGAGAGGAGTTGGGTACCTCAGGAGGATGTTCATGCTCCCCGTCTCCGCAGGGCGTATCACTCTCGCTTCCCATCTCGTCCCGGTTCATTCCGCCCGGTGGGCGTATCTGAGAGGGGGGGTACTGTCAGGGTACCTGTGGTCTCTACCTCCGAAAGAGGTAGAGACTTAGCTGTTCCTCCATCCAGACGGTCTGATGGCTCCCTTCCCCGCGGCCTATCCGGTCATGCTAGGCCGGCCGCGAGGGAGTGACTGCCTTTTACAGCATCTAGGCAGGAAGTAGTCATCAGGACACTCCCCCGGAACGACCTGTCAGTCAATTGCTGCAGGACCAATCAGGACGCCTCGGAGGCGTGGTTACTGCTCTGAACAGGGTATTTAACAGAGCTTCTTTCATTAGCTCATTGCCTTGTCGTGGTTCTAGCTTGTTCTAGTCACTCAGTGCTTGTGTATTCTATTATCCCTTTTGGTTTTGACCCGGCTTGTTTACCTTACTCTGCTTATCTCTGTTACCCTTGATTCGGCTTGTCTCTCGCTTACCTTTCTTCTGTTACCCTCGACCTCGGCTTGTCTTTGACCATTCTATACTGTACTACTTACGTTAGTCCGGCCATTCTAAGGTCCGGTAAACGTATCTGGCTACTGTTTGTACTCTGCGTGTTGGATCCCTGTCCCGATCCTGACATCGTGTTAGTGTGACATCATCTGGTTCACTGTGGCTGTTGCCGTAAATCTTACCGGCCCGCATTGGCATTTCCTCTCCACGCTTTATTTACTGTCTTTATTGTACTTTTGTGCTTGTTTTCATTTCGATTTTCACTGTCTTTCTCTGTCCTTCCTCCCTTCTTTTCTCCCACTTTTCCTACCTACCATCCCACTCTTCCTTCCTTCCTTCCTTTCTCCCTCCCTCCTTTCCCCATCCTCCCTTTCTTGCTCTCATCCTACCTTTCTTGCTCTCATCCTCCCTTTCTTCCTCCCATCCTCCCTTTCTCCCTCCCATCCTCCCTTTCTCCCTCTCATCCTCCCTTTCTGCCTCTCATCCTCCCTTTCTCCCTCAACCTTCTCCCTTTCATCCTCCCATTCTCCCATCCTCCCTCTCATCCTCCCTCCTTGCCCCATCCTTCCTTTCTCTCTCTCTCATCTTTCCTTTCATCCTACCTTTCTCCCTCTCATCCTCCTTTTCTCCTTCTCATCCTCCCTTTCTCCCTCTCATCCTCCCTTTGTCCCTCCTTCTTATCCTCCCTTTCTCCCCCTCATCCTCCCTTTGTCCCTCCTTCTTATCCTCCCTTTCTCCCTCTCATCCTCCCTTTCTCCCTCCCATCCTCCCTTTCTCCCTCTCATCCTCCCTTTCTCCCTCTCATCCTCCCTTTCTCCCTCCCATCCTCCCTTTCTCCCTCTCATCTTCCCTCTCATCCTCCCTTTCTCCCTCCCATCCTCCCTTTCTCCCTCTCATCCTCCCTTTTCCCTCCTTCTCATCCTCCCTTTCTCCCTCTCATCCTCCCTTTTCCCTCCTTCTCATCCTCCCTTTCTCCCTCTCATCCTCCCTTTCTCCCTCCCATCCTCCCTTTCTCCCTCTCATCCTCCCTTTCTCCCTCTCATCCTCCCTTTCTCCCTCCCATCCTCCCTTTCTCCCTCTCATCCTCCCTTTCTCCCTCTCATCTTCCCTCTCATCCTCCCTTTCTCCCTCTCATCCTCCCTTTCTCCCTCTCATCCTCCCTTTCTCCCTTCCATCCTCCCTTTCTCCCTCTCATCCTCCCTTTCTCCCTCTCATCCTCCCTTTCTCCTTCTCATCCTCCCTTTCTCCCTCTCATCCTCCCTTTCTCCCTCCCATCCTCCCTTTCTCCCTCTCATCCTCCCTTTCTCCCTCCCATCCTCCCTTTCTCCCTCTCATCCTCACTTTCTCTCTCTCATCCTCCCTGTTTCCCTCCTTCTTATCTTCCCTTTCTCTCTCTCATCCTCCCCTTTTCCCTCCTTCTCATCCTCCCTTTCTCCCTCCCTCCTTGCCCCATCCTTCCAGATCATCTTTCTTTGTCTTTTTTGACCTCCTGCTTCTCCATCTGTGTTCTTGCTTACTCCATAACTTTATCATTCCATCCCTCTTTCTGTCTCTTCATTTGTATCTCTCCGTTTTCATTCAGAATATCCTTTTTATTTCTCCATTTTCTGCTATATATTACAATAAATGACATGTATCTGTGTCACAAGGCTTGATGCATTATTTATTTAATCACCGTTTCAGTTCGTGACCACTTTCATTAAAACAAATGCATTTTCCTTATTTTAAAGGAGACGCGTTAGTTATTATGATACGTCTAGACATGGCAAGACTCCCAGCTTCCTGTACAGCACAAATCACTCTGATTTATCAAAGTCTGCTGCTTACCGTGCCAGAAACTCAGTCAGAACCTAATGAACAATCATTCTCTTTATTTACATTTTGTATTATGTAACTGGAGGCTCCTGGCTTTAAAGTGGCAGTGCCAATTAGGAAGCCACAAATATGCTGAGAGTGCTGGGAGTGAATTGGCCAGGGAGAGGTTAATTCAGTGCTCTCTCAGGCTATTGTTTCTGTCTGAATCAGTTGTTGTCATCTCTTGCCACCACACTGGGTGATGATTGTCTCCAAATGTGTCCAGGTAAGTCAGGAAAGGTCTGACACCTGCGTATTTTCTCATTTAATAAAACTGATATTTTAGCAATTAATCAAAGTAATAATGAGTAAGATCTCTTTTCACTTTTCTCTCCATAAAAATATCTGTCTGTCTGTCTGTCTGCCTGTTTTAAATCGAATGTGTCCCAAATCCTTATCCCAATCTGTCCATGTCTCTTAGAAGCTACGTATAGTTCCCTGACTTGGCACTTGTAATTCATGTTTATTCCAACACAGTCTGTGAATATTATTGGATACAGTTTGTTTTCTTGCTCTTTTTGGATGTCCCTTTAGGTGGGATCAGTCTATTTTGCTAATGGTGTACGTTTTCTTAGTAAAACTTGTTTAAAAGCTGAGTGGGGACTCATCGTAGTGAATTGTATCCTCACTGAGTGTACATTACATTCTGACAGAATCCTGCAAACAGCAATGGTTGTACATTTACTGTTACATCAAAACACTTGAAAGTATGTTATTCACATTTATAATTTGCAGAATAGAGTAGATTCAGATTTACACTGAGCATGTTCTGGTTACTCACATACGTAATATATGTATAAAAATTATTTGTGCTAACATATCCCCCAACATCACGCAAATAGTGTCACTATTGGAGTCTAAATGGCAAAACCGCCAAGAAAGGGGGTGAATCCACCTGAAGAATGGGCCGGCTAATCGCCTATCGTCTATCAGTCGTCCAGGCTGGCCACTAAGGGAAGACTTCGCAGGGAGCAATGCTTCAGCACAGGTTTAGTAAATATATGTTACTATTAAACGCGTAGCCCAGACAGCAGCAGGATCCGGCATAATATCACAGACTATTTCCCGAGGCTAAGTCTGATTTATCGCTTGATGCAGACATTAATCTCTATTTACTGCACAGTAGTGATGGTGTTACTTAACACTTATTAAGATGAGCTCTCTCCTAAATACAGCTAAACGAACAACACACACAAAAACAAATACAGTTTTACATTTTACAAGGTTGCTTAAAATCACCTATTTCAGCAAACACATATATTCAGTTACACTATATAGACATAGTGTGTTAAACCCACCACTACGTCCCAGTACCCCAATCTCAGTGGGTCCTACACTAATTGTAACATGGGAGATTTACATGTTACGTTGTTTACTTACAGCTTAAACTGATTTCTCAAGATTCCTCAATTTATGCTTTCCTGTGGGCACCAATGGGTGGGTGGGGTGCTCAACCCAAAAGGAATCTGGTCTGGGTTCCAAATCTACACAGAAATAAAATGGAAATTGTGGGGTACACCCAGAACATTTCTAATCAATGGTGCTGCCGTGAAGACTAAAATCGATATAAAATGCAGTTAAACGCTCTCCTGTCTGTCGTACGGACATAAGGAAATGGCAAAAGATCCACCGATAACAAAACCTCGTTATCTTCTCTCTGATTAGTAGATATACTGTTATAGACTATATTATTGTTATTGGCTATAAATAAATACAATTGTGAAGTATCTACAATGGTCCGTCAATGATATTTTACTGTAAAAACACACCTCACCTCTTCTGATGCTGAAAGTCCTAACGTGACCTATCTAGCTCCCGTATTCTAGATGTACATCCCCAATACTTTAATTTACTGTGTGAGAGAAATGTCGGCATCTGGTGTGATGTAATGAGAGTACATTATTTTATTTTTTTCTGTTTGTGAGCAACAGATATTCTGAGTTTGTTCTAATTTAATTTAAATACAGCACTCAGCGTGTTTCAGAAGGCCCTGGCCAGTTTTATTCCACATTTACTTATGTCCTCCTGATAGGCTGTGTGTGACCTGCACGTTGACAGACTCCGCTCTTAGAACACTACAGCCCCCCTCTCCCCCCTCAATATTCCGGCCAACTCTCGGAGAAGACAGGGTGTTGGGCTCGCCAGTGATCCCCACAGTGGGGACATGCATTCACCCCAGGCTGGCTTAGAGCATCCCAGCTGTCCTCACTCAGGGCAGACAATGCAGAGAATATTGAGACCAGCAGATACACAAGCTAGACTCAGCTAATTGGCTGGGAGTGATAAACTTAAACTCTTAATCAATAAAACTAGCCCTCAGTTCAGGACAGCTAACAGAAGCTTCTGCCTAGGACCTCCAGTACTCCTAAAACCATAACCACTACACCACGCTTGGAGTATTCCTTTAATATATTTCTATGAGTTTGTTTATAATAGGCCTCAATTTAATTCTGTTTAAAAAAACGAACTACTTTGGAAATTATTTATCTATAGAAGTCAGCATGAAAGCCTATGGTAATGTCTGTGCATAAATCATTTGAGTCTGTGACCATTTGCATAGTGTTTATTTTAGAGTCCCAGCAAAAAAGTGTAGCTGGAGTCTGGAATAGTATATTGTTTTAATGACATTAGCTATCTGAAGAAAGTAAAATAAAATAAAAAAAAATCTAAATTCTATTATTCCTGTCGTTTAAAAAAAGATCAGATAAAAAAGTTAAAAGAAAATTCTTGACCTGCATCCCGCTGCTGCCACCGGTGACAATTGATGGTTCCCGCTGCTACGTGGAGATTAATGTCAAACTATGGACCTTAATTATCATACTGGGGTGAATGCTCGGCTCTCTCACTAACCAGACTCCAATCTAGCTCTTCTCTAATTAACCGTTACTTCAACTCAGACATGTAACGTGAAAAGTAATTAACTTGATGATTAAACTATATCCTGTTAATGATAATTGGCAAAGATGCGTATACGGCTATTGTTACTAATAGTTACGAGAATTTGCCAGGGGATCATTAATTGCATTGGTAATCGAGAGTGCGGAATCAATCTGTTTTCTTAGGGATTCTACGAAATGTTACAGTGTGCAGAAATGCTGTGTTTAACTCTTTCATGGCCGTTTCTTTGTCAGTATGTGTGTGTTTTAGCTGTGCTGTATGTTTAACAATGATTTCCAACCAAGTGCACAAAATATATCGGACTTTCTTTTCACACGGTTTGTGCTGAACTGGTGCAGCTAAACTCACTTACCTTGGAGATCCCATTTGTTTTTTGGCTACAAAATTTCACAGTTTGCGAATGTTGTAAGTTCCCATAGAAACCACGGAACCCAAAACTGATTAAAAAAAAAAACATTGTTAATTAGAAATTCCAAACAGTATCTACGAATAAATTACATGTTGCAATCTGCCTCCCGCGACTGTCTTTCTTAGTAAATACCGATATGTCCAAACCTCGCTTTTAGGGAGTTCAAAAACTAGTTAGATACATGTTGAAAAACTAACTAGTAAAGTGGCTTTTCCCAATACTCAGATGCCATGATACCACAGTCACAGCTTGTCTTATTATGGGATGTTGAAATGATGATGTCTCTGGCACGTTATCCATCTTCAAGTGGTTAATATGCAGACAATCATATAACATGAATATAACTCATCCCTGCTGCGTTCCATGCTAGCCGTTATTTGATCATGTCCGAGGCTGAGTTTATGGAATCAATAGCAATTTATCAGCAATCCTTAGTGATCGGGGAAATGGACTAACTAGCCAGCTGCTGCGTCGTTAGAATGAACGTAAACATCCCTGTTCTCATATCTATTAATCAGACTAATTGGGCTTATATTTCAATATTCCTTCCAACAGCATTCTGATCTTAATGTAAATTTACTGATAGGGTCAAAACGACTCAGAAAATATCTCAATGCATATAAAAATAACAGCCGAAGATACAGTTTTTGTTTTAAAAAGGGATGTTCTGTCTGACAGAATGTGTGATTCAACATAATACCATATAAGATTAAAAGAAAAAGAAAATGGTGCTTTGTACATTTGTTGTATTGACCTCAATGGTCCATTTCTTACAAATCGCAATTAATTAGTTGAAATCTCGTATTGCTAGAGCAGATCAGCCACATATCAAACAGCAGAATAAAATGGGCTATTACACGCTATTTTAATAGAGAATCGGTTATTTTTTTTATTTTTTTTTTAGCCATTTTCATCTTATAAAAAACAGTGAATTGAATTAAAAAGTTTCCCAAGGATGATGTATTGGAAGAGAAGCTACACGACAAAACCAAGTCAGACATTTTACTGATTGCGAACGCTGTGAGAAGCAAAGACTAAATGTTACCTCATGTAAACATGCGTTAATGTGATCAAGACAGTAGCCCCATCCAGCGTCCGCAGTTTAGTCGAAAGTTTCCTTACCAGGACTAGGAGGCGGGCATAGGTAAATCTGAGCAAGGATTTGTAGTTTTAGTTGGGGGGGGTGGGGTGGGATCATATATATGTTACCGCTAAAGTGCAGATATCAGTTATTCTGCAGATTATCTAGGCAATGTGCAGATTAACTAGGGCGATCCGTTAAAGTGACGAAAATGGTTTCATTTCTCAAATTACCTAGATAATCTGCACATTACCTACTAGGCACTTGTTAAAGTGTTAAATAAGATCTTTGCTGGAACAATAGCAACGTTTCTGGATGCTTACATTAACAAAATGTTATTTATTTATTTTGCGAGATCTAAAGAATCAAGTTAATACAATTAAACAATCAACAAATTAGTTGCTAATAATAATAAAATATATAAATAATAATAAAATAATAAATATATAAATATAATAAAAATATAGATATAATACATAGAATAATAAAATATTATTACAGTTAAGGAAATGAATTTTGCAAAACATATGATAGAATTATGCTTACTTATTAGTGCAATCTAAAGATTGGTGACACTTTGAATTACATAGCAATTTGTTTTTGCGACAAGCACACCTAGTTGGGGTACATTTAGATTTGCAGTCACATTTTCTGAAACCCTGCCCACTACCAAGGGGATGTTTTATTGCTGTTTAACGTAAAGATAGTTCTACAACAGGGACAAAGACGCTGGCGGAACCAAACTAAAAGTGGAGGGAGAGGGGGGAAGGTGTAGGGAAAGGAAATGAGAGAAACCAACTTTTGAACTTTAACGATACGGAAGCCGTTAATGTGCACATTTAATGATATTGATGTTACAAAGTTTTGGAGTCCAGTAGCCAGATCAGCAATGTTTTCTGCCAGAGGTAGCCACTCGTTACCCAGGTGGTTGAGCCCCTGAGCCTTGAGTGGCCGTCTGGTCTTAAGCAGAGATGGGAGACTGGAACAGAAGGATGATAATCGTAGTGAGGCAAGCCGAGGTCAGTGGGAAGGAGAAGCAGCAAAACAGTCCAAATTCAGCAACAGGTAGGAGAAACAGGAACAAGCTTGATTAGAGAGTACAGGAACCACAATAATCTGGCAAAGGTACAGAGACAGGCAGTGGCTTTTATAGGCCAAGAACCAGACACCTGACCAGACACAGCTGAAGAGTTGTCACTGATAACCTTGATTCTACAAGCAATGGTATCAGATCTCAGGTACATTTGCAAAAGGCAGGCTGGTGTACTGGTAAGGAAGAGGTTTAGCACCATGTAAACCAGGGTTTGAAACCCAGCAGAGTCAGTTCCTCACAGCACATTACCTAGGTAAAATGCGGAAAACTCTTGATTCTGCACGTTAACGGAGCAAATCAGTTAATCTGCAGATTAGCTAGGTAATGTGCACATTAACGGCTTTCGAGCTTTAGCGGTAACATATATAAATGCAACCATTTTAGTCTTGGTCAATTCTAATTTACTTACCAGTGTGGTCCCTCCCTCCGCCCGTTGTTGGTTGGGTTTCTGTTTCTATCCCCGCTTGGTCAAAGCGGCGAGGCTGGTGAGGTGAAGTTTAAGGGAGAATATGGTCTTTTAGTTAGGACACAAGCTGGGGTAGTTAAAAAGCAGTTGATTAAAATAAGTTTGGTTATACAATCAGTTATTGAGTTGGAGGTTTCCAGTCCGTCATTGGCTCAGAATCTCGGGGGAGTGGGGATATCTGGGTATAACCCCACCACTGTTCCATTAAGTAAAATATATTTGCACTTTATTGGTTTATGCTATAAGTTATGGATGTAGTCATTGCCCTGTTTATTATTTGGGTTATGTTCAAATAAAATATGGCAAGGGGTGGTGGGCGATGGCTTTTGGTACGTTAGTTACGCATATTTATATAGATGTTTTTTAAAGCTGTGGGCAATTTTTCCCATAACTCAGTAGTGTTTGTGTCTTATTCGGGGGTGGAGTTATTGTTACTGCCCTCGTATTGACACTGCACCTGTCAAGGAAGGGAACACAGGTTGCAGAGTCTGGAATGGTAGAACAACCCAGTATTCCACTGAATCGGTTACAGTGTCTATATTTACACCTAATGGTACATCGTGATTTATCAAGAATACTATATATCAGACAAGATAAAAGCAATAACAAGTAATTAGACCCGTGTGTTGTATAAGAAATCGTATGGCACACGTAACAATATACAGGACACTTTGCCAAAAATGTACAAACACTAGACAATATACCGTGCCATAACTGATCAAGAATTAACTATTTTGTTCCACATGCTTTCAGGATTCCAGCTTTAACATCCCAGAATAAATGGCTTTACACAATGTATCCAGTGGGCTCTGAGATAATGAAGGCTGTCACTGAACCCCTAGAATGAACGGACTTGATATTTTGTATGAAAAAGGGAACAATGCCAGATTGCCATGTGTGTCAGATTTTGGCTAATAAATAAAGAGGAGTGTAAACGGGAACACAACACGAAAAAAATCACTGCTCCGAGCCTCTTTATTGAGATATCGAAAGGAGTTTAATTAGATTATCGTTATTCACAAATCCACAGCAAAAACTCACACTCTTCATTACTCCCCCAACTTTTAGCTACTGGCGGAACCTTACACAAAGTTAGCCAAAAAACGCAAAATCTTAAAATCTTATATAAAGCTTGGCTAAAGATTGCTGTATGTTAGCAGCAGCTACTCCATTAAGGCTCCTCCTAACCAGCCTTTCACTTTCAATATTCCAAACACACACACTGGGTTGAAGCCTATCCTAGATGAGAACGTAAATACAAATAATAGTGAAGTATTGTAACACCAAAGGTATTGCATGCTGATTGGTTGCACTCATAAACTGCTTGACGTTTCTAATACCTCAAGGCCTCTCAGGGAGTTCCCCCATGGGCTAGTAGAATGCCTTCGTTTGTCTAAGGTTGCTGCAGGAACACTCAGGAACACCAGGGTAAAGATATATAGAAATTAGAAAACATTTACTCCAATCAATAAAAAGTGTAGGTCCTACACGTTTCGACCAACAATCTTGGGCTTCCTCAGGGATCATCAACAGTAAACACATAAATCAGAATGTATAAACTCCCCACACCACAGTGTCCATATATACAGTCCTTGTATAGGTATCCTGTTGGTCCATGTTCCTGCCTGATTTTCAATGTTCCGTTCACTGTTTGTATCCATGTGTTTGAATAATGGAGAGAATATTTTGTATGGAACGCACTGTGGAACACAAAAGTAGCCAGGATGCAAATTGGAATGATAACCTTTATGATTCCAAAGGTAATTGAAAGTATCATACGGTGTGTGATGGACATACTTACTTTGATAGACAAACATAAGTTGATGGATAGACTTACTTTGGCGAACAGATTTACATTAACAGACTTACACTGACATACAGACTTACACTCACAGACAGACTTACACAGACTTTCATTGACATACAGACTTACACTCACAAACAGACTTACAATGACACAGACTTACATTGGTGGACAGATTTACATTAAAATACAGACTTGCAATGACACACAGAATACATTGATGGACAAACTTGCATTGAAGGATACACTTACAATGACAGACAGACAGACTTACATTGGTGGACATATTTACATTAATTGACAGACTTAAACTGACAGACTTACATTGATGAACAAATTTACACTGACAGATTTAGGTTGATGCCCAGACTTAAATTGACAGACAGACTTACATTAACACATAAACGTTGCTGACAGACAGACATACATTGATTTTACATTTCTGAGTTCGTTTTTAGTGTCTTATAAACAAACATGGATTTTGACAGTAAACAAAATCCCACCAGTCCATTTTTAATCTGTAACTTGTCCCAGATAAACATTTAGACGTCTACTTTCTTTTCTGTTTTGTTTCTTTTTGCATTAGCACCTACCAACCCTGCTGGATGTGTATTCTCTGTATGTACAACTGTTTCTGTAAAAACACAAATAACTTCTGATGTAAGTGATACATTCTCTTGCTGTTCTGTCGCTTTGTTCGAGATCACCTCTTTATACAGGGCGTAACATTCTTACTAAATCCATTGTAATATTTGTGTCTGTTTTACAGGTCTCTTTATCCCAGCAAATTGTTTTATACACAGCGGAAGCAAAGAGGCTGGTGCGGTTGCAATCGATTATGACACAGTAACAGTTCCGCACATTATCTCTGTGTTACACACTACGTACTAGGTGAGCCATCGTTTGCCATTATCTTTCAGCTGTAAAATTGATGCAGGATTTTTTCTCCAGACATATCCCAGATAAGAAATTGCTTTCCCTTTCAGTGGGTATTTTTTCCCCATTAGAAGATATTTGGGGAGTTTTATAAACCTCTGAGCGCTATATATAAATAAAAATGCTCCTTCGATATGATCTCACCCATTGCTCTGCTAAATTGAACTGAGGTTTGTCACCTAGCCTGTATATTAAAACATTTAGCCCTAAGTCATTAATAATCCCTTGAAGCTTGCAATCGGATAGCTGTTTTTATTTATGCTAGCTCCCCAGAAAGCGTGGATATTTCACTGAATTAGTCTGTTTTTCTGGGTAAGATCCATGGAGTGATGTCTCTCAATCAGTAGTTTAGTGGTAAAAAGACTATTAACTATTTATTTCGTCCTATGTGTTTCTGAAGTCAGACCTATCGTGTAAACCCCCCATCACTCCGATAGCTCTATGTGAACCTATTCCGTTAATTAGATGATCAGTATATTAATTTTTACATTTAGCTATTTAATTATCTTTTTTCCTGTGAAACAGACTGTGATTTAATTACCTGTTATATCTCACACATTCTCACTGCAAAGAAATTACACTTTTTTTCCCAAAAAAAAACATTTCTATTTTGTATTTTAATGCGATATGCTATTGAGTGATAGAAAATATACTTGAATACAGCTGACTGGGTTTTGGTAAATATTAATCTGTTTGTTTATTCTTTGATTTATTCTGAATTGTAGTGAATTGAAATCCAAATGGCAAAATTTAGGCCAAAAAAAAGCTGGTTTGGAAAACGTGTTCATCTCAGCTGTACTCGTAGTTCGGATATTTTGTACTCTGCAAATCGATGTTTAGTAAGTAAACCCCTGTGAGTAAAAAAAGACACAGAAACAGACCACTAGGTAACTAACAATTCCACAAGAGTTAACCTGCAGAACATGAGCTAATTAATAAATCAGTTATTATTATAATTTTTTACCATAATCTACAAAGTGTCGACATATTCTGCAGCACGTATTGTGCCATCTGGGTAGAATATGAACCCATTGTGGTACAAAATAGACCCAGAAAGAAATACACAGGAGTTTATTTTTTACTAACGTGAGGATTCACATTGAATTCAAATTTCAAGCCAGAGTAGCTAAACTTAAAGCATAACAGACTTTGGCTAGATTGGCCTTAAGTTAGGATTTCTCTGTAAATGCACATAGAATTCTCACTTCAGTAAATAACCCTGGCAACAGTGTTGGGATCGCAGCTGCCACTGGGCCATCACTCTAGGGGACCCGGCTTCCCTGTCCGACCCCTGCTGATTTACAGCTCAGACCTGCACACTAAAGGGGCCCACTGGGTGGCCCATGCACTTATGGCCACCCGATGGGCATTTGTCAGCAGGGGCCCGGACAGGTGCTGTGGCCCTTTAACAGCGCGACTAGTTCCCCTACTTATCAGCAGCATGAGAGGAAGTGAAAGCTGGTCACTTCCTCCCACAGAGAGAGAATAAGGCATAGAGGAGGAGGGCTGGGCCAGGAGAGACAGACCCTAACACCCTAACGCATCAGTCAGTGCAAAGGACTCCAGGGAAGCCACCCTCCTGCAGCCAAAAGGTAGGAAACTAAAGGGTAAGTATAAAAGTGGAAATTTTCATCAGCATGTGTGTGTGTGTGTCTGTATGTCTGTCAGTGTGTGTATCTGTGTGTGTGTGTCTATATGTCTGTCAGTGTGTGTGTCTGTCAGTGTGTGTATCTGTTGTTGTGGATGAAATCAAAGGTTTGATTATTTGAATATCTGCCCCTGTCCAAATTATTGATATTTGATGCGTGCACGCTTCCTAAAGTAATTCACACCAGACACAAGTTTCCAGGTTGATGAAAAACTCAGAAATGTTTAATCAGGGGGCGGGGAGCCCCTTATAAAGCAGAGATACGTCATATGCAGAAAGCAAGATAACAGAGAAAATACATCTTTAATTGGTTAATTGTTAAGTGTCTTATCTAATGCACAACTTACAGGGTGTGATGTCACTGTCATCATGGGACCCACCCCTGCGTTCAAAAAACAACACTACACATAAATGCATGCTTGCATTCAAACGCCAACACTACATACAAACACGCCTCTACATTCACTCAAACATACTCCATTGAAAAACATGCTTGTAGTCAAACACAGTGAAAAAAATCAGCACGGTTTTATGAAGCACAGGACATGTCAAACTAACTTGATTGCATTCTACGAAGAAGTAAGTACAGGGGTCAAGTCCTGGGGAAAAAAGTGTGGGAACTCACCCAAGATTCCGCCTCCTTCCCCCCCCCCCCCTAAAAAAATTTGCACTCCTATGCATATAGTGCAGTGCAGGGTGTGTATAATGAATGTAGTGTGTTTGTAGTGAATGCAGAGTATGGATAATGAATGTAGTGTGTTTGTAGTGAGTGCAGTGTGTATAATGAATGTAGTGTGTTTGTAGTGAGTGCAGTGTGTATAATAAATTTAGTGTGTTTGTAGTGAGTGCAGAGTGTGTATAATGAATGTAGTGTGTTTGTAGTAAGTGTAGAGTGTGTATAATGAATGTAGTGTGTTTGTAGTAAGTGTAGAGTGTGTATAATGAATGTAGTGTGTTTGTAGTAAGTGTAGAGTGTGTATAATGAATGTAGTGTGTTTGTAGTAAGTGTAGAGTGTGTATAATGAATGCAGTGTGTTTTTAGTGAGTGCGGATTGTGTATAATAAATGTAGTGTGTTTGTGGTGAGAGCAGAGTATGTATAATGAAGTGTTTGTAGTGAGTGCAGTGTGTATAATAAATGTAGTGTGTTTGTAGTGAGTGCAGAATGTGTATAATGAATGTAGTGTGTGTGTAGTGAGTGCAGTGTGTATAATGAATATAGTGTGTAGTGAGTGCAAAGTGTGTATAGTGAATGTAGTGTGTTTGTAGTGAGTGCAGTGTGTATAATTAATGTAGTGTGTTTGTAGTGAGTGCAGAGTGTGTATAATGAATGTAGTGTGTTTGTAGTGAGTGCAGATTGTGTATAATGAATGCAGTGTATGTAGTGTGTTTGTAGTGAATGCAGTGTATGTAGTGTGTTTGTAGTGAATGCAGAGTGTGTATAGTGAATGTAGTGTGTAGTGAGCGCAGAGTGTGTATAATGAATGCAGAGTCTATATAATGAATGCAGAGTGTGTATAGTGAATGTAGTGTGTTTGTAGTGAGTGCAGAGTGTGTATAATGAATGCAGTGTGTATAATGAATGCAGTGTATGTAGTGTGTGTGTAGTGAATGCAGAGTGTGTATAATGAATGCAGAGTGTGTATAGTGAATGTAGTGTGTGTAGTGAGTGCAGCGTGTACAGTGAATTTAGTGTGTTTGTAATGAGTGCAGTGTGTATAATGAATGTAGTGTGTTTGTAGTAAGTGCAGATTGTGTATAATGAATGCAGTGTGTGTGCTGGATTATGTGTGTGTGGGTGCTGGATGATTGTGTGTGTGTGTGCTGGATGATGTGTGTGTGCTGGATGATGTGTGTGTGTGCTGGATGATGTGTGTGTGTGCTGGATGATGTGTGTGTGTGCTGGATGATGTGTGTGTGTGCTGGATGATGTGTGTGTGTGCTGGATGATGTGTGTGTGTGCTGGATGATGAGTGTGTGTGCTGGATGATGTGTGTGTGTGTGTGTGTGCTGGATTATGGGTGTGTGTGTACTGGATTATGTGTGTGTGTACTGGATTATGTTTGTGTGTACTGGATTATGTGTGTGTGTGTGTGCTGGATGATGTGTGTGTGTGTACTGGATTATGTGTGTGTGTGTACTGGATTATGTGTGTGTGTGTGCTGGATTATGTGTGTGTGTGTGTGCTGGATGATGTGTGTGTGTACTGGATTATGTGTGTGTGTGTACTGGATTATGTGTGTGTGTGTACTGGATTATGTGTGTGTGTGTGCTGGATTATGTGTGTGTGTGTACTGGATTATGTGTGTGTGTGTACTGGATTATGTGTGTGTGTGTGCTGGATTATGTGTGTGTGTGCTGGATTATGTGTGTGTGTGCTGGATTATGTGTGTGTGTGCTGGATTATGTGTGTGTGTACTGGATTATGTGTGTGTGTGTGTGCTGGATTATGTGTGTGTGTGCTGGATTATGTGTGTGTGTGCTGGATTATGTGTGTGTGTGTGCTGGATTATGTGTGTGTGTGTGCTGGATTATGTGTGTGTGTGTGCTGGATTATGTGTGTGTGTGCTGGATTATGTGTGTGTGTGTACTGGATTATGTGTGTGTGTGCTGGATTATGTGTGTGTGTGCTGGATTATGTGTGTGTGTGCTGGATTATGTGTGTGTGTGCTGGATTGTGTGTGTGTGTGTGCTGGATGATAGGGGGGATGCATTTGCTTTTTAACTTTTATGTGTTTTTTTTTTTTACTTTACTCCCCCCTCCCTGCTTCTTACCTTGTCAGGGAGGGGGGAGATCGCCTGGTGGTCCGGTGGAGGGTAGCAGCCGCTGCACCAGGGGCCATCACACGCGGCGTTCTTCTCCAGCTCTCGCAGCTTCAACTCTCGTGAGACTCGCCTGTGCAGAGCGTTGCCATGGTAACCCGTGGCAACGCTCTTACAGCTGCGGGTCTCGCGAGAGTTGAAGCTGAGAGAGCTGGAGAAGAACGCCGCGTGTGATGGCCCCTGGTGCAGTTAGCAGGGCAGGTCCTGCAGGACTGGGAACGGCGTTCCTGCTTTGGAAAAAGTGCAGGAACGCCGTTCCCATGCGTTCCTGCAGGACTCGAGCCCTGAGTAAGTAGAAGTATAGATCAGGGTGTTGCAGTGGATGTGATCTATTTGGACTTTGCCAAGGCACAATAGATTAGTCTTCAAACTCAAGGAAATCGGTCTAGATGAAAATGCTTGTTCTTGGGTAGAACATTGGCTTAAAAACAGAATACAACGAGTTGTTGTTAATGGTAAATTTTCAAGCTGGACAGAGGTGGCAAGTGGTGTCCCACAGGGTTCTGTTCTGGGACCCCTTCTATTTAACATGTTTATAAATGATCTAGAAGACAGCATTGAAAGCCATGTTTCAGTGTTTGCAGATGACACAAAACTCTGTAAAATAATAGAATGTGAGCAAGATATTACTTTGCTGCAGAGGGATTTAGATAGACTGGGGGACTGGGCACTCAAATGGCAGATGAAATTTAATGTTGAAAAATGCAAAGTTATGCACTTCGGCGTAAAGAATACACAAGCAACGTATACCTTTAATGGAAGCGAATTAGGGATAACAACACACGAAAAGGACTTGGGAATTGCTATAGACAACAAACTATGCAACAATGTGCATGTCAATCAGCAGTGGCTAAGGCTAGTAAGGTATTGTCATGCATGAAAAAGGGCATTCATTCTCGGGATGAGAATATAATTTTGCCTCTTTATAAATCACTGGTAAGACCACATATTGAATATGCTGTGCAATTTTGGGCACCTTAAGACGAGACCAATCTCTCCACTGTGCATTGGAGGAGCCTGCTTGCCCGCCTGCTGCCTTTAGACTATGGCCCCGTGTTGAAACGCTTGATTTTCCCCTGCAAAGACACAAAAGCCGGGTCATTCGGTACTTGCCCTATTTGTACAGTGACATCCCAGATAGCTATGCCATGGAGCCCATTCCTATAACGAAAGACTACGTGAAAGACTTTGGCTCCATGGCAATTGAACTGTATGTATGTGATCTGAGCGCCATTCAGTAATAATGTGCGCTCAGATCTAAGCTATCTGGGGATATGTTGAATGTACCTGTTTTATGCAATAGCTGCACAGTTTTATATTTTTATGTATTTTATTGTCTTTTGCTACCATGTGTCCAATGGAATTTTGCCTCTGTCCTTGGAGATAATTGGATTACTTCCCAATTATCTCCAGGATAGAGGACTCTGTGGTTTGGGCTGGAAAAGCCATGCTTCAGTGGTCACAAAGGACTTTCGACCTACCTTTTGAACCACTGGACCAATTTGAATGATTTGTGAGTATATTTATATTTTCAGGACGCTGATTTCAAATATGTAACTTTTATTAATAATGCATGCATACTTTTAAAGTTATAAGAATTGTGTAAAAACTGTATATTTTCTGCCTGTGCTAATTAAGTTAGTCTATTGTCTTGAGATAATTGTATCACAGGCAGAGGGGAGGATTTCTGCTGGGAGTGGTTTACTTTATTGGATGTGTTGTAATGTTTTTATTGGTTGTTCTGAAAAACCCTGTGGGCAGTCCTGTATGTGTTAAACCTGCATAAAAGAAGGCCCTTTGACTGCCTATGTGTACCACCAACATTATCACCTTTCAAGTACCCAACAGGTAGTTAAAATATGCATAATATGCATACCCAACAGGTAGTTAAAATATGCATAAGCATAATAGATCAGCAGAATCCAGTCTAGCTAGCACCTCAACAATTAACACACACTCAGCAGTTAGACCAACCATGTCCCTAAGTCCTTGCAGAAATATAGCTTGCCTTGTATGTTATCCTAGAAATGTTCCAGCCTGCTCATATAACTAGCGAGGTAATCTTGTGTTCGTAGCGACAAGTATATTGTTTTACACTGTAGAATGTTCTATAGACGACTCGTCTTAGCCTGAACCACACTGCAACTAACTCAGTATGTCACAATAGGTTCACTCAGCCTGTGGTTAGACCTGTCTGTATGTCCTCTTAACACTGTGCCTAACTCCAGCAATCCAATGTTCAGTTGCCCTAATCATTAACACATATGCGCTAGTCATGAATATCGTTGTCCAGTTAATTTTCCCTTATTATTATTTAACACTCTATGTACACTCTCAAGCACAAGTCAAGTTCCCAGCATATATTACTTCTGTATCGTTTTTTCCATGACATGTGTAATATGTTATCATAGTTAAAATCAAACGTGATCCTGCACTACTGTTTTCAAATAATATAAAAAATGTGCCTGTATATCTAATGCCATAACATGTTATACCACTGTTTACCTACTCTACCGGATGTCGCTGTTGTGGCACACACCGGCTGTTTATTCAATCTGTGCACAACCAAAATAAAGAATTAAAAAAAAAAAGAAGGCCATTTGGTGCCAAGTAAACAGAGTTCTAATTCACCCTCAATTTGGAGTGCCGTCTCTTATTGGGGGAATCTGCTACAAAGGATTGCTATGCTAGTCATACTCTCTTGCTATATCACTACTAAGCTCTTGTAAGAGCTTGTTCCTGTTCTGCTACCTGAAGGAGTCTACAGTGGTTATGGTGTCTTCTGGAGTGCTTGGAGTCCTCAGGAAGCGCTAGGAGCATCCTTCAACGGAGGTACCCAGTCGGGATGCCAGGTTATCCGTTACACACCTGTTCTAAATAAGGATATTATGGCACTAGAAAAAGTGCAGAGGCTGGCTACAAAATTAATAAAAGGAATGGAACATATCAGCTATGAACAGAGGTTAACAAATTTAAACCTATTTAGTTTAGAAAATTGTCACCTGAGAGGGGATATGATAACATTATACAAATATATTCGGGGCCAATACAAACCATTGTGTGGAAATCTATTCACAAACCGGACTTTACATAGGACACAAGGTCATGTGTTTAGACTGGAAGAAAGAAGATTTTGTCTAAGGCAAATTAAAGTTGTTTTTTTACTGTAAGAACAATCAGGATGTGTAATTATCTGCCTGAAGAAGTAGTTTTATCAGAGTCCATACAGATGTTCAAACAGCTACTAGATGCATACTTGCAAAAACAGAATATTCAAGGATATAATATTTCAATGTAGGGTAATAACTTCTTGATCCAAGGATAAATCTGACTGCCATTCTGTTGTCAAGAAGGAATTTTTTCCTAGCTTGTTGCAAAATTGGAAGTGCTTCAAACTGTTTTTTTTTTTGCCTTCTTTTGGATCAACAGCAAAAACCAAATGTGAGGAAGGCTGAACTTGATGGACACAAGTCTCTTTTCAGCTATGTAACTATGTAAGTATGTAACAGTGGTGTATTTAGGATTTGGGCTGACCTAGGCAGGACGGTGCTCGGGCACACCCCCCCCCCCCCCGATTTAAAATTTTCCCCACCCCTCCCTGTCAAGTCCGCACTTTGACTGACAGACGCTCGCTGACAGACGCATACACTCATTGACAGACACACACTCTCATATACACTGACAAACAATGACATACACACACTATTACTTGCACACACACTGACAGATGCACACTCACTGACAGACGGACGCATTCCCTGACAGACGCACACACTCACAGACAGACTCACGCACTCACTGACAGACACATACCCACTCACTGACCAACACACACACACACACACACACATTCACTCACAGACACACACACACATTCACTCACTCACGAAGACACACACACTTACAGACACACACACACACACACACACACACACACTTACAGACACACACACACATTCACTTACAGGCACACACACATACACACTTACAGACACACACACACATTCACTTAGACACACACACTTACAGACACACACACACACACATACACATTTCTCCCAACACTCACAAATTATTATTTTTATTTTGTTTTAAATCCACCCAGCCTCCCTGGGAGAGCTGGAGTGGATTACTTACCTGTCCAGTAGGGCTGTTGGACGAGCAGGCAGGGGGAAGATAGGCTGAGTAGGTGGCGAGGGAGCTTTAACCCCTTAAGGACCAAAATTCTGGAATAAAAGGGAATCATCACATGTCACACGTCATGTGTCCTTAAGGGGTTAATCTTCCTGCTCAGCTCCCTCGCGTGCCGCTTAGTGATGCCGGGAGCCGGTCTGACGTCATATTCTGGCTCCCGGCTTCATTAGGCGGCATGGAGGGAGCTGAGCAGGAAGAGCTCAGTTGAGTATGCTCCCTCGCTGTCCGCCGCCAACCTTGGGGGGGGGAGGTTTAAAAGTGGCCAGCTGGCCAGCTCTTGAGCCCCCCAGGACACGAGGCAAGCAAGGGATCTGCCTGGGCATTGGGGGGTGGCTTTTTTTTGCCGCCCCCCTGCAAAGTGCCGCCCAAGGCAGATGCCTTGTTTGTCTCGTGTAAGACACGTCCCTGTTCAAACACACAAACACTGCTCAGTGCTAAGAACAACTGTGCAAGGATGGGAAAATGGTAGAGCCCCTGCTGTCAAAGCATTGTTAGAGTTGTACGACAGATGGGGATCTAACTTTTGGCCACCCTTGTTGATAGGGTTGGTCCCAAACAAAGTCTTGCTCCAGGGCCCTCTCTACTCCAGTTCCGCCACCGCAGGGGGGGATTCATAGTTATACCCCTGCCGGGCAATATTTACATATTGGGATAATCCCCTCCCGATCGTTTGATTGACAGCTGGAATGATGCCACCTTGGTACTGTATGCCTCTTGAAATCAGCACTTTTATAAAGTCAGACGGAGGGACATGATATTAACCCCTAAATCACCAAGCTGTGACCCTGACGGTTGGATAGGTAGCTGTTTAATTGGATGTCTCTTTCATTGTCTCTCTCTCAGTCTGTCTATCCCTCTCTTTTTATAGGTCTCTTTTCCTCCGTCATTCATTTATTGCTGATGGTCTAACCTCGTACTCTGTATTCTTGAATGTTTAAACTTAAATCAAATAAAAGATAATTAATTATGCTTTTTGTAGTTTTCCCACATCATTTTTTTTTCCCCCTCTCGTTTTCGCTCTGCTTGTGTCCATAAATAATCTGTTCAATGCACAGCCTGTGATAAGGACAGTATATATCGAGAACAACAAACCACAGCAAATATTGTTGTCATATCATCCTTTATTTAGCCTCACGGCTACGGCAAATGACTTAATGTCACCCTGAGCATATCAGAAGAGGTGATGTAAACTTTACTCTAAATGCAGGGCGTCTAATGCTTTCCACTAATGGATTTAATAAATTATAAGACAGAAACCGTCATAAACAAAATCACAAAATATCAATATTCTGTTTTAATCTTTACAGAAGAAACTCCAGTAACTCAGTGACATCATGGTTGGGAAGGGGGGATTAGGAACTGGAATCCATAGGATGATAAACCATTTAAATTCTCAATCTTATTTTGTTCGAGCTTGCATTCGGTCTGTATAAGGAACGTTTGTCACCCTGCTCATCCTCCTGCTTAATGGACTACCTCTGTCAAAAGAAACAAAGTAATAAAATAATTATAAATGATTAGACATTTATTAAACCAACTGAATTCTATTCTCAGATCAGAACTACATTGTCTGTGTATGTACGTATGTGTTACTAGCCGGCCATTCGAGATCATAATGACCAAACTTTGCTTTTGTGCACAATATGGAAGAATAGAGAGCTAGACTCCATGACACACTTATGGCACATGTAGGATCTGGTACCCCTGGAATGCCCACTTTGTCTCCTGGTGTCCATTTAATGATCTGGTTCCCTGTTGGGTGTTTTCTTCTTTCAATCACACAATAGTGCCAACTGCTCCTTTTGTGGTCTTTCTGCATCGCAATGGATCTTTATTGACTGGTCCTGCACATCCTTCTCCCCTCCTCCCTGACTCATTGGCATCGTAATGTTTCTATTTTTTTCTCTGTTCATTGTTGCTTTTTTCTGTTGCTGGTTCCAGGATGTCCAACTCTACACCTACATCCTCATGTGTTGCTGATTTCTCTATTTTCTGTCTTTGCCAAATACTGTGGTAGATATTGTGGCGAAACCAGCTTCACCACTGTGAACTGGAGAGGCCTGGTTGCTAGCCTCCTGCCCAGCGATTATGGCCCTGGGAGATTGGGCCCTTTAAGAACAGTGTTCGCCCATTTAATGACTATGGGAGAAGGATTGGCACTTACTAGAGGGCACTTCGGATGCAGCCGAAGTTGCCGAAGTGCCGAAGTTACTGAAGGTGTCGAAGTCGTCGAAGTGACCGACATCGGACAAAGGACCACGTGGCGGCGGCCATTTTAACTCGAACACCGCCGACCCGTACCATCGACTGCACTTCGACACTTCGACTAAAGTCGAAGTACCGAACACACTTCGAACGGGACTTAGTCGTTTTTATACCAGGAAGGGACCGACCGCACAGCCCAAATCCATGGAACTATTTTGGGCAAACAAAGGTGCTTGCGGTCGGTCATAAAAGGACTTCAGTGTAACTTTTTATTTACTGAAGGGATTGGTATGATTTTTGAGAGTGTTTATGTTTAAAGTATGCTGAGTCTGAATATGTGATTTTTATGTGAATACGATGTATGGTTTTAAAGTTATGAAAGTTGTGTAAAAGTATATTTTAAACTGTATGCATAATGGGATTATGTGTCACACTAAGGGGAGGGGATGTGTGGGATGTAACATCTATGTCATTGGTTCTTTTATGCCTCCCCCTGGGTGTGGCCTGTATGTGTGAGTTGGAAATAAAAGCCAGGCTGGATGAGCCAGTCGAGAGTTCCTGTTTTACCCTCAAAGTGATGTCGTCTCATTATTGGGGGAAGGATTTATTGTATGCTGTTCCAGTTGACTGCTAGGAGTACAAGCCTATTCGTATGGTTCCTATTCAATGGTCTACAGCATTCATATGCTTGGGAGAATTTAAAAGGTTTCTCGGATTCAGTGTTCGTGTGTCTCCAGTCGGGAGAATGGTGTTTGCAGTAGCTGCCTGTGCATCTGTAAAGGGGATTATCGCCTAAACTGGGTTTTATCCTCTTGTAAGTGAAACGGTCCGTTACAGATATTTATATTTTGAAAACATGAAGGAGAATGTGACCTTTGTCAACTCGATTTTACTATGATTTTAATATTGACCTCTTATATAATGACTCCATGGGGGTAGTTACATAGCACTGTAGGTTGAAAAAAGACTAAAGTCCATCAAGGTCAGACTTTAAAAAAATATAAAAATTATTCTTTTCTGGTATTGATCCAAAAGAAGGCAAAAAATAAAAATTGTAGTGATTTCCAATTAGGCTATAAAAAAGCGTTAACAAAACAAAACATCTATAGAATCTGATAAGACAACTTCATTAAGCAGAGGATTTATTTTTTGTTCTTACTGTAAAGAACCCTTTTCTCTGCTGTGGGTGAAATCACCTTTCTTCCAGTCTCAATGGGTGACCTCTCGTCTGTTGCATATTCCTGCTAATGAGCAGGTTAGCAGATAGTGGTTTGCACCGACCCTGTATATATTTGTATAGTGATATCATATCCCCTCTGAAGCACCTTTTTTCTGAAGAAAAGAAATCTAGTTTTTTATCCTTTCTTCATAACTGTTTTCTATCTTCCTTATTAATTGTGTAGCTCAATTCTGCACTTTTTCTAGTTCTGCAATTGCACCCAATATTCAAGGTGGGGTCTTACCATTGATTTATAATGATTCATGAAACACCATTGTACCACAAAGTACTAAAAGTGGAACACTCTCCATGTCATTCCATTGATGACTTTTCCTCTTTCTACAGTTTCGCATCACTTTTTAGATCAAAATACTTGATACATTTACCCCTGTGTGTTTTTATTCCAATTTATACGTTATTTTGCATGTTTTTGTCTTGTATTTTTAATATGTGACCATGTGTCCTTCTTTACCTGCTTCGTTCTACCCATTCCATTCATAAATAAACCAATACTTGCCATCAGGGTTGAAGGACAACAAAAAGCACAAAGCCAGTTTTATCTCAATGAAGAGATCTGGGTGTAGTGGCCCTGTCATTTGAACCCTTCAGTGAAAAACATTGCTGTTTTTGGAGGGTGCAATATACCTCTAGTGATGGTTTACTGACTGTCTCTACAACCAATTTATTGGAGAGCGAGGCATGAGAGGTACTGGCTTAACAGGGATTAGTTCCTCTTGTCACTGAAAGTCACTCTGGATAAGATCACTGGTAAAACATGAATGCTGTCCACATTTTTAAAGCATTATCTAATTTTAATTCATTAATCAGTGAGTGTCTTTATTAATGAGTTACAAAGAAACTCTTTGGCCCCATTCCGATGTCTGCTAGTTTCTGTCCGTCCGACTATGCGGCGTTGGCTTCTCAGCTTGGAGTGCTGTTTGGCCAGGTACAAAAGGTTCTGTTCTTGGATTTGTCATTTGAATTGGATACAGTCAATCACTTGTTCCAACTCCTGAAGCTTCTCAGAGTTTACCAGAGACTGATTTACCATTTCCCCATTCCCAATGTACTCTGCAAATAGTCAGCCATCGGCTTAGCTGCTCCATATCATCCAAATTTCATGTTTCTTATTTTGATGATTGTTTAGACGATGCCTGAACTTTCTCTCTGATCCTCGGTTAAATCCTCTGAAACAAATAATGTGGGATAAACAATTCTGTTATATGTATTGAGATTAGAATTTACTATTGTGTACTATGTAAAACTTAATCACATTATCTAACGTACATCAGGTCTAAAATTCCTTTTATAAGACAACATGAAATTTCAGAATGTTAAAATATCCCCATTTGCATTCCGTTCCTATCTGTAGGAATAATATACAAGACAGCACACGTATAATCCCATTTCCACACGTGATTTCAGATTTTTAACCAGACTCTGCTTCCTTCCGCGGGCTCTGTGAGTCGAGAACGTTCAAATTAAAGGAGACGTGTTATGTCTGATTGTCACTGCATCGTCACTCAGCGATGTCAGAACTGACCGAACTCTGGGGTGAAGTTTTTAAAATCTATTATGCAGTTGTTTCCTTTTAATTAGAAATGAATACAAGTGTCTTACCAGCCCACATTTAAGGTGATCTTTTTCATGGGCACATCTGGCAAATTGCATCATGGGAGGTTTCTCAATTCTGATCATTATCCAGACGTTGGAATTTCAGTCTAACTTTGGATTTGCAGTTTACGAATCACACTGCTTAGTGAACCTGAGTGAGTGGTTTGGGGTTTATAATAGAAAACAATGTTGCATTAAACATAAATCAATAATGTAATTATTTTTATTGTGTATGCATGGTGGAAGGATGTTTGCTATATGACTTTTTCTCTTTAATGTTATTGAAGTTTGGTATGGTTTAATATGCTTTGATGTGTGTTAGCGTTTTCATTTTAATGCCATATACCTAATGTGAGGGTTAGCAGCAGCAATAGGGATAACGGTTGGAAATCAGTCTCTAACAAGCAGTGAGCGGATTCCACTGGGAATAAAGGACGGTGTTGGCCGCCATTAGGCTGGTAATTCTTTGTCACTACTGGTGTGGATACCACTACCAGAGGGTGCAATCTACGTGTACCAAGGAGAGCCCCATTTATGTCAAACTGCCTCAAAACAGCGTGTCATACGCTCATAGCATCAAAACTGACACAATGAATAATCAAGTCATACCCTTTGCACTACAAGAGGAATATATTTTTGGGCTGTTTTGTTCCTTTTGACATAACCTCCGAGAATTTCCCACGAAAGCCCGGTTTCACAGAACACATAGGGCCACGCCACCCTCGCTGACTGAGTTATTGCATTCAATGTTATTTCTAATGTTACCTAAGACTTACACAAGATATGTCATTGATAATTCGTATTGATTTGCTTCCCTGCACGGCCATATCAAAGAGAGAAATGATGACTTTTCGGGACCTGCGTGTCCAACTACTCTGCATTTTGATATTGCTATTGGACTCCAATAAAACCTTAATTCACAATAAAAAACAAAAAACTGCCACAATGAGCTATAGTGGTTTTTATTTGTGAATCCTCGTAATCTCATACTTTGTACTGGAAAAGCACCGATTTTAATCTAGACTATAAATCCCTATTCACATTAAGATAACTGGAGGCATTGAGTATCACCCCAGTGGCCAGTAGAGTGTAATGCCTTTAAACCTCCAGTTATTTAGATGTGCATAGGGATTTGGGATAGTGCACACGTAACTATTTTCTTTTTTTTTTTCTATTGTATGTATTGAGGCTGATGTGTTCTATAGTCCTTGCTTCCGCCCAGGAGTAGTGGGAGTTTGAGCGCAGGGCTTCATTCTGTATGTTTGATTGCTGCAGATTGACTCATGGAGACAAAATTCCAACTATACAGAGTAAAAGTGAGAATTTGGTGCCACTATAAATGGATTTATAAGCAATTCTACAGATTACAGAGGCACTTCAAGATTTCTTTGTGTGCAGCGTTTAGTGGCTAAATTCTATAACATGATCGCTTTCTACACAAGGACGAACTTACACATTGTAAGCGGCTTCATATGGAGAGGTTTCAGCGTTCGTCTTAATCCTGACAACTGTAATTAGTAAATAACAAGACAAATAAACAGTTGAAGCAGTGACGGACTTCTTACCACATTATAATTATGATTTACCTTCTTAATAAAGCATATTTGCATACACTTCTATTTATGAACTAATTAGCATCTGGAACACAGAGAATGTAACTTGCCCAATGTGACATTGAGTTTAGACTCTCAGCCCATTCATTAAAAGCCCTCAAACAAACACAGAAAAATGCTCTCTGATCCCGAATTGTTTTAAAGGAACAATAAAGGCATTCTTATTCCAGTAAAATATCCAGATATAATTTTTTATTATTTCCAATGTATGAAATAGTGTTAAAGGAAGACTGGGAAGTTTGATTCCCACTTACTTTGGTTGATGACAGTAGAATCCAACTCTACCAGTATTCCATGCCGTCATAGGGTGATACATGCGCTCAGCACTAAAATTGGAGTCGTCTTAGCACCTGTCATACAAACAAACCTGACCATCCATGCCGGACTGAGGATACAAAGCATATATGTGTGTGTGTGTGTTCATACATTTCTCAATCATCTGGGGTGGCAAGACATAGCCATACATATTATTGGTGTGTTTCTTTTTCTAATTCGAAATATTGGTCTTTTCAGGGTACAAAATTACATTATTCGGTAAGCATTATCACATGCAGTATGACTGACTGATACAAGCTCATTGACACACAGGCTCACAGCTCACTGACATAAAAATACAAGCCTACTGACGCACACAAATAGGCTCACTAATAGACAAGTTCACTGACGCAAACAGACAAACTCTGACACACATACGAAGTTACAACAAACAAACTCCCTTACAGACACACAGAAGTTTACTACAGACAAACTCATTGGTATACAAACAGAAGCTTACTAAGGACACGCTTACTGTCAGACACACACATGCTCACTGCAGACAATCTCACTGACACACATGCTCACTACAAAAAGGCTAATTGAAACACACAAGCTCACTTTCAAATAATATATGTCTATATATTGTGTGTATATATATAATCGCGAGATTTACACTGGGAGCTGACCGAGGTGCTGAACGGACCGGCGGAGGAGGAGAGAGCTGACAGGAGCTGCAGGAAAGGTAAGTAACATCACTCTGCAGCCCCCACAGCCCCCTCCTACACAGTGCCCATCCACTGGACCACCAGGGAAGGAGAGCCCCCCTCCCTGGCCAGCTAGCAAGCAGGGAGGGGGGACGAAAAAATTTATATATATTAATAATAATAAAAAAAATAAAAATAATAAAATAAAAAATAATAATAATAAAATAAAAAAATAATAATAATAAAAAAATGTAATGAAACAACAAAAAATATTAAAATAATAATTAAAAAATAAAAATGCCCACCCCCCACCAAGGCTCTGCATCACACTCTGCATTACACACACACATACACACACTGCATTCATACACACACACTGCACTCATACACACACACACTGCATTCATACACACTCAGCACTCATACACACAGCATTCTCATACACACACACTGCACTCATACACACAACATTCATACACACACACAGCATTCATACACACACACTGCATTCATACACACACAGCATTCTCATACACACACACTGCACTCATACACACAGCATTCATACACACACACTGCACTCATACACACACTGCACTCATACACACACTGCACTCATACACACAGTGCACTCATACACACACTGCACTCATACACAGCATTCTCATACACACACACTGCACTCATACACACAGCATTCTCATACACACACACTGCATTCATATACACACACTGCATTCATATACACACTGCACTCATATACACACTGCATTCTCATACACACACACTGCATTCTCATACACACACACTGCATTCTCATACACACACTGAATTCTCATACACACACTGCATTCATTATATACACACACTGTAAATAAATATTCAATTAATATAATTTTTTTAAGGATCTAATTTTATTTAGAAATTTACCAGCAGCTGCTGCATTTCCCACCCTAGTCTTATACTCGAGTCAATAAGTTTTCCCAGTTTTGGGGGGTAAAATTAGGGGCCTCGGATTATATTCGGGTCGGCTTATACTCGAGTATATACGGTAGTTTGGAAAAAAGGCACCTTAGAGGGGATATAATAACATCATACAAATATATTCAGGGCCAGTACAAACCATTACCTGGAAATCTATTCATAAACAGCGCTATACATAGGACGCAAGGTCACTCATTTAGACTGGGAGAAAAGAGATTTAGTCTAAGGCAAAGGAAAGGATTTTTTTTATAGTAAAAAAAAATAAGGATGTGAATTATCAGCAAAAGTGGTGGTTTTAGCAGAGTCTGTGAAGATATTTAAACAGCAAGTGGGTAAACACTTGGAAAAACATAATATTCAGGGATATCATTTTTAATTAGTGGGGTAATAGCTTAATCCAAGGAGAGAGGTCTGACGGCTATTCTGCGGTAAAGAAGGAATTTTTTCCTAGTTTGTTGCAAACTTGGAAGCACTTCAAACTGAGTTTTTTTGCCTTATTTTGGATCAACAGCAAAAACAGATGTGAAAAGACTGAACATGATGGACGCAGGTCTCTTTTCAACCTATGTAACTATGTAATATAAATATTATGTAATATTACAGATTACTTACTTTTGAACTACTTGAAGACGACATTTATAATTTCAGGATCACAATTATTGAATAGTGGCTTCATTAAACAATTTGTTTCTGAATCTAGAACCTCACATATAAGGCGCCAACAAATTCCGCAGCGCTGTATATTTACTGATATAAGAATATTATTATTATTATTATTATTATTATTATTATTATTGCCATTTATATAGCACCAACAGATAAAAAAATATCTTAAGTAAACATCGTATAATAGATTACAATCCTCTATTTTATAAATTAGAAAAGATATGTAAGTACTCAAGAACTGAAAATGTTCTCTCCGAGGCGGAGGACTTTATTAGAACCTTCGATAGTTCAGTCGACATAGCAATGATTTCTAAATGGTAAAAAGAACTGGATAAGAATATTGACAAAGCTGAATGGAATGAAATCCTAGATAAATCTTCCTCTGTTGTTCATTGTTTAAACTTGATAGAAATTCAATATAAAAAAATTGCAAATAGGTTCCGGGTCTCTGTAAGATCTGCACAAATCATCTAATCTGCCGTGGATGGATGCTGGCGATGCAATAAATTGATACCTCATATCTCCATATATGGCGGTGATGTGACGAGGAGATTTGGGGAAAAGCCTATGTCTGATTATTTCAAATGATAAATGTTGAGATGCGCTGCTGACACAGTAACAGAGGGAATGAGGGTCTGCTCAGTGAGTTTACATGTTAGATGGAGTGGGGTATAGTGACACAGTAACAGAGGGAATGAGGGTCTGCTCAGTGAGTTTACATGTTAGAGGGAGTGGGATATAGTGACACAGTAACAGAGGGATTGAGGCCCTGCTCAGTGAGTTTACATGTTAGAGGGAGTGGGGTATAGTGACACAGTAACAGAGGGAATTAGGGCCTGCTCAGTGAGCTTACATGCTAGAGGGAGTGGGGTATAGTGACACAGTAACAGAGGAATTGAGGGCCCTGCTCAGTGAGTTTACATGTTAGAGGGAGTGGGGTATAGTGACACAGTAACAGAGGTATTGGGGGCCGTGCTCAGTGAGTTTACATGCTAGAGGGAGTAGGGTATAGTGACACAGTAACAGAGGGATTGAAGGTCCTGCTCAGTGAGGTTACATGCTAGAGGGAGGGGGTATAGTCAGTGCGCTTACATGTTAGAGGGAGTGGGGTATAGTGACAGTAACAGAGGGATTGAGGGCCCTGCTCAGTGAGCTTACATGTTAGAGGGAGTGGGGTATAGTGACACAGTAACAGAGGGATTGAGGGCCTGCTCAGTGAGTTTACATGTTAGAGGGAGTGTTTTATAGTGACACAGTAACAGAGGGATTGAGGGCCTGCTCAGTGAGTTTACATGTTAGAGGGAGTGTTTTATAGTGACACAGTAACAGAGGGATTGAGGGCCTGCTCAGTGAGTTTACATGTTAGAGGGAGTGGGGTATAGTGACACAGTAACAGAGGGATTGAGGGCCCTGCTCAGTGAGTTTACATGTTAGAGGGAGTGGGGTATAGTGACACAGTAACAGAGGGATTGAGGGCCCTGCTCATTAAGTTTACATGTTAGAGGGAGTGGGGTATAGTGACACAGTAACAGAGGGATTGAGGGCCTGCTCAGTGAGTTTACATGTTAGAGGGAGTGGGGTATAGTGACAGTAACAGAGGGATTGAGGGCCCTGCTCAGTGAGTTTACATGTTAGAGGGAGTGGGGTATAGTGACACAGTAACAGAGGGAGTGAGGCCCTGCTCAGTGAGTTTACATGCTAGAGGGAGTGGGGTATAGTGACAGTAACAGAGGGATTGAGGCCCTGCTCAGTGAGCTTACATGCTAGAGGGAGTGGGGTATAGTGACAGTAACAGAGGGATTGAGGCCCTGCTCAGTGAGCTTACATGCTAGAGGGAGTTGGGTTTAGTGACACAGTAACAGAGGGATTGAGGGCCTGCTCAATGAGTTTACATGCTAGAGGGAGTGGGGTTTAGTGACACAGTAACAGAGGGATTGCGGGCCCTGCTCAGTGAGCTTACATGCTAGAGGGAGTCGGGTATAGTGACACAGTAACAGAGGGATTGAGGGCCTGCTCAGTGAGTTTACATGTTAGAGGGAGTGGGGTATAGTGACACAGTGACAGAGGGATTGAGGGCCCTGCTCAGTGAGTTTACATGTTAGAGGGAGTGGGGTATAGTGACACAGTAACAGGGGGATTGAGGGCCCTGCTCAGTGAGCTTACATGTTAGAGGGAGTGGGGTATAGTGACACAGTAACAGAGGGATTGAGGGCCTGCTCAGTGAGCTTACATGTTAGAGGGACTGCTTTTTTTTTTCTTCCTTAATTGAAAGCTACCAGGTTCTAATGATTTAAGTTTTTATTTTTTATTTGGTTTATAACAACTACCTCTGAGAGGAGTTGTTTATATTTATATTTTATAATTAAGAGTGGTGTATGTAAACATACACTCTATTTTTTTTTTTTATCTAACTGGGGAATTTATTTATTTAAATGTTGTTAATTTCATCTTGGCACCAAATGGAGTTTTTTTCAATATATTCTGACTCTCCTCTGATTGGTCCTAATGTGTTCATAATTGTCATCTTGAAAATAATGGTATATTTTAAAGAATTTAGGGACTTGAATTATTGTAGGTATGTAATTATTATTATCATGTCTACTATCGCCATTATTCATGTTTGTTGTCTTTATACTTTTCAATATGTGAGGTTTCACTTTCATTATTATTTTTTTATTTTATTAATCCAGTTCGGGTTTTCCCGTTTGCTTTCTGGTTTCATCTAGATAGGGTATTTAAACCCCGGGTGTATAGCATCAAGTTGTCTTGAAAAAGTTCCATGGGTGGGACGAAACGCGTTAACCTATGCACACACCCTTGTCGGCTGTTTCTCTATCTTCATTTGAACCCACCATCTGGCACCATACACCCCATTAACGCGGTCTTTTGTGAAGTTCCCAACCGCGGTAATTTGACAAAGTCTTCACCATTTGTGAGCAGCATTTGTCTACAGGTATTACCTTACTTTCTTGGTTTCCTATTGTGACGAAACCAATCTCGCCACATTGTATTGGAGGAGCCTGGTTGCCCGCCTGCTGCCTTTGGACTATGGACCAGACTTTATGGGAATGTGATACCCCAGATAGCTATACCATGGAGCCTATTCATATAATGAAAGACTATGGGAAAGACTTTAGCTCCATGGCAATTGTACTGTGTGAATAGGATCTGCGCGCTATTCGGTAGTTTTGTGCGCTCAGATCCCAGCTATCTGGGGATATGTGAAATGTCTGTGTGTTATGTATAAAAAGTAACTTTATGTATTTTAAAGTGTTTTATGTCTTTCTGTAACCATGGGGTTAATGGAGTCTGTCTCTGTGCTGGAGATAATTGAATTACTTCTCCAGCACAGAGAAGGCTCTGTAAAAAAAACGGTCAGAGCTGGAAAGATAGGGGTTTTAAAAGATACTTTACTAACTTTTGAACCCCTGGTCTGATTCATGCCATTTTTAATATGTTGTTCCCCTGAATGGTTTTAAAGTTATGAAAGTTGTGTAAAAGTATATTTTGAACTGTATGCATAATGGGATTAAGTGTCACACTAAGGGGAGGGGATGTGTGGGATGTAACATCTATGTCATTGGTTATTTTATGCCTCCCCCTGGGTGTGGCCTGTATGTGTATTCATGTAATAAAAACCAGGCTGGGTGCCCCAGCACCTCAGACCACTGCTTGACCTTCAACACGGAGCCTTGTCTCGTTCTTGGGGGGATTCACTGTATGCTGTTGGAGATTGATTGCTAGGAGTGTAAGCTGATGTCTGCTTTTCCTATTCATCTGCTAGCAGCTATTTGTGAGGTTCCAGCTTGGAGTGCTATCTTATTCCCTGGTATGCAGTTCGGGAGTTTGATGCATTCACCTATATCCAATTCGTGAGTTTTGATGTTCTGCAGTAGCTGTTCCTTTAAGAGAAAAGGGGATTATCGCCTAAACGGATTTTATTCCCTTTTATGCTGAAACGGTCCGTTACACCTATCATCTAATTAATACCGCAGTCTTTTTTGAAGATCTCGACCGCGGTATCAAGGCGTAGCTTTGTTCCGAATAAAGGGCATCTGTTTGCCATCATGGTATACTTATAGGCAAATATTGTGGAAAATATTTATCTTTTTATTGTTTACAGTGTCTATCTGTTTATATATTGTCTTTGGTACATTTGCTACTTATTACATTTATTGTAATTATTTTTTTGCATGGCTATCACACAGAGTTCATTATTGTTGCACATTGTTGCCATATCTTATATTTATTTTTTATAACCTCCTGTGACTCTTTTTGAGTATTACAGTTTGGGTTTATTAATTACTAAGGATTTGAAACAGCCTGACAATATTTTATGAGTTTTTAATAAGTCGTCATTAAAGATTTATATTTACTTTATTTATCTTATTTTTCATTGTCTCATAATTAGGAGCGCACATACCACTTTGTTTATTCTGAGTCTATTACTCATTTAAGTGGCTTGCAGTTGTATGTAGCCGCCCTTTTTCTGATAATTTATTTTTGTATACCTATTTTTATATTGTTTAATGCTAGAGGGGGTAACGCAAAAGGTAAGGGTAGGGTAGAAAGGTAGGTTGCTTGGACAGTATTCACTGAGGGCTTAGTGTTTTGTTCTGACGATAGTTGCAAGAGAGCAATCAAAATGTGTGTGGGGGGTCCTTGGACAACCATTAACAAGAAATTAAGTTAAAATGAGACATCTTGCCCCCAACAAGCAACATTTCTAATGGGGAAGTTGAATAATATTAATTTCTGCAGAAGTGGAAAATCTGCTTTGCCAGTTATAGTGAGCGGTGATCTGCAATCTATTGGTATCATATCTACTATATTGGCATACAGTTGTTATGGTACCTAAACTGCTGCTGTAATTGCCACTTCTGTCCAAATGAATAATTTTCCATTAAAAACGATTCCCGACACTTTATCTTATCTCATAAGCATATTTGCTTTAAAGGACATATGGCTGACAGTCTCCTGTATTAATGGCGGATAGCCTTGATGGCTATGAAAGACGCCGCGACACCGCAATGTCCGTCAGAGGGTCGGCTGGTAATTAAAACACGTGAATGATTGATTTAATATAGTTTAATCAATGTTCGTACTCAGTGACAATTCATTAAACAAAACTGCATTAAACTCTTTGAAACACAATTATTTTATTACACAATAGCGATTGGTTTAACTGTCTGACAACAATAGTGAGTCACTATGTGACGCATTTAACTCAGCTTTCGGTGCAGACCACATGCCAAGGCACTTTGTTAAAATGTCCTATTTATTGTTTTAGTGCCAATCCTGCATAGTAGCTCGTTATTGCCCTTTTGTGCTCCACAATGCGTCAGTCTAACTGCACGGCTTCTAAATCATTAACTCCCAGGGATTAGCTTCCTATTAATAATTTAGTCATTCTCCCAGATTTTAAAATGAATATACCTTTAACACGGTGTGCTTGGTAGTAATTAACCATCGATATGCTGGTATTTAATATATAACAATAGCCAGTCTGCCCATTTTCCTACGTAAAAACCCCGGATTGACTCCTTATCCCTCTGGTATTCGTTTCTACCATCTCTGCTGGCGGACATATCCACACATCTGCCTGTCCTTCATGGAGAAAATCACTTTGAAATGCCCAGATGTTGGAACCCACGTTTACCAACATGACACAGTGGAAGGGGGGCACCGGTTACACCGGGCACACAGGGCAGCATTCAGGCTGGAGCCTCCAGAACTGATACAAAGTATATCAGGTGCTGTGTGACTGATAATAGAGATCAGAAATAGATCCATAATCGTTATCCCCAAAACCTCCTCCATGACTACAATCCTCAGACATCATGAGTTGTTTGTACTCACACAGCTCCAGCATAGACATATCCATACCTCCAACTGTCCCTATTTAGGAGAAACAGTCTCGTTTTTGTCTACTCATCCCTCTGTCCCTCTTTTCTATCCTAATCACTATTTACTAGGAGCTCGATATTCTTGGTGTGTCTGAGTGTATAACAGAGCTCCACAGCAATAATACTCCCAGTAATGTGTCTGTGTATAACAGAGCTCCACAGCAATAATACTCCCAGTAATGTGTCTGAGTGTATAACAGAGCTCCACAACAATAATACTCCCAGTAATGTGTCTGAGTGTATGACAGAGCTCCACAGCAATAATACTCCCAGTAATGTGCCTGAGTGTATACCAGAGCTCCACAGCAATAATACTCCCAGTAATGTGTCTGAGTGTATAACAGAGCTCCACAACAATAATACTCCCAGTAATGTGTCTGAGTGTATAGCAGAGCTCCACAGCAATAATACTCCCAGTAATGTGTCAGTGTATAACAGAGCTCCACAGCAATAATACTCCCAGTAATGTGTCTGAGTGTATAACGGAGCTTCACAGCAATAATACTCCCAGTAATGTGTCTGAGTGTATAACAGAGCTCCACAGTAATAATATTCCCAGTAATGTGTCTAAATGTATAACAGAACTCCACAGCAATAATACTCCCAGTAATGTGTCTGAGTGTATAACAGAGCTCCACAGCAATAATACTCCCAGTAATGTGTCAGTGTATAACAGAGCTCCACAGCAATAATACTCCCAGTAATGTGTCTGAGTGTATAACAGAGCTCCACAGCAATAATACTCCCAGTAATGTGTCTGAGTGTATAACAGGGCTCCACAGCAATAATACTCCCAGTAATGTGTCATTGTATAACAGAGCTCCACAGCAATAATACTCCCAGTAATGTGTCTGAGTGTGTAACAGAGCCCCACAGTAATAATACTCCCAGTAATGTGTCAGTGTATAACAGAGCTCCACAGCAATAATACTCTCAGTAATGTGTGAGTGTATAACAGAGCTCCACAGCAATAATACTCCCAGTAATGTGTCTGAGTGTATAACAGAGCTCCACAGCAATAATACTCCCAGTAATGTGTATGAGTGTATAACAGAGCAGTAATAATACACAGACACACAGATACACATACAGACAATCAGATAGATACAAACACACATATATGCATACATCCAGACAGATAAATGCACAGACACACAAAGACAACGAGATAGATACACATACAGATAGAAAAATACAGACACACAACACAAATACACAGACAAACAGATAGATTCACATACAGACACATGCAGATACACAGACAAACAGATACAAATATGCACAGATAGATACACATACAGACATATGCAGATACACAGACACACATGCAGATAAACACTCTGGTGTACAGATACACACAAAATAACACACACATACACACACTGACACACAGTTACACACATTGACACACAGATATACACAGATACGCCTAGAGACACAAAGATACACACATACACACACTGATACACACATTGACACATAGATACACACACATACCCACACTGACACAGACACACACACATACACGCACTGACACACACAGACAAACACAGATACACACACTGCCCACAGACACACACACACATTGACACACAAATATACACACATGCATATTGTACATGTTTAGCCACAATCCTGTTTCCTAACTTTAGGTTGTAAGAGAGGTTAGTTCGGCTGGCTCAGGATGTTGGTAGTCAGAAGATCTCCCAGGCTGGGCTCCCCATCTCTCCGCCCCCTCCTTACTGTCTTTCTTCGGTGTGGCTCTTTGATAGTGCTGACATCATTAAAGGGGCCAGGTCGCGCTATTAAAGCGCCGCTGAATAGGCCCCCAAAGACTCAAAGACACATTGCCAATCGATGGCACTGCCGCTGTGTACGGGCCCCTGCTGCCCCCCCATGCTCCACCCTAGCTATGCCACTGCCCCTCCCTCCCTTAAGGTAAACAAAAAGAGGTTTGAATGAACTTGTTATTTTCCTTTCTTTAAATAAACTACGCACATGGCATTCTCAGCACACACACTATATCGCATACACACACATACAAACACACACACAATACAAGCCATACACACAATGTGCTCTTGCATGTCTGTGTCTGCCTTTCTGTGTCTATCACTGTGTACGTCTATCTGTGTGTGTCTGTTAATAACTGTGATAGCTCCATGAGGCGTGTCAATTTTGACTGGGTTATCCACTAAACTCTGAATTTTCGCAAATTAAATCCAAATAGTAAAATCACAGCTAAAAGAGCTGATATAGAATAATTCCAGCCAGCAGTAGTAAGAGCTTGGATATTTTAATCTACTTCGACAAAAATATTTAATTCTGTGTTTACTGAATAACCTGTGAAATTATGTGTTTACATTTCCCCCAACTCTGGTATTTTATTATAAGTGTGCCCGCTGTTTGTTAGCTCAACATAATTCACTATTTAGTGAACAATTCCAGATTGTCTTTATATAATATGCAGATTTTTAAATTCAGCACTTTACAGAACTATAATGACTTTTTTCCCCTTTAAGTCTGTTTTGCTGGCCTGCAAACCTCCGTGTTAAATGAGCTGTCAAAGCATTTTCTTTTTTTTTTTTGGGTTGACCGTACACTTGGTCCTTTCCCATAAATATAAGCTCAATGGGCAGGTGACAAGCGAAATCTTTCAGAGCAAATGAGTCCGACTCAGCAGAATGTGCTGTTCCCTCGATGTGCTCTATCATTTTAGAGAATTTCCTTCCTAAATATAGCTCTGAATAGCCTCTGGATAGATGGATCTTTGAGAGAGTGTTAACCTCTATTGAGAATGTTTCTCTAGCAGTCTGACTGTGATAAATGGTCTCAGGAAATCGACAGGGCGTGAGATACCTGCCTGTTGGGTCGCTTGTGGATGTTACTGACCCACAGCATGTGACAGCGATAATTAGCCTAATGGTGACATTCTAACGTGTTTTCTTGAAGAACATCTTCGGAGGTCAGTATGTAGTAAGGGGAAACTAAAAACGCATATCATGCTTGGATTGGAAAATTATGGATTGTTCCACTTCATAAACCTCTGATCTTCGGTGAAAGACAATGTTATATGGGACAGATAGTACCAGCATGTTAATACACTGAGATTTCCCAGTCCTCGCAATAGCTAACCAGAAGGGATGTGGCAACCTACAGCTCCTTGTCGCAGTGATGTGCATAAGAAGAACTATTCTGAAATATATCGTTTCTCTTCACTTTTAACATTCTAGCATTTTTTTTTTTTTTTTTTAATTCTTTATTTTTGATGTGCAAAAGCTTGACAGACATGTTTAATTTGCCACGATAATAGTTACAGGCATTTCAAAAGACATATTTCTGTGGCAATTAAGAAAAGGTGCACATTTTTTTTTTCTTTCAAGAGTAATAAACAAGCAGAAACACGGTATGTCAGATAATGAGATGGTAGTAAGCACAAGTTAAACATATCGAGAAGACTAGCGATAACAGTGGTTAAAATAAGTGAATCTATGAACATGTTGAATTATATCTATTTCTGTAGCTTAGTAGCCGCTGGGTAACATTCTAGCATTTTTAACAGCACTGACTCAGCAATAACAGAAATATAATACATTTAAAGGGGAACTACAGTGAAAAATGAACTTTTGACATATTGCAAGCAATGTTAATGTAGGCACACTTGCAGTTTTTACTTTAAACAGCCCTTTTTTAGTTTAAAAATAATGACGTCTCTTATTGATGGCATCATTGAAAAGAACATTTCCAAGGAGCAAGGGTCAGCTAAGAGCAACCTGTGTAACTCACTGCCTTCATTCGGACACACTCATACCATGCCAGGACTAGTCACTCCCAACTGCAGCAATCTGAAACACTAACACCTGGAAACATTGTATAACTCACCGACAGTCAGAGCTTGGCTACTTTATGAGACAATCTGTTACAAGTCTTGACAAGAACAAGAGGTTAATAATGAGGATCCTGCATGGAGGAGCTTACAATCTAGAGATTACGCTACACTCCACCCAGTGGCGGATCCAGAGCCTGATCTCGGGAGGGGCACTTGTAGATTATTTAAAGAAATAATCCAGACACAATAACCACTACAGCTCAGTGTAGTGGTTATGGTGTCAATAGTGGCGGGACTCCCTCCCAGAGTAAGTAGTCAAACCGTTTAAGAACAGTTTGACAACTTACCTGAGGTCTGCTGGGAACTGGGGCTGTAGTAGGGCGTAGGAGCAGTGGTGTATGTGAGTGGTGCAATGTGTAAGGGGCTGCAGTATGTGTGTGAGGGGGACAGTGTGTGAGCAGTGTGTGTGAAGGTTGTAGTGTGTGAGTGAGGGTGGCAGTGTATGTGTGGTGCAGTGTGTGTGTGTGTGAGTATTGCAGTGTATGTGTGAGTGTGGGCAATGTGTGTGTATGGGGACAGTATTGGGGCAATGTGTGTGTATGGGGCAGTATGGGGGGCAATGTGTGTATATGGGGGCAGTATGAGGGGCAATATGTGTATATGGGGGCAGTATGGGGGCAATGTGTGTATATGGGGCAGTATGGGGGCAATGTGTGTATATGGGGGCAGTATGGGCGCAATGTGTGTATGGGGGCAATGTGTGTGTATGGGGCAGTATGGGGGCAATGTGTGTGTATGGGGGCAAAGTGTGTATATGGGGGCAATGTGTGTATGGGGGCAGTATGGGGGGCAATGTGTGTATATGGGGCAGTATGGGTGTATGGGGGCAGTATGGGGACAATGTGTGTATGGGGGCAGTATGGGGGCAATGTGTGTATATGGGGGCAATGTGTGTATATGGGGCAGTATGGGGGCAATGTGTGTGTATGGGGGCAGTATGGGGGCAATGTGTGTATATGGGGGCAGTATGGGGGGCAATGTGTGTATATGGGGGCAGTATGGGGGCAATGTGTGTATGGGGGCAGTATGGGGGGCAATGTGTGTGTATGGGGGCAGTATGGGGAGCAATGTGTGTATATGGGGGCAATGTGTGTATGGGGCAGTATGGGGGGCAATGTGTGTGTATGGGGGCAATGTGTGTGTATGGGGCAGTATGGGGGCAATGTGTGTATGGGGGCAGTATGGGGGGCAATGTGTGTATGGGGGCAGTATGGGGGCAATGTGTGTGTATGGGGGCAGTATGGGGGGCAATGTGTGTATGGGGGCAGTATGGGGGGCAATGTGTGTATGGGGGGCAATGTGTGTATGGGGGGCAGTGTATGTGTGTAGAGTGTGTGTGTGATAAGGGAAGGGGGGCTTTTCTTTTTTAATAATATATATATATATTTTTTTTAATTTAATTTAAATAAATATTGATGTCCCCCCTCCCTTCTTACCTATACCGGGAGGAGGGGGGACATTTCTTGATCCCTGGTGGTCAGATGGTGATTCCCTGGTGGCCCAGTGGGGAGAGTGAACTCTAGCCCATAGCTCCCGGGCTAGAGTTCACTCTCGCGAGATTTGGAGCGTTGCCGTGGTTACCGCGGCAACGCTCCAAGCTCGCGAGATGAGGACCTGGAGGAGCTGCAGGCAGAGCTCCCGGGTCCTCTCTCCCTCCCTCTCCCTCCCCTGCCGGCTGTCAGCATAGTGCCTGCGGACCGGGGAGGGAGATCTCTGATCTCCCTCCCCGGTCCGCAGGCACATTGCAGGGCTGGCACCTGCATGTGCTGGCAGGGGAGAGGGAGACCGTCAATTTTCTCGGGGGGGGGGGGGCAATTGCCCCGTTGCCCCCCCCACAGGATCCGCCACTGACTCCACCACACAGGGGGTGGAGGAAGGTACAGAGATCAATAAATGAGCACTCCAGGCACATACCATGTTTGGTAATATGTTAAAATGGGTGTGTTTTTATTAATCATCTTCAGCTTTCTTTTATAATAATAATTAATTGGACCATACGTTCTACCCCTCTCTCCCAAGCTGCACGTTTTAAAATAGTTTTCTCCAAAAACATTGCTGTACTTGATATCACAAGGTCTACAATTCCTACCAACTTTCAGCCTCAGTGGAGGGGAGCGGCGCGGTCACCAGGCACAGGTAATTTTATGACACCAACACACTGCCAACAGATAACTCAAAACACACCGCCAACAGACATCCCAACACACCGCCAACAGACATCCCAACACACCACCAACAGACATCCCAGAACACCGCCAACAGACATCCCAACACACCACCAACAGACATCCCAGAACACCGCCAACAGACATCCCAACACACCACCAACAGACATCCCAGAACACCGCCAACAGACATCCCAACACACCTCAAACTGACATTCAAACACACAGCAAACAGAAATCCCAACACACTGCCAACAGAAATCCCAACACACCTCCAACAGACATCCCAAAACACTGCCAACAAACATCCCAACACACCTCAAACTGACGTCCAAACACACAGCCAGCAGACATCCCAACACATTGCCAACAGACACCCCAAGACACCTCAAACTGACATCCAAACACACAGCCAACAGATATCCCAACACACGGCCAACAGACATCCCAATACACCACCAATAGACACTCTAACACAATTCAGACATCCAAATACATCAGCAACAGACATCACAACACACTGCCAGCGGACATCCCAACACACCACCAACAGAAATCCTAAAACACCGCCAACAGACATCCCAAAACACTGCCAACCGATATCCCAACACACCTCAAACTGACATCCAAACACACAGCCAACAGACATCCCAACACACTGCCAACAGACACCCCAATACACCTCAAACAGACATGCAAACACCAACAGACATCCCAATACACCGCCAATAGACACCCCAACAGACCTCAAACAGACACCCCAACGGCCAACAGACCCTCCAACACATAGCCAACAGACATCCCAACACACCACGCAGAGACATCCCACCACACCTCCAACAGATAACTCAAAACACACAGCCAACAGACATCCCAAGACACTGCTGTTATAGATCCAATTTGATATTTGTTATATTCAGGGGAACCGAAATTGTTACAAGTGCACTTGGAGGAGCGTGAATTAGACACCAGACGCGTGTTAGTTATCAAAATAAGCCTCTCTCGTTTATTTTATCAGTATGTGTATAATACAGTGTGTGTATTATACATTAAAAAGTAAGTGCTTACGTGCTAATACACATAGAACAGTAGTTGGGAGCGAGTTAAAGGGTGAAGGGAGTACAGATAAGACATAGGGATGAACGTCATGTACATAATTTCAGCAGTCTACCTGCCTTCTGTCTAGCTCTAGGGACAGTTAGTGTCATTAGAGGTGTGATCCTCTTTCTAGTATTTAAATTGGCTTCCACTCATATTGGCCACCTTTACCAGATCACCATAGGTTAAACTTCGCCACCCAGGTCTAGCCTTTTGGAGACCAGTCCTTATGGGTATGTGGATACCATCCATGAAGCAGTTAATAAGCAGTCTGGTGGAAGTGGTTTCAAGATCTATGTAACCCAAAGCCTCCCAAGCCATCTGTAGTCTAGTGAAGAATGTTTTAACAAATTCATCTTTCCCTACTATATCTCCTAATTTATGTGCTTGTTCCTCTGTCTTTACTTTAGCCCATTCTCTCATTGCAGTGACATAACATGCTCCAGATGTAGACTTGGTTCTAAACCAATCATCTGTTTGCATGTTACTTCTTCTGAGGTTATCTTCACGGGCATCAGTATATTTTTATTCTAGGCCAAATGGGGCCAGCTTTTAGGGCGACAATCTGTTTTAAATCCATCCAAGTACACTTGTAACTATTTGGGTACCCCTGAATATAACAAAGATCGAATTGGATCTATAACCCCGCCAACAGACATTTGAGCACAGGTACACTATTTCCATCCGTACAAACATGGTGTAAGGCTTTAGTCTACAAATTCTGTATTTTATGGCATGGGGAGCAGATGCACAAACTTTCTTCTTGCAAGCCCTCCCATCGTTTAGCTTTATTCATTTGATGGATATGCCTCTAATCAGACAGTCACATGCAGCGTCACTTACAGCGATCAGTAAGGACTGGTGACATTGTGCTCTTTTACCAGAAGACTTGTACCCGAAAAGATATTGACTGTAGTGCCTAACTGATAATGGCAAAATTGCACTCCTCAAAAAATAAAAGTAAAACCTTTATTCCATATATTATAAAAACCACTCCACACACATAAAGCACTTCAGCTTGCTGGATGGAGTATCCCATTACAATGGCAGTTTATAATGATGCTTTCTTTTATAAATCAATTATGAAATACCTCCCTATATGTCAGCCAGGGAAGTTTTATTCCTCCATCTGTTAGCTACTCTGAGCTATCCGAAGCCCTACGTTAGACTGTGCCTTCCCTGTCTCCCATGTTCCCTTGAGCCTGTTAGCTATTCACCCGGCTTAATGAAACCTAACCTTGATCTATGATAGCACCATTCCTTTCCCTTCCTGCAGAGCTATATGAACTCTCTGGATTCAGAATGAAAGCCTCTGATTGGTCATTTCCCTGGCACAGAAATCTGGACTAAAGAACAAGGCACGGGATCGTAATGACTCCAAGCCAGAAGAACTGCAGCTTTTGCAAGTTTTTTGGGATATACCCCTAATTCCCACATGCAGCAAAAATGCATGCACATATTCAGTGGGGAACATATTCTCTGTTCACCACATTATTTCACTGATTGTGGAAACCATTTTTAAAGAAAATGCGCAACTAAACGTTAGAAAAAGCAGCCTTGAATACAGATGCTCTGAGAGACTCTGGTTCCAGAGTTCTCCCACAATTCCATGTGGACTAAGAAAAGCAGCATGGGCACTGGTGTTTTAATATTCAGATTCCCATCTGATGTGTCTGCAGGTTTCTGTAATAATGACACTCTTCCCTAAAACACAGCTTTTTAGGACAATTTATGCCTCACGATCCAAAGGGTCCAATCATGGTCAACCATAAACTGTGCAAGTTTGTACTTTTTTGACTCTGGTGGAGGAGAGTAAACCTGGCTGGTAATAAAAAACCTGGCTGGTGGATTTAAATCCTTGAAAGCCATTTATTTGCCTAGAAATCACCTAATATTGTAAGAGAAATCAACGTGTGGGTTCAAACATAAAGGAACCAGGCATGCACCATAATCAATGAAATACAGTTTTTAATCCATTCTAACTAAAAGGGTTCAATAGATCACTCAGGCCACGTCTGGCACCATAACTGCCGTAGCCGTATATAGTATTTATGGAGCTCAGCATGTTCTTTAAACTTGTCTCTGAGCATTATAAGACGTTTAAACCATTATGAAGGTCATGGAAAAGAAAGTCTCCCTGAAGTTTAATAGGTAAAGCCTTTTCTTTTCTTTTTTTGTCTAATACTTTAATGGACTGGGCGTCGATGATCAGTCCCTGCCTATTGTGTCTCTTGAAGTGAATAAAAAAAGAACCTGCAAGTTTAATTGAATGCAGGTCATACAATAAACCATGTTGTGCTCCATTATTACAGAATAATTGGTATTTATTTCCCTAACAATAAAAATACATGGCCCGAAATAGTGAAGGCATAGTTTTATTGTAGCAATTTCTCAGGTGAAATGCTAATTTTCCTGCATCTTGCTTTCTCTCCACTGAGCGATTAAGTATATTCTTCCCAATTTTTTTTCTAAACGACCAAAGTTCACATCTACACCACCAGGTCTAAATACCGCGGAGATTTTAGATTAATGTTGTATTATTTTTTATTTATGAGTGCCTCATAAAACGTCTTGAAAGTGTGACATTTACACTTTTCCCGTGAATTCAGACACTTGCATCTTCCGATGGTCTGCCGGGATTTGCTCTGTGTTTGATGTGCCAGGAATCGGAGTAAATTGCTACAAAGTTCAGCATTACTAACAAATGTATTTAGTATTTACAAAGATAGGTCTGATCCGTGGAGGGGAGGGGATGACGGGGGGTTAAGGGGAGGGGATGACGGGGGGTTGAGGGGAGGGAGTTTGCGAAAGGCTTTAGAAATGACAGCTTGCCTATCAATAAAGCATTAGTGCTATGGAGTGCAGATACAGCGCCGCGCAGTGACATCACCAATCACACAGTATTTTCAAGATCAACCAGTATAACAGCTTCCTATGTGACCGTGGCCAAATAATGGGAGTAAAATAACACCTTAATCTGCTATCTGACTATTACAGGCTGTGTATCACTGATGGTGCACTAGACACGTGCCTTGATCACTACGTTATTCTGTGCATTAACTCAGTGTGTGTTAGTACTAACCAATTTTTGCCAAACACTAAACCAGTTCTACCTATGATTTTTCGATGCCTTTCTAAGGTTTGACAATGCACCACCCATTGCAGGATTTCTCTTTCACCAATATAAGTTTGTGTTTGGCGCCAATTAGTCTTAAAGTGCAACACGCTTACATCAGATCATTCATAAAAAAAAATAATTCTTAAATAGCAAAAAACATGAAATGGGTAAAATGTCATATATAAAATTTTTATATATATATATATATACACACTGCAAAAAATAAATAAAGGGAACACTTAAACAACACAATGTAACTCCAAGTCAATCACACTTCTGTGAAATCAAACTGTCCACTTAGGAAGCAACACTGAGTGACAATCAGTTTCACATGCTGTTGTGCAAATGGGATAGACAACAGGTGGACATTATAGGCAATTAGCAAGACACCCCCAATAAAGGAGTGGTTCTGCAGGTGGTGACCACTTCTCAGTTCCTATGCTTCCTGGCTGATGTTTTGGTCACTTTTGAATGCTGGCGGTGCTTTCACTCTAGTGGTAGCATGAGACGGAGTCTACAACCCACATACGTGGCTCAGGTAGTGCAGCTCATCCAGGATGGCACATCAATGCGAGCTGTCGCAAGAAGGTTTGCTGTGTCTGTCAGCGTAGTGTCCAGAGCATGGAGGCGCTACCAGGAGACATGCCAGTACATCAGGAGACGTGGAGGAGGCCGTTGGAGGGCAACAACCCAGCAGCAGGACCACTACCTCTGCATTTGTGCAAGGAGGAACAGGAGGATCACTGCTAGAGCCTGTGGTCTGCTCAAACGGTCAGAAACAGACTCCGTGAGGGTGGTATGAGGGCCTGACGTCCACAGGTGGGGGTTGTGCTTACAGCCCAACACCGTGCAGGACGTTTGGCATTTGCCAGAGAACACCAAGATTGTCAAATTCGCCCCTGGCGCCCTGTGCTCTTCACAGATTAAAGCAGCTTCACACTGAGCACATGTGACAGACGTGACAGAGTCTGGAGACGCCATGGAGAACGTTCTGCTGCCTGCAACATCCTCCAGCATGACTGGTTTGGCAGTGGGTCAGTAATGGTGTGGGGTGGCATTTTTTGGGGGGCCGCACAGGCCTCCATGTGCTCGCCAGAGGTAGCCTGACTGCCATTAGTTACCGAGATGAGATCCTCAGACCCCTTGTGAGACCATATGCTGGTGCGGTTGGCCCTGGGTTCCTCCTAATGCAAGACAATGCTAGACCTCATGTGGCTGGAGTGTGTCAGCAGTTCCTGCAAGACAAAGGCATTGATGCTTTGGACTGGCCTGCCCGTTCCCCAGACCTGAATCCAATTGAGCACATCTGGGACATCATGTCTCACTCCATCCACCAATGTCACGTTGCACCACAGACTGTCCAGGAGTTGGCAGATGCTTTAGTCCAGTTCAGGGAGGAGATCCCTCAGGAGAACATCCGCCACCTCATCAGGAGCATGCACAGGCATTGTAGGGAGGTCATACAGGCACGTGGAGTCCACAGACACTACTGAGCCTCATTTTGACTTGTTTTAAGGACATTACATCAAAGTTGGATCAGCCTGCAGTGTGTTTTTCCACTTTAATTTTGAGTGTGACTCCAAATCCACACCTCCATGGGTTGAAAAATTTGATTTCCATTTTTTGATTTTTGTGTGATTTTGTTGTCAGCACTGTGACAGACCCCTTTTGGGAGTGACAGATACCATCTCGGAGGATTGTCGTTGTATTTGGATTATTGGGGATTTCGGGTACTTGTGGATCCGTACGATACACGCCGCCACGTGGAAAGAACAATGGGTCGCGGCCATTTTGACCGCATGGACTAATGACCGAACAATCACGAACTTTCCACACGATGAATTCCCACTTTAACGGTATCGTACGCCCATACTGGTCGACAGATCCACAGTACCGAAATAGAGACACCGGATCCAAGAGAGAGTTTTCGTTTATGTTATATGGTTCCTGAGTAAATGGTGCGAACGTGTATCTAGCGAACGGCCCAACCGATCTAGGGGATTTTCACGTATATTGTTCCCCTAGATCTCCGTTCCCTAATACACGTAGCACATTGTATTTTCGTTATATATTATGTGTATTATTAAACCTGTAAGTTTTTGTATAATATTCTGCTCGGTACAGTGGGAGTGACTCCCACTGTAAATGTATTATCTCCTCCGGATACGGGGAGGAGTTGTTGTACGGCATAAAAGCCCGAGTTGCTGAATAAACATTTATTCCTACTTTGACCCTCAACACAGAGTCTCGTCTCGTGCTTGGAGGGGATGACTATTACTTGGATGTCGTAATTATGGGGAACCTGTTATGCTTTAGCTAACTTCGTGCTTGGGGGAAAGGACACCTTCTCAGCGGCGTAAACCCCTACTACACCGGGGTGCCGCTACAATTGGTGGCAGCGGTGGGATCGTTCTTTCACCCCAGAAGGACAGCTAACGAGAGCATTCAGGATGGAGGCCTACTACGGAAGGTTGAAACGATCTACCCTAAAGAGAGCCGTGGTCGTTCGGCTAGCAACAAAAAGAAGAGAGACATTTTGGCAGAATTGGTCGCATTGGACTTAGCTGAACAGAATGGCGGACTGGATGTCGAACCAAACCCAGAACCGGAAGATGAACGATTCGACCACGAGGTGAGGGTAAGGTTGGCTCACTACGGACCAAATCCCTCACCTAGGATCGTGACCCAAGTAATCGCGGCGGTCGATGCCAACCGGCGCCAGACTTCAACCAGCGCCAGTCCAACTGCCAGGACTTTTCAAACTCCCGAGGAAAAGAGGAAAGTCCACTTTGCCGCTTTTAAAAATTTCGTAGAAACGGAGGGGGAGATTGACCAATACCTGGCGGATTTTGAGCGTCAATGTGCCCTACATAAAGTACCCTCCGAGGAGTGGGTTAAAATTTTGTCTGGCAAATTATCCGGACGAGCCAGTGATGCTTTCCGGGCAATCCCGGACCATGAGGTGGGAAATTACCGATTGGTCAAGGAAGCTCTACTGTACCGATATGCAGTAACCCCCGAAGCATATCGGAGACGCTTCCGGGAATCCCGAAAGCAAACCGGTGACTCCTAAACCGAATGGGCCTGCCGACTGCAACGCACGGCTGGCCACTGGATGGATGGGTGCCAAGCTACCACCGCGGAGGAGGTATTACAATTGTTTTTGTTGGAGCATTTTTTTGAAAAGGTGGACAAGGAGCTCAGGGAGTGGATTCGGGATAGGCGACCACTTACCCTACCCGAAGCCGCCCGGCTGGCTGACGAGTATGCGGACGCCCGCAAACCCGACCCCTCGGTCCAAAAGGCAGCTCCCCGAGTCAAAAGCCGCCTCGTCGGCCCTACTCCAACCACCCCCGCTAATCAACCTAGCTACACCACCCCCTCCCGCTTCGCCCAGTCCAGTGCCCCGGACCGCCGGCGGTGCCATAGGTGCCAACAGGTGGGCCACCTGAGAGACAAATGCCCACTAGATCCAGCTCGACAAGCTTCTTGGAGGAAGCCCGCTGAAGGGAACACCCGGCCCTTTTCCTCAGGGGCCCATTGCATTGAAGCCCAACCCCTGGGGGATGAGCAATGGGAGATTTTGCACGAGGCCAATCCCCTATATGCGGCTGCCGTAGACAACCGGCAGCACCACCGACAAACCGTTCGAGTAAATGGACAAGTTGTCAGTGGATTGCGAGACACTGGGGCCACCCTAACTTTGATCCAACACGACCTGGTCCCCGAAAAGGAACATACTGGACAAACGGTAGCCGTTAGAGTGGCCGGGGGTGCAGTACATCGCCTCCCCACGGCCCGAGTGCATTTGGATTGGGGGGTGGGAGCTGGCCAAGTGAATGTGGGCCTGATGAAAGGGCTACCCGCGGAAGTACTTTTGGGAAATGACTTAGCCCCGCTGTTGTCCGCTTTTGCTCCTCAAGGCCCTGCTGGAGCCTGCCCTGTCACCACCCGGGCTCAGGCTCGTGCTATTGGAATCGGCCCGCCAGTCGCGGAGACCCAGGTAAGATCTGACCCTCCGACTGTGACCTTAGGACAGACCCCCTTAGACTGGGATACCCCTGAGACTTTTGGGAGGGAGACGCGGGAAGATGTCACTCTACGGAAGTATAGGGATAAGGCAGATAAAGGGGAACCGGGGACAGATGGGGAAAGCTACGAGTGGGTGGGGGATAGACTGTATAGGATCCCCCAGGAGCCCGCAGCAGGCAAAAACCCCGTCCCGCAGAAGCAACTAGTGCTACCGAAAAAATACAGGCAAGAGATCATGAGGATCGCTCACGATATACCCTTAGCTGGCCATTTAGGAGTACGTCGCACGGGCCAAAGGATTACCCAGAATTTCTTCTGGCCAGGGTTTAACCGGGACGTGCGACAATATTGCAGAACCTGTGACACTTGCCAACGGGTGGGTAAGAGGGGAGATCGCCCGAAGGCTAAATTAATGTCGATGCCGATCATTGGGGAACCCTTCTATAGGGTCGCCGTCGACATTGTAGGCCCCCTAGCGCGACATAGCCCGTCCGGTAAGAAGTGCATTCTTACCGTGGTGGACTATGGGACCCGGTACCCCGAGGCAGTACCCCTGCCGAATATTGAAGCTGAGACGGTAGCCGATGCCTTGGTTAAGATATTCACTCGGGTGGGGTTCCCTAAAGAAATCCTATCCGACCAGGGAACCCAGTTCACTGCCGTACTCACACAACAGTTATGGAAAGTGTGCCACATTAAACCCCTGCTCAGTTCCCCGTACCATCCCCAAACTAACGGTCTCTGTGAGCGCTTTAATGGGACTCTCAAACAAATGTTGAGGACCTTTACGGACGGTTGCAGAGACTGGGAGAGATTCTTACCCCACCTGTTATTTGCGTATAGGGAGGTCCCCCAAGAATCTACGGGTTTCTCTCCCTTTGAGTTATTGTATGGGAGGAGGGTGCGAGGACCCCTCGATCTCATTCGGGACCACTGGGAAGGGGAAACCGAACAGGCAGGGACACCTATTGTGCCATATGTCCTGGAACTCCGGGACCGCATGGAGCAACTCTCCCTATTGGTAAGGGAGAATCTCCAGGCGGCCCAGGGGCGACAGAAACGATGGTACGATAGGGGTGCCCGGCAACGACTATTCCACATAGGGCAGAAGGTATTGGTGCTAAAACCGGTGAAGGACAACAAACTGCAAGCTGCGTGGCAGGGTCCCTACAAGGTTTTAGCCCAACTCTGTGATACCACCTACCTTATTGCCAGCTGTGCAGATGAAAGGATCCAACGATCCTTTCATGTGAACATGTTGAAGGAATACCAAGAGCGACAGGAAGATGTTAACGCTGTTTGTGCCCCAGCTACTGATGACCCCGAAAATTTACCTCTACCTGACCTGCTAGAAAGGGAGACTCACCCCGACCCAGTTAGCCTAGTGAAGCTGGGAGAACGACTTAACCCTACGGAGCTAGAGCAAGCTAGACAGCTCCTATGGGAGAAACAGAGTACCTTCTCCCAGGAGCCAGGATACACCACCCTGGCCATACACAAGGTAGAAACCCCAGGGCAGGCCCCCCTCCGACAACCCCCTTACCGTATTCCGGAAGCCGTCCGGGACGGGATGCTAAAGGAAATACGGGAAATGACCCAGCTGGGGGTCATTGAGCCATCAGACAGTCCCTGGGCCTCTCCCGTAGTCCTAGTCCCCAAGAAAGACGGAACCACTCGGTTCTGCGTCGACTACAGGCGACTAAATGAAAAGACTACCACTGACGCTTACCCCATGCCCCGGGTAGACAAATTATTAGATCGCATAGCCAGGGGTAACTATCTCTCTACCATAGACCTCTGCAAGGGTTATTGGCAGATCCCCCTGGCCGAGGATGCCGTCCCCAAGTCGGCCTTTGTCACCCCGTTTGGCTTATACCAATTTAAGGTCATGCCATTCGGGATGAAAAATGCCCCGGCTACGTTCCAGCGGATGGTGGATCGGCTCCTCGATGGCTTCCAGGAGTTTGCGTGTGCATACCTGGATGACATTGCGATCTACAGTGAGTCTTGGGAAGAACATTTAGTCCACGTAGGGGTAGTCCTAGATAAGATTCGGGCCGCGGGCCTGACACTAAAACCCGAGAAATGCCATTTAGGAATGGCCGAGGTCCAATACCTGGGACACCGGGTAGGGTGTGGAAACCAGAGACCGGAGCCTGCCAAGGTTGAAGCAGTAGCGAACTGGCCCACACCAAATACCAAGACCCAGGTATTGGCCTTCTTAGGGACCGCCGGGTATTATAGGCGCTTTGTCCCTGATTATAGTACGGTAGCCAAACCCTTGACTGACTTGACCAAAAAGAATTTACCCAGACAGGTCCTGTGGTCTCCCGCTTGCGAAGCCGCATTCCAATCCCTCAAACATGCTCTTGTTAATGCTCCTGTCTTGGCTGCCCCAGTACCTAACAAACGTTTCCTTGTACATACAGACGCTTCCATGTATGGACTGGGGGCTGTGCTGAGCCAGATCGGGGAAGATGGAAAGGAGCATCCGGTCGCATACCTCAGCTGAAAGTTGTTACCGAGGGAAGTGAGTTATGCGGCCGTAGAGAAAGAGTGCCTGGCCCTGGTATGGGCATTGAAAAAACTAACTCCCTATCTGTATGGACAAGAATTTTCCTTGGTAACCGATCACAACCCATTGGTATGGCTTAACCGGGTCGCAGGAGACAATGGCCGATTGTTAAGATGGAGCTTGCCCCTGCAAACGTACAATTTCACCATCAGCTATCGACCCGGTAAGCTAAATGGCAACGCCGATGGGCTGTCTCGACAACTTGACAATTCTCCGGACAAGTAAATTCCGGTCATCCCTAAGTTCATCCGAAAGGATCAAGCCAGGTCTGCCGGAGTGTACCACTAGGAGGGAGCCGTGTGACAGACCCCTTTTGGGAGTGACAGATACCATCTCGGAGGATTGTCGTTGTATTTGGATTATTGGGGATTTCGGGTACTTGTGGATCCGTACGATACACGCCGCCACGTGGAAAGAACAATGGGTCGCGGCCATTTTGACCGCATGGACTAATGACCGAACAATCACGAACTTTCCACACGATGAATTCCCACCTTAACGGTATCGTACGCCCATACTGGTCGACAGATCCACAGTACCGAAATAGAGACACCGGATCCAAGAGAGAGTTTTCGTTTATGTTATATGGTTCCTGAGTAAATGGTGCGAACGTGTATCTAGCGAACGGCCCAACCGATCTAGGGGATTTTCACGTATATTGTTCCCCTAGATCTCCGTTCCCTAATACACGTAGCACATTGTATTTTCGTTATATATTATGTGTATTATTAAACCTGTAAGTTTTTGTATAATATTCTGCTCGGTACAGTGGGAGTGACTCCCACTGTAAATGTATTATCTCCTCCGGATACGGGGAGGAGTTGTTGTACGGCATAAAAGCCCGAGTTGCTGAATAAACATTTATTCCTACTTTGACCCTCAACACAGAGTCTCGTCTCGTGCTTGGAGGGGATGACTATTACTTGGATGTCGTAATTATGGGGAACCTGTTATGCTTTAGCTAACTTCGTGCTTGGGGGAAAGGACACCTTCTCAGCGGCGTAAACCCCTACTACACCGGGGTGCCGCTACAAGCACATTCAACTATGTAAAGAACAAAGTATTTCAGAAGAATATTTAATTCATTCAGATCTAGGATGTGTTATTTTTGTGTTCCCTTTATTTTTTGAGCAGTGTGTGTGGATGTGAGGGGTGAACTCACTTGTGTGAGATACTGTATATATGTGTGTATATATATATATATATATATATATATATATATATATACACACACACAGTATCTCACTTGTGTGAGATACTGTATATATGTGTATATATATATACAGTATCTCACACAAGTGAGTTCACCCCTCACATTTTTGTAAATATTTTATTATATCTTTTCATGTGACAACACTGAAGAAATGACACTCTGCTACAATGTAAAGTAGCAAGTGTACAGCCTGTATAACAGTGTAAATTTGCTGTCCCCTCAAAATAACTCAACACACAGCCATGTCTAAACCGTGGGCAACAAAAGTGAATACACCCCTAAGTGGAAATGTCCAAATTGGGGCCAATTAGCCATATTCCCTTCCCTGGTGTCATGTGACTCGTTAGTGTTACAAGGTCTCAGGTGTGTTCAATTTGGTGTTATCGCTCTCACACTCTCTCATACTGGTCACTGGAAGTTCAACACGGCACCTCATGGCAAAGAACTCTCTGAGGATCTGAAAAAAAGAATTGTTGCACTACATAAGGATGGCCAAGGCTATAAGAAGATTGCCAAGATCCTGAAACTGAGCTGCTGCACGGTGGACCATACAACGCTTTAACAGGACAGGTTCCACTAAGAAAAGGCCTCGCCATGGTTGACCAAAGAAGTTGAGTGCACATGCTCAGCGTCATATCCTGAGGTTGTCTTTGGGAAATAGATGTATGAGTGCTGCCAGCATTGCTGCAGAGGTTGAAGGGGTTGGGGGGGGGATCAGCCTGTCTCAGACCATATTCCGCTGCATCAAATTGGTATGCATGGCTGTCATCCCACAAGGAAGCCTCTTCTAAAGATGATGCACAAGAAAACCTGCAAACAGTTTGCTGAAGACAAGCAGACAAGGACCTTTAATTACTAGAACCATGTCCTGTGTTCTGATGAGACCAAGATAAACTTATTTGGTTCAGATGGTGTCAAGCGTGTGTGGTGGCAACCAGGTGAGGAGTACAAACCCAAGTGTGTCTTGCCTACAGTCAAGCATGGTGGTGGGAGTGTCATGGTCTGGGTCTACATGAGTGCTGCTGGCACTGGGGAGCTACCGTTCATTGAGGGAACCATGAATGCTGAAGCAGAGCATGATCCCCTCCCTTCGGAGATTGGGCCGCGGGGCAGTATTCCAACATGATAACGATCCAAACACACCTCCAAGACAACCACTGCCTTGCTAAAGAAGCTGAAGGTAAAGGTGATGGACTGGCCAAGCATGTGTCCAGACCTAACTCCTAATGAGCATCTGTGGGGCATCCTCAAAGCTGGGGGCGCACAAGGTCTCTAACATCCACCAGCTCCGTGAAATCATCATGGATGAGTGGAAGAGGCAACCTGTGAAGCTTTGGTGAACTCCATGCCATGAGGGTTAAGGCAGTGCTGGAAAATAATAGTGGCCACACAAAATATTGACACTTTGGGCCCAATTTGGACATTTCCACTTAGGGGTGAAGTCACTTTTGTTGCCAACGGTTTAGACATTAATGTCTGTTTGTTGAGTTATTTTGAGGGGACAGCAAATTTACACTGTTACACAGGCTGTACACTTACTTCTTTGTAGCAGAGTGTAATTTCTTCAGTGTTGTCACATGAAAATATATAATAAAATATTTACAATATTTTCTCTCTCTCTCTCTCTATATATATATATATATTGTGTGTAAACATTATACATATTTCTAGCAATGTACGTAAAGTGCATAAAAATATAATTAGAAACATAAAAGCAGCATTTCTCCAAATTCCTCTAAACGTGGATGCAACTTTAAATCCACATTAAACTCACAAGGCTCCAGACATCAGGTTTCCAAGATTAAAATCCGTTCTATTTTCTTCTTCCTTTAAATTGTCAAATGAGTACCACCCTCCCATGTTTTTATTTGACAGACCTCAGTACAATCTAAAAGACTGAAATCTTTATCTATCAAGACGTTTATTTGCAGAAAAAGTTGTGCACAGTCAGAAGGTCACAAAGAGCTATATCAGAAAGCTGGGAGTTTAATTCTTCCTCACAATTAAACCCAATATATCCGTCTGCTGTAAAAAGTTATTCCGTGGTTTAACTTCATGGGTTTTACTGGAAAACAAGAAGAATCACATCTTGGACAATATTTGGAGAAGAACAAGTTAGATTTACATGCAATGGTCAAGTTAGATATTGTCTAAAATTGTGACCAAAATGAAGGTTGGGTCCCATAAAAGCTGTTATTGAACCATGCGCTGTGGCTTGAGGTCCCAGACCCAGTTACAACCTCTGTAAATAACCTCTGTATATAGTGTGCAGAACGTGTGTGATTCCGTTTGCATGCTAACTGTCCATCGAACGTATCCTGCATCTTTATCCCTTTACTACCTCTGTCTATCAGTGTCACTGCTTCCTGGATTATTGATCTCGCTGTCTCAGTTCATTCTGAAAAATTACTTCATAAAATGTTTTATGTGCAGGTTTAATAAAATGTTTTATCTCTGGTTAAGGCTTTTTTAACCTCAGCCACAATGTAATTTTCATTAGAACAGTTTCCATGCTTCTAAATGGCAATCCAAGGTCCTATACCAGTGGAATTATGGGCCTGCCTTAATGTGGACCGGTCGACCAGGGGAACATCAACTAATGGAGCATCTAGAAAGGTTTATATGTTTTAACATTTTTTAGTTTTAAGATGTTTGTAATAGTTTTTATATCTTTGAATCCAGTGAACCCCATTTTACACATGTGAAAAAGTCTACATATACTCCTCTGCCCCCAGATAAATAATATATATATCTAGAACAATATGTAATATCAATTTAAAGAATAATGAACGATGGTCCATTTTTTTTTCTGAGGTCAGAGTGGCGTATCGTGCTCATTTCCGCTCAGTATGGATTCTGCTAGATCTTACCCATGTTTTATCACCTCTCCGGTAGAGTAATCCAGGGCAGGTTATTGGCCGTGTCAATATTCCCTGTAGATGGACCCAGACACTAATAGACATGATCTGCTGAATGGCTAAACAATTATGTAGAAGAACTTAAAGAATCACTATAGTGTTGTTTTCCTGACACTATATAACCCTTAGGTCCCCCACCATCCTCAGGGCCCCCCTCCCTTGGCGCTGAAGGGGTTAGAACCCCTCATTTACTTTATTCCAGCTCCGGGCTCCCTCGGCACTGGTGACTTCTCCTACTCCGCCGATGCCAGCTCCCAAGTGGAGCGGAATGCGCATGCGCGTCAAGAGCCACGCACCCATTCAAACAGTCCATAGGAAAGCATTTCTCAATGCTTTCCTATGGATGTTCTGCACGCTGAATGCGATTTTCGCATCCAGCGTGCAGCGTCCCAGAAGTGCCTCTAGCGGTTGTCAGGAAGACAGCCACTAGAGTCTGAATTAACTCTGCTATGTTTACATCTGAAGGGTTAAAACCTGAGGGACCCGGCACCCCGCTTCATTGAGATGAAGTGGTCTGGGTGACCGTAGTGTCCCTTTAAACCTTGAGAATCCATCGCTTAGCTGAACCGCGTGTATTAATTATAAACTCTGTGAGTAATAACCTCTTCATTAGTAAGTTCTGTCACTTTTTATTACACAGTGAAAAATATCTCTTTACCCCCAGCCCAGATACAGCACAGACCTGTCTCAAACAGACAACTTTGAAAACATTTAATCTTAGACAGTAATATTGAAAAAAGCTTCCAAATACTGCGGACTGTCTGCCCTTTTGTGTATGTTTGTGACCTGATCCCCACCTGATCCCCACCAAATTCTATATAACGACAGGGGGTCACTGATTTTATAAACTATGTGTATTAGTTCACCTACCTTGTCGGCCACCCAGCTCTCAGTGATAATTAAAATAATTAGTAAAATACTGGATTTAAAAGAGAAAGATTTAGAAAAGCTGCTCACGGTTATTTATGCTCTTCTTTCAAAATACTGTCTGAACTCCTTCATATATATAAAAACTGTCATTTTTCTTTCTTAAGATGAATATGTTTAACATGCTGAACCAAACCCACCCTGTAAGCCCCCATAAAACGGGCCATGACACAGGAAGCTTGGTGGATTGTAAGCTGGCCACAGTAAATTTATTACCGCAATTTTACAACAACTTCGAAACAAAATGCAGAGCACAAGCAAATGAGTTATAGTTACAAATAAATACAATGAACCATCAAATGCATTAATTATACATAACATTAGAAAGTGCAACATTAATGCAATGTTTTTGCCGTACATCTTTTTTAATACCTATATTTTATTGCCCTATGGGCTTACCCATACCTCAAATGAAACCATATAATCCCTCCCTTCATTCAGCTGCTGCCCCATTGGAACCTCTTTATTAAACAAACTGCACATCCGCCAACCCACCTACCATCCCAGCCTCACACTGGGACGTAAGTTGAAAACGACCCATAAAACACAGATGAAGAGGACGGATGGGCAGGAAGCTTCTTCTCAAGTTTCTAAAATGGTGCACCACTGCACACCACTCTTCCTCTGGTATGTGAAACCCTCCTGTCCACCTCCTCAACCCCCCCCCCCCTCTACTTGAATAAGTGGTAATTTCAAGCCCCATCACTAACTGCAACTGTTACCCTTGCCTATTTGTTCCTTAAAACATACATTAGTATTGCTTTTTATTTGGTCCTTATAAGTTTGAGTGGAGATTAGAATGTTGGCGTTTTGTGCTATTGACAAGGATGCTCCTTCGCTCTCCTAGAAGAACACATTAAGAAATCTCTCGCAATTTTCTCGAGAGTGAAAGCAGTTCCGCCATGTACCTGGACGCATCAATAATCACAACTCTCCACCATCTCAGCGACCTGCATTACCGCAGCTGAGGCACTTAGGTGACCAAAAACACTTAGAGACCCGCTTGTCCAGGGAACCTACTATTTAACTGGGAAAGAGCACTGCTCTGTAAATGTCATGGAAATCTGTCAAACTCTTTGAGCTTTTATTCAGCACTTGCCGCATGGGGTTTGTGTTGTTTGTGTATCGGCCAGCTTAATGTGTGTTCTGAACTCCAGACTGTAAATAGAGATTTAAAGGACAATGAGCTGTATAGAAAGACCTGCTCGGTCTAGCCCATGGTACATGTTACATAGCCTGCGCACCACGGAGGTCACAGATATTTAGCAGTCTCCTTTGTGCCAACTACTGTGTGTTTGATCCAAATTTTGAGGACAGAGCAGGCGACTAGAGAATTAGACTCTGCCTAGTCAACAAAACGAAGGTGCGTGTCTCTGCTCTAACAATATACAGAGATCTATATAAACACAGAGCGCCAAGGATTATGTATAAAGAGTGACAGAGGGCACGTTCCATTAACAGTCCAAGACAGAACATTACATTGATTTCCGTGGAAACATAACAAAACCAAAACTATAACCTGACATAGGTGGGCGACCCGCAAACTAGCTGCTGCAACACCCCCCTTCCCTGGGGGGACAGTGGCAGGGACAATTGACACAATAACTACTACATCATCTGTAGTGGCTACGGTACTTAGAGTTTATCAAGCACTCTTTTTTTGTAGACCAGTGAAGGGTTAATAGTAAGAGGTGCTGCTGAATATGTTGGTAGTTTAAAAAATAAAACAATTATTTATTCATTTAAGTTACAAAAAGAGGTTTACAGTGATGGCAACTCTTTTATTATTAAATCAGTAATTTAAAATGATTCTGTCATACATTGTGTGTGTTTTTTATACATTGTTAAATCATTAAAGTGGCCATACCATGTGCATTTTTACAATTGTAATAAAATGGCAAAATCTTGCTTTACCTTGTACATGTTTAGTACATGTTGTGTGCACAGTGCACTACATCATAAAGTCTGCTCGGAAATGCTCTGCAAATCACACACTCTGACTATTTGATGACATCACATACAGAATCTGTTCAGCTTTTTTTTTTTTTTTTTACACATACCTCCCAAGTGTCCCTATTCAGGAGGAACAGTCCCTATTTTAGGGCCAAATCCATCTGTCCCTCTTTTCAAGGAGCTCCAAATTTTTAGTGTGTCTTAGTGTATAATAGAGCTCCACAGTAATAATACTCCCAGTAATGTGCCTGAGTGTATAACAGACTCCACAGCAATAATACTCCCAGTAATGTGTCAGAGTGTATAACAGAGCTCCACAGCAATAATACTCCCAGTAATGTGTCTGAGTGTATAACAGTGCTCCACAGCAATAATACTCCCAGTAATGTGCCTGAGTGTATAACAGACTCCACAGCAATAATACTCCCAGTAATGTGTCAGAGTGTATAACAGAGCTCCACAGCAATAATACTCCCAGTAATGTGTCTGAGTGTATAACAGTGCTCCACAGCAATAATACTCCCAGTAATGTGTCTGAGTGTATAACAGAGCCCCACAGCAATAATACTCCCAGTAATGTGTCTGAGTGTATAACAGAGCTCCACAGTAATAATACTCCCAGTAATGTGTCTGAGTGTATAACAGAGCTCCACAGCAATAATACTCCCAGTAATGTGTCAGAGTGTATAACAGAGCTCCACAGCAATAACACTCCCAGTAATGTGTCTGAGTGTATAACAGAGCTCCACAGCAATAATACTCCCAGTAATGTGTCTGAGTGTATAACAGAGCTCCACAGTAATAATACTCCCAGTAATGTGTCTGAGTGCATAACAGAGCTCCACAGCAATAATACTCCCAGTAATGTGTCTGAGTGTATAACAGAGCTCCACAGCAATAATACTCCCAGTAATGTGTATGAGTGTATAACAGAGCTCCACAGCAATAATACTCTCAGTAATGTGTCTGAGTGTATAACAGAGCCCCACAGCAATAATACTCCCAGTAATGTGTCTGAGTGTATAATAGAGCCCCACAGCAATAATACTCCCAGTAATGTGTCTGAGTGTCTCACAGAGCTCCACAGCAATAATACTCTCAGCAATTTGTCTGTGTGTATAAAAGAGCTCCACAGCAATGATACTCCCAGTAATGTGTCTGAGTGTATAACAGAGCTCCACAGCAATAATACTCCCAGTAATGTGTCTTTAAACTGCAATACATGTGTTTAGAAATGTGGAAATAAGATACCGTATTTTTCGCTCCATAAGACGCACTTCACCATAAGACGCACCTAGTTTTTAGAGGAAGAAACCCAGAAAAAAAAATATTCTGAACAAACTGTCCCATAGTGTTTCTTACTATGGGACAGTTTGTACAGAATATTTTTTTTCTCCCCTGTCCCATAGTGTCCCCCCCTCCCATAGTCTTCTCCTCTCTCCCATAGTCTTCACTCACCCCCTCCCCATAGTCTTCATCCACCCCCTCCCCATAGTCTTCATCTCCCCCCTCCCCACAGACTTCATCTCACCCCCCTCCCCATAGACTTCATCTCCTCCCCCTCCCCATAGACTTCATTCCCCTCCCCATAGACTTCATCCCCCTCCCCATATTCTTCTCTCCCATACTGTCCCCCTCCCCTTGTCCCATAATTACTTACCTGTCTTGTAGCGTTGGCCGGCAGCACAGGGCGCACCGCGGTAGTGGAACTTAAATTTCATGTTCCGGTTTCCGGCGGGACTGAAAGGAAGTGCGCACTCAGCTTGTTCCACTACCGCGGTGCGCCCTGTGCATAAGTAAACCTTCTTATTCGCTCCATAAGACGCACAGACATTTCCCCTCACTTTTGGGGGGAAAAAAAGTGCGTCTTATGGAGCGAAAAATACGGTACATTGTTCTTGTTATAAATTACATTTTAGTTGGATAAATTGTTAACCCAACCCCTGGTCGCACCCACACTCAGGACAGCCCGGCCCCTGACCACATCCCCACTCACACACAGAACAGACCCACCCTTTGTCAGACTCCAACTCACACTCAGAACAGCTGCACCGCTGAACACCCCCTCAGTCATACTCCTAAAATGAAGGTGTCCCTCTCTGTCCATGTGAAGTATTGGGAGGTATGCTGACAGTCATGGAAGGTTTAGAAATTTTCTAAACCCAGACAGATCTTCCAGGGGTTATTCCAGATAAATATATTCTATCTTGGCTGTGTAAATATACCATTAGTTTGGTGGAAATGTTGTTTTAAACTTATTTTTAAAGACACTTTAATTCTCCTGCTATTTCGTTTCATGGTCCATGTAATATTCGTTACATAGAACAACCTTGTTATCGCTATAAGTGACCTGTGTTATTACCCTGGTATTAGCAGAGGGCCACATGGGTATTGCACAGTACGCGGCCTGAAAAATATCGAGAGACTGAATGCAACAGCCGCTATCCAAATCCCCTTTGTGTTATTGTACTGCGGCTCAATTTAAATATCAATCAGCCTAAGCCCTCATTGATTACTAGACATAACACTTGGATGTTGTGTAATGTACTGGGCGAGATACAGTTATTTATTTCAAATCCTTCCTGGAATAAAAGAAGAATCAAGAAAATTGGATACATGGGATTACATTTAATATAGTGGGAACAACTATTATACAAAGTATTAATTCTGTGTATCTCTTTGAATGCAAATGTAATACACAATATGTAGTGATGTCGCGAACATAACATTTTCAGTTCGCGAACAGCGAACGTGATCTTCCGCAAACGTTCGCGAACCGGCGAACCGGGCGAACCGCCATAGACTTAAATGGGCAATTTTAAAACTTTCTGGCCACAATAGTGATGGAAAAGTTGTTTCAAGGGGACTAACACCTGGACTGTGGCATGCCGGAGGGGGATCCATGGCAAACCTCCCATGGAAAATTACACAGTTGATGCAGAGTCTGGTTTTAATTCATAAAGGGCATAAATCACATAACATTCCTAAATCACAATGGATATGGATTGACACCTGACATATGACATATTGACACCTTGACATATGGATTGACACCTGTCCTCAGAGACCCTGATACACACTGACACAGAGCAGACTAGGGACTGTTCCCCCTACATAGGGTCACTTGGCAGATATGTATTGACACCTGTCCTCAGAGACCCTGATACACACTGACACAGAGCAGAATAGGGGCTGTTCCCCCTACATAGGGTCTCTTGGCAGATATGGATTGACACCTATCCTAAGGATCCCTGATACACACTGACACAGAGCAGAATAGGGACTGTTCCCCCTACATAGGGTCACTTGGCAGATATGGATTGACACCTATCCTAAGGATCCCTGATACACACTGACACAGAGCAGAATAGGGACTGTTCCCCCTACATAGGGTCACTTGGCAGATATGGATTGACACCTATCCTAAGGATCCCTGATACACACTGACACAGAGCAGAATAGGGACTGTTCCCCCTACATAGGGTCACTTGGCAGATATGGATTGACACCTGTCCTCAGAGACCCTGATACACACTGACACAGAGCAGAATAGGGACTGTTCCCCCTACATAGGGTCACTTGGCAGATATGGATTGACACCTGTCCTCAGAGACCCTGATGCACACTGACACAGAGCAGAATAGGGACTGTTCCCCCTACATAGGGTCACTTGGCAGATATGGATTGACACCTGTCCTCAGAGACCCTGATACACACTGACACAGAGCAGAATAGGGACTGTTCCCCCTACATAGGGTCACAGAGAAATAGGTTAAGAATGATCAATTAATATTCAAAATTAAGTGACTTTATCAATCTCCTCATTTAAACCATACATTTTAAGTGTATTTAATTTAAATGTCCATTTGGTTTCTGCTATATTAAGGATTCTTTGACGCTTAGCTACACCATGGATCTTACAAATCGCTTTTATACCCATGGTCCATATAAAACAGGAATCACTCTCATCGGCTAGTTGGAAATCTCGTACTATGAGGAATTTTTTATCCTTATGTAGGTTAGCCAGCCAATGTTCCCCAAATCTAACTTTTAGGGGTCTCATTGTTTGTCCCACATAGTGGAGGCCACAAGTACATGTAAGTAGATAGACAAGGAACGAGGAATAATAGTTTACCCTTTGTTGGACCCTAAATTTCTCCTCCCCCAATGTAGATCCAAATTGGGTAACCCCATGGCAAAAGTACTTACAGGTTAAGCATCTAGTACCCCCGCATCTAAATTTACCCACGTTGGAGTTAGAATCCGGTCTTGAAATTTAGAAGGTAGAGAGATATTTTTTATATTTTTTTATTTTTCCTCAAGGTTACCCTGGGGTTAATGGAAATACTAAACCTTAACCATGGGTCCAATTTTAGCACAGGACAATGTTTTCGTAGAATACCAATGATGGCATCATAGGATTTATTAAAAACTGTTGAGAAGATCGGGCCTTTATTTTGGAGCACATCCTGAGTGCTGATGTTAAATGTGCTTGGGTGCAGAGTGAATTTTGATTCCCAATTATTTAACAACAATAAGATAGTATAATATGTGTCTCGGAGGAGTCATTTAAATAACTGTAATTTGTTTCTGTATCATCCCAATGGCTATTCAATGTAAACTAACCTACCATATAAAAATACCCCTCGCTGTCTCACTGGAGATTTAACCTTTTTAGATGAATTGTTTGTGTACGACCCACCTGTAACGGATCACCAGGCACCCCGACTGGGTACCTCCGTTGAAGGATGCTCCTAGCGCTTACAGAGGGCTCCAAGCGCTCCGCCAGACACCAGAACCACTGTAGACCCCACAAACCGCTGCAGCTTTGTTGGGGTCTCGCCGTCTCCTACCCAACCTGGACCTACGACCAGGCTCCAGGTTCCAGTGGGTGAACTTCTCCTCCAAGAGAGTGAAGCAGGAACAAGCTCTTACAAGAGCCTAGAAGTGAATATCCAAGGGAGCATGCAGAGCATAGCAGTCCCTTGTAGTGATATAGCGATTCCCCCAATAAGAGACAGGACTTTAGATTGAGGGTGAAGTAGAACTGATGTTTAATGGTAGATACTCTGCTTTTATGCAATTCTCCCCTGCAAGGGAGACGCCCACAGGCATTTAGACATTAACCAGTCAGACAACGGTTACATCCCACATATTCCCTCCCCTCTGCTTGGGAGATAATTGAGTTTCTTACTGTATCTACTCAATTATCTCCAAGCTGAAAAATCATATTTTTTATACATTTTTATAACTTCCTGATTTTACATCACATACGAAAAAAACTTATATTTCTGTGATCAGCATAACTTGCGGAGCAACATATGTAAAAATCACATGATTGAGGTTGAGGTCCCTTTATTATCAATTGCAAGCATGGCTTTTCCTGCCCAAACCAGTTCCCACTGGTCTGGCAGTGTCCCTGGGACAACGCCCTGCTGGAGAACAATGGAGCTGGGGGAGGGGAAGAGCCACACCTCCCCAGGGATTCAAAGGGAAAGAAAAAGTGTCCAAAAAGTTTCCCTGTGTCCAAACACTGTTTTTAAAAGGGCCAGCACTGTACAATAAAAGTCCATAAGCCCAAATCAGTTCCTAGAAGGGTAAGATATCCCAGGGCCATAGTCGCAGGGCAGGAGGCTGGCAAACAGGCCCCTCCAAAAACCAGTGGCGAGGTTACTTTTGCCACACCACCTAGCAGGTTTTGCTTGATGTGGCAGGTGAGCTTACACTTTAACCCCTTAGTGACCAGACCATTGTTCAATTTTCTTACCGTTAAGGACCAGGTCTCTTTTTACATTTCTGCGGTGTTTGTGTTTAGCTGTAATGTTCCTCTTACTCATTTACTGTACCCACACATATTATATACTGTTTCTCTCGCCATTAAATGGTCTTTCTAAAGATACCATTATTTACATCATATCATATAATTTACTATAAAAAAAAGATAAAATATGATGAAAAAATAAAAAAAACTCTTTTTCTTACATCGACCCCCACAATCTGTTACGCATCTACAACCGCAAAAAAAAACACTCATGCTAAAGAGTTTCTACATTTTGTCCTGAGTTTAGAAATACCCAATGATAACATGTTCTTAGCTTTTTTTTGGAAAGTTATAGGGCTATAAGTACAAGTAGTACATTGCTGTTTCAAAAAATATATTTTAAAAAGTTCTAAATAGTGACATTGTAACACTGTTATCTGTCATAAATCTCTGAATCACACCTCAAATGTACATACTAAGCTAGCATTTATATTTGTTTGTGTGTTAAAAATGCAAAAAACTAATTTGAATGCTAACTTTGGCCAGTGTTTGTGACTAAGTGGCTACTAAAAAAGACTGAACATACCCCATTTGCAATACCTTGGGTTGTCTTCTTTTGCACATGGCATGCCATCATAGGGGTAATTCTCATTCCTGGACTACCATACGCTCTCAAAGGCAACATAACCAATCTGGCAAATTTCAATGTGAAAAAAATGGAAAATCAAGCCTTATATTTGACCCTGTAACTTTCAAAAACACTACAAAACCTGCACATAGGGGGTACTGTTATACTTGGGGGACTTCACTGAACACAAATATGTGTGAAAAATGCAAAAAAACTTCACTTTCACTGACAATATCATCACTGTGATATGTTTTACTGTTTTGAAGCACTAATATTTGTACTCGGCAAAGGAGTAAAACAGTACCTCCCCCATGTACAGGTTTTATGGTGTCTTGGAAAGTTACAGGGTTAAATACAGTGATAGCAAATTAAATTCTCTGGACTTTCGGCCTGGGTTGTCAGGCAGGTCCTGCAAATTGCAATCAATAAAATTACTTGATTATGTAAAAATATTACAGAAATATGCAGGTATAATTTCATTCTGAAGAAGCCTTATCAGGCGAAACGCGTAAAGTGGACTTTTATACTTTGTTATTATACTTGTTTGCAATATATATTAAAGTACTTTTTATAGTATACTTTTTTATATTTCAATTATTTTTACCTACTCCCTGGATCCTGCATATCCTTGGTGGGGATTATACCACCTAGGCCGTTTACACTAGAGCAGGTTTTATGCTCTAGCAATTGTAAGTACATTACTATTTATTTTTTTATTATATCAACAGTACTTACTTCACCATTTGCTGCTATATTTCCCTTTTATTATTTATACACCACTGCACCTTGAAAACTCTTGGAGCCACCATCACCACATATCCCAAGACGGGGATTGTACCGTCCAGGCGCATCACAGCCGAGCTCTGTTATAGCTCATCTAAATGTGAGTGGACTGTGTATAGCTTTATGTGATATCTTTTTTGTACTGATATACTGTACTGCACTATTATTGTTTTTTCTTTTATTTATATCTTGAGGTTACCATCCACTGTTGGAAATATCCGTCAAATATATGTATGTATACTCTTTTATATAAATACCTCTAGGCGCGGTATACACTCTGTTTTTTTCTATTTCTATTCACATACAAGGTCTTGGGAATCCTTGTTTTGTACACTGCTGCCTGTTCACTATTTGCTATAGTGAGCGCCTATTATCCCTTTGTTTTATAATTTAAATATATGTACATATTTATATATTTGAAGTCTACGTATATTTCTAAAATGATTTATGTAATTATGTATATGGAATTGTATACATATTTTGTATTTATATATATATATATATGTATATATATATATATATATATAAATAAAATGTAATTCTAAGTGTATTTTGATATAAATATATATATATATATATATATATATTAATATCAAAATACAGTTAGAATAAAATTACATATATATATAATTTTTGTATTTTAATTTTTTTTATTTATTTGTATTTACTTATTATTTATATTTTATAATAATACTATATATACAATATATATAGTTATATGTGTGTAATTTTTTTTGTAAATTAGATTTTTATTAAGTTTTACACAAAATAAGAAAATAACAGGTGCTGTGAGACTCGCAGGTCTCAATATTATAACAGTGAACATATAAGATGCTCTGTGTGACTCACAAGGTCACCCTTTTAAATGAGTATTCAAGCTGTGTCTAATACAACATATGTGTGTAATTTAATGATATTAATTATATTAATTATATATGTATATATTAATATAAAATACACTTTGTATGATATATATATATAATATATATACATAGGATATATAGATATAATATATGTACATATCTCATATATATATATACATATATTTATATATTTTTAATTTATTAACATTTTTTTTTTATTTTACACATGCAGGGAGACTGCCTGTGAGTTTAGGCAGTCCCTCTGCAGGCAGCACTATAGACACCTACTGTGTCCATAGTGCTCTCTCCTTAATCCCTATGTATATTTAGACAAATGGAGGTCATTTAGTTGCTCCAATGGCCATTGGAGGGAATGCCCACCTGCCAACATCAAGGCAGACCCCCCTAAGTGGGTCCTAACACTGACCCTTCAGCCTGCTTCCTTGAGCTTCTGGCAAAGATATCTCTAATGAGACAGAGAGGGGTATTTTTTATATACACCCCTATATACTTATTAACCCTTAATAGGGAACACATGGGATGGGCAGCAGCATTGTACAAGTTCTCGTGATATCCTCGGAGGGGTTCATTCCACCTACATCTGCTGCAGAGTGTTCCTTTACTCTATGCGTATCAATAATTACATGGATTGTCTGAGTATCTTGTGAATTTTGTTTATTGCATATTGTCCAACATTCCATTTGCAGCAAGTTCATCTATCTTTGATGGGACTCGCTCCACCCTCACTAGACCTGCTCTTCACTGAGTGAGTGTAACTTAGTTTAGTTCTTAGCTCAGTAATTGAACACTAAATGAAACATCATCTTTAATTAGCAAGCACAATCCATGCCAATCCCTCGTCTCTGCCAATGACCTTCGTTTGTCTTATAATCGCACCATTGCCAAATCTTACTTACAGTCGTGGGTGTTCTACAGCATGCCACATTGCTAAAGACTGCCCCGCTACACCTCTTAAATCTTTCACTACTTTCCAGTCCTCTAAAAATGTCTAAAACCTTTTATGTTGGAAGAGGGTCTCAACTTACTTAGACATTTCTCTCTGTCTAGAACTCTTCTGCCACCTTCTGTAACTATACCAACCTTATGTATGTCATATTATTCTACAATAACTGTATATTAATATGAGTGAGTTATATATAATATAATGAGTTATTCATAATTAAATATGGATTTATGCCTCGTACTATTGTTTGCCTATTGGAGCGCTGTTTTACTTTTTGTATAAGTGCACCCCACTTCCTGTGGACTTAAATCTGGTTTGTGTAGGGCTTTTGCTGCTTCTACCTACTGTGCCCTGAGTCATCACCTATGGAAATCCATAGAATATGTTTATTGGGGATTCCGTCAGACCTGTCAGAAAGGTGGCTCTTTTCCTTTCTATTTCATCAGAGAAAGACGAATAATCAAGGTAAACGTTCTCAGACTGTAGTCTATATCTATCCAACATTCCAGAAATTTACACCAATCAACTACACGGACTGTTGGTTTCCAAAGAATGAGGTATATCTTCAAGGTTGGCCTCACTTTCTGTAAGACCTGCTACAAGAGACTAAGAAATAGAATTTCAGAGAACTGTAAAATGGAATCTATAGTATGTTTAGCGTTGCCTCACATATTTCTCAAACCCTCTGTCATGACACCAGTCAACATTAAGATCATATGGAACCTCTAAGAGGCATAAACACAAGATGAAATCTCACAATTGGAGACAATCCTTGTCAGGAAACCGATTTCGGGATTGTTGTGAGCAAACCATTTGTGTATAAATGGCTAAACTAGCCAGAGGAGAATGGTAAATAGACATGCTGATCACAACAGAGAATCAGTTAGAAAACTAGCAGAAATAACAAGAAGGAAACACCATTAAAAGGACAACCCGTCTGGTGTCTAATTAGTTAATGACTGATGCCAAAAATGGAACAAACATGACGCAGAACATCATAAATGTTGCAAGAATGAATCTGGATGACTATTTTGAGGGAAGAATAAAGCAACCAGATTAAAGTCCAAGAAGCCATAAAAGGTTAGGACAGTAAAGCGTCTGGGGCTGGAGAGTGTCCGCGTTAGATGGCAATGCACTTAGTGGCAGGGAAGAGGAAACAGGTATGTCCCAACATGTGAGATTACAGAGTCATATAGAGAACCTTGGCTTGACTTTGACATAAACATTTTTATTTGTGGTGCTTCAAGCCCGCACCCTAAGGCAGGAGGGGTATCTTTGGCCACCCAGATGTTTCTGAACATTATCCTGAAATTTGAGAGAGCATTATGGGTAATGTAGGATATGTAATGTTGTCATCATCATTTTAAAATTGCAGTTTTCCAGTTGAGAAACAAGAGGTTTTACTAAATAAGACTTTTGCAGCATAATATAAATGATTTAAGATGCCATTATTGAGGTCAGTTAGAATGATGAAGGTTGCTTTATGTATCAGTTTAACTCCTTCATGGTAGACGGCTTGGCATGGAGCCTTTAATTATGACAGCAAGTGACTTTGGCTGTGTTTCAAGACTATTTATTCATAAGAAACAACCGCCTTGTTTTTTTCTACTCCATGCAGAACGCTTCTGGATGGCAACCAGCTTAAGGTCGTGAAACTTTAATTCGAGCAGCTTAACTTTTTAAACATGCAGGATTCTCAGCACCTAACACTTTACAGGGATCAATATATGGTCGATCCTGTCGGCTCATGAAAGTCCCTTTAGCCTTCTTGTTCCTGACTCAAGACCCATTTTCTTTAATTAAATCCATTATTCATCTTGATGCTTTTTGTACTGGGAAAAGGACTTTATGATTTTGGCCTTGAGTCAATAGAAATTAGCTGCCTTCGTGCAGTCCTGAGCGTAGTAAGAGGTCACGCGGAATTAACACAGGTTTTCCGTTTCAAGTTCTCACCACAGGAGGTAAGGAAGAGGAGGCCATAGGAAGATGGAGTGCATAGAGTGAGTCAGGGTGAAGCAGGGAACTCTGATCCAGCAGATAAAATAATGTAAGCAAGTGATGGAGCAATGTGTTTTAGAAAGGGCAGAGTATGCGAGGCTTGTTAAAGAAGAAAAAAGTGCAGAGTACATGGTAGTAATGTGTGTGATGTACAGAGTAATGTGTGAAGGAGGGAGTAATGTGTGTGATGTACAGAGTAATGTGTGAAGGAGGGAGTAATGTGTGTGATGTACAGAGTAATGTGTGAAGGAGGGAGTAATGTGTGTGATGTACAGAGTAATGTGTGAAGGAGGGGGTAATGTGTGTGAATGATGGAGTAATGTGTGTGAGAAATGGAGTAATGTGTGTGAACGATGGAGTAATGTGTGTGAAGGATAGAGTAATGTGTGTGAACGATGGAGTAATGTGTGTGAAGGATAGAGTAATGTGTGCGAGGGATGGAGTAATGTGTGTGAGGGATGGAGTAATTTGTGCGAGGGATGGAGTAATGTGTGCGAGGGATGGAGTAATGTGTGCGAGGGATGGAGTAATGTGTGTGAAGAATGGAGTAATGTGTGTGAAGGATAGAGTAATGTGTGTGAAGGATAGAGTAATGTGTGTGAGGAATGGAGTAATGTGTGTGAGGAATGGAGTAATGTGTGTGAAGGATAGAGTAATGTGTGTGAAGGATAGAGTAATGTGTGTGAAGGATGGAGTAATGTGTGCGAAGGATGGAGTAATGTGTGCGAGGGATGGAGTAATGTGTGCGAAGGATAGAGTAATGTGTGCGAGGGATAGAGTAATGTGTGCGAGGGATAGAGTAATGTGTGCGAGGGATAGAGTAATGTGTGTGAGGGATAGAGTAATGTGTGCGAAGGATAGAGTAATGTGTGCGAGGGATGGAGTAATGTGTGCGAGGGATGGAGTAATGTGTGCGAAGGATAGAGTAATGTGTGCGAAGGATAGAGTAATGTGTGCGAGGGATGGAGTAATGTGTGCGAGGGATGGAGTAATGTGTGCGAGGGATGGAGTAATGTGTGCGAGGGATGGAGTAATGTGTGCGAGGGATGGAGTAATGTGTGCGAGGGATGGAGTAATGTGTGCGAGGGATGGAGTAATGTGTGCGAGGGATAGAGTAATGTGTGCGAGGGATAGAGTAATGTGTGCGAGGGATAGAGTAATGTGTGCGAGGGATAGAGTAATGTGTGTGAGGAATGGAGTAATGTGTGCGAGGGATGGAGTAATGTGTGCGAAGGATAGAGTAATGTGTGCGAGGGATAGAGTAATGTGTGCGAAGGATAGAGTAATGTGTGCGAGGGATGGAGTAATGTGTGCGAGGGATGGAGTAATGTGTGCGAGGGATGGAGTAATGTGTGCGAGGGATGGAGTAATGTGTGCGAGGGATGGAGTAATGTGTGCGAGGGATGGAGTAATGTGTGCGAGGGATGGAGTAATGTGTGCGAGGGATAGAGTAATGTGCGCGAGGGATAGAGTAATGTGCGCGAGGGATAGAGTAATGTGTGTGAGGAATGGAGTAATATGTGTGAATAGAACAACAAAAAACAAGAAAAAGGGTGCGCCTTTAATACAGAAGATTATGTATAAATAATAAGCATAAAATAATTACAGATAAAGTCCAGAATAATAGTCCATAATAAGGGAACTTCCTGTAGGACAATGGTGATTCGTCTTAGATGTAGGTTGTATTTTTCAATGCGCCATATGGGAAGAAGAACAAAAAGAAAGGAAATCCAATGGTACAGTATGTAGGTATAAATGAATATATAAGAATATGTAAGTTTACTCACAATTTCCAGAGCTAATATCCAGCTCTGGTATGAAATGCGTGAAGTGGAATGATCCCCACTCAAGGATATATGGAGTAACAGCTTAAAGTTCAATGGTCCAACGGTCGTTCCGGCCAAAAATAAAAAGATAAAATATATAGTGCTCTCTGCTTTAACTGGAGTAAAATTTAAAAGAAAGTATAAAATGTACTCACAATATGTTGAGCAGGCTTATACTGCTCGGTGTATAGCGTTTGGGTGGTATCATGCCTACCTAAGGATTCTTTGGCGTTTCTTAAGATGGTAAAATCAAAGAAGTCAGGTTGAAAATTAAATAATAGTAACTGAATAAAAGGAAAGTGGCAACTAGAATATTTAGAGCCAAAATTCCTTTATTTTAACAATAGTTAAAATATTTAAAACAATCTCTAGACGCGTTTCGCCAACAATAGGCTTCTTCAAGTAGAGTATAGTAAAAACATAAACCTGACTTACAGTGCTTTATATAGGATACCATAATTGTATTGAAATTCTAAATTTCCCGCCAATATGACGTCATCATAACCTTAATTTTAAAATACATATCAAAATAATGTGACAGTAATGTAGATAACATATAAATATATACATAAGTTAAACATACATATACCTTTAAAAAACGAGGTGCCAGTATGGTAAAAATTAGTATTGGAAAAAATCACGTGATGCGCGGCTAAAATCGCTTCCGCATCACGGGGTAAATGGAACGCATGTGTCACCTATTTGGTGAAACGCATGCGAGGGAAGCCGGCCGGGCAGGTCGCGTCACTGAAGGGGAGGAGCCCTGTCAGTGATCGCGAACGGGGGAATGTTAGTGCAGATAGCATGCCTGGAGAGTATAAAAACGGGCCATAAGATCGGAGCCCGAGAGGGGAGTAAATATATTGGGCAATTGAATGGAGAGAAGCCCAGTATATAGTAAAATGAAAGTAAAATGCCAGACTCTATTAGAGAGAGAGAACTGGAGTAATGTGTGTGAGGGATGGAGTAATGTGTGTGAGGGATGGAGTAATGTGTGTGAGGGATGGAGTAATGTGTGTGAGGGATGGAGTAATGTGTGTGAGGAATGGAGTAATGTGTGTGAGGGATGGAGTAATGTGTGTGAGGGATGGAGTAATGTGTGTGAGGGATGGAGTAATGTGTGTGAGGGATGGAGTAATGTTTGTGAGGGATGGAGTAATGTGTTTGAGGAATGGAGTAATATGTGTAAAGGATGGAGGAATGTGTGTGTGGAATGGAGTAATGTGTGCAAGGAATGGAGTAATGTGTGTGAGGAATGGAGTAATGTGTGTGAGGAATGGAGTAATGTGTGTGAGGAATGGAGTAATGTGTGTGAGGAATGGAGTAATATGTGTAAAGGATGGAGGAATGTGTGTGTGGAATGGAGTAATGTGTGCAAGGAATGGAGTAATGTGTGCGAGGAATGGAGTAATGTGTGTGAGGAATGGAGTAATGTGTGTGAGGAATGGAGTAATGTGTGTGAAGGATGGAGTAATGTGTTTGAGGAATGGAGTAATGTGTTTGAGAAATGGAGTAATGTGTTTGAGGAATGGAGTAATGTGTGTGAGGAATGGAGTAATGTGTGTGAGGAATGGAGTAATGTGTATGAAGGATGAAGTAATGTGTGCGAGGGATAGAGTAATGTGTGTGAGGAATGGAGTAATGTGTGTGAGGAATGGAGTAATGTGTGTGAAGGATGGAGTAATGTGTGTGAGGAATGGAGTAATGTGTGTGAGGAATGGAGTAATGTGTATGAAGGATGAAGTAATGTGTGTGAATGATGGAGTAATGTGTATGAAGGATGAAGTAATGTGTGTGAGGAATGGAGTAATGTGTGTGAGGAATGGAGTAATGTGTATGAAGGATGAAGTAATGTGTATGAAGGATGAAGTAATGTGTGCGCGGGATAGAGTAGTGTTGGATATATATATGCATGGTTCTTTGCCATAAGATCCTCAAAACATTTTAGAAATTTTCTTTTCAGGTATTTTAAGACTTTTCCTTATTTTTATTAACTTTGTCTTACACCAGCATCACAAATGAATCTCCATATCGACAAACATTACTCAATTTCTGCAGTTCTCTGCCAACAAACGTCCTAACACAGCTCCTGTTAGTTTAATCTATAGAAGAATTGTGTGAGGCTGCTGCCCACAGCCCCTGTATGCTCTCACCCCTCTGGTTCCCCTTGCCACCCATCACATGATCCTATAGTCTAGTCTTCTCCATTGCCATGAAATGTAACTTTCGTCCCATTGCAGCATTCACAACAGTTTTGATTTTAAGGTACTGTACTGCCATCCTAGTTTTGCTTCCTGGTATTCTGTGTCAGGAGACACCAGGGAACTTCTCCTCAGATAGCATCATTAGACACACTCGCGCTGTGAATGGGCACTAGGACTCTGCAAGAGCAATTCACAGCTCTATTGTTATATGGATAAATCTGCCCTTTGGCGATGCAAATCAAGCCCCTGGTGATGCCCCCCAACAGGGCTCACCCACCATCCAGATCTCATTCTTTGAAATGTTGAAAGGTATGCATTGTCTCAAAACCACATGCCCCTCTGTAGTATCTTCAATTTACTATGTTACCCCAGCACAACCACTGAATACAGAGGCCACGATCTGCTATTAAATCTTCATCACTTTTCTGTTCCTTCAGACACTGGAGATCACTCCATCTTTACCTCTATAACACCTCTATAGAGACACTGAGGCTGCTGTTAGCAACTCCTTAAAATTTTACAACTTAAAGTGACATTCCAAGCATGCCCTACAACTCAAAGTTCACCCCTCCATTTACCATGATAGAAAACTTCCATCTGTCTAAAGTATCTGTTCAGGATATGGCATCAGTATTGGCACAACTGAATACCACAATCCCTCTCTTAAATCTGAATTTCAGACAGGTTCCCTCAGTTATGGAGAGTCTTTGTGTATATGTATACAGTGTGTGTAGCGGAGCTGCAATGCTGAGACTGAATATAAGACATGTCCAATTCGTTTTGTTCCGAATGTACATTCGTACGAATTTCATGCCATTCGGACATTCAGGTGCTTGCGAATGTCCGAAGTGACAAAGTTCAGTAGTTCGGAAGTGCCAAAGTGCTGAAGCTCCGAAGTTGCCGAAGTGATTCGGATTTCTGAAAAGTGGCAAAACAAGAGAGAGGGAGGGAAAATTACGTGAATGATGACACGAATCTAACCAATAACCTAATTCCTTTAGTGCAATGTAATGCTTGCTTGCCCAATCCGGTTTCACTATTCCCTGTCCAATGAAATGAGCAAATTTTTGTGATTGATGTTAGAGGACAGCCATTTAATGTTGATATTTTGACATGTGCAATTTGTTTCGTTCCGATGCTTACGAATGCCCAAAGTGGTGAATATCCGAAGCACCGAAGTGCCGAAGTTCAGCAGTTCCGAAGTGCCGGACCGAATGCTATTTTTTTACTTACTCGAATTTCCGAACCGAACCAAATTTCTTCCCATGTACATCCCTACTAAATATCTCCACTGTAATCCTCTAGAGCTAGAACGGAAGTGCTGGTTAGTAGATATAACCTATTCCCCAAGTAACTGGATGGCACACAGTTCTGGGAGTCAACTGATTTTAATTAGCCCACACACAGCTTTTACTGCACTGTCCCATAGTATGGGGTATCCAGGACAAGTTTAAAGGAATTTTCCCAAGATGCACTGGATCTGAGAGATAATTGAGCTGGGAATTTTAGATAACTCAATTATCTCTCAGTTACATGAAATACATACACTTTTATAAAACACCCCAAAAACATAATAAAACAGTACAAGAACCCCACAATTCCTATATTCCCAAATAGCCTGAAACTGAGCACACAACATATCCGAAAAGCGCTCAGATTGGTTTGGTGGAACGAGATCGCTATTTGGGAGAAGATTTCACCATCTGGCCACGAGGTGATGCCCCAGAAGAGTTCTAGAGAATCCAAGGCTGTAGCCAGAGAATCCAGGGCTAATGCAAGTTCCTGCGTGAACACTGACGAACGCTCCCCCTGGCTCTTAGGTAGTGAATGTTCCCCCCCAGTCGGTAGATCATATCTCCCGAATGTGGTTTGTCTAGTTGTTTGGGAAAGTAAACAGACAGCAGTGCCATCTTAACCAGGGTTTGCAAGAATGTGTAGCCAAAATGTATTCCATACACTCGACGTCCAAGTACCGCTGCCTGCGTTTGGGAAACAAGATAGCACTGAACCACACGCACCACCCAGGGAAAGCACTCAAGTACTCCTTAATTGCGGTTAACAGCCAGGGGTGGTTGGTGTTCTAAGTTAATAACAGGGGGGACCACACAAGTTCTGTCTGGTTACAGATCTGTTCACAAGAACTCAATATGGGTTTGGGCAACCCTAGTGACTGATGCCAGGTCCGCCACAGTGTGTGTGTGTTTTCCTGGTCTTTGCATTCCCCTCTATCATCCATATCTCCCCTACTTGTCACTTCTCCTTCAGCATCTATCCTTCCTATGTATTACATCTTCTTCTAATCCTACATGTGTCTCACTTCCTGTGTCTTCCCCCTTAAGTCTCCTGTAGCGGATTGGTACCGGGCTGTCCCACGACATGTATGAGAATAAGTGTATTTAGTCATATGGCTGGTTTAATGTGTATGTACATGTATAGAAAGCATGGTATCCGGGTATAATGACAGTTAAATGTATGTAAAGAATTGTATTCCTCTAGTTGTTCGGTAGAATCATTCAAATAAAACAAGGGAATGAAACTGCCGAACAACCAGACCACCCAGGAATGAGTGTGCCTCCAATTACCGTTTGCAACAATGTTGCAAACAGGTAATTGGCAATCAGTGCAGTGTGGTCTTTGTCCTCTGGGTGGCCGCCATTCGGGAAACAAACACGTGGCGGCGGCCATCTTAAACTACCGAACAGCGGTGTTTTGCCGTCGAGTGTCTGGAACTAAAATCGGACACTTGACTAGGCAAACACCGCTGAGACCTCCATACTTCCAGAAATTCGTATGGAAACTACCGAATGACCCGCCGTTCGGTAGAAAGAGCCCCATAAACAAGGGAATTCATTCAAACCCTCTCCAGGCTCTATAACACAGGCAATTCGCCTGTTTTCATTCCCTTGTTTGTGACCGACCGCAGGGCCAAAATGCATGGAACTGTTTTCGGATACTTTACCCATGCGGTCGGTCAAATCTTTGGAACCCCATATCTCACGAACCATTCATCCGAATGGGCTAATTTTTAAGTATGTTGGTCCCCCAGAATAGAGCTATCTGGGGATGTTGGATTTGTGGATGTACCCCAAGTATTTAGGGTACATCCAAAACTCGGGGAAAACTGTGTACACAATAAGGGGATTATGATGCTAGAGGAGGGGAGGAGATCTGTGGGAGGTTACTACTTAGAGATTGGATAATGTCTTAAGTGATAGAACCTCCTCCCTTGCATGGGAGAGGGCTTTATAAGGAACTGTGGAATAAAGCTTGTCAGTCTACTCCTGAAACTGTGTGTCGTCCAGTTATTGGGATTGCGATGGGGATACTGCTGTATTACTTTACCTGCTGGAAACCTTGCCTATGGACTTAACATCACCTTGTTCCTGAGCCTCACTGGAATCTCTAGTGGAGAATAGCTGTGCAAGATCGGCTCTCCGCTACATTGGTTGGCAGCGCTGGGATCCAAACTCACAGAGGAACAAGCGTAAATGGAGTACGGATGGAGATTGATTTTTCTGCGCTAAAACGCTCCACGCTAAAGGACCTCCTAGAGGCAAGGGGTATACAAGCCAGCAATAAGAAGAAAGCAGTACTTGTTACAGAACTCATGGCAGAGTACAGAATGGAGGGCGATTCAGTTCCGGCACAGAGGGAGCCGGGAGGAACACCACAAGGATCGGAATTCCAGAGGCAGGTTCAGTTCAGGCTATCCTTTTATGGGGAAAACCCCCCAACAGAAATTGTTACCAGGACAATGGCCGAGGTACAAGAATTCATCCTAAGGACACAGGCACCAGAACAAAGCTCTGCAATTAATGTGCCACAGGAAGGTAAGCCTAAAATACCATACCAGGCTTTTAAAACATATGTGGAGGCAGAGGAAGATATAGACGCTTTCCTGCAAGACTTTGAAAGACTGTGTGCACTGCATAAAATTAACGCAGAGGACTGGGTACCTATTTTGGCCGGAAGGTTAACCGGGAGGGCAGCAGAGGCATATCGGACTGTACCTAATGACGAAATAAGGAATTACAGTAAAGTGAAAGAAATTATACTCGCCAGGTATGCTATAACACCCGAGGCATACCGGCGGAGGTTCCGGGATCTAAAGAAAACAGAGAAGGACTCGCACGCAGAGTGGGCATGCCGATTACAGGGGGCAGCGCTCGGGTGGGTGCAAGCTAGCAAGGCACGTTCTATGGAGGATGTAATACAAATGTTGCTGATGGAGCAGTTCTATGAGGGAGTAACCAATGAGGTCCAGGAATGGGTAAGGGACAGAAACCCTACTTCCCTTACCGAGGCGGCTAGGAAAGCGGATGACCACCTGGATGCACGCAGGTCACAAAAACCTGCAGCTCCAAAAGCAACCTTTAAAACATTCGGGGGAAACAACTACACCCCAGCTCCACCGAGACCGCTACCACCACCTCCACCACCCGCTGCACAGCCCCGGTTCCGACAACCCACCGCTGGCCCCTGTCATCACTGCCAGAAGTGGGGACATTATAAAAGGGAATGCCCACAGCTACGGGACCGTTCCACCTGGATTCGTCCAGGCCCACCTCCACCCAGGGCGGCCGCAGCCCACCACTACCAGGACCTAGTCACCACCCCATATGGTTCCGCAGTCCCCATTACTACTGTGGAACAATGGGAGGTACTGCACGAGGCAGATCCGGTCCAGGCCAATGTGGATAATCTACGGCACCATCGACAGACGGTATATCTGAATGGTACAGCAGTCCGGGGTTTACGAGATTCGGGAGCCACCATCACTTTGGTACAGAGCCACCTGATTTCAGATCAGGCAAAACTGAACAAAACTGTTGCCGTCCGGGTAGCTGGGGGAGCAGTGTACCGGCTACCTACAGCAAGGGTACATTTACATTGGGGAGCGGGGGCAGGGGAAGTGGAGGTGGGGTTGATGCCACATTTACCGGCGGAGGTTTTATTGGGGAACGATCTGGGGAGGCTCACTTCTGCTTTTGAGCCCCAGTCACCCACCACAGGAGAGGTCAACCCTGTAGTCACCCGACAACAGGCCCGCACCCAGGACCACAACACACTGCCGGAGGTCCAGGTAAGCAACCCTACTCCCCCTCTAGAATGTGTCCCCTGGGCTCCACCTAATGAATTTGTAGCTGAAGTCGCAACAGACCCCACGCTTCAGGTGTATAGGGACAAGGTTGGCACGGGTTCCCCCGGGGCGGAGGGAGAGAAATTTATCTGGGATAAACAACTTTTATACAGGGAAACAACCAAACAGATTACGGGGTTAGACCCGATAGCGAGGAGACAATTAGTGGTACCACAGCGGTACCGGGCTGAATTACTCCGGATAGCGCATGATATTCCGCTATCCGGACATCTAGGGGTTAGTCGCACCAGGTACAGACTAACCCAGAGTTTCTTCTGGCCAGGGATTAGCCAGGAAGTACGCAGATATTGCACGACTTGCGATACCTGCCAGAGAGTGGGAAAAAGGGGGGATCGCAGGAAGGCTAAACTTCACCCCTTACCCATAATAGAGGAACCTTTTAGCCGAATAGCGGTGGATCTGATAGGCCCCCTCAATAAAGTTAGCCCGTCAGGAAAACGGTATATTTTAACGGTCGTAGATTATGCCACCAGGTATCCAGAAGCAGTGGCTCTGACCAACATCCACGCTGAGACGGTCGCGGATGCCCTCATGCGGATATTCTCCCGGATGGGATTACCCAGGGAGATTATCTCGGATCAGGGTACCCAGTTTACCGCAGAATTCACCCAACACCTCTGGAGGATCTGTGGCATTAAGCCTATTATCAGCGCCCCTTACCACCCCCAGACGAACGGGCTCTGCGAACGATTCAATGGTACCTTGAAGCAGATGCTCCGAACCTTCGCAGAGACCCACAAGGACTGGGAACGATTCCTGCCGCACCTCCTATTTGCATACCGGGAGGTGCCGCAGGAATCCACAGGGTTCTCCCCGTTTGAATTATTGTTTGGAAGGAGGGTCCGAGGCCCATTGGATCTTATTAGAGAGCATTGGGAGGGAGACCGGAGCACAGATGGCACTCCCATCCTACCATATGTGTTGGCCTTTCGGGACCGCCTAGAAGCGTTGACCAAGACGGTACGGGAAAACCTTCAGGAGGCCCAGACCCGCCAGCGTACATGGTATGATCGGGGAGCCAGGGACCGTAGCTTTCAGGTCGGGCAGAAGGTACTAATTTTAAAACCTGTCCGACATGATAAGTTACAGGCCGCCTGGCAGGGCCCATATAAGGTGGTGGAGCAAAGATGCGATACCACCTATATTATCGGCCCCTGCACAGGGACTGGGGGGCGACGCATGCTCCATGTGAACATGCTGAAGCCCTACCACGAGCGTACTGAGGAGGTAACCGCCATCTGTGCCCCTAACACGGAAGAGTTTGACAGCTTACCCCTCCCCGATTTGCTGGGGGATGGGCAGCTGTCCGGAGATTTAGGGGAGGTTACGCTGGGAGATCGGCTGAGCCCACAGGAGCGGATCGAGGTACAGCAACTATTGGAAGAGAAACGCGACACGTTCTCTAATGTACCTGGATACACGCCTCTGGCAACTCACCGGGTCGAGACCCCAGGGCAACTACCCATGCGCCAGACGCCATACCGCATTCCAGAAGCGGTACGGGCAAACATGCGTAAGGAGATCGACGAAATGCTCCAACTGGGGGTGATTGAACCCTCAGACAGTCCTTGGGCATCTCCTGTAGTCCTCGTACCAAAGCGAGACGGTACGACCCGCTTCTGCGTGGACTATAGAAGATTGAACGAGAAGACTGTATCTGACGCCTATCCGATGCCCCGGATAGACGAGTTACTGGACAGAATGGCCAGGGGCCAATACCTCACCACTATTGACTTGTGTAAAGGGTATTGGCAAATCCCCCTGGCCCCAGACGCCATCCCGAAGTCGGCCTTTGTCACCCCATTTGGCTTGTACCAGTTTAAGGTCATGCCATTTGGGATGAAAAACGCCCCAGCCACCTTCCAAAGGATGGTGGATCGACTCCTAGATGGATTCCAGGACTATACATGTGCCTACCTGGACGATATTGCTATTTTTAGCAATACGTGGCAGGAACACTTAGCTCACATCGGAGCTGTACTAGATAGGATAAGGGAAGCAGGTCTGACCTTGAAGCCGGCCAAGTGTAGTATCGGCATGGCTGAGGTACAATACCTGGGACATAGAGTAGGGTGCGGTAAACAAAAACCCGAACCCGCCAAAGTAGAGGCTGTAGCCCAGTGGCCCACCCCTAGGACTAAGACCCAGGTTTTAGCATTTCTAGGGACAGCAGGGTATTACCGGAAGTTTGTTCCCAATTATAGCGCCCTGGCCAAACCCCTCACTGACCTGACCCGTAAGAACCTTCCCCGCCAAGTAAACTGGACCCCGGAGTGTGAGCAGGCATTCCAACAATTGAAAAATGCACTGATAAATGCCCCTGTCTTGGCAGCTCCCAATCCAACTAAACGTTTTCTTGTTCACACAGACGCTTCTATGTTTGGATTGGGGGCAGTACTGAGTCAAGTCGGGGCCGATGGCGGGGAACATCCAGTGGCTTACATCAGTCGCAAACTGTTACCTCGAGAAGTAAGCTACGCCGCCATCGAAAAGGAATGCCTGGCTGTGGTGTGGGCCCTAAAGAAGCTACAACCCTATTTATATGGACAGCCCTTTTCCTTGCTCACGGATCACAACCCGTTAGTCTGGCTGAACCGGGTGGCTGGAGACAACGCCAGGCTGCTGCGCTGGAGTTTGGCGCTACAGCCTTTTGACTTTAATATCCAGTACCGGCCGGGTAAGCAGAATGGAAATGCTGACGGGTTGTCAAGACAAACTGACTTAGAGAAATGATCCGTGAGCCCCCGGACATCCCCAAGCCGATCCGTGTTGGATCAGACTGTGTATGCCGGCTTGTGGGCAAGGGGGAGCAGTGTAGCGGATTGGTACCGGGCTGTCCCACGACATGTATGAGAATAAGTGTATTTGGTCATATGGCTGGTTTAATGTGTATGTACATGTATAGAAAGCATGGTATCCGGGTATAATGACAGTTAAATGTATGTAAAGAATTGTATTCCTCTAGTTGTTCGGTAGAATCATTCAAATAAAACAAGGGAATGAAACTACCGAACAACCAGACCACCCAGGAATGAGTGTGCCTCCAATTACCGTTTGCAACAATGTTGCAAACAGGTAATTGGCAATCAGTGCAGTGTGGTCTTTGTCCTCTGGGTGGCCGCCATTCGGGAAACAAACACGTGGCGGCGGCCATCTTAAACTACCGAACAGCGGTGTTTTGCCGTCGAGTGTCTGGAACTAAAATCGGACACTTGACTAGGCAAACACCGCTGAGACCTCCATACTTCCAGAAATTCGTATGGAAACTACCGAATGACCCGCCGTTCGGTAGAAAGAGCCCCATAAACAAGGGAATTCATTCAAACCCTCTCCAGGCTCTATAACACAGGCAATTCGCCTGTTTTCATTCCCTTGTTTGTGACCGACCGCAGGGCCAAAATGCATGGAACTGTTTTCGGATACTTTACCCATGCGGTCGGTCAAATCTTTGGAACCCCATATCTCACGAACCATTCATCCGAATGGGCTAATTTTTAAGTATGTTGGTCCCCCAGAATAGAGCTATCTGGGGATGTTGGATTTGTGGATGTACCCCAAGTATTTAGGGTACATCCAAAACTCGGGGAAAACTGTGTACACAATAAGGGGATTATGATGCTAGAGGAGGGGAGGAGATCTGTGGGAGGTTACTACTTAGAGATTGGATAATGTCTTAAGTGATAGAACCTCCTCCCTTGCATGGGAGAGGGCTTTATAAGGAACTGTGGAATAAAGCTTGTCAGTCTACTCCTGAAACTGTGTGTCGTCCAGTTATTGGGATTGCGATGGGGATACTGCTGTATTACTTTACCTGCTGGAAACCTTGCCTATGGACTTAACATCACCTTGTTCCTGAGCCTCACTGGAATCTCTAGTGGAGAATAGCTGTGCAAGATCGGCTCTCCGCTACATCTCCCTTCCCCACCCCCCATCTCTTCCTCTTGTGCCATCCCCCATCTCTCCCTTTTGAGCCATCCCCCATATTTCCCCCTTGCGTAATCCCCCATCTCTCCCTTTTAAGCCATCCTCCACCCCCCCCCCACCCCTTGTGTCCCCCTCCCCATCTCTTGGATAGCCATGTATTCTACCATAGGTACTGTATACGTCACATGATGTCTATATCTGGATACAGTGTTGTGTGCCCTTCGCACAGCTATATCCCATTCCTCTACAAACAGATTGGAGTGGGCTGTTTCCATGTCACCTTTTGTTCCCTTTCGCCTACATTTGTTTGCAATTTATATATCTGCATGTTACTGTACGCACAATATTTTGGCACTTTGTGTATAAATATAATAATAATGATAACCTGCATGGAATCCACAATAAAATAAACTCTTACTAAATATAACTCTACAGATATAGAAAGCTAACGGCAGTAACCCTTTCAGTGTCAGGAGGACTCCCTGACACAATTACAATAATTATTAATACAAATACCCAGAGAATCTCTCTATAAAAATGATGCTCCTTGTCTGTGTCTTTTTGCATGGAGTGGTATATCACAGAGCTCCGCAGCAGCTGTGCCGTGTGTTTTACAGAGCTCCACAGCAATAAATCTCTGAAATAGTTTATCATAGTTATGTCCAGATTTTGCACTGTAAATGTTGGTGAATTGCAGCTCGCATTATACTCAGCTTGCCTAACCAACGTCCCAGAATACAGAAAACGTTAGAATAATCTGACTGAACCTCACGATAAGTCTATTTAAAGGAACAGTATGTCAATGACATGCCATAACCCGGTCCTTTTAACCTTGAAAAGTAAAACATTAGAAATAGCTATTACTACATTGCAGGTTTAAATCCTCCTCCTGTGACTGTCATACAAGCCTCCACTGGACTGACCAAGTAAAGCTGTGATATGACAGCCGATAGGAAAGCATTGAATGTAATGATTTTCTACGGAGAGGCTTTAATGAGTGCGGCACTCACCTCACATGCACATTAGGTCCCCAATTTTCCTTTACAGGGAGCAATGGATTTGATCACGCCGATGGAGGCCATGCTCCATGGTGACATTGTAGAAGATGGATAGGTGAGCAGCGCCAAAGGAGCTTTAGCGCTAGAAAAAGGTGAGTAATCCACTTTATTTTATTATTTTTATTACAATTGAATTTTATATAGGGCCAAGTGGGTGGGGGCATAGTATTTCCAGTGACAGAGCAGGCTCTGACCCAGAATCTCACACTAACCAGTAGCATTCTTCCATGTGTAGCACCTACATTTCTTATGGCTCAGACTGTCAGGCCGAAACTACTCCTCTAGGTAACTGGGTAACTACTAGGTACTGGTAACTACTAGGTAACGGGGGGCTTCTCTGTAGCCATTGGCTGTCAGTTACTTGGCTGGCTGGCACTCCTCTTCATTTTGCCTGCAGAGATTAGGCGGTCAGGGGGATTGGGACTCTGTGTGTAGGGTGTCTCTGTACTACAACGGCGTAATCTCTATCAGACGGTTACTTCAAGAAACAACTACCTGATGTACAAAACAATCTTAATATTAACCTGCCCCCTTCTGTCTGAAAGATCTGTGTCTCTAACCTCCAAAGCTCTACCCTCGCAACACTTACGGAGGGCCATAACAGTGACACAATTTTTAACAATTTTTTCCCCTTATGTTTGTGGCCGCTTTTACCAACACATGCTAACAGTTAACTCTCCTGGAAATTGAGTGACCAACACATTCATGGGCTGTGTGTCTCCAAACAACATCATAGCACCTCACACTCTGTGTCCCCATCCAACCTCACACTCTGTGTCCTCATCCAACCGCATGGCACCTCACACTCTGTGTCTCCATCCAACAGCATGGCACCTCACACTCTGTGTCCCCATCCAACCTCACACTCTGTGTCTCCATCCAATAGCATGGCACCTCACACTCTGTGTCTTCATCCAGCAGCATGGCACCTCACACTCTGTGTCCCCATCCAACCTCACACTCTGTGTTTCCATCAAACAGCATGGCACCTCACACTCTGTGTCCCCATCCAACCTCACACTCTGTGTTTCCATCAAACAGCATGGCACCTCACACTCTGTGTCTCCATCCAACAGCATGGCACCTCACACTATCTGTCTCTATCCAACAGCATGGCACCTCACACTGTGCCCTCATCCAACAGCATGGCACCTTACACTCTGTGTCTCCATCCAACCGCATGGCACCTCATACTCTGTGTCTTCATCCAACAGCATGGCACATCACACTCTGTGTCTCCATCTAACAGCTTGGCACCTTAAACTCTGTGTCCTCATCCACCAGCATGGCACCTCATACTCTGTGTCTCCATCCACCAGCATGGCACCTCATACTCTGTGTCTCCATCCACCAGCATGGCACCTCACACTCTGTGTCCCCATCCAACCTCACACTCTGTGTCTCCATCCACCAGCATGGCACCTCACACTCTGTGTCCCCATCCAACCTCACACTCTGTGTCTCCATCCACCAGCATGGCACCTCACACTCTGTGTCTCCATCCACCAGCATGGCACCTCACACTCTGTGTCCCCAGTCCTTCCTCTTCTTGGAGTGGGGAAACAATGTGATCAATGGATCCTGATCACTGGCTGAGCAAGAGATCAGTGATATCTTCCGCAATATCTTTTGATTCTGTGGGAATTTCAAAGAACTTCCAATGCAGTCAAGCTGAATTATACCTAAATGCTCTATCAGAAAAAAAGAGAGCTTCAAGCAGAGCAGCTTTAAGACTGAGTGTGTGTTGGGTCAATCAGTATTGACCAGTAAATGAAATGTCATTTATTCTATACATTTTCTTTATGTTTTTATTTATTTATTTTACGACGGGCATACTATGACATTTACATTTCTGCATTTGCCATGTAATTAGAGGAGTATGATATTTTTCACAATTCTTTCAGTTCAATCTAACATTGAGGATAATATCTGCAGGGCATTTCACAGACTTCTCGGAAGTGATTGCCATTCACACTACAATTTGTCACTCTCTTCCTGACACAATGTAAGATGAGAGACAGACCTCCAAGCTGTTATGCAAAATAACAATCCAGAAAGTCTACCCCTGCAGGCGGGTAGGATACGCCTGGTCTCATTATCAAATATTGTAACTAAACTTAAAAAAACAAAACTGAAAAAAGTCAAAGATGCAAATTCTAAGACAAGTGGGAAAAAACTGAAGTCAGAGATACTGGAGAACTACTAATTATATTCTGGTCAGTCTCACTGGTCCCACCAGTTGGCAAATTATTCTTCCATCTCATGCAAAGAAAAAGTCTGAAAATTCTGTTTAAGTTCAGCAAAATACCTGGTAGTGTTAGAGATTGATACTGTTAATATTATTTAACTTATGATCTGGTCTGTTAAAAACATTTTGTTGTGTATTTTAAGTTTACATATTCAGAGGTCAGCATGGATATTTTTAAATCCTGTGTAATAAATGCAATGTCTCGTTGCAATATACTTGGGCAAGAGACAAGTCCTAGCCCTCACGCAATGTTCGTCTATTACCCTCTTTATGATTTATTATGTGATTTATGATACAGTAAAATTAAACTTCAATCTTTATGTAACGCAGGAGAAAAACTTTCTGTTAAAGGCCTCAAATACTTCTTGGCATAAGCTCCAGAGAACTCCATATTGTTTTGGTCAAAGTCAAATAGGCCAATGTCCGATGACTGGAAAAAGAACACTTATTGCTCTCAGGAATGTTCTCTTGAGATTCTGTAAGTGCCACGGTGAACTCATTGGAAAGATTATCTTTCAGAGTGATTGCTTGATTGCAGTCTTAATGACCTCTAGTTTGGATGAATATTGCTCAGAACACAGATATTCCTTTCATTACATGCCCCTGTTTTCTCCTTGCCATGGGAGATCTGGTTCCAAGATCTTCTTGCAGACACAAGTATATCTGGTAAAACAATATTTAGAAAGTCCCATTGGGAATATGGTGTTTTGGAAGGGCAAGGACGTTGCGATCAGGTCAGGGTTTGAGTGTACTACACATTGATTATAGTACACTCTGTGGTTGCATTGTACTCTGAAAGCCGAAACCAGAGACCACTTAGCAGTCCCCTTCAAGATCACTGGGACATTTGATATGCAGAATTGGCATGAATTTAACGGAAACCATTGGCTGGGCATATCATGATAAATAATTCAAATATAAACAGTTTGAATATCATTGCTCCGGCTTTGTGTATACTCGTATTTACAATATGGTGTTCTAGCTAAGATCGTACAAATAATTCTGAAATAAGTCTATCATTGAACAATGATCTGTCTACATTGTCTGTATTTAGTGATGTTTTGTCAATTATAAGCATCACAAATTGGAGCATATGAAATCGGCTGTAAAATGATGTCAGCCACTCACAAGTTATAAGTTAACATTACAATAATATGACCTTGTAATCTCTTATTTTTAGTCACATATGAGTCATAAAGTGCAGTAATTAATATACTGCTCTCTGAGCACCCTCTCATCACCAAAACCCAGTCGCCAATTCCAATAAACATTCCTGAAACTGGAATTATGGGGAATGGCTTAGACCACAACTTTGTTATCAATTTTCTATAACACAATTAAATTATATACATTTTAATTTAAGATCCAGTTGGCTATAGGACATCAGCCCCATCGCCAGCTGTAATGTAATCCCTGAGTTCTGATCCTGCTCAGAATACGTTGGTCCAACCACCCTATCTCTCATGCTCCTGATCCTGAGGTCCCACTTGTCTCAGCACAGGCCATGATACCTGAAGCTGTGACAATACAAAACAAAAACAAAATCCAAAACAAGAAATATGGGAAAAGGAGGAGGGTTGGTGGGAGAAGGATCTTCATAAAGTTCTGTTCTGGAATATATTAAAGGAAGGTTTGGTAAGTAGCAACATTGACAAGATCTTTACACTCCAGTTTGTAGGTATATTGACTTACCAATCCATGGCTGCTTTACAGTCCAGTCCTAAAAAGGCACCTAAGCATTCATGGCCCATTCTCACTAAACTGTGCAATTGGACATTTTGGGATGAATTCTCACATGTTTGGAAGATGTCAACAACATGACAATGGATATATCAATACTTAATATTATATTTTCTAAAAACTACACGTTGTCTCATCATGCCTTGCATATGTAGTAGCATTTCTGGCTATGAAGACTCACACGTATGTGCACTACTAACCCCAGCTCTTACATTACATAGACGACTGGACAGTATACATTTCTAACTGTAGCAATGATTTGAGAACCAAAGCTTTATGTAAAAATGCTTAAATTATAACATGTTCTAACTCTGCTCCAACTTACAAATGTTTCAACTTTTATTTTTGCCTAAATGTTCAGTTGATGAAAGCAAACTTCTTAATGAATTACTAGAGCACGGACAAGCTCCTTAGTAGCATCTTGCGTAAAAAAGGGGCGGATGCGGGTTATGTTTTTTTAGATGGAATCTACAGGATTTGGTAACATTCTGGATGTGAGGCTCAAAGGTGAGGCCAGAGTCAAGTATGACGCCAAGCGCACTTGCAGGGATGGACTGATGTGGATACCACTAACTCGAAGGGAAAGACAAGGAGGAAAGACAAGGAGCTCAGTTTTAGAGAGATTGAGTTTCCGAAAGCGGGAGGACATTCAATCAGAGATGGAAGAAAGGCAAGCAGTGACACATTGCAGGACGGCAGGGGAGAAGTCAGAGGAGAAGAGATAGGCTCTGTCCTTGGTCCCCTTCTATTTTCTCTTTATACTGCCTCCCTTGGCAAATGTATTACCTCATTTGGATACTACTACCACCTGTACGCTGATGACACCCAGATATTTCTATTTTCTCTTTATACTGCCTCCCTTGGCAAATGTATTACCTCATTTGGATTCTACTACCACCTGTACGCTGATAACACCCAGATATTTCTATTTTCTCTTTATACTGCCTCCCTTGGCAAATGTATTACCTCATTTGGATTCTACTACCACCTGTACGCTGATGACACCCAGATATTTCTATTTTCTCTTTATACTGCCTCCCTTGGCAAATGTATTACCTCATTTGGATTCTACTACCACCTGTACGCTGATAACACCTAGATATTTCTATTTTCTCTTTATACTGCCTCCCTTGGCAAATGTATTACCTCATTTGGATACTACTACCACCTGTACGCTGATAACACCCAGATATTTCTATTTTCTCTTTATACTGCCTCCCTTGGCAAATGTATTACCTCATTTGGATTCTACTACCACCTGTACGCTGATGACACCCAGATATTTCTATTTTCTCTGGGTGTCATCAGCGTACAGGTGGTAGTAGAATCCAAATGAGAATCCAAATGAGGTAATACATTTGCCAAGGGAGGCAGTATAAAGAGAAAATAGAAATATCTGGGTGTCATCAGCGTACAGGTGGTAGTAGAATCCAAATGAGGTAATACATTTGCCAAGGGAGGCAGTATAAAGAGAAAATAGAAGGGGACCAAGGACAGAGCCTTGGGGAACTCCAACCGAGACAGGACCAACGGTGGAGGTATCATAAGAAAAGGAGACACTAAGTGAGCATTGGGAGAGATAAGAGGAAAACCATGAGAGTACAGAGTCACATAGACTGACTTTCTATCTATCTATCTATCTATATCTATCTGTCTATCTATCTGTCTATCTATCAATCCATATATTCACCTATTCATTCACCAACTGTCTGTCTATTAATCTACTACTATATGTCTGACTACACGCACCCAGAAGCCATAATATAGAAACTCTTTGCCTCCTGAGAAATAATAAGATAGCTTGTTTGCTGAGATGATATTTGATGCCCAATCAAAACATTTCTAAAATTATTGATAGAAATGTATCTGCCTGCAACCATAAAGATCTTCCGTCTGTAAAATATGATACAAAGAAGATGGGGATCAAGTTTTTGTGCAGAATTCTAAATATTTTTGGAAATAAAACTGATTAATAAACCAGCTTTAACCGTCACTATATATCTTTTTAAACTATCGCATCCCAGGCATCGGATAATACAAAACTTCTCTGGAAAAGACTGTTTATTGCTTCGTGCTGTTTGAAGTTACACATTGAAGCAATAAATAAAGTGAAGGAGCATAATTCTAAATAGAGATTCTACATCTAGGCATACATAATTCTTCTTAATATATAGTCGCTGTGGAAAGACGCAGGAAATATTGCATTGTTCAGAAGATTTCGTTTTTTTCCCTTTGTCTTTCTTTTTACCGGCTACAATGGCTTAATTTCCACAGACAATTTAAACAAGGAGGATTGTCCTCCATGACCTCTTTCTGCCCTGAATCAATGTCTTTGTGTCCCCATTTTTAAGATGTCTTCTCCAACACTCCTGGAGATGCTATTGTTTCCTGCATGAAATATGTGCAGCGTTGAGGAACGCTGACCTTGTATAGAATGATACAGAGTATGTTCTCATTCCTGAGCTCAGTGTCGCACACAATGTAGTATTCAGTGCTTTTACACACACCACAAATGCTGCTACGCTTGGAGATTCATTATTTATTAGTCTGCGTGTTACAGAATGAAACTCGCAACGTGAATTTGTAGGCATTGGCTGTTAGCTGTAATTTGGTCGTATATATTGTGTCTGTGTGAAATACAATTATTTCTTCTCCTTTTCTCTGCAAAACATATTGTGCGAGATGCATAATTAATGTTACTCCTAATGCCACGAATGATCCATCTGCTTTTATTTCTGCCTCTGTACCTCTATGCTCTGTGTTTGGATGGACTTCATACACAAGAACAATGAGGAGATCAAATATGACTTTATCACTATCACTTAATAATAATAATAATAATATGTAATATTTTATTTATGAAGCACCAACATATTCCGCAGTGACGCACAATGGGCGGAGAAGACATACAAGCGAATTCAGCAAGATATGTTTGACTTAACACAAGGTGGAGAGAACCCTGCTCAGATATACTCCCAAAATGAAGGAACTGGGGTTATATCGGACAAAAGGAAATAGTTAAGTAAATACTATTAAAATAAAATCTGACTAATAACTGTTTCCACAGCGTAGCCTGCTAACAATGTATGACCTGAGCCATGGAAGAAAGGAGAGGCTGGGATAAGTGGGAATAAAGGGGAGTTTCATCGGGAAAAAAGCTGAATGTATAATTGAAATATCATCTCAGTGAGTTGGGATTTAAGGATTCCTTACAGGACTGAAGCCTGCTCAAAGTCTTATTGACGTGGGAAGTATATTCTGTTATACCTCATTGGATCTGCTTATTTTAAAGTTATCAGCTGTCAGGAATCCTAAATTACTAAAAAAGAACAAGTGAATATAAAGGCGCTTATGATAACAGTAGGACTGTTATCATAAGCGCCTTTATATTCACTTGTTCTTTTTTAGTAATGAAATTTATAGGACGTGACAACGTTTTTGGAAAAGAGCAGCACCCTAAACAGTGTAACAGCTCATAAAAACACACAATTAATACAAGAAATCTATATAGGTGTGCTATGTCTTTAAGAAGTGCAGCAAGTGATTTAATGTGTAAAAGTGCAATTTTTATTATAGTGCATAACATTTCATAACACATATGTAATGGCACCCCCAGGCATAAAAGGGTTAAACCGCCGTTTAGTAGATCTTCCCTTCCAGAGACACAGGCACAGCTACTGTAGACACCAATACACCGAACCGGAGAAGCATATGAATGCTCTCAAACATACGAATGCTGTAAACAGCCAAATAGGAAAAACCATACGAATAGGTTTACACTCCTAGCAGTCGAACTTGAACAGCATACAATAAATCCCCCCAAGAACGAGACAAGGCTCCGTTTTGAGGGTCAAGCAGGAACAGACAGAGCTGTGGGTTTATTGTTCTTATATACACATTGAGAAAGGAAAAAATAGAGAGAGTGTGTCAAACTGCTGAAAGGGATTGGGGGATAACCCCTACTGAATGAAATATATATAAAGAAGAACATACAAGTAAACATGGAGGGTGTACACAAAATATGTCCTGGTACATCTGCAGGATACTAGTATAGAGGTTAGCAGTCCCAAAGTTAAAATGTAACTTTTAATAATCAATTTAAAAAATAAATCTCAAAATAGAAAATATATATTTTTTTTTTATGTATTGGTAAAAAATTATTAAAATAATGATTAGGACAGAACTTGCAAAAGTAAGGAGATAGGAGATATAGTAGCTGAAATCATAAAAGGAAAAATACCACACATAGAATAGTGGTAAATTAGTAGAATCACAGGAGGGAAGGGGTTAATAGAGAAAGTCTAAACTCCAAGAAAAACCCCCAGCGTCCCCTCACTCTCCTAAAGCTACCAAATCTCCAACCTGACGGAATGTCTAACTCCTAACTAGAGAGCTGCACTTGTCTGACTAACAATAAAGATTCCTGCCTGCTCAAGGAGTATCTGTCCTAACTGAAACCTAAATCGGGTAGAGAGGTCTCGAGGGGGGTGACTGTATAAACTTAATACATCTCTCAGGAGCGTCCTCCCTAACTGTCAAATTCACCACCTGAGGGGAGGGTGAATTTTACAGTTAGGGAGGACACTCCTGAGAGATTTATTACGTTTATACACTGTCACTCCCCTCGAGACCTGCAGATGTACCAGGACATATTTTGTGTACACCCTCCAGGTTTACTTGTATGTTCTTCTTTATATATATATATATATATATATATATATATATTATACACATTAGTACCACCCACAGGGTTTTGGAAAACAACCAATAAACACGTACAGTACACTCAGACACTCCCACACAAAATCCTCCCCTCTGCATGTGATACAATTACCTTACACAATGGGTTATGTAATTATCACAGGCAGAGAAATACAGTTTTTCCACATTATTCATAACTTTAAAAGTATGCATCACATTCACATACATTTTCAGAATCAGCATACTCCAAATACAAACATACGTCAAAATCATACAAATTGGTCCAATGGTTCAAAAGATAGATCGTAGTCCTTTGTGACCAAATGAAGCATGGCTTTTCTGCCCAAAACCAGATCCACAGAGTCTTCTATCCTGGAGATAATTGGGAAGTAATCCAATTATCTCCAAGGACAGAGGCAAAACTCCATTGAACACACAGCCATTGCATAAAACAGGTCCATTCAACATATCCCCAGATAGCTCAGATCTGAGCGCACATTATTACTGAATGGTGCACAGATCACACACATACAGTTCAATTGCCATGGAGCCAAAGTCTTTCCCATAGTCTTTCATTATACGAATGGGCTCCATGGCATAGCTATCTGGGGTATCACTGCTCAAACAGGGCAAGCACCGAATGACCCGGCTTTCGTGTCTTTGCAGGGGGAAATCAAGCGTTTCAACATGGGGCCATAGTCTAAAGGCAGTAGGCGGGCAACCAGGCTCCTCCAATGCACAGTGGCGAGATTGGTCTCGTCACAACATATATTATGCACACATGGGTAAAACTGTGATAAAAATACACAAAGCACTCACTCTAAAATTCATATGCTGGTCATCTCCATGTATCACTATATATATATATATATATATATATATATATATATATATATATATATATATATATATATATATATATATAAAGGAAGGGGGGGGAAATAAAATACAAATAGTGGAAATCTATATAACTGAAAGTAAAATCTAATAGATAAAATGCACACTCGCAAAAGTAGAGCAGATGAGCCTGCTGTAACTGTGACAGCTCCAAATATCTTTTTGCACAGAATACCATATAGCAGCTTCTTCCAGCATCCCCCCTTTAAGCAGTGCAACAGTTCAGGTTACAAAAGTATAAAGTTGGCTTCTTTCTCGAAGGTAACCGAGTGTAGCGCAATCAAATACTTCTGGGGGGCGGAGTTACAAGTCTGCAGGCGTTCGATGTGTATGTGCGTACGTTCTTGTGTGGTCGAGTGTGATGACGCGTTTCACCGTATTCAGAATTTCTTCAGATCTGCCCACTCATTTTTTCTCTTTCTCTCCTTATACTAGTTTTTTTTAAATAAAATATATATTTTTTTTATAAAATAAAAATATATATATTTTTTTATAAAATAAAAATATTATTTATTTTTTATTAATTTTATATTTTTATTACTATGTAAACTGTTTGATATAGGAATACATTTTATATGTAATATGTTCTGTTTTTTAGGTTTTACTTTTCTATATGTGTTTATTGTTCAATTACGATGTGATTAATAAATGTATATTTTTTTTAATGAGATTTTAATTATTCTCATATGGATGTTTGACAAGAAAGTAGGGGTTGGGGTAGGGTTAGGGGTTAGGGTTAACTCTAACCCTAACCATACCCCTACCCTAGCCCTACCTCTAACCCTACCTCTAACCCTACCCCTAACCCTAATCCAAACCTAACCCTATCCTAACCCTATCCTAACCCTAACCATACACTTACCCGAAGTCCCAAAGTGCCGAAGTCCCGAATGCCGAACCGAACCAAATATTTTTCCCATGCAAATCCCTAATCAGTGGTCCCTTCTTCTGCAGACGCAGATTATACATCCACCATTGAAACATGCAAGGAAGTACAGTTGCATAAACAATTAATGCAATACAACCAGAACTGTACAAAGACAATACAGAGAATGTAAATGCATGCACCAAGCACACAGGGCCGGCGCCACCTGTAAGGCGACCTCGGCAGCCGCCTAGGGCGCAACTTACCAGGGGGCGCCGGATCCCTGTCCCCGCTGCGCCTCCTCATGCTGCGCCGCATGAGCGCTTTAACAAGCCCCAGGCGGCGCAGCACTGCTGCATGGAGGGCGGCCGGGTTTGTGACCGGCAGGAGGGAAGCGCAGAGCGCTCCCTCCTGCCGGTCTCTCCATGTAGCGTGGCCGGGCAGCACAGAACGGGGACAGGAACCTTTGTTTCCTGTACCTGGCCGCCGGCGGAATGACAGGAAGTGCTCACTGAGTGAGCACTTCCTGTCATTCCGCCGGCGTCCGGGTACAGGAAACAGAGGTTCCTGTCCCGCGTTCCGCGCCGCCCGGCCACGCTACATGGGCAGGAGGGGAGGGTAAGGACCACTAGGGGAGGGAGGGCTGGTATAAGGACTACGAGGGGGTAGGGTATAAGGACCACTAGGGGAGGGAGGGGGAGGGTATAAGGACCACTAGGGGAGGGAGGGGGGTATAAGGACCACTAGGGGAGGGAGGGGGGTATAAGGACTACGAGGGGGGAGGGTATAAGGACCACTAGGGGAGGGAGGGGGGTATAAGGACCACTAGGGGAGGGAGGGGGGTATAAGGACCACTATGGGAAGGAGGGGGGGTATAAGGACCACTATGGGAGGGAGGGGGTATAAGGACCACTATGGGAGGGAGGGGGTATAAGGACCACTATGGGATGGAGGCGGGTTAAGGACCACTATGGGAGGGAGGGGGTTAAGGACCACTAGGGGAGGGAGGGGGGTTAAGGACCACTATGGGAGGGAGGGGGGGTTAAGGACCACTAAGGGAGGGAGTGGGGGGGATAAGGACCACTATGGGAGGTTGGGGGGGGGGTAAGGACCACTAGGGGAGGGAGGGGGTGATAAGGACCACTAGGGGAGGGGGATAAGGACCACTAGGGGAGGGAGGGGGGATAAGGACCACTAGGGGAGGGAGGGGGGATAAGGACCACTAGGGGAGGGAGGGGGGATAAGGACCACTAGGGGAGGGAGGGGGGATAAGGACCACTAGGGGAGGGGAGGGGTGAGTAAGGACCACTAGGGGAGGGGAAGGTAAGGACCAGTAGGGGTGGGGAGGGTGGAGCAAGGACCACTAGGGGAGGGGAGGGTAAGGACCACTAGGGGAGGGGTGAGTCAGGACCACTGGGGGAGGGGGGTGAAGGAACACAGGGGGAACGGGGGTGGGGAGGTCCACTAGGGGTTTGGGAGAGGGAGGACCACTAAGGGGGGGAAGGACCACCAAAGGGGGGTAAGGAGGGAGGACTACTAAGGAGAGGGGAGGAGGGTAAGGACCAGTAAGGGGGGGGAGATTACCACTAAGGGGGTGGGGGGAGTAGGGGAAGGTCTACTAAGGGGTTTGGGAGAGGGAGGACCACTAAGGGGTTTGGGAGAGGGAGGACCACTAAGGGGGGAGGGGGGAGTGAGAAGACCACCAAGGGGGACTGCAGAGGGACAGGGGGCCAAGGGAGAGCACTAAGTGACAGAAGGGGAGCACACGGAGGGACAGAAGGGAAGGGGAAATCAATAATTGACCGGAGGGGAGAGCACTATGAATTTAAAAAAAAAAATAAAGAGCTGTTCCCCTCTCAGTCCCTATCCTACCCCACAAACCCTCTCTTTTACACTACACACATACACAATGCATCCCCCCCCCACACACACAGAAACATACAATGCATTCCTACTCACACACAGACACACCCGAAACACACAATGCATCCCTTACGTTCTCTTACATAATTAATGCACCCCTTACAGACACACACTGCATTCAATTACATACACAGAAACAAACCTTGCACCCCTTACACACACACACACACACAAACATACAATGCATTCCTTACACGCAAACACACACTACATCCCCTATAAACACACTACATCCCTTACACAAATTGCACACATAAAACATCCCCAACTCATGGATGGGCCATGTAGGTGGATTTATGGGTGGGCATTGTAGGCGTATGCTCCCTGGGGGCCCAGACCTTGAGCTGTGTAAGGGGCCCTAAAAAATGGAGCTGCTTCCTGTTCGTTAATTGTTGTGAGCACTGTTAAAAACAGTCTCCAGAGAGCCTCTTCTACACCAGACCTGTGGAGCCAGACTGAGCCCATCATCAGCCTCTTGTCCTCATCTGGTGGTAAGTAGGCAATCCAATATATTATTAGTGGCACTAATCTCTAATTTACCTCACATTAAATGGATACTATAGTCACCAGAAGCACTACAGCATAATGTAGTGGTTCTGGTGTCTATGGCCTGTGCCTGTAGGCTTTTTAATGTAAACACACTGTCTTTTCAGATAAAAGACACTTTGTGAAGACTGGCGTTGGCCCATATGGCAGAGCATATGGGCGGGGCATTGTGATGTCACATGGTGGGCAGGACATATGGGGGGGGCGGCAAACTTTTTTTTGCCTAGGGCGGCAAAAATCCTTGCACCGGCCCTGCAAGCACACTGACATAATATGCTATACAATAAGAGACCTGTACTAGTACGAAGTTACTGACATGCAGCAGAGAGGTCAAGGGACATTTTGACAAAGTGACTGTTAGAAAACTATGCTAAAATAAATGTAATAGGTTTGAATATGGCACCATCAAGAAGAGAATTGTTAATAATAATCACTAGAGTCTGATCTGAATGTGTTGGAGGACTTACTGTTGCTGGTGGCATTTGGTTGTCTGTCCTCTATAGTCTCTATGATGCTGGACAGGAAGTATATATCTTGTCTTTCTTCACTTCCTGTCTCTCTCGCTAGGCAGCCATTTTCCTTTGGAGAAGTGACAAAATGTTTTCTTGTTTCATTAGGGCAGTGTATTCCTGTTTAAGCAACCCACTTACTGTTTTTATTTAGCTATATATGTGAGCCTCCACGGATGCTTCATGCTGCTGTGTTAATAGAAATCTGCTAAATGTCAGCATATTCTGTATGAGTCCTGGAGGCCACTAAAGTCATAAAGGGGATATCTGGAGCCTGGGGTGCAAGCAGAGGAGAGACATTATGTCTTCTACAGGGTGTGGAGGACGAGATGGGACACTTGGTTATTAGTGAAGTTATTTAGATTGAGGCACTAAAACTGCTATGTTTACATGTGAAGGGTTACAACCTGAGGGATCTGGCACCCAGACCACTTCATTGAGCTGAAGTGGTCTGGGTGACTATAATGTCCCTTTAATTTTATTTTTACACCTCGCAAACACATATTCTTAAATTGAAGCATAAGTAAACATAATATTACAAATCTTGGGAAGTGACAGATTCTCTTTTTTCTCCCTCTAAACTGTATTCAACACTTAACACTCTCATCCAATTTATTTTAACTTTCTCTGTGGAGAATATTAATGAAATATGTGTAATGGGAAGGGTAGAGGGGTTAACCCAGAATCCTGGTCAAAAATGTTAAACAGACAAAATAGATAACAGAGAACGATGCCTTAACGCATGTATCTGTATGAACCTTGGCACCCTTCTGGCAATTAATACGTTAATTTTCCAAGTCCATGAAAATATCCATTCAGCCCATTAATACTGTGATACGGTGTGGGTTCTATTACCGTACGTGACAGCATGGCATCCATTACTGGGACGCGTGTCTGCCCAGAAATGAGCACGATTATTTATTTCCTGCTACCTGACCGGCCTTATTTATATGGGTTTCGTAAAACACTTTATAAATATCAAATTAAAATAATCACGTGAGATATCGTAAAACCTGTAATGGCGTTAAGTGATCCTGCCTCGTCACTTGCAATCTTATTTATTGGGTAATGTTAATTAAATTTAACCTGCACTCAGGCTTGGAAATGTGTCACCAAATAGCAGCAATTATCAAGCCTCTTCGGCTCTGTCAATGTTTAGTAGTAAGTAGGCAATAAAGGCAGCTGCCGTCCACAGAACTGTCTCACCCTGTGTGATAAATATGAAGAGACAGACGATACTCCTCATGACTGGAACGGCCAGCGTCGCCGGGTTCCATGCAGTTAGGGGCTCAAGTATTATGGATTCCCTCCAGACGTTGTAAATGGTTTTTGGGTAAAAACATGAGGTAGGTGCAGCGCCTAGACTAGATAATCCTTATTTGGGGATATGTATCAACTAGAAGAAAAAACTAGAAGAAACTAATAGTGTAGCCTATTAAAACTATTATTGGTATTAATAAGATAAAAAAATGTGCACTCACACTTTTATGGAGCTTCAATGCAGCTCCAAGTTATGCGCCTGGGCGGTATGATCCCCGCCTGAGGATAAAGTGCAGTGCTGATTATTTGTATGGTCACAGTTGTAGGAGGTATTGTTTATTTTATAGTCTGCTGAAGTTGAATTTTCAGTTGAATTTAGGGAAACCACTTGAAGCAGTTTTGTTGAGCTATTTCAATTGATTTTGTTTGATCTGTTGATTGCAAACAGCTAAAAGCCTGTACATTTTATAAATAAATCTGCTTTTCAATGGGGGTTGAATAATTTTGATTAAAACTGTACATTATACTATAAACATATACCATATACTGCACACGTTTTATTAAAAAGGTTTGTAAGAAGGATATACAGATAGCTTGTGCTATGTTCCAGGCTAGGAAGATACAGACAAAAAATTAAATAAAAAACAAAACAGGGGGCAGAGCTGTCAGCAACTGCCTACTCCCCCCCTCACCCCCAATAACTCTAACACCATGACACACTAGGCATCTGCCTCGTCTTTTAACTGGTAAACTCAGGGCTTATCATTACAATTTCCACTTGTATAGTGTGTATTACGTACTGTGTGAATCACGAATTTCCCTAATGTCATCAAACAAGGATTATGTCTATACTATGTCAATCTATATTGTTTAATTTAATCTCCACATTCTAGTTTCATTTTAGTTCTTTTTGTTGTCAGGCTCAAGTTTCTGTTCTCTGATATGTGAACGAATACACTCATGTACATATATGAATTGAGTTTTTATTTGTTAGCAACTGCTATGGGTTTTCTTACAACTCACAGAATTGGTGTTTGCCGTGGGATTGCAGAAACTGGTCTGTGACTACTTTAAAATCCCTGAAATCATAGGATGGTTTTCTTTTCTGTGAAATCTTTCTTTATAAACCAAACGCACGATGCATGCATGACTGCCGCTGTAACATGCAATATAAACAGAATAATAATCACAGCGATTTAACCAGTGTAGCAGCAGGCAGGAGTGCTGTCACTGTGTCCTCCAGCAAATCTCTATTCTTCTACCTGATCCTCGGGCCTCACTTTTGATGTTAGAAATAAAAAAATGCTTCTAGAATATAAATTAAAGCATCCCCCTCAGCTCATCCTTCTCCTAATCACAATTGCCATGAGTGTATATTTAACCCTGTAGAATAATATTATTAATGTGTTTAGCCCTTTAGCACCAAACTATGCTACAGTCATTAAACAGCCCTCTGGGACCTTAAAGAGACATTTCAGCGCCCAAATACAAAATAAATAAAAATCACTTATACCCCAAATGAAAACTTTCATGCATTTAATTATGCATTTTTTCCATTGTGGTTATGTATAAAAACAGTTTTCAAATTGCAGTTCTCTTGTATTCTGCCTTTACAAACCCTCCCCTTCTAACTCCGCCCAGACTTTCCGTGGCTGTCCAATCACAGACTTCCCAATGCAGCTCAATGAGAAGTCTTTTGAAGGCAGGTGCTCTGGGCAATTGCTGCCTCTTGAGTTTAACTCCACTGAGTTAAGGAAACAAGGAAGTAACAGGACAAGGTGTCTGCTTGAAAGATAAGGGGGGGAGGGGGGGTGTAACCATTTTATTTATAAAGGATCTGTTCAAATCTGCACTTTTTGCTAAATGAAAAACAGAGAGCACACTCTTCACACATAAAGCTTTTCAGCAAATTAATGTGCTTTAGGGGTGAGAAACAAAACTTTAATTCAATGTAATACTCAATTTAAAATAATCCTCTTTGTCACCCAACAGGACTCTGGAATAATGAAGGAATCTTTAACGAAAAATAAAAATATTTTTTTCTGAAATTCTTCAAATCAGCTTGTTTTCTATTATGCCTATTTTCATTTTGGTCTAATATGCATTTTCCTTGTCATTTTCCCCAAAAGCACAGTTTGGAGGCAGTGGCGTACATACCAGGGTCGCAGGGGTCGCGGCTGCTACCGGGCCCGGCCCACCAGGGGGCCCGGCCGCCCCTGCGACCCGGTATGTAGCCACTGTGCCAGCCTTTTCTCCTGGGGGGCCCTAGAGCCGGCCACCTCAGGGCCCCCCGAGGCTGGCCCTGCTGTCACCCCACGGCCGGTCCTGCGGGTGCACGAGGGAGCACTCTCCACTAAGTGCTTCCTCTTCAGCTCCCTCGCGCACCGCACTGATACCGGAGCCGGAAGATGACGTCATCTTCCGGCGCCGGCATCCCTACGCGGTGCGTGAGGGAGCTGAAGAGGAAGCACTCAGGGGAGAGTGCTCCGTTGCGCACCCGCCAGCCTGCCTGCCCGCCAAGTGACCGGCCACACAGGAGCCCAGCAGCACCACTGAACCCCAGGGAATCCCAAAAGGTAAGGAGGCTGGGGGGATTAAAAAAAAAACAAAAAAAAATGTGTGTGTGTGTATGTTGTTAAGACACCTTTTGTCTTAATAAGTAAATCGCCGTTTAGTCCACCTTCCCCTCTCACCGTATCAAGTCTCTGTTCGTATAATGTATAATCCACGAACCATAACCAGGGGAAGCGGTAATCTCCCGAACGGGATCCGTGAATGTACTCCGGTTCCCGAACCGAACTCCACGAACTGCCGCTAACAACCGAATCACGATATCCACCAAGCGGCATAAGTTTCCCATAAATAGTCTCTAAGCGTGAATAAGAATCCCCCCAATAACGAGACTGAAGCTCCGTATTGAGGGTCAAACAGGATCTGGCTTTACTGTGGGCTACCCGCCCGTATTTATGCAGGTCTCCCACTTGGTGGACACTCCCCTAGGGGACCAAATGGGAGACTGAAATTACAGATGTACAGTAGGACATTCCAGACATACAGGCATAGACTTTTCCCACAATGCAATAGGGTTTCCTACTTCCTGCCCTGGAGATAATTGGGAAGAAATGCAATTATCTCCAGGACAAGGACCCATCGCCATTTTAAATATAAACCCAGAAAATACATAAAAATATATAACTTTATTATAACTGTATATTCCCCAGCCATATCACATATCCCCAGATAGCCGGGATCTGAGGGCACATTATTGACGAATAGCGCTCAGATCCCATTCGTATAGTTCAATCGCCACGGAGTCAAAGTTCCTAGAGTCTTTCGGCAGGCGATTGACTCCGTGGGAAGGCTATCTGGGTTAAATACTTTCGGTCGACGGTAAAACTCCCGAACAGCTGGTATTCGTATAGTTTGGTCGAGACAGCCGAATGACCCATGGTTTCAGCGGTGTTCGGCAGAAAAGGTGTCCGTTTTTAGTTCCATGGAATCAGAGCCGAACACCGCTGGGCTTTCGTCGGTTTAAAGATGGCCGCTGCCTCGTGGTCGACATGCGAACGGCGGCCACCCTGAAGTCGGCTTAATTGAGAAGTGTCTGCGGTTAACCACAACGTTCTAATTGGGATCAAAAGGTTAACCAGCAGCACACTCCTCTTCTGGGTGGCCACCCGTTCGGCAGTTTTATTCGGGAAAACAGTCATTCGGATGGTTAGAATACTGGAAACAGTCATTTAGACGGATGGCACAAAATAGCCGAATCCACCAAAGAAATAGACAGACGGATGGTTCTGTCACATATGTGTTAGTGTGAGTGTGTGTGTGTGTTAGTGTGACTGTTAGTGTGTGTGTTAGTGTGTGTAAGTGTGTGTTAGTGTGAGTGTTAGTGTGAGTGTGTGTTAGTGTGAGTGTGTGTGTTAGAGTGTTTGTGTCTGCTAGTGAGTGTCAGTGAGTGAGTGTGTCTGTTGAGTGTGTCTGCTAGTGAGTGTCAGTGAGTGTGTTACTGTGTGTGTCTGTTACTGAGTGTGTTTGTGTGTGTGTTAGTGTGTGTTAGTGTGAGTGTTAGAGTGTGTGTTAGAGTGTGTGTTAGAGTGTGTGTGTCTGCTAGTGTCAGTGAGTGAGTGTGTCTGTTAGTGAGTGTCAGTGAGTGTGTTACTGTGTGTGTCTGTTACTGAGTGTGTTTGTGTGTGTGTTAGTGAGTCTGTTTGAAGTCTGTTAGTGAGTGTGTGTTTGTCAGTGAGAGTGTATGTTTTGTAAGTGAGTGTGTATGTATGTCTGCCGCTGAGTGTGTCTCTGTCAGTGTGTCTCTGTTAGCTAGTGTGTATGCGTCTGTTCGTGAGAGTGTGTGTGTGTGTGTCTTCAGCACTTACCTTTCTCCAGCGCCAGACTCCCTTGGCGCAGGGGATCCCTCCGCCTCTCAGCTCCGAATGCGCATGCACGGCAAGAGACGCGCACGCATTCAAACCGCCCATAGGAAAGCATTACTCAATGCTTTTCTATGGACGTTCAGTGTCTTAGAGTCGTGGAAGCGCCTCTAGCGGCTGTCAGTGAGACAGCCACTAGAGGCTGGATTAACCCTCAGTGAAACATAACAGTTTCTCTGAAACTGCTATGCTTTCAGCTGCAGGGTTAAAACTAGAGGGACCTGACACCCAGACCACTTCATTGAGCTGATGTGATCTGGGTGTCCGTAGTGGTCCTTTAAGTGTGTGTGTGCATCTGCATGTACTGGCGTACATACCGCGGTCGCAGGGTTCGCAGCCCTGCAACCCCTGCGACCAGGTGCCCGCCGCAATGTGTTGCGGCCCTGGCCCGCCAGAGTAAGCGCGCGGGGGTGGGCCCACGGATCAATTTTCGCACCGGGGCCCCATGGGTCATGTGTACGCCACTGTTTGGAGGATAACCGAGGAGAACAATTAGGGTGTTTTAATGATAAATCCCAACAATGCTTTTAATTACAAATTAAACCTATTTGTAGACATTCTGTAAGCCAGCTCTGCTTTTAGTTTGGCTACGGCGGCATTATATTTAAGATTCACTTTGAATTCTCAGTTAATAAACCTGGCAGATGTACAATCTATATGTCTTGCATATGTCTTCCTTCCTTCCTCTTCCTTCTTTTCTTCCTTTCTTCCTCTTGCTTCCTTCATCCCTTCCTTCCTTCCTTCCTCCCCTCCACTCCCCTCCTCCCCTCCACTCCCCTCCCTTCCTTCCTCCCTTCCTTCCTTCCTTCCTTCCTTCCCTCCTTTCCTTCCCTTCTTCCTTTCCTTCTTTCTTCCTTCCTTCCCTTCCTCCCTCCCTATTTCCTTCCTTCCTTCCAGCTAAAAAAACCCAAATTATTAGCACTTAAAGGGACAAGCGCCATAATAATGACATACTTCTACATTACTATACCAACTGCTGCACCAACTCCTATCTGGTATGGACAGCATTCGTTGGTTGAGAATGTCAGCTGAGCTCTCTCAACCAAAACATATTGTTTAAACGTGATATGACTTCATGTGTTAATGCAGATTTTATGAACTATGACTTTATCATTGTAACGGACCGTTTCAGCACATGAGGGGTTAAAATCCGTTTAGGCGATAATCCCCTTTTCTCAGAAAGGCACAGCTACTGCAGAACATCAAAACTCACGAATTGGAAATAGGTGAATGCATCAAACTCTCGAATTGCAAGGCTCCGTGTTGAAGGTCAAGCAGTGGTCTGAGGTGCTGGGGCACCCAGCCTGGTTTTTATTACATGAGTACACATACAGGCCACACCCAGGGGGAGGCATAAAATAACCAATGACGTAGATGTTACATCCCACACATCCCCTCCCCTTAGTGTGACACATAATCCCATTATGCATACAGTTCAACATATACTTTTACACAACTTTCATAACTTTAAAACCATACATCACATTCACATAAAAATACATATCCTCAATCAATCCAGTCAGGGGAACAACATATTAAAAAAATGGCATGGATCAGACCAGGGGTTCAAAAGTTACTAAAAGTATATTTTATTCCCCATGGCTCAAACAGTAAAAGTAAAACATCCCCACAATGCATCCTGGCTTCCTCCCTTCTGCCCTGGAGATAATTGGAGAAGGAATCTAATTATCCAGGACTAGAGGCAGACTCCATTAACCACATGGTTGCAAAACAACATAAAACTCTTTAAAATACATAAAGTCACATTTTATACATTAAACACAGACATTTAACATATCCCCAGATAGCTCAGGTCTGCGTGCACATTATTAGGTGAATGGCACGCAGACCACACAAATACAGTTTAATTGCCATGGAGCCAAAGTCTTTCCCATAGTCTTTCATTATATGAATAGGCTCCATGGCATAGCCATCTGGGGGGTATCACTGCTCACACAGGGCAAGCACCGAATGGCCCCACTGTATTTAAAGGGCCAGAATGAGTGACATGCACTCTGTTAGGGCCGAATACTGTTTGTAAAGGGCCCAATCTCCCAGGGCCATAGTCCAAAGGCAGCAGGCAGGCAACCAGGCTCCTCCAATACAATGTGGCGAGATTGGTTTCGTCACATCTCTCCCCCTTTCCAAAAAGACTAACAGGGTACCTGACCTCCTGCCGGTCGGTGCCCTTGTTAGTCCAGCAACCCACCCACAAAGCAAAAAAAACAGTACAGCCCACCCACAATAAATAGTTACTACACCTGGGTAGAGGAGAAGTCTGTCCATGTCCAGGTGCCTCACCACGGCTGTGTAGGGGACTGGTAGGCTGCCTTGGTGGGTTGCTGAGTGGGCAGAGACCAGTGGTACTCTGTCCTGGTGCCAGCACTATCACCGGAGTAGTCTGGTTGGAGCCTGGTTGCTGGAGACGGACTGTCTCCCCCTTAGTTGCATAGCTCTGCTGCTGAGGGGGGAGACCGGTTGTCTCCCCCTTGGATACACAGCTCTGTCGTGGGGGGGTAGGACCGACCATCCCTACCCCCTGTGTGGTAAGTGCAGAGACCACGGTCCCATCTGCACTGGTGCGGGGTTTACAGTCTCCCCCTGGTACATTAAGCTGCCGCTGGGGAGAGGGGGTAACAAGCTCCTCTCCCGATAGAACACTCTGCCCATTAATGATCCGTCGCTGGGGAGAGGTGGTAACAAGCTCCTCTCCTATACATATTTCTAGTCTTTGCGGAGGGAGACCGACTGTCTCTCCTCCCAATACAGAGTCCTGCCGCTGGGGAAAGGAGACAGGGCTCTCTATTCCCTGCTGGATACTCTGCCGCTGGAGAATGGAGACTGGGCTCCCAATTCCCGAAAAATCACGCTGCCGCTGGGGAGGGAGGACGCTGCTCTCCTCTCCCTGTTTTCCACATTGCCCTCCTGGCATATCACTCTGCTGCTGGGGGGCAGGAACAACTACCTCTGCCCCCTGTAACTCAGCCTGCCGCTGGGGAGGGAGGATACTGCTCTCCTCTCCCTGCACTTTACATTGCCCTCCTGGCATATCACTCTGCTGCTGGGGGGCAGGAACAACTACCTCTGCCCCCTGTAACTCAGCCTGCCGCTGGGGAGGGAGGATACTGCTCTCCTCTCCCTGCACTTTACACTGCCGCTGGGGAATGGAGACTGGGCTCCCAATTCCCTGCCGGACCGGTGGAGAGACCTCGGTCCCATCTCCACTGGCCACCTGGGGTTCTTCCCAGTAAAACTGTACAATATCTTCCCAGCGGAAGGGGTCTGGATCTGGGTCTGTCACCTTACTGTCCTGCTGAGCCTTCCCAATGAAGTGGAAGAGATCTTGGTAGTTTTGCTCCAGTTCCCACTCCAGGGTTGCTAGGTGAGCCAGGTCTTGCTCTACCTCATGGGGGTCATCCCACTCATGCCTAGCCTCCCTCTCATAGAAAATGTCCTGCAGTCTGGTTTGCGCAGGGCTCCCGAAGCCAGGCTCTGCAAAGGACTCCCATAACAAGCCAGGACCATCAAATTCTTCTCCCTCTGGCTTGTCATGTTCGGCTGTCCAGGGTATATACTGTGCCATATACCACCAGAGCGCCTGGTAGGCATCCTCCAGCCATACCCGGTGCTCTAGTTCCTTCACCCATCCCTTCAGGGGCTGCTCTCCCAGGAAGGGTATCCGCAGTGCCAGTCGTGTCTGCCATCGCTGCTTTTCACTGGGGAGACTCTTGCCCCGCTGGTACTGTACGTTATCCAGGGCCTGGTACCAGATGCCTTTCCTTAATGCATCCCGGTCATCCATGTCACCCTCATTGTACTCCACTGCTGGTTCCATCTTGGTGCTGTCAGGGTCGCTGTACTCAGACATGCGTTGCCCTCAAATTGTAAATCCAAAGAAATGGTGTTCTGTAGCTGTCCTTCTGGCTGTAGGAACGATCCCGCCGCTTGCCACCAATTGTAACGGACCGTTTCAGCATAAAAGGGGAAAAATCCGTTTAGGCGATAATCCCCTTTTCCCAAAAAGGCACAGCTACTGTAAAAGCACCAAAACTCACGAACTGGATATAGGTGAATAAGGTAGCACTCCAGCTGGAACCTCACAAATAGCTGCTAGCAGATGAATAGGAAAAGCAGACATCAGCTTACACTCCTTAGCAATCAATCTCCAACAGCATACAGTGAATCCCCCCAAGAACGAGACAAGGCTCCGTGTTGAGGGTCAAGCAGTGGTCTGAGGTGCTGGGGCACCCAGCCTGGTTTTTATTACATGAGTACACATACAGGCCACACCCAGGGGGAGGCATAAAATAACCAATGACGTAGATGTTACATCCCACACATCCCCTCCCCTTAGTGTGACACATAATCCCATTATGCATACAGTTCAACATATACTTTTACACAACTTTCATAACTTTAAAACCATACATCACATTCACATAAAAATACATATCCTCAATCAATCCAGTCAGGGGAACAACATATAAAAAAATGGCATGGATCAGACCAGGGGTTCAAAAGTTACTAAAAGTATCTTTTATTCCCCCTGGCTCAAACAGTAAAAGTAAAACATCCCCACAATGCATCCTGGCTTCCTCCCTTCTGCCCTGGAGATAATTGGAGAAGGAATCTAATTATCCAGGACTAGAGGCAGACTCCATTAACCACATGGTTGCAAAACAACATAAAACTCTTTAAAATACATAAAGTCACATTTTATACATTAAACACAGACATTTAACATATCCCCAGATAGCTCAGGTCTGCGTGCACATTATTAGGTGAATGGCACGCAGACCCCACAAATACAGTTTAATTGCCATGGAGCCAAAGTCTTTCCCATAGTCTTTCATTATATGAATAGGCTCCATGGCATAGCCATCTGGGGGGTATCACTGCTCACACAGGGCAAGCACCGAATGGCCCCACTGTATTTAAAGGGCCAGAATGAGTGACATGCACTCTGTTAGGGCCGAATACTGTTTGTAAAGGGCCCAATCTCCCAGGGCCATAGTCCAAAGGCAGCAGGCAGGCAACCAGGCTCCTCCAATACAATGTGGCGAGATGTGTTTCGTCACAATCATAATGCCTCATATCAACTCAGCAAGACAAAAACATTAAACTATTCATAAACGGTTGGACAGATTTCCACTTGTAACGGACCGTTTCAGCATAAAAGGGAATAAAATCCATTTAGGCGATAATCCCCTTTTTACAGAAAGGCACAGCTACTGCAGAACATCAAAACTCACGAATTGGATATAGGCGAATGCATCAAACTCCCGAACTGTATACCAGGGAATAAGATAGCACTCCAAGCTGGAACCCCACGAATAGCTGCTAGCAGACGAATAGGAAAAGCAGACATCAGCTTACACTCCTAGCAATCAATCTTCCAGCAGCATACAGTGAATCCCCCCAAGAACGAGACAAGGCTCCGTGTTGAGGGTCAAGCAGTGGTCTGTTTATTGAGGGCTACCTGCCCCTGTATTTATGCAGGTCTCCCACCTGCTGGACACTCCTCTAGGGGACCAAATGGAAGACTGAAACAGCAGACAGACATGTATCATTTTCGTACACACAGCCACAATACTTTCCCACAATGCATCCTGGTTTCCTCCTCTCTGTCCTGGAGATAATTAATGAAGTAATTCAATTATCTCCCAGGACAAAGGCCAGACTCCATTATGCACGTGGTGACACAGACACAGACTATCACTTTAAAATACATACAGACACATTTTATACACAAAACACAGACATGTTACATATCCCCAGATAGCTCAGGTCTGGGTGCACATTATTAGGTGAATGGCACCCAGACCACACAAATACATTTTAATTGCCATGGAGCCAAAGTCTTTAATTCCACGAACAGGCTCCATGGCAGGCTATCTGGGTTACTACAGTTCACATAGATTGTGATACAAATTCAAAGTCCCGAATAAGAACCAGGGGGCTGGAGGCTCAGCGGTGTCCGCTTATAGTGCAGGAAAGCCAGGCAGACAAGTGCTGGCTGCCGGGGGAGCTCCAGAACACCGCCATCGTGTGGCGGCTAGGTGTAACCGCGACCACCCAGTAACAATCAATTAAGCTGCGGTTAACCGCAGCTACTGGGTGGTCAATTGCCGGCACACGCTTGTTAAGCCGCGGTTAACCGAGGCTTCAGGGAGGTCAATAGGAGGCACACGCCAGCTTCTGGGTGGCCCATTAACAACGCCGGCCGGCTTCCCACGGCTCTGGGGAGGCTGAAAAGAAGCTGATTGTTCGGTAGATGAAATCTACCGAATGGCTGGGCAGAAAGGGAAAAATAAACCTTTCTGCACAGTAAAATTAACCCTTTAGCTGCCGGTCCATAGTCCAGAGGCAGCAGGCGGGCAACCAGGCTCCTCCAATACAATGTGGCGAGATTGGTTTCGTCACACCACTGTATGGCATCAGGGGACTCCTGTAATATTACCACAATAGCCCACTGCAGTGGCTATGGTGCTTAGAGTGACCCTTGAAGCTATTCTTAGTTACAGGTTAAAAATTATCTATCGGCCACTATTAAATCCAGTCACTAAAATATTATGGAAAATGATCTGATTCAAAGACTTAACATCTAAACAGTGTTCAAACAAGGTAAACACAAATTCTTACAAAGTGCAGCATTGTTAATAAAATCCTTGGAAGTCTTATTTCCCACGCAAAGAAATAGTTCCATAGAATGAAAAAACAAAACAACACAATAATAAAAAATAAAAAAAAAAATAATGGAAATTAACCCTTCAGCTGTAAAGTCGAAGGTCCAGAAATGAAGGGCTTCGTGCTGGCTGTGATTGGTTGGCTTTACAGCCATTCATTGCTACCTGGCAGCTGTTATCAGTCCTCATGGTATCCCGTCACACTGATTAGAAGTCACGTATGTGGATTCCATTTGTAAATCAGGAAATTGTATAATTTCTAAATAAATTAGTTTGAATCTAAAATAAATTACCAGATTATATTTTTTACATTTCGATGATTGAAACATTAAATATTACTTTAAATACCTCTATTTACATTATTACATATTACGAAAATGCTTGTACAGGACGGGAGGGGTAGAGCCTTACAGTGTTTCTCGATGATATTCATATCAGAGATGGAGAAATATATAGTGCAGTATTTCTAGTAAAATGAAAGGATAAGTAATGAATACAATTACAGATTTGGGGATCACTTGTAAGCTCTACTTGTATGAGTGTGAGTGGTATAATCCCCGCTCCTGGATTCTTGTGGGTTCTCTTGTCGGCAGTCCGTGAGTTCGTATATAAAATATAAAACATACAGATAGACTAATCTAGTGTAGTATATCTGGATAAAAATGGCTAAGTAATAAAATGAACATGCACTCACATGTTATGGAACCTGTGTGTTTGCTCCTAAAATATAGCATGGAATGGTATAATCCCTTCTCTGGGATGCTGGCGAGCAACATTTCTCTCTGTTTATAGGGTATGCAATAAAAATAAATAATATATATCGTGCACAGTGTCATTTTATTAGTGTAAATAGAAGGAAAATCATTAAGGAAATTGATGTCCACTATATGATGAATTAAAAGCAGGTGGGTCCAGGGTGCACTGGCGTACATATAGAAGTCACAGGGGTTGCCCGGGACCATCACTCCAGGGGGCCAGGCCGCCCTGCCAACCCCTGCGACCGAGTACCAGTCGCCATGTTGTGCGGTCCCGGCTGCCGTCCAATGGGTCCGTCGGGTGGCCCATGCTGTTAGGGCCGTTTTTGCACCAGGGCACCATGGATTGTGTGTACGCCACTGCCAGGGTGTCTTAAATAAAGAAATTCATCTTTATTCTGACACCTAAAGATGAAAAAACAATAAAATATAGAGTAAAAAGTAACACTAATGTGACTTTTTCAAAGTCTTACAGCAAGCTGGACCAACACTGCTTATATAGGTACAATTCAATTAGGATTGGTGGTCATGTGACAGCATCACATGACCTAAGTTTAGAAGACACAGTAATACAATAGCATGATTAAAACAGAAATGCAACAATATAATATGAAAAAGAAACATATAGCTGTTTAAACTTAAACGTATAAACTTTGATCAATAATATCTATTTTAAAAAATATATATATATATTACTGTACCACTATATAGACTCTATATATTATGTTACACGCCAGACAGACTATATATATTACGTTACACGCCAGACAGGCTCTATATATTATGTTACACGCCAGACAGACTATATATATTACGTTACACGCCAGACAGGCTCTATATATTATGTTACATGCCAGACAGACTCTATATATTACGTTACACGCCAGACAGACTCTATATATTATGTTACACGCCAGACAGACTCTATATATTACGATACACGCCAGACAGACTCTATATATTATGTTACATGCCAGACAGACTCTATATATTACGATACACGCCAGACAGACGCTATATATTATGTTACATGCCAGACAGACTCTATATATTACTTTACACGCCAGACAAACTCTATATATTACGTTACACGCCAGACAGACTCTATATATTACGTTACACGCCAGACAGACTCTATATATTATGTTACACGCCAGACAGACTCTATATATTACGTTACACGCCAGACAGACTCTATATATTACGTTACACGCCAGACAGACTCTATATATTACGTTACACGCCAGACTGTGAGTGTGTTTCCATTGGGGTATAGTTAAATAGTGATTCTTTGTGTTTGGGAAGTAAAGTATCCCTTTAACAACCAACTCTACAGATGAGGTAATAAGCTATTTAGCAAGTGGAGCTAAAGATACCAAATAAGTGGCTTTATGTGTTGGCATTTCAATGTGAAGTTTTATCTCACAGATGCTCTATAACTTGCAAAATGCTGATAGCGGGAATCTCCATTGACAAGAAATAAAATTTTACTGTAATCTCACCAACGAAAACCAAAAACATTAAATCTGAAAGAGCTCACGTTTACATTAATGTTAAGTGCTTCAGGAAGTGTCCTTCTACACACAATTTTTGACACTTGCCAGTTTCTCTGAGTACGCCTGTTCCAGGACAGATCTGCACATCTGAAGCCTGGGTTGCAAATGATGCTTTTAAATCAATATGCTCGGAGCTGAGGTTAGAAATACAAATGGATTTTTCTTTTTAATAAACATTCAAACCATCTGCATATAGATGAACATTAATATGGTTAGAGAAAAGATACTAAATAATTCAGGAAAATAATCAATAAGCCAGGTTCGGTGTATTGTGTGGTTCCAATTAAAACTGATTTAAGGACAAGGCAGTTAAATAAATATTGACCTACTCTCTTCCGGCACTTTATATGTTGCCAGGGTGGGCTAATATTTATCTATGCAACTTTTACTATGTTCCATATGTAAAGCAAAGGATAGTAATTGAAATAAAACAGAACACTCCCCGGGGGGTTTGGACACCAGGAAAAATAAAAACAAGAACCAACATTGCAGCACCTTGGTGACCGTTGCTTATACTTGATCTAAAATGTAAATTTATAATGACACCGAGGCCTAAGATGATACAGTCTGCCTCATTGATCCTGTGAAAATCCTGACTGGGAAAATACGTTCTTTGTAACACATATGATAAATGTGAGTGGCTTGTTGGTATTCACTGATTGGTTGACAGACAGCGAATGAGGAAAGAAAGACAGCAGTGAGTCAGTAATCTTTATTGAGGCTAGAACGTGAGAGTGTTTGATTAAAACTTAATGTATTGGCCTATAATTTAAGTCTTCATTAAGTATTATCTGTTTTGTTAAAGTTCTGCGTATGATTCCACCTGGTTTGAAGGCAGCGGGTATATGTGTAGCGTTTACTGGATGTGTATAGCCATTCGGCACTTCCTTGCTTTCTCCTTCATTAGAACAACAAGCCTCTAGCAGCAGTGAGTGCAGTGATGTTAAAACTCTCATCACTGAAATTTTGAGGAAAAATTACCCTTCTCACATACAAGCAGTTTGTTAGGATGTAGTTAGGAGACGTGTTTCGTGGATGACTTCTATTTGACATCAACAGTAGATAACAGCAATAATCTGCCAATAGTCCACCAACATTCCACCAATATTCCACCAACATTCCACCAACATTCCACCAATATTCCACCAACATTCCACCAATATTTCACCAACATTCCACCAACATTCCACCAACATTCCACCAATATTCCACCAACATTCCACCAACATTCCACCAACATTCCACCAACATTCCACCAATATTCCACCAACATTCCACCAATATTCCACCAACATTCCACCAATATTTCACCAACATTCCACCAACATTCCACCAATATTCCACCAACATTCCACCAATATTTCACCAACATTCCACCAACATTCCACCAACATTCCACCAACATTCCACCAATATTCCACCAACATTCCACCAATATTCCACCAACATTCCACCAATATTTCACCAACATTCCACCAACATTCCACCAATATTTCACCAACATTCCACTAATATTGCACCAATATTTCACCAACATTCCACCAGTATTCCACCAACATTCAACCAACATTCCACCAATATTCCACCAACATTCCACCAATATTCCACCAACATTCCACCAATATTTCACCAACATTCCACTAATATTGCACCAATATTTCCACCAATAATCCACAATTTGCTTCAATTATCCATCTTTTCTCCCTTTACTGAATGATATTCTGTTGTGTACTGACTTTACACTGTTTTATTTTTTTTATTATTCCATTATTTTTCCAATACAATGCTTTGGCTTTCATTTACTATTGAGACAATTTCTTCATTCTAAACGGAAGATGTGGTTCATTTTGTTTTCCAAAAGCAGAAGGTGCCTTGTTATCCTTTTAACTCTTACATTACTGGTGGATTTTCTAATTTCACGATTAGTTTCCCTTGTCAGGTTTTCTACAATCATTACATCGCAGGAAGAGAAACACAAATATTGTTACTGTCTCCTCCTCCGCTCACAATGTTCAAAGACAAAAAGAGACCAAGCTTCTAAGAGTGATTGACAGGGAGTCAAGAAGACGGCACTCAGCTCCAGGAAAACAGTAAATGCATATTTGTTGTTTTTCTGGCATTATCAATACATATTTATGAATTCTAGTGGATAAGTGTGGCAAAACTAGCCACTTAAGAATGTAATTTTATGTATGTGATACTATCCCTTTAAAGACTGTTAGAACCAAGCTAATAACTGTATATGTATATTGCGAGAACGAAAGCATTCGTATGCTGGCGGCAAGAAAGCCACCAGCATTCATACAGTAGTCTCAGGAACAGTGAATTTCAACACTGTTCGTGAAACTAACTAACTACCGAATGGGAGACCACACACAGGAGGTCGTGTGGCTCCCATTAAATATTGCAACAATGTTTCCTTCGGTAATTATTGAGATTCAGGGTGGCTATCTTGGATCCTTTGTTAGCCCACCGGTATTTGGTCATCGAGCGCCTGGAACTAAAATCGGCTGCACGACGGCACGAATACCGCTGGACTTCCAGGCCGTTCGTGAGCACCGGTCCTTTGGTAATTTGTTCCCCTATTGGCGGTCGGTACTTTGAATGTGAATGTAAAATAATATGTGGTTCGTGCGGCGTTCGGTTAGTTATGCTGGGATCTGAGCGGTACTTCCACGAAAGGTGTGCTCAGAACCCAGCTATCTACCGAACGTTCATTCGTTAATATAGGATGAATAATGTGAAAGTTACATAGTTTTATGTGAAATGTCAGTTCTGCTGCACGGAGGGATAATCCACTTAACTGGATATTCTAGTGGGAGTATCCCTCTCATACAGCAGTGCATGATGGGAGAAATGTCCAGGTTGTTAAGTTCCCCATGTAGTCCCCTACTGTACAACCCCTGTAATGTCAGTAGGAAAACCCCTTGCATGGGGAATCCCATAAATACTGTGACCTGTGATTAAAAACTCAGTTGACTCCCAGCCTATGTGTCGTCTAGTTCTTGGGAAGGAAGGATTTATACAACGCTACCGGGATTACTGTATGCTGGACTTATTTTGCCTGGATTTATGCTGTTCCTGTTACCCAGTGGAGATACCGTGGATTATACTACCTCTCCGCTACAATAAGTAAACACAATATTAAATATCCTAAAAAGTAATGGTTCTCTTTAAATGCTGTCTAATGAACTACCATACCCAGAGGGTAAGTATAGGAAGTATAAGAGGCAAACAGTGGAAAGTCCTCTAGATATTTAAGGATCCACAGGAAGGACAAACAGCCAAGAGATACAGACATTTTTGACAATAGGTTCCAAACGAGTCCTTTTTGTCATTATTATTATTATTATTATTTTATTATTTATATAGCGCCATCAGATTCCGTAGCGCTGTACAGTGGGAGGACTAACAGACATGTAATTGTAACCAGACAACTGTACGTACAGGAACAGAGAGGTGGAGGGCCCTGCTCCATGAGCTTACATTCATGTTCCAAAGAAACTGACCTGCGTAGACCCTATGACAAACTGTGATGATGTCTATGATGACCTGTTGATCCATCTCTCTGTACTTCTTCCAATATTCTGCGAGGCCGAGCAGTTTACAGGTTTTTAGTGACAGGTTAGCATTCTCTGAGTCTTTATTCTGAAGGAATCCAATGTTCTAAGGAGGATATAAAATCCTCAGGAACGGCTGATTTTATTTAGACTGTATGTTATGTTTGCGATATCCTGGACAGTTTAGATTACTCTGCCGGGATCCACACGCCCTTTCATTGCTGTTCCTTTTATTGTTCTGGATGCTGCGTATCAATCATGTCTGTGCAGCTCAATGGACAGTCGGGGGGAAAGATGGAAGCTTTTCCAGGGAGAAGTGCCTTTGGCATTGACTAAATGAGATTGTCAGATCAAGACAGAAAGCAGCAAGGCACTCCCAGACATTATTAAAATAATATTTCCTCTTTTTCTTAGTAGATCCAAACCAGAGCCTCGGGCAGCTAGCTGGAGAGGAAATTCAATGGGAATTGCTGTGTTTTAATGCCATCCAACTTACCTTCACCATTCTAAGCTAATGCAAATTGCAGCTCCCAATACACAATGACTGCTTAACATGTGGAGCCAATGATCAGTCAGTCCAGTTCTACATTACTTTTGTGTTTATGAATTCCATCACATTATGTGTTATAATGGAGGGTCCTTTCTCCTTTTTCTTTATTTAAAAGCTTACAATTTACAATTATTCATTTAAAATGTGCTGGATATTTTCTAGCTTGTAGGCATTTTATGGCGGGGGGGCTCTCAGTTCCAGAGACGTCTTCACTTCCCATTAGCAATCAAAGCAGTTAACCTGGTAGAATGTGCACCTAACACATAAAGTCCTCAGGACGCACGTCACTACAGCCAGTTTCAATAAACAGCAGTATATTCATGAGGTAGCACGGCCCCAGCTCTTTATTGTCATCCAAGGTTGGATGGATATGCACTCGATAATTTGGAAATGTATCTAGATAGATGGGCCGAATGGTTCTTATCTGCTGTCACATTCTATGTTTCTGTAGCCACTCCAGTGAAATATACAATGGGCAGTGCTATTTATGGTGCCACTAATCGCATTGCCAAGACTTGTGTGCTGTTTGCTGGTGAAGTCCAAGTGTGCTGAACCATCGTCTAAAGGTTGTAACATGGTAATTATTAAAGTGGTTTCACTTTTAAACTGTAAAATAAGAGAGACACGAAAATGAAATCCTAGCTGAAATTTACTGCAGACATACACAGATGTAACACTACCAGGACATTTATCCCCTTCCCAACCTCGGACGTACCAGGTATGTCCATCAAAAAATGGTCGTTAACAACCATATTAATATACACTTAGAATAACATGTATATATATGTTATTCTAAGTGTACATAGTCTATATAAATACAGGCAAAAATACACATATGCACAAATACACAAACATACAGACGTTAATTATATATATATATATATATATATATATATAATAAAAATAATCAATAAATACATTGAAAAATATAAATAAAAATAAATAATAAAATTACACTAAAAATTATATACTGGTTTACATTTGTACTAACTGTATTTTGATATTAATATTTTGATATTAATATACAGAAATATTTAAATCAAAATACCTTTAGAATCACGTTATAAACACATATCCTCTTGACAACCGTGGACGTACTAGGTACGTCCGACAAAAAACGGTTGTTAAGGACTAGGTACGTCCTCCACAAATAGGAGCCTTGGACTTACCTGGACCGGCGATCACGTTTGGGAGGGACTGCCAGAGACCACAGCAGTCCCCCTGCTGCAGCTCCAGCCACCCTGGCCCTGCAGGGCCTTGTGATCACCATGATTACAATAGGAGTCTACAGAGCTGCCAGCAGGAGGACTGTCTGACCTACCAGGCTGCTAAAAAGTAAAAAAATAATTCATAAATAAATATATTATATATATAAATACATTATATATATGAGTGTTTAAAACAGTAAAACATATCCCGACGATGAAATCACCAGTGAAAGTGCAGTTTTTGTGTAAATAAAATAAAAAAACAAATATGAATGCTAAATTTGGCCGCGTTTGTGGCTTACCGCTGTACGTTTTCTGTGAAGACAGAAGATCCCACAGAGAGCGAGGCAAGAAGCTTGGTGTGGGTGGAATGTCTTGTAGCATCGTATAACATTGCAGACGGTCATTATTTTCAGCCAAGCAGACGCACTCTCAGTTGAGTTTTTATATATAACATTATCTGGTCTATTCACTAAAGTTTGAACTCAAGCTGAATTAAGAAAAGGTGTTATAAATCCCTGGATGACAAATTTCCAACCGATTTTCCAGTCAGATATTTACCAAATGTTTTTTTCAGCGATAACTTTGAGGAATCCAGCCCATTGTGCTGGTTTTGGGACAATCTGGTGTCTGATACAAATTCCGCAGAAAGTATTTGTGAATCACATGCTAAGTATAGGATTCAGATATCGTACAGAATTTGAAGAATTGCCAAATTCACTGTGATTTGTTTCAGGAATGTTTACAAAATAAATTCACCTAATTTTGTTTAAGCAAAACCACTGAATTCTGCAATATTTAGCCATCAGCTGTGTAGTTACCAAGTGGGAACATAGTTACATAAATACATTGAAACAAATCTGCTTCTCTAATTATTTTATTAAAGGTTTTGGGACCTGGAGATGTGATCCATTTCAACCCTTCAAACCATAAGCAGCAGTGAAGGTTTATAAATAGGGTGGGTGAGGGGTACTGTATTAACACTGCCACTCAATCCATATAGTGAGGCTAAATTGTGGGCTGCATTTATTTACACCGAGGAGATCTTGGTAAAATTAGAGATTGATACATTTTGTCAATACGTTCTAGATGTTTGCCCTTGGTTGCCCTTGGATTATTCTGAACACTTTTGCCAAGTTTACATTCTAATTTTAGTGACTACGTTTTTTCATTTAAGCCAAAAAAATAAATGTCTCATAAAATGATCTTTTTATTTACAATATCAATTTCATTTTATTGTTTTTATAAGCACTCTACAATATTTTACATTTAAACAATGTGACACTTCAAAAAAGAGGCAAACTATTAATATGTTGTCATTACAGGATAACTGTCAGTGTAAAATTACAGGAAACACGGCACAGGCACGAAGATTAATGCGAAGAAACGAGAAAGAAAAACACTTTAGAATTCCGAAGAATAATTCTGGTGAGACCAACTTATACCGAAAATTAAAACAATTACCAATATTTCCCTTATTATACATGTAACACTCCTTAAACAGTTATGTGAAAAACATTAAGATTATCACAAAAATCCACACAATATTTATTTATTTATTTATTTAGGAGGTTTTATATATTCATAGAGCTTTATAATTTATGCAAAAATAACATTGCCAATTCTACAAACAGGGGAGAAATATTTCGACACACTGAAACAAAAGGAGAACTTTGCCCGTGAGCTTGCAATCTATTCAGGAGAATTGTACATTGAGATGAAAGGTTGTGGGGAGAAAATACAATTGTGAATCAATATATTTAAGCATTATGTTACTGAGTGAAAACTGGGTACATTTTCCATTTAACTTTACAGACAGTGTTTCAATTAATTGGCCCACGACATAAAATAATGAAAATATAATATAATAAATGCAGTAAGTGGGATTTTGCACAAACTCTCCACAGGACGCAAAAACAAAAAATAGCATCGACTACCCAGAAACTCATTTGCATCCGGAATTACCAGATGCAGAATGTGCCGTGCGCGGCTTCCAATACTATACACAGATTTTAAAGTATTGGATTTCTTGGAATTCACAAAACAATCTGACTTAAGTGGAACATTTCTCCCATGATTTCAAGGTTAATTAACGGACATTTAGTGAGATACACTGACCCTTTAGGAAGAGGCTGTGTCGCTGCGTGCTTGTTGTGTCAGGTTTGTGGGTCAGAGAACTGTGTGATGTACTATAGCTGTCTGGGTATTCTTGTCAGGTCCTGTCATTCAGGCCCAGTATTTAGACATATACTGCAATTTGCTGTGTTATCTGGTGGAATAATAACATTCACAGGTGCACATCTGTACATCAACGTCACCGTACGTGTATAACGGAGGTACATTTACTTTATATGTGCTCATCGGCTAAATGGCTTTGTGAGTGATGGGTGTTTTATGGACGTTGGATGTGTCAGGATTAACAAAGCTGCAGTTTTACTGAAGGCCTTTGAAGATTGGTTGAGAAAGGTAAAATAACAATATATTGCTGTGACGCTCAGTACTTTAACAGCAATTTGTGCAGGAACGAAGATTAAGCCAATGAAGTTCTTTATTATACATTTATTTAAATGAACACTCTATCATTAAATATATGGCTATTTATTTTTACCGTTACCGTGTTCCTTGCTAGGCATAGATTTTAAAACAGAAACAAAGGCCAATGGTTTTCTCTGCCAGGAGCTGCTCCTTCCTTTGATGAGATCGTCTGCCGAGGTGGTCTTGGATCCAATCCAATACTTCTCATAGAGCAGCAGAGGGGACCTACTGTGCATCTCCAGCAACCGCCAAACTCAGACAGTCAGATACTTCTCATAGTGATGCACTGAATCCAATGAGAAGCATCACAACTTTGAATGTGAAGACTTTCAGTTACTGTTAGTACGTCTACTGACTGAATGACTGGTTGATTGTCAGACTGATTGATTGACTGATGGATTGTCTGATTGCCTGATTGATTGACTTATTGACTGATTGGGAGTGGGAGTTGTTTGAATAACTTTGTCGTTCTCTGTTAAAACATTATTCAATGGAGAGCTGGAAGCAAATGAAGAACACAAGAGTAAAATCCTGCAATTACTGATATTGTAAAAGTCAATAAAATTCCACCTTTATTATTATAATAAGAGCCTTTGAAACATCGTTGTTGCTTCTGTCGTACCATGTTAAAGCAGTTCACATTCAAGCTTAAAATTTCTTAAAAAAACAAAAAATGACTTTAAAAACAAATTGTTAAATAATTGCACTGTCCTGCTGTACCGAGTCGCTTTGACAGGAGCAGCATTGCACATTAGGAACTCCTAAACATCACATATACATTGTTTCCACTGTGCCCATATTCCACCAAACACTGGAGGGAAGTAAAACCAAATGGGGAAATCGAGGCAAAAGTTCTGTGTTTGAGATATTCGCGATAAATTGTATAAATGAGCTGTAGTCACAGCAAGACTATTTCAACCTGATTTTACTAATGTAATGAATTCCAAGCGAATTCCACATTTAAGTTCAAAGCAGCCAAAATGAAAGTAGATAGTGTGTCGATAGTGGGTAGATAGTGTATAGATAGTGGGTAGATAGTGGGCAGATAGTGGGTAGATAGTGGGTAGATAGTGGGTAGATAGTGGGTAGATAGTGTGTAGATAGTGGGTAGATAGTGGGTAGATAGTGGGTAGATAGTGGGTAGATAGTGGGTAGATAGTGGGTAGATAGTGGGTAGATAGTGGATAGATAGTGGGTAGATAGTGTGTAGATAGTGGGTAGATAGTGGGTAGATAGTGGGTAGATAGTGGGCAGATAGTGGGCAGATAGTGTGTCGATAGTGGGTAGATAGTGTATAGATAGTGGGTAGATAGTGTGTAGATAGTGTATAGATAGTGGGTAGATAGTGGGTAGATAGTGTATAGATAGTGGGTAGATAGTGTGTAGATAGTGTGTAGATAGTGTATAGATAGTGGGTAGATAGTGGGTAGATAGTGTATAGATAGTGTGTAGATAGTGTATAGATAGTGGGTAGATAGTGGGTAGATAGTGTATAGATAGTGGGTAGATAGTGGGCAGATAGTGGGTAGATAGTGTGTAGATAGTGGATAGATAGTGGGTAGATAGTGGGTAGATAGTGTGTAGATAGTGGGTAGATAGTGGGCAGATAGTGGGTAGATAGTGGGTAGATAGTGTGTAGATAGTGGGTAGATAGTGGGTAGATAGTGGGTAGATAGTGGAGAGATAGTGGGTAGATAGTGTGTAGATAGTGGGTAGATAGTGGGTAGATAGTGTGTAGATAGTGGGTAGATAGTGGGCAGATAGTGGGTAGATAGTGTGTAGATAGTGGATAGATAGTGGGGAGATAGTGTGTAGATAGTGTGTAGATAGTGTGTAGATAGTGTGTAGATAGGGGGTAGATAGTGGGTAGATAGTGTGTAGATAGTGGATAGATAGTGGGTAGATAGTGTATAGATAGTGTGTAGATAGTGGGTAGATAGTGGGTAGATAGTGTGTAGATAGTGGATAGATAGTGGGTAGATAGTGTATAGATAGTGGGTAGATAGTGTGTAGATAGTGGGTAGATAGTGGGTAGATAGTGTATAGATAGTGGGTAGATAGTGTGTAGATAGCGTGTAGATAGTGTGTCGATAGTGGGTAGATAGTGTATAGATAGTGGGTAGATAGTGTGTAGATAGTGGGTAGATAGTGGGTAGATAGTGGGTAGATAGTGTATAGATAGTGGGTAGATAGTGTGTAGATAGTGGGTAGATAGTGGGTAGATAGTGGGTAGATAGTGTATAGATAGTGGGTAGATAGTGTGTAGATAGCGTGTAGATAGTGTGTTGATAGTGGGTAGATAGTGTATAGATAGTGGGTAGATAGTGGGTAGATAGTGTGTAGATAGTGGGTAGATAGTGTGTAGATAGTGGGTAGATAGTGGGTAGATAGTGGGTAGATAGTGTGTAGATAGTGGGTAGATAGTGGGCAGATAGTGGGTAGATAGTGGGTAGATAGTGTGTAGATAGTGGGTAGATAGTGGGTAGATAGTGGGTAGATAGTGGATAGATAGTGGGTAGATAGTGTGTAGATAGTGGGTAGATAGTGGGTAGATAGTGTGTAGATAGTGGGTAGATAGTGGGCAGATAGTGGGTAGATAGTGTGTAGATAGTGGATAGATAGTGGGTAGATAGTGTGTAGATAGTGTGTAGATAGTGTGTAGATAGGGGGTAGATAGTGGGTAGATAGTGTGTAGATAGTGGATAGATAGTGGGTAGATAGTGTATAGATAGTGTGTAGATAGTGGGTAGATAGTGGGTAGATAGTGTGTAGATAGTGGATAGATAGTGGGTAGATAGTGTATAGATAGTGGGTAGATAGTGTGTAGATAGTGGGTAGATAGTGGGTAGATAGTGGGTAGATAGTGTATAGATAGTGGGTAGATAGTGTGTAGATAGCGTGTAGATAGTGTGTCGATAGTGGGTAGATAGTGTATAGATAGTGGGTAGATAGTGTGTAGATAGTGGGTAGATAGTGGGTAGATAGTGGGTAGATAGTGTGTAGATAGTGGGTAGATAGTGGGCAGATAGTGGGTAGATAGTGGGTAGATAGTGTGTAGATAGTGGGTAGATAGTGGGTAGATAGTGGGTAGATAGTGGATAGATAGTGGGTAGATAGTGTGTAGATAGTGGGTAGATAGTGGGTAGATAGTGGGTAGATAGTGGGCAGATAGTGGGTAGATAGTGTGTAGATAGTGGATAGATAGTGGGTAGATAGTGTGTAGATAGTGTGTAGATAGTGTGTAGATAGTGTGTAGATAGGGGGTAGATAGTGGGTAGATAGTGTGTAGATAGTGGATAGATAGTGGGTAGATAGTGTATAGATAGTGTGTAGATAGTGGGTAGATAGTGGGTAGATAGTGTGTAGATAGTGGATAGATAGTGGGTAGATAGTGTGTAGATAGTGGGTAGATAGTGGGCAGATAGTGGGTAGATAGTGTGTAGATAGTGGATAGATAGTGGGTAGATAGTGTGTAGATAGTGTGTAGATAGTGTGTAGATAGTGTGTAGATAGGGGGTAGATAGTGGGTAGATAGTGGGTAGATAGTGGGTAGATAGTGTGTAGATAGTGGGTAGATAGTGGGTAGATAGTGTAGATAGTGGGCAGATAGTGTGTAGATAGTGTGTAGATAGGGGGTAGATAGGGGGTAGATAGTGGGTAGATAGTGGGTAGATAGTGGGTAGATAGGGGGTAGATAGTGGGTAGATAGTGGGTAGATAGTGGGTAGATAGTGTGTAGATAGTGTGTAGATAGTGGATAGATAGTGGATAGATAGTGGGTAGATAGTGTGTAGATAGTGGGTAGATAGTGTGTAGATAGTGTGTAGATAGTGGGTAGATAGTGGGCAGATAGTGGGTAGATAGTGTGTAGATAGTGGATAGATAGTGGGTAGAAAGTGTGTAGATAGTGTGTAGATAGTGTGTAGATAGTGGGTAGATAGTGGGTAGATAGTGTGTAGATAGTGGGTAGATAGTGGGTAGATAGTGTGTAGATAGTGGATAGATAGTGGGTAGATAGTGTGTAGATAGTGGGTAGATAGTGTGTATATAGTGGGTAGATAGTGGGTAGATAGTGTGTATATAGTGGGTAGATAGTGGGTAGATAGTGGGTAGATAGTGGGTAGATAGTGTAGATAGTGGGCAGATAGTGTGTAGATAGGGGGTAGATAGGGGGTAGATAGGGGGTAGATAGTGGGTAGATAGTGGGTAGATAGTGGGTAGATAGGGGGTAGATAGTGGGTAGATAGGGGGTAGATAGTGGGTAGATAGTGGGTAGAGATTGTGTTCCAACGCGGCTACATTGACCTTCATTTTAAAATTCACTTTAAATTCTCACTTTTGTGAATAATTCTGTAAATCTATTAACCAAATGGGGGGAAAATACAACTATGAGTGAACTGCATAATATATCGTATTAGTATAGTATAGATAGTACGATATTTATATTTTGTAATTCGCGGATTGGCCTATACTAACGCCCTTATGGCTCAATTGATTCATTTGATCAAATATTTTGTTAACGGAATTTGAACAAGCCGAGCCATTGTTTGGCCAATATTCTGCCGTCCAGAAATTCTTTCTATTCGCAAAGTGGTTCTGCCAAAACAATTTTATTTGCTGTGCACAAGGCTATTCCTTTCTATGATTCAATTTGATCCTTGATGTCACATTTATAAAGAGTGTATCTGTTAGATGTATAAATCATCATACACCAGAACTCCTATGTAACTAGAACCATTAATCCCTGTCTGCTCACAGTGGATTGCAAGCTCTGTGGCACATTGTTTATTGGGTCTAGATTGAGCTTCAGTTCTACGAACTTTATTATGAATGAAAATGCGAGGAGAAGACTGTCGGCAAGTCATTTGATTCTGTGAAATAAATAAAGTTAAACTTAATAACAGTTGTCCCTGCAGGACTTGGTGAGCAACGAGCGCACAGAATGATATCTTATTTAACGTTATTCATTTTTTAATGTTTCAATCTCGAGGAATCTGAGCATTTATTTGTCTGTTGACAGGTATTGACTTTGGAATATTTGACTGTTTATCATCCATTCGAGCTGGGAATACAAAAATAACGCCGATATACGGTCTCTTCAGATTTCACAGAAAAATAATAATGAATAAGCTCTGTGTGCAACATGACAGTATATGTCAGCATGTTTTCAGACAAGAACAATGTACCATAGAAATCCACATGGGAATTGATTTACCGAGAGAAACACTTTGTATACTATGGTGCCAGGAACGCAAAGCTGTATTTCTGGTGCTATAGTCCCTCTGCCTTCCCCCTCCCATTCCTTTCCCCCAGTGAATAAAGGGTTAAAACCTTTTATTTACTTACTTTACCCCCGCGCCGATGGCCCTCAGTGCTTGATCGTGGCTCCAACGCCTTCAATGTCCCACGATGAGCGGGTGCTATTGAACATGCGCGACAAATGCCGCATGGGCATTAAACCTTCCCATAGAAAAGCATTGCATCAATGATTTCCTATGGGGAAAAATCTGATGCTGGACGTACTCATGCAGAGCAGTTACTGGACCAAAGGTCTGTTAGGATGTAGAAAACACCTTCAGTGGCTGTCTCCCAGAGACACTGTGCAATAGGGACACTGAACCAAGACCACTTCAATGAGTTAAAGTGGTCTGGGTGCCTATAGTGTCCCTTTAAGCAACATGCCCACAAAAGCGTGTTATAGCTAATTGTATTATTACAGCTCAGGGTATTATTACAGCTTATTGTATTATCACAGCTCATTGTATTATCACAGCTTGCTGGCTTATTGTACTACAGCTTATTGTATTATTACAGCTCATTGTATTATTGCAGCTCAGTGCATTGTTACATCTTATTGTATAATTACAACTCATTGTATTTTTTCAGTTTATTGTATAATTACAGCTTATTGTAATACAGCTCATTGTATTATTGCAGCTTATTGTATCATTACAGCTCATTGTATTATTACAGCTTGTTGTATAATTACAGCTCATTGAATTATTACAGCTTATTGTATTATTACAGCTTATTGTATTATTACAGCTTATTGTATTATTACAGCTCATTGTATAATTACAACTCAGTGTATTAGTACAACTTATCGAATGAGTACAGCTCATTGTTTTATTACAAATTATAGTGTTATTACAAATTATAGTGTTATTACAGCTTATTGTGTAATTAGAGCTCAACATATTATTGCAGCTTATTGTGTTATTATATTTCATAGTATTATTACATCACTGTGTGCAGTGTATCAGCAATCATACTAATTCTAATAAACGTAATATATTTCTGATAGTTTGTAAGAACTACATTGCTGCCTTATTTACAAAAAGGTGGGAAGTGCAGCCCGGAATTGTCACGTACATGATCTACACCTATAGACGGTTTATTTAGGCTCTGTATTATGTGAGCATTACATGTGCTATTTGGAGTTATCGCACTATTTGTTTCCCCTGTGTTTTGTTTATTTTACTGGAGCACCCATACTGCGGATCAGACGAGGAGGCTTAATGTCACCTTAAAGAGCTGATTTATGATCGGCTCCACCCAATGTGAGTGAGCTGGTGTTAGTACATTACACTATGGCGTTGGCCATTGTAATTACAGTGTTGCACTAATACATATTTGTATTCTTTTTTAGGGTTCGTTGAGTTTGGATACCCCATTTAACACACTTAGAATCTTGTGTCCTTTTTTTTTTAATATTATTATTTTCTTTTTTTTAAAATTGTATTTCTTTATTTTTGCGAGTTATAGCGTAACAGATAACATGACATACGAATCAGAGACGTAGCCATCACAGAAAAAAAACATTTCCACACAAAAGTATATATTTATATAAAGTTATTTACCCAAGGTTAGTTTGAAACTTTTTACGTTGCCTAACAACCCCCACCCGCCATTCCCTTTACTTTGGGACTAGCCATATTTAAAAGGACTAGTGTTGGGGTTTGTTTGGCTGCTTTTTTCTGTTGTTATTATCTTATGATTGTTGCTGATTTATTGGTCTCTGAGGAAATCCCATATACCAGGGACGAAACGCGTAGGACCTGATGCTATTTTAAATCTATTTTATATTTGGTCTTGTTTGTACCAATAAAGCTGCTTAAAACAACGCCTATCATCCGGAGTCCTGATTTGTCATAGAGCACCCCATCTCCATCGGAGGAGGCACCTTGGGAGCCCATAACCTACTGTGAGTGCACTTTATCACAGCATAAATAGTTTTCATATACTGTATCACACTATGTTTCTATTTCTTTAATTCTAGATGTTAACAGCTGTATCCCATTTTCTGTGTATTTATATATATGTATATATATATATATTGGTTGTCAAGGGATTACTACCTGGGAAGTAATCTAAGGGAAGCTGTTTTTTATAGATAAGTATTACTTCATTATATTCTTGTTATCACCTCATAGGATATAGTTTTGTGGTGAAGGTTATTTGGATACATGATTATTACTCCGTCTTTTGAATATTTGTGTCATGTGACAATTTAGTGTCATTTTGTTTGGCTTACAGTTCCGTATATTTGTTCTGTGATCCGTTAAAAGATGACTTTAGCAGGTGGCAGGTTAACAACAATCTAATGATTCTCTCACGGCTGTCCAGCTAGGTCCACAAGGGCCCCAGGCAATTGCATTTCTAGTCTAATTAACAGGCAATCAATTGATGAACTTGCAGTATATGTCGCTAAACAAAGTGTCCCGGGGTGAATTGTTAAAATAAAGTAACCTATTTATTGTCCCAGAGCATCCTGGGAAGTCCTGACCTGCGCTAATTAGACCTGGTGATTACTGTGTTCTGCATCAATTCAAATTACAACATCTCAAAAGGTGAAATTCATCATGGTGGCATAAATACTATGTGTTAACATTTATTATATTGATTGTGTTTTAATGAGACATTTGATAACTTTTAATTTCTACGTCTATCTTTCTGTCTATCGCCTGTCTGTCTGTGTGTCTGTTTATCTCTGTCTGTCTTCGTCTCTGTCTGTCTGTCTGTATGACTAGGTGCCTGTTCGATATTATGTACTGGGCACGCCTGTCTGTCTGTGTGTCTGTTTATCTCTGTCTGTCTTCGTCTCTGTCTGTCTGTCTGTATGACTAGGTGCCTGTTCGATATTATGTACTGGGCACGCCTGTCTGTCTGTGTGTCTGTTTATCTCTGTCTGTCTTCGTCTCTGTCTGTCTGTCTGTATGACTAGGTGCCTGTTCGATATTATGTACTGGGCACATGTTGGCCATTTTGGCCATTGATGGACAGCTGTGATTATAAAGTAATGCCTTCATTGAGTCCTGGGAGCAGGTCAGATCAGGACACAGTAGAAAAGTCTGGAACGTAACAATGCTTCAGAAACGAGTCTGTGCGCTGACTAGGTGGGTATATATTAGCTGTGAGTACCAGCATTCAATAGATGTAAACTGGCATTGAAATAGCAGAAAATATGCCACGTAAATAAAGGCACTTCCATTCCTAACACCAAGTATAAAGTGAAATCTAAAACGTAATGTACACACACTCAGGCACCTGAGAGGGAAACTGAAAATTTGTGTTTAAATTCGATTTCCACCATTTTTTATTGTTATTGTTTATTAAAGTGCTACATTACGTTTTAGATTTCACGTTTTACTTGATGTTAGGAAGGACCCTCGGTAGTGACCAGCAGCTTACTAAGTTCACGTATTATCTGTATTATGTTTTCCATGTTTTGGAATATAGTTCATTTATACACACTTACGCACCTCAGAGCTAAGGTGAAAATATAGTGTTTGAAATCTGATTTCCACAATTTTTTATTAAAGTGCTTCATTACGTTTTAGATTTTATAAATTGGCAGTGAATCTGTGGAGTCAATATTTATTTATAAAATATTTTTCCAGGAAAGATACATTGAGATTTCTCTCGTTTTCAAGTATGTCCTGGGTCCACAAATCATTGCATTGATACAATAGGGTACAATTGTGGTGCTCTGTAGGAGAAGGAGGATCGGGCTGCTTTCTTTTTGTATTGAGGTAGACTAAATAAAGTGCTGGTACTGGATCGGAGGTTATAGGAGGTGGGAACAGCCGGGGAGAGCATTCTGCTCAGGTAGGGTGGGAGTTTCCCAGAAAAGCTGTTAAACACAAGGCTGGAAAGATGAAGGGTGCGTCTGGATTCCAGCGACAGCCAGTTTAGTTCTTTTAGCATGTCACAATGGTGGGTCCTGTAATTACATTGTAGCACAAATCGGCAGAACGAGTTATACAATGTGTTGAGTTTATTAATGTGGGATTGTGGTGCAGATGCATATACTACATCCCCATAATCAATGATTGGCATCAGCATTTGCTGTACAATCTTTTCCTTTACTGAAGGGCTTAGGCAGGATTTGTTTCTGTACAGGGCACCTAGTTTTGGATAAAGTTTAGATGCAAGCTTTTCTATGTGGAGGCCAAATGATAGCTTGGGGTCTAACATCATACACAAGTATTTGAAAGAGTGGACTGCAGTCAGTGTGCCATTTGAATTTGTTTTGATGGATAGGTGGGAATTGTGTATTTTGTGTAATTTAGGTGCTGTTCCAAAGATCATTGTGACAGTTTTGTCAGTGTTCAGGAAGAGTTTGTTTTTTGCGATCCACTTTTCTACCTCTGTAAACTGGTCTTGGAGCACAGCCTCAAGCTGCTGTAAATCGGATTTGCTTGCATAGATTACGGTGTCGTCTGCGTACATGTGTACATTTGAGGATTTGCAGACATTAGGCAGATCAATTATAAATAATGTGAATACTAGGGTGCCGAGAATGGAACCTTGGGGAACACCACACGTGACTGGGAGAGGGAGGGAGTCGCTGTCAGAAATGGACACATATTGTGAGCGATCCAATACATATGATCGGAAACAGGTTAGCAGACAATCACCAATACCCGAGTTTTTGAGTTTGTGCAGTACAATGTCGTGATCTACTGTGTCAAAGGCCTTTGCAAAATCAAGGAAAATAGCTCCAGTTAGGTCTCCTTGTTCCATGCCAGTTTGGATGTCATTGCAAACTTTTAAGGGGGCAGTTGTAATGGAGTGATTCGGGCGAAAATCTGATTGATCAGAGGTCAGATAGTTAGATTGTTGGTAATTCTCACATAATTGTGTATGGATGCATTTTTCCAAGATTTTTGACAATACCTGGTGCAATGATACTGGGCGATAGTTAGAAACCAAAGTAGTGTCACCACTTTTACGGATAGGCACTACTCTCGCAGTCTTCCAAAGTTTGGGTATGTATCCAGATACCAAGAATTTGTTAATTAGGGTTGTGACGGGTTTAGCAATTGCCAGCACACTGAGCTTCAACAGCATTGCTGGGATTTGGTCAGGTCCGGACTGGTTTTATTAAGATGTTTTTTTTAATGACACTAATAGGTACAGGTCTAAAAATGAACTTGTCTATATTAGGACTTTGCAAATTTAGTCGGTCCTGATCCACATTTGTAGTTTCAGGATGCGTGCCATTTACTAGCTTGGCAATCAGGGTGGTGGAGCATCCGACAAAATAATTGTTAAAGGCATTTGCTACATCTAAGGGAAGTTGCAGGGTTTGGTTATCCACTTTGACAGTGGAGGGTTGGGAGTGGATTGGGGGAGTTTGTAATTTATTTATGACTTTCCAAAAGTTTCTAGGGTTTGAGATGTTATTGTTCAGATTTTCACAGAAATATTGGGCCTTGGCCAATTTTGTTTGTTTTGTGCATATATTTCGCCATTGTCTATACGCACAGTGATCATTCATAGAGCCAGTACGCTAAAACTTTGACCACAATCCCGAAACTGGTACATTTGGATGAGGTCAGCTGTGATCCAGTTCATATGTGCTCCTTTTACTCTCACCTTACGCAGCAGGGCATGCAAATTCCAAACTTGTAGGAATTCAGACTGAAAGAATTCAACTGCACAGTCTAGATCTGGGATAATGTTTAATCTGTGCCATGGGAGGTTCTTGATGTCATTAAGAAAAGATTCAAGATTGAATTTTTTGAAGGACCTAGTTATTTTAACCTTGGGAGGGGATTTAATAGCCTTTATTTTGCGCACACAGTACACTAAACAGTGATCACTGAAACTGTTTGGGAGAACACCGGCCTCCTGGATTCTATCAAGAGAAGGGGAGAGAATCCAATCGAGCAGGGGATGGTTATGGCTTTTAATGTTTATGCGAGTTGGGGAGGAGATTAATTGCGTTAGCTGCAAAGTCTTAAACATTGTGCAAGAACTATTATTTTTAGGATTCAGCCAATCAATATTAAAATCTCCATAGGGTTTTGAGCAATGGTTTCACTAAGGAGATGGGCTATGTCAGAAAGGGAATGCACAGGGGAGCTAGGTGGGCGGTAGATTCCTGCAACAGTGATTGATTTACTGCACGGGATCTCAATTGTGCCAATAAGGAAATCAAAGGTGTCAAGAGGGCTAAAGTTTTGTAAGGGGTAGACTTTATAGAATTGTCCACATACATAGCCCGCATCCGCCCCTTTCTTGCACCAGATACTACCAAGGAGCTTGTCCATGCTCTAGTAATTTCCCGCATGGATTATTGTAACCCTCTCCTGATTGGTCTTCCCAATAGCCGTACTGCACCCTTACAGTCCGTAATGAACGCTGCTGCTAGACTGATTTTCCTCTCTAGTCGTTTCTCTCACACCTCACCCCTCTGCCAGTCCTTACATTGGCTTCCTGTATGCTATAGGAGTCAATTCAAGGTACTAACTCACACCTATAAAGCACTGAACAATTCTAGCCCCTCTTATATCTCTTCACTGAGCCGCAGGTATGCCCCTTCTCGGTCTCTCCGCTCTGCCCGTGACCACCTCCTCAGGGGCGTACCTAGAGCATTTGGCACCCGGGGCGGGTCCTATTTTTGGCACCCCCCTGCCCCCCCCCCCCCCCCCAAATTTAAATATAAAAACAACCAATTTTTTTTTATGTATTTAGCACTAAGCAGTGTTTGTGTGTTTGAATGTATGCATGTTTTTGTATGGAGTATATGTGAGTGAATGTAGCGGTGTGTTTGTATGTAGTGTTGGCGTTTGAATGCAAGCATGCATTTGTGTGTTGTGTGGTATTTGAATGCAGTGGTATGGTTATATATAATGGTGGGGTGTGTATGTAGTGTTGACGTTGAAATGCATGAGTGTATTTGTGTGTAGTGTTGGCGAGATTGTTAGATGTCTGCACATATACACATACACGGACATACACACATGCAGATACATATACACAAAACACAGTCACACACAGATACACATTGACACGCATGCAGACATCGTGGCGACTCTAGGAACAATATATATGGGGGGGGCACATAAGATACCACAGTCAAAACAGGAGGGGGAGGGGGAGCAGTAAAACTTCTCACTAGGGGATGGGGTAATATGCTGCCATTGGCTGTCTGATGCCAGCATGCTGTGTTCTGCATGCTGGCATCTGACTACACATTTGCATATTATTCACATTAGCCACCCAGATTTCTTGTCGTGGGCTGGCTGACACCTCTTAATTGCAATCTTTGTTTAGCAGATAACTCCTCTATTTGCTATCCTTTGTGGGATTGCCATATTTAAGGACACCAAATAAGGTGCTATCTGCTAAACAGCACCCTCATTTGGTATCTTTAAATATGGAAATCTCACATACGGGCACCAATTCAGGGAATGATCTACTAAACAGATAAAGGATAAAAAAAATGCCCTTTTCTTATTTTCAGTTGTTTAGCAGATAAATCCCTTTATTTGTTATCCTTATGTGGGATTGCAATATTTAAGGACAGGAAATAAGGGAGCTATCTACTAAACACATACGCAGAGATACACATAATCACAGATTTACACAAACACAATCACTGACCCACAATCACATACACACACACAAATATTACATACATACACACATTTAATCATTAAGAGGTCCACCCTGCCTCCCTACCTTGCTCTAGAAGGGCTGGAGTGGATCCTCAGTCCCTGGTGGTCAGTGGTTGCTGCTGGGATCTCTGTGCTCTTTCTGCACAGGTCCATCGCACGCCCTGTAATGATGCCGAGGCCGCGATGACATCATATCCTGGCTGCCGGCTCACTGCAGGGCGAAGACCGTCAGACACAGTCACTCACACACAGTTACAGGCACAGTCAAACACGCAGGCAATCACACAGGCAGACAGTCACACATACACACACAGATTCACAGACAGTCACACCCACAATCACAGGCAGACAGTCACACATACACACAACACAGTCACAGGCAGTCACTCACACACACACACACACAGTCACAGACAGTCACTCACACACACACACACAGTCACAGACAGTCACTCACACACACACGCACACAGTAACAGACAGTCACACACACACGCACGCACGCACACACACACACAATCACAGGCAGACAGTCACACACAGTCACACAGACAATCACAGTCAGACAGTCACACACACAGTGGCACGCACACACACACAGTCACAGACAGTCACACACACAATCAGAGGCAGACAGTCACACATACACACAACATAATCACAGACAGTCACACACACACAATCAAAGACGGTCACAATTAGGGATCGACCGATATTGATTTTTTAGAGCCGATACCGATACCGATAAGCTGTGAACTTTCATGCCGATAGCCGATAACTTGCCGATATTCTGTACATTTACCATTTTGAAAAAATAAACTCTTTCTAACGGTAAATGCACAAAATATACATGCCACATGTAGTGGATGAAGTGTATTTAGACAGGGGAGCTGTGTGTGTAGTGGATGCAGTGTGTATTTGTGTAGTGTGTATATATAGTGTATGCAGAGTGTATAGTGAATGCAGTGTGTGTGTATATATATATATATATATATATATATATATATATATATATAGTGAATGCAGAGTGTGTATAGTGAATGCAGAGTGTGTGTTTGTGTAGTGTGTGTATAGTGAATGCAGAGTGTGTGTTTGTGTAGTGTGTGTATAGTGAATGCAGAGTGTGTGTTTGTGTAGTGTGTGTATAGTGAATGCAGAGTGTGTGTTTGTGTAGTGTGTATGTATGTAATGCAGTGTGTGTGTATGTATGTAATGCAGTTTGTGTGTGTGTGTGTGTAGTTTGTGTATGTAATGCAGTGTGTGTGTTTGTGTAGTGTGTATGTATGTAATGCAGTTTGTGTGTGTTTGTGTAGTGTGTATGTATGCAATGCAGTTTGTGTGTGTTTGTGTAGAGTGTATGTATGTAATGCAGTGTGTGTGTTTGTGTAGTGTGTATGTATGTAATGCAGTGTGTGTGTTTGTGTAGTGTGTATGTATGTAATGCAGTGTGTGTGTGTTTGTGTAGTGTGTATGTATGTAATGCAGTGTGTGTTTGTGTAGTGTGTATGTATGTCATGCAGTGAGTGTGTGTGTGTGTGTGTTTGTGTAGTGATGTAATTTGTGTAAAATGGAGGGGGGGATTTTTTATGTTTATTATAATTTTTTTTTATATTTAAATTGTATTGTTTCTTTTAGTCCCCCCCCCCCCCCACCTGCTTCTTACCAGGGAGGGGGGATATAGTATTCCCTGGTGGTCCGGTGGCTTGTTAAGTACTGTGGGGCGGCTGGCAGCAAGCGCTAACTTACCCTCCCAGCAGCTCCTCCAGCTCCCCAGTGTAAATCTCGCGTCCCTTAGTGCCGCGCGGAGCGTTGCCATGGTAACCCGTGGCAACGCTCTGCAGCCGCGGGTCTCGCGAGATTTAGACATGGAGCTGCAGGAGCTGCTGGGAGGGTAAGTCAGCGCTTGCTGCCGGCCCCCCCAGGATCGCCGGGCTTGTAATGAGCCTGGCGGTCCTAGGAGGTATTATCGGCAATATCGGTAGCTATATTGGCCGATACCGATATTTCCGAAAATAACGAATATCGGCCGATTATATCGGTAAAACCGATAATCGGTCGATCCCTAGTCACAATCACAGTTACACACTCACACACAGTCAAAGACAGTCACAATCACAATTACACACTCACACACAGTCAAAGACAGTCACAATCACAGTTACACACAGCACACACAGTCAAAGACAGTCACAATCACAGTTACACACAGCACACACAGTCAAAGACAGTCACAATCACAGTTACACACAGCACACACAGTCAAAGACAGTCACAATCACAGTTACACACAGCACACACAGCACACACAGTCAAAGACAGTCACAATCACAATTACACACTCACACACAGTCAAAGACAGTCACAATCACAGTTACACACAGCACACACAGTCAAAGACAGTCACAATCACAGTTACACACAGCACACACAGTCAAAGACAGTCACAATCACAGTTACACACAGCACACACAGTCAAAGACAGTCACAATCACAGTTACACACTCACACACAGTCAGACAGTCACAATCACAGTTACACACTCACACACAGTCAGACAGTCACAATCACAGTTACACACTCACACACAGTCAAAGACAGTCACAATCACAATTACACACTCACACACAGTCAAAGACAGTCACAATCACAGTTACACACAGCACACACAGTCAAAGACAGTCACAATCACAGTTACACACAGCACACACAGTCAAAGACAGTCACAATCACAGTTACACACAGCACACACAGTCAAAGACAGTCACAATCACAGTTACACACAGCACACACAGTCAAAGACAGTCACAATCACAGTTACACACAGCACACACAGTCAAAGACAGTCACAATCACAGTTACACACAGCACACACAGTCAAAGACAGTCACAATCACAGTTACACACAGCACACACAGTCAAAGACAGTCACAATCACAGTTACACACAGGGCCGGATTAACATAGGGGCTGATGGAGCTGCAGCTCCAGGCCCAGGCCCATGGAATAGGCCCATTGGTTTAAAAAAAAAAAAATAATAATATTTTTTTTACATTTTTTTTTTTTTTTTTTACACACTACTCTTAGGGTTGCCAGGTATTTCTCATGTATTTCTTAGGGTTTCCAGGTATTTCTCAGAAGTATTTCTCAGGTATTTGAGGCTGCCTAGCCGGTGCCGGTATTGCAGTAATACCGGCAATACAAATGTCTGTCTCAGTATAAACATAGATTATTCTGCAATACCAGCGCCGGCCAGTAGGGGTTGCTGTTTGTGTGGAGAGAGGCAGTGATAAGAAGTTACGGCATCTCCCTCCCTGCCTCTCTCTACTCACTGATCCGCGGGGGAGCAGCTCTGCACAGAGAGTCCAGACAGCAGCTCCGAGACATGGGGACGCTGAGACATTGGGACACTGGGGAACATGGGGACCCTGAGCATGGACGTCCGCAGGAATTTTTCCGGGGGGGGTGGGGGCATAATTGTAATGACATCCATGCTTGGCCCCTTTTTGACAGTGTCATGAAAGGAAAGTAGCATAGTCATTTTCACATAAAGCAAGGATGAATAGCGTTTTCACAACAATGGTGTCAGGAATATATGTTTGTATTCCTGACACTATAGTGTTCCTTTCATCAAATTACAGGAACATTCTGGTCACCATAACAACTTTATCTAACTGAAAATGCTGTGATGCAAGGAGGCCCCTGGGTGCTCTTTCTTCGAAGGGGTGAAACCGCTCTCAAATGGTTTACCCCCAAAGGCTTCCTTCAGCTCCAGATCTCCAGGTCACTCAGTGGTATTCGACTTCTGAAACAGAATGTCAGGAAGTGCAGATTGACGTTGGGCATGGGTGCCGCTGATTGGCTAGAGTGGTCAGCTGACACTCTAAGCCAATCGCTAGTTCCCGATTCATAAATTTTTTTTACGTTTTTATGAATGGGGAGCTACTGATTGGCTTAGAGTGCTAGCTGACCCATCTAGCCAATCAGCGGCACCCCTACCCAGCGGCACTCTGTGTTTCCTGACACTCAGTAAATAAAAGTGAACACATTAACACTGATATTGTTTGTTTTTACCTGGGGAGATGAGAAGGTCCAAAGTTTCCCTTCTGATTCTTCCTGCCCCTTCCTGCTCCTTGCTGCCTCTTCCTACTCCTTGCTGCCTCTTCCTACTCCTTGCAGACCCTTCCTACTCCTTGGTGACCCCTCCTGCTCCTTGCAGACCGTCCCTACCCCTTCCTGCTGCCCCTTCCTATTCCTTGCTGACCCCTCCTGCCTCTTGCTGACCCCTCCTGCTCCTTGCTGCTCCTTCTACTTTACCCCCCATCCCTCACTTACCTGCTCTGTAGGCTGCCTCTGTGCTGTTCCTCTGCGGTTTCAGTCATGAGAGAGAGGCAGGGATAAGCTGTAGCTTCCTGCCTTTCTCCATTCACAGTGCCACCTACTGGCCAGCGCTGGTACTGCACTGTATTCTCACACTAAAACGAAAAATAGCAGCACAAGCTCAAAAATCGGGGGGGGGGGGGGGGGGGGGAGACACTGGGAGACATGGGGATACAAACACTAGGGGACACTGGGCGACATGGGGACACTGAGAGGCATGGAGACACAGGGAGACATGGGGACACTGGGCGACTTTGAGACAAAGGAGACCTGGCAGTGTCCCCATGTCTCCCAGCCAGTGTCCCTAGTATCTCAGTATCCCCATGTGTCCCTGGTGTCTCTCAGTGTCTGTAGTGTGCCAGTGTCCCTAGTGTCTCAGTGTTCCCTAGACTCCCAAAGTCCCCTAGTCTCCCAATGTCTCTGTGTCCCCATGTCTCCTTGTGTCTCAGTGTCCCCTAGTATAAAAGAAAAAAATCTCAGGCACTCACTGTGATAGATTTAGGCAGGTTTATTGGACACTGCAACGTTTCGACCTTTACCCAGGTCTTTATCAAGTCTCCAATGTCCCCTATGTACCATTGTCCCCTATGTATCAGTGTCTCAGTGCCCCATGTCTCTCAGTGCCCATAGTGTCTCTGTGCCTGTAGTGTCTCTGTGCCCGTAGTGTCTCTGTGCCCGTAGTGTCTCTGTGCCCGTAGTGTCTCTGTGTCCCCTAGTATAAAAGAAAAAAATCTCAGGCACTCACTGTGATAGCTTTAAGCAGGTTTATTGGACACCGCAACATTTTGACCTGTACCCAGGTTTTTATCAAGTCTCCAGTGTCCCCTATATATCACAGTGTCTCAGTGCCCCATGTCTCCCCGTGTCCCCTCGTGTCTGTCACCCAGTGTCCCCAAGAGTCTCAGATTTCCTAGGTCTCCCAGTGTTCCCTAGTATCTGTGTCCCCATGTCTCCCAGTGTCCCAATGTCTCTCAATGTCCCAATGTCTCCCAATGTCCCCTAGTGACATGGGGACACTGGGAGACATGAGGACACAAACACTAAGGGACTAGGAGACATAGGGACACAGACATTCCCCCTTTTTGTGTATGTTCGCCCTTTCGGCCGTTCTGGTTATGAGATTTGTGTCAGTAGCCCACCCTTTTACCGCATCCATAGACTTCCTGCTTTACTGGACACTGCTGTTAGGGGGTATGGGTTTACTTGAAAGATGAAAGCATGAGATTAGCAAAGGGTATGTGTTTTCTCATAGTTGCATCCTATGAGTTTCCCTACAGCACCATCTCCATCAGATACATGACGCTTAGGAGGTAGGACTGTTTTAATGTTTTTGGTCAATAAGATTTTGTAATTAGGCCCATCATAATTATCAGCACCAGGCCCACTGGGCTCTTAATCCGGCCCTGGTTACACACAGCACACACAGTCAGACAGTCACAATCACAGTTACACACAGCACACACTCTCTCACTTACAGTAAGATTGGGCTGGAGGAGGAGTGGATTCAGTCCCTCCTGTGCTGTAGTTGGGGAAGCAGGGACTCCTTCCTGCTTCCCCTCTCTCTGTGTGCAGCAGTATGAAGCTGCATTTAGCTCCGCCCCCGCATCCGGCTTGGCTCCGCCCCCACGGCCGTTTTAGCTCCGCCCCCAAATCTCCGTGCAGGTTTCCTGCTTCCAGCCCCTGCGTGTGAGCTGTGTCGGCTGCCCGGCGCCCTGCTGCTACGGCACCCGGTGCAGCCACACAGCTCACTGAACTACAAGCCTGGCCAGCCCTGGTGGCACCCCCCTGCCTGATGGCACCCGGGGCGGACCCCCCCCCCGCCCCCACCTTAGTACGCCACTGCACCTCCTGTCCGTTGTCCGCACTCGTACGGCCAACTCACGCTTGCAGGACTTCTCGCGGGCGGCTCCCTTCCTATGGAATAGCCTGCCTACCGCCATCAGACTCTCCCCTAGTCTTGCATCTTTTAAGAAGTGCCTTAAAACCCATCTCTTTAGGAAAGCTTATGGCCTCCAAGACTAACCCCTACCTCACATACCTGTCTCTTGCTCTCTCCTAAAGGGCAGCCCACCTTATTTGAGTGTAAATTCCTGTCCTAATGTGTTTTACACCCCACCTCCTATAGAATGTAAGCTCGATCGAGCAGGGCCCTCTGCAACCTATCGTTCCTGTAAGTTTATTTGTAATTGTCCTATTTATAGTTAAATCCCCCTCTCATAATATTGTAAAGCGCTACGGAATCTGTTGGCGCTATATAAATGGCAATAATAAATAAATAAATAACAATGCCTCCTCCTCTCTTTGCTCTGTCAATTTTAAAACATGAATAACCCTGTATTGCAATGGCGGTGTCTGGTATTTTAGTCGTTAACCATGATTCTGAGCGCACAATGATTTTTGGTTTGTTATGGGAACACCAGGCTTGCAGTGCATCCAGTTTAGGGAGTAAGCTACGGATGTTGCAGTGCACAAAAGAGAGGCCTTTTTTAGTAGGGAGATTAGGACTAGAATTAGCTGGGGGACCAGGGTTAGACACATCATTTGCAAGGGCAAGTAACATAAGGAATAGGAATTTGGACATCATTTTTGTTTGGGCATATAGTGAATGGGATACTTTATAATTTTGTGAGGTGGGGGTAGGAGGGCTATTTATTATAACTCTCCACCAGCACTCTGCAGATAAGTTACAGCAACAAAGCAGACCATGGTGTATGATAATTTGTGTTCCAGTTTGAGGTGTGTGCTTTTGGCAGTAGTGATGTGAAGAAAATTGGAAAAACACAAATAGTGAAAAACAAAGATTAAAAATTAAATTAAAGTATAGAATATTGGTGTGTGGTGTATAGCTATTTGTAGGGAGATAGGGTATGTGTTCTATAGGGTTAAGAGATTGGATGGTGTGCTGATCAGTGTTTGCACCTGTCATTTCAGGAGATTGAAAGTTGTGTGGGAGGCTATCTATAAATAAGGAAATGAGCATGGGGTGGGTTGGCGAGGGGTAGGGTGGGAAGGGAAACGGTCTTCCAGAAGGCTACCTGTTGCAAATGGCAGTGGAACAGCTGATGGAGCTCTGGGTTGTTTGCTGGGCAGGATACATTTTAAAGTCAGACTGTGGAAGAGAGATATGTATTCGGGTCAGATGGGCTGAGGGATGGGGTGAGGCATCTATGGACATTTGATTTACGGGTCATTTAAGGAAAAACAAAGGGTAAGAGTGAAAATTACAGAGATAAGACAGAGGTATTCATGTATGGAAATAAAGCCATTAAACAAATAACAAGAGATATATATGGGCCTGAGCTGGTTAAACTAACTTAACTTTAACATAATGGACAAGACAAAGGTGATAAAAGAAGCAATGTGCCAGGGATATGCAAAGTAGATATACATTGTCAGTGAGTCTTTTAGTTTAACAATTTTTTTACATATAAATGTGTATATTTTACACATTCAGGGATTTGATGAACGGTAAATATTTTTGATCAAGGACAGCATCAATCATCAAAAAGATGCAATCTATTTAACCCCTTAGTGACCAGACCATTTTTCAATGTTCTTACCGTTAAGGATCAGGGCTGTTTTTACATTTCTGCTGTGTTTGTGTTTAGCTGTTATTTTCCTCTTACTCATTTACTGTACCCGCACATATTGTATACCGTTTTTCTCCCATTAAATGGTCTTTCTAAAGAAACCATTATTTTCATCATATCATATAATTTACTATAAAAAGCACACTTTTTCTAACTTTGACCCCCAAAATCTGTTACGCATCCACAACCGTCAAAAAATACCAATGTTAAAAAGTTTTAAAATTTTGTCCTGAGTTTAGAAATACCCGATGTTAACATGTTCTTGGCTTTTTTTGCAAGTTATAGGGCTATAAGTACAAGTAGGACATTGCTGTTTCAAAATATATATTATTAAAATGTATCAATAGTTACATTGTAACATTGTTATCTGTCATAAATCTCGGAATCACAATTTACATAAAATTACCCACATGATGGCATACCATTTGCAAAAGAAGACAACCCAGGGTATTCAATATGGGGTATGTCCAGTCTTTTTTAGTAGCCACTTAGTAACAAACACTTGCCAAAGTTAGCATTTATATTGTTTGTGTGTTAAAAAGGCTACTAAAAGTGGCTACTAAAAAAGATTGAACATTTGCAATACCTTGGGTTGTCTTCTTTTGCAAATGGTATGCCATCATGTGGGCAATTCTTATTCCTGGGCTACCATACGCTCTCAAAGGCAACATAACCTATTTGGCAAATTTCAATGTTAAAAAACGGAAAATCAAGCCTTGTATTTGACCCTGTAACTTTCAAAAACACTATAAAACCTGTACATGGGGGGTTCTGTTATACTCTGGAGACTTTGCTAAATACAAATATTAGTGTTTCAAGACAGTACAATGTATCACAACAATGATATCATCAGTGAAAGGGCCGCCTGTGTGTGAAAAATAAAAAAAGTCACTTTCACTGACAATATCATCGCTGTGATATGTTTTACCGTTTTGAAACACTAATATTTATTTGTGTTCAGTGAAGTCTCCCAAGTAAAACATTTATATATATATATATATATATCATTTTTAATTGCTTTTAATTCTTTTTAAAAATTTGTATTTATTTGTATTTACTTATTATTTATATTTTATAATAATATATATAGTTATATATATTATATATATATATATATATTATATACGTGAGTAATTTAATTACAAGTGTATTTTTATATTATTATATAAGTATATATTAATATAAAAATACACTTATATATATAAGATATATAGACATACTTGAAAACGAGAGAAATCTCAATGTATCTTTCCTGGTAAAATATTTTATAAATAAATAAATAAATAATATAGGTATAATCTATGTGTATATATATATTTTTTTTCTATATTTACAAATATATATTTTTTTATTTTACAGATGCAGGGAGACTGCCTGTCAGTTCAGGCAGTGCCCCTGCAGGCAGTATTATGGATGCCTATTGCTGCCATGTGACCGCTCTTTCAGAGCGATCACATGGCCCAGGGGGCCTAATTTGCAGAGGGGGGACTATCAGGGCTGTCAGGCAGCCCCCCCTAACCGGGAGCAACACCGATCGCCAGAGGGGGAATGGCGGCGATCGGGTAAGTACTAAGGAATACCACGGACGTACTGGATACTTCCGCGGCCCTTAAGGACCATTTTTGTTGGACATACCTAGTACGTCCACGGTCCTTAAGGAGTTAATCCTATCAAGATGTGTACATGGGCGAACGTTTGCTGTGCATTGCTAAGTAGTACAAAACAACCATTTTCAAAATAAACTCCATTTACCTCCCTTATTTCCTAAAAACAAATCAAATTTGCAACCTGCAAAGTTACACATTCCCATTCTCAGCGCTGTCAGTATCTGTATCGGTAAAACTGCATGGCAGTACTATAGTAACCGTGGACAGGGAGTACCAAGGGGGCTTCAGGGATTCTCTAGGCTGCAGTAGAATCTACAAATGCTAAATATAATTAGTATGCATAGAAACATAGAAACATAGAAACATAGAATGTGACGGCAGATAAGAACCATTCGGCCCATCTAGTCTGCCCAATTTTCTAAATACGTTAATTAGTCCCTGGCCTTAACTTATAGTTAGGATAGCCTTATGCCTATCCCACGCATGCTTAAACTCCTTAACTGTGTTAACCTCTACCACTTCAGCTGGAAGGCTATTCCATGCATCCACTACCCTCTCAGTAAAGTAATACTTCCGGATATTATTTTTAAACCTTTGCCCCTCTAATTTAAGACTATGTCCTCTTGTTGTGGTAGGTTTTCTTCTTTTAAATATAGTCTCCTCCTTTACTGTGTTGATTCCCTTTATGTATTTAAATGTTTCTATCATATCCCCCCTGTCTCGTCTTTCCACCAAGCTATACATGTTAAGTTCCTTTAACCTTTCCTGGTAAGTTTTATCCTGCAATCCATGAACCAGTTTAGTAGCCCTTCTCTGAACTCTCTCTAAGGTATCAATATCCTTCTGAAGATACGGTCTCCAGTACTGCGTACAGTACTCCAAGTGAGGTCTCACCAGTGTTCTGTACAATGGCATGAGCACTTCCCTCTTTCTAATGGTGTAGCTGTACTTACTGTATGCAGAAAGTTTGTTTTTTTCCGTCCACTGTTTCCGTTTTCTATTTCAGAACAAGACAAATATATAAACAGAAAAAAGAACATATCTGTAAATTTACATAATTAGTTTGGGGATTTTTTCGCATCCCTGAGCAGCAATCTAAATACAAAATTGCAGTTTTAGGCTGTGATTATGTGGTTGCTATGCGTCCCAAGATTTAAATAAATGCTATAAAGCTATCAATTCTAAACAGATAGACCTCAGTAGTAAAGGGGGTGTTGGACATATGCCCCCCCCCCCCCCCCCCCGTCCTTCCCTCGCTGCTAAAATGCAACCGTGTACCCTGTGAGCTTCTTCGGTGTCCAAAACAGACCGTGCTCACAGGCCTCCTCACTGCAGAAGCACCTAGCGGAGTCCTGGCTGGAATGTGACGGTTTGTGATCAGATGAGAAGCTAAGTGCAGGTTTATTGTCTAAATTTCTCTCAACTTTGCTTTGAAATGTAACATAGAACACATGCAGACATACATTCTGTGCAACCATCAGACCGCGAGGCTTAGAGGAGCCACCACTTATCTGTCATTTTGAGCTTTGCCACTTTCGTCATACCATGTGACCATTGACTTTCTGACCCTTGGATCACTTTTGGACTTACTCTTCTTTGCTGCATGTCTTGCTCTTGACATTTCATTGAACTTTGATATGGATTTCTGCACAAATTGGTCATAAAATGTGATCTGATCATCATCTAAGTCACAACAATAGACAATCACAGTTTGCTTAAACTAATAACACACAAAGAATGAAATGTTGCCATGTTTTTATTGAACACACCATGTAAACATTCACAGTGCAGGTGGAAAAAGTATGTGAACCCCTAGACTAATGACATCTTCAAGAGCTAATTGGAATGAGATGTCAGCCAACTGGAGTCCAATCAATGAGATGAGATTGGAGGTGTTGGTTACAGCTGCCCTGCCCTATAAAAAACACACACCAGTTCTGGGTTTGCTTTTCACAAGAAGCATTGCCTGATGTGAATGATGCCTCGCACAAAAGAGCTCTCAGAAGACCTACGTTAAAGAATGATTGACTTGCATAAAGCTGGAAAGGGTTATAAAATAATCTCCAAAAGCCTTGCTGTTCATCAGTCCACGGTAAGACAAATTGTCTATAAATGGAGAAAGTTCAGCACTGCTGCTACTCTCCCTAGGAGTGGCCGTCCTGTAAAGATGACTGCAAGACCACAGCGCAGACTGCTCAATGAGGTGAAGAAGAATCCTAGAGTGTCAGCTAAAGACTTACAAAAGTCACTGGCAAATGCTAACATCCCTGTTAGCGAATCTACAATACATAAAACACTAAACAAGAATGGATTTCATGGGAGGATACCACAGAGGAAGCCACTGCTGTCCAAACAAAACATTGCTGCACGTTTACAGTTTGCACAAGAGCACCTGGATGTTCCACAGCAGTACTGGCAAAATATTCTGTGGACAGACGAAACCAAAGTTGAGTTGTTTGGAAGAAACACACAACACTATGTGTGGCGAAAAAGAGGCACAGCACACCAACATCAAAACCTCATTGCAACTGTGAAGGTGGTGGGGGCATCATGGTTTGGGGCTGCTTTGCTGCGTCAGGGCCTGGACGGATTGCTATCATCGAAGGAAAAGTGAATTCCCAAGTTTATCAAGACATTTTGCAGGAGAACTTAAGGCCATCTGTCTACCAGCTGAAGCTCAACAGAAGATGTGTGTTGCAACAGGACAATGACCCGAAGCATAGAAGTAAATCAACAACAGAATGGCTTAAACATAAGAAAATACACCTTCTGAAGTGGCCCAGTCAGATTCCTGACCTCAACCCGATTGAGATGCTGTGGCATGACCTCAAGAAAGCGATTCACACCAGACATCCCAAGAATATTGCTGAACTGAAACAGTTCTGTAAAGAGGAATGGTCCAGAATTACTCCTGACCGTTGTGCATGTCTGATCTGCAACTACAGCAAACGTTTGGTTGAAGTTATTGCTGCCAAAGGAGGTTCAACCAGTTATTAAATCCAAGGGTTCACATACTTTTTCCACCTGCACTGTGAATGTTTACATGGTGTGTTCAATAAAAACATGGCAACATTTCATTCTTTGTGTGTTATTAGTTTAAGCAGACTGTGATTGTCTATTGTTGTGACTAAGATGATGATCAGATCACATTTTATGACCAATTTGTGCAGAAATCCATATCATTCCAAAGGGTTCACATACTTTTTCTTGCAACTGTATATGTTCCTCTTGCTTTTGTGTTTCCCCTACATGTACGTAAATACACTCCCAGGAGCCAGTTCCACTCCTGTTAGTGGAGGGAAGCAAATATGGACTCCTCCGCATGTCTGAAGGAATTTCTCAAAATCAATGAGCCCACAGCATTTTAATGGAAGCTAGTCTCTATCACTTTGCTACAGAAAATTTGTATTAATATTTCAGCTGAATATTAAGCCTTTATTTGTTATATTTAATATCAAAATAATTTAATGAACACAGGTCTGGCGGAACAATTCATAAACATGGATTTTGTGAAATATTCATAGCTTGAAAAAAAAACCGTTATCTTTTGTATTGTTTAAAATGAGATACTTTGAAATATTGTATTCAGTTCAACCTGGTCCATTTTTACTTGTCAAAATATTAACATTAAACCGTGTTGTGATTTTACAAATACTTCCATCTGCAGTATACGTGATGGCCTAGATAACTCTGCACGCCGGCTGTTGCTCAAGGTGTCGATATTTATTGTTCCACGACTTTAATTTTAGTTACAGAGAAGTTTTATAATGATCGAAAAGATTTTCTGCAAGAAAGTATTCAAAGAAAATAAAACACAACACATTTTCTCAGTTTTGAACAGATGGAGCAGAGTTTTCACCGGCTCCGAACGTTCCCAAGTGTAGTGTGCAGATTTTTTATTATAATGCAAAGAAATGGGTGTTAGTTAGTTTGATGAGTTGACGCTTGACTTCAAAAATCTTTTGTGAAAGACGAATGGAAAAAAAATAAACAGATTCCTTGTTTTAATGTTTCGTTTGTGTTGCCTATTGTTTTTTCCACAACCTTGTAAGTATTCTAGTGACTACAACTCATTGTTTAGTGAATAGATGGCCTATTCCCTGGTTGTATCTCTGTAATATCTGTTAATAATTTAAGTGAGGTTAATAATGCTTTCTATGATGGGTTTTAAACAGGCAGTAGACGCTCGGAGTAGCGATCCTAGCAGTGATGCCTGGTCATTAAGACATTATATATCACCGCAGGATAAGTAGCATCACATAGACCGCTGTTAGTCTGTCAACTGTGATGTAATGTGGACAAAAGACTGTAGCGGAGTGCGATATTATAATCCACGATCTCCGCTGGTATTACAGGTACAGTCAGCGCTGAAAAGTAAGGCAATATCCCCAATCCTCCCAATAACCGGACGAAACACAGTCTGGGAGTCAACTGAGAGCTTTATTCAGAACTTCCAGTATTTATGCAAGTCCCCATGCAAGGGGTTTCCTTACTGACAAAGCAGGGGTGATACAGTAAGGGACTACATGGGGGACTTAACATTTGGTACATTTCTCCCATCAGGCACCGCTGCACGTGAGGGAGACTCCCACTAGAATATATTGTTAAGTGGATTATCCCCTCGTGCAGCAGAACCGGCATTTCACATTTAAATCCATAACTCTAACAATATTCGTCTTATTTGCACGAACAGACGTTCGGTAGATAGCTGGGGTCTGAGGGTACATTTCTTGTGAATACCGCTCAGATCCCAGCTAAACTAACCGAACGCTGCACGAAATACATTCACTTATTTAGTTTGTTTCAAAAGTACCGAACACCGATGGGTCCCACAATAGGAGAAGACCGGAGCTCCCGAACAGCCTGGAATTACAGCAGTGTTCGTGTCGTCGAGTAGCCGTTTTTAGTTCCACGCACTCGACGACCAAACACCGCTGGGGGAGACAAAGGATCCAAGATGGCCGACCGCCGCGTGGAGAGCCCACTTAGAGCCCACTTAATTACCGATTGCAACAACAATGCCTCTAAGTGTGTGGGCTTGGGTTCGGTACCTAATTCGTTTCACGAACAGACGGTAAAGTTGCTGTTCGTGAAACGACCATGTAAATGCCAGCGGCTTTCGGCTGCTAGCAAACGAACACCATAGGAATACATGCAACCATACATTTCAAGACAGAATACAAAGTACATTCAAATACAATATGTCAGCAGTGTGTAGGACAACCTTTAGAGATCTAGTTCCATAGTCTGAAGTGGCTAGGTTTGCCACAAAGACCATGCTCCCTTTTCCCAGAAACGTTTGCAATAATGATACATATGGCCTTATTCACTAAACTGGGAATTGATTTATGTCTAAAATATCTTCTGCTTAACTATATTCCATCTCTGCTACCTCAGTCTAAAATGTGCGGTACCGCACTCTGTCAGTAAACTAAATCGCAATAATGTTTCATTATTTGCAAAATCCGAGATGTTGCATAATCAGTAAATTAAATTATTTATATAGCTTGTTTTGGGACTGCAATGTCTTACCTATACCAGCTGTGTGCGTGTGTTGGGTAAAATGAAACTGTTCATTCATTCAACAAAATGATAACTGGCATTGTGTGCTTGACGTTATGCTTAGACTAAGAAAAATATACCAAACCCGACTTCACTATAATCACAAAAATAATAAATATTTTATATTGCAATCCTTACACTGTGTTCCATGCTGGGTTTCTCAGTAAAAGACCTGTTGGTTGCCTGTTGGTGATACAGTGTCTCTGATTGAAGCAATCAGTGGGAATGTGTGTGCATGTGCAACTATCTGTTTGTCTGTGTGATATTGTCTTCATCCTTACCTTATGTTAATGTAGTCATTGTACTGCCCCGCAGAACATGTCAATCTATATACATAGATATAATAATAATAAACACATGGCTCCAAAGGTCCATACTAATACTGGTATGGGACACAATCACGCAGGCTGAGGGGCCAAGGTCAAGATTAGAGGTGGAACTGTAACATTCCTGGAAATAAAATAAAATTACCGTATATACTCGAGTATAAGCCGACCCGAATATAAGCCGAGGCCCCTAATTTTACCCAAAAAAACTGGGAAAACTTATTGACTCGAGTATAAGACTAGGGTGGGAAATGCAGCAGCTATTGGTAAATTTCTAAATAAAATTAGATCCTAAAAAAATTATATTAATTGAACATTTATTTACAGTGTGTGTATATAATGAATGCAGTGTGTGTGTATATGAGTGCAGTGTGAGTGCAGTGGGTGTGTATGAGTGCATTGTGTGTGTGTATATATTAATTGAATATTTATTTACAGTGTGTGTATATAATGAATGCAGTGTGTGCGTATGAGTGCAGTGCGTATGAGTGCAGTGCGTATGAGTGCAGTGCGTGTGTGTATGAGTGCAGTGCGTGTGTGTGTGTGTGCAGTGTATGAGTGCAGTGTGTGTATGAGTGCAGTGTGTGTATGAGTGCAGTGTGTGTATGAGTGCACTGTGTGTATGAGTGCACTGTGTGTATGAATGCAGTGTGTGTATGAATGCAGTGTGTGCATGAGTGCAGTGTGTGAATGCAGTGTGTGAATGCAGTGTGTGTGAATGCAGTGTGTGTGAATGCAGTGTGTATGAATGCAGTGTGTGCATGAATGCAGTGTGTATGAATGCAGTGTGTATGAATGCAGTGTGTGCATGAATGCAGTGTGTGCATGAGTGCAGTGTGTACATGAGTGCAGTGTGTGAATGCAGTGTGTGTGAATGCAGTGTGTATGAATGCAGTGTGTGCATGAATGCAGTGTGTGCATGAATGCAGTTTGTGCATGAATGCAGTGTGTATGAATGCAGTGTGTGCATGAATGCAGTGTGTGCATGAATGCAGTGTGTATGAATGCAGTGTGTATGAATGCAGTGTGTGAGTGCAGTGTGTGTATATGAATGAAGTGTGAGTGTGTGTGATGCAGTGTGTGTGTATGTGTTGGTGGGGGTGGGCATTTTGATTGTTCTATTATTAATTTTATTCATCATTATTTTATTTTTAAATATTATTATTATTTTATTTATTATAATTTTTTTTCGTCCCCCCTCCCTGCTTGCTAGCTGGCCAGGGAGGGGGGCTCTTACTCCCTGGTGGTCCAGCATTGGTAGTTCAGTGGGGGCTGTGGGGGCTGCAGAGAGCGGTTACTTACCTGTCCTGCAGCTCCTGTCAGCTCTCTCCTCCTCCGCGCGGTCTGTGCAGCTCCCTCTGTCAGCTCCCACTGTAAGTCTCGCGAGAGCCGCGGCTTACACTGGGAGCTGACCGAGGTGCTGAACGGACGGCGCGGAGGAGGAGAGAGCTGACAGGAGCTGCAGGACAGGTAAGTAACCGCTCTCTGCAGCCCCCACAGCCCCAGTCTGTATTATGGCAATGCAAATTGCCATAATACAGACTATTGACTCGAGTATAAGCCGAGGTGGGGTTTTTCAGCACAAAAAATGTGCTGAAAAACTCGGCTTATACTCGAGTATATACGGTAGATGTGGCGAAACCAGCTTCGCCACTGTGAACTGGAGAGGCCTGGCTGCTAGCCTCCTGCCCGCTGACTATGGCCCCTGGACATATTGCACTTTAAAGACTATATTTGGGCAGGTCATAATTTGTATTGCTGCTGCTGGCCCTTTAAAAGCAGCGATGGACATATTGGAACTTTTGGGACTACTGTACCTTTAAGACTGTGGAGCGTAGTACAGTAATCCTGCCTTTAATACTTTCATGTCATGTATGTATTTTTGTATGCAGTTAACCTGGGTTATATATATATATGCAGCCTTCATCTGATTGTTCGGTAGAATCACTCCATTCATTGTATTGAGGAAACTACCGAACAACCAGACAACCCAGGATTAAGTGTGCCTCCAATTACCGTTTGCAACAATGTTGCAAACGGGTAATTGGCAATCATGTAATGTGTTCTGTGTCCTCTGGGTGGCCGCCATTCAGGAAACCAACACGTGGCGGCGGCCATCTTTAACTACCGAACAGCGGTGTTTTTTTTGCCGTCCAGTGTCTGGAACTGAAATCGGACACTTGACTAGGCAAACACCGCTGAGACCTCCATACTTCCAGAAGTTCGTATGGAAACTACCGAATGACCCCCGTTCGGTAGAAAGAACCCCACAAACAAGGGAATTCATTCAAACCCTCTCCAGGCTCTATAACACAGGCAATTCGTCTGTTTTCATTCCCTTGTTTGTGACCGACCGCAGGGCCAAAATGCATGGAACTGTTTTCGGATACTTTACCCATGCGGTCGGTCAATACTTTAAAGTTCCATAACTCCTGAACCATTTATCCGAATGGGCTGATTCTTGCATATGTTGTCCCCCTGAATAAGGGCTATCAGGGGATACCTGTTTTGGAGGTGTAGTGTATTTGGGGTACATCCAGGAATTGGGGAAAAAGGTGTACAGTATAATTGTGTTAAGTGTTAATCTAAGGGGAGGAAATGTGTGGGAGGTACATCCATGTGATTGGTTAATTTCATCCTCCCCCTGGGAGTGTCCTGTATGTACTTGTTGGTAATAAAAGCCAGACTGGGTGTCCCAGTCTTAGAGTCTTGCTTAACCCTCAAAGCGATGTGTCGTCTCGGTCTTTGGGGGAATGGGATTGTATGCTGACTGCCAAGAGTGTAAGCCGATGTCTGCTTTTCTTGTTCAGCTGTTCCAGTGTTCGTGTGGTTCCAGTCGGGAGAATGGTGTTTGCAGTAGCTGCCTGTGCATCTGGAAAGGGGATTATCGCCTAAACTGGGTTTTATCCTCTTGTAAGTGAAACGGTCCATTACAGTAGATATACATAATAACATACAATCAAAATCTATTTAAATTGTAATTTTCTAAAGAATGTGATTTATTTGGTAAAAGCAATAGCGGCATTAATATAAACCGGGGTCTCACAAGCCCAGAGCACCTATAACATTAAACATGGACCTGCAGGTAACAAATAAATCAAACAATAACAACATTCTTACAGAGTTCTGTTCCTCTCAAATAAACACATAATAATACGTTCAATTAAGCAAAACCATTGATAGGACACAGAATATATCAGGTATTTTATGTTCCGCTAACGGACCTAACGCCCATCTTTCACACGTCTTCATCTTGAAGAATTACTATCAAGTAGCTTGGGAATTATCTAGCAGGTCCGCAGGAGTCAAGCAAACACCGATCATTGTTTTCTGAGCGTTTAGGAAAACAATGAAATAGTCACAAATCACTCCAGGGTTTTTGTTTGAGATAAACAAATGAAGTGCTCTCGTAGACTGAGGAGCTTTTATTCTCTACCCAAATACATTCTGTGCTCTCTTTAAAATCATTTGATTGTTCTAGAAGAAAGATCGCCTTGTTCCTTCACACAGATTTTCATTCTCCTCAAATACAAATAAACAAAGCTGGTTACTAATGAAGTCTCTAAGAGAAGCCTTGGGATATTCATAGCGTAACGCACAGCATTTAGTTTTGTAGGATAAAGGAATAAACTAGACTTTCAGTCCTGAGCCAAAAGGAATAAAAATTCAGAATTTAAGGATTGCATTTTCTTTGTAGAGCTAGGGAATGTGAGAGGAGGTAAGTTGGGATAATGATTTAGAAGACGGGGTATGGAAGACTGAGTTGGGATTAGGAAGGTGGAGGCAGAGGAGATGAGCTGACATTAGTAAATTGGGGTAATGGTGGAACCTGTGATTGGGGGAATGATGGTACCTGTGATTGGGGGAATGGTGCAACCTGTGATTGGGTAGGTCGGGCAGAGACAGTGGAGATGAGATGGAGAAGATGCTTGGAATTTGAAAAAAACTATCTTGAAGAGTTAATAAAAAGAAGACAATGATCCGTCTGATGTTTAATTAGGAAAGGCAATAGGATAGGCTGAGAATTTAGATGGGGATTGGGTTGGCGCCCGTGAGGGACAGGTTCAGGTTCGTAATACTCAAAATATCACCCAAACGTTTTTCAATAAATACTATGTTTTAATGTACTGACTCCTGGAGCTTCGATTTTCATGTTGATATATTGTATGGTGTCGCCAGTCATGGCGTGTATCTGGAGCCTGGACTGCTAACAAAGCTGGAAGATTATTGGAGGGGTCGATATCGGTTGGTGAGTAATACTGATGTTTAAATAACTAACACTCACCTTTGCCGGCCCCGTCGGCCACTAAACTCCCGCGGCAATGTCACCATGGGGGGTCGTTGAAAATTATGCAAAGTCCCCAGACAGTAACAAATCTGCTTTAAGTCTACTGATTACTTAGAAAATCTGAGAAGAATGAAGTGGATGGATTCCAATCACATCATATATGTTATGGATGTAACGAACACCTTGTATTTCGTATACTGCGTTCGTTCATATACTCCCGAAAAGGGACTTAGTGATTATAGCCCGTTCGCATAGTATGCTGATTCATACATTCCTGAAATCCAAGTTAGTCGTGAGAATAAATCCAGCAGTTCGTTGTTTGCATAACCAAACATTAGTCGAGACTTGATGAAGGTGTAACAGACGCCTTCCGTTGACGGATGCTCCTAAAACTTCCTGAGGACTCCCAGCACTGCAGACGACACCACAACCACCGCAGACTCCACAACCGCCGTAGCTTAACTGGAGCTGCGCCATCTTCCTTCCACCCTGAAGGAAGTTAATGAGCCAGGGGGTGGTCGATGTTCGGTAGATCCATCTACTGAACATAGGCAAAGCAACTGGGAGAATAAAGTACACAGTTTGTCACAGATGACATGGAGACTAGCCACTAACCCAGAACTATGACATGTAGACGCTCTATCTCACATGGGTTGAAATGTCCTGCAGTGTTTTAATAGAGAAGGTTATGTATAAAAAATGGAGCAGCTGTTTTCACACTAAAATGTTGTTGCATTGTCCTTCATCTGTGCTTTTTTCTTTTCCTGTTTGCACCATCCCCAGCAGTTTTGTCTTTTTAAAACGTGGCACTGTTGATTTATTTTGTCTCTATCAGTGGTGGTTTTCTGTAACAAGCAACTTTCATGATCTTCGTTTTTGTTTAAGCAGAGCCAGATTATGCATTAAACAACCAAGACAGGTGTCTAGAGCCCAGGTTCAGACAAGGGTCCAGTGGGCCCCTATCTTGGCCTGGATCTCCAGATCTGAGCAGGTCTTTTTGAGCTGGCAGGGAGATCTAAAGATCTCTTGGCAAGGCCTGGTGACCCCTCATTTTACTTAGAGTGCATTGTGGTTTGTACAAAAATAAAGAACTATAAGAGAGTTTAACACAGTAACACTCAATAGAAATATAAAAAATATAAAAATACTAGCAGCCAAAAAACCCATAAAAAACCTTCCCAAGTTTTACATACATACAATATACAAACTACAGTGTCAGCGCTTAGTAGATATACCCTTAGAGATATGTTATCTAGGGTGCCACAAATAAAACCAAATTCCTATAATATAGTATAAAAGGGTATTAACAAAGAGGATAGAACTGTCAAGCTGAAAGGGAAGTCCCAGTTCTTAAAGGTTGTATCCACTCCTGTGTTGCTGGGGCGTTATATTGTATCCACCAGATCTCAATGTGGTACTTGTTTCCAAGATCCGCTGTCAAAGTTCAGGGTATACTTTAGCCAGCAGCACAGTTAGGGGGTTATCGATCTGATAAGGACTAATAACCCCCTAACTGTGCAGCGAATCTTGGAAACAAGTACTGGTCTGAGATCTGAGATCTGGTGGATACATTATAACGCCCCAGCAACACAGGAGTGGATACAACCTATAAGAACTGGGACTTCCCTTAGTTCTCCTGCAATGTAAATAACGTTTTAGAGATTGCAGGACTAAGACTGCCTCTAGTGACTGTCAATCAGTCAGCCACTAGAGGCACTTCCAGGATCTTACCAGACGTTTGGTTGCCTAACTGACGCTGGATGTCCTCAGGTTCAGCAATACTTTCCTATGGAGAAGGCCTAATGCACTCACCACACATTAAGCTTCCCCGCAGGATGAAGGCAGATCGTCGACCCAGTATCTATGAAGGACATAGGACAAAGGTACTGGAATAGGTTAAGTGAATAAAGGGTTTGTCAACCTCTTGTGTGCCGAGGAGGACGGGCCACATGTATTTTTTACACTATAGAATCCCTTGAATCCAGCTCTATGTTTAACGACTAAATCATTTTCCAGATTGTGAATTTGGCTCCTTTTTTGTACAGTAAAATTTCTTTTTTTTTTCCTATTATTATTATTATAATTATTATTATAATGGGAATTATGGGAATGTAATCAATGGTAAAATCACCCGGGAAAATAAAGAAGCAAAAAGTGAAAAAGATAAATAAGTAAAAAAGTAAAAAAATGGATTATTTTGCAACATTACAGAAAAAATGGAAACAGTCCCCAATGCATAGACGTGGGGAAACTGAAAATAAAGCATTAGTACAAAACATGTTCATAACACCCATGGAGAGCACAATAAATAATGTTTTAAAGTGTCTCTGATATCTCTGATATCCCAGAGACAAAACACCAGATACAAGCAGCAGGAATGTTGGGGCAAAGGTCCAAAATCAGGACTGTTTTACAGATTCAGGACAGTTGGGAGGTATACTGATTACCACCCTGGGATAATAACCTCATTATTCTGCTCTTAAAAAAAGATATGGTTCAAATGAATAACCTGCTGGCTCTTTAATAAAACTGTATTCTTTTCTCTCTGTGTTATCCGTTAGTAAATGTCATTAGTGTAAAAGATATATGTTTGCAATATACATCGTGTTTATTGAGATGAAGTGCTGTTTACTGTACCCTGCTACGATGGATACAATTTATATTCTGTTTGTAGGATAAAGAAAAACACGCATTACTATTTAACAAGCTCCTTATACGCAGGTAGAAACCTTAATACAAAGCGTCCTGTTACAACAAATGCTGAATTAGCAGTAATTTCACCGCCCCAAAGGGCTGCAATGTGATTATCACAGCATGCAGACAGAGCCGCGTAACCTCGCCTGCTCCAGCACAGCTCTGAGATGCGAATTAGATTACTTTCATGTACGAACGTGCAGTATAGAAAGAAGCACCATAGAGACTTTCTATTACACTGCTGTGCGAATCGAGAAATACTCTGTAAACAATAGATATTGCTCTCGTCATCAGAGTACTCTGTTACCAAATACAAAATAGCTGCTATTCTGTTTGCCTTATTAACAAGCATTGTGGGTACATTTCAAATAAATGAAAACTCTGCAAACAGAACGAAATAGTTTAAATGAAACCAAATGTACAGAGCCTTAAAGCAGACAGTACGCAAGGGATACTAAAAACCAATGACCACGGCCGTTTATCTGAGAACCAACCAAATATTCTATCTAACATTATGGGCAATGTACAGCGAGAGGCGATATTTACATCACGCCAGTGTTAATGTAGCACTATAGAATTATTTCTGCAATAATATAAAAATAATAATAATATAATAATAATATAATTAATATGATGATGTTCTAGATGATCAAACATCATATGTGAACGATATACGCACAAACGTGAACACAATTAAAAGTAGCTAAATACAATTACATAAAAAATCTGAACAATGTAATTTATAATATTCAGTCTTAAATATGAAATCTTTCAAGGCTACTTATAGATCACCTACCCTTCCATGTCATACCAGATACTTACATTTTGCTTTGCTTACAGTTATGGCAATGTACCCCAATAGCTGTAGACCCCAACATACTTTTAGTATGGTAGTGAATTATGTTTCCTATATTACTTACATTCATTTTTAATCTGTTTCTAGACGCACTAATCCAGTAACTATATGCTTTTTAGAGCATTTTGCTCTGGGCTCCCAGGGGCAGGGACTGACATTTTTGTCCATGAAGTTTGCTCAGAACTCCAAATACACACGGTGAAAGCAGACAGTGGAGGCTTAGTCTGGAGCCTGTATTATTTCATAGCGAATTTCACAGAATATAATTATAATGGTACAATGTAAGGACTCACCCAGAAAATACAGTCTGCTGTTCGCTTCCGAAGGCTACTATTAAATATCGATCTGATGTGAAGAATGAGAGAATTTGGCCACTAAGTGGTTTTAGGACCAGACTATTTAGGGGATTGGTGGGCACTGCATAATCACTGCATAGAGGGACGGAAGTCCCCTGCTGTTGCTTTTATATAACCGTATCTAAGTGTACTAGAAAGACTTTATACTGTATGTTAGCTGTGCTCTGGGTTTGTATGTAATTTGTATAATCCCAAGGTGATTTTAGCAGCACTATTGTCAATAATGCAAATTTTGGACTGTAGTTCACATTTCTGTTTCTCTGTGTGTTTTATAAGTGTCCTCGGTGAAAGGCACTGCTCCCCACATGTTGGCGGGATAATCGTTTCAAGCCGTGGTTGGTAATGAGCAAATAAAACCATTAAGCTTATCCTGGCAAAGCCCAGAGATTTGGCCCGAGCCGGGCTCATTTACCTGTGTGGAACTGGCTGATAACCATATTCTACATCTGTTCTGCTGGTTTCTTACATTAATTGACTAAAAACAAATAATGAAAATATGCTAATCACAAAGTCAGACTTTTTTAGTTGTTCATTAGTGATGTAAAGTCCTTCAGTGTGTTATTTTGTTTTAAACAAACTATATATCTTACGTTCTACTTTGGTCCTCTGGCTCTGTATGCTGTCCTTCACTATATTTACCTGATGTTTCCTTACACCAAGTATAGAAATATGGTTTACGAATGCCTGGGTTTGAAGACTGAAGGCCGGATCTTGGAAAATATTGGTGCATGTCATCAGTCCTCTCGATTTTGCCCACGTCATTTCACGAGGTGTGTGAAGTCAGTGAGGGATGATACAGTTCCACATGTATGTCAGGAAGGAACGTGGTTTTGTCAACAATATTAATGTCAAACTACTTCTGGAAGACAAGTGATGATATGTAATTCTGGGCCAGAATGGACATTGATGTGAAGCTGAGAAACACACAATAACTGTCATGACCTGCTCTGCTCTGTTCTGATGTCTGGACTTGGCTTCTGGTATCCAGTACTCTTGTTTCAAATCTTGTTTGTTTTTTCTTGGTTTTTGGTTTTCTATTCTATGTCTGGTTTTCTTTATGCTGGGATTTCTGGGTTCATTCCTGTAATCCATCCCTGGGATTCCCAGTCTCCAGGTTTCATTTAAATGTTTGTTTTATGTTGCCACACCCGTTTGTTTTCCATCATTCACTCTCTGTTTCAGTGTTCCTGCAGGCAGCTCCTCAAGGCTTCTGCCCTTTCTTGCAGGTAAGTGCTATATATGTATTTTGGTTGTTTTAGCATACATTAGGCAGTGTAGGACCTGCCAGATATGGGGTACATTGGCGTTGTTGGCAGGCTTATGCAATGTATGATCATATAGTGTGACTAAATCCCCATGATTTCCATATGTAGTCCTCTTGTTTTGCCTATGTTATCCTGTCTTGTTTTAGTTTGTATACCCAGTCCATGTACAGTCCTGTCCACTCATGCCCATATTATGTTCATGTTTTCCTCATGTCTTGTGTATATGTTCTGGTGTGACGAAACCAATCTCGCCACATTGTATTGGAGGAGCCTGGTTGCCCGCCTGCTGCCTTTGGACTATGGACCAGACTTTATGGGAATGTGATACCCCAGATAGCTATACCATGGAGCCTATTCATATAATGAAAGACTATGGGAAAGACTTTAGCTCCATGGCAATTGTACTGTGTGTTATGTATAAAAAGTAACTTTATGTATTTTAAAGTGTTTTACTGTCTTTGTGCTCCCATGTGCTCAATGGAGTCTGTCTCTGTGCTGGAGATAATTGAATTACTTCTCCAGCACAGAGAAGGCTCTGTAAAAAAAACGGTCTGAGCTGGAAAGCTAGGGGTTTTAAAAGATACTTTACTAACTTTTGAACCCCTGGTCGGATTCATGCCATTTTTTAATATGTTGTTCCCCTGAATGGATTGATTGTGGATATGTATTTTTATGTGAATGTGATGTATGGTTTTAAAGTTATGAAAGTTGTGTAAAAGTATATTTTGAACTGTATGCATAATGGGATTATGTGTCACACTAAGGGGAGGGGATGTGTGGGATGTAACATTTATGTCATTGGTTATTTTATGCCTCCCCCTGGGTGTGGCCTGTATGTGTATTCATGTAATAAAAACCAGGCTGGGTGCCCCAGCACCTCAGACCACTGCTTGACCTTCAACACGCAGCCTTGTCTCGTTCTTGGGGGGATTCACTGTATGCTGTTGGAGATTGACTGCTAGGAGTGTAAGCTGATGTCCGCTTTTCCTATTCATCTGCTAGCAGCTATTCGTGAGGTTCCAGCTTGGAGTGCTATCTTATTCCCTGGTATGCAGTTCGGGAGTTTGATGCATACGCCTGTATCTAGTTCGTGAGTTTTGATGTTCTGCAGTAGCTGTGCCTTTCTGAGAAAAGGGGATTATCGCCTAAACGGATTTTAACCCCTCATATGCTGAAACGGTCCGTTACATCTGGGTTTAGCTTACTATCCTTCTCTGGTTCTGGGTCTATTAGTTCTGTCTTGTTTTCATGTTTGGTGCCTATCTCTAGTCTTGCCTTGTTTCTAGTACTGGATACAATCCTGCTGCAGAGCCTCCCTATTAAGCTCCTGGGAGGTCTGCTTAATTTCCAAGCTCCTAGTTCCTGGTATCCGCTTAAGCTGAATCAGGGTCTTGGTATGTGGCTGCACAAACGCTGGTGCTCAACATCAGGGGGCGTGCGGTTACCCTGCACCAGACCCTGCTAATCCACCTCCACACTGTGACTCCTACATAACATCAGGCATAATGGGTCCCGGTCCTTGCTCCGCCACCTGGACACTGTGTCTGGGTTCCAGGCACCGGACTACCACCCTGACAATAACAATGTATTGATATGTTAGTTGTCAGAAGAGAAAAGAGAAAATGTATTAAACAAACCATTATTAAAGAATGTAAACAACAAAGCTGGAGTGTGCAACAAAAGCACTTAAATACTTAGACACAAATTAGCAGCTTAAAAACACTCATCTGGGGTGAACCTTACACCCCTCACCAAAATAAAAAATGACTGAAGAAGCCTAGATTATTGGCGAAACGCATTTTGGCACTTTGTTAATTCTTGCTATTCTTGATGTTAATGTCCTTTCGCTGTTTTTATATGTGAGTATTAATACATATTGGTTTTTATTTTATTACATCTACATAGTATATATTTAGCAGTATCCAGCACCTTTATCCACTAGTATACAGCTGTGGGTAATGTCACCCCATAAGGGACACCAAGCTTACATACCTCGAGCCAGGACCTTTTTGGCTCTGAGTGACAGGCAACAGAGGGTTGTAGTCAATGGAGTATATTCGAAGCTTGGGCTTGTCACCAGTGGGGTACCTCAGGGATCTCTACTTGGACCCATTCTCTTTAATATTTTTATTAGTGATATTGCAGAAGGTCTTGATGGTAAGGTGTGTCTTTTTGCTGATGACACTGAGATATATAACAGGGTTGATGTTCCAGGAGGGATAAGCCAAATGGCTAATGATTTAGGTAAACTAGAAAAATGGTCAGAGTTGTGGCAACTGACATTTAATGTGGATAAGTGCAAGATAATGCATCTTGGAAGTAAAAACCCAAGGGCAGAATACAGAATATTTGATAGAGTCCTAACCTCAACATCTGAGGAAAGGGATTTAGGGGTGATTATTTCTGATGACTTCAAGGTAGGCAGACAATGTAATAGAGCAGCAGGAAATGCTAGCAGAATGCTTGGTTGTATAGGGAGAGGTATTAGCAGTAGAAAGAGGGAAGTGCTCATGCCATTGTACAGAACACTGGTGAGACCTCACTTGGAGTATTGTACGCAGTACTGGAGACCATATCTTCAGAAGGATATTGATACCTTAGAGAGAGTTCAGAGAAGGGCTACTAAACTGGTTCATGGATTGCAGGATAAAACTTACCAGGAAAGGTTAAAGGATCTTAACATGTATAGCTTGGAGGAAAGACGAGACAGGGGGGATATGATAGAAACATTTAAATACATAAAGGGAATCAACACAGTAAAGGAGGAGACTATATTTAAAAGAAGAAAAACTACCACAACAAGAGGACATAATCTTAAATTAGAGGGACAAAGGTTTAAAAATAATACCAGGAAGTATTACTTTACTGAGAGGGTAGTGGATGCATGGAATAGCCTTCCAGCTGAAGTGGTAGAGGTTAACACAGTAAAGGAGTTTAAGCATGCGTGGGATAGGCATAAGGCTATCCTAACTATAAGATAATGCCAGGGACTAATGAAAGTATTTAGAAAACTGGGCAGACTAGATGGGCCGAATGCTTCTTATCTGCTGTCACATTCTATGTTTCTATGTTTCTATGATCCAGGTGAGCACACTTAGCTTGTTTGTTTATATTGGAGTCATTTAGATATCTGCCTTTTTTTTTTTCTTCTTTCTTTTGAGTGTGGTGTTTCATAAGAAGAAACGTGTGTTGCTACCTGCAAAGGCAAACCTGTTCGACCATTGAGCATTATTGTTACCAGGCTCTGCTTTATATGAGTGCTCCTAGAATATTTTGTCCATTTTATTTTTGATTTTGCTGCTCTCCTGCCGATGTGTCACAGTTATTAAAAGGTAAGATATCCCATGTTAGCCAGGGGCGGACTGAGCGGTCGGGCACTTCGGACATGGTCCGAGGGCCCGACTGAGGTAGGGGGCCCGCCACCCAGCCACTTTGTGTCTGTGACACAGACACACAACAGAATTTGCGCTGACCGCTCGAGTCAAGCGCCTCCCTCGGGCCCAGCAGGTCTTACCAGAAGTGGAGCTAGGGCCCGGGGGAGCAGAGGAGTATGTGATCCCTGTACGCGTGGGCGCACAACGCCGACGTCACTCACACACGTTGACTTGCGCCGCCTGCACGGGCCACCCGTTATTGAAGAGAATGCTTCAATGATCAGGAGCCCGGTCAGGACCCTTTACTGTGTAATGCTCTCCCTGCTTACCAAGAAGCCGAGAGAGGAGGGAGCCAGACTCCCATCACACTCAGCCAGATGACACCCTCCTGAACCAAAAAGGTATGTAAGCAGGGGTGTGGTTAAAATTTGTAATGTGATCTGTGTGTGCATGTTATCTGTATGTATGTTAGTGTGTGTCTGTGTATCTGTATGTATGTTTGTGTGTATGTGTTAGTGTGTGTCTGTGTATCTGTATGTATGTTAGTGTGTATGTGTTAGTGTGTGTATGTGTATCTGCATGTATGTTAGTGTGTATGTGTTAGTGTGTGTATGTGTATCTGTATGTATGTTAGTGTGTGTCTGTGTATCTGTATGTATGTTAGTGTGTATGTGTTAGTGTGTGTGTATGTGTATCTGCATGTATGTTAGTGTGTATGTGTTAGTGTGTGTATGTGTATCTGTATGTATGTTAGTGTGTATGTGTTAGTGTGTGTCTGTGTATCTGTATGTATGTTAGTGTGTATGTGTTAGTGTGTGTCTGTGTATCTGTATGTATGTTAGTGTGTATATGTTAGTGTGTGTCTGTGTATCTGTATGTATGTGTTAGTGTGTGTCTGTGTATCTGTATGTATGTTAGTGTGTGTCTTTATCTGCATGTATGTTAGTGTGTATATCTGTATGTATGTTAGTATGTATGTGCTAGAGTGTGTCTGTGTATCTGCATGTATGTTAGTGTGTGACTTTATCTGCATGTATCTTAGTGTGTACATCTGTATGTACGTTAGTATGTATGTGTTAGTGTGTCTGCGTATCTGCATGCGTTTTAGTGTGTGTGTGCATGTGTGTGTATCTTTATGCATGTTAGTGTGTGTCTGTGTATCTGTATATCTGTATGTGTTTTAGCGTGTCTGTCTGTATGTGTTAGAGTGTGTCTGTAAATTTGTATGTCAATGTGTGTGTCTGTGTATCTGTATATGTGTTGGTGTGTGTATATATCTGTGAGTCGGCACCTGTGTATCTGTACATGCATTAAAATATCAACACTACATACAGACACACCCCTACATTCAAAGGCAGACAGTGCACACACATACACCCCTACCTTCTCACACGCATACTCCATTCAAAACATGCTTACAGTCAAACGTACAAAAACAGCTCGGAGCTAAGTACAACCCTGCAAGGATGGGAAGATGGTAGATACCCATCTAGCAAAGTATTATGGTAGTTGTACGAAAGATGGGGATCTACCTTTTTTTCCATCCTTATGATAGGTGGACCTAAAAAAAATCTTGCACCAGCACCCACTCTAATTTAGGTCAAACAAGTAAATAAAATAACTTTTTAATAGGAGGAAAGGGGGCCTGGGGACCTAAAAAATATCTCACTACAGCCTCTGTCCCCCACAACCACCCAACACTACAGTCTATATCTGCAATTAGAACCTCTATACCCGCTCTACAGCACCTTTTCCCCATTAGAGCCCCTGTTGCCCATTAGAGTCCTTATCTTCCCACTACAGCCCCAGTCCCACACACTACAACTCCTGTCCCCCACTGAAGCCTCTTCCCCCTCCTCCCCCACATTACAACTCTTTCTGTAACACATGCATGTGTGCATGATGTATATTTGTGTCTCTTGCAAGTTGTTGGGTACACGGGGGCCCCATGATCTCCTATTGCCCAGGGGCCCCATGAGTTGTCAGTCCGCCCCTGATGTTAGCTTTTTACTTATATGTGCATTATTAAAGAATAGTTATAGGGATTGATGGAGCAGAGTGTTGTGGAATAAAAAATGGACATAGGAGGGTAAACAACAGCACGTGTAACACTGTAGCACAACGGACAATAGGTTGAGCTCTAGCACATTGAATCGTCTGTTAAAGCATGCTGCACTGTTCATGGTAGGCCTCATGACAGGTCTATAGTCGCCATTTGGGCAGTCGGAATCCAGGACAAACCACCCCCATAACCTAACCCAATAATACACAGACACTAAGTAGTATGGGGAAATTTGTCCACAGCTTTATTAACCAATAATTATAATAATAATAATAATAATAATAATAATAATAATATCGATAATAAATTAACAGGTAAACATGGGTCATTGCCCCCCATACTCCGCCCCCTCGCATCCTGTTCCTTCGGCTACCATACAAAAGGCAATGACCCCCATATAATAACACATATATGCATAATTATAACATACACCAACTTTATATCAAAGTGCCAACCACCATTAACCACGGCAGGGGTATACCCGGATACCCCTGCCCCACCAGGTTCTGAGCCACCTCCAGGACTCGAAACCTCTCAACCACCGATGACCACAATCTGTTTATTCCACCTCACGTTCATCCAGGGGAGCCTATTTCCTCTCCTTCAGCTCCCCGTCCCGCCGCTGTGAAAGAAACGGGTTAAATAAACACAAAACAAACAAAGGGAGGGTGGGTGGGACAAACTCGACCAGGTAGGAAGTTAGAATGACTCACCTAAAATGGCTGCTCATTTAAATAGCCAATCCCACTTACCCATAATTCCAACCCTCGCTTACTTCCTCCTAAGCCCGCCTCCTAACCCCTGTCAAGGCCTTTTTCCGCTTAGCTGCACTCTAGCTACATGGGGCTACATGACAGGTCTATAGTCGCCATTTGGGCAGTCGGAATCCAGGACAAACCACCCCCATAACCTAACCCAATAATACACAGACACTAAGTAGTATGGGGAAATTTGTCCACAGCTTTATTAACCAATAATTATAATAATAATAATAATAATAATAATAATAATAATATCGATAATAAATTAACAGGTAAACATGGGTCATTGCCCCCCATACTCCGCCCCCTCGCATCCTGTTCCTTCGGCTACCATACAAAAGGCAATGACCCCCATATAATAACACATATATGCATAATTATAACATACACCAACTTTATATCAAAGTGCCAACCACCATTAACCACGGCAGGGGTATACCCGGATACCCCTGCCCCACCAGGTTCTGAGCCACCTCCAGGACTCGAAACCTCTCAACCACCGATGACCACAATCTGTTTATTCCACCTCACGTTCATCCAGGGGAGCCTATTTCCTCTCCTTCAGCTCCCCGTCCCGCCACAAGCTCAGACCTTGACCCCTTAAGCTGTCTGAGCTCCGCCACCCCGAAGAAACAGAGCCATCCTTATACCATCCTGCCAACCCAAGTTGAGCAGGTCCAAACCCACATCCGAGAGGTGAACACCATCCGAGCGGTAGTATCCTGGCAACCCTTCCTCCAACTCCAGGTGCCGTACCACTACACCCCCTACTTTCCGCACAAAGCTTGCCATCAAGCTATTCACCTTCTTCCTGCACCTCTCCATAGCCCCCGGATCCCGAGCGTGCCGCCACCGGCGCCGCGGGACAATCTCAGACCAGACCAACATTACCCCCGGAAGCAGGCCCCTCAACTTATTAATGTCCTGCTTCATCCACTTCACCAGCCGGCGCTGCGGCGTAAGGCCCAGGTCATTTCCCCCCACATGTAATACCAGCACGTCTGGCGAGTACCCTGCTGCCAGCATCCCAAACAGTTTCCCACAAACATCCCCCCAGCAAAAACCCCGATACCCAAACCAACGAACTGCCAACTGGCCTCTCGGAAAACCCAGCTGCTGGCCTTGCGCTCGAGCTGCGGCCCTCCTCTCGGCCCAGAAGACAAACGAATGGCCCACGATCCATGCCACACGCCCTGGGGGGAGAAAACAAATGATGAGGGAAGTCCAACAGAGACCCCTACCCCATCCCCAACCAACACAGCGAAACATCCCAACATAGCCATTAACCCCTCACATCATAACACAAAACCTTTTGAATTTGATGGTTCTACATTTTTTTTTTTTTTTTTTTGAAATACGAAACAGTCCCATGCCATTAATCCAATAGACCCAACCGGACATAGGAGCGGAATCTTACCGATTCCCACCTCCCGATCCTCTTCACCACCTCGTCCCCCAATCCCAACCGTGCGGCCTCCGTGGCCGCCCCAATACGGAACGAGTGCGTCCCAAATCGTGCAGCTTGAAGCCCCAACCTGCCCAAGCCCAACCGAAAAACTTTCGTGAACTGGAACCGAGAAAGGGACGATCCGTCAGCATGCACCAATAAGTAGCCCCCCACCGCTGGCCTCCGCGCCAGATACTCCACCGTAGCAGCCACCGGGCACAAAGCCGAGCCCGGCAAGGCCCCCAGTGTCACGTCCCGGCCCACGCCGCGGACGTCCGTTTTGGACCTGCCAAGGTGCACCACCACCTTCCTATCCAGGATACGGACCCCCGACAATTGCAGGCCCCCCTGCGCCAGTTTACTAGCACTCACCAATTCCCCTACTCGGAATGCCCCAAAAAACGCCAAAACAAACGCTACTTTGAACAGTAAAGCCTCAAACCCATCAAAACAAACCTCATGCAATATACCCACCAAGTCCCCCAGCAGCCGCACCGACACCGGGCGCCTGGTATCCGGCGCCCTGCGCCCCTTGCGATAACCCTTCAGGGCTTGCCTGATGACGAAGGTCTTGGTAAAGTCCTCCTTCCCATGCCACCGAAACCAAAACGCCATAGCCGCCATGGATCTGTCCACCACGGCAGGGGACTGCCCTTTTGTCAGCAACTGACAGGTGTACCACAAGAAAGCGTCCCGCAGGGCCTCCCCGCTGTCCATGGCCAACCCCTCCAGTGACCGTTCCCACAAGCCCCAAACCTTACTGTACGAGGCCCAAGTGGCCGGTGCCAGAGAAGCCTTCACGAGTCCTCCAAGCAGGACGCCCCCAGCTGCCAAATCTCGTCCGGGCAAGCCAGCCCTTCCTTCGATGCCCCCGGCGCCGCCAGCCAGAAACGGGACCACTGAAAACGAGATAGAGCATCAGCCACCTCATTCAAATAGCCGGGAACATGGCGCGCGCGAAAAACAACATTTCGGGACATACACAGCAATACCAGTCGCCTAAGCAGCTGAACCACCGGCTTTGAGGCCGCCGACTGGCGATTCACCGCGTGAACCACCGCCATGTTATCCGAGAAAAATACCACTTTCCGATCACGCAGCCTGTCACCCCATAACGCTACTGCAACGACCAACGGGAACAACTCCAAGAAAGCCAAGTTGCGCATAAGAGGGCTCGAACCCCAAGAGTCCGGCCACCGCTCCGCACACCAGGAGCCCCCGAAATATGCCCCAAAGCCTATACTGCCCGAAGCATCCGTAAAAAGCTCCAGCTCGGCCGACGACTGGCCCTCCTGCCGGAACAACACCGTCCCATTAAAATCCCGCAAGAAGGCATCCCAGATGCCCAAGTCCGCTCGCATGGCCGCCGACACCCGTACGAAATGGTGCGGGGATCTAACCCCCGCGGTAGCGGCCGACAAGCTGCGACTAAACACCCTTCCCATCGGGATGACCGGACACGCAAAATTGAGCAACCCAATCAAAGACTGTAGCTGCACCAGAGTCACCTTGCGTGCCCCAGCAACGGCAGCCACCGCCCCCCGAAGCCTTGCCAGCTTATCCTGGGGCAGCCGACATTCTCCCCTCCCAGAGTCAATCTCCAGACCTAGAAAACTCAGACACGTGGTCGGGCCCTCGGTCTTATCCGCCGCCAGCGGAACCCCGAATTGGCCCGCCACCCACTCAACCGTCCGCAGCAGGCGCAGGCAATCCAGGGAACCGGCCGGTCCCACACACAGAAAATCATCTAGATAATGTACAATAAGACGACTCCCCGCTTCCACCCGTATCACCCATTCGAGAAAAGTGCTGAATTTCTCAAAATAGGAGCACGAAATGGAACAGCCCATGGGCAGACACAAGTCCACGAAGTAGGCCCCTTCAAAGAAACACCCCAGCAGGTGATGACAGTCCCGGTGGACCGGTAGCAGCCGGAACGCGGCCTCGATGTCCACCTTAGCCATCAGGGCCCCATGCCCGGCCCGCCGGACCAAATCGACCGCCCGGTCGAAAGATGCATATGACACCGAGCACAATTCCTTATGAATACCGTCATTCACCGACTCCCCCTTCGGGTATGAGAGATGGTGAATGAGTCTAAATTTACCCGGCTCCTTCTTGGGGACTACCCCAAGTGGGGAAACCCGCAGGCCCTCCAGCGGAGGCACTACAAACGGGCCTGCCATGCGGCCCAGTCCGACTTCTTTGCCCAGCTTTTCCCTAACCACATCCGGGAAGTCCGCCACAGACTTCAGGTTGCGCAGCCTCCCTTGACCCCCTCTTCGCTCCCGAAATGGAATAAAGAACCCCACCGCAAACCCCGCCAGGAGCACCGCAGCGTCCGCCCTGTTACCGTAGCGGCCTAGCCACGGCTCCATCGCGCTTAGCTTCACTGGGGTTAGGCCCAGGGGAAGCGGATGCACCCCCTCCCCCCGGCGCGACAGCCGCGCCGGCGTCTCCGGACTTACCCTTCTTAAAGCAGCGGTTGAGCCCATGAGCTCCCCCGCAGCCGGAGCACTCATGCTTGAAACGACAGGAGGCTCCCCATTTGCATTGGCCCTCGTTATAGAGCCAGCATAAGCCCTTTTGTAAGGTGGCCGACGAGGCGGACTGCCCCCTGGCGCCGGCCGAGCTCTGAAAGGGCTGCGCTTTTTGCGCCATCATTAGCTTCATCCAGAGCGGCAGGTCCATTTGGTCCCACCGCATACCCGGGTTAGCCGCCAGCCGCTGCCGAAACTGCTCGTCGTACCTCCACCAGGCCAACCCCCCGTAAGTCCGGTACGCCTCCCAAATGCCATCCAAATAGCAGAACAAAGACGAGCACAACCCCGGCGATTTCTCGCCGAGCACGCTAGCCAGCACACAAAAAGCCCGCAACCAATTACCGAAGGACTTCGGTATCTTGCGGTACCGCTTCCTCTTCTCCTCCTCCTCCTTTTTCTCATCCTTCTTATCCTCCTCCTTGAGGTCAATGAAGTCCTCTAACGGGAGGAGGGAGAAAATCTCACAAAACTCGCCCTTCCAAATCTTATCCTTCACGTCCTGTTTCAAATGGACCCCCAGTGGGCCCGCAAAAGATACGTACGCGTGCTGCCTAGCCGCGTCGGGGATACCCCCGGACAACTCAGCCCTTTCGCTCCCAACCTCCCCTACGTCCTGCGGCACCACCAAATCCCCGCCCGAACTAGGCCCCGCGGAATCCCGGATCCGAGAACCTGAAGCCACTGCACCCGGAGCCCACACCTGACCAACGCCGCTAGTGTCACCCCCCGCCCCCAATGAGTGGAGTAGTGCCTGAAGTGTGGTAACTAGTGCGCTAGAGTGTAGTGACCCACTGGACTCACCGGCCAAGCCCCCCGACACCGGAGCGGTGGGGGCTGCAGTACAGATCGCCTGACGTCCGGGAAGAGGAACTTCCGCCGCCATCTCGCCGACCGGGGAGCCCACCCGGTGCCCAGCCTGTGAGGAAGCAGAACGGCTCCGAAATCTAGGACAAGGAGAAGAAGTCCTGGGTAGGGGGTAACGAACATCCACTCCCCTCCCATCCCGACCCCGGGAGCGCCTGCTCTGCACCGAAGCCTCCCGCTGACCTCTACCACCACGTGGCACCCGGGAACCCCTGGGGCTACGACTCCTCCCGTCTCTACCAGCAAGCCGCCCCTGCTGTCCATACCGAGGGGCTGCCGCACCTTCCCCTGCTGAGCTATCCGAGGGGGAGCAGTGCCGACCCGACCGCCCCCAAGCATCCCGGGACCCCAGAGATCTAACGGGCGAGGGACTGTCACTACTACTCCTGGAACCCGGGCCCCCCCTGCGCCCCTCCACTACGGAAAGACCCGACTCCCGGCCTACCCTACGCCCTTGCCTAGCTACCTCCGAAACCCCCTCCCCCACCCCCTTACCTCTGACCCCTTGCTTGCCAGACCCCGATGGCCTCGAACTACCCACCACCCCTACGGGAGACCCTCTGTCTGACCTGGCCCCCTCCCGGGAACCCCTACCACCCTTAGAACTTACTCCTTTAGAGCCACATTTTCTCTTCGGGGCCCCAGGGCCCTCCCCCTTTCCCACTAAGGCCTGTGTACCCCCAACCGGCTTACTCCCGCCCCCCCCAGTGGCAGAGCTCCCCCGAACAACCTTCCCGCCAAGAGGGCCCCGACCTGAGCCCTCTGCACTTGCCTGATGCCTGCCATGCGGTCTCCCGGATCCAGCCTCCTCATCGTCTCCGCTGTCCGAAGGGGGGGAAGCCCTCCTGGGCCTCCCCTCCGTGGGTCTCGAAGCACCAGGGGGCCGCCAGGCCGCCTCCGACCTGCTAGCAGCCGCGCCCCCGTCCACGATATCCCTTTACCGCCTAGTGCACATCCGAGGCTCCGTCCGCACACGGGGAGGCAAGGCCTCGACCACGCGGCTCCCGGGCCTGCTGCCGGTCGTAGCTGGAACTCCACTGCTACCGGGTACCACTACACCGGGCCCCGCGCCCGGGCTTAGCCTCCTCGGGGGCCTCCGGGCCCGGACCAGTCTCCCGCCATCGCCGTCCCGATCCGCCGCCTCCGCCAGGGCAGGGCCAAGCTGTGCCCGTAGCCAGTCCACACCTTGATGCCGTGCTGCCGACCTGATCCCTTCCAGCAAACGCTCCACGTCGTCCATTGTTCCTGCAGAGGAGACAAAAGAAATCCGACCAAGCAAAGTCCGCGCTCCCCGAGGCGAACACAAACTCGACCAGGTAGGAAGTTAGAATGACTCACCTAAAATGGCTGCTCATTTAAATAGCCAATCCCACTTACCCATAATTCCAACCCTCGCTTACTTCCTCCTAAGCCCGCCTCCTAACCCCTGTCAAGGCCTTTTTCCGCTTAGCTGCGCTCTAGCTACATGGGGCTACAGTCTTGATGCTCTGTTTGTCTATGATGGAGTGACCATGTTATTTTCTTGTTTCGTATCAAAGCAGAAGCTGGTAGGTTCTCACCCACTGCCTGAAACAATTTGGCTATGTATAAAAGTGTTGTGTTCACTGTTATACATTTTTCTTATAATTTCCCTGTTTGTACCTATTTAATCCTTTATTTGTATTAACATTTCCTTACTGGCCCTGTTCTATCATTTTACTTTCCTGTTTCATTTTGGGTCGTTGTTTAGTTCACAAGTAAATTGCTCCCAATGCCTAAAAAAGAGGTGCACGAATATATTAAGGTATTCCAACAAATTCTTCTACATTTTGGAGTAAACATGAAAGTGAACACGACACTTTTTCTACATAATGCCCAACGTATTGTAGCTGTACCATAGAGCCCAGCTTTACTGGCTTCATGAGAGATATCTGCCTGCGGAAGCATTAAGTGTTGGACCCCACGAGGAGGACACTAGTGAAGCAGCCGTCAGCGAAGACTAATTCCATTATTAAAGCATAAATAATACAATGTGCCGAAGGTATCAAGGGAAACGGGAGGAGGGGGAGAACAGGACAGTCCAACGCATTTCGTGCGCAAGTACTGATACTCACAGCACATTTTATTATTTATGACTAAATAAAAGAATTCTGCTTTTCCAACAATCCTGAGTCAGAGCTGTTTCATTGGCATACCCCCTCGTGGGGTCTGACGTTTTACTGCATTTGCTGTTTCCTGTGGATACGTGTGATATTTAAAAGGCTGTTTCAGTTTGAAAGCAGTCAGCTATGTCAAGTTTAGAAACGCAGGACAGCTGGTATTTTTACACAATGTCTAATATGAAAATGCACATTTTTGTAGCAACCACGGATTACTCATAGATGTGACATTTCATTAATGAATAGCATGAATTAAATTGGCTTATACAGGTCAATGGAAGACCCACTGGCAGACATGTCTCAGACCATTTCTATTTATTTTTTAATTAATACCACATTCATCTGCAGAAGGTTTGAGCATGTCTCTGATTCTTCAGTGGTGCCCTATTAGTGGGGTTTGTGGCTAGGCATGTGTGTGGCATCATTCTCACATAAACCATTATAAATCCTTCGACTCAAATGTTTGAAGGCAGAGGATTGGCTGGGAGAGTAATGAATATCTTTTCTGGTTCTTAAATTCATCACCTGCTTTGGGATCTGTTTATGCTGCCCTAGCCACACCATCCCTGGCTGGGACTCATACAGCCTGCATGATAAAAAAAAAATGGCTTAATTGATTTCCATGGTCTCAGAAGTTAACGTGCTTTAGACATTTTTTAAATCTACTGTTCTGTAAATTGAACTTTAACCAAAGACAGGAGGCTCATGCAAGCTCTAGCAAGCTATTAACCATGCAGGAGATAAGAAACTCTAAATTAAACAGTTGTAAAATAAAGGAAGTGTAGATATTATATTTCTCTTATTGGGAAATGTTTAGGGAGGCTGTGCAAGTTACATGCAAGGAGGTGCGACCAGTGCAACATAAACAAAGCATTTTACCTCATGAGTGAGCTGTGAGACTGCCGGGGCATGATCTATACACCAAAACTGCTTCATTAAGCTGAAGTTGTTCAGGTGCCTATAATGTCCCTTTAATGCCACATGTCTTTGGTATGATGAGACATATTTTTGCTAATGTGCTATTTACACATCTAACAGAAAACCGAGTCTATCTGGATTTTAACTTTCTTTCTGAATAGTTACTTACTAAATTTCTGCAGATAATGACAACAGTCATGAAACGTTAACATCTTAAAAACCAAGCCTGATTCACAGGTGAGTATCGGAGGGTAATGATGAAACAAAGTGATCCCCTTTTAGTTTAATCCCCGGGTGACAGCTACAGATGTTTGGAGAAGGTATGCAGCCATTTTTCTCTCATTTAATAATGGTAACAGTGAAATCGACAAGTATCAGACGATGACCGCATCAGCAGCCATTAATGTGTTGAACATTTTAAGACTGTTTCCTACGATTCGCTATGTGTTAGAATGTTTCTTCTATGTAAAATCCACAGAAATATGTTTTTAAAATAAAGAAACGAGTAACTGTAGGTTGCCTTAGAGAACGAGGCTGAATGGTGATAAATTATACTCAGCCGAGTGAGACAGGAATCCTCGCCTTGAATGATTGTCATACTGTCTATTAGTGACGGGAGCTGCAGTCACCATTACCAGCGGTTAGCAGCCACTTTGCACTATTAATGAAAATAAGCCTATTCTGCTATGTGTCCTTGAAACATGCCGCGCTCGGTTACTGAGAGACAAGCCAAATCTGTCTGTGCCAATTAACAAAACCCTTTACAGCTGCCTGGATTTCCAGCCGCCTCTGGACTGCATCCAAACGGGCCCTTTTGTTCTTTCTGAGTGATTACTCCTGTCCTAAGCAATGGCTGGCACTCTAGCTCATTGCATTGTGGCCAAGAATGATGGGAGTTATAGTTTACAGGAGCAGGTGTGGCAAATTAGTTAAAGCTACTTCAAAATGACAAATTGCCACGTTCTTGATGTTAAGTAAACTATGCTTAAATTTCACATTTTGAACCAGTCCACCTGAATAATGTTTAGCCAGAGCTGTTTGCCCCTTCTGTACATATTAAGCCATTAAAGGGACACAGCTTGCTGAAGTGCTTTATGTGTCAGGAGAATCTCCTCTTAATTGCAATTTATCTATAAAAAAAAGTACTATTATAACTAATTCCAGAAAAACCTTTCTGGCTCTGAGTCAGACACTGAGAGTCAATCACACACAAAAACAGTCAGACACTAACAGTCAACTTTACATAAACAGTCAGACACTAACTGTCCACTTTACATAAACAGTCAGACACTAACAGTCAACCAGGGCCAACGCGTGCATAAGACGGCACAAGCGGCCTCCTTAGTGCGCACCCGACTGGGGGGGTGGGGCGCTAGGTTACAGTGACCGGCAGGATGTGGGTGCACAGCACTCCCTCCTGCCAGGCACTCAATGTAGCGTGGTCGACCAGAGCAGAGCGCACTGCGGTACAGGAACTTCTGTTTCCTCTACCCAGCAAGACTGAAAGGAAGTGCTTACTGACTTCCTGTCAGTCCGGCCGGGTACAGGAAACTGAAGCTCCTGTACCACGGTCGGCTCCGCTTGGCCACGCTACCAGAAAGGTAGGATACACACCGGAGACCAAGGGGGGAGAAGGGCTTTAAGGGACAGGGGAAGGAACACTATGGGACAGGGGGAGGAAAGAAAACAATTGAACAGGGAGGGAGGAAAGAACACTATGGAACTGGGGGGAGGAGGACACTATGGGATGGGGGAGGAAAGAACACTATGGGATGGGGGGGAGAACACTATGGGATGGGGGGGAGGAAAGAACACTATAAAACATGGGAGGGGGAGAATACTATGGGACGGGGGAGGAAAGAACATTATGGGACGGGGAGAGAACACTATGGGTCAGGGGAGGAAAGAACACTATGGGACGGGAGGAGGGGGGAAACAACACTAAAAAAGAGGGAGGGGAGTGGAACACTGGGGGGGAGAGAGAGGAACATTAAGGGGGCACTAATGTACAGGGGAGGGAAGGGAAAATGAACAATGGGGTAGGGGGATCACAAAAAGAGAAGGGAGAGGAACACTAAGAGGGGGGTGGGAGGAACATTAAGGGGAATATGGGGCATTAAGAGACAGGTAAGGGACTGCAAAGAGGAACACTAAGGGACAGGGGAGGGAGGGGAGATGAACACTAAGGGACAGGGAAGGGAGGGGAGAGGAACACTAAGGGACAGGAAGGGGAGGGGAGAGGACCACTAATGGACATGGATGGGAGAGTGGCACAGAGAGGGGGCTGAGGGGGGAGAAAAACACACAGATGGGCCTGGGAGGGAGAAAGTTCACAGAAGGGCTGGGGATGAAAACAGCACACAAGGTGGAAAAGTAGCATAACTGGAGGTGAGAGTGGAGTGTGGCTCTTTAGGAGAGCAAGAGACAGATTTGTGACATAGAAGTTACTCTGGGAGTCCATAAGCATTTCTGAACAGATGTGTTTTGAGGAACTTTTTAACCCCTTCCCAACCTCTGACGTTCCAGGTACGTCCATCAAAAAATGGTCGTTAACGACCGCGGACGTATCTGGTTCATCCGATACCAAATTTCCACTTGCCTGATCGCTGGCGATCCCCTGCCGGCGATCCCCTGCCGGCGATCGCGATGTGGCTTCCCCCTGCCTCTGATGCGCCCCCCCCCCCCCCGCCCCCCGCGTTATGTGTTCGTGGGGTCCTCGCAATCACATGGCCGGAATAGCCGACTTGTGCAGTGCCTGCAGGGGGCTTGTCTGAGCTCTCAGGCAGTCCCCCTAATGCCTGCAGAAAAGTTTTGCAAAGTTTGTAAAACTTAATAAAAGTTTCAAAAAGAAAATAAAAGTACTTAGATCACATATATATATATATTTAACACATAACAGGAGCTGAGAATCCATGCCTAAAGTACAATGTGAGAGAAAAATAACACACAAAAAATACTATCCAAAAGTTTGACAAAGACCGGTGGTAAAATTAGTGCATGGAAAGTGTTAAAATACCACCATTTAAAATACCCTAGGGTGTCTATTTTTAAAAAAAATATATGGATTGATGGGGTAAATTACATTGGCCGGCATTAAACATGTCTCAAATAGGACATGGGTGCATGATGACCAGCTGTGAAAATTCCATGTTGGAGAACAGGAATGCACACTCTCCAAATAAGGTCTTTTAGCCCCCAGAGAACCCAACACACCTATACATGGGTGGTATCACGGTACTCAGGAGATGTTGATGAACACATATCGGGGTGTTCTTTGGCAGTAACCCTTAACGTTCTCAGTACATGTATTCTTAAATTGCTATGTGTGTCAAACAAATCACCAATTATTTTTTATTTATTTTTATTTGTTATAGATTGGTGGTAAACTGGTTGCATGAAAAAAAGAGTCCAAATACCCCAAGTTTAATACCTTAGGTTGTCTTCTTTTAAATATATATATATATATAGGGTTATTCAGGATTCCTGACAGATATCAGTGTTGAAAAAATGGTTTGGAAATAGCAAAGTGATACTTGTACTTATTGCCCTATAACTTGCAAAAAAAAGCTAAGATCATGTTTTTTTCAGTTCGGTTCGGCATTCCAAAATTCGGGACTTTGGCAATTCGGAACTTCTGAACTTCGGCACTTCGGCAACTTCGCAAATTCGGAACTTCAGCAACTTCAGAACTTCGGCAACTTCAGAACTTCGGCAACTTCGGCACTTCGGAATTTCGGAATTTCAGAATTTCAGGACTTCGGCACTTCTCTTGCAGCCGCTTAGTAGATAACTCCCTAATTCCCATGGTATTAGGGAGTTATCTACCAAAAGGCTGAAAGACCTAAATTGTGCCTGTGGCTGCTCACTTTGAAAAAAAAAAAAAAAACGGGGCCCCCATTTTTTGGGGTTTTAGGGCCCCCCTCGTGAGTGGGGGCTTTTAAACTAAATAGGGACCTATTGTCCTTCCCCCCCAGCCCCCACCCCTGAGCGGCGGGTGGGGGCCCTAATGTAAAAAAGGAGGGGGACCTGAGCGGGGGGGGCCCTAAAGTAAAATAATGGGGCCCCCCCGGCCCCTACCCCTGAGCGGTGGGTGGGGGCCCTATATTAGAATAAGGGGGCAACCTATTGTACTCCCCCTGGCCCCCACCACTGAGCAGCGGGTGGGGGCCCTAAATACCAAAAGGGGGGACCTATTGTCCTCCCCCTTGGTTCAGCAACTTTGGGAGAGATAGGAGAACCACAAGATGACAGTGTCACAGAGACCCAGGGATTGAAGAGTTTGGAGAAGGAGAGCATGATCAATGGTGTCAAAGGCAGCAGAGAGGTGAAGAAGAATTAGTATGAAGTAGTTACTAGTGATGTCCTGAACGGTTCGCTTGCGAATAGTTCCTGGCGAACATAGCGTGTTCGCGTTTGCCACGGATGGCGAACATATGCGATGTTCGGTCCGCCCCCTATTCGTCATCATTGAGTAAACTTTGACCCTGTACCTCACAGTCAGCAGACACATTCCAGCCAATCAGCAGCAGACCCTCCCTCCCAGACCCTCCCACCTCCTAGTCAGCATACAATTTAGATTAATTCTGAAGCTGCATTCATTTTTTTTGTTTATTATGCTCCATAGCCAGTAACCTGTGTTTATTATACATTATCCCTCCCATAGCCAGTAACCTGTGTTTATTATACATTATCCCCCCCATAGCCAGTAACCTGTGTTTATTATACATTATCCCCCCCATAGCCAGTAACCTGTGCTTATTATACATTGTCCCCCCACAACCAGTAACCTGTGTTTATTATACATTATCCCCCCCACAACCAGTAACCTGTGTTTATTATACATTATCCCCCCCACAACCAGTAACCCTGAGCGGCGGTGGGGGCCCTAAATAAAAATTGGGGGGGGACCTAATGTCCTCCCTCCTGGCCCCCACCCCTGAGCGGTGGGTGGGGGCCCTTAACAAGAATAAGGGGGGGACACACCTAATGTCCTCCCCCCTGGCCCCCACCCCTGAGCGACGGGTGGGGGCCCTAAATACAAATGGGGGGACCTAATGTCCTCCCCCCTGGCCCCCACCCCTGTGCGGTGGGTGGGGGCCCTAAACAAGAATAAGGGGGGACCTAATGTCCTCCCCCCTAGCCCCCACCCCTGAGCGGCGGGTGGGGGCCCTAAATACAAATGGGGGAGACCTATTGTCCTCCCCCTGTCCCCCACCCCTGAGCCGTGGGTGGGGGCCCTAAACAAGAATAAGGGGGGGGGACCTAATGTCCTCACTCCTGGCCCCCACCCCCCAGGTGAATAGGTGTCCCCAAACCCCTAGTCACCCCCCCAAAAAAAATAAACTCCTACCTACCCCCTTCACCCTAAAAATAATGAGGGGGGACCATTTAACTAAGTACCATTAAAAATAAAAATACACTTACCATTCGATGTTTTCTTTCTTCTAAAATCTTATTTTTTCAGCCCCAAAAAAGGCCAAATAAAAAACCAGGGGAGGGGGGGTAGGTAGTTTATGTTTTGGGGGGAGGGGGTGACTAGGGGTTTGGGGACCCCTAGTCACCTGGGGGAGGGGGTTAAATATGTATTTAGGGCCCCCACCCGCCGCTCAGGGGTGGGGGCCAGGGCGGGTGGGGCCCAATTTGTGTTTAGGGCCCCAACCCACCGCTCAGGGGTGGGGGCCAGGGGGGAGGAAATTAGGTCCCCCCCCTTATTTTTGTTTAGGGCCCCCACCCACCGCTCAGGGGTGGGGGCCAGGGCAGAGGACATTAGGTCCCCCCCAATTTGTGTTTAGGGCCCCCACCCACCGCTCAGGGGTGGGGGCCAGGGGGAGGACATTAGCCCCCCCAATTTTTATTTAGGGCCCCCACCGCCGCTCAGGGTTACTTGTTGTGGGGGGATAATGTATAATAAACACAGGTTACTGGTTGTGGGGGATAATGTATAATAAACACAGGTTACTGGCTATGGGGGGATAATGTATAATAAACACAGGTTACTGGATATGGGGGGATAATGTATAATAAACACAGGTTACTGGCTATGGGGGGGATAATGTATAATAAGCACAGGTTACTGGCTATGGGGAGGATAATGTATAATAAACACAGGTTACTGGCTATGGGGGGATAATGTATAATAAACACAGGTTACTGGTTACGGGGGATAATGTATAATAAACCCGGGTTACTGGCTATGGGAGGATAATGTATAATAAACACAGGTTACTGGTTACGGGGGATAATGTATAATAAACCCGGGTTACTGGCTATGGGAGGACAATGTATAATAAACCCGGGTTACTGGCTATGGGAGGATAATGTATAATAAACACAGGTTACTGGATATGGGGGGATAATGTATAATAAACACAGGTTACTGGCTATGGGAGGATAATGTATAATAAACACAGGTTACTGGCTATGGGGGGATAATGTATAATAAACACAGGTTACTGGCTATGGGAGCATAATGTATAGTAAACACAGGTTACTGGCTATGGGAGGATAATGTATAATAAACACAGGTTACTGGCTATGGAGGGATAATGTATAATAAACACAGGTTACTGGCTATGGGGGATAATGTATAATAAACACAGGTTACTGGCTATGGGGGGATAATGTATAATAAACACAGGTTACTGGCTATGGGGGGGGGATAATGTATAATAAACACAGGTTACTGGCTATGGGGGGATAATGTATAATAAACACAGGTTACTGGCTATGGGGGATAATGTATAACATATAATATAATATAATAAATGACATATAATATAATATAATAAAAATGACATTAGTCCCCCCCCCTTATTCTTGTTTAGGGCCCCCACCCACCACTCAGGGGTGGGGGCCAGGGGGGAGTAGTTTTAAAGCACGTTATTCCAAACAATTTAGGAATGTTAAGTGATTTATGCCCTTTATGCCCTTTATGGATTAAAACCAGACTCTGCATCAACCATGTAATTTTCCATGGGAGTTTTGTCCATGGATCCCCCTCCGGCATGCCACAGTCCAGGCGTTAGTCCCCTTGAAACAACTTTTCCATCACTTTTGTGACCAGAAAGAGTCCCTGTGGGTTTTAAAATTCGCCTGCCTATTGAAGTCTATTGCGGTTCGCCATGTTCGCCCGTTCGCAAACATTTGCGGAAGTTCGCGTTCGCCGCTCGCGAACGGAAAATTTCATGTTCGCGACATCACTAGTAGTGACCTTTTGATTTAGCTGTGATTAGGTAATTTGTAACTTTAATAAGAGCAGTCATAGTAGAGTGGAGAGGGCAAAAGCCAGGTTAAAGAGGAGCTAGGAGGGAGTTTACACAATTTAGGAAGTGAGTCATACGAGTAAAGACAAGTCTTTCTAGAACCTTTGAGGAAAAGGGAAGCAGGGATATCAGACGATAGTTGGAAGGGGAAGACAGGTCTAGGGATGGCTTTTGGCAAATGTGCCTATGCCACAAACTCCTGGAGGAGCCTGCTAGCTAGCCTCTTGCACAAGGACTATGGGCCATATACGAAGATCCTGTTCGGGAGTTAAACCTCCCCAGCCGCCATACTAGCTTGCCCTGGGTGCCCCTGGTTCAGCACTTTCCCTTCATTCGAATGGAACCGAACGCTGGCTCTCTATCAGCCATTCGCATGAACCAAACGCACGAATAGTCCTCAGTGGTACTTAGCCGCGATCACTATGGAACTAATTTTGGCATGAGGACTTTGTGGGTTCCCGGTAACCTGAGCGGGACTTAGCCACGAATGTTATGGAACTGTTTTCGGCATGAGGTGACCGTGCGGTTCCTGGACAACTTGGCTCGTGGTTTTGAACCACTGCGCCAGGAGAGCGCTTTCTGGAGAGAAGATGTCTGAGACTTAGGGGAACAAACGCTACCAGAGACCCAGGCGGAGTACCCCATATTGCGGGCGTAGGAGCTCCCAAAAGTTGACCGGCAAAAGCACCAAATGCCCTGGAACTGAAATGTCTGCAGACGGTCAGAACTTTAACACGGTGGCATTTCCCCTACACTGCATGGATCTGAGCGCTATTTGGGTGCTCAGATAAGGGCTATTTGGAGATGTATTATTTGTGGGGTTATTGCATATTTTTATGATGATTTGGGTATTTTTATGTTTTATATTTTTATGTTTGCCTCTGTGTTCCTGAGCGATAATTAGCTTACCGGTCTTTAACGCAATATCTCCAAGGCACAGAGATTTATGGGAGGGGCTTGTCTTGCATTAAAAGGAGACCCCATGCTGGGGGCTGTGTATAAAAGCAGGCAACTTGGGCATAATAAACAAGTTCTTTTACACCCTTCACTCTGTCTGGGTTAGTGTTTGGGTGGATCAGCTATACTCTCTGCAGGAGAGTTTAGTCACTTGAAGCTGTACCCAGGATCCTGTTCCAGGGCAGGAAGCGACAGAGACCCCAGCTAAGCTGCAGCGGCTAGGGGCTGAAGCACTCCTGTGTCACAAAGGAGAGCTAGGAAGCGAGTTTGACAGAGGTACCCTGTCTGCTTCCAGGCGGTCTGTCTCATGGCTTTTTTAGGATGCGCACGACGGTAGCATGCTTAAGGGGAGCAGAGACAACACCAGATGAAAGAGAGCAGTTTAGGATGTGTGTTACGGATTATATTCACAAGGAAATAATGGTGAAATAGATCATATATTATATTCTACTGGAAGTAATGGCAAGCTAAATAATAAATTATATTCACTAGGAAATAATGGTGAGAGAGAGTATAGAATGTATTCACCATTAAATAATTATATACTGAGATAGATTACATGAACCATATTCTGTAACTGAAACGGTCTTGTTACGTCACTGCACTAGAACCAGCTTGCAAAAACTGCAGATTTTGTGTCTGCAGCTTTTACAAGCCCTCCTCTTCTAACCCCGCCCAATCTTTATCTGGCTGTCCAATCACAGACTTTCCAATGCAGTCCAATGGGTAGTCTTTGCAAGGCAGGTAATCTGGTCAATTGCTGCCTCTTGAGTTCAGTGCAACTAAGCTAAACAAACCAGGAAGTAACAGGACCTGTTGTCTTCTTGAAAAGCCAGGGGGGAGTAGCAAGTATAATTTGTAAATCTGTAAATTTCTATTGAAATCTGCACTTTTTGCAAAATGAAAAAAGACAAGACATTCCTTTTGACCATCCTTGCGATATTTGCGACCCACAAAATGATTGCACTAGGAACCTCTCTACTTTACTATTATTATTATTGCCATTTATATAGCGCCAACATATTCCGTAGCGCTCTACAATATTATGAGAGGGGACATTATCTATAAATAGGACAATTACAAGAAAACTTACAGGAACAGTAGGTTGAAGAGGACCCTGCTCAAACGAGCTTACAGTCTATAGGTGGTGGGGACAGGAAATAGCAATTAAAATAGGTTGGAGTGAAGCAGAGCTGTAGGAGAGAGTCGAGTGCTACCCTTTAGGAAGGAGCAAGAGACAGGTATGTAAGGGAGAGATTACTCTGGGAGGCCATACGCTTAGCTAAAGAGATGGGTTTTAAGGCCCTTCTTAAACGATTGAAGACTAGGGGAGAGTCTGATGGCGGTAGGCAGACTATTCCATAGGAAGGGAGCCGCCCACGAGAAATCCTACAAGAGTAAGTTGGCCGCACGGGTGCGAGCAGCTGACAGAAGAAGGTCATTGGCATACCTATGGATCTGTGAAGAGATATAAGAGGGGCTAGAATTGGTCAGTGCTTTATAGGTACGGGTTAGCACTTTGAATTGACTCCTATAGGTAACAAGCAGCCAATGTAAGGACTGACAGAGGGGTGAGGTGTGAGAGGACCGACTAGAGAGGAAAATTAGTCTGGCGGTAGCATTCATTAAAGATTGTAGTGGGGTAATAGGTAATTAGGAAAGAGTTACAATAATCCATGCCTGAGATTACTAGAGCATGGACAAGCTATATAGTAGCATCTTGCGTAAGAAAGGGGCGAATGCGGGCTATGTTTTTAAGATGGAATCTACAGGATTTGGCAACATGCTGGATGTGAGGCTCAAAGGTGAGGCCAGAATCAAGTATGACGCCAAGACAGCGCACTTGCAAGGATGGACTTATGTGGATACCACTAACTTGAAGGGAGGACGAGAGAGGAGGATCAGTATTAGGAGGAGGAAAGACAAGGAGCTCAGTTTTAGAGAGATTGAGTTTCAGAAAGCGGGAGGACACTGCCAATGCGTGTGATTGCATGCAAAGGAGTTGAGGGGAGAGTCCAGGGGCCCCAACAAATGCTTGTCCAGGGTCCATTCAATATTAGAGATGACCCTGTGTGTATCTATGCACTGTTCTATTCGGTCTTCATATTGTTACATTCAATACTCTGTACGTTCTCTGGGATGTTGTTTTCAATGTAAATTAAGTATTAAATGTGATGATTTCAGAGCATGTTTTTAAGCAGGCATTTGGCAAGTTAATATCAATCTGCTCTGGATCGTTAGTGATAGACATGTTTTACCAGCATATCAGTCTGGAAATTCTGCTAGCGTTTTTAATAGCAGCATTTCAAATTCCGCCCTTTAATCATCAAGAATTCTGATATGTCAAGCACGGAGTTATTTATTTCCTACAGAATAATATTGCTGAATATCAGATTGTATATTTACTGGGGATTTATATTTAAGGAGCAGGTGTCGAGTTTAGACTTTGTTTAGTCACCAACGATTGATATACTAAGAGAGTATATTTAACAAACAATAACCTGATCTCAGGAACTAACCTTCATTATCTAAATTATGTTTCTACATCGACTAAGTAGTCTATTCATTCAGCACAGGAGATACAAGGCATGATTTACGCGCAAACTTTCAGATCCCTTGCCCAGACGTTAAACCTTGAGTCACCTTTGGCCTAAATGTGGTATTGGCTTTCGGTTCAGTTAGGTGGGAAGTCAATCCAAACAGCATGTCAGTGACTTGTTTATTAAGAGGACAAGAGGTCACCACCAAGACTCGAGAAATCTGTTCTACAGCAGAGGAAAGGAGTCGTTTTAGTTAGAACAATACGGATATAGATTTTTCTATCTAGACAAGTTGTTTCATCACATTCATTAGATGTTTTCAAAAGCAGTGTAATCGTTCCCAGGATAATCAGGGCTATAAGAGTTAATGTAGAAATTACTAAAAGCTTGGGGATTCAAGGAGAAAAAACTGAGTTAAAGGACAACTGCCACCGGAAAACTATTGTAATATAATAATCCTTTCATCCAGCTTTGAAAGGAAGTAGATTGGAAAAAAATATAAAAAATTATTTTTTTATTAAATGAGAAAAATGATCCCTACCTTTAGTCTATATGACAACATCCTTCAAGTTACACTATAGATGTTGTTTCTACTTCATTGCATTAAACTGGTTATAGTGTCTGGAGTCCCCTGGTTCTGTCATTTGATTCACCAATAAACAGGTTTTAATGTTTTTGTATTTCAATGCTATGCAAGAGTCCTAGGCAGTCCATTCCCTCTGGGCTGCTTTGGCTAATGAGGAAATATTAGCCTGTGCAACAATGGGCAGTTGTAATTGGCTGAGAGTGACTGACGGTATGACTACAAGGAAGTATATGATCTCTGCCTTAGCCACACCTCCAGAAGGGGCCGGACTGCAGGTGGCCAGGTACACTTATTTAGTGTTATTTAGCTTTAAACTGTGCTAAAGTGACAGTGCCTGTGGACTCCACGCACTGTGACCAATGCAAAAAGATGAAATGGTTATAGTCACTAGAGTGTCCCTTTAAGCCGTATACATGTACCTTGGGTCATTCAGTGTTTGAAACCAACAGTCAGTCTCTGTGGTCTTCCCAGCTTCCGTACTAGGAGTGAAGCAGGGCATACCATAGAGACTAACTGTTGGTTTTCAAACACTGTCTGACCCAAGGTACATGTACAGTATACGGCTGAAGGATCCTGTCATAGACTAAAGGTAGGCATGAGATTTTCTCTCTTTTTTTTTTTTTTACATATATTTAATTTTAAAACAAACTGATGAAATGATTACTAGATTAAAACATTGCTTTGAGGCGACAGTTGTCCTTTAACCCCTTAAGGACACATGACATGTGTGACATGTCATGATTCCCTTTTATTCCAGAAGTTGGTCCTTAAGGGGTTAAGAAGGAATGTGGTGTCTTTTATAGCTTAAAACAGAAATCTAATTATGTTGGGTTTATTTTCACCTTCTTTGTGGTCAAAAGCAGAGACAAGAATGCAGGAAATGTAGAGTTTGATGGAATTTTACATTGTAAACTCAGGCGTGTTGGCAGGGCTCTAGGGGATAAGAGTGTGTCCCAAGTTTCACAGCAGGTGAAATTATGGAGGAAATAAATAGGCAAAGTTAACCAGATTCATTAAGCGCCTAACGTCTCATTACTGCTCTCAAACCATGGGTCATTGACGTGTTAAGTTGTGTTTGACTTTTCGTGTTGGCCTTGTTGGGTCTGAAATTGTCAGTTGGCATTCTGGGAAGATGGCAAGTATGACACAAACAGTGCCTAATTCTGCCACGTTTACCCTAGAGTTTATTCACTTTATTTACTTTGATAATTTCTTTTGATAGCTTACAAAAAAAAACAGAATTTAAATGGGAAAGTCATTTATTTGTGCTAAATATAAGAGTAACTCAATGGCCTGAGATTTTGTGTACCTGAACCCTCTACCATTCCCTTCTAAATTAAATGTTAACAGACAAGAGAGGAGTTCCTCGCTATTCTTTTCCAATCACAGAGCTCAATCTTGACCATTCAATGTGCATTTAGTGCTTAATCTACATGGGGTTCACATAAAAATAATTTATACAGCTTAATCGAGACATAGTAGAGTTTTATTTGGCGTGTATGATGGGACTGATGAAAGTAAAAATCTTTAATCGAGACTTGTGATTGTAAGTATGAAAACACATTTTTATGGGATATTTTCAACTCTCAATTTCAGTGGGCAATACGATTGGAAACAAGAAGAATAGGTTTTGGGAAGAAATTTGATCAGATTCTTTAGAGAAGATACATTGCAGAAGTAATTGATGGTTGTTTGAAGTCTATTAACTGCATTTTGCGAGAAACAGAAATCCATTTTTGGTAAATATAGTTTAGACCCAAATGATCATTTTCGGCCAATATTTAATTAAAAACTCTGAGAAAAACCTCAAACCAGCCAAGATAACACTATGTGCCAGCTGCAATCTGTAATATAGGTAGTAATCTGTTCTTGGTTGCAGTTTAAGATCATTACATTATTTTTTAGATGTAGGCTGGTAAGTATAAAATGCTATCTGAAAGCACATAGAGATCTCATACTGGATATAGGGAAAGAGTTACACATCTGCATATCAGTTACGTACATATTAAAATTGAGTAAAGACCAGTCAGCCAATCCTACTGTTAGAATACGTTTGAAGGAAAACAGTGGAGACAGTAGAAGGACACACAGTCAACAAGAGATGGAACGTTAATGAGACCCCAGCACCATCTAATGATTGATAAAGAGATACGAGGAGAATAATAAAATTGCACAGAATTTGGGTAATTAATTTCTCAAAATAAGCTAAGCTTTAAGTTTATCTTTAAATCTCAGTTTAGAGATAACTTCTGTGGCTGGTAAAATATTTGAAAGGTTATTAAGGAATAATATTCAAGAATTCCTTGAGAAGAATCAGCACGGTTTTATGAAGCACAGGTCATGTCAAACTAACTTGATTGCATTCTACGAAGAAGTAAGTAGAAGTATAAATCAGGGTGTTGCAGTGGATGTGATCTACTTGGATTTTGCCAAGGCATTTGATACAGTTCCACACAAAAGATTAGTGTTCAAACTCAAGGAAATCGGTCTAGACGAAAATGCTTGTTCTTGGGTAGAACATTGGCTTAAAAACAGAGTACAAAGAGTTGTCATTAATGGTAAGTTTTCAAGCTGGACAGAGGTGGCAAGTGGTGTACCTCAAGGGTCTGTTCTGGGACCCCTTCTATTTAACATGTTTATAAATGATCTGTATATGTTCTACGGAATCTGCATTTAAAAAAAAAAAAAAATGACAAAAAAAAATGCAGATTCCGCAGAACATATAAAGGCTATATGAAAAATAATTACTGTATAATGTGTCCCCTGTTGTATAGTTTAAAACTACTGCACGATGTCTTTGTGCACCAAATACCGGCGAGATGGCACCGTGTAGAAAAGTCCAAACAGTGTCTGTGAGTTAAAATGGCCGCCATCCTTTGTTCTCACCATGTGCTTCATCCATTTTGCTCACCATGTGCCTCTGATACATGAAATGGTGGCCACCCAGTAACTCCACAGTATGTCCCCAGATGGTTCTTAAAGGGCCAGTAGCAGCACCATACAAATCCAATATGCCCAAATCAGTTCCTAGAAGGGCTATACATCCCAGGGCCATAGTCGCAGGGCAGGAGGCTGGCAAACAGGCCCCTCCAAAAAACAGTGGCAAGGTCACTTTCGCCACACAAGGATTCTATCATTTCACCCGAGAATTGGTTGGAGTTACGCTGTTAATGTATTAATTGCAATGCATTGTAGGTGGAATATCTAATTATGGAAAATGTCATCAATTATGGAAAGTAAGAATCGAAGGGAAACATCACAAAGTGTGAACCATAGTTTTCTAAACTTATATCTGCCATGGGGATATTATGCTGGATTATGCTCTAGAATCCAAAAACAATGATACATAACCCTTCCTCTTTTCATTTCAGATTACACATAGAGAACAGACAAAGCAGGATGATCGACTGATACAATAGAAGACTTTGGGGATTAAGAAGTGAATGATTCTCACCTAATGGATTAAAACCATTTTGATATGAATGTATGGGTTCATACATTGATTCACAGGATCACAGTTCTGCATCTCTGAGTTCTGACACTTCCCGAGATCACTAGAACATTATTAGGGTTTCTACAAAAGTGAGAATTCAAAGGGAATTTCAAATTTACTGTCGAAATAGCCAAACTAGAAACATTCTCCCAGCCAGCTCTGCTGTCAGATTGGCTGGTTTGGCCTTAAATATGAAATCCACTTTGAATTAATTTAGAATTCTCAGTTTAGTAAATAACCCTGTTTTTTTCATTAGCAATACATTTACGACTTATGCCATATATTATCGTATGTAGAGATGGCAGGAATTCTTTAAATAAAAGGAAAACTCGAAAATAGATGTTTGTTTATTACTCGTGTTTCCAGTCCAGACTGTATTATTGTCTTAATGGTTTGTCAGTATGTTCTTGTATTAATACTGAGCCCTAATTCAGAGCTGTTTTTATTTTTAAAATGAATTAAAATGAATAAAAATGACCCTTTTGAAGAACACATTTGTTTGGTGTAGATTGTCATTGTATTTGATCGGAGCAGTATGTGATTATCAGTATTACACGATTCAATGTACACAATGTTTTCAATCGAAAGATCTGGTATATTAGTTTCAGATGCGTAACAGAGTATTGACCTTAGACATACAATGGGTGCACTTTTTGAAGTGATCTCCATTGGCATGGACAACATCTGAAGAAGTGGGTGGGACTGAATCTACAAAGAGGCATCGATGACTAGATTTATCGCAGATGACTGTGTTTGCTAATTGTAATCTGGGCAGAATGAAGAGACGATGAAAGGGTTCAGTAGTGTAAATAATCACTGTGTGTGTGACTTCTTGTCCAGAGGCTGAGATCACAGCAATCGCGTCTGGGAGTTTAGCCAGGACTAGGGATTGTAAGAACGTGAACGGAGGAATGCTTTCAAATGTGTAGGGGTGGTCACAAACGTAATAACAGATCAGAGAGAGAAGAGAGTAGGTCATATTCAGCACAGATTACAGGCGCTTAAAAATCTGGCACAATCAGTAATAAAATGTTACTTTCATTTTAAATAATAAGTTACCATGGAAACCACTTATTATTTAATTTAAAACATAAACAAAAAATCTGTATTTTTTGCTGTGTCTTAAGACTAAAAATAAATAGTGACTTATGCATAAAACAATTAATATAATAGTAATTTTGTACCCAAAGTGACAATGTGCCCTGTGCAATAAACACACCATTATGTGCAATAATGTGCAAATTGTAATATAAACCACAATAGTGATAGACACCTTACACTCATATTATACTCAGAGTCCCAATAAGTATCTCAAAAAAGAGGGGAAAAAAGGACAAGCACATAGGGCAATATGTATAACAAAAAGGAAAGAAATAATGGACTAAAAACACTCATAAATGATTGTAGAGCAGTAAAGTCTGCTCTGAACTATGATGGCATCTTTTGTGGTGAAGGTAAACACGCTTTATTCACAATATAGATACAATTTAAAACATTGTACTTTTGTACAGTGCTTGATATAGTAAATTAAATATATTGCAAAAGCTATAAAACTAGGCTAGCAGAGTGACCGGTAGCAAGGGCTCGGGCTAGCAGAGTGACCGATAGCAAGGGTTAGGGCTCTGCCAAAGTTTGAATGATTCCACATTGATTTGTTCAGCTTTACTACTGGCTGGGAACATGAGCCCGACTGACAAGCAACGCTCTTAGAACCAACACAAACCGAGGAGATATCTCTCCAGGTAAACTACGACAGCAACAGTTACCCTTCATATACACAGACAGAGCTTAGAAAACACCTAGAGACAAAAAGAGGCTCCATCCATGTACAGCTACAATATTTAGCAACATGTGGGGAATAATAAGCATTTCATTAGACGTTAATTGCCTGGATCTCTCCTCTCTGAGTTTTGAAGGGTTAATACACTGTCAGTCAATGTGTTCTGGGACGCACATTATAACAGTTGCCATAAATATTTTATATATAAAATAATGCGGAGACGCCGATATAGAGTCGTTAAAACCATAAAAGAGATTTTAGGCCGTGATGTGATAAATCAATACAAAATGTAACTGACGTTACAAAGAATACTTGAAATCACAGCAGGGTAATAATTTCTCTCCAATTCCCATTAATTGTTCATCTCATGCCAGACACGGCTTGATTCTCTGTTATCGCAGAGCGCAATTTAACTGGGAAATAAAGCATATTCTAATGATATGGTCCATGTGCTTTATTTACCGTGTTCTCCCCCATGGTACATGCTGGGGGGCGGCTGAGTTATGCGTTATCAGTCCCTGTAGTGAAGCATGTCTAATGGAATGTCTTCTATGGTCGCAATCCGACATTCTGATAGTATGGAAAAGGCACTACGAAACTTGCTCTGCGCAGAAAACAATCGTGAACAAATAAAATCTCTCTGAAGTTTCATACTGGGTCAGCTAAATTGGCTAATTGGTTCTTACCTCCCTGCACAGTCTAGGTTTGTATGTTTTAATAAGACACAATAACGGGCAGTATTTAATGCTAAATCAAGCATTGTTCCCATTAATGTCTGTTAAACGGGAAGTAGAGTTAAAAAGTGATTTGTAAAATAGGCTGTGAAAATCCCCCTCTGTCAGATTGTTCTAGATCTTTCAGGACTGTTCTAGTCCCCTAATTCAACAGACTAAGATTGGGTTACATCATTATCTCTGCCTAGAGACATCATTTGCCGACCAATTGTCCATCCTAATATCAATGTCTAAACAATAAACATAGGCTTTAACACTATCATTACTAAGAGAGAACGCTCCCAGCCTAACTATGGCCACATAATAAGCATGGGCGTCTCTCTATTTCCACTAATACAAAGCTCCTCCACTGCAAGATAATGTGCCACCAGGAGGCCAGCATTTGTCTTGTCCTCCTCTTCTTCACCTCATCTAGGGAGCATTGTGGTCTGCCCTTCATTTGTTGCAGATAATTGTAACCCTATCCATACCGTCCTACAAAAGAAGAGTTTTAATGCTGTTACGGTGGCATAGCACACCCTAACAATCTGGCCCTCTACTGGCGTAGTGTTGGTTGCCAGCACCCAGCAAGTATTGCCATTAGAACTCCGCAAGTCCCTTAACAGGTGGCTATATAGCCTCGCTCCTCCTTCTCTACCGGCCTCGTCTCCATGGTGTCTGTGACAATGATAGTTGCAGTGCGTCATTTTTTAAATCCAACTCTCACCTAATGTAATCTGTATCTTCTATAGAAGGAAGGAGAGGGGTGGCGAGGCTACAGGAGGAAGCAGGAGCGAGGCTATAGAAGGAAGGAGAGGAGTGGCGAGGCTACAGGAGGAAGCAGGAGCGAGGCTATAGAAGGAAGGAGAGGAGTGGCGAGGATACAGGAGGAAGCAGGAGCGAGGCTATAGAAGGAAGCAGAGGGGTGCGAGGCTACAGGAGGAAGCAGGAGCGAGGCTATAGAAGGAAGGAGAGGGGTGGCGAGGATACAGGAGGAAGCAGGAGCGAGGCTATAGAAGGAAGCAGAGGGGTGGCGAGGATACAGGAGGAAGCAGGAACGAGGCTATAGAAGGAAGGAGAGGGGTGGCAAGGCTACAGGAGCAAGCAGGAGCGAGGCTATAGGAGGAAGGAGAGGAGTGGCGAGGCTACAGGAGGAAGCAGGAGCGAGGCTATATGAGGAAGGAGAGGAGTGGAGAGGCTACAGGAGGAAGCAGGAGCGAGGCTATAGGAGGAAGGAGAGAAGTGGCGAGGCTATAGGAGGAAGCAGGAGCGAGGCTATAGGAGGAAGGAGAGGAGTGACGAGGCTATAGGAGGAAGCAGGAGCGAGGCTATAGGAGGAAGGAGAGGAGTGGCGAGGCTACATGAGGAAGCAGGAGCGAGGCTATAGGAGGAAGGAGAGGGGTGGCGAGGCTACAGGAAGAAGCAGGAGCGAGGCTATAGAAGGAAGGAGAGGAGTGGTGAGGCTACAGGAGGAAGCAGGAGCGAGGCTATAGGAGGAAGGAGAGGAGTGGCGAGGCTACAGGAGGAGGCAGGAGCGAGGCTATAGAAGGAAGGAGAGGAGTGGCGAGGCTATAGGAGGAAGCAGGAGCGAGGCTATAGGAGGAAGGGGAGGAGTGGCGAGGCTTTAGGAGGAAGCAGGAGCGAGGCTATAGGAGGAAGGAAAGGAGTGGCAAGGCTATAGGAGGAAGGAGAGGGGTGCAAGGCTTTAGGAGGAAGCAGGAGCGAGGCTATAGGAGGAAGGAGAGGGGTGCGAGGCTATAGGAGGAAACAGGAGTGAGGCTATAGGAGGAAGGAGAGGAGTGGTGAGGCTATAGGAGGAAGCAGGAGCGAGGCTATAGGAGGAAGGAGAGGAGTGGCGAGGCTATAGGGGGAAACAGGAGCGAGACTATAGGAGGAAGCAGGAGCGAGGCTATAGGAGGAAGGAGAGGGGTGGCGAGGCTACAGGAGGAAGCAGGAGCGAGACTACAGGAGGAACCAGGAGAGAGGCTACAGGAGGAAGCAGGAGCGAGGCTACAGGAGGAAGCAGGAGCGAGGCTACAGGAGGAAGCAGGAGCGAGGCTCTCTATATGATACCATTTAATAGGCATCTTCGGCATTATGTAATTCCCCGATAAGTATTACATGTATGGCTGTAATTAGCAAGACAATTACTGTAAAATTTTATATTTCAATGTTTATTTGCCCCATCATGTTGAAAACTGTGTAGAAAATTGGGACATTTGGGAGATTTTCTGTGTGAGGGGTAGGGCACACTATTTTTAAAAAATGTAATAATACTACTTTATCATTTTGTTCTTTAGAAATTTTGCGCACATAAGATATTGGCACTTAGGGCAACCACCCCTGTCCCTCGACCCCCTTCCCCGCCACGATATGCCACTGTGGCACTCCCTCGGACCCAAACACTTCCTTTTTTCTTTCTGTTTAATACAATGCTGTATAATTTATTTTTGTAATTCAAAAATGTTTTTTAATAATTTTGAATATATGTGTGTATATAACAACATGAATGGAAAATGTGACTTGCATTTGTTCAGTCAAATAAAGAGAAATACATGAAAAAATAAAGAAAGAAAGGGACAAATACTGCCCTAAGTTGTCTAATGCGATGAGGGGACAGACCTGACAACCCAGGCAGTCACCCTGCAGCCAAGCCGGACAATTCGAGTCATGAGATCATGGTGTGGGACTGTGGGTACACTTAATACTAAAGAGGTAAATTATGGATAGACAGACATATAGCTCAAATTCCAAGTTTTGTTTTTGTTCAGAACTTGACAATTGCCTCTCCCCCCTAAAGGGCACCTGTCTTGCACCAAACAACTTGTGCTAATTAGATTATAGATACGATTTTATCTATACATTGTGCTCGCAGTTTTGCAACCAAATGTATAGGTTAGGGAAAATCTATTTAAACATAGGCTTTTCTCCCAGCTGTCAATCATTGCCTCAGCGTGCTGAGACAGTGACTGATAAAGGAGAGCAGAAACGACCCACAGGATGTCCTTCTGCTCTCCTGCCATAGCAACCACAGCATTTAGGAACCGATTGATGTAATGGCACTCCGTTCCCGTTTGCAGTGTCTCACTTATCCTAATAAATACATTTGAAGATACTTGGAGTGCCTGGATCCTCTTTCTACCACTGATATCCGTTTCAATGCCAGCATGTTCTTAATGAAGCCAGCATGCCAACGTCACTGACGAGAATTCCCCTGATTGTCCCAAGCAGCAAAATCAAAGAAGTCTTCAGGAGAAGTGCAGGCGGAGGATGGCCAGGTGGTGGGTGTTACATGAAGAGTAACACCCACGAAGCGGCACAGGAACGGGGGAAAGTGAGTAAATCTGTATATTTTACTTAAAGCTCCCAGTGGGCAGACCTCTCCTACTCCAGAGAGCGTAGCAGTAACAGCTCTTATAAGAGCTTAGTGATTATACCCTTGGGAGTATAGTGATTATAGCAATCCCCCAGAGTGTAGTTCTCCAATCCCCCAAACATGAGCCGAAACTTCATGAAGGTACAAGATGATCTGTTTAATCAGCACCAAAGGACTTTCTTTTATGCAAGTTTTCAGGCCAGAGGCACACCCCATGGACCTGGTGGTAAACTGTGACAAAAGGGACACAAACCAATGGGAACACTAATTAACAAAATAACACTCCCACATACACAGTAAAATCCCTCCCCTCTATCCTGGAGATAATTGGCTTAAGGAACTGCAGTAAACTCAATGATCCCCAGGTACAGAAAATATCTCCCTTTTACACTAACAGTAAAATACATAAAAATACATAAAAATACATAATTCCTATCATATTACACAGAACCCCCACATTTAACCTATCCCCAGATAGCTCGGATATGGGTGAACAGCGCTCAGATCCCACGAACAGAGTCAATTTGCCATGGGGTTAAAGTTTTGCAAGGGCTGATGAGAGATTGAGGAGGGACAAAGCAGCCAGTTTAAACTGGTCTGGCAGTGTCCCTGGGACAACACCCTGCTGGAGAACAATGGGATAGGTATTAAAGGGGGAGGGGAAGAGGCAGATTCTCCCATGGAATCAAAGGTGTGGAAACAGTCTTTTAAAAGTCCCAATATGCCCACATATAGTTTTTAAAGGGCCATAAACCCCAGGGCAATAGTCATGAGGCAGGAAGCTGGCAATCAGGCTCCTCCAAAAGCCAGGGGCAAATGGCAGTTGGTCACATAAAAACCCAGTGACAAAAGGAAGTTTGTCACAGTGGGATAGATAGATAGCGAGAGAGAGAAATAGATAGACAGACAGACAGACAGACAGACAGATAATACAAATTATATAGGTGGTGCTCAAGGAAACAAATACACGGTGCTGCTAAATTACCTGAGTATATCGTCACCACATATACTCAAAAAACAAGATATAGTGTAAAGATGAAAGGTAAAAGCGCACACAAAATATACACTAAATGTTACCTGAAATATATGTACAATTACGGTAACTGATAGTAGTTTTTCCTTTACATACACGTAAGGGATACAGATTACCTATACAAAAATATAGACAAACAACAAAACATAGTGTAACCTGTATATAAGATTAAGTAAAGTGGATGTTTTTAAGCTGAAACCACTCACAATTTTCCGAGCCAATTAAAAGTAGGCTCTTGACTTATACAGCGTATATTCCTTTCCGAAGGACATAGATGGTCTTCTCCTTTAAATGGATTCTGTAGCGGATGGCATTGGGCTGTCCTAAAAATTGCATTTATGTCTATGTGTTCGGCTGAATTGTAACCTGTATATGTGAAGTGTATGTAGCATTCGTCTGATTGTTCGGTAGAATTACTCCAGTTATCATGCGAGTGAAACTACCGAACAATCAGACCACCCCAGGAGTAAGTGTGCCTCCAATTACTGTTCGCAACAATGTTGCAAACGGTTAATTGGCGGTTCGTGTAGTGGGTTCTTTGTTCTCTGGGTGGCTGCCATTCGAGAGACGAACACGTGGCGGCGGCCATTTTAAACTCCCGAACAGCGGTGTTTTGCCGTCGAGTGTCTGGAACCCAAATCGGACACTCGGTTAGGCAAACACCGCTGAGACCTCCACACTGCTGCCAATTCGTATACATACTACCGAACGGCTACCCGTTCGGTAGACAGAAGCACACGAACAAGGGTATTCATTCGAATACTCTCCAGTCTCCATAGCCCAAGTAATTCGTGCAGTTTATTTGCTTTTTTTGTGACCAACCGCAGGGCCAAAATGCATGGAACCAATTTCGGCTGTTCCTTCCAGCGCAGTCGGTCTTTTTATTACTTCCACAAATTTCTGGGTGATTTTTGGATATGTCACTCACCCAGATCAGGGCTACCAGGGGATTTATGTTTAAGGGTACATCCAGAAACCCAGGGAATTTGTGTCCTGTATAATGGGATTATGAGTCAGGCTAAGGGGAGGAGATGTGTGGGCGGCTACTCAGGTATGATTGGATACTGTACTAATGATTGTAAATCCCTCCCTTGCATGGGAGAAT